>NW_027202604.1:19260785-20688285 GCF_024711535.1 Dipodomys merriami | reverse complement strand
AAAGACAAATCTGGTTTATATATATACTGATATGGAAAGATATTTGAGATATACCATGTGTGTGTGTGTGTGTGTGTGTGTGTGTGTGTGTGTGTGTGTGTGTGTGTGTGTGTGTTCTTAGGGCTTGAGATCAGAGCCTGAGCACTGTCCTTGAACTTTTTTGCTTGAGGCTAGCACTCTACTATTTGATCTAACAGCTCTACTATCTGGCTTTTTGGTGGTTATTTGAGGTAAGAGTTTCATGAACTTTCCTGCCAGGGCTGACTTTGAACCTTGATCCTTGGACCTCAGCCTCCTGAGTAGCTAAGATTATAGGAGTGACCTACCAGTACCTAGCTTGAGATATATCTTTGAGTTACAAAAAGTATCCAGAGGCAAACCATTGTCTAAAGAATTCTTACACTTGTATACCAAAAAAAGGAGGCAAATCTAGAAGTGTGCTTTTTCCAAGATATGAAATGACCACTTGTCTTTCTGGCCTCCCAGAGTCCAAATCCATGGATCCAAAAAGAGAAAGGATGGGGCTGGGAAGATGGCTCAGTGGTAGAGAGCTTGCCTTGCATGCATGAGGCCCTGGGTTCGATTCCTCAGCACCACATAAGCAAAAAGAAAAAAGCTGGAAGTGGCACTGTGGCTCAAGTGGTAGAGCGCTAGCCTTGAGCTGAAGAGCTGAGGGACAGCGCCCAGGCTCAGACTTCAGGCCCCACGACCGGACCCAAAAAGAGAAAGGATGTCTGCTCTCTGCTCTGACTCCTGGGAGGTAGCTAATGACCAGATGCTCCAGATCAGAGTTGATTCTTGAGAGAAGAACTCAAATGCATACGTGACTTTAATTGTGCGTCAGAGAAGAGAACAGGCACAGCCAATGATGGCTCAGTGGCCAGCACCAGTAGCCCATGCACAATTATCTTGATATGTGGCTGGGTCTCAACCTCATTCATCCCATATTGGAGCCTGTCTTCCAGCCTTCAAAAGAGTCCTTTATGAGCCAGGCACATGTGGCTCACATCTGTAATCCTAGCTACTCAGGAGTCTGAGATCTAAGGATTGAGGTTCAAAGTCATTCCAGGCAAGAAAGTCCATAAGATTCTTATCTCCAATTAACTACCAAAAATTCTGGAAGTGGACCTGTGGCTCAGGTGGTAGAATGCTATCCTTTAGCACAAAAGCTCAGGGACAGAACCCAAGTCCTGAGTTCAAGCCCCAGGATTGGCACCAAAAAAGATGAGGAAGAAGAAGAAGGAGAAGGAGAAGGAAAAGGATAAAGAAGAGAAAGAGAAGGAAGAGAAGGAGGAAGATGAGGGTGAGGAGGAGGGGGGAAGGAAGAAGGAAGAAGAGGAAGAGGAACGAGTCTCATTCATATAGATATAGTTATAGATATAGATATCTATCTAGAGATAGATAGATAGATAGATAGATAGATAGATAGATAGATAGATAGATAGATAGATAGACTGTTATATACTCTGAAAACCACTTTCCCACAGCCAAGAGCAAAGGCTAAAATTGGGGGTATTCTGAAGAACCTAGAAAGAGTGGTTACCTCTGAGAGAAAATAGCAGAGTTTTGAAAAACAGATTCTTTTTCAATGCATGCCATTTTATATTACTGGATATTTCAGTCATGGGCATGTATTATTTTTCACACTAAAAGTAATTTCGGAATATAGTTCAAATAGACTTGCTTTTAAAAGTGTCTCACCACATCTGGACAAGAAAAATGTAGAATCAAAGTACGAATAGTGACAGCAGCTACAGGAAGATAGTTTTAGTACTGTCCTCCAACCTCTGCCTGCAATCTTTTTCATGGAGGAGGTCTTTTAGCTTGAGGTGTTTGGGCAAAACTCAAGATATCTGTGAACTTGAATGGGGGAAGAAGTAAGCACAAACAACACTAGTATTCCTAGTAGTATTTGTGACTTTGATACTAATTGGAATGATAGATACCTTCTTCTCACATTACAGTTGTTGTCCACACTATAGTTTTGATGCTACAGTCATTGTGATAGCTCAGCTCATCAGCATTTCTCAATTACCTTAGTTATTACACCTGCCACTAGATCTTAAAGAAAGCAGCATACCAAAGAGATAGCTACACTCCCACAGTTGTAACATTACTCACAATAGCCAATAACTGCAACATGAGTTAATAATAGCCAAGATACGGAGCCAACTTTAACAGTGCCCATCAACAGATTAATAGATAAAGTAAATGTGACATATTCCAAAGGGATGGATAGACATAGATAGATAGATAGATAGATAGATAGATAGATAGATAGATAGATAGATAGATAGATGACAGATAGATATGGAATACTGCTCAGCTGGAAAGATGTAGAAAATCTCATTATTTGCCACAACACAGAGGAACATAGAGGATATTGGATATTATGCTATAGAAAAAAAACCAAGCACAGGAAGACACACACTGCATGACTTCACTTACATGTGTAGCCTAAAACTGTCAAACTCATGGAAGTAGAATGTAGAAGTTGAGGGTGGGATAATGAGGAAACACTGCCCACAAGTGTAAAGTCTGCAGGTAGGATGAAAAGGTTCTGGAAGCCTATATATTGTTACACAGCAAGTTCATGTAACAATATATAATAAAGATCTTTAAAGATTTCAATAACTACATCAATATGATTGGTAGCCTTTGAGACCCCCCATATTTTATCTTACTCATAAACATTATTCAGAGACAGGATGCAGAGGATGACCTCACTGCCAAAGGGGCTGATGTGGTGTAGTGACATGTGTCACTACATGTATACACACACACACACACACACACACGGGGGTAATGAGAGACTGAGAATCTGTGCCTAAAGTCTTTTTCTTCCCCATTCCTCTCCCTGCTTTATCCATTGGCTCTTCTAATTTCCTTTATCCTATTGCACAAAGATAGGTCCTTTTTCTTTTTATACAAACCACATTAAGTATACACTTCAACCTTCTTGAAAGAAAAAGCAAAGTCTCCCATCCAATTCAATAGATATAGTCTACAGTTTGTTTTTGGAGAATACTAATAGGTCATTTTTTTCCATGTTCTGGATAGGATGAGAAGTGAACCTCCAGGGGTATGAAAATCTCATCTGGCCAGCTGTAAATTATTACTCTGTCATTCAACTAAGCTAGTGCCTAAAATTAATCACTAATACCCAAAAAGCCTCCTTCACTACGTCTGAAGATGAGGATACTAATCAACTTACTTTATAGATTCATATTATTGACTCAATAAAACATTTACTAACAGTTACTAAGTTGGAAGGGTCTGGCACACAGTTGGAAATTGCTAACAGTTTCTTCATAAAGAGATTATAGATAGAAGATGATAGAGAAATATGATTGTTTTACTATATAATATATTTTGTTGTTTTAACTCAAAAAATGGTGCTATTTGGCTGACAAAAAAGGCATCTAACACAAAAGCCTGATCTAATAAACCACAGGTGATTCATTTTCATTGACTTATGCTTTTATGTTCCTAGTTGAAAACATAATCTACCATCACAAATCAAAAGAGAATTCTCAGCATACTGAAATATGGTAAGTCCGCAGATGCTCAGATTTAACAACAGTGATAGAGACTTTCTTGCTGTGGCTCCTCAATCATTCTCCAAACAAGCTCTTATTTATAGAATGTGAAGTTTCTCCCATACATCACTTTGTGCCACCCCCAAAGAACCTGTGAGGTGGAGGTGGAAGGAGAAGAAGCTCCGAAGGAAGTTTTTATTCTGGCAATAAAGTACTTATGTTATTTTCTCAATATCCAAAGGAAAGGCCTAAGACTTCTGTGTCTTCAGCTGGTTATTAGGAAAGAGATTGAAAGCATATATGTAGAAACTGTGGAAAATGAAAAGCCAATCTGCCTGCACACTAATCGGTGGTGAAGAGTCACCATTTGTACTGGGCATTGGCTACAATGTATATTTTTATGTGTGTGCATGCCAGTCTTGCCTTGAACTCAATACCTGAGAGCTGTCCCTGAGCATATTGTTTTTCTTGCGCAAAGTTAACACTCTACCACTTGAGCCACAACTCCACTTCCAGCTTTTTGATGATTCATTAGAGGTAAGAGTCTGACAGCCTTTCCTGCCCAGGTTGGCTTTTAACTGTGATCTTCAGATCTCAACCTCCAGAGTAGCGAGGATTACAACTGTGAGCCACCAGTGCCCAGCTACAGGCTATATTTTTAAACCAATGTGAAGTTTCCTCTGTCCTCAAACACTGAACAAACATGGGTGAGGGTACACCCAAACCAGTATGGCTCCCAAGATTCTGTCTTTCAGAAACCATCTTGACCTCATCAGCCCCAGGCTCCCACTTCTGAGGCTAGATCTCCAGCTACAGGTGTAGCACCCCAAATCCTAAACATTCAGACTTGCAACAGAAGTTCTAGAGAGAGTACAGGGGCCACCAGCCCACTTCTGACAGGGGGTTCTAACAACTAGGGGAGTGAGGTTACTTCACGAAGAAACATTCAAAGCCGAAAGCAATCTGGAACCATTTGGATGCCAAAAGAAATGTGACACTGGTCTCCTCTTTCTCTGGAGGGTTCTCTCTCTGGGACATCCTTTCCCATATGTCTTCCTGTATTCTGTCACCCAGGTCTGCACCATGATTTGTACATTCCAAGTTCTCCATAATTTGGCAACCGAGTCTGCCCTGGGCAAGAACACATGGGCAGAAATAGCAATGAGATACCATTTGGGATCTATCAAATTGGTAAGGGTTTCGTTGGTTTTTTTTTTTTTTTAATGATTATGCCTAGTGTGAGTAAAGGTTCTGGGAAAGAGGATTTGTCATGTCCTGCTGGTTGAAGTGGAGATAAATATGTACCCCCTTTCTGAAGGGCAATTTGTCAGTTTGTATCTAACACAAATCTAAAAATGTGCATATCTCTTGCCATAGTAATTCTAGTTCTGGGAATTTGTCCTACAGGAATTAGCTATGCACAGAATTCATGAGTGAGAATGTTCCTGATGGAACTATTGCAAAAAAAATTATAAACAACTTAAATACCCAACAGCAAAGGACTATTTAACTCTTTTTAAAAGACATAGTGAAATACTACAGAGACATTAAAATCATGCCTTATTAGCATATTTAAAGTACAGGGAAAATATTCAGGCTATATCAAATGGAAAAGCAGATTATAAAACTGTTTATATCATATGATGCCAATCTTGTAAAAGCATAGAGAGAATATACATTAAGGAACCATCCGTGGTTTAGTAAGATTATGTGCAGTTTTCATTTTCTTCTTTGTAATTCTTTGCTTTTCCCCACATTTTGTTCATGAATACTTTTAAATCAGAAACAAAAATGCATCTTATTTACAAATAAAGAGGAAGAGGAGGAGGAAGAGGGGAAGGAGAAAGAAGGAAGGAAGGAAGGAAGGAAGGAAGGAAGGAAGGAAGGAAGGAAGGAAGGAAGAAGGGGAAGACAGGAAAGAGGGAAGGAGGGTGGGAAGGGAGGACCAGGACAAGGGAGTTAGGGGCTTTCTGTTGTCCCTGTCCATTGCTTTGAGTCCAGCCTCTTCCCAATTTCCAGAACAAAAGAATCATCTTTTGAGTCTATTTAAATCAAGGCACTAGTTTTGTTTTTGTTTTTGTTTTAACTCTTAAAGCACCCTAAAAGTAAAAATGTCAAGGTGACAGTAGTGGCTCAACACCTGTAATCCCAGCTACTCAGGAAGCTGAGATCTGAAGATCATAGTTCAAAACCAGCCCAAGCAGGAAAGTCTGTGAGACTTTTAGAAACTACTCAGAAAATGCCAGGAGTGGTACTGTGGTTCCAATGGTAGAGCCTTGAGAAAAAGAATTTCAGGGACAACACCCAGACCTTGAATTCAAGCCCAAGGACTGGCACAAAAATAAATAGATAGATAGATAGATAGATAGATAGATAGATAGATAGATAGATAGATAGATAGATAGATAGATAGATAGATAGATAGATAGTCAAGGGAAAGTAAAATTCCTTTTGTCTTGTCTACATTGGTCTCAGTGAAGCATAGAGTATTACACTTCCTCTTTTTAGTGTTAATCTGAAGTGACATAATCAATTAATACCCTTCCTAGATTGTATTCACCCACTCTTCCTCTCTCCATTTGTCTTTCTTCCTCTTTGTCCCTACTTTAGTTGCTTTTAGGTATAAGCTCCTGTTATCAGTTTTGAAATGCTGAGGTCATATTTGCAGCTCCTGCCACTGGCAGAATTCACCATGAATTTGCACAAGAGGATTGTAAGTATTTGGTTCTGTTTCTGGGTTCCAAAGACCCCCACCCACCCTTCTTTCTGAAAGTAAACTTCCCCACCCTCTCCCAGAGCAAAACTGCTCATTCTGCTAACTGGGTCACTTGCCAGAGAGCCAAGATTCTGTCTTTTTCCCCTGGTCTTGTCCCAGGCCAAACCCCAGTGAGTTGAGCCCTAAGGACTTGCCAAGCCTTTCTATTAATGCCAGTTCTTACAAACATCCCATACCCTGTCCTGCGGTCAATGGGTAATTCCACCCCCCCAAAGCTGCCTGCCAAACAGTGTTTCCCCCAGGGTCTGAAGTAGTTACTGGCCACAGGTCATTTGCCTGAAGCTCTGAACAAAGGGGCAAGTCCAATCTCAGTGACCATCGCCCCCCCCCCACCCTCCATGAGGTGGGGGAGAAGAAATTTCCACATGACGTCTGCTGACTCAGCATGCTTGAGGCATTGCAAGTCCCTGGGGATGCTGGATGGATGACTCAACTCCAAAGACCACCTCCAAAGACAAGAGGGTTAGAAGTTTGAATGGAGTTTGTTTTTCACCGTTTTAGAGAAGTCAATGAATGGATGTGGTTGTCTAGTCCAGAGCAAGAATTAAAGGGGCACTATTGAAAGGGGCACGAGAGAATTGGGGAAATTGGGGGCTTGGGGTGGTCAGACAAACTCATGCTGATTGTTCATTTATTTTACAGACACATAGATACATATACAGAAAGAGGAGCGCATAGGTATATTCAACAGATATAGCAGTAGAGAAACAAACAAATAAGTAGGCATGGGTTGAGGACAATTAACAAGCCACCAGCCTGATTTTTTAAAAAAAATACTTTTTATCAATATCCCCAGAAGCCTATCTTAAGCCCAAAAATTTTGCCCCTTTCAGAAATTTTTAAAAGTAGAATCCAGCACTGTCAAGTATTTGGATTTGGTTGTTTCTAATCAACGTTCAATTTTTGATTTATTTATGCTGTTGCATATAGCAATAGCTAGTTAGTTCTTAGTGGTATATATTATTCCATTTGGTGACTACACCACTATTTATGTATGGGTTTCACAACCCGGTGGTTATTCCGTTAACCTCCAATTTAGAATTTACAAATAGTGCTGCTATCAGCACCAAGGTACACCATCCAGGGAATACTGATGCACATTTCTTTTGTGTACATGCTTAGGAGTGAAGTCCTAATGCCAATACTCCACCTTAGTGGATATTACTAATCAGATTTCCAATGTTTCGGTCACTATCCACAGTCCATCAACTTGCTTAGTTTTGGGAGGAGGGGTTGTTTTGTTTTGTTTAGCATGATTCTGGGAACAACCACTTAACCAGTTATGAGTTTGGATATGTTAGCCAGCCTCCTAGAATGTTCCCTTTGTTTGATGGAGATATTGACCAATGTACTACTTCATGGATGATATGAGAACTGAGTAGGGTAGATATTTAATTTAGTACTGTAACAGGCATATAATTGGTCATAAATATAATACATTTAAACAATCATTTACTAATTGCTATCCTAGCTGCTTCACTCAAAAAGGACTCCTGTGTGTCCAGGACACTGATTTGGCAGAAACAGATTGATTCATTCTTGAAGGGATTCTCCTGGACACTTTTTGGAGTTTTCATTTTGTCTTAAATCAACCTGCAAACGCTCAAATGACTGGTAGCAGATAGAAATCTTTACCCAGGTAAGGAAAACATGGGATTTGGCCCCAGGTGTGAGAGTTCCTTCTGGAGACCAGGGAAGAGACAGAACTCGTCCATTTGTGAGCACAGGTGCAAAGTTATCAAACCTGAACAGATAGTGCAGAGACCAGGCACTCCCTGAAGTTCACGTTCTCGTGGGAAGCACCATCCAACCCTGCCCTGCACTGCCCCGCAAACGTACAGAAGTTTGGGAGCTTATGAATTCGGTTCCTTTCACCCTTCCCACCCTTGGGTTTTTCCTTTTCCCTGCCGGCTTAACTCAGGCTCTCAGCACTTAATGCTAATACCTTTGGGCATGCTCCACTGGGGAGTTTAACCAGCTGCCAAGTTAAATAACACTGAGGATCCTAAGCCATATTCTCAGAGAGTCAGAAAGCTTGTCACTCACCCAAATGGCAGTCTTGTTTCAAATATAGATATGCAATTATATAGTTATGAAATTATATATATATGAGTACGTGTGTTTATATGAGTGTCTTTGTAAAAATACCATAATTGTTTCTTATAAACCATTCTCCTTGTAAATGATCAGGTAGCGACTTCCTTCCTTTATCATGCCTGGAAAAAAAAATGACAGGTCCCCTTGCGAATTGCTCAGGGAGAGGATTATATTAGATTCCTAATTAAATGGCTGTTCTAGGATTGTCGATAGTATATATACACTCATCCATGCATATACAACGATGTGCATAGATAGGATATGCATATATGTTTGTGATTATATATGCATCCAGAGCAGAGAGGAGAGTGCATGAAACTTGCCCGGGAAAAAGCTACAGATCTGTTCTTTGGAGAGAATCCCTCTCGCCCAGGAGTGTGTACACTGCTCAGATTTGCGAAGACCCAGCGAATGTTCTCGGATGGGATGGAGGAGAGTGTTGGTAGGACCCTGGAAATCAAGATAGGTTTGTATCACTGCCCTTTCTCCCCCTACCCCTTCCCTCACAACCTAGACTGAGAAGCCCGGGGTCGCTCTCGCTGCTCAAGGGTGAACACCAGTCTCTGGGTACATTGAGATTTGCCGACCAATTCCTGAATGAAAACAGAGAGGCCGAACAGCCACTGGGTGCAGAGGGCTGGGCGCGTGGCCACCCTGGATGTGAGCACTACAAGCTCCCAAAGAACGCGTGCAGCTGCAGACCATTGTGGCCCATCTGTCCCTTAGTGGCTCAAGCCTGGGAATGTGCGGTACCTGAATCCCGGGCACTCTCCCGGGGCGGCGCGGGGCCTCGTCTGGCCGGGCTATCTGGGGTTCTTTGTTTCTTCCCAGCGCTAATGCTCACGCTCGGGAGGCAGAGGCCCTTACCCCTGGAACAAGCGCCCAGGAGCAAGCCTGTTCGAATGTTTTCAATAAAATGTTTCCTGGAGTAAAAAAAGAGGATCGCGGAAGAATTTCCCCTCAGAAGTTAGTCTATTTTCAGCAGTGGTTGAGCTGCGGCACCAAGTAAATCACATTTAAATGTTTCTAAGTAAGGGAGGAAGAAAGGAAGGGAGGAAGGGAGGGAGGAAGGGAGAGAGGGAGAGAGGGAAGCAGGAAAGAAAGGGAGGGAAGAAGGAAGGAAGGGAGGGAGGAAAGGAGGGAGGGTGGAAGGAAGAAAGGGAGGGAGGAAGAAAGGAAGGGAGGGAGGAAGGAAGAAAGGAAGGAAGGAAGGATGTAAGGAAGGAAGGGAGGGAGGGAAAGGAAGTGTATGTTTTAAATCAAAATTTGGGGGGGTTGAGGTTGGCTGCCCCCATCACCCCAAACAAGAGCTGGATGAAGAAGTCAAATCTGCGGCAGTGGTGGTTTTCCCCCAAACGCTGGGCCCCCAGGGAGCCTCTCTGACCGAGATGCTCCACCCCCAGGGGAGGTGACAGGAGACAAAGTCTTAGGTATTGCAATCAAACAAGAAAATAGCAATGGCTTAAAATAATAGTATTCCCTTTTACCCTAAACCAAGAGACTCAGGCCACCAGGGCTGGAATCGCCACACCTTTTGGAGTGGAAATCCTTGCCTTTATCTTCAGTGATGTCAGAAGGGGGAGGGGGCGCACGTGGGAGCTTTTGCATAAGAAAAGGATTTTCCTTTGAGACCGTCCACGTTTGGGGAAGGAAGGCCTCTGCTAAGCAACACATCCTAATGTGTGGGCAGTTTCTGGCATTTGAATTTTCTTTTGACTTAAATTACTACAAGGGGTCAAGTTAGTGACCACAAAATGCTCAGAGGGAAGGGGAGAGAGGAATGGGCCCCCATCATAGTTAATGTTTCCTTCCCAGAGAAGCTCCAGTAAAATCAACAGAAGCAGACAACTGTGCCTCTTCCTGCAATTTCGGTTAAAAGTTTACATCCCAGTCCTTGGGGCTGGCCCAGATCCTTCATCAGTGGGGTTCCAGTTGCTTGGCTGGGGTTGAAGGTCAGATCAAGAGCCACCGAGAGGCGTCCACCTCTGCGGTGGGGGAAAGGTGCAAGCCGCACCTGGGCTTCTGATTTCACTCTTGAGTCTCCTCCCAGTGGCCAGGAGTTGAGGCCCTAGCCAAAAGCCAGCTGGTAAAGAAGCCAAAATGTCTTGTTTTTGTCTGGGGCTCTGAGGAGCAAGGCCTGGACCTGAGTGAGGCCTAAGGTTGGGAAGATGCAGGCAGATGGTCATGAAAGATAGGCAACTCCACATTGGGCCACTACTGCAGTGAATGTCAGGGAGTCTGGGAATCCAGCCCCAGAAGCCCTTCACCTACTGCTGTGGTGACTGTATGTCTCCTGGTGAAGTCCACCCCTAGGTCTATCCTTCAACCCCACTATATCCAAAGTGGAGCTTGTATCATTCAGGATTTGGATAGATACTGGAAGTTTTCAGTTACCACAGGACACACACCCTCTTCTATGGAAAACTATTATTTTTAAAGGACAGGACTTCTTTAGAATGGGAAGTTTGTGAGAACATTATTTTCCTTGAATAAGACAATCCCTGAAACATCTGCTGATCCTCCTCCCTGCCCAGTGAATTGGAATTTCCTCCACTGAAAATGTAGCTGTAAGAAAAAGTTGCCCTCCATCAATTCTCTAAAATTGTGAGATTTTTTTTCATTTCTATACTTGTCCCTCTTCAAAGAAAAAAAAAGAACGAAAGAAAGAAAAGAAGAAAGTATCACAGCCTTAAAAAAGTGGTACTTGGTGGAAAAATAAATTTGGAGGGTTATGAGGGCAACGAATGGCAGTCTCAGCCCTCCTTCCACCGTGTGCCATGGGTCCTGAGTCTTCTATTATTCTGCCTGAAATTGTCTCGTTTACAGAAAATATTTGTTTGCACTATTAGTTGGTACTGGAGTTAATTACTCAATGTGTTAACGTGAAGTAATATGTATAAAAGTAGGATCAGTGTTTATTGTGTGGGTGAGCTGTTGAGCGGTGCTTGAATAAACTGCAATTAGGGTTAGATAGAGATTAATTAACATGTGAGTGGCAAGGTGTAAAATAGTTTCCAACCCTCCACTTCAATATAATCTGCAGGCGAGGAAAGAAGTTTGTAGAAGCTAATTAAATACTTTCATAAAAGCCAGTGTATTCACCCAACATTTGGAAAGACAGGCACATTAGAGGCAACTTGTTTTTACCCAAATGTTTTCCTTCTGTGGAAGGTAGCACTGCTTTGTGATGCGGGGAGAGAGAGAAAGAAAGAGAGAGGGAGAGGGAGAGAGAGAGAGAGAGAGAGAGAGAGAGAGAGAGAGTGATGGCTTATGCAGCCGCAAAAAGCACTGGGATGGCAAGGCAGGTTCACCAGAAGCCCTTGGAAGCCTTTCAGCCTGATGGAGCTTTCAAACCAGCAGATCTTTCAGCTGCTGCGGATCAACAATTACCCAATTTGGAGAAAGGGTTGGGGTGCGATGCTGGTGGCGAACGAGATTCACAGGAAAGTCGGGATAGAAATTCAGGTTTTGAGAGGCTGCAAGTATATTAATACACTTTCAATGTTGGGGTGAGTGGTTTGTTTCATATTTTGTGGGATGGGGGTGGGGAATCATCTGTGTTTTTGTGTCCACCTTAGTCTAGGGGTAGGGGGATGCTGGGTCTGAAATTCAAGTCTCTCTGAACACATCTTAAATTAAATGAACTGTATGGAAATGTTCTCCTCCAGTGCAGCAAGTTTCTCTCCAGTTTGAAAATCTGGGTGTTTCAGGGGAAAGGGGGGATGGGATTAATGTTAGGGGAACAGACTTCTGATTGCTAGATTTAGGGTTAGATTCAGAGTTTGGCAGGATGGGAACATTGAACTATTATTACCCCCCCCCATACAAGCCAGTCACTTCTTCTCAGAGATGTCTTTGTTCCTTCCCCAAGTACACTTTTCCTTCCCTACCTGTCATGTTCACATCCAGTCTGAAATGGCACATCCCAGGAGCCCCAACCAGATGAATGGGTAGAAGGAGAGAGAAGTTCTATAAGGAAAAAGGGAATTGTCTGCCTGTAGTTAAAATAAGATTTTTTTTGCTTGTCTATCTGTTGGTTTTGTAGTGCTTAGGGGCTAGGTAGATAGATAGATAGACAGACAGACAGATACCCAGCCTGTTCCTGAATAAAGAAGGAGAGGGTTTGCATTTTGCTCCATATGATGGTGTGTCTTTGGAGATGGAATTCACTATCAAACCCTCAACCCTGTTTGCTCATATTATACCTATCATAATCCTCTTAAACTGTGGTGGCGGCTACAAAGCTCGTGCTCTTGCAAAAGCCGACTGGCAAGATATAATTGTCCCGCGAACAAAACCAGCCAAAAGTTTTCCAAAACCCCTGGACTCCCCCTCCCCTCTTTCCTAAACCTAATTCTCTCGCTCTCTCCTCTCTAGTTAGTCACCTCCCCCCACCCTCCCTCTCCATAAGAACTCTCAGCCTCGATCACTTTTGTTGTCGCCAAGAGCGCCCGGCCTGTTGAAAGTGCTGGAGCGTCTTTGAGCAGTTTGTTGTGATACGCAGGTGGAGTGGTCTGCAAACAGATGAATTCAGCCCCTCCAAACCAAGCACCGAACGCACTGCTTTTGTGCGCCGGGCACAAAACGCTGAATTCCTTCGAACTTACTTGGGGCCTGTCTCGAAAAGGGCCTTTTCTTCCCTCTGCTTGTACCTCTGGCCACACTAAGTCTCTAGGCGCCCCCCTTCAGGCCCCCTCCCTCTCCCCTCTGATAATCCTTCTCTTTATTTTAGAAAAACACAAAACCCGGTTCCACGCGGTGCTTTAGTGGCTAAAAGTGAAAGAGCTGCCTTGGCAGAATTCAGCTCTATGAATCACTTCGGAAAATTGGTTCGACTGAATGGCCTTAGGAGGAAAAACGTTTTAATAGGATCCAGGGGAGGTTCTGCTGTTTCAATCTGCTCCTTAAACAGGTGGAGATTGGACCTTCTCAATTATACCAACAGTAAGTACCCAGCAGCGGGGAGAGGCGCTCTCCGAAGGCGCCCTGCGCCGCAGTCCTAAACCAGGCTCACAGCCCCGCTTTGACTCAGAAACGCGATCATAAATCAGCAGTGCTGATCGATTAGGAACCCCAACAATCCTCCAGCTCCCCGGGGCGGACTCCTGCCGCCTGCGACGGGGAGCTGGCCGGGGGGGAAAGCTGGAGGCGCACCCGTCTGGGCGCCGAGGGGCCCCGGGATCCGGCCGCACGCGGCCTGGCTCTACGGACGCTTCGAGGTCGTCCTTAGGCGGCGGGAGCGCTCTCTCTCTCTCTCTCTCTCTCTCTCTCTCTCTCTCTCTCTCTCTCTCTCTCTCTCTCTCTGTCTCGCTCTGTCTGTCCCTCTCTCCCTCTCTCTGTCTCTCTCTCTCCCCGACCTCCGACGCCAGCCCAGGCGAGCTCTCGACGCTTTTGCATAAATTAATATTTCCCCATTAACAAGTCCCCCCCCCCACACACCTCCTAGCAAACGCGACGCCCGCATCCATGCGCCACATCCTAATGAGGTAATTATCATTTGCGCGTGTTCGGGGCTGGCGCCGGCTCCGTGGGTAAATGGCAGTTTATTAGCACGATGCCCAGCTCGGCTGCAGAGGGCTAAGGGATACTTTCGCTGCCTAGACGGACACCCAGGGGCCTTTTGTGGGCAGTGCATCCGGGGACCCCCCCCCGCCAGCGCGCGCCTTTCCCAAACCTGTAGGCCCCCCAAAGTTGTGAATCACGCACGGAACTCTGCCTAGGTTTGAGTTGGGGCTCCCCCCCCCCTTTCCACCGGCAAAACCATCACGATTCCTCCCCCTCCCCCTCGCGTCTCTTCCCTCCTTCCCGATTCGCAAACCGCTCGCACTTTCCCGAGGGGAGCGCGGGCGCCAGTTGCCTCCTTTTAAAGTTTGAGGGGCGGTGGCGGCGGCGGCGGCGGCGGCCGGCGGGCGCGCGGGGGAACACGGGGTCCGCGACGGGAAGCCGCGCCGCCGCCCATGTCATTCCACTTCAAGTGACTTCATGTGATGTCAGCTGAATGTAAAAGACAGTGATCTCACGCGGAGGGGAAGATGTTTGCCATCAAAATGTGACAGAAGAGACGCGCTGCATGGCTCGGAACGCATCTCCTGGGCGCTGGGGGAGAGAGGTAACCGCGCAGTGGCTCTCCCCGGCCTCCTTTAACTTTGTCCCTCCACTGCCCTGCTCTCCGCGCGCGTGGCCGAGGCCCAGGTCTGGGGAGGGGGGGTGGAGTGGGTAATTTGAGGCTCTTTTCTTTATTTTCTCCTCTCTCTCCCTCGGTCTCTCGCGCGGGCTCCCTCCTCTCTCCGTGTGTCTCTCCTTTTCCTTTGTAAAACCTCCTCCCTCTTCCCCCTTTCCTAGTCCCAGGGCAGGGGCTGGTGGGTTCCTGTGCGAGCCGGGTTAATGGGCAGTCATTTGGTACCCTTGGGTGCACTTTGTTCTGCCTCTGTTCATTTGAATGCAAATGGGTGACCCAGGGCCCGACTAGGTGCTTATTAAATTGTGGTGTGTTTTTTTTTTCTCTCCCCCCTCCCTGCCTTTTCCGGAATGCAGACTTAAGAGGAGAGAGAGAGAGAGAGAGAGAGAGAGAGAGAGAGAGAGAGAGAGAGAGAGAGAGAGAGAGAGAGAGAGAGAGAGAGAGAGAGAGCGCCCTGGCCCAGCTTGGCTCGGCTGGACTCCGCACACCATGGCCAGCTCAGCTTCTTTGGAGACCATGGTGGCCCAGCCCTGCCCTCGCGCCGGAGCATCACCGGCCACTTCCAAGACGCTGGCCTTCTCCATCGAGCGCATCATGGCCAAGACGTCGGAGCCCCGCGCGCCCTTTGAGCCCCGGCCTGGGGCGCTCGAGGCGGATGGCACCCAGAGTAAGAAACTGCTCAACCTCTGCTCGCCGCTGCCCTGTATGATCCCCCTCCAGCCCCTAGGCTACGAGGTGCCGTCCAAGACACTGCTGAGTTACTCGGAGCTCTGGAAAAGCAGCCTCCGAGCGGGTGGTGGTGGTGGCGGTGGTGGAGGAGGAGGAGGAGGCGGCGGCGGCGGCGGAGGGGGGGCCCCCGTGTGCGGAGCCAGCGGCTTGTGCAAAACCAACTGTGGCGTGTGCTGCAAGGCCGAGCTGGGCCTTGCGCCGTCCGCGCTGCCCGCCGGCCGGGTCATCAAGCCGCAGGTCATCAACCAGGCCGTGGGGCTGCCGGCCAGCGGCTCGCTCTACTACTTCAACTACCTGGACTCCACCGCTTATCCTCCTTCAGAGCTCCTTGGTGGCCACCTTTTCCCGTCCGGCCTCCTCAACGCCCAGGCCCCCGCAGCTCTGGCTGCGCACCCCAAGCTCTTTCTGCTGGAGAACGCCAAGCTGGCTGGCCTGGCTGCGGACAAGTTTCCCCACCCGGCTCCCTATCCCCACAAGGAGCGCTGCTTGCCCGCGCCCCTGGAGCAGGTGCTGAAGGAGAACTCGGCCTTGACCGCAGAGCGCGGGGGCATCAAGGGTCACAGCAAGCTCCCGGGGGGATCTGCGGACGGCAAGCCCAAAAACTTCACCTGCGAGGTGTGCGGCAAGGTGAGGCCCAGGGTCCCCAGGGCTGGGAGGGACACCCCCCTTCCCAGATGCTTCCCCCGGGGCAGACTTGAATCACACACACACACACACATACACACACCCCTGCCCACCCACCCCCTACCCCCTGCCGCCGCTTTCTCAGGCAGAGAAGCTCCAGGATAGCTGAGCACTCCAACTGGATAGCTAGTTAAGTTTCCTGTTCTGTAAAATGGGGGTGCTGTTGCCAAGTAGCCCCACAGTCTCTTGTGAGCAGTAAGTTGGGAAGGACTTTACAAAGGCACTGTCGTTTCTAAGGGGGTAGGGGTTGGAGAGGGAGACACTGTGGCTTCCTGGATTGCTTCTAGGTCTGCAACACAACCCCCCCCCTTCTCCCTCTGATCCTTCCATAGGTGTTTAATGCTCATTATAACCTCACCCGCCATATGCCGGTCCACACCGGAGCCAGACCGTTCGTGTGCAAAGTCTGTGGCAAAGGCTTTCGCCAGGCCAGCACGCTCTGCAGACACAAAATTATTCACACCCAGGTATGTGTCCCCCCCCTCACCCCACCACCACTACCCGATCAGGCCCGGCCCAGGCGCCGCCAGCTCCCATACTGCAGCCCCGCGTGTGAGCGATGGCATTGGGGATGGGTAGGATGGCCCTTACCCTTCCGAGGGTTGCCGTGTCCCTTCGAGGTGAAGGTCTCAGCCTTACTGTGCGCACCCGCCCCTCTTCGCAGGAAAAGCCTCATAAATGCAACCAGTGCGGCAAAGCGTTCAACCGCAGCTCCACGCTCAACACGCACATCCGTATCCACGCGGGCTACAAGCCCTTCGTCTGCGAATTTTGTGGCAAAGGCTTTCACCAAAAAGGTAACTGTACTAGGCGAGGCCCTCTCAGTGAGTCGTGGCGTGGGGGACAGACCGAGTGGAGAGAGGCCGCACAAAAGCTGCAGGCTAGAAGCAGGAGTTCTTTGGAATCGGGTTGGGGCGGGTGTGGAGGGAAGCGTCCAGGGGCTGGGTGAGGAGACCTTGGTGGAATCAGGCTGAATGTACAGATACCACTGAATTTGGGATGGGAGAAGGAAAGAAGGAAAGGAAGTCGGGGAAAGAGACAGCACCGCCTTCCAGATAAAGATTTCCCTTGGCAGTTGGTACTCCCCTTTCGAATGAATTTTAAAAAAAAACAACTAGATAAAATGTACTTCCTGGGAGCAATGTAAAACTCAGGGAAAAATCAGTCTTGTTCCCAGGGTCCCCTGGGCCTGAAATTTCCAAAGCCCTTTTCAATCCCTAGGTGGTAATTAAGAGTAACTTTAAAAACGGGGAGAGAGAAAGAAAAACAAAAAAGAGGGATGAAACCCAGGTTCCTACAGATTTCCTCCAGCGAGGCATCAGCTAAGCAGAAGCATGAAATGCCTTCTGTGGGTTGCACCGAAGTTTCCCAGCCTGGGGAACGCGGCAGGAGGGAGCTTCTTGGGCCTGTGTACCGGGGCAGGGCGGCTGGGGCCGGCTCTGGCTCTGAAAAGA
Organism: Dipodomys merriami; assembly: GCF_024711535.1. Lineage (NCBI taxonomy): Eukaryota > Metazoa > Chordata > Mammalia > Rodentia > Heteromyidae > Dipodomys > Dipodomys merriami. The sequence goes on along the minus strand of NW_027202604.1, from coordinate 20,670,828 downwards.
CCCGGCCCTCCATCCTTTTCCTAGTGCTGGGGGCTTGACGAATACAAAGTTTGACAACTTCTTCACTCAGAGAGGTCGTGGCCGCCTAGCCAAGCGTCGCCTGCCTTCTTAACACGGGCACCTGAGCCCTCCCCCCTCCCCCCCTGCCCGGGATCTCAGGCTGCACACCCTAACTCCACACCCCTACTTTGTTGTGTTGTTGTTGTTTTATATGCGTTTTGGTCTCCTGTAGGGAACTACAAGAACCACAAGCTGACCCACAGCGGCGAGAAGCAGTACAAATGTACTATCTGCAACAAGGCCTTCCACCAGGTCTACAATCTTACCTTCCACATGCACACGCACAATGACAAGAAGCCTTTCACGTGTGCCACTTGCGGCAAAGGGTTTTGCAGAAACTTTGACTTAAAGAAACACGTGCGCAAACTCCATGACAGCGTGGGACCCGCCACCCCTTCTGCAAAGGAACTGACTCGGACGGTGCAGAGCTGAGAGCTTCCGCCTGGCCCTCCCTTCCTGCCCTGTACCAACCTAACACAGATCACACGTATAAACTTATTTCTAAAGTTAAAAGGAAAAAAAAGAACTATAGCAGAGAGGCTTTAAAAAATCTATTTATCGAAACCAGCATATTTTTTGGAAAGTTAAACGTTTCCTGGATGACTGGCAACAAATTCATGGCTCCCACCTTTGTATATTCAGGAAACTTATTTAAAATCCAGTGCACCGAAACATATTTAATCCCAGGCCTCGGCTTCTCCTCCGGCAGCCGGTGTTTAACCCCAGCTTGTCATCGTGAGCGCCCCCAGAAGAACGTGGCGGGGCTCCCTCCCCAGCCATCTTTAGACAGCCATGTAATTCCTCCTGTACAAGCGAACACGGGAATACATACACACATGTGACTCAATAAAAAGAATCATTAGTGCGCGTTTTCTTTCCCCCCACCCCTCCCCTCGCCTCTAGGTCAGCTCAATAACTCCAAAGAACGAGATGGAAATAGGCGTTGATAGCATTTCCCCTTCCAAATGTGACTTCCTCCAGGGCTCTGGGGCCAGGACACATCCTGCTGCTCCAGAAGCGCTGGAGGCTTAAGGAACCCAGGGGCAGGGCAAAGGGCCTCGACGGGCCCCCTAGGGGTATCAATTTTTCTTTTTAATCTAATGATTGTAAAGACGCTCGGAATTCTGGGTGTTTATTTGAGTGAAGAAAATGTTTCCCTCCTTCCCTCCCTCCCTCCCTCCCTTTCTTCCTTCCTTCCTCCCTTCCTTCCTCCCTTCCTTCCTTCCTTCCTCCCTTCCTTCCTTCCTTCCTTTTCTTCCTTCCTTTCTCCTCTTTCTCTTTCTCCCTTCCTTCCTTCCTTCCTTCCTTTCTTTCTTTCTTTCTTTCTTTCTTTCTTTCTTTCTTTCTTTCTTTCTTTCTTTCTTTCTTTCTTTCTTTCTTTCTTTCTTTCTTTCTTTCTTTCTTTCTTTCTTTCTTTCTTTCTTTCTCTTTCTGTCCTGTTAGAAGTGTCTGGATCTTAAAGAAGAGCTTTTGCCTTAGCGGCGCGCAGTGCAAAGGGAAAGGCCCAAGCCTTGCTTTGCCAGCCAGCTTCTGGGCACCTCCTTTCTCCGAGCGACGTAAAGGAGGACAGCCCAGGATTCCCAACCTCCCCTGGCGGCGAGATCTGGAGGCTAAGTCACGGGTCCCCTGCCTGGCTGGGAGCTCCCCGACTCCCCCGCGGGCGCTCCCGCTCCGGGGCTGGCGTCCGGGTGCGGTGCGCCCTGCCGCGGGAGGGCGCGCCCGGACTCCCGGAGCTCGCGCGGCCGCCGCCGCCGCCGCCTCCCGGGTTCTGATTACCGCGCAGTTAGCCCATTTCCTGAATAGCTATCTCCGCCGCCGAGCACGCTGATGAAATGATCTCACGCTTGCTTTCTAAGTAATGACCCAAATTAAGAGAGAAAACAGAGACCCTTCAAACAGCATTACATTAATCATCTAATCATCCCCAGGAGGGGGCCGGCCGCCGCCGCCCCGTTTGATCCGAATCTTGATAATCAAGAGCTCGGATTACTGGCGCGTCGCGCCGGGCCTCTTCCCCCCCCTCCACACACACACACACACACACACACACACACACACACACACACACACACACACACACACACACACACACACACACACACACACACACACACACTTTTAATATCCGCGCCGCCATGCAGCCCACGTCTTTTGAAATCATGTTCCCCAGCGCGGGGAGCAAATGCGCTTCGTGCGCTTGGACGCAGCTTCCAGGATGAGGTGGGGAGGGGGCGAGGAGCAGGGCATTGACCCCACGCGGGTTTCCAGTGCGAGTGGCAGCGATGTGGAGGAAAGACGGTTAATGCAAAGGGCAACCTCTCCCCCCGCCCCCCGCAAGTCCCTCGGAAAGTAACTTGAGCGCGGGCCAGCGCAGCGCTGGGGTATGCAGTAGGCGCTCAGGGCTGAGAGCCGTCCCCGGAGGACAGGCTCGCTCTGCTCAACCTGGACAACCCGCACGCTTCCCACACTGAATTCCTCGTTGGCGAGGAAGAAGAAGAGCCGAGAAGCCATCGAAATGACCTACCCAGGATCACTGGTCTGGGAGGAACAGAAATTCGAACTCCTGGCTTCCAGGAGCCCCCCCCCCCCACTCCCCACGGCTTCCAGTTCTAATCGGGATTGGAGGAATCTCGAGATTGGGGCTCAGAAGGAGGATGGGCTGGGGGTGGGGGGTTGGGGGGGGGGAGACGGGGTGGAAGACGCGTCCTGGCCACAGCCTCCGGTTCTGTCCCCAGCCTCCTCCCAGTTCGAAGACCCATTGCACGGGCAAGAGGAGGATTGTCGATTTTGTTTGCACAGAGGACAGTGACAGCTTCCTCAGGCTGTCGCGGGGGTATTTTTAGCACCTCCGATTCAGAAATAGGAACGCGTACATTAGAATTCCATTTCCTGAAAGGAGAGCGTCCTCGTTTTTTTTTTTTTTTTTTGTATTTCTCTCCTCCCCCCCTTCCCCCCCCCCCCAGTCTGGGAAGACACAGCCAGGGGAGGGGAGGGGGGGGGCCGAGGAAGCTAGGGGAAATTTAAATGCTATGTCGTTCTGGCTGCAGTTCTCTGAGGGGAGATTGAAATCGTAAGAATATAAAAATTTAACTCCAAAATCTCTATGCATGTTCTAAGCCCTAGGAAACCCCAGGACCGGCAAGGAGAACTTACTTGGCCGCTAAGGATATGGGGTGCCTGGGTTTCTCCAGGTTTGTCCAGTCACCTATACCCAGGGTGAGATTGCCTAATCTTTGAGGAGTCCTGCCTGTTCTCTTAGTGGGGGGGGGGGTCTTGTCTACCCTGAAATTCCCATAAATCCCTCAGGTAGGAGGCTTGTGTGCTCTATGATGATTCTCTCAACTAAGTCCCTTCCTTTCTACAGAAGGTCTTTTCTAGAGAAGGTCTTATCTAGAGAAGGGCCTTTTCAGATAGTTCTAGACTTTCCTGCAAAGACCAGTTACAGGGATATTTTGTGCAAAGACATCCTTTAAAGACATGGGCAGAGGCAAGTTGACTTCCAGGTAGAAATGATAATCATGCTCTTTTCTTAAAGAAGAAACTAAGTAAAAAGGAATATGCCATCCAAGGGAGATAACTTTTTCTTAGCTATCAAGTCAAACTTTCTCTGAGAAAGTCTTCTGGAAGAAATGTGCCCAGGAGACTAGAAGGGTTTCTTGTCTCCTTAAACGGAAGAAACTTGTTTCCAGTTTGACAGTTCTGAAGAGGAGTGGGGATTGTGGTGTTGCAAACTAGGCAGGAAATTTCTCTCTTGGATTGCTCAACTCTGGCCCAGGAGTATGGATACCTGTGCAGTTTCTTGTACACTCTAACCTCCTTGAGATTGTTTCCTCTTAACTTGATTGTTACTTAACCTTCACACCAGCCTCTGTCAATCGCTCTCACCTGAGAAGGTGTTATTTCACATCTGATGGTAATTGTAGATAAACAGTTCTTTGGCATCTATAAAACTCAGCTTAGCTTTCTATGGATTTGAAGTCAGTTGTGTGTGCGGGGAGGGTGGGAGGTTTAAAATGTTTGTTTCCTTTCCTTGTGGGGTTCAGGAATGGATTCCTTCAGTTCAAAAGTAGTGAAAGGAGGAGGGGGGAATTCTGCCTGAATTTCTAAACACCTTCCACAGCCAGCCAGCACGTGTTCTGAAGCCAATGCTAAGCTCAGCTCCTTGCATAGCCATCTTAGCTGAGATCCTTTTTAGTTATTCACCATGCATAGGAATTGATGGGTGAAAGGCTCTGTTTTCTGATTTTTTTCCCTTCCTTAATATTACACTGTTTGTGTGACTTGTAACTTACAATATTAATAAATGACTTAAACAAGGTAGTCATCAGCTGCATATTAATATTTTAACCTTGATTAAATGGAAGAGGCCACCCTGAAAAAATATTTTAAAAATGAAATTGCGGGGGAGGGGAATCCTGTCACAGACACAAAAAAGACTCCAATTATCTTTTCCCCTACAAGATGTTTGTTCTGTCCACGACTGCTCACACTTCGGCAATCTTGCCAGCAAGACTCAAAAAAAAAAAAAAAAAAAAAGCCTTCTTCCAAAGCCACAGCCTTGTACATAACAGATTGTACAGTCCTATTGCCTCAGGCGGGTTAGAGGTTTCTCCCTGCAAAGAGCGACACAGAGAAGTTGCCAGCATCCAGACACATTTTGGGGGGTACAATGTTCACTCTTGCTTTGGTTGCTGTAAATGGGTCTACGGGAGCCCCCATTTTGCTGTATGGCTCCCAAGAAGGTAAAGAGGCTGCCTGAACCAAGTCCAAGAATTAAAGGAGCAAAGTGTCCAGGTGTGCCAGGTGATGGACTGGACCTGGGGTGGGGGGTGGGGGAGGAAAAGGGGCAAGGAGCAGGAGGGTGTGTGGGGGGGCTGCCAAAGGGAGGACTCCAGTCTTGAGAAAAATGCTGGGAAATAAACAACCTCAAGGCAGCTGCGTTGCCCTTTTCCCTGCACTTCCCTCTCAAACGTCTGAGCAACCAGTTTGCTCCCAGAAACATGTTAATTGCCAACGGAGCTCATTAAGGCATGCACATGCAAAACACAGCAAGAAAGATTAAATGGACAAAAGCGCAATAATGAACTGTCAACAATCGGGCCCATCTACGCGACCAGGATCACTCAAGAATGAGGCATTTAGAGGCAACAAAGGATTGTCTGGGACAGGAAGAAAAGACGACCTAGACTTTTGTTTAGTCAACACAATTGATTACAAATGAGAGATTAACAGGATAGCTTCAGATTTTTTTTAAAAAGAGGCAGAAAAGAAAAGTCCAATTAAGTCCACCGAATGTTAACTACATTGCGTTCCATGCCTAGCCCCAAAGAAATTCTCATTAAACCATCCCTGGCGATCCCTTTTGGAAAGTAATTTGTCTCCCTGATGGAGCAGAGAAAGAGAATCGTGTAAAAGAAAGCGTTAGTTCTTGGCACAATGAGCTTAGGAGACACACTAGAAAGAGCCAAAGGGGGAGTTAATGAGCATCTGACAAACTGCTTGGATTCAGGCCTAGAGAACAGCGATGAAAAGATGAAATTGGCCAACAACTATTCTTTATATCAAACATAAAAAGGCCAATCTGAAATGGGGCTGCTCAAAACTGGTTGAAAGTACATAGCTCAAGAAAAGGGAGCGATGGCCAGGTCCCTTGGTGGACAGTGGATAGACGGTGTGAAGAACTCAGCAGGCCAAGAGTTACAAAATGAGCTGAAAAGCAGGCTTTCCAGCATGAAGCAAACTCCAGCCAAGGGCCCCAGGGCTTCGCAGGTGCGGACTGGAACCTCTTCCTGCCCCACTCCTCACCCGCTGGAGGTTTGTTTCTTAAGTGCAAAACGGATCAGGCTAGCATGAGTAGGTCTCTCTCCCAAAGTTCTTGTAATCTGGTAATTAGCCCCTGGCATTCACCAACCCCCCCTTCCTCTCTTCTAGACCCTCTGCACCCCTGGGGCACCATATGTTACCAGCTCATATTCAGATTTTCTAGTCTCCTTTCTCGTAGTGGCCATTCAAAATTCTCACCATCAATGACTGGCTTCCCAAAGCTGCACAGAACAGAGGTGACAAGGACACAAAGGTATTGATTACAACTTGGCTTTGTGCAAACCAGGTCATACAGTATTTAAATTATTTTTCATGGTAGTTCATGGGGTTTAAGATACACTTTGTTTTTAGTATCTGCTCTTTTTTAACAAACTAGGTCAAAGGACATACGTCTATGCGAGGTGCATGTTATACTGTAATTAAACAAATGTCCAGGTAGAAATTCTTTAAAACACTGTGCTCAGTTGAGGCAGATGAACAGAATCCAGGGGTGAGATTTTTTTTTTTCAGGGTTGCTCAAGATCCAAGTAACCCAGAACAAAGCTTGTGTGGCAAATGCCTTATTTCTCTCCCAGATACTAAAGTGCAGCATTTAAATCTTCATTCTAGGTTTTGTATTCTTCTTCTCAGATCCTTGGTAACAGCTATCACATTTCTGAGGGCTTGGCTTGCACTTCAGGCTTTGCTCATGCTTCACAGAAAAATATATTGGTGTCTAGAAGGAAGGAAGGGGAAGAAATACAGCAATTCAAAACAAAAACAGTCATCTAAGATTAAAGACTAGCTCTGGTTCTCAAAGCATAGGGGTGTTCCAGAACCTAGAAAAGTCTGAGAGAAGAATACAAGACTTTTCTATTGCAGGTAGGCCAGAGTGTATATAAACCAAGGTATCTTGTCAAAGCCACAAGACCTGACCATCATTGTTCCTCCACTTCCCCACTTTTTAAAAAATCTTTTTCAGACCTAAGACATATTTAGAACTCTATTTTCCTCAAAGAGGTTCAATGTTCCTACTGCACCCCAAAGTAGATAATGCTAAGTTGCACAGGAGATGACATACCATCTCTAAGGAGGAAGTAGAGTCTGAAATCTGGTATCAGAGCACTGGAGTTCAAATCTTGGCTCAGCTACTTAACCCTGAAAATGACTTGTGCCTGTTGCCACTGCAAGGTATGAAGAGTATCTATCTCTTGGGCTGAGTGAACACATCATTAGAACTTTAGAACAACACCAGGTTCATGAATGCTGGCCTTTCTAGAAGCTTAATAATAAAACTTTAATATGACTTTTTATAAAGAAACCAACTGTGTGGTTACTTTATATACTGTGTGGTTACTTTATATACACCTTTTTTATTTATTGACTAGTTGGTTGGCTGACTTATTGATGCTGGGGCTCAAATCCTAAGCTGTGTATATACTAAGTATGTGTTCTACCACTGAATTGTACCCCTCAGCCTGCCTTAGCCCCATCTTATTTTATTTTATTGTGCTGGCCCTGGGACTTGAACTCAGGGCCTCGTAAAGGAGGTTTCCCTGACTTCACTTGGAAAAACATTTATCTTTTTATTTATCCACCACCTCTTTTACCATGATGCTGCTTTTGAAAGATGATGTGATAGTTCCAGATTTTTGTGTGTGTGCAAATTACACAATACAAGTTCATTCCAAAAATATGGCTTAAAGACCACCTATAGGTGAATCTTTAGTGGGTACTGGAGTTACAAAGGACTCAGCCTCTGCCCTAAAAAAAAGTTCATAGTTCAGTAGAAGAGAAAAAAAGCACAAAATCACCATACAATACTTGGTGATGAAGATGAAATTGGGCATTCAATCCAGTCTGGGTTGATGTGTGTGGTGGACATCTGTTATTTTTGCCTGCTGATCATCATTCTCCCGTCTGGTAACAACATCCAACATTTCCTTTGGAAAGGTCCCCTCCCCCAATCTCAGTCCATATGGTGAAGGTGGGAGCAATTCCATCCCTTCACTGTGGCCATGTGACCCATGCCTGGCCAATCAGAGCATAAGATCATCCTGGCCGCAGACAATGGCTCAAGACTGAGCACCTGACTCAAAAGCGGGTCAATGAGAATCCTACCCAAGACTTCTACCAAAGCCAGGAACTTTATAAGCCGGTTGGATGGTCACTTGGGCTTCTAGTGTGGGCCTATTTGATGCGCGGTTGGAGAGACCCTTCCTGAACTGCAAATGCCACAGGAGAAACTTTAAAAAGATTGAGACTTGGACCCCTGCTTTCACTGTATTTGATGTCGGTATAATTTGTGGAGGGGAAGGGGAAAAACAAGTCGTTTAAATAAGGATACAGGTGGACCCGTTGCAACAATGAGAAGTACAAGTTGTCATGTCGAAAACGAACTTTACAACTTTGGTGGTGGGGGGGGGAGGATTGGGTGTGGGGGCAGGGGGAGGCTGGGAAGGGATGGGAAGGGGAAACAAAGGAGGAGGCTACAATGCTTGATAAGAAATGTACTCATTATCTTGCCCATGTAATTGTAACCCCTCTGTACAGTATTTTCACAATAAAAAAATAAATAAAAATTAAAAAAAAAAAGATTGAGACTTGGGCTCTTCAGCTTCTTTGGACTTTGGCGTGACCCAAACTGTGAACCTCGAAGGTATTTGCTCTACATACAGTCTGTCTCTGGTCACCCTAAGAGTCCTGAGGGTTCCTTCCACAGGGCAGTCTGAGATGCCTTTCTTGAAGCAATGCCTGGGTTGAGACTTAAAACACAGCACCGAGTGTTCACTATGGAGAGAAAAGAGGGAGCCATCTCAGCCAGCCAGCCAGCCAGCCAGCCAGCCTGCCGAAATGGAAGCGCAGAGGCAAAGCAATGACTGACATCCAGATGCCCTTGCGTGTGACTAAGTTTATTTACAACACAACTGACTTTGAAACACAGCGCTGCTGCTGAGCAGCTATGGGACTCTGCTAGAGGTTCACCTTTGCCTAAGGGTCATGGTTCTTCTCTGCAAAGTGAGGGCGACAATAGACAGTAGCATCCCTTCGCCTAGTTTTTAAGAGGATTCAGTTCAAGAAGTGGAGGAGGCAAACACCTGATCCATTGAAGGCACCTGGGTAAGGGATTGCGATTACCCACATCTTGTGAAGAAGTTTCACACTGTGAGTTTCTGCAATGGTCTAATGGTGTGGTCTTGTGGAGCTGGAGATGTCTTAGGGCACAAAGTTTGCTGTTTGGTGGCTGGCAGCCTGTGTCTGAGGAACTGCAATAGGGTCCAGGTGAAAGTAGTATGGCCTTTGGCATCCCATAGACCCGCTGATTTCAACACTCGTCAGCTGAGTGACTGTGGACGCTGCCTCTTAACATTCGAGGAGACTTGGTTTCTTGGTCTTTAGAATCATTACTGTTGGAAGAATTGTGAGAAAGATTTACATGGGATAAAATATGTCAGGTGTTGGGCTGGGAAGGTGGCTCAGTGGTAGAGCACTTGCCTTGCAAGCCTGAGGCCCTGGGTTCGATTCCTCAGCACCACATAAGCAAAAAGAAAAAAGCCGGAAGTGGTGCTGTGGCTCAAGTGGTAGAGCACTAGCCTTGAGCTGAAGAGCTGAGGGACAGCGCTCAGGCCCAGAGTTCAGTCCCCATGACCGGAACCCCCCCACACACAAAAAAAATGTCAGGTGCTGGGCACATAGATATTGTTACAAATGTAGTTACAGATACTCACTACTAGTTACTGCTGTTATCACCTGTCATCTATTGAGATGCTTAAACGAAGGAGCAAGTTGGGCTCAGTGTTGTGGAGCAAATGGTAGCTACTTTGCCCACAGCTCTGTGCTCAACTCTGTGTAGGAGAGAACAATGAAAGTTAAGAACTGGTTATCAGCTTCCACTCCTCTGGAAGTGGGAAGGTTACTCCGACCCAGTCTTCCAAGCAGCCACACTGAACTGTTAAGGAATTAGGAATTCAGTGTTTAAATATTTACAGAAGGCCCGTGATGTGCTAGGCACTGTAGTAATACAGGTGTGAACGAGACAGGCTTTGACCTACTCTGTCTTCCATTCTCATGATGGGAGACAGTAAGTGAATCAAGATGTATAAAATAATTTCTGAGTATGATAAACAACAGGAAAGAAAGAAAAGAAGATTGCCAGATGGGATGTAGCTGGGTAAAGGCTATTTGAAATAGGTCAGCACCTTCTAGTTGATGGAATTAAAGTTCCCCACAGACCCAGGAGATAAGAGGCATCTGTACGACTCCCAATTGTTCCCTCACACTGATTCAATTTGATTTAATCAAAAAGTTTCCCCTCCCCAACATCCCCAATTATTCATTGGTTGGACCAGCTTAATTTTGCTTGAATTCCTAAACAGGAGTTTTTCAAGGTAAGCACAGAAAACAAAACAAAAGAAGCTTCCTTTGAGCATGGGTGGTATAGGCCTTTGACCCACATACCATTTTTCCATCGAATGAAATGGTAATTGATCAAAGTGAAAAATTTTATAGAAAGAGATACTGCTGCCATGTTTTTAAACCGTGCATTTCCCAGCCAAGTCTCCAGATGGAATCACCGAAGCAACACATCCTTGACTTAAATGTGACTGTTTAACAGTTATATTGGGTAGGCCATATTTTTCCACAAGGAGGTGGTTGTTGCTTGTCTTAGGAACTTGAGACTCTTAACAGACTTTTGGGTGAGAGCTTTCCAGGATACCACTCTTTTTCTCTCACACTTCCTGAAGTCACAGAAGTCAGAGACCTAGCTGTGGTGTCAGGGGAGGGGAACGACAGAGTGAACTGTTACACAAGCTCCAGAGTGAAGAGGGTTGTAGAAATCTGAGTGCCAATAATTGCCACCCATGAACACTTGGTGAGCATAAGGATGGTTCCATCCTTTGTATGTCCAGCCTTTACTTTCTCTCTTCTGCTTATCTGCAGTCTGATTCTGATTCTGGGTTGGGAGGTAGTAGTGGGGGTAAGTACCCCCCGCCACACCTCCTGCCATAGATACTCCATACCCACTAGCCAGGAGCAGAAATGGGACCTTACTAGGTCACAGGGCTACAATCCTTAAGTCTGATGATAACCGATCATTTCAAGAACTGAAGATGAGCTAGTTAGCTCTCACATCTCGAGTTACACGAATCTTTGTCCTTCCAAATCTGGTATTAACTTTGCTGCCTTCTATGCCTTGCTCAAAAGACACAGATTTTTTTTTGAACTCATCATCTTTACCCTCAGGACCAATCTTCTTTTTATAGTCCTTAGAAATGAGACATTAGAAATTTAAGATCTACTTTTCCTCCCCTGTGTTTTATTCCTGACCTGAAGCTTATAGTTCAGCAAATCATGGCTTACACATTTAATGATCTACTCTTCTTCCTCCTCCCTCTTCCTCCTTTCCCCTCCTCCTCCTCCATCTCCTCCTCCTCCTTCTCCTTCCTCCTCTTCCTCCTTCTTCTTCCTTTTTGACAAGCCCAAACTCTAGATACTTCTGCCTCAGTGCCCAGAATGCTGGGATTGTGTGTTCCATTGCCTATACCAGCTTCTACTTCACCACTACTACCACTTCTTTAAAAAAAAGTATTTAGGAAAAATAAAAGCATGTCCACACTGCACATTTATATTCAGAATAAAACTATTTCAGTCTGAGGTGGGGCTGAAGCTGTTGCTAGCAGGAGAGGAGACAAAGAGAGGTTTAAAAATGCAGTATTAGGTTTGGCACTGGTGGCTCATGCTTATAGTCCTAGCTACTTAGGAGGCTGAGATCTGAAGATCTAGATTTGAAGTCATCCCAGGGAGAAAGTCCATGAGATTCTTATTTCCAATGAACTACCAAAAAGCCACAAGTGGAGCTGGATCCAGGTACCAGTGGTACACCTGTAATCCTAGCTACTCAGGAGGCTGAGATCTGAGGATTGCATTTCAAAGCCAGCCTAAGCAAGAAAGTCTGTGAGACTCTTATCTCCAATTAACCTCCAGAAAACCAGAAATGGTGCAGTGGCTCAAGTGGTAGAGTGCTCTCCTTGAGCTGAAGAACTCAGGAACAGCGCCCAGGCCCAGAGTTTAAGCCCCACAACTGACAACAACAACAAAACCCAAAACCCAAAAACCTAGGACTGGTGTGTATACACCACACACACACCACACACACACACACACACACACACACACACACACACACACACAACATACACACCCATACCACCAGCAGCAGCAGCACAGGAATAATGAGATTTAGAGTTGTTTTACTTAGAAAGTGCTCTTGTAACAAGCTGGTTATTTTCTTTTCCCAGCACTTCCAAGAAATAGGAATAACTTGTTAAATGTAGTTTATTTAAAAAGAGTACTTGGGTTTGAAGGTGTGGCTTAGTTGGTAGAGCAGCAGCCAAGTAGCAAAAGCATCACGTATACTGAGTTTGAATCCTGGTTCTCAGACAAAAAAAAAAAAAAAGAGAGAGAGAGAGAGAGAAGAAGAAAAGGGGATTTGACTAGAGGCAGGAAGTTGGCAGAAAGTCCTAAGTTCAAACCCCAGTACTAGAAAAAGGACTCTTCAACATAGGTTTTTTGTTTTTAAGATAATTGTCTAAGTTCAAGTCAAGAAATGAGAAAGACATGAACTTTTAGTGTGCATCTAGAACTCTGTGCTTTGAGTGGCGCTGGAGATTCATGCTACTCAAGAGGCTGAGATCTGAGAATCACAGTTCAAAGCAAGCAAGGGCAGCAAAGTCCATGAGACTCATCTCCAATAAACCACTAGAAAACTGAAAGTGGCACTGTGGCTCAAGTGTTAGAGTGCTTGCCTTTGAGTTGAAGAGCACAGACAACATGCAAGTTCAGCGCCCAGAGTTCAAGTCCCATGACTGACAAAATAAAGTAGATTTATGTGCTTTATATTTTTTTTAATTTAAAGTTAATGTTGTTGTTTTTCCTGGGACTTGAACTCTGGGCCTGGGCACTGTCATTGAGCTTTTGTGCTCAAGGCTATCATTCTATTACTTGAGTTACTGCTCTACTTCTAGCTTTTTGTGATTAGTTGGAGATAAGAGTCTTTTGGACTAACTATCCTGCCTGGGCTGGCTTTGAGTCAGGATCCTCAGATCTCAAGCTCCTGAGCAGCTAGGAATACAGGTGTGAACTTGTGCTTTGCTTATTGAACAAACATCCTGGAGATCAGGGCACATTGAGTTAAGAAGCTCTATCCTTTATTCATTTCCCAACAATACATATCAATTTAGAATCAGATCTTATCTATTCAATAACATAGTCAATATAAATAGGAAAACAATGATAAATAGGAGAGAAATAAGCTAGCTACAAAGGTTACTGTGAAAGAGGTTTTGCTTCCACAGATAAACACTGAATCTCCTGATAGCTAAAACCAAAAGAGGGTAAGGACAGCAGGTTATGTTCTCCTGTTATTATTCAAGAGACATCAGAAAACAAACAGAACAGCTGATATATTTCTCAACAATTAGCATTTAATTTTTCTTTTCATGAACTCAGGGCCTGGGCACTGTCCCTGAGATCTTTTGCTCAAGGCTAATACTCTTCCACTTTGAACCACAGTGCCACTTCTGGTTTTCTTTTTTTTTGGGGGGGGGGTTAATTGGAGATAAGCGTTTCATGGATTTTCCTACCTGGGCTGGTTTTTAACAGCAATCCTCAGATCTCAGCCACCTGAGTAGCAAGGATTACAGGTGTGAGCCACCAGCACCTGGCATGTATTTAATTCTTCTTAAATTTTAAAAAATTATCTTTAAGTAGTTATACAGAAGGGTTTCAACTCAACATGTTATTTTGTTAGCACAGAGCATCTTGATCCATGCCACCCTCTCTTTCCATCATTCCTTCCCATCTCTTCCCAATTCACCCCATCCTGGATGGATCATTAATTTTTTTTTCTTTAGGTCCCTTCTTTGCCCTTACATATTGTGAAATATGTGCTCCCAACTCCTCATCCAGGCTTGTAATACTTATCTCCTGAGATCAAGCTTTTCCAGGTTAGCACTAGTCTGGTTTGCAAGAAGAGCTAGAAGGTGCCAAGTTCAGTTATGACACGGTGGAGGAGAGGAAAATGCAGGAAGCCAAAGTTGATTGTTGTAGATTCATGAAAATGCATAGCTTTTTAGTAAAATGGTCCTCTTGGCCAGAAGCTCCTCTCGTATAAATTTCTCCTACATGACACATCTAGGATAAAAAGTTCAGGGGGCCTCTGGGGAGGGGGGCAGAGCAGAGCGGGCAGCTCTCAGAGAGGCCGGGTAAACATGCGATTTACACTGTAGGTGAAGGATTAATTTGAAGAAGATGCACCAGGTCTCTATGGTTTTCTTTCAAATCTATAAAATTGACATAAGACCACTGTCTGGTCTCCTGGAAAGGAATATTCTGGTGTTTGTGACTGCCTCCCATGAGGGTGCTTTGTAGAACTCACAAGTGGCTGCTCTAAGCTTAAAAGTACTCAACACATCACTTTGGGTTAGATCGTGGGAAATCATTAGCTTTGGAAGTCAGCGTTATACATTTCTTCCTCTGGGGAAATACGTGCTGTGTCTGTGAGAGAGGGAAGATTTGGGAGTTTTCAATGTTGGTTTTGTGTTTTGATTTGCGTTTGCAAGACTTAAGTCTCGCTATGTAGGGCAAACTGATGTTGAACTCACCATCCTCCTACCTTAGCTTCCTGAATGCTGGTTATCGGCTTGTACCACCATGCTCAGCTCAATATGAGGGGATTTTTTTGGTTGTTGTTGTTTTGTTTTGTTTTTTAAACTGGTGGCTGATTTCCTTCTGGGTTTGATCTTGCTGATTATTTTGCATACTATTTCCTTTGCTTCTCTTTCAGCTCTTCCCATGGCTATTTGCTTCTATTTTGAGGAATATAGCACACTCCAGAAAGGCTTTCCTGGGAAGGAAGGAATCGAATAATACTGGTTGTATAATAAGGCTTGGCAGAAGTTTGGCTTATAAAGACTCGTATCATTGGAAAGAGCCTTTGTATCCCCTTTCTCCACCCATGCCAGATCATCACCCACTCTAGATTTGCCTCATTCCTTCCACATTTCTCCATTCTCATTCCATCACATGTCATATATTTCCTTGTTCCTTTCTAGTTTGGTCCCTAAGGGCATCACAAATACCACAATGCAGAGTCCTGCTATCACCTGTGTATGCTGTGCCCTGTCCTATCACCGGTGTATGCTGTGCCCAGTCCTATGCCTGGCACCATGTAGATACTTAATAAACTAAACTGAAGATGAGAACACAAGTTAGGTCATCCATGAAAAAGGAGTGTTGAAAATGATTGGCAGAGTTCTGTTTGTAGCTGTTTAATTTCTCTCAGAGTAAGGAGGAGAAAGGCAAGTGAATGGAACTTCTGTTCTGGCACGAAAACTGTAGTTTATCTGACATTTGCTCTGGAAGTTTGTTTTGTTATGTGTGTGCCAGTCCTGGGACTTGAACTCATTGCTTGAGTACTGTCTCTGAGCTTTTTTTGCTCAAGGCTAGTACTCTGCCACTTGAGCCACACCTCTACTTCTAGCTTTTTGGGGTTGGTTCATTGGAGATAAGAGTCTCATGGACTTCCCTGCCCAGACTGGCTTTGAACCGTGATCCTCAGATCTCAGCCTCCTGAGAAGCTAGGATGACAGGCATGAGCCACTGGCTCCCGGCTGTACATGGAGTTTTATAGGTGATATTTTTACATCTTACCTGCAAGTTGTCATCATATCAGAGGATCTGGAAGATTCCAGTCTGGCCCCAGCAGTGACTGGTTGCATAGATATTTGGAGCTCTATCTGACTTCCCATGATCTCGACTTAAATAAATTCTCCCTGAAACTCCTATGTGAGCTGTCTTTCTTTAAGGCATTTGATCTCTGTTTCCTTTATAAGGTCTGACATTTGTCTACTTTCTCTCACTAACTGCATGTTCAAGTCCTTTAGCAGCCTGGACCGGCGCCAGCGTCTCCACAATCTCCTCTGTCCCCTTCTCTCCCTCCTCATGCATGGGATGACCAGACGTAGTGTTTCCTTTTCTGTCTTCGAATAAGCTATATATCCTTCCCTTTCTCACACATGTAATTCCCAGCTGGATGGACTCTGTTATCTCACTTTGTATTTAGCCAGCTCCCCCGAATCCTTGAAGATTCCTCTCAAATGTCACCTCTCCACAGGGAAGTCCTCCTTGATGCTCTTGCTCAGAGCAAGTTTACCTGGGCTCCCTTTGGCCTCCTCTTATCATTAGGCGAAGTACTTGGACTTCTTCTTGAAGTCTTAATCTTTCTTCCTGTCTTCTTGGTGGTGGTACTGGGGTTTGAACTTAGGACCTTGTGCTTGCTAGGCAGATACTCTACCAATGAGCTATGTCTCCAGCCCTATAAATTCTTTCTTGGGATCTATTTTACTTGTTTTTCTTTCTCCCCTACCCTAGAAGTCCACGAGGGCAGAGAGCAAGGCTGTCTCAGGTATTAGTGTTTCCATGGCACCTATAGCTCATCACAGTGCTCTGCAGACAGTTGATGCTCAGTAAATATTTGTTGGAGAGCACCTGGTGCCACTGCCTCTGCTCAGAATCCCTGAGTGTTTACCATCAACCAATCAGTGAGCGTGTCACTGTCAGTCACAAAGCCCCTGCCTCCTCCTTTCATGCAAACAGGGCTAAGCATTTCTACCTACCTGCTTTCTCTCATTCCACTCCTGTTATGTTGGCTTTACGTCAAGCAAGTTCCTGCCTCAGGACCTTTGCCTGTGCTGGGCTTTCTTCCATGGATGATGCTTCTCTCCCTTCAGGACTTTGCTTTCAGCGTCCCCTTTGAGGTCTTAGGAATTCTCCCAAGGTCTCAGTCCATTTGAAAAGGGAATCTTTCTTCATTAAACAAATAATCTCTGTCTTCCCCTCTGCCTCTGCCTGTCTCGGTAGGTACTCCTTATCACCCTTCAACCAATAGGTGTTTAGTAACTATGGAATGCTTGATAATTTACTCTTGTGTCTTGTGATCTGCTCCATTGTTCTCTGTGGCCTCCTGAGTCCCAGCAAGCCCTCGCTGATAATCACTTTGAAAGAATGAACAGTCCTAACAGGAGATATTAACTACGGTCCCTTCAAAGATGTGGCTGGACCCCTTGCATTAAGCTATAAATCTTCAGCCAAGACCTGAGAACTTCTAGAGCCATCCAAGCCTAGCTTTTTGCTTTCTGCTGACTTCAGAGTCTTCCTCATTTCCATTTATGCAAAAGAATGTCTTCTCTGGCTGGCCCTGTCCCTGCTCTCAGCTGTCGCCACTCTCCCCTGCAGACTCGGATTGTTTCCATGGAAGATCATCTCTGGGCTGAGAAGCTGCATTTCTGAAAGTGGGGCAGTGCTTGCAACCCAAGAGTTGTAGAAGCCTTTGAAATACTGCACTCTGAACAAGACACATGCAAGAGACAAAAGAGACCATCAGAAAGCTTGACTTGATGAAGGGGTTGGGGTGTCGTCTAACCTTATGCCTCGGAAGCAGCAAGTTGCAGTTCAAAGATTATTGTAATCAGCATGGCTCTTTTTCATGGTGGTGCTAGTGGTTTCGGTTGCCTTTGGGTTTTGGACTCAGGGTTTCAACGATGTGGCTCAGGCTGACCTTGAACTCTCAACAATCCTCCCAAGAGCTTGGATTACCAGTGTGCACTTCTATGACCAGATAGTATGGTATTCTCATAAGTTCAAGTTGCAACCTACTTTTGTCTGCTAATGTGCTGTATGTTTCTACCATATTAAGCAGAAGTGTCTGAAAGGTGTGGTGTGCGTGTGTGTGTGTGTGTGTGTGTGTGTGTGTGTGTGTGTGCGCATGCACATACTTTAAAAAGAAGCCCTTGCTTTCAGTATATACAAGTTTTCCCTGTGCAGAGACCTTGGAACAATTCCACCACCCCTGCCTCATTCTTTTCTGGAACTTCTCTCCACCATCCCCAAGCCTCTGTCAACCTGCCTGTTCCCTCACATCTTCCCACCGTCAAAATGAACTTCCTAGCCAGGCACGGGTGGCTCTCGCCTGTAATCCTAGCTACTCAGGAGGCTGATATCTGAGAATCATGGTTCTCAGGCACCCAGGCCCAGAGTTTAAGCCCCACGACCCACCAAAAAAAATAAAAAATAAGAACTTCCTGAGCCCAGGGATAGCAAGGGTCTGTTAAACAAGTAAGTTAATAAAAGTAATGGATTCTTTCCCCTTGTGTTAATAATTTCAGTTGTTAATGTCTAGCTGACCTAAATATGAGTCACACCCTAGCAATTTTTCTGAAATACTCTTCTTCTTGATGTGGAGAACATGTTTCATTTCGCTTTTTTTAAAATAGGAAAAATGGATCAAATTGTGCGCAGGATGTGTCCTTATTGAGTCCTCCTGATGTTTTCTTTCTCAGACAATTACATGTTTACAAAAATTGGAATGCTGACTTGGTATCCCTTTCTGTTTGTAAAGTATAGGGATTTGTTGTTTCTCAGGCTTACAAGGCCCTGAGTTTCTTTGAAAGGTCACCTTGGTCAGGCCCAAATATCCCTTAAATGAAATAGTTTCTCAATCCTGCTCTAGGATTTACTTCTGTTCAGCACTTGGACTGATCAATGTTCAGAAATTGTAGAAGAAAATAAATTCTGTCTCCAAATGATGTTTATAATCTCATATCTAAATTAAAACATGTCGATTCTCCACCAGTAGTCACTATGGAAATAGAAACATATAGGCCTCAATTCTAAATCAAGAGAGTGTTTAGCTGGGTGGTATATATTTTACATCATGTTTTTAAAAAATCTGTTACAGTGTATGCATTTTCAAAGACTTGGATCTGATCAGCTTTTAAGAAATAGTACACGGTGTGGGTCAGATTGGAATTAAATATACTTTGAGTCATTTCAAGTGGGGTTGATAATATCCCATTAATGAAAATCCTGGTAAATTAGTGGATTTTTACCAAATGAGATTGTAAAAAAAAAAAAAAACTAAAGCAGAATCATATGTGAAACAAATCCAAGGAATCTTCCCTAGCAAGCAGATATTCCCAACTATCATCCCCATTCAAATTCTTCTAAAATTCCAATGTATTAAGAAATAATGACAAGTATAGAATAGATTTTCAAGTTTACCTCACATCTCAATTTACACGTAATTATCAAGCCTAATTTAGTTGTAGGAGCTGTTTAAAAATATATTTGTTAACCCAAAAAATTGTCAGCTTTTTAAATAAAACTCAAAGGTAATAATAGAAATAATTTATTCTAAAGTTATAACATGCAAAAAGACTTTGAATTTATTAAGAAGTTTTAGAAGTTAAAGGGCTTTATAAAATTTACCTCCTCCATATTCAGACAAATAATGTCCTCACTATTAAATATTTTTTCCTCCAACAGTTAACAAATATCCCTTCTACTAGTTTCTACGTGCCTACTATGTGCCTGGCTGTGTTCCAAAATCGAATGTCACTTTTCTGATCATCTAAAACAAACATATGCTGTGATCATTTTGCTTTAAATATCACAAGCCAAGCGTATAACTCTTTTACATAAAATATACCATTATTCTCATCTTAGAATTACATCGTTCCCTTCTTTCAAGGAGCTCAAGATGTTTTTAGAGTTAAAACATATTATCTTCACATTACCCTTCTGAAAATGGAAACCAAGTCCTACCTACCTTTTCTTCCACCAGGCAGGACTTTCTAAAAATTAGAAAAATAAACCAGTGATTAGACACTCTTTGAGGAAAGCAGATAGAAAAGAGCTGGAGCAATGCTACCAGGCTTTTTTTCCA
The DNA here is from genome assembly GCF_024711535.1 of Dipodomys merriami. Classification (NCBI taxonomy): domain Eukaryota; kingdom Metazoa; phylum Chordata; class Mammalia; order Rodentia; family Heteromyidae; genus Dipodomys; species Dipodomys merriami. The sequence goes on along the minus strand of NW_027202604.1, from coordinate 20,651,183 downwards.
GTCATTGCTTATTGATGGCAAAATCAGGTGGCTAATCTCCTCCTTACCCTCAAAAGATCTTGTGCCAAAATTTAGTCTTCATTTTTAATTTTCTTTCTCCAAGCATGAGATTGGATCGACATCTCTTCATCTGCTGATACCTCCCATCAAAACTCACCTGCTTATATATACTGAGCAGGACCAGGTCACAAAATATATAGGTCAGCCCATCTTGTGGAAGTGTTCAGAACTTTAGCTATGTAGACATCCTGTTTAGAGTACAGCTTTTCTCGTAATTAGCCAGAACGAGAAGATCTTTCTTAGTAGCAGCTGACATCTTCTAGTCATGCCTCTAAATTCATTGGGGATAATGATGTGTGAAATTGAGATGTGTGAGGTCCCCCCCTCCCCTTTGTTCTAATAGTGTTAACCTGAGCATCCGTCTTCTTGCCTATTTTATTTTTTGCTCTCTCTGTGCAACTTTGTTTGCTACAGGACCCCATAAACTTTTCAGAGACTTAACACTCTAGAATTTTTTCTTCACATTCTAAAATCTTTTGTTAATAGCATATCTACTCATACCGATATTTTTTCCTGGATGGAAAGGATCGACTGTTTTTAGAGTGTACAGATTCACTTTTTTTAAGACACGACATCACTATGTAGCCCAAGCTAGCCTCAAACTAGAGATCTTTTTGCCCTACCCTCTTGTTTGCCAGGCTTATAGGTATATGCCACCCAGCTCTGATCCGCCCTCAGTTCCACAAATTGCTTAGCAAATAATGGATGTACTGTGTCATTCAGAGCTCCTAGCTGCAAGTAACATTCAAGGGACTTAAGCAATAAGGACATCCATCATTTCTTGTTATATGAAACCCACAGAAGCCTCAAGTCTGTTTGGTCTGAGATTCTCTCACATTGGCATTTATCTGTGTGAAATTTTCCTTTAGGCTGGTAGGAAGATACTCAGAGGGTTCAGCCTCCTGAGCATCAAGGACAATGTCCAGATCAACAAAAAGTCTTCTTTTCTTTGCAGCTAGAAAGTGTTCCCAGAAATATCCTGATGGATTTACTATCTTTGTCTCATTGGCCATAATTGTATCTCAGGTTCATTCCTAAACCAATCAGTGGCAAGACAAAGGAGACTGGCATGATAGCAAGATCCATTTTAATATATTCACTGGTATTAACAGTTAGGGTGGGGTCACATTCCTGAAGTACTTAATGATGTAAGAATGGCGATAGCTGAATAAATCCAAGTTAGGGTTAAGAAGAGAGAAGTAGGGGTGCTGTGATGTGAAGGCCAGCTAGCTTGCCAGCAAGATCTGCTACTGTGGCTCTGGAACAGCATTCAAAATGTTTACCAATAGTAGTCAAATTCAGTAAACCTTCCCCACCCTTAGTGGGAAATCTACCCAGTGGGCTCTTCCTGAGGAGAGAATGCTCCTGAGCCACTTTGTCCTACAGTCACTTTGGAGCCATCTTGGAATCCCAGAAGGACTGGACTACTTACCGGGTGCTAATGACTCCTATTGTATCAAAGTCTTACCTGACCAATCCTGAGACAGTGAATTCTCAAGCCATCTGGTGCCAACTCTGAACCTACCTGTAACTTGGGACTGTTTGAACATGCATACCTTCTCACTCTCTGTCCCACTCACCCTATTTAACCTAACACCACTACCTGTACCCTTGATATGGCTAAAGATGAACTATGGTGCTGTCAGCCTGTGGCATGTCACATCATCTCTTTCTCTGCCATATTTCTTTTCAAGTAAATTTTGTTAACACTTTTCAAAAAAAATTTACTAAGTTGGAGAAGCACAGCCAAACATGATGGACATTTTCCCCACAGATTAGTAGAAGGAAGTTGGAGAGCAATATGTTTTATCTCTTGGATCATAGTGATTTTTGTTGTTGTTTTTGTTTTAAATTCACGTATCTGCATGATACAATCTATTGGGATACATAGTTTTACTTTATGCGGGAAATTCCCACTTAGTACAAAAATAGAACTTTGTTTGTTTGTTTGTTTTTAGCTTTTATTTTTGGGTTAATAAGGTTATCTTGCTTTGTAAATTAGCCATTACAAGTGACAACAGAAATAAAACATTCAACATCCTTTATGTCCAAAGTTCAAAATATTATCAATGGGGAAAATTAATTAGCTCTAGTCATCGAAATACACATTGTAATTTGTTTTCCCTTAAATGCAATTTGACATTTAGATTAAACCCAGATTTTGAAAAAAAAAAAGTTTTTGATGCTACTTGGCATGTCTTGGTACTACATTATGTGTTGCCGCTGAATTTACAAGATCAACATTTCGATGTTAGCAGAGAGCCATGCATCCTTGTGCTGTGATAGACATTATCAGGCACTCCAAAGTTGCAGCAGCTATTTACGTTGAACTTAAAGAGACAACTATGGAAATGTCAAGAGGCATTACATTTTTGGAAGTTGGAAACACGGAGGAGAATTAGGTTTTCCGTTTTTCGAATTTGCAGTCAAATGACCAGAGAGTGTCTTTGGAGTTCGAAAGACTCCATCTGGGCAGAGTGCAGGCAGTAGCTGGGATTTCAACCCATGTTAATTATTACCTCACATGGAAGCTCATCTCTCATTGGACTTCTTTATTCCTTCTATTTTGTTGAGAGAGAGAAGGGGGTTGGGAAGACATAGAGACAGAGAGAGAGAAGATGGGAGGGAAAAGAGAAAATATGGCCTTTGTAAGAGGTTTCTTTCATTTAATCTTAATTTTTTTTTTTCTGGTAGTAATGAGGTTTGAACAGGGCCTCTGTGATGCTCATGAAAGGGGCTCTACCACTTGGCCCACACCTCCATCTTGGCTTTCTGTTGGTTGTTTTGGAACCAGCAAAAAAGGACAAACCACAATCTTTTAAGGCCAATCAATCCTTGACCTCCGGAATATCTAGGATTACGGATGTGAGTCACCCGTGCCTGGCTAAACTTGAATTTTTATTATGAAAATCTTAGGCCTGTTCAAAGTAGAGAGAATAACATAAGCTGAGCATCCCTAACCGAGAGTTCAAACATACTCCCAAATCTGAAACTTGTTGGCTGCTGACAGAAAATTCCACACCTGCCCTCATGTGCTGGGTCTCAGTCAAAATGCAGGCACATAAAATTACCTTCGGGGGCTGGGAAGGTGGCTCAGTGGTAGAGCGCTTGCCTTGCATGCCTGAGGCTCTGGGTTCAATTCCTCAGCACCACATAAGCAAAAAAAAAAAAAAAAAAGCCGGAAGTGGCGCTGTGGCTCAAGTGGTAGAGCACTAGCCTTGAGCTGAAGAGCTGAGGGACAGCGCCCAGGCCCAGAGTTCAAGCCCCATAACCGGACCAAAAAAAAAAAATTACCTTCGCACTATGTGTATAAGGGATGTGCATGTGTATACATGTGAATATAAGGTATCTAAGGAACAGAAATGTATTTTGTGTTTAGACTTGGATGCTATCCCCTTACACATGTGCAAATATTTTAAATCCAAAATAAATAAAAAATATGAAGTCATTCTAATTATGAGAATTTCTGATCTATATTCAGCCTCTATATTGAGAGCCTGCACATACCCATCTCCCATACAGGGCGGTAAAGTTTTTACCATGTCAGTTTCCAGTTTCAGTTCTTTTTTTTTTTTTTTTTTTTTTTATATATAACGGTGCTCATATGTTATATACCATATATGTGATCAGCAGCATGGGGATATTTAGTAGTGGTTCAACCAGATGAGTGGGAGTTCTTTGTTTCTTAAGTCCTGTTAGTTTTGTCATATCACCTAACATTTTGGATTCATCATCCACTTATCAGGGAGACCATGTACTGTTTGTCTCTTCGTTCTTGGCTTACCTCGCTCAACATGATTCCTTCTAGCTCCATCCATTTCCCTGCAAATGCCATTATTTTGTCATTTCTAATGGCTGCATAATATTCCATTGTGTATAGATACCACAATTTTTGGATCCATTCATCTGTGGTGGGGCATCTAGGTTGTTTCCATATCCTAGCTATTGCGAACAGTGCTGCAATAAACATGGAGGTGCACGTGTCCTTGTATATTGGTTCCTGTTGTTCAGGGTAGATGCCTAGAAGTGGTATGACTGGGTCGTAAGGGAGGTCAATCTTTAGCTTTCTAAGGACCCTCCAGACTGCTTTCCAAAGTGGTTGTATGAGTGTACATTCCCACCAGCAGTGTAATAGCGTTCCTCGTTCTCCACATCCCCTCCAGCATTTGTCGTTGGCTGATTTGTGGATGTGGGACATTCTGACTGGGGTAAGGTGGTATCTCAGGGTTGTCTTTATTTGCATTTCCTTCACCACCAGGGATGATGAACATTTCCTCATGTGTTTCTTTGCCATTTTTATTTCTTCATTTGAGAAGTCCCTCTTTAGTTCCCTTGCCCATTTAGTAATTGGTGTGTTGGGTTTGGGAGGGATTAGTTTCTTGAGTTCCCTGTATATACAGGATGTTAACCCCTTGTCTGATATATTGCTGGTAAATATTTTTTCCCAATTAGTTGGTTGTCTTTCTAGCTTGGTTGCGATAGCTTTATCTGTGCAGAAGCTTTTTATTTTAAGGTAGTCCCATTTGTCGAGTCTCTCTCCAATTTGTTGTGACCCTGGGACTCTGTTCAGGAAGTTCCTTCCTGTGCCTATTAGTTCAAGTGTCTCTCCTACTCTGTCCTGCAGTAGTTTCAGAGATTCAGGTTTAATGTTAAGGTCTTTAATCCATTTTGAGTTGATGTTGGTGCATGGTGATAGGCTGGGGTCCACTTTTAGTTTTCTGCATGTGGCTGCCCAGTTTTCCCAGCACCAACGGTTGAAGAGGCTGTGTTTCTTCCATTGTATGTCTTTGGCTCCTTTGTCGAATATCAGCTGGCTGTAGGCCTGTGGATTTATTTCTGGATCTTCTATTCTGTTCCATTGGTCTTCGGGTCTGTTTTTGTGCCAGTACCATGCTGTCTTTGTTATTATAGCTCTGTAGTAGAGTTTGAAGTTCGGCATGGATAGCCCTCCCATATTGTCTTTATCCCCTAGAATTGTTTTGGCTATTCTAGGTCTTTTGTTGTTCCATATGAATTTTTGGACTGTTTTCTGTATTTCAGTGATGTACGTCATTGGGATTTTAATAGGAATTGCGTTGAATTTGTATATTAGTTTTGGAAGTATTACCATCTTTACTATATTAAGTCGGCCTATCCAGGAGCATGGGAGGTCTTTCCATTTCCTAGTGTCTTCTGCAATTTCTTTCTTTAACTTTTTATAGTTCTCATTAAATAGTTCTTTTACATCTTTGGTTAGGTTAATTCCTAAATATTTTATTTTCGGGAGGTTATTGTGAATGGGGTTGCTCCCTTTATTTCCCTCTCTTCCTGTACATTATCAGTGTATAGGAAGGCAACTGATTTTTGTGGGTTTATTTTGTATCCTGCTATTTTGCCGAAGTGATTTATGATTTCTAAGAGTTTGGGGATGGAGTTTTTGGGATCGTGGAGGTATAGTATCATGTCGTCTGCAAAAAGGGATAGTTTAACTTCTTCTTTTCCTATGAGGATCCCTTTAATGTCTTTTTCTTGCCTTATTGCCCTGGCTAAGGGTTCTAGGACTATATTGAAGAGGAGTGGAGACAGTGGGCATCCTTGCCTTGTTCCTGATTTTAGGAGAATTGGTTGTAGCTTTTCCCCATTAAGTATAATATTGGCTATTGGTCTGTCATAAATGGCTTTTATTGTTTTTAGAAATGTTCCTTCTATTCCTATTTTCTCCAGAGCTTTTAGCATGAATGAATGTTGAATTTTGTCAAAGGCCTTTTCTGCATCTGTAGCGATAATCATGTGATTCTTGACCTTGGCTCTGTTGATATGTTGGATTACATTTATTGACTTACGTATGTTAAACCATCCCTGTGTCTTTTGAAGATAGGTACTCAATCGTATTTATAACTCAATTTTACTCCAGGGCACATCAGTCTACATCTTTAAAAAGTATAGATTCTGTCTTCATCACAATGTAATTAGTATCACTAGTTAATAACTATTTGATATAATGTAATAGCAATCTACATACCATTTTAGCTGTTTGTCTTTTATTTATTTTGCGCTATACTGGGGTTTGAATTTAGGGGATTGAACTTGCCAGTCACTTGCTGAACCACATTTTTAGCTCTTCTTTTGTACTGTTTATTTTTGTCTATATTTTTATTTTTGTCAGTCATGGGGCTTGAACTCAGGGCCCAGAAATGTCCCTGAGCTCTTTTGCTCAAGACTAGTGCTCTACCACTTTACAGCCACAGCACTACTTCTGGTTTTTAACTGATTAATTGGAGATGAGTCTCCTGGACTTTCCTGCCCCAGGGAATTTTCTGCCTGGGCTGGCTTCAAACCATGATCTTCAGATCTCAGCCTCTTATGTAGCTAGTATTATAGGCATAAGCCACCGGCACCCTGCCTTGCTTTCTGTCTATATATACCCCTAGATCTCAATTTGACTCCTTTAGACTTCCCATAGTAGAAGGGATGACAGGCACACACCACCATATCCAGCTTTTGTTGAGATGGAGTCTTGAGGAAATTTTCTCCTGGGCTAGCCAATTTCAACTTCCTAATAAGTAGCTAGAATCATAGACATATGTTGTTATACCCAGTAATTATGGAGAATGAAGATCCCCCTGCATGTTTCTTTCTGGGCTGGCTTCAGACCAAAGTACTCTCATTCTCAGCCTCTTAAGTAGCGAGGCATGAGCTACCAGCATCTAGCTTTACCTCTTTAACTTAAAAAAATCAAACAGAGAAAACTTGTATAATTTTATTTGGAATGTTGAATTTGTTCTGTGTCTCCACCTCTTTCTGCAGTGTTACAGTGCAAAATTAATTTCTTCACCCAGGTTGCAGTCCAGAGATTTTGGGAGATCACTGCTGTTGGGACTGACAAGTTTTGGTTGGGCAGGGAGGAACAGGAATTTTCCTGTAGAGACAGGGAGGTTTTGTAGAGGCCGGAATGGTACAGGAAAGTAACAAAGTAAGACTTGCTCAGTCAACTGCTCCTTTTCTTCAAGGTGGGGCTACAGAACTGCTTTAACTTTCTAGTTTTCCAGTACCAGAACTTTCTTTTATAAATGCACAAGATAATTCTCAGAAGCGATTTATTTTTTGGAAAAAAAGTTTTGAAATGAAGGCATCACAGGCAAGCATTTAATCTGCTGAGCAAGCCTCCAGCACTATTGCTTTACTTTTGAAGATTGTTGTTGGTGTTGGTGGTCATGGGGCTTGAACTGAGGACCCGGGTGCTGTCCCTGAGCTCTTTTGCTCAAGGCTAGCACTCTACCACTTTGAGCCACAGCTCCATTTCTGGTTTTTGAGTACATAACTAATTGGAGATTAGAGTCTTAAGGGGACTTTTCTGCCCCGGCTGGCTTCAAACCATGATTCTCAGATCTCAGCCTCCTGAGTAGCTAGGATTACAGGCATGGAGTTGCTGGCACCTGGTATGTTGCTCAGCTTTAACTAAAAATTTTGATGTAATAATGAGATGATGATCAATGGAGTGGATACTGTCAACGGTAAAGAAGTTAAATAGGCAAATTAAATACATCTTTATAGGTAAGTATCATTATTTTTTTCTTTCAGTTCCATTTGGGTTTGTATGTATGTATGTGTGCGTGCTTGTGTATGTGTATGTACGTGTGCATGTATACTGGCCCTGGAGCTGGAACTCAGGGCCTGACATGTTCCCTTAGCTTTTTTACTCAAGGCTGAGGCTCAATCATAGATTTATGATGATATGCTACCATAAAAGCTGTGCAACCTCAGTCTCTCTCAGAATACCTAGTGGTTTTCTACTCACCCATTCTTTTTTAAAACATTATTTATTTATTTATTTGTATTAGGTTTTGAACTCAAGGACCCTCTTGGTCAAACAAGTGCTCTACCACTGAACCACACTGCCAGCCCTATGTTGCTGGTTATTTTTGAGATAGTGCCTTCCTTCCTACCTGCTTACATGCTTGGACCACCATCCACCTATTTTTAGGCCACACCCTGTATCTTTCCATTGAGTTAGAGTCTGGTGGACTTTTCTGCCTAGGCTACCCTGGAATCATAATCCTTCCAATCTCAACTTTCCACATAGCTTAGAAGGGCAAAATCGCACCACTGCACTGGGTTGAGGGGGGATCATGCACCAACTTTCCTGTCTAGGCTTGTCACCAGCTACTACTACCATCTTGCTCTCAGCTTCCCAGGTAGCCAGGATGACGGGCAAGAGCCACTGACACCTGGCTGCTGTTGCATTGATATGCGATGATGAGATTCCTACATGATGAGATGAGGTGAAGTGAATGACATTGTGACATTGTATATATGGCTACTACGCCAGGGTTACTTGAAGTTAGCATTGAAATATGATTATCTGTCAACCAAGAGGGTTATTAAGTGACTAACAGGTGGTAATACATACAGCATAATTGCACTGGACGGAGGATGATTGACATCTGGGATAGGATGGAGTAAGATGGTGTAAGATTTCATCATCCTACTCAGAATGGAGTTGTTTGTTTCCTGGGATTTTTCCATTTAATGTTTTCTAATTGCCGTTCAATGTGGGTAACTAGAACCATGGAGAGCAAAACAACAGTTTGCTAGGGACTATTTGTGCTATGAAATTTCCCTCCAAAGGGGCTGTGCCTGGTTATATTCTGAGTAGCAGCATATGAAGGAGCCCTCCTCCCCCATATATTTGGTAATACTTAATAGTATCAAACTTTGTTTTTCAGTGTGATGGATAAGAGCTGGTGTGCTCATTCACATTTTCCTGAGGCTTGCTGGGCTTTAGCACCTTTTCTTACCTTTCTTGGCTATTATTTGCTTTTCTGTGAATCTGTTCCCCCCACCCCCAGCTTCTGGTTTAGATTCTGAACCACTCCTGGGGGGTCTCTCTGTTCTCACTGTTTCTGCCTCTCTTTTTGTTTTGAACAGGTGTGTGTAGTTACTCATTTCTTTGTCTATTAATTTATTTAAAATATATTTGTTCAGTACCCTCTGGGTACCAGACATTGCTAGGGGCTGATGATAAGGTGACAAGACAGAATCTTCACCACCCTGGAGCTTATGTTTTGGCAGGAGAAACATAAACGTAGCAAAAGAGTTACAAGCCACACCACCATGTCCTATGAACACAAAACGGCTAAGACAATGCATCTTGAAGTGTAAGGAGGGAATGCCTTATTTTTGAGAGGAACATTAGGGAAGACTTCTACTAAGAAGTGAGATTTGAGCAGAAGCCCAAATGAACTGAGGAAGAGAAGAGACTTCTAGGCATTAACAAGCAGGAAAACACTGACACAAGAGTGAGCAATGGGAAGAAAGTTGGTGGGTCCAGGGCTCAGAGATCAAGGGCAGAGTGCTTAAGAAATCATGTTACAGAAGCAGCCAGGATGAAGAGGACCTGGGTTTCTAGATGGAGTCGGTACTTATTTTAAAGGTATTTGGGAGCCTTGGATTTTATGGCAGGAGAGTATCATTTAGATGGCTGTGGGTGCTCTATGGCAAAAAAACAAAAAAGTGGGGAGAAGGTCACATGAAAGGTCAAGAAAGAGCCAAGTGGTGGGTATTTCTGTAGTGTAGGCCAGCGTGACCAGGGTTATGACAGTGACACTAAAACTTAGTTTTTGTTTTGATGGTTTGTTTGGGGGTGGGTGGGTGGGGCTTGAATTCAGGACCTGGGCACTCACTGTTCCTGGGCTCTTTTGCTCAAGGCTGCTTTGAGCCACAGTGCCACTTCCGATTTTCTGGCGGTTAATTGGAGATAAGAGTTTCGCAGAGCAGGGTGCCAGTGGCTTACACCTGTAGTCCTAGCTACTCAGGAGGCTGAGATCTGAGGATCACAGTTCAAAGCCAGCCCAGGCAGGAAAGTCCGTGAGACTCTTATCTCCAATAATCCACTAGAAAAGTAGAAGTGGTGGAGTGTCTTAAGTGGTAGAGCACTCTCCTTGAGCTGAAGAGTGCAGGGACAGCTCCAAGCCCAGAATTCAAGTCCCATCACTGACCAAAAAACCCAAAAAACATATAGATAGATAGATAGATATAGATATATCTATATATATATCTCTCACATATTTTCCTGCCTAGGCTGGCTTTGAACCATCATCCTCAGATCTCAGCCTCCTATGCTTATGTTAGCTTTCTAGTTTGCCAGATAACTGGTATTTAAATAGCTTGTTCTCCAGCTATCTAACTCCCTGGCAGACCCTTTGGTCAGCTGTGGCCAGTCATCTGTGTCTTCCCCTTTACCGAAAGAGGCAGTACCAGGCTCCTGGGTAGAATACCCAGCCCAAGGCCTGGAACAAAAACCAAGCCACAGGATGGACATTGGTGGCTAACTCCTATAATCCTAGCTACACAGGAGGCTGATAACTGAGGATCACAGTTCAAAGCCAACCCAGGCAGGAAAATCTGTGAGACTCTTTCTCCAATTGACCACCAGAAAAAACCAGTGAGGAATGCTTCAAGAATAAAAGGGACTTTCTGGGTACTGGCTCCACATGTAATCCTACCTACTCAGGAGGCTGAGGTCTGAGGATCACATTTTAAAGCCACTACTGGCAGAAAAGTCTGTGAGACTCAATATACTCCAATTAGCCACCAATAAGCCAGAGTATAGATATAACTCAAGTGGTAGAGTGCCAACCTGGAGCAAAAAAAATAAAAAAGCCACATAAGAATGTGAGGCCCTGAGTTCCAGTCCATAATACACACAAGAATGACTGTATTACCTGCTGCCAGAGAATTAAGAAAGATGAGTACTTGAGACAGACATTGGGCTTAGTAAGGTGAAGACAATTGTAACCTCTACTCCGGTGGAGAGAGTTGAGGGGGAAAATTAGCGCTAAGGAAGGAAAATCCTTCCTTTATAAGAACTGGGGCAAGCCGGGCATTGGTGGCTCACGCTTGTAATCCTAACTACCTGTAATCCTAGCTACTTAGGAGGCTGAGATCTGAGGATTGAGGTTCAAAGCCAGCCCAGGCAGGAAACTCTGTGAGACTCTTATCTCCAGTAAACCACTCAGAAAACCGGAAGTGACGCTGTGACTCAAGTGGTAGAATGCTAGCCTTGAGCTGAATTGCTGAGGGATAGTCCCCAGGCCCAGAGTTTAGACCCATGACTGACCCCTCCTCCCCCCGCCCCCCCAAAAAAGAACTGGAACAGAAGAGGAGGTGTATTGCTTATCTGCCATCTTGAAATTGGAAGTCTCTTGGCTAATTTCTCCTCCTTATCTCCTAAAATAAAACACAGGTTACTCCTCTCTTTTCTCCCAGCCTCTTTAATTCTTCCTGTTAGCAGGCTCCTGTTCTCCATGCTGACTTACCATTCTTACCTCAGCCTTTCCTCCCATTTCTGTATATATTACTGACTCCTCCAACCCACAGAAAACTCTGAGGCAAGCTCGTTGTTTAGATCTACCCATATCAAATTCCTAGTCCATTCTAAGGTCTAAGTACTCACTTGAATTTCACTGTCAACTAAAAAGAGAAAATATATGAAAGGAAGCTTTGTTTTATTTACCACATTCCTGAGCCTGACAAACATGTAGAGGAGTAAAGTACTAGATGATGCAACTGATACAAAAATAAACATGCCAAAAAAGGCACCATTTCTCATGACATTGGTATTGCCAGTAGGAGGACAGGGCGCTTCGCCAATCTGGTACATTTGTTAAAAACAAACAAAAAACCAGAACAGCTAAGTGCTGGTGGCTCAGACCTGTAATCCTTGCTACTCAGGAGGCTGAGATCTGAGGATCGCAGTTCATAGCCAGTCCAGGCAGCAATTATTTCCAAAAAAGGCATGCTGTAGGCTTGAGTACAAAAGCCCATGGACAGCTCACAGGCCCAGAATTCAGGGCCTACACACACACACACACACACACACACACACACACACACACACACACACACACACACACACACACACACACACACACACACACACACACACACACACACACACACACACACACACACGTACGTTAATTTTGACTGAAGTTTAACACAAGTATCCTGACCCAGAGCTTTCAATTAGTTATCGACAATGATGTTAATTCCATTTTGGACTTGTAGCTGATTGTTTCTCAAGTAAAATCATACATGATTTGTAAAAGCAATGTTTCCTTTCATCCAGATTTTAACTGATAATAGCTTCTGTTTGTTTGTTTGTTTTTCTGGAAAAGAGAACTAAGAAAGCTCAGTTCCTAGGAGTAAGATGGGAGACCCTGGTCTGACTTTGACAGTCACTAAACGTCTTACTGCTCTCATTTCACCATCTAAAAAAATCGTATGATTGCTAATATTTGTCTACAATGTACATTTTTTATGAGCGATGCTTTTATATCAGCAAGTATTAACATTACTTTCAGGGATTATCAAGGTCCTCTGAAGAAAAACAAACCTTGGATTTGACTATCTTTTCATCTTGGGCCCTAAGAAAATGAGTGCCAAAATTATTTTATTTGGCTTGTGGCCTTAATGCTATTTCATCCTGCATGAATGTTTTCACTAATATGCTTCAAAAGTCTGTTCAAAATGCAAATCCTCGTTTTACTACTCATCAAAGATATTTATTGAGCATCTAATATTTTTTAGGCATTGATATTTGACTTGTGATGTTAATGTGAGTGCTGGTATGAACACGACTGAAGACAAAACAGTGCTTTGCTCTTGGCAACCTTCATGGATATTTCTTCTTCTGCATTCTGTTAGAAGTGAAATAGGACAATTTCAAGTATGCAGTTATAAGTTTTACTTCAGATTTATCAGTTATTGGCTTTATAATTAAACTGCAAAATGGATTTAAGAAATTAGTATGAGGTTTCTAAGAATTACAAAAGCTCTTGGGAATAGTCAAGTTAAATGCTGTCCAGTAAAATATAAGTCCTCTATACAATTTTGAATTCTCTTGCAGCTGTTTTGTAAATAAAAAGTTAAAAGGAATATGGGACATTTATTTTAAATTGGGGGATTTAAAATGTGCAATTAATATAAAAATATACAAAGCTACATTTTGTTCATTTTTTTCTTAAAATCCAATGTCTGTTTTACCTTTATAGTATATTTCCATTTCAAAAGGCAGATGTTCAAATGAATTTGAGAACATGAGGATAATGCATTGTTTAAATATAGTCACATAGTCTTTCATGATTGGGCCATATGTTCTGAGAAATCTATCATTAGATTATTTCGTCATTGTGCAAAAATCACAGGATATTCTTACACAAACCTAAATGGTATATCCCAGTACACACCTAGCTACATAGTACATAGGTAAGATAGCCTATTAGTTCTAGGGATAGCAGATAGGATCATGCATGCCTGTTAGCCAACCTCTGTGGGAGACAGAGACTGGAAGATCACAGTTCAAGGCCAGCCCAGGAAAGTCAGTTTGAGATTCTATCTGAAAAATAAACTAAAATAAAAGGACTGGCATGTAGTCTGGGGTGTAGCTTGAGTGGCATAGGCCTTGTGATCAATCGCTAATACCAAAATATAAGACAAACAGAAACCCTCAAACAAAAAACATTAAGTTAATGCAGTTCAAGAGAACATGGTGCCTTGGAGTCGTGGTAAACAGGAGATGTTTGAGGCTGCTGGTGGTAAGATACAATGTGTTTTTTTGACAGCAAATTTTGTTTTATAAGTAGGAGTACATGCTCAAAGAACAATGGAAAGACGGGCACTGGTGGCTCATGCCTGTAATCCAAGCTACCCAGGAGGCTGAGATCTGAGGATTGCAGTTGAAAGCCAGCCCAGGCAGGAAAGTTTGTGAGACTCTTATCTCCAATTAACCACCCAAACTGGAAGTGCTACTGTGGTTCAAAGTGATGGAGCACTGGTCTTGAGCAGAAGAGCTCAGGGACAGCGTTCAGGCCCTGAGTTCAAACCCCACAACTGCCAAAAAACAAATAACAACAAAAAAACAGTGGAAAGCATAGTCCAGTAAATATGATGTAAACCAAGAACATAATCATCATCACTATAATGTATTGTGGACTGTACATAATAGTACAGACTGTGCTTTTCTGTGTGGTTTCTCCATATTACCATCATCACAAATATGAGTAATGCCTTGTGCTACATCAATAAGTCATAAGGAATGTTCAGCTCCATTACAGTCTTGGGGGACCACCATAATGTCTGCAACCTCTCATTCACTGAAGCCTTGTGTACAGCATGCCTGTTCTTATTTGTAGAAGAAAATCAGCCTTGTTGATCTGTACATGGCAGTCATAAATAACAAGATTTAAATTAAACAGCTTACCTTATGTTTAGTAAGCTGGTTTATTATGGAAAATGTCATAAGATTTGTCATTTAAACTGGTTTTGGATATTCAGCTCAGTGATATGAAGCATGCTCATATTGTGTAGCCATCATTTCCACTCATCTCTGGAAATTTTTTCATTTTCTCTGTAATCATTATATATGAATTCCCTTATACTTACATGCCCCAGCAGCTGTCAGATAACATTTTATTTTTCTCTCTATCCATAAATATGATTGTTCCAGGTACTTCATATAAGTGGAATTGCTCACAAAGTTCTTTTTTTGTAATCTGTCTCATTTCACTTAGTATTATGTCTTTGTGGTTTATCCAGGTTGTATAAAGTGTTAGAATTTCCTTTTTAAGGCTGGAGAATATCCCATTGTATATACAATTTACTCTCATCCACCAGTGAACATTTGGGTTGTTCTTACTTTTAGGTTATTATGAATAATCTACTATAGATGTTGGCATACAAAAGCATGTTGAAAATAGTGAGGATTTTTTTTTTGCATTCTTTATCACAAACCTATTCTTTATACAACTTCCAAGTTAGTGCATCTTGCTTCACTGGAGAACCTTCTCTCTAGGTTTTTGAACAGGCAATACCACTTCTTTCCATCCTACTATTGAAGAAATTATGAAGCTTGCTTTGTTTTCTTCAACTGAGGAAATACTTTAGATATATACAATTCCTAGTGCTCCACATTAATTTTTGTTTTGTTTTGATCTCTGCCTTATGACTTTACCACCTACCACCTACTGCCTTCACCAGAATGTAAAGTTTAAGAGGACATGGACTTTTTTTCTGCTGTTTGCTGTTGTATTCTTGGTGCTTAAAAGTTGCCTTCCACACAGTAAGCAGTCAACCCATCTATTGAATGTATGAGTGATACTCAAATACCATCCACCTGTGTGTTCATCCCAGTGCAAAGAAATGTTTGTAAACGTTACAGACTTTCTGGGTGTATGGAAACAATGAAAAGTGGACACGAAAGAAAACAGAGATGTGTTACACACAAAAAAAATTGATTTTTACCTCTAATATGGCTCCTTGTACCTAAAGTGGCATGGTGCAATGCGTCCAAAAAAGTTCTCCATTGAAGAAAAAAGATGGAAGGGGTGACACTGACCAAGAAGCTCTGTACTCTTAACCTGATTTAATCCCTTTGCACAACTATTTAATAATATAAGACTTTCTATACTGGTAGTATAGACTTGGAATAATGAAAAAATTGCTTGACCTTCACATTTGAGGTTAAATGACCAATTTTCATGAAAAAAGGAAACACTAAATCTTTCTTTTTAAGACCAGCATATTTCATGATCTCTCATTGCAACTATTGGTTTTTGTTTTTGTTTTTGTTTTCTGTTTTGTTTTATTAACTTAGTTGTTCTAAAAGCTCTGTAGTTACTTTCACAGAAGCTCAATCTTACTGTTCGAGGACATGAATGTGAGTTTTTAAAATGGCAAGAACCTTAAAGCACTGCTGTAACGTAGAAGGAAGCAGGGAAACTTGACTCTGTATGGTTAGACTATGTCCGGAAGTATTTGTAACCCCTGGCTTTGTTGGGGTCATTTTTTTTTCCTGTCTTGTATTTGAGTAAGGATATAATCTCAGTTCCATTAGAAACAGTACTCACAATGCCAGGTGTCAAATCCACAAATCAATCTTCTCCTCAATTACCCACGTTTGACAGGCCCCCATGTTTGTCTCAGAAAATTTCTAAACACTCTTTTATTAGTAATGGGGAATTAAGTTTCCTAGGTAGACAAATTAACTTCTAAACTAGAAGAGAAACAAAACAAAAACACACATGGGTGGGGAGGATTGCCTTGTTCCAACTCGAAGCTCTTGGAGTACTCTTTCCTCCATCTTTTCGGGAGACTCTTTCCTGTCTATACTGAGCCTGTGGATTTTACCTTCCTGAAAGGGTAGATTTTGGTTTGCAAACTTAAGAAAAAATGCCGGTTCCCTAATTACTTTTAATTAGGTTAAAAAAAAGTGGTGCCTATAAACAAGTATTATAAAACATGTAGCTATTATGCTTGGGCAGTTCTTGAAAAGAACACAGTAAAAGGCTGAGAAACTTCACTCTAAACAAAAGACTTGATTTATATTTTTTAAAGAAGGATATGTACTGGCTTAGAGTAAGAAACCAAATTAACAGACTACAAAGGGAAAAACAGAAGAATATTTTGTAAATGAGCCAAATCTATGGCCTTGCACATTTCATTTTATGCAAGAACTTACCTTGGAGAAGGTTTAAAGTCTGCTACGTTCCTTTGAAATTGGTGATGACAAACTCTGATTTGACAGCAAGCACATCTCCAAGTATAGGAAAAGTGTTAAAAGTATCCAGTTTAATTTTAATTTTTTTTTAGTGTAGAAAGGGGAATGATACAGAAGCAAAAAATATAAAGGGAGGAGGAGAATGATGGGTGGGGGGACTGATGCATTGTGCACATAAATGGACACGTAAAAATGTAGTGTTCGGATTATTATCTAAGCCTCAGACAGACAAGGTAAAACAGCTGTATCTAAGGGCAAGCCTGGCCATTGGACTTCACTGTTGTTCATGCTGTTCCCTATAGGAGAACAGGTATGTGGTTTCTAGAGTATTCTTAAAATGTATGTTTTATGAAATTTGGAGGAAAACATCAGCTACTTCTGATCTTTAGCAGTTTACAGTTTAATAATTTCATCAAAGTATTCCAGCAGAAAATGAACTGTGAATATTTTTGCATTTGCAACAATCCAAGAATGGCATTGGAAAAATTCCTTGAATGGCTTTTAATTTGAAAAAGACATTATTCCTTAAAAAAAATCAAAATTCATTGATTTCCTGGGGACTAGTGGGTTCAGGATTGCACGGAGAAGATACTGGCTGGGGTGGGAGGGAGGGGGGGGGTGGGAGGGGGGTGAGGGGGGTGAGAGGGCGGGAAAGATATGAGTACGTGACATTTTGTCCCTCCTTTGTTGGATTCCTATGAACTATAGAAAAAAATATACTTTATAGAGTAGTCCTCCCTTCTTCCCAGAAAACAATGTTTGGGCCTTTCTATGTAAAGCTAATTTGTCATGAGGAATATAAAGCCCTTTACTGGGATATCCAGGTCCCTGTGGGATTTTATTTATTTTTTTTACACAGACACCATGTGGTGCAATCTGTTACAGTCTACAAAGCGAGGTGGGGTGGGAAAGCTTTGCAGGGGCCAGGAATAAAGTCAACTCTGGGAATTTTTGAAGTATTAACCAAAGTGGTGGAAATGGTACAGCTAGTCTGAAAAAAAAAATACCTTATCTTCTGTTCTAAATTATAACCCAGGGTATAATAAATAGACTAAAAGGAAAATGAAAACATACAAACAAAAAAACCCTAGTAAGTCAATGGATTTAGAGTAGGAAGAAAGAACCAGACATTTTACGATGGTTACTTTGCCATTCATTTTGTATTTTAATCTAACTTACTGGTGATTTAATTTACAGATCTCAAGGAAGTGTGTGCTCAAATATTTGAGGGACGTTAACGTATCAACCACTGTTTAATTTTGGAATGTGCCTACTTGCTTGACACAATATTTTTACCAGCTAACAAATGTTTAGCCTTTTTTTTCACTTGACTAAAGAGAAATAAGTTTCACATTGCTTCATTCACCTTCTTATGTGCATATGCTGGGAAAGATTGGATGTTAAAAAAAAAACACAAAACAAATCGCCAAACTTCCTCATGTTCCTCTCTACTACATCTAAATCTGTTTACCAATTTAAAGCTGCTAAAATAAAATAAAATGAAAACCAAAACCAAACAAACAAAACCCAACCTGAATTATCTTGCTAAATCAACCGGATGGCTTGAAACCAAACTGTAATGCATTATCAACTTATTTTCAGGACAACATTCTTGAGGGGATAATAAAATTGTTCTGGCCTTTGTGTCAGTTTGCTTATCCCCCCCCCTCCCTCTCTCTCTCTCCCTCTCCCTCCCCCCTCTCTCCCTCTCTCCCTCCCTCCTTCCCTCCCTCCCTTTCCCTCTCTCCCTCTTTTTTCCTCTCCCTCTCTCTCCCCTCCCCCCTCTCTCCCAAAGGCTTTCAGTTTTTAGGTTGATACTTTTTATAGTTATATAACAGTTCTAATATTTTGTGACATTTTGTATTGTGACACTATAGATGAAATTGTCATCGGACTGACACCCTGTGCTGTTTATTTCTTAATTACAACTGTTAACACTGCAGAGAAGTGTGCTAATCTGCCAGCATATATTATGAAAACAACGTTATTGTTACCCACACCAACACCCACTCAACAGGATATTTTCAAGATGGTAGTTTAGAGGAACTTATCAGCACAATAGATATTCCAATGTATTTTTTGTATGTGGTAGATTTTCTTCTTAACCTTGTCCTATTGTCTTCTTTTAAAACCACAAACCAGCTGAGCACCTGTGGCTCAGGCCTGTAATCCTAGCTACTCAGGAGGCTGAGATCTGAGGATCAAGGTTCAAAGCCTGGGCAGGAACATCCATGTGACTCTTTTTTTAAATAATGTTTTTTATTGTAAAAACACTGTACAGAAAGGTTACAATTACATGAGCAAGGTAATGAGTACATTTCCTGTCAAGCATTGTTACCTCCTCCTTTGTTTTTCCTCTACCATCCCTTTCCTCCCACCTCTACAACTACACTCTCCACCTAAATTGTAAAGTTCATTTTTCAACATAGTGTCTTGTACATCTCATTGTGGGTCAACCTGTATCCCTATTTAAGCATTTTGTTTTTTCTCTTTCCCTCCCCAAATTAGAGAAGTGTATATACAAGATGCAGGGCACTGACATAAAATACAGTGAAAACAGGGGTTATACTGTGGGAGAGGAACATACAAAGAAATAAAAAAATCACATGGTACATTATCAATACGTTAGAAACAATAGCAAGAAAGAAAAAACCACTTGTGTCCCTATCTTGGGGTTCATTTCACTTCACATCATCTTATCTAGTCAGCTGGAGGGGATGTGACCAGAAGGGAACCGTACTGCATTGTTGGTGGGAGTGTAAACTTGTTTAACCACTTTGGAAAGTAGTATGAAGTTTCCTCAAAAGACTCCACATAGAGCTCCCCTATGACCCAGCAATCCCACTTTTGGGCATTTACCCAAATGATCACAAATAAGACCATACTAAAGCTACTAGTACAACTGTGTTTATTGCAACATTATTTACCATAGCTAAGATAAGGACCCAACCCAGATGCCCCTCAGTAGATGAATGGATCAAGAAAATGTGGGATATATATGTACACACTCACACCCACACACCCACACACACACACACATACTCACACAATGGAATTCTACGCCATCAGAAAGTGTCACTGTGGCTCAAGTGGTAGAGCGCTTGCCTTGAGCTGAAGAGCTAAGGGACAGCGCCCAGGCCCAGTTCAAGAGCCACAACCGACAAAACACAAAAAACAAAAACAAAAAACAGAAACCAGTTTGCAGTTGAGATCAGTTCGGTATAATGCCAGCACAGACCTTTCACTATCAGGGGCTGCCTCTATAGTCAAAAAATTATCTTTTGTTTTTCCTTCCTAGTGCTCAAGCAGTGGAGATCTGAGGAATCTAAAGCTATTTAGGGCTGTGACCCACCCACAGCTTTCCAACTAGTAGTGTTTTCCAAATCAAAACAGAAGGGAAAAAAACCAAAATTGAAGGGAGAAGGAAGGGGAAGTTGAAAGATGAGGAGAGGTCATTTGCACACATAAGGTTGGCAACCCTTTAATAACCATCTTACGAGTCTAGTCAACCTTTCTACTCGGCTCTACTAGGTTCCCTTTCTCAAAACCAATTCCAAGCCTTCCTGAAACTAGCTACTTACCAAATGCTTCACAGTGTAGGTCTGTCCATCTCCACAGCTGTGGGAGGTCTATCTATGAGGCGCATAATCCTCTAGATCTATTTTTGATAACTATTATGTACAACAGCAGCCAAGTGTCACCATGTTTTTATTTGTTAAAAGGAACCATCTTGATCCTATACCTTTTCCCCACAATGTAATAGCTTCAAAGTATAGGTTCTAGAAAACTGATAACCAACCTCCTTACATGAGAATGGTTGTAAGTATTCTAAATGACAACACTGATTTCATACTTCATTGACTAAACATTAAACCTTTAATATCAGTTGTTAACACTTCAGTGGGGTTAGCAGAAAACAAATCTGTGACCTTGAAGTAGCACTAGGTGACAATCTAACATTTCTCAGTACATAATTATGTCTCTATTGTCATTTATGATACAATGTTCATGTTGTTATAGGGACATAGTCAATTTCAGAAATTATCATACTTGTCTACAAATGTTACATATCCAGCTTGTTAAATAGGTCTTTTAAAATGCATGTGAAGAAGTTAATTGCTTTGCAGCTTTCTTTTGAAGGTTGTTTTCTGTTTTATCATGATTTTCAACACCAGTGGGGTATGGTGCTCTTCCTAAAAGAAACTGTTTCCATTTGGGAATATATTCTTCCACTGATGCCCAGTAACGAGCCTGAAAAAAAAATACCCCAAAGTAAGACACCATATCAAGTGACTGAACTTGGCTCTTCATAATAGTCTAAATGTTTATTCACCTAAGCGCAAGAGTGCGCGTACGGGCACACACGCGCGCGTGCACACACACACACACACACACACACACACTCACAGATATAAGTAGAATACATTTCCTATACAGAATATTTTATGTTAATTTTAGAAAAAAATCTGGCTACTTACTAGTGTTAATTTTCAAATTTCTCAGTAAAACCAGAGCCTGGCAGAATTACAGGTTTTAGAATTTTATTGTGATTTTACACGCCCTCTTGTGGTCAACCTTGTGATAATTGCCAGCCCTATCATTTACAGTATGCATCGACTTGTTAAATATTTTCTATCCTACATCAAAATTACCCACACTGAAGTTATTACAGTGAAGTGATTAAACATGAAAACATTATTCACAATAGCAAATGATTTGACCTAGGACAAGATAAGAAATGTAAAGGAAATTTGCTTTTAGGTGTGTAAAAGCATACATCATAAATTAACTTTTATGAAAATATTTGAAGTCACAAATTGCCATTTTTATAAAAGTTGTATTATGAGAACATTTTATCAGTATCATTTAATAATAGTTTGTAAGTTGATGTCATGGTTTTTGTTTGTTTGTTTTACTTATTAGTTTTTGGTGCTGGTCTTGGGGCTTGAACTCAGGGCTTGGAAGCTGTCCCTAAAGCTTATTTTTGCTCAAAGATAGCACTCTACCACTTGAGCCACAGCTCTGCTTCCAGATTTTTACTGGTGAAAGGGAGACAAGAATCTCATAGACTTTACTAGCTTTGAACCACAGTCCTCAGATCTCTTCATCCTGATGAGCTAGGATTACAGGCGTGAACCACCAGCAAGATGTATATTAGTGGTCGGACTCTAGTGGTCTATAGGCCAGAGAAATTCATGTGGTTTTACCATTTCCTTTTCTGTGTAGGAACTTCCATGGTTTCTTAGGTGACAGCCCTAAAGAGTCCACAGTGATTTAGTGCTAACATTTCTGAGGGCATTTTACATTAGGTCAACATTAACAATTGTATTTTGGGAAATTCAGCAAATGAGGTAGCACTAGAAACACATAATTGTTCATTCTAAGCATTAAGAAGGTAACACAGCCTACACAGTTGAAAATGGTGTGAGGAATTCTGTGTATCTGGACAGCTATGCATGTGGTCTGAGAAACAGCCTGAAATACTTAAAATAAAGGTCATCCTGCTGTGCGAGACTAGCTAAGAAAAATGCCATCCAAGGCCCGTGGTTGGGGGTTTCTCTACCATTCACGGCTGGATTAACCCCTATTATGTAGGCCTTGTATGTGCCAGAGTAAAGTATTGGGGAATCAACAAAGAAAAAGACATGCCCAACGCACAACTTTGTACCAGAAGTTTTCTGTTCAGTCCTTGATCACTCCTTCTTATTACCCTAGATGACACAGAAAATTAAGGGGCAAATTCTCAGCCTTTCCTTTTGAGTCTATTCATAATCCTTAGTTGGGAAGAAAGAAAAATGGCATTTGAAAAAAAAGGCATTAAAATATAAAATGAAAATTTTCTATACATAGTAAATTCCCATTCATCACAAACATATTTGTGTACCAAATATGGCTTTTTTTTTCATGAGCCAGCTTCCCAATCTGTTCTTGAAAACGGAGCTAAATACAACAGACAAATGCTACACTATATTGTATGATAATATGTATTTAAGAATCCTTGGCTAGATTCTGGCCAAGGCACTGAATAAACCACTCCTTTGAACAGTTGTAACAAGAAAAGCCCTCAGCTTGGGCCTGCTCAAACCTTTGATTTACAGCAATCTTCAGTGGTTGTGATTTTAACAGGATAGTTGTGTCAAAAGATGAGGGGGAAGAGTATCTTGCCAAAATTTCCACTGGGTATAAATTTTGTTCATGCTTCTCAGTTACCACTTATAAGGTTAAAGATGAATCAAACATATCTTATTTCTTGTACTGACTGAGCAGAGCTGGGAAATGACACACACACACAGGATTGTTCAATGTCGACTGTACAGTTAGGACTGGTTCTCACTTGTTACTTATTCCTTTGGTCTCACCTCAAGAGAAAGCACCTCAGGCAGAGGATGTTGGTGAATCCTGGTCTGCAGAGACTTCTCTGCTGCTTCTATATCCTGTAACAGATACAGCATTTAAAAACTACAGCATTTCTATATACCACCAATGACACCTTTGCTGCCAAGGTCTGCATTCTACATCTCTGCTCTTGATACAGTTTGAGCTGATGGAGGCATAGTGAGTTAGAACTGATTATAGCTCAATTAACCCACTTCTAGTAAAGAGTACTGTTTGCTTGTTTTAAAAATAGAAAGGGGGTGTTACTTCAGTGTTCTGTCTTTTCACTTTGGATAGCTGGTAAGTGCTAGTAATTTGTCAAAAGCAGCTTTCTTTAAAATTGTTTTGAGCAGCTGGGTGTGGTGGTGCACACTTGCAATCCCCACAGTGGGAGGCTGAGGCAGGAGGAGAGTGAGTCTGAGGCCAGTCTGAGCTACACAGTAAAGACTGACTCAAAAACCTAAAGATGCAAAAATTGTCAGAGCATTAACTTAGTTTTCAAACCATCTAAAAGCATCCTGACAGATAAAAGAATCAAGATAGACCTGCAGTGTTCACCCTAAAAGCAGAGTCCTAATCTCTGCAGATGACCTGAGTGGTATATGAGTGGCATCCAGCTCATTTATTCAACACTCCATCTGTACATTTTATACAAATATTCCACAAATTTAAAAGAAGTTCAATGAATTGCCCCAGTTGTTTTTGACAAGGGCTCCCCCCCCCCATATTAGCTAGATGTCTGGGACTAACCTTCCATGTTAATTTTAACAGTATGTTTTATTGCTTGGCGGTATATCATTCAAGCCGATAGCATTCAAGTACCAGGCTTTAGTTTGTAGTTTAACTTGATAATGTGCATATTTCTTTTATCACTGCAGAAACACCACAGTAACTTAGCTCATAACTCGGTATAAATGTTACCTTGATAGATGCATCAAACATATGTCCAGAAACACAGGATTCTGTGTGCAATTATGAAAATATTTAAGGCTGTGTAAGAAATGGTTCCTCCATGTCAGCACCTATGTTGTCTGGTGCCACTTAACTATGTTTATCAAGTTCAGAGGCCTTGGTACAAAACCGGGGAAATTTTGTTTCTCCTTTGAGCTTAGGGAACTGATAGGAAAGAGAAAGTTCTCTCGATCCATGTACAACATTGGAGCAATCTAAGTCGAGGGCTGTTGGACAGACGGAGGGAGATGGAAAAGGGCGTGGGAGTAGGGTGTGAAGAAGCCAATGCTGAACAGGAGAAAAAAGACAGCAGATGGTAGCGGCAGAGCAAGGAATGGGTGTGAAATGTAAAAGGGAAAAACAGGAAATTCCCTAAAGGGACTCCCCAAAGTTGCACAACCATTAATGCACCTGCTGTCTAGAGGAAGGTGATTTGAAAAGAAAAAAAAAAAACACGACATTGATTTTGGGCTTAAAAACCTAATGTTAGCGTGTTTACTCATAGCAGTTCACAGTGAAGTTTCCAGTGAAAAAGCATTTCATGTCTATGCCCATAGATATAGAGAGCAACTAACTCATCTGTAATCTGAATAGACTGTACCACATTCGGAAAATTATTATTTTTAACTTTTGTAATCCAGTAGCCAAAACACAGAACAGTCATGCCTTCAGCTATGTTGGTATTCTAAGAACAGTCCCAAAGTTATTGTTGGTGGCGGAGCTAGCTCAGGTAGAGAGAATGTAGATGTTTTCTCTTGAAGATGAGAAAATGAAGATGCTGAGAATCACTTCTGAAGAGCAGATATGCAATCAAAGTGCACGTATGGGCAGGGCACATGATTTGGTAAAGCAGGAGGTCTGTGGTAAGACAAAGACTGTCATCTCCAGCATTTTGTCTAAGATGACCACTTCTCTGGAAGTTTTTCCTCATGTGATCTTTGACTTTCTTAGATGTTTTTGCTTATCTCTTATTCTTTCTAGTTCCCTCCCTCCACTCTATCCCTCCCTCTCTTTCTCTTTTTGGTACCAGTCCTGGGGCTTAAAATCAGGGCCTGGTCACTGTCCCTGAGCTGAGCCACTGCTCCATTTCCAGCTTTTTTGGTGCTTAATTGAAGATGAGTCTCATGGACTTTCCTGCTTGGTCTGGCTTTGAACTGTGATTCTCAGATCTCAGCCTCTTTAGAAGCTAGGATTATAGGTGCGCCACTGGCACTGTTTCTTTTCTTCAGTGTGGGTTTCTTAAGATTTGTGACATCTGTCTTCCTATTTTTACTTTATCTCCTTTCATGACTGTCTCTTAATATAGTCTCATCTAACCATTACTGTAGAAGATGACAACCTTCCTACCTTACCCCTCATTACTAAATACAACAAAGCCCATTTTCTTCCCACTGAATGGGCCCAATCAATGAATGGTGTTGGGAATTCTATTCTCCTAGATACCTCTTAGGTTAGTGACAGTTTCCTTCATCTTCAAATCTTCTTATTCTCTGCCAGTTAAAAATTTCAAAGCTCTCCAGATTGTTCTTGAGAATGCTTCTTCTAGCCTTTCCATTTCATTCCCACAGCTATTGTCTTATTACTGTACTTACTCAATTCAATGAGTACTTACACTGCTTATTCTGACTCATGCCAAGAGCATTTCTCTCTTTCTTTAGTTCAATCCATACCTGTCGAGGGATTAATTCATTGATGGAAAGAAGTACTTGAATTATATTCTTCCCTATGCTAAGAAAAATTGATTTAAATTTTTAAAAAATAATTTCAGTAGTTGTACAGAGGGGTTTCAATTCAACATATCAACTTATGAGTACAGTGCAAAGAGCGAAGAACAATGCAAAGACCTTCTTCCCTCCCCCACCCAAAACCCCAAACCCACCCAAAGCAAAACAAAAATGCTCTACAATTTGACTCCAGGATTCTGTAACAAGTTATATTCTAATACTTCTATAAAAGAATTTTTCCATTGACTATTATATATACTACTAGAAGATATGTACTATGTCCCACATGATCCTTATACAAGTGCAGGGCATGTGTTTGTAAATTCATTAAAAGAATAAATAAGATGTTAAAAGTTTCTTAAGTATAACCCGAAAGTTAAACTTAATAAAAAGGAGCCAAGATGAGGGGAGGGAAAAGGAAAAAGAAGAATGGAAAAAAGGCTACTTTTCTGACTAAACTTTATTACTGTTTTATAGATCTGTCACTCCACCATTTAATTTTTGATGAAGTTATAGAATGAATAAAGAATAACACTAAAACTTCAAAAACAAATAAAGCAAATTAGTTGGTGGCATAACTGTGGTCTTAAAAGCACAGTATTAACCAAACACTCTTAGCAAGATATCCCCTCTAGTAATAACAGAGTTATTACTAGGTATCTTAGTAAAAACCACTCTGGTTGGTATCATAGGACAAAGTATAAACGAGAGTCCCTCCTGATCCATGGTTTCCAACATTTTCCCTTCACACTATTAATGATGGCCTGAAAGTATTCAATAGAAAATTCTAGAGGCTGAGAGTATCTCTCAGTGGTAGAGATTACACCCTCAGCATGTACAAGATCTGGGTTCAGTTTCTAGCATATTTCATCCATACTAAATAATCAACTCCAAGGAAATCTTTTGACATCCCTCTCACCCTTGGGGTTTTGCAGAATATGTCCTGCAGATAAAGGGGGAGCTATTATACATAGTTATGTTGGTGTTGAAAAATTCTTTGGGAATTGAGATTTTTGGTGTGTGAAAAAGAGGCACAAAAATCAATGTTTTTAATATTCTTGTAATCTTGTAACTGAATTGGAAGTACTGTTAGAAGTTCTTATATTTTATCTTAAAATCTGAGGAAGTTGCAATAAATAGTCCTAGTGCCCAGATTGAGGGCTCTAAATATATTTCCTGCCAAAAGAAGACAGGGCTCCTTGAAGCAAAGACCAATTCCAAGTCTGGGCAGCAAGTCACCACAATAAGCCTGGAAGAACTCATCAGATTAGAAAGAAAAGAAACTCCCAAAACCTATTACTGTCATGATGCTTCCAACTGCTAAGAACAACTGAAATCTAAATGGGAATTGCAGGGCAGGTGGCTTCAGTCAGTCAGTGCCATAGGAGGCAGCAATCAGGAGGATCATGGTTCAAGGCTAGTCCAGGCAAAAACGTTAATGTAACCCCAATTTAACAAATAAACTGGGCGTAGTGATTACACTAAAGTGTACTCCCAGCTAAAATGGAGGCCACGAAGTAGGAGAATAATGGTCTGATGCTGGCTCCTGGCAAACAATGTAAGACTATATTTAAAAAATTAGTCAAAACAGCAAAAAAAAAAAAAAAGGCCGAGGGCATGGCTCAACACTAGTACAATCATTAAAAATCAGTAAGAACAAAAGTTTTAGCACCAGCGGAAAAAGGATCTCAAGTTCTAGACCAACCAGGGTTAGAGTGGGAGACTTTACAGCACATACAAGGCTTTGGATTTGTTCCAACACTACAAAACAAACAGAAACAAAAGATGGAAAAGGAATCAAGTAGTCAGTCAAGTTTTCCTTACTTGAACTACATTCTAGTGTAACCCAGTTATTAATGAGAAGGGATATTTTCTTTATACAAATAATCAGGATCAAAGAGGAATTTAAAAATTGGATACCACCCTTTGTGACCTCTAGGCAATGAACTTTAATGAGTGCCAACATTTAAAAAAGAAAAAGAAAAAAACTGTCCATCCATTCTGGAAGTGGTCTTCCTCAAAACATCAGACCTGAATCTGATGAGGCCTGTAGATGTATACTGTTAATACACTAGCCATTGGTTGCATGTGGATACTGGAATGCCTGAAATATGCTAGATGAAGATGTGCTTAACTGTAAAACACACATGGAATTTTAAAGGTTCAGTGAAGAACAATTCTTTTATAGCAAACACTTGCAGTATATTGTATATGCTTCTTAGGACAAATTAATTTCATCTGTTTTTTTGGGGTGGGAGTAAAGGATCAAACCCAGAGCTTTAGGTATGTTAGGCTCATGTTTAATTTGTCTCTATTGAAAGTGGGTACCTGGGCATATAATCTTACCTACCCAGTAGGTAGAAGTTGGGAGGAGGGTTTGGAAGTCAGTCTAAACAAAAGTTTGCAAGAACCCATCTTAACCTATAGCAATTGGGCTTGGCGGTACATGTCTGTCATCTCAATTACAAGGGAGATGTCAATAAGAGGATCATAATCCAGGCTGGCATGGTTTATTAGAAAAAAAAATAAAAAGGTGCCAGGTATTGGTGCTCGCATTTACTCGTAGCTCTTCAGGAGGCTGAGATCAGAGGATGGAAGTTCAAAGTCAGCCAGGTAGATAAGTGAGTGGCTCTTATCTCCAGTTAACCAGCAAAAAATGCTGTACTGGAGGCATGACTCAAGTGGTTAGAGTACCAGCAGTGAGTGGAAAGGCTTCAAGGCTCTGAGTTCAAGCCATAGTACCGGCACAAAAACAAAGGGCTAGCAGTGTAAAATGCCTGCCTAGCCTCAAGGGCCTGGGTCCAAACCGCAGAACTGATCCAAAAAAGAAGAAGACGGTCAGTTGAAAATTGTTACTGGTCATCCTGGATGCAGGTTGCTGAGGCTGACTGTGTGCACGAGCGTGCATACGTGAGGGCATGCGCAAGCGTGCCAGACCTAGGACTTGAAATCGGGGCCTGAGAGTTATCCTTGAGCTTTTTTACTCAAGGCTAGCCCTCTACCACTTGAGTTACAGCTTCACTTTTGGCTTTTCTTGGAGCTTATTTGGAGATAAGAGTCTCATGGACTTTCCTGCTGTGGCTGGCTTTGACTCATAATCCTCAGATCTCAGCCTCCTGAATAGCTGGGATTACAGGCACACACCAGTGGCACCTGGCTGCCGAAGCTCTTTATAACTGCCAAGCGTCCCATAAGGACTCAGTCAGTGACAGCACTCATTCTGTCTCTGATGTGCTTTAACAATGTCATATTCTTCGTTTGCCTGCAAGGTTTGTGTGCATCTTCTCATGGGTAAAGTCACTTATCACAGCCTTGCTTTTCTGGGTCAAATGAAGTTTTCTGGGAGGTGGTAGTGGAGAGGTCAGTTTTCCTCATAGAAGTGTTTATACAGAAACAAAATCCTCCCTCTTCCAAATGTCTATCCATTATGTTTGTTTTTTAATAAAGGTAGATACATTCCAATTAATACTAATAGAGGAAAAAAATCACTGGGCCTGTGCTTTAAGGTTCACTATCTTCTACGGCATTTGCTGACTTGAAGCTTGAGTCATCTTAAATGTATCCATATTTATTATTTACTAATAGGGTTAAATATTTGATAGAATTAGTTTCTTCTAGCACTCCTTGAAAAATCCTTTGGTTCTTTTGTTGTACGTTCTGTAATGGGGCTTGAACTCAGTGCTTTGGCTCTCAGCTTGTTTGCTCTGGCTGGCATGCTACCGCTTGAGCCATGTCTCTAGTGCAGCATTTTTTCTGATTAACTAGAGATGGTGTCTTGTAGACTATTCTGTTTATGCTGGCTTTGAACCTTGGTACCCTAGGTCTTAGCATCGTGGGTTTAGATGTGACTCACTGGAGGCCATGATATTCTTGCCAGTTTACTTTTTCAAACAAATTTACATGTATAAAAATTATGTGTTTTACAGAATCTAATGAACACTTTTCTGGGATTTAAAACAAAACTCTATAATGCTATGACAGGTAACGATAGAAAAATAAGAGTCTCCAATGTCAGGATTAAAGCATATCTCCTTTTATGTGTTCTTTTTTTTTTTTTTTTTGGCTAGTCCTGGGACTTGAACTCATGCCTGGACTCTGTCCTTAAACTTCTTTAGTTCAAACTAGTGCTCTATCACTTGAGCCAGCAGCTCTACTTCTGGCTTTTTTTTAAAAGTGATTTTGTGGAGATAATCTCACAAAATCCTGCCTGGGCTGGCTTTAGACCTTAGATCTCAGACTCCTGAGGAGCTAGGATTATAGGCATGAATCACTGAGACCCAGATTATGTTTTCTTTTAGTCCTACATTTTAGTGTAATAAGTGTCTTAACACTATCATGGATAACCCCTGTTAAAATATTATAATAGTTTTATCAGAAATGTGAATCTGATCTCTTATATTCTGTAATTATATGTATAGTTAACACTATTGATTTTTGTACCTTTAGTCCCATTCCCTCCCTCCCTCCATCCCTCTCCTCCCCCTTCCCCCAGCCTCTGTCAGTCGTGGGGCTTGAACTCAGGGCCTGGCTGTCTCTGAGCTCTTTTGCTGAAGCTAGCACTCTGCTACTTTGATCCACAGCTGAGTTTTGAGTGGTTAATTGGACAGTCTTATGGGGACTTTCCTGGTTCGTCTGGCTTCAAACTGTAATCCTGAGATCTCAGCCTTCCGAGTAGCTAGGATTACAGGTGTGAGCCACCAGCACCTGGCTTAGTTCATTTTGCCTTAATGTTTATTATGTTGGTTAAAGGATCTACACATGGTTAAATAGCATGTGGTAACAGAAGTTGTTCTTATTTGGTGTGTGAAGTACTTCTGAAGTACCTATCCTAGAGATAACCAATTCTTAACAATAGAGTAGTTTCCTTATCTTTATGGAAACAGGCCAGATTAGTATTTTTCATAGTTCTTAGAGTAAAAACTGAGCAACAGTGACAGGCTGATCAAGTGAGGCTTTGGGTCAAAGTCAAGTCCACTTTTATCTATTTTGTACCTTTGAAAATATATTAATGCTAAAAAATTTTGTCCAGTGTGTGGGTACCAGGTCTGTTCATTTCAGCTCTTAGAAAGATCAAGAGTTTGAGGCCAGTCTAGGATACATAGTGAGACAGTATCTAAATAAATAAATAAGCAAATTTCAAAAGTTGAAACATTTCAATGAGAATATAATGAATTATCCTTTGGGAGCTTAGTGGTAGAATGTGTATATAGCATGCATAAGGGCCTATGTTTAATCCTCACCCATATTCTTCCCCCCAAAGTCTCTCCCAATTCAAAATTCTGTAATTCAACCTTATTTTATCTTACTTTCACAATTGCTTCTATGTAGTATCTTCCAAATTTTAAAGAAATGAGAAGAAAAGTGGGATAAAAAAATTGCATTGACAATTATTCAGAATCTAAAAAAAATACAAGGAAGAAAGCACAACTAGCAGCAAGCACTGCATTTGCAACATAATAGGTGCTTAGGAAATGGTTATTAAAGGACTGGGCGGAAATGGGCAAAAATGTACTTGCTTCCAAATGGATAGCATGGTCTGGTGATAGATCACTTTATTTTCTTTAGCTTTTCTGGTTTTTCCCTTTGATAGGGAAAAAATAGCAACCCAAATTGAAGTTTCTCACAACTGTGAAGTCACCCTCATTATCTTCCTTCTACTTGGTACTCTTTGACTTCTCATAAGGTTACATCCTATAAATGTATTATGAGTTGCAAATATCCTGAGTGAAAACACATTTAACACACTAAACCTAATATACCCTGTTTTCAGCTACTGTTCTGAACTCTAACTTTGTTTTTAACACCACCTTGCATCATCTAAATGAAAACTTAATCTTTCTTAAACAACCACTTATTTCCTATGTAAGTGTACAATTTTCTTTTGTTCACTCACTTAGAGTAATATGTTGTCCTTACATATCAATTCTCAACTTCTTTTTTTTTTTTTTTTGGGTCCGGTCGTGGGGCCTGAACTCGGCCTGGGCGCTGTCCCTTAGCTCTTCAGCTCAAGGCTAGCGCTCTACCACTTGAGCCACAGCACCACTTCCGGCTTTTTTCTTTTTGCTTATGTGGTGCTGAGGAATCGAACCCAGGGCCTCAGGCATGTAAGGCAAGCGGTCTACCTCTGAGCCACCTTCCCAGCCCAATCAACTTCTTTTGATTCCCCAAACATATCCAACCTTTCTTCCAAGCTAGTTAGTTCACAGTTCTTTGAACATTAATAGAACTCCACAGTCCTTTGAACATTAATAGAACTCTTCAATTTCTCTGTTTTTGGCCTTTTTTATTTAAGAATCCAAGGGAATACCTTGCCTTCTGCCTAATCAATCATGGCTGAAGTCTTGGGCTTCCTATTTGAAGCCTCTTAGAGCATCAATATTGTCATATTAATGCTGCTTTGCTATTTATACTTCTTACTCAGATATATGACTTTGACATAAATCCAAGTCATAAAATTCATGTAAAACTTTTTTTGGAAAGATGGGACAAATCACTATACTCATAAAAGCTCTCAAAAATCTTTTTGCTCTTAATTCCTCATAGTCTCAAATGTCTCATTGCCTGTATGCCACGTAATTTAGTGTTTAAACTCAGTTAATAACAAGGATCTTACAAGGATCCTAATGTCAGCTAACCCTGTTATCTCCTGGAGAGTAAGAATGTTGATTTATACTTAACTTGGTATTCTCTACTGTTAGCCTCTGGGTATTTGTCAAACACTTGCTCATTAAGAGGAAAACATTTAAAATCAAATGTTACATCACTTGCTGCAGGTAGATAGCAATCTAGTCTTCTAATTTAGTTTTTCTAACTTTTCACAGCAAATTCCAGAATATCCTATATTTTCCATTTAAAAATAAATATCGCTAACACCATTGGGCAAGTAAGACATATGGCAATATAGAATGCTTTGGTAGCACTATGGCTGTGACTTAAATTACTGTAGATCAAACTGCCAGAAGCTGAGAAGATAACTGAATTTTCCTCTTCCTTTATCTCTAGTGAGGATAGAAGATAGCTGTATCATGCCTATCGATGAAAATATTTAACAATAAAAAACTGAAAGCACTGCTTTATAACTTAAATAATATAGTCTTACTACCAAATGTTTTAGTCATAGGATCTCTTGGAAGCTTGAATGGAAGCAAACTTTAGGGTTTTAATTATGGATGAAGCCACACAATTCTGGAAGCAAAGTATAGCAGGCAGCCAAAAATGTTACACATATGATTTTACTCCAAATGGGTACATTGGCCAAATGGTGAAGCCCTGCACAATCATACATTTTGACCACCTCCTCCATAACCATCCAAAGGAATCTTGAGAAATCTGTTATCATAGATAGGAGTTCTGTATGTTGATTATGGCTTCAGTAGGGCAAAATGAAATTGTCCTTGTTTCTCATGGTACCCTCAATAGTTCTGGATTGAATCTGAACACATTACAGCTTATGGTTGTTCAAGATCTTCCTTCAAATAAAAGATGGGAAATGGAAAGATATACCTTCTATTTCTTTGTGCACAAAGGTGACCTTACTATTCTTCCTGTAGTCATCAGTATTCTGGCTGATTGAAAAAAAAATTAATAAAAATTGACCTGTCATTTACTCCACTATCAGGGGTCCAAAAAAGATGCTGCTTCATTAATTCTATCTATTGCTGAGAACAAAGATATTAAGTCAAACTAATAAAATTAAGATGGTTTTGGAAAGATGGAAAAAAAATCTCTATATTCATCATAGAAACTTACCTTTAAAAGACTAAGGTTCCTTTTAAAAGCAGTTTCAGCTGCTGGCAGCTGAGATACCTTTTCTGTGTTTTTGTTTGCAGATTTATTCTTCATTTGTTGAAGTAGTATTAGTCTCTGTGATACTCTGAAAAAAGTGAAGATTATATAAACTGAAAAGAATTTAAGAAGTAAATGATCTTATTGACCAAAGCACAAAATAAGTTTTAATTGCATTAAACTTCAACTATAACCTATTTTCTTTGAAAGTTAATGAGTAGGTAAACTAACACGACAATGAAGACTATTGGTGATCCTCTAAGTTTCAAGTCAATTTGGATAAAATTATTTTCATTAACACGAATCTATTCTTTATATATACCATAAATACATGCTTCTCTTCTTTAGCCTCTGTGGTCTTTTGAAATTATTTTAGAGTGTTGAAGATATGTTTTAATTTTTGGTGAAAATGCAAACTGTAATACATATCTCCTTGTACACATAGTTATATATACCTCCCCACACACATACATTGATATAACTTGCTATATGAAACCTTCTGCTTAACACTTCAGTACCCCTGAATCTCATGTTACACATTTAGAATTGTGCTAAACTTCCATATGTTTGAAGAAGCAATAAAAATATTTTTTTCCTCTTTTTCCAAGAGAAAGATGATGGTTTGATATATGAGTGAGAGGCAGTGTGTATATATGCATGCTCACAACAAGGTAAAACAGTAACTAAAGAAAGATGGGAAAAGTTAAAAGTAAATTCTCAAACTATTTCATTATATATAATATACTTTAAAAGTTCTATGCTGGTCAGATGCTCGTTTTACAAGTTTTTAAGGGGCAGGGAACCTTTAATCTGCCAAGGGCCATTTGGATATTTATAACGTCATTTGTGGGCCATACAAAGTTGTCAATATAGACAGATGGCACAGGCAACTGACAAGAAGCATATGAGAAGTATATATGTCTGTCCTGTCATGTACCAAATGATTTTGAAGGCCTTCTAGGCTGGGGCCGGATGTTCCCACCCCTATAAGAAAATATGTCAGATGACTGAAAATACATAAATGGTATCCACACAAGTGGAATCCTTAAATAGTTGTAAAGGTTTTCAGAAAACATTGTTTTATCCTAGGCTTGTCTTGAAAGTGGAACTAAAAGCTGAGCTCTTTGAGCAGTTTTTTTTTTTTTTTTGTAAAGAAGTATCGTAGAGGCTTCAGGAAAGTCTCAGCTCTCAGAGGAAGAAGAAAATTGATTGAGGCCTGGCATCAGGGATTAAACCAAGTGTTGGATCTGTATCGATTACACACCCATGAATATGAAGTCAGCCCAGATAGGAGGCTTAGAGATATCTATTAAGTACCAATGTGTAGTCCAGAAAGGGAGAGATGAAAGGTGAGATTATTTAGAAATTAGAAACAAAGAGATACTGAACAATAGTGCCCTCTTAGTTGTTGTTAAGAGATAATGAAATTTCCTGTACCAACATCTCTTTAAGTGTGGTGCGAATAAAGTTTTACATAAAATTTTACATAAGTTTTTATGTAAGAAGGTAATACACATTTATGTACATAATAAAGTACTAATAAAGGTGTACTAATAGAGCCAGTACAACTCTGTATTTAGGTCATTCTTTTTCAAAACTTACATTTCTTCATGTCTTTTAGAAAGGCGAAATTCTTGAGCAAACAAGGAAGTCATCTTTGATCAAAAGATAAAAAGAACATATTTAAACACATTTCTATGTAGGATACATAACTTTGCATATGCCAGACTCATCCAAGAACACCAAGGTCAGGTAAATACATTTCACATTTTCTTCTCTTTAAGAAAACAACAACAACAAAATACCCCTCTAACCTTTATCAGAATGAAAAACAGGCAGTTGGTACCAGGAGTAGTGAACATTTTATTGTATCAACAGAAGAAAATCCACTCACAGAAACACCGTTCCTTGCGTGCACATGCACGCACGCTTGCACTCACACACACACACATACACACACACACAAAGGCAAATGAGTACGAGAACCAATTGGAAACTTCGTGGTCTTTTCTTTATTGGAAGACTGCCCAGTCCTACCATGCCTCTTCCAAACAAGTATTTTTCATGTGTAACTGTGAGGAAAAGCACAATTCTCACTCTACCCTGGCTGTGTTTAGATAAACCTCTTTTGGTGACACACCTTACATCAAAAGCAAGCTCACCTTGGCTAACAAGCCTGGAGCAGTACAGACAGGAGTCTGCCCTGGAGGTAGCCAGGTCTGAGGGCACACCACCATCGGGAGGGGCAGAGACCAAAGGGGCTTAATCCAAGAACAAGAGAGACAGGAATGGAATTTCCTTTCTCATCTCAACTTTCTGAAATTGCAGATTGTGTTGCCACCGGCTCGTTCTGATTGTCCAGTGCCCAGCGCGGATGGAAAGCCTGCGCTGTGCTTGGAGCCAGGGACTGTGGGCCGTGGCCTGGGGGAATGGGTCCTCCACGGGGTTTCCCCGGGGCCTGCCTTCAGCACCGAGGACAGCGCCGCGGCCCGGCCCGGCCCTCCAGGCTCTCCTTGGATACTTGGCATCTCAGATCCCCGCAGAGCAGGCCAGCCCTCGTCATTTCCTTTTCCTTTTTCCAGTTTCCTTTTGCCACGGGGGTCCCGGGAAGGCAGTCTGGAAGGAAGCCCAGAAAGTCAGGCCGGGGCTCACTTTTCCGTGACGCCAGCCCTGCGCACTCCACACGGATCCCTACGGAAATCCTGCCTTCGGAACCAAGGATTCGCACCGGCGTCAGCACGGCGACCACCCCAGCACTCCCTTTTCCCTATGAACAGAAACCACACACTTCGGAACTTTTCTCATCACCCCGATCTTCCCCTTAACCACCTCCTGCTCACCGGCTCTGCAGACTCCCGCGCAATGCCTGGGACTTGGCGCGCCGAGTGCACCTCCAAGGACTACCGGGAAAGGCGCTGACGCGCACTGCGCCTGCGCAGGGTGGAGGCTTCCGCGCTGGGAGGGGGCGTGGTCATGGCCCTCCGTGTGCGCACGCGCAAAGTGGTGATGACGTCGGCACCTCTATAAAAGGCGGGCGTCTGGCTGGCGGTGGTTGTTAGGCGTCGGAACTCCGAGGAGAATCCTGTGTTGTGTGGTGGTAGGCCGGGCGCGGGAGGGTTCCCCGAAATGTTTAATTTGAACCTCGGGAAGAACGTAGCTCTCCTCCAGTGAGCGTTAGAGTGCAGCCGGTTTTCAGGAAGCTAGAATGTTCCAGGTGTTTGCAGAACCGATCCGTTCAGCGTCTGGCAGAGCCCCCCGGTGCTTCGTGGGCTCTGAGGGGCAACATGGTGGGGGAAGGCCTGGGTGTCCGTGTCGGCGCCTGGATTATGCGCAGTATTTACTGCGTAAGTCCCCACGCTTCCCCAGTGGCTGAGGGTACCGTCAGCCCCATTTACCCAACAAGGAAACACATGGCTGTCAGTCACCCTCGGGTATAGATCTTCTTTTTAACAAATGCATTATCAAGTGGGTGTTCAGTTCCTTGCCGCGGGCTATGGATCCAGTGCATCTTGATCGGTGCCACCCCTTCCACTGCCCTCTCTGTGTCCCCCCTCCCATCCCTACCCTCAATTACATAGTTCAGTCTTTCTCCTCCCTCTGCTTGTAGGTTCCTCCCAATTGCCCCCTTAAGCATTGGCCACTAAGATGCATTATATTCTCTCTGCTTAGTGTACAGAAGAAGGAAGGAAAAAAAAAAATCAAGAGGCAAAACTTGCCTGGTGCCCGTGCCTCACGCCTGTAATCCTAGCTACTCAGGAGGCTGAGATCAGAAATTGACGGTTCAAAACCAGCCCAGGCAGGAAACTCCACGAGACTCATCTAATTAACTGTCTACCAGAAAACTCGAAGTGGAGCTGTGGTTCAAAGTGGTAGAGCTCTATCTTTGAGCGGAAAAAGTTAAAGCCCCTAGACGACAAAGCAAACAACAACAACAACAAAGAGGCAAAACTCACCGGGGATATTTAGCTGGCAGAGGGGATAGAACTAGAATTCCCACCCAGGTGTTTTAGTTCCCAGCATATCTACATAAGCCTTCTTGTCCATTTCAGGGCTATTGATTGATTTTAAGACTTCCTTTGCTTAGAAAGCTCCTTCCTCCTCTCCCCTCCCGGCTTAGGGCAGGTAAAGTTCCTCACATCTTTCAATGCTTCACAGCATTCTTCAGTGCCCCAGTGTAAGGGCTCCATGTCCTGCCTACTTTTCCTCCTGTTACATTTTTTCATAAGTCAGAGACATTACTTTATTATTTAAACACTGGTTTACCATTGAAATTCAAACTGGTTTTCCATTGTATCCTCAACAACTACAACTGGCTGGACCTGTAGATACTCAATGTTTGTGAATGAATAAATGAAACCTTCTGTCCTGCGAAATATCACCAAAATTTTGGAGAGCTGTCTTCAGTTGATAAGATCTGTCCAGTTGATAGACTATTCCATACCTTTACCTTAGTAAAGACAAACAACAACATAAACCTGACCTTGGGATAGTTCTATATACTAGGGATGAAATAGAGCTCTTGTCTAGTTAGAAGGCATTCATGTTTTATTTTTTGTATGAGTTTACAAATAAAGATTTTTGTTAAGGTAGTAATGGGTTTCATGAAATAGAATTTAGTGATTGCACATGAAAGTGTGTATGTTGCTGAAGACAAACTTCATTTGCCTCCTTGCTATGTGTAAGTTTACAGGGCAGCACAATTGGGACACACACTCTTTCAGCATTGAGCCCAACTTTTTGGGGTCATTGTCTGTCATAGCAGTGAATCAAGGAATAGCTTGCAACTGTTAGGAAAAGAGTAACCAGTAATATATTATAGGTACTTAAAGGTTATCTGAAGAGAGTGATAATTTAGAGCATCCCATAAAAAGTGCTCTGCTTAGAGACTATGACAGCTTGCTTTCTCAGGACTTATTTCACAGATGATTTGTTCTGTGAGACACCTGGCTCATGAGGAAGAATCTTTTTTTTTTTTTCCCCGTGAGGAAGAATCTGAAGCAATTGCATTGTATTAGTATACAGCTCCATTTTACTAGGTAAGCCTGAGTACTTTCTGAAGAGACATTGGTTGTCTAGAATGCAAAGTATTCTGACCATTCAACACCTGGCTCTTTGTGTGTGTGTGTGTGTGTGTGTGTGTGTGTGTGTGTGTGTGTGTGTGTGTGTGTGTGTGTGTGTGTGTGTGTGTGTGTGTGTAGTGAAGTTAATGAGTTCTGATTCCTGGACTTGATCTTGTACTAGATTACTGTAATTTACCCCCTTATTCGCATGCGCGTGCCAGTCCTGCAGCTTGAACTCAGGGTCTGGGTGCTGTCCCTGAGCCTCTCAGGCTCAAGGCTAGTGCTCTACCACTTGAGCCACAGTACCACTTCTGGCTCTTTCTAAGTAGTTTATTGGAGATAAAACAGTTTCATGGACTTTCCTTCCTGGGCTGGCTGCAAAACTGTGATCTTCAGATCTCAGCCTCCTGAGTAGCTAGGATTACAGGCATGAGTCATTAGTACCTGGCCAAAAAATTTCTTTACTAAACATTTTTAAGGTGTGAGAATTTAGAATCTGGCTGAGCACCTCAGATATACCCAAAAGTGATAGAGGGTATTGTCTGATTTGATGAAGTGACTAGTATGTATTTCGTGTTCCTTCTGTACCAGGTAATTGGCATCATTTCCTCACCTAATAGTAATAACAGCACTATGAACCAGGGTATTGAACTCTTCTTCTAGTTGATAAAATTGGGGGTTACTGATTATATTGCTAGCAAATAAATGCGTTTGTTTTGTCCCAATAAACAAAACAAATTTTACTTTTCTAATAGAAAAGTCTAAAAAAAACAGGAAATTTCTGGCTATAATTAAGGAGTACAGGATATTTGAAACTTCTGTTGTTCTGTTCATGCTAATGAGATAGCTGTTGCACTTGCTTTTTGGTGGTTCTCAGTTAATGTCCCATTGGTGCATTGCCTTTGGGGCTATAGGCAGGCAAGCTCATCTGTGGCCAGGAAGCTCAAAGACAGCACTCATTTTTTTTTTTCTTTTTCTTTGCCTATAGCACTGCCTGCTTTTTTTTTTTTTAATTTTTTTTATTGTAAAGATACTATACAGAGGGTTACAGTTACATGAGTGAGGTAATGAGTACACTTCCACTTCCTCTTGAACATTGTTACCCCCTCCATTGTTTTCCCCCTACCATCCCCTCCCTCCCTCCCTTCCCCAAGGTTCTTTTTTTTTTTTTTTTTTGATTGTGATTAAGTGATTACATGATTTCCGGAAATTCACAGTATTGTGGAATAATGATGCTCATTTAAAGTCACAAGTTCATTCTAACTTTCCTGGAGCAAATTGTCTATCACAGTCTGTAATATATAACGGTGCTCATATGTTATATACCATATATGTGATCAGCAGCATGGGGATATTTAGTAGTGGTTCAACCAGATGAGTGGGAGTTCTTTGTTTCTTAAGTCCTGTTAGTTTTGTCATATCACCTAACATTTTGGATTCATCATCCACTTATCAGGGAGACCATGTACTGTTTGTCTCTTCGTTCTTGGCTTACCTCGCTCAACATGATTCCTTCTAGCTCCATCCATTTCCCTGCAAATGCCATTATTTTGTCATTTCTAATGGCTGCATAGTATTCCATTGTGTATAGATACCACAATTTTTGGATCCATTCATCTGTGGTGGGGCATCTAGGTTGTTTCCATATCCTAGCTATTGCGAACAGGACAGCACTCATTTTAAGTCTAAATTCTATTGAGAGAATGCCTAGAGAGCATTTTGGAAGACTGAGGTGGACTTTGGGAAATGAGTAGAAAGTGGACATGTGTTTTTGTGACTGGATGTGTCAAATAGCAGGGAAATATAGTGTGAGTGTGCCAGTATATCTGGGGTGAGGAATAGGGTAAAAGAAACAGAAGAGTAGTTCCATTAACTTTCCTAATTTTGATTTTTTTTATTGTGAAAATACTGTACAGAGGGGTTACAATTACATGGGCAAGATAATGAGCACATTTCTTATCAATCATTGTAGCCTCCTCCTTTGTTTCCCCTTCTCATCCCTTCCCATCCTCCTCCCCTCCCACCATTTCCAATCCTCCTCCCCCCCACCAAAGTTGTAAAGTTTGTTTTTCCACATAACGACTTGCACATCTCATTGTTTCAATGGATCCACCTGTATCCCTACTTAAACAATTTGTTTTTTTCCCTTCCCCTCCTCAAATTATACCAACCTCAAATACAGGGAAAGCACCAGAGAAGTTAAAAATGGTAGGTTAGCAGTAATAAACAGGTGTTCTGAAGGAGGTGAGGTAGGCAAGTGGAGAATAGAAATAAGGATGGGAAAGGAAGGGTTGTTCATGAAAATGGGAGGACAAGGTTTGAGGAATAAAATATAATTTAAAAGAATCATTGGTTACATTAAAGATTACAAGTTGCTAAAGTCCATTCTGTTACACTATGTGCAGAATTCATCTTTTTAGATTCCCTTTGTGTTTCCTCTGGGTAGTCAAGTACTTATGAAATAACCTATAGCTGAAATGGTTTTGATTTTTCTTTATTCCAGGCATTTGGTAAAATAGCTTCATTAAGTGTATATCTGTTTTTCTTCACTTTGAAATAAAAAATCATTAGATTTTTACTTCATTTCATATTGGTATTGTCCATTTTACTATGAGAAAACATTCTACACTCAAAATGTATCTGAAATACTTTAAATTAGCCCTTGATAGATTTTGACCAAGAGAATTTATGACTAGGTATCTTAGGAGCTCTTGTTACTTAGTGAACTAGGTGCCAATCTAGGTCCAATCAGATAAAATGCTGCAATAGAGAGATTATTATCACAGCTGGTTACCTGTGTTGTAGACATTTTTGGTTGAGATAACAAAATCTTGCAGACAAAATGATGCTCAGTCTTAGAGATTTTCAAGGAGAATTTACATATGCTTTTTAACTTTTTGGTTCTAAAATTTAATAAAGTATTAAGATTTTTGCACTGAAATTGCATTAGTAATTCTTAGGAGATCATTTGTATGTTGTTTGCATGTATGTATAATGTTCATCTTCCAAATACCAGTAATTTAAAGTTGAAGCAATCTTTTTGTTTTAAATTCTCTAGTTTCATGCATATATCTATATCTATATCTATATCTATATCTATATATCTTTCTACATCTTTCTATCTATCCATCTATCTATGTCTTGATTTCCCACTGGCTCTCCATATATATTCACTAGTCTAACTGCTTATTTCAGGCTTTCTTTGATGTAGGCATTTTGTCATTCATGATCTTCCTACCTCTTTTTTTTCCTCCAGATTTTCCCCTTTTGGTCTTATAATCTTGTAGTGGCTTTTAAAAATTATTCCACTATTGAATAAGCACAGTGGCACCTACCTATAATCCCAGTATTTTTTAAAAAAATTGCTTTTTAGCAATGACTTTCTGAAATTGAAACCTAAGTATTGCATTACTGGTTTATTCTTATAAACATTTCTAGCTTGGATTTAATTGCTTCTTTTAATGAAGTGCATTAATAAGTTCAATTAGTTAATTATACACTTGGGACTTAGGTAATTTTTATATTCATATTTTTCAGATATAAAATTGATTCCTGAGTGTCTTTGTATTTATCCCTGCTTTGCTTGGACTCAAAAAAAGAAACCCAACCTGAATGCTATAGAATTAGAGTATAGGGGCTGGGAAGGTGGCTCAGTGGTAGAGCGCTTGCCTTGCATGCCTGAGGCCCTGGGTTCGATTCCTCAGCACCACATAAGCAAAAAGAAAAAAAGCCGGAAGTGGCACTGTGGCTCAAAGTGGTAGAGCGCTAGCCTTGAGCTGAAGAGCTGAGGGATAGTGCCCAGGCCCAGAGTTCAGGCCTCAAGACCAGACCCCCCCCAAAAAAAAAAAAAAGAATTAGAGTATAAATTAATTTTATAAGTTTAATTCTTCAAGTGCAAATATGTATTAGGTTGTTTACTGGCTTATTCATACAATAAATAGGACTGTTATTAGTTAGATAAAATGCAATCCTTTTCCTTTCAGTCAACTTGAAATGTATGTTGCGGGTGCAAATGTTTGCCATTATTTAAGATGTTGAATAGAAATTACCCTTTGACAACTTTTCATCCTGAAAATTGCCTAAAATATATGCCTAAATTTTGCAAAGGAGTAGGAAAAGGAAAAGAAATTGATTCATTTTAACTCTAGATGGCAGTTAAACACAACTAACAAAGAACAACTTTTTGAAATACAGAAACAGGGAAATAGTAAGACATTCATTTACACAATTCTTGCATCTAGTTAAATTATATTCTCAAAATGTTGTCTTAGATTGATATCACTAAATTTGTATAAAATGTAATTACACACAAGTGAAATAGTGGAAATAAGCCCTCCCCCACCCCTTTGGCATGTAATGTGTCATAGTACCTATACACTGGTTTCTATACTGATTTATGTTGCTTGTATTTTATTTTTAGTTCAGAGTGTAGTTTCGTTTATGTATAGTCAAGCTATGTGCTATCAGTCAAGCTATTGTATAGTTAGGTTTAAATGAAAATAAAGTATATTGATGAAATATGTTGTGAAAATTCACTTAAAAGTCTGACATATACATTTGAGATTAAATTTTCTTTTGATTTTATTTAAAATGCATTTTTGTTTGGACATTAACATATAATTCACAATATTAGCTTGTTTTTCTATGTTGAACTGAAATTATGTTTCTAGCAGTATTTATGAAGATATTTATGAGGGAAATGAAAATGTAGCAGATTTTATTTTGTTTTTATGTCATAAGCCCAGTTCTGGGAGTGAGCTGCCATTTTAATAGACTTTAGAATGCACTGCCTTGTTTGTCACCACCATACACAGTGATACAGCATCTACCAAATAGAACAAAGGAATTTTAAGCAGGCTTAAACAGTGTCACCTGACTTCTCAGCTGGCATAGAAGAGGAAAAGTTATAATAGTTTTAAAGTATTACAGATTTTATGTGAAATAACTCCCCTTTGGAGAGGATTTATTTCTCACTTCTTGTATTTAGCAATTTATGAGGTTTTTGTTTTTGTTTTTGTTTTTTGTAAATAGTTAATTACATAAGCCCCAACTAATACCCAGGAAGAAGGACCCTGTTG
This sequence comes from Dipodomys merriami, assembly GCF_024711535.1. Classification (NCBI taxonomy): domain Eukaryota; kingdom Metazoa; phylum Chordata; class Mammalia; order Rodentia; family Heteromyidae; genus Dipodomys; species Dipodomys merriami. The sequence continues at coordinate 20,607,613 of NW_027202604.1, read as the reverse complement.
TTTCTACCCTTGTAAGACTTGTGAACTGTAGTAAGGAATGTTGTTCTCAAGGTTCAAAGATGTGGAGGTAAGTGTAACAGAACCTAGGACCTCATCGAACACTTCAGATTTTGGAATCATTTCTTACCATTTAGGTTGGTTATAGAATAAATGTTCAGTAGAAGCTCCAAGAAATATGATCATATTCTAGAGTGTTCCCTTTGCCTTTTAATCATATTCAGTACTGGGATTTGAATTTTGGGCTTAGTGCTTGCTAAGCTAGCACCCTACCAATTGAACCATTCTGGAAATCCTTTTTTTTTGGAATTGGTTGTTTTTGAGAACTACTCTTGCTTTTTGGCCCATACTGGCCTGGACTGTGATCTTTCTACGTGTTCTCACCTTTGTTGCTGGAATATGAGATGCATAGCACTGCTTCTGGCATACCACTGCCCTAACCATGTTTTGTTTTGTTGAGCTTGGAGGCCTCCTTCCTCAGCCTTCCTAGTACTGGGATATGGACAGATACCACCATGCCTAGATAAATTTTCTTTTTCTCTTTCCAGCCCTCCTTTTCCTTCCCTTTGTTTATGGTCCTTGGGATTTTGAGTTCAGGGTCTCATAGGGGTAAACCCTTGGTAAGTATAATTCATAGTAGATGAACCTTAGAAATGTGTTATGTAGCATGGTTAAAAATTTTCTGGAATAGTTTTTGTTGTTTTGCATGATAACTTTTTATTTGAGCAAGATGGGTTTTATGTATAAAATGATTTAGAAGCATTTCCTAAATGAAATTGAACATTCTTTTATTTCATATATCCAAAATATATTTCTCCAAGCTAAATGATTTTATGGTTCAAATGAATTTCTGATAACTTTGAGTGCTTTCAAATTCCTTTTAAGTCACTGTTGTTTTCACGGAGAGTTTTAAATGTAGTCTGTTGAGAGTATTTGTTACTTGATGGGAAAAATAGTTTATAGATTTACTTGTGTTAACTTTACTATACATAAATGTTATAAATCTATATAAAATTCTAACTTGTTTGGGAAAGACAGCCCATACGTACATGAATCATGTACAGGAAAAAAATTAAAGTAGCAAACCTATCTTTTTATATCCCACACATAATAACAATTATAACATAGTTTATGATCTGTAAAAGGCTAAGTTTGGCATTTGTAAATTAAATGTACTATAACCTTCTGCAAACTAGTATTTACTAGAAAAGTAGTGTGTAGAAATGACAATATTGCCAAATTAGAACATAGATTAGAACATAGATTCTAGCTTTGGATATACTACATAAAAATTTAGTTTTACTTTGTATGTGTGTGTGGTGCTGGACATTAACACAGGGCCTTGCACATTCTAGACAAGTGCTCTAGCCCTGAACTACATACCCAGCCCAGAGATTCACATTCTTTTATTGGGGCTTTATGAAATATTTTTTGCTGTGCTTTATTTTAGATGTGGAATTACTGAATATTCATCTTTCATTCTAGAACTTAAGAATGAATTTATAAAAGCTACTGATAAGTAAATCTCAACTTTAAAATGTTTTAATTTTCAGACCACCATTTTCCCAGAGAGTAGAACAAATCTATGGGATTTGAGGGATTTTTTGAAAGCACAAAATTATAATACTATTTAATCCCCAATGTATATGAAACAGATTCCATAATTTTTGACTTTTAAAAAGAGAACTTTACTATTTGTACTTAAATTTCACCACCATTCATAGGTATACTTTTAAATAGAGAAACTTACCTAAAGCTGCACAAGGAAATTCCAATCTTTGAAAAAAAGATGTTTTTCAAGGAAAAATGTCAAGAAAACAGTACTGACTCAGACAAATAGAATGTGGTACAGTCTTTGACAGAAACACCATTGGTACACTTAAATCTTTGGCTCTTATCCTCAGACTCAGTGAAATCAAAAGCCCTTTTATTTGAGAGTAAGGGTCTCCCACTGCACAGAATACATCATCTCATTTTTTTAGATTAAATATGTTGCTTTTGCTAGGCTGCCTCCAACATTTACATAAACAGAATGTCCTTTGTTACCCATTTTGTTATTTGAGTTTAAGGCCTACATGAAGTGTCATGATCTTCTTGAAACTTTCCCTCTGTCCCCTTGGCAGTTATTTTAGTTAATACTAATCTATTTTATTTATCTAGTTATTTTAGTTAATACTAATCCACTGATCTATTAATTTTAATTAATATTAATCTGATCATCGGAGGCTCACATTTGTTATCCTAGCTACTCAGGAAGCTGAAATCAGGAGGATGGGAAGAAAAGTTCTGGAGAATCTATCTTACAAAATTAGGGCTGGAGGTATGATCCTAGTGGTAGAGCACCATCTTAGCAAGCACGAATCCCCAAACTCAAACCCCAGTACTTTAACAACAAAACACAAAAACTAAATCTATTTGAGATCTAGTGATAAAGTACCCTGTACTGTCATTGAGTTTTCAGGTCCATATATATATATATATATATTTTAAGTATACATATGTTAGTACCTTCTGATAGTTACCTACTCTAGTATTTTAGTTCTTAGTGGGAAGGCTGATTGAACCCTTTTTTAAATTTAAATTTTATTGTACAGGTGATGTACAGAGGGTTACAGTTACATAACTAAGGTAATGAGTACATTTCTTTTTGAACAGTGTAACTTCCTCCATTATTTTCTCCCACTTTTCCCCCTCTACTCCCCCAAAATTGTAAAGTTCATTTCAACATAGTCTTGTAGCCTAAGAATATTCTCTCTTTAGAACAATATTCTCATGTGGGAAAAACTTTTGACAAAAGTGCTCAAGAGCATTTAGGAACATGAACTACGTTTAGTCATTATATATTATAGAGTTTTCGGTTATTGAAAGTTTTCACTTATGTGAGCTCATATCTGTCAACATACCAAGCTGAAGGGAAACCCATGGTATCCTGGCTTCATTTTAATGGTACTGGCCCTGGATCTCTTAGTGTTAATTTCTCTTTCATAGTAATACATCGTTCAGGTCTTTGTTTCTCACACATTGTTTTCAGCTTCTTGGAGGCAGATGATGCTTAATTAGATGAAATCAGACCTGGAACATGCAATCGTAGCAGCGTGGGTATAAGACACAAGTAGTTCATTTTTACTGGTAAAATGATGGATTAACTAGTCAGAAATAGTTTCAAAGACAGAGTTGTGGCCTGATGGTTGAATTGGAGTCTCATGGAGGGTTCTAAGGAAGAGGAGAGATTGAGAGTGAATATCTTAAGTGCAGGCATGTAGCAGTGAGTGTGGGGGGATTGAACGTGGCTGGAACTGATGTGCAAGTTGAAGAAATACAAAGTGGCATAGGTATGGGAGGTAAAGGGAGGAGTTATATTTTTAAAATAACATTTGCAGAAAGAACTATTCAATATACTGTAAGGAGGACTGACAAGATTAGAATGATCCCATTCTCAGTCAAGTGATCTCTATCTATCTATCATCTATCTATCTATCTATCTATCTATCTATCTATCTATCTATCTATCTATCTATCTATCTATCTATCTATCTATCTAATCTATCTATCTATCTATCTATCTATCTATCTATCTATCTATCTATCTATCTATCTATCCATCCCTAGTCCTGGGGCTTAAACACTGGGCCTGAGTGCTGTCCTTGAGCTTTTTTTGCTCAAGGCTAAGGCTACTGCTCCAAGGCTTCTCTGGTACTTAATTGGAGATAAGACTCTCACAGACTTTCCTATCTGGGCCAGCTTCAAATTGTGATCTTCAGATCTCAGCCTTCTGAGTAGCTAGGATTGCAATCCTAGCTACCATGAGCCACTGATGCCTGGCTAAATTAGCATTTTTTGGGGGGGGGGTCCGGTCATGGGGCTTGAACTCTGGGCCTGGGCGCTGTCCCTCAGCTCTTCAGCTCAAGGCTAGTGCTTTACCACTTGAGCCACAGCGCCACTTCTGGCATTTTTCTTTTTGCTTATGTGGTGCTGAGGAATCGAACCCAGGGCCTCAGGCATGCAAGGCAAGCACTCTACCACTGAGCCACCTTCTCAGCCCCCAAATTAGCATGTTTTAAGATATTTATTTGTGCTGCTACTGGGGCTACTAGGGTCTCATGTTCTCACTTGACATTCACTGGTGGCACTCTATTGCTTGAGCCATGTGTCTACTTCTGGCTTTTTACTGGTTAATTGGATACTAGAGTCTCTCTCTGACTGCTTGCTTTGAATGCCTTGGTCCTCAGATCTCACACTCCTTAGTAGCTAGGATAGACATGAGGCACTGGCCACTTATATAAGAGAAATTAAGAGAATTTTGTTCATTCTCCAAGTGTTCTTTGAATATGCAATTAAGATAGGCTTAATGTCTTACATGCTTATTCACATAACCTGAGTGATGGGAATTCAGCAGTGTGCTTTGATTTCTTCATATTCTGCCAGTATTTTCTTAAAGACAGTCTGGGTTTAATCTGCATAATGCAGGTGAGAATCTTAGTGTGCTTGCCCATATTCTGTTGCATTTTGTTAACAAAACAGCATAAACGAAGATTTTGTTAACAAGACATTCATTTATTTATATTTAGTGACACCAATATGATAATAGAGTAGCTTCTTTCTGTTAATTTTTTAACTCAGTTTTTAATTAATAATTTTACATAAGGCTTTACTGACTACCTAAGATTTTTCCATGAACCAATACACTGATGACTTCTAAATCATATTTATGAAACATCACGTGGACAAACATACCATTCCAAGTGTTGACTGTTTTTTTGTTGGTTGTGGGGCTTGAACTCTGGGCCTGGGCATTGTCCCTCAGCTCTTCAGCTGAAGGCAAACACTCTACCACTTGAGCCGCAGTGCCACTTCTGGTTTTCTGGTGGTTTATTGGAGATAAGAGTCTCATGGACTTTCCTGCCCCCACTGGCTTTGAACCTCAATCCTCATATCTCAGCCTCCTGAGTAGCTAGGATTACAGGCGTGAGCCACTGGCGCCTGGCCTAAGTGTTAACTTTCATTTGAAAAGTTAAGTCTACAACTATAGATATAAATGAGAAATACTTTTTGCTTAATCTATAAATCACTCTGCAAGAGGAACCTTGTCTTTCCTGAGTAGAGAATTCTAGGTTGACTGTTTCCTCTTCAACACTTTGTCACTTTTGCATTGTGTGGTTTATGGCATTAAGTTTCTGTACTGTTTTAGATAATGCATGCTTACGAATTTCTGTAGTTGCCTTCAAGATCACCACCTTCATCCCTTGCCTTCATCCCCCTTCTCTTCCTCCAATACTGGGATTTGAATTTAGGCCTCACACTTTCTCTACCAGCTGAGCCGTACCTCTAGTGTAGCTTTTTGCTTTTTAACTAGAGATGGAATCTCACAGACTAATCTCACAGATTAGACTTGAGCAGCCTGCACCTAGTCAAGACTTCCTGTCTGGTTTCCAGCAATTTGATTTTATATGACTAGGTACGATCATTTAGTGCATGTATATCTCTGTGTGTGTTCATCTTGCTCATTGTTTTCTGTCACTTGGCTTCATCAATATTGGAAAACATGACATTTGTTTCCTCAGCTCTTTCTTCTGCCTTTTTTTTTCTCCTTCTGGGATTCCTATTTTGTGTATATAACATCATTCTCTTCTACTTTTTTTTTTGTACTGGGAATTCAACTCAGTGCCTCATGCTTGCAAAGTTGGAGCTCTCCTGCTTGAAGCACACTCTCAGCCAGCTTAGATTTTGTTGTTTTTGTTCAGTCTTATATGTACACCTTTTTTGGGGGGTGTCAGTCATGGGGCTTGAACTCTGGACCTGGACACTGTCCCTGAGCTCTTCAGCTCAAGGTGAGCATTCTACCACTTGAGTCAGTGCCACTTCTGATTTTCTGGTGGTTAATTGGAGATGAGTCTCACAGACTTTCCTCCCTAGGCTGCCTTTGAACTGTGATTCTCAGATCTCAGCCTCCTGAGTAGTTGGGATTACAGGTGTGAGCCACCAGTGCCCAGCCAAGCTACATTTCTTCTTTGGTCATACATGTTAACCTATGTTCCAGTTCCCTGATGCTATTGTTTTGTATCTATTTTGTGATTTTATTTTGCATTTGTCCAATGACTAAAACTATCGAGCCTCTCAATTATTTGCCATCTATATACACTGAGGAATCTGTTCAACCATTTTGCATATATTAAAAATTATTTATTTGATTAAATGACAGGATTCTATTATGTACCTATGTACCTTCATGTACCTATGACTCTAGCTCCTCTGGAGGATGAGGCAGAAAAATAGTTTAAGACTACTTGTGTAGGACCAGTCTAGGCAACATAGATACTACCTCTTTAAAAGTTACAGGAGGGCTGGGAATGTGGCTTAGTGGTAGAGTGCTTGCCTTGCATGCCTGAGGCCCTGGGTTCGATTCCTCAGCACCACATAAGCAAAAAGAAAAATGCCAGAAGTGGCGCTGTGGCTCAAGTGGTAGAATGCTAACCTTGAGCAAAAGAAGTTCAGAGTCGTGCTCAGGCCTTGATTTCAAATCCCAGACTGGCAAAATAAAAATAGGAGATGGAGATAAATCAAATATTACTACTGGGTTTTTAGTTTGACCTCTGCAAATGCTGTTGTTACTGTAGGTGGTAGAAGCATAGGGGATGACGTTAGGCAAAAAAATCTGTTATACTTATTGCCACCTTAAGTTTGGGAGGCTTATTAAGACTTATAAATACAAATAAATACTCTGCTGAATATGAATGTAGAGCTCAGGGGTTAGGTTGTGCTTAGGCATATACTTTATGACTTACTAGTACATGAGAGTGTATATAATTACATGAGAAACTGCCTAGAGACAGAGAAGTTAACCAGATTCCTATTTATATACTTACTTACAAATTTGTTTATTCTAAGTAGAAGCACTTGTATTGATCCTACATATACTCCATGGGTTCTCCAAAAGTCTTGCAGGGTAGTATCTTTCATCAGTCAATAAATTAAGAAAAGTTGCTACACATGTGGTTGATATGCTTGAGAAAGTAGTAATTTTGTTTACAATGTAGCAGGAGAGTCAAGAAGTTTGAGAGTCAAGAGTTTGATTCAATATATAGGTAAAGCTTTGTCATTGTTGACTTTTTAAAGGATTGAGAATATTAATAAGTTAACCTACTAAAGATACTTCTTTGGTTTACTGCCTGTGTAAAAGTGACTACTAGAATTAATTTTACTACTGTGAAAACTAAGATGGAATCCTGGTGGGTATTCATGTTAAAGGAAGCTAGTAATCTCATTTTAATGGATACAGACATTTTCACTGAAATGCTCAACAATGAGTACATCAAAAACCATACTTTATTTATGTATAGCAATACAATTTACATATTAAATAACACTATAATAGAATGATTTGATATAGTTTTAAACAAAGAAAAAAGGAAAAAATTTCAGGTTACAAAACCCCTCCCCCAGAACAAATTTAAAAAAAAAAAATCACTTCTTCCAAATGGATCAATGCAACAAATGAATTCAGTGACTAATCATGTCTAGTTCCTATTGCACAAATGGTCAATGGGATTTAAAGAAAGTCCAACTTTCACAATCACTGCCTCAAAGAAAGAACATGTTGGATTCTTCTGGAATGCAAAGATGGTTCTTGCTACTTCAATACACAGAACGTTGAATTCACATATCCACCACGAAAAGAAAAGAAAAGAAAAACTATGACGGAATTGAAACTAGAAAAAAATTAGCTTTATATGAAAATATAAAATTCTATGATTATATACCATAGATACAAAGTTCCCAGAAGATGTTTACCCAAGCAACAAAGTATTTACAGCTTTAATGATTTCAGCTATTTCAAAATGAAGTGAAAGAAACAGGAGTCAACATGAAGGCTGAATTCTTTAGAAATAATGGCTGCTTGCAAGTTTCAAATGTCTTAACAAAAAAGGAGTCACTACCCCAAATGTTGGAGAGTTGCGACGTTTTACAAAATTGACTTTTCTCCTTTTCTGGAGATGTTTTTCTTAAAACTCAAGATATTTTTTTCTTGAAATTATCTTCTGTAGAAAACGCTTCCCCTTGCAAATAGTTAACAAAAATACTAAAAACAGTTTTAACAGTTAAGACAAAGTAGAGGCCAAATATCATTATTACAATTCTTTCCTATTTTTAGCATGCCTTCTTTCTAGAGATAAGTAAAGCCAATATTGTATGTTAGATGGAACGAAGGGAAAGCGCAAAGGGTTAAGTGAAATTACAGCTGCTAACAACAGAAGAAAGCAGGCATTTTTTCCCTTCATATAAAAATTCACTGGCACCATTTGAACAGAAATTTTAGAACATAGAAATTAAAAAATGCATTTTCCAGTATAACTGCTAACTTCTCAAGACCACTACACTTGGTTTTCTCTTAAATTACGATTAATTTGGGTTTACTTTTTGCTTAGAATTAGTAATATGTGTCTTTGGTAAATTGGTATCTATATTTTAATTTTAAATATATATGCATTTAAGAAAAAGTCATAACAAGGCAGTTGTGCTGTGTCATTACAAAATAATTAGGTTATTTATTGACTTCAGTATCACTCTGGGCTACAAATTCCAACAGCTAGAACTTGAATACCCAAACTCTTCTCTGACCTTGCTGGACTCTTCTATTCCAAATGGGAGTCTTAAAACTGCAAGGCATAAAATTAGGAAAATTAACTAATTCTATTATTTAAAGCCAGAACTTCTTTTAAATGAGGAAGATGGTAGTATAGCTATCAGGTGTGAGAAAGTTCTGATGGCATAAGATGTCTTTGATGTCCAGCACCAGTTGGTCTGATCAGGGCAGTTTGGTTTTATATGATCTGCACATTCTGATTCTTTAGAGCTAAACCCCCAAACAGCTTTATTTTTATAAAGTAGTACACATTAACTTGGAATAGCTATTTATTTTCCCCTTGAGTGCAAGTAGTAATAACATTGTTAACTACGGAAGCAATGTGTTATGTCTCAAAATGCCATTTTTGCAAGTCTCTGCCTCTGGAGAGATGCAAGTGTACTTTTGCTATTGATGGATAGTAATAGTGATGATGCACATTGTGGTGAAAGTTGGAACTATGCTCAGTGAGGGGTTTGGACCACTTTGGTAAGATGGGCAAATAGCAGTTGTTCACAGTTCAGTGGGTCAGGATCTGTACAGTTTGGTTCAAGCCTGCTGTAGATAAACAGATTGCTTACATAGAACTTTGAAAACATCTTTATAAAGTGTCTATCCTATTGACTTGCTCTTTCTTTTTCCCTTTCATCATTATTCTGTTACTCGTGTAACAGCAAGACAGTCACAGAATGAGGGTATTCATTTCCACAGATTGAACCTTCTGTAAATAGCGCAGAAGGGAATACTTGCTTTTGTTTTCTAAGCACTGTCCTTTTATTCAGAAAAAAAAAAAATGACTGGAGGAATCATGCACTCAAATGTTACATTTGAATGATAAAGCCACTGTGCCATCTACTAACAAGCATTAGTTCATATCAATAGTCTGCACAACTAAAGTGACTCACTTAAATGAGAAACTTTCAGCTTTCAACCAAACCTGAAACTTTTCTCTTCCTATTCCCCTCAGCCTTCCAGCAGTTGTAAATGTTCCAACGGCAAGCCATCATGTCTGGTGGGAGCTGAGGAGTGGTAAAGGTGTCTGTGCCATCTATCAACATACATTTAGCCCATTTTGTTCACTTGAACACTTTTTCCAAAGACTAGTATACAGTTTTGTAGAAGCAAATAGTCTGTGCTATTGAATGTTGTGTGATGAAAAGCTGAGATTAACCTTGATAAAGTTACATAGCTCATGAGAACTCTATTGATCTGACCCCTGCAATGGAATGTTTGAACTTGGCCTGTAGTTCCTCTCTCCATAGAAACTGGTCTTCTAGCATGGCTCAAGCAACTCAAGATAACAGAACCTCAGTGCTCATCATAATTTTGTCATTCATGCTGTCATGCCTACCCAGAAAATAGAGTAGCCATGGTGGCCTTTTGGTTCAAGTTTTATTGGCATAAAATAACACAAAAGCCTGTTCTTCAGAGGCCCAATTCTGGTTATGATTTCAAGTCTGACAGAAATTGACTCTGAAAAGGACACATGAAACTGAAGGAACAGATCTCAGTAAGTGCTTATTTTTCTAACTCTACTGATATTTCTTAAAAAAGTCTCCCAATTTTTCCATTAGTACTGTGAATATAACTTTAGAGGCTCTAATGATTATAGTTTATCAGTTTCTTTGATGCTAATGATTATCTGTTTCCTTGAGGCTAAACTACACAAAAGCATTCAAAGCCACCTCCTTCTCTTAAAAATCCACTTGGAAATGTAGACATCACCTTTTATTTAAGATTCCATTTATCTTTTTTTCCCAATAAGACTTAATCACGTGTGAGAGTTTAGACAGTCCCCAAACTTTTGCTAATACAGTATTTTCAATTTAATCTTAAGTGGAAGAATGCGAGAGATTTATGAAACATTTGGCCAAAAGGAAAGAAAAGAATGTTAATTCTACAGGTAGTTTTTATTAGATGGCTATATGTAGTGGAACATTTTTAGAGTACTAGTTTCAGAATTGTACATTTGCAAAAATTTTTATTCTACCTATCATAAGGGAAGGTATTATCAACAAAAATGCATTAGTGAGGATTACTTAGAGGATCTATAGTTGTGTAAAAGATTGCCACCTTTCTACTGTAAATGATAGCCCTGATTTTAGGGGCTAGCTGTTTCAGAGAGTCAAGTGGAAATAACACACACTGTCCACATAGCTACTGTGAAAGCTGTAATACAGTTATCCTTTATTTTGACACATTTTTTAAGCTGTGAATATAACTTCATAACTAATCAGAGATGTTCACATGAAGCAACTCTTAAACCTCCTAATTTCTTACTGGATTTCTTAGCCATCATAAACGGAACTGTTTCAAGGCTACAATGTTGATAGACCTTAGTAGCTCCTGATAGCCAGCTATTTTGTAAAAGAAAACATGATCCATCCACTCCATTAAAATACAGAAGGCATACAGTATTGAACAGTGCCTAAAAAATAGGAGGGGAGGACTGAAGAAAAGTACAGCATTGCCTGCTAGTAGAATGCAACTGCTTTAGCAATAATAATGAAAACCAAGATTCACTGTCATTACAAAGACCTTCACTGTACTGAACTAAAAAGTAGCACATACGCTGTCATGGAATGTCACATCAGGGTTTGCTTTAGTATTAGATTATAGGCAGTAACACTGATCATATAGTGCAAACTAGGTAAAATTGCGTTTCACTGTGTGAAATGAACAGAGGTGCAAATGCTCAGTAGGATACCATTAAGACATAAAATGGCAAAAAATAAATATCAAAACTTTTATCAGTGTAAAAAAGTAACTGGGTTATTGTATAACCTAGAGTCTGGCAAAAAAGGCCTCAAAAAAGTTCTCAGTCTTCAGAAGTTTACAAATTAAGTGCCCTTTCCGGAATCCAGTCACACTAGAGACTCCATGCTCTCGGCAGGGTCTGATTCATCTGCAATGAGCACAGCACCATTTTTGTCCGCTGTCATGGGACCATTTCCATTTTCTTTAGTGCTGACCAAGCTGAGCATTGCTTTATAGACAAACTGGTATTGTTCCTGAAAAAAACAAGAGGAAAACAGTGAGCCAAGGAACAACTTAGTCATTCCATCTCAGATGGAATTACCAATTAAAAATGTAATTTTGAATTAACATTGTAGAGAAACAGGAATAGCAAAAATGTTATCTAATTAATGTAATCACTTGAATTTGTTTACAGTAAGGTGTACACCTTCCTATCCTTCTTACATCTGTTAGTATGCAGCCAGTTCTCAATATTGATAGTTCACTAAGTAATGGAGCATTCATACCTTAAAACTAGAGAATTCTTCAAAGCAGGGTTTCTCCACTGAGGTACTACTGACCTTTCAGACCAGATAATTCTGTGTGGTCAAAGTTGTTTTGTACATGTTAGGATGTTTACCATTCCTGGCCTCTATGCACTAAATGCCAGAGCATGTCTCTTCATATGCAGTTTTGACAACAAAACATCAGCTGATGTATAATTTCATCAGACTACTTACAATGTCTGTGAATACTCCAGGTCTCATAAGATTGATCATTTTTGCCACCTGGAAAACATCCACAGCATTTTCATTCTCCAGCTGCTGGGACAGGGTGGTAAGGGCACACAACATTCCTGCTGAAACTGCTCCATACCTGAGGAGGGAGAAAGACACCATGTCAGAATCTCTCAGGGAACGAGTGTACTGGATGAAATTACCATATCATGTTTTCTTTGCTAGTAAAATACGTATTGACATTTGTATGCATTGAAAAAACTAAATATTGGACGGAGAGAGGGGTGGTACATAAGGTTAACATTGGTTTATCTACTTCATTAGAAGTTTAGCCTGAAAGGAAAGGATCAAGGCAGACTTGGGATGTGCTACTGGGAGTTAAGAAAAAGCAGTAGGAGAACCTTAACTATATAGTCTTTTGAATAAGTAGCAGCTGGTAAAGGGCTCTGAAAAATTTTCACCTCAAACCGCCAAGAATTTACTTGTATAAAGAATAAACAATGGAATTACAACTACTAACTGCCTTTTTGAGATGCATAGGATTAAAGTGGTGCTTATGAAGTTCAGACTGGATAGTGATGTCATAATCATCATAAGATGTGCTTAGCATAACACATGTATTTATGATGATCTTGGTGTAATCAGATTTACTGTGCTTCCAGTCATACACAACTACAACATATACATTTATATACATACATCTTGGATCTATGATCTGCATCTTCTAGGTTTGTGTAACTGCAGTATGCTGTTTGCACAATAATGAAATCATCTAACGGTACAATGCTTTTATTTTTAATGTTAAAATTATCATACCCTAATTGTACAAATACCCTAATTTCTAAGAGCTCATCCTTCCATTAAGTGTCATATGACAGTATGTGGATCAAAATTAAGTCAGAGAAGTTTCAAAGGCAGTTTCATATTTTTGGCTATGAAGTAGAGTAAGTCTCATCTTGTGAGCGCAATCTGTGAGTGTAATCTTTAAGATTCTCAGAAAAGAGCATTTCTCTTTGTTTCACACACACAGAGATTAGAAAAGTAGACAGGTTGGCAACTCCAGTTCCATAGGAACCTGTGCCAGGACATAGTTTCCATAGAATGACAGAAACAATGGATGAAATGAGCTGTTGAAGGTGATGCTGCTGTTTGGTGATAGAAGTAAGACTAGTGCTACATTCCCTTAGAAAGTACTGATAATGGAGCTTTTCAATTCAATCTGAGTTGAATGAGACCAATGACCCCTTTAACTCAGTACCCACTTTAGAGGTAACCTCTTCAGATGCAAAAATTATTATGCATTATTATTATTATATTATAAAATTATTATACACATTTCAAGATTTAGGTTTATCAGTGTATTTCAACACATTCATCCCTTCAACTTGTGGCACATGTATCAGATTTGCTTGTTTTCCTTTAGAAGAACATATCTTTTTTTTTTTTTTTTTGTCGGTCGTGGGGTTTGAACTCTGGGCCTGGGCGCTGTCCCCTCAGCTCTTCAGCTCAAGCGCCACTTCCGGTTTTCTGGTGGTTTATTGGAGATAGGAGTCTCACGGTCTCTCCTGCCCGGGCTGGCTTTGAACCGCGATCCTCAGATCTCAGCCTCCTGAGTAGCTAGGATTACAGGCGTGAGCCACCAGCGCCCGGCTAGAAGAACATATCTTTTAATTGTATTTCGAGAGGAGATCTATCTAGTCACAGGTTATATACATTTTCTGTTTTAAAGCGACTGCCACATTTCTCACTCTTGTGGTGGTTACAATTCGTATTACTCCCAGGATAAAAGTGCTTGTTTCTCCTCATCATTAAAATTTTAAGTTTTGTCAATTTGATGGGTTAAAAAAAAAACCTGTATTTTACTGTTGTTTAATTATTTTCTTGATTACCAAGAAGGAAGAACATTTATTTGTCCTCTGTATCTCATCTTCCAAAAATGCGTAATTAATTATAGATAGGATACCTAGCTATCAGGTTTATTTCTTTCAACTTAGTTTTATAGGAATCAGTTTTTGGGCCATTTTAATGGAATATAGTGTTTACATGTAATCAAAGTTATTAGCCCACAAATGAAGGGATGAACTGTGTTGAAATATACCGATAAACCTAAATCTTTTTATTTTTGGCTTTTTTTTTTTAGGGGAAGGAGGATCTTGTTTGAGAATGCTTTTCTTTTCTTTGCCAGGCCTGGGCTCTGTCCCTGAGCCTCTCTGTGCTCAAGGCTAGTAGTGTTCTACCACTTGAGCCACAGTGCCACTTCCAGCCCTTTCTGTTTATGTGGTCCTAAGGAATCTAACCCAGGGTCTTCATGAATGCTAGGCAAGCACTCTACCACTAAACCATATTCCCAGCCTGAGAATGCTTTTCTGAGCTTAGTTTTCTGTTTGTTTTTTTGTTGGTCACGGGGCTTGAACTCTGGGCCTGGGCACTGTCCCTGTGCTCTTCAGCTCAAGGCGAGTGCTCTACTGCTTGAGCCACAGCGCCACTTCTGGTTTTCTGGTGGTTAATTGGAGATAAGAGTCTAGCAGACTTTCCTGCCCAGGCTGGCTTTGAACCGTGATCCTTAGATCTCAGCCCCTGAGTAGCTAGGATTATAGGCATGAGCCACTGGTGCCTGACCATAGCTTAGTATTTTAAAGATATTCTCTTCTAGCAGATAGCTGAATATCTCAGCATTTATAATCTTGGTATCTTATAAAGTCAATTTTCTGCTATAGTCTTGGTCTCTATATATATTTCATTTAATTTTTGGTTTCAAACATATTATGAATTTGCTCTAGTTTTATGATGCAAATGGAATCCTAAATGAGTGTTCCATACAGGTGGGCTTCCTGGAGGAGGTAAGCTGACTGTGGACTGTTGTCCACAGTTGGAAAACAGGCTTAGCTGAATTAGTGAGGACATCACAGCAGAGAAAGAAGGAACTAGGAGAGGGTGATCAGTATCTCCCGAATACTCATCTTCAGAATATAAATCTTTAACCCTCATGCATGCTAAGCATGTGTTCTACCACTGAGCTATACCCAAATTGCATGTGTTATATGATGATTTTAAAACAGAACTGTCAGGGGCAAAAACAAAAAACAACAAAACACGCCAAACTTGTCAGGATTTTATTAGGTCGCATTAATATGTACAAGAATTTTTCTGTTCACAAGCATAATGTCTTTGTACTTTTCTCCATAGTCTTTTTTTTTTTTTTTGTGGCAGTCATGGGGTTTGAACTCTGGGCCTGCACGCTGTCCCTCAGCTCTTCAGCTCAAGGCTAGCACTTCTGGTTTTCTGGTGGTTTATTGGAGATAAGAGTATCAGGGACTTTCCTGCCTGGGCTGGCTTTGAACCGCGATCCTCAGATCTCAGCCCCTGAGTAGCTAGGATTACAGGCATGAGCCACTGGTGCCCAGATTCCATAGTCTTTGCCAATCATACTTTAGGAAGACCTATCTGTGGTCTTAGTTGATGCAAAGGAAAATTACTTGACAGGGTGAATGTGTGTACATGTTATACAGAAAAAACTCTTCAGTTGTAATAATGTGTGGATTGTTTTGGGTGGTTGGCCAAATCTTTATCTGCCAGTGTTCCTTTTACCATTTACCTTTTCTTCCTACATTTTTGGTTTTCTTTTTTTGTCTTCTGGTACTTGGGTTTGAATTCAGGGCCTCTCACTTGCTCAGCTGTTGCTGTATCACCGAGCCACATCTCTAGCCTGAGTTTTTGCTGATTAAATAGAGAAGAGGTCTTTTGGACTTTGTTTCCTGGGATGTCTCAAACTGTGATCCTGTCAGTCTCAGTCTCCTGAGCAACTAGAATTATAGGCCTGAGTCACTGGTACCCATCACAACTGATTGGCTGCCTTGATCATACCCTAAATAGCTTATGTACCAGCTTATGTCTATTGATTTATCTTTTGAAATCCCTTTAAAATCCTGGGTCCACTAATACATTTTTGGCAGCATTCAACCAGCTGTATATTGCCAAGGTAAATTTTTCTAATGTACTGTGATTTATTAGAATTTTATTTACATTTTTGCATCTATATCCAAATATGTAATACTGGACTCTAGTTTCCCATTATGCTGCTAGCCTTGTCTGTTTAAATCAGGTTTGCACAAAGTCTTCCTTCTGTATATTACCACCTGAATGTACATCTATGAGGGCTTGGTGGCCCCTAATAGTTGAAGAACTTATTATTTTAGTCAGTGTTTAAATAATCTCTAATGTGCATGTACTCTTCATGCTATGTTGTCTTCCATGTACTTAACATACATTGACTTGTATCCACCTGAGGCTGAAGAAACAAGGCACATTCAAGATGAATTGGTCAGTTTCTCCTGAACTACAGCATAAAATTCAGCTGACATATAAAGACAGCTCAGAACAGAGACTTCTACACAGCCTGTGTTCAACATTCTATTATGCTCTTTACGCTCAAAGTTGTTTTTGTTTTTTTTGTTTTTTTTTTTTTTGTCGGTCGTGGGGCTTGAACTCTGGGCCTGGGCGCTGTCCCTCAGCTCTTCAGCTCAAGGCGAGCGCTCTACCACTTGAGCCACAGCGCCACTTCCAGTTTTCTGGTGGTTTATTGGAGATAGGAGTCTCACGGTCTCTCCTGCCCGGGCTGGCTTTCAACCGCGATCCTCAGATCTCAGCCTCCTGAGTAGCTAGGATTACAGGCATGAGCCACCAGTGCCCTGCTATGCTCAAAGTTTTAGTGTAGAGTTACTAAAGAACGGTCTCAAATGCTTGTTTTGTTTCCTATAAAAGTTGAATACTACTTTTAGCTTTTCATTACAGAAAATGTTAAACACACACAAGTCTAGTAACCTTTTATGGTAACCTTTATGTAGCCACCATCATTTAGATGCCTAGAAGAAAACTTCAGGTATTTTACTAGTAATTATTTTAGAACTACAAGATAAAGACTTAAAAGAATAAACACCTGAACAAACAAACAATTCTCAGATACTTTTTCTGTTGTTGTTGTTGGTCGTGGGGCTCGAACAACTCGGGGCCTGGGCACTCTCACTCAGCTCTACAGCTCAAGGCTGGCACTGTACCACTTGAGCCACAGTGCCACTTCCGGTTTTCTGAGTGGTTTACTGGAGATGAGAGTCTCATGGACTTTCTTGCCCTGGCTGGCTTTGAACTGCGATCCTCAGATCTCAGCCTCCTGAGTAGCTAAGATTAGAGGTGTGAGCCACTGGTGCTGGGCCCTGAGCTCTTTTTGCTGAAGGGTAGCACTCTACCATTTTGAGCCAAAGCTCCACTTCCCAGGCTATTTTTCTTTACTTGTGCCTTCTTTTATTGTTTTCTTCATCATATTTTTACGAAAGTGTATCTTTTATTAATGTTGCTATTTTCTTAGTCCCATTTCATAATTATTTCTCTGGCATCTTGAGCTTGATTACTTTAAAACTAATGTAGTCTGGTCCTGAATATTTTTCTGGACATAGTTTGCTTCCAGCCCACCAAGGTTTGAAGTGCAGTACTTCAGTCATCATTTCGTCTTCAGTATTGTGCAATTTCTATTTGGTTACCTCTTTAACCTATGAGTTGCTTATTAGTAATTCTGGATGTTTGGATTTCAGTTTCTAGGCATAAGGATTTGTGAACTTATGACATTCGCATATCAATGTGTTGTGGTCAATGGGTGTGCTTTTGTACAGTAACCAATTTTTTCCCCCCGTGGTGCTTGACTTTGAATTCATGGACTCATATGTGGACAAGTCAAGCACTATATAGTATCCATTTTAGAGGAATGTATTGAAATTCCATTTCTGGCTACTGAATATAAATCATGTATACATGCATAATGTATATCATGTATATATGCATATCGTGTATATAATGCCCCTGTGTGTATTTACATGATAGGTGGTATTTTTGGGTCTATGATCCACCTATGAGAGAAAACATGTGCTTTTTCTCTTTCTGAACCAGGCTTACTTTGCTTAGTATGATATATGCTTACATATACCATCAAGTTGACTCAGATATACTGTATGTGAAAACTCCATGGAGTAAACCCATTGAACAATTAAGTTTAACAAGTATGTGTCAGAAAGCTGAAACAAAGTTTAAAGGGTAGGGTACTAGTGGAGAGGGGTTGGTGAATAGAAAAAGGAACAGGGGACATATACAATCAAAGTATTAAATGTAGCTGGATGCTGATGGCTCATGCCTAATCCAACCTAATCAGGAGGCTGAGATCTGAGGATTGCAATTGAAAGCCAACCTGGGTAGAAAAGTCCGTGAGATTCTGATCTCCAATAAACTACTTGGACAAAGCTGGAAGTGTCAGTATGGGTCAAGTGATAAGAGTGCTAGCCTTGAGCACAAAGAGGCTCTGGGACAGTGCCTAGGCCCTGAATTCAAGCCCCAGGACCAGCAAAAACAGACAAAAACCCAAAACTAAATGTACATGTTACAAAGGAAGTAGGAAATGTGAAATTAATCTGAGGGCGGGAAGAATGATGGAATAGGTGACTGATCAATAAACATTGGACCTTTAAATGGATATAAGATTGTAACCTCCCCTTTGCAGCTACTTCAAGTTGAAAAAAATGTATTTAAAGGGGTTATTATGTCTTTCCATAGTTTCTTTTGGTTTGTCTCTCCTGGAGTTGGAACTGAGAGCCTTGTACTTGCTAAACTGGTGCTCTGTACCATGTGACCTCCCGCCTTCCAGCCCTCCACAGTTTCTCTTGGGTGTATACTTCTCTGTTATCACTATTAGACCATGTTTGTTAAATTCAGATCTTCTCTCTGAATGTTACTTTTCTAAAGCACTTTAATTCTTATAAAACCTCAGCTATTATTCTATCCTTTTAAGTCTGTCTTTTATCCCCCTGGATAATTTCTTAGACATATAGAACTTCTGTATGCAGCTTCCACATGCTAGTTTTATTTCAGTAGTAGCCAATCTATCTCTTGCATTTTAAATTTCATGAATTATATATTTTACTATTCTTGGGTGCTAAATTTCTTCTTCATAATAGATATTCTTAATTAGATTTCTGAGCATGTTATTTTAATATCTTGTTTTGACTGTTCTATTAACTCTGATTTATTGTGTATTTTGGTTCTTGTTCATCATATTGTCTTTCCTCAGATTCTAGATTGTACTGAGTTGACCTATTTTAGCATGGCATTAAAAAATCATTTGTACTGATTTGGTTCATGAGAGGAAGAATTTAACTTTAATCAGTCCTAAGGATATCGCTGAACTCAGGATTGCCCCTACCTTTTTATTTTGAAATTCTTTCTTAAAGGTATTTATGGCCAGTCCAATAGAAAAGCCCAGTAACTTGATCTGCCTTACAGAATGTGCTTTTCACATGGGATTACTTGGGCATTTTTAAGGGGTTTTCTTATATTTAGCCATTAAATGCTGTCAGACAGAGAAGAGAAATATCATAGTGGCTGTATTATCTAGATGTGTGTAAGTATTCTGTGATGTTCCCACAATGAGGAATTCACCTAATCACACACCTCTCAGAATGTATACCCCTTGGTAAGTGATGCATGATTATGCCTGAGTTAAGAGGAAGCACCTATAAAACAAGCTATTGAATATGACTAGGAACAAAAATCAGTTAAATGCACAGTTTTAAAGTTTTCTATGTATCTAACATTAAAATCAAAGAAGAAAGACTGAAAAAAATAAAGGCCACTCTCAGAAGTTTAGCAATTAAGTAGGATTAAAGGATGTTTGCTGAGTTTCAGGGATTTGTTCTTAGAACTACGGAACTTGGAGCAAAGTGATACCGGTAAGTTATAAGTTAGCTAAAACAAGAGTAGTAGATAAGTCCATAGGGTTTGGTCCTGTTAAAAAGTACTGGTTTAATGATGTTAAGAAAAAAGCCCACAATGCTTGATAAGAAGTGTACTCATTATCTTGCCCATGTAATTGCAACCCCTCTGTACAGTATTTTCACAATAAAAATAATAAAAGAAAAAAAGAAAAAAGCCCAAAATATTCCACTCCTTCTCCTATAAGAGAAATTACTTAGAATTCCTCATATACAGTATTTCCTTATATACTTATTTTTTAAAAAGTACCAGCTATATTCATTTTAAAATACACTAAAGTTTTATGTCTAGTGTGCATCAGGTCTATGGCATTTAATCAAGTTTTACTATTTCATGTAATCAAGTTTTACTATTTCATGTAATTCCTAACAATTATTGCAGCTTTACTTTTGAGGCTATTTTTAAAATTCATAACTAAAAAAGCAGTCCAGAGTCAGAACCCCATTCAGTATGATGAAAATGATGCTTCCTTCAGAAATCAGTAAAGCAGGAAGTGAAAGCATTCATGCTTGAGTCTGTTTCATTCCAGAGGACTTTAACAATTTGAACAGGTCTGGGAGACAAGTACAGAATGATGACTGCGAAAACCAGTGGGAGGCAGTGTTTAACAGTGGGATTAGACAGATGTGCCTTTAGCTGTGAGCTTCTGGGCTTGCTCAGAAGGCTCCTCTGGATTCTTTAATGGCGTGTAGTTACTGGAAATGTCATAATTTTTTTAGCAAGGGATCCCTGTCTTTTCGCATCAGATACCATTAATTAACTGTAAGTCTACCTAGGTCCTAGGAAGATTCCATCATTGTACCTGTTTTCTCAAATGTGAAGTTAATCTCCCAAGTTAATCTTCCATTCTGAGTACCAAGGAAAAAGCCGAATTAGCTGTATTTTACAGTCTACATATTTCTACTTTTTTTTGTTGGTCGTGGGGCTTGAACTCTGGGTCTGGGCGCTTTCCCTACGCTCTTCAGCTCAAGGTGAGCGCTCTACCACTTGAGCCACAGCACCACTTCCAGGTTTTTTCTCTAGTGGTTTATTGGAGATAAGTCTCACAGTTTCCTGCCTGAGCTGGCTTTGAACCTCGATCCTCAGATCTCAGCCTCCTGAGTAGCTAGGATTACAGGCGTGAGCCACCAGTGCCCGGTATTTCTACATTTCTTATAGAGTATTTTAGTAATCTCTGCTCTTTTATCTCCAGACCAAACAATATAATTATTGACTTTTTCCTATTTGAGCTATGTAAATCAATATTTACTCTATTAGAAATTAAAAAATGAGATCGCATTACAAGAACACATAAGCAGCCGGGTGCCAGTGGCCCACAAAACAAAAGAACATGTATGCATACATTCTGCCGGTCCTGTGTATAATGATTTCATCACATGCCAAATAACTCTGGAAAACTCTACACTCCTGAGAGTAGACATCTTATGTAAACAGTCTGACTTTCTGGATCTCTGAAAGAGCTTGGGAGATGCTACCTTTTCCCTTTGGGGGCCTCAGATTGCACTTTGATTTTCACTGAAACTAGCCTAGTTAGACAGGAAACTTATTCATTCTTTGAGCAAAGAAGATGATTTGTATGAAAGTGCACTAGCCTTTAGCAAAACAAAAACAAAACAACAACAACAAAAAACCCTCAGGGACAGAGCATAGGCCCCTGAGTTCAAGCCCCAGGATGGCACAAACACAAGGTATTCTTGTTGGTTTTATGTTTATGCATCTCCACACTTGTTAAAGATGTATTCTAATCAGGTTCACCCTCTCTATCACATTGTCTCCACTCTTCTAAGAAATAGTGCCTCCAGCAGGTTTCCCTGTTCCATCTTCATAGCTGCAAATAATCTATTTTGCACAGAACAAATTATACAGGAAAAATAACTGACAGAAAGCCATGCTTTCTGGGAACAGTTCCTATAGAGTGTATATTCTTCCCAGTGTGGGACAATGATAAGCAGGAAGGACATTCATCTGATGTGTATGTTAATGTGCTGCTAAGGATGTATTTGCTAATGATTGTAATTAGCATATGTGGGAAGAGTCGCAAAAAGGTGATTTTTGCACTGTGCAAATGAAAGGCTATTCAGAGGGAATAGAATTTTCGGGGCAAGATGGTCTGCAGGTAGTGTTTTAGTGGAGGATTGGGTTAGTAGCTGGAAAAAGAAAGCAGACTGTCAAAGATTTAGTAAAGAATATTTAGAGAATGGATACTAGCCACAAGGTTTGATGGCCAGTCAGATGTGAAGGTAATGGAAACTGGAAAAAGCTGCTGTGTTTCTGTTTGAGCTGCTAAGTGGATGGAGTGACAGAGGAGAGGAGGAGAGGAGGAGTGTGGTGGTAGGCGGTGGAATTGGAGACCTCTGTAGACCCTAAGAAGGGATATGTAGTGGTACCAAAAACAGATCAAGCTGGAAAGGTAACTGGTCTGTTTTAACACATTTACATTTGCTCTTGAATAATGTAAATATGGAATTGATGTCTCCCCCACAGGAAAATAATATCAATCATGGCTTTTATCAGCCCATTTATATGACATTAGCATACTGACAGGCTTAGCATTTATTTATGTTTGATTAATCTTGTGAACCAAATAGTAACATCCATGTCTTAACTGCTGTTAGTTCTCTCCATCTTTCACTAACAAAAACTTAAGATGAGCTACAAATTCTAATTTCAGGACAAAGTTCCATCTTAACAGAAACTAGTCAAAGATGAGGCAGCAACACTAGAATGTATCCTGAATTGGTAGGAACTAGTAAACGCTGGAGGAATTTGAAAGGCTAATCCAGATTAGCCAGGAACAACCAAGAAATAACCTGATACTTATGCCAATGTGCTAGAAAATTTCAGACTGATAGCAACTGCCTAATGTAAACACTGTTGTTACATTTCTAAGGATTGTTCTTAGTGTATTATCTAATCATTATTAGATTATTATTATCTAAAGCATTATTAGATAATGCTTTCCTAATTATCCATTTTACTATTAGGCCAACATTTTGAAATATTTACTATTTCTTAGGATAGACCACCAAAGTCTTTGGAAGCCGCCAGCAATATGGTTGAGTAAATGAAAATTCAAGCAGAAGGATACTATGTACTGAGATAAAGGTTCTGACCTAGGGTGAAGTCTTTCTGCACTTCATGATACAGCACTACCTCAAAGTCTTAAGCTTTCCTTTCTATTTTATCAGTATCTTATGCTAGTAAAAGAATTGGTAATTTGATTAACAATAAAGGAGTCACTGACCCAAGGGGCTACTTTAGACCAAAAACAGAAATGGTGATGGCTTGAGATCTATGCCAACCTGGGCAGAAAAATTAATGAGGCTCCATCTTCAATTAACCAGCAAAATTAACTCAAATGGTAAAGTGAGTTTTGAGTGAAAAAGCTAAGCAAGAGTACGAGGCCTGGGTCTGGGAATGTGGCTTAGCAGTAGAGTGTTTGCCTAGCATGCATGAAGCCCTGGGTTCCATCTCTCAGCACCACATAAACAGAAAAGGCCAGAAGTAGTGCTGTGGCTCAAGTGGTAGAGTGCTAGCCTTGAGCTTCTTTTGCTCAGGGACAGTGCCCAGGACTTGAGTGGGGGGGTGGGAGGGAGGAAGAATGGGAGGCCCTCCCTATGTGTAAACTGTTAGTACTGGCACAGAAGAACTCCACGGTACCTAATGTAAAGAGTTAACCAAATTATTACATTATAAGCTGAACACATGCATAGCTATTTTGTAAGCTAAGACATAGTTCGTTCTTTTTTCCTAGAATACAAACTGTAGGAAAACCTGGAACTTTGGCACAGTTTGACCCTATTAAAATGTAAATGGAAGCACAAAACTTGGCATAAGTACACATTAGAAATAACATGGAGTTGTCATAAGCTGAAAGAGAGGACGTTTTCCATTTTGTCTTCCATAGCTATTCAGTAAGAACATTGTTTAAATTTTATAATGAAGAAGTAAATACATACTCATCATGAACAATGGTGGGGCCATCCCGTGTTAAGGCCTCTTCCTTGATGACATTGATCAGTTCAAAGGTACTGCTTATGGGAGCATCTGGGTTAGGCCATTTGGGGCACTGAAAGTGTCGAACTTCTAGGACATAGTCATCCTGTAAGTAACATAACAGGAGTCACATTGATTATCTGTCCTCTATTTCATAGGTCTAATCAAAGGACTAGAAAGTGTTCCTCAGCTAGCATATATTGTAGAATTCTGAATAACGTCAGGTTAACACAAGTGCAGGTGTTGAGAAGAAAAATGCAAAGATCTGCCTGCCATAGAATATGAACAGGCTGTGTGAGTTAAACAGTAGAAGCTCATTTTGTTCAGCCCCCAAATTCAACTGTAAAACAGTTGGGTATTGGTGGCTCATGTGTATAATCTCGCTATTTAGGAGGCCGACATCTGGAGCATTGAGGTTCAAGGCCAGTTCAGGAAGAAATGTTCACTAGTCTCCATCTCCAGCAACAAAGCAAGTCTGGGAGCATGGCTCCAGTGGTAAAGGCAGCCTAGCAAGCTAAGGAAGAGGGTACTAGGCTATTATCACTTAAACCACTTACATAAGAAGGCCTCTCTCACACTTCAGAAAAGAAGGTAGTCTACTCCCATTTCCTTCAAGGAGAGCAAGAAATATGTTTCCCTCTTTTTTTCTTTTTCCCTCCATCCTGTTATACTAGAAGCAAGTGATAATATACTAAATATTGGTTAGTTAAAAAAAAAACCCAACTTACTATTATCTCTGCAACACATTTTGCAAGACTCACATTTCTGATGGCAAAACCCCCCAAAAACTGAGCTTTATTATATTGTTTTTAAAATTAGGTCAACAGACCTATTTGTATGCATGTCCAATCAGAGGAACTGTTACATTTCATTTAGCCAGCTGGAAAGGGCAAATATTTGAAGGAAGAAAAAAGGGAAAGGTACATATTTTAAATTAGGTCTTACTCAAACACCTGGGTCTGTCTTGAGGGTGGCAAATTACTTCATTATTACTTAAAAGGATCATCCAGGGCCTACATCTGGCTATTACAGGGGACCTGGGGTTTAGGTTACCTGTGTAGCTTCAAGGATAAAGTCATGGATGATAATTTGTTCTTCATTAGAGAGGCACAGTCTGTCTTTGCTGATAAGAGTGACAGTAAAGGCCTCACAGTTCATGGATTCTTCTCGGCTTGGCCAGTACACAAACTCATCTTCTGCCTTTGGGAATCAATGAGAAAAAAATTTTTTTTGCTGTACTACTCAACATTTATTTTTGAATTTTCTTGCAGAGTAAATCCTTGCCTTTTCCCACACCTCTCAAGTCATCTTATAAGCTGAATTCACAGTACTGTATTTTCATCTAGTCTTGATGGTTATTGTACTTTTATCTCAAAATGCATCCTGATAATAACCATTTCCTAGCACCTCTCACCTATTACTGTAACAACTCAAAACACCCCCTCCATAGGGGATGTATTTTTCCCAGATGACAAGTGTTCTGAATCATAATTGGCACAGCAAGAACAGAGATTGGATCTAGGTCAATTAATTTTATTATTTCACAGTTGCTTAAGCAACTAAAACATGCTAATTGTTATTTCCTATGGGTAATATCAGTAACAAATACACACGTGAATAGCTTTTTAAACAGCTTCATAAACATTATCTGTTAATTTTTACATTATTAAGATAAAGGGCATTTTACAGAAAAATTTTATGTATAAAGTACAAAGTACAATGTTACATAATGCAGAGATAATAAGGTTATTTTAGCCAAGCAAATGAACATATGCATCATTTTAAACTTTTTTTGTGGCAAGAGAAATTAAAACAGCATAAATCCCAAGTGTGGTACAGTTTTATCACCTAGATTCCTTGTGTTGGGTCTGAGCTCTCTAGACTGGTCATTTGTCAGACCTGCTGCTTCATATCCTTTGATCTGTAACTCCCTATTTCTGCCCCAACCCTAAACTACTGTTTTGTTCTCTGTATATGAGAATTTTTTTTTGGGGGGGGGGTCCAGTCATAGGGCCTGAACTCTGGGCCTGGGCGCTGTCCCTCAGCTCTTCAGCTCAAGGCTAGCGCTACCACAGCACCACTTCCGGGTTTTTTCTTTTAGCTTATGTGGTGCTGGGGAATTGAACCCAGGGCCTCATGCATGCAAGGCAAGCACTCTACCACTGAGCCACCTTCCCAGCCCCTAGAATTTTTTTTAATGGGTAAGATCATGCAATATTTTCTTTTAGGTCAGACTTGTAAAGTCACATGGTATAAAGGTCTTTTTTTTTTGCTGGAAAGTATACCAATGTGCATATTCATCGTGATTTCTTTATCTGGTTGTCGACTGACAGTTGTTTCCAGGTTCTACTGTGCAGAATTCATAGGAATGAAGATTATCTTTACAAGGTAGCAATTTCCTTTTCTTTGGTTATATGCTTAGAAGAGATTGCTGAATTTATATGGTGGCTCTATTTTTCATTTCTTTAAAGACTTCCATACCGGTTTTTGATAACGTGCCATTCCACACACTCATCAACAGTATGAAAGCATTCAGTTGTTTCTGACCTGCCTTTCCTTGATGATGGAAAACACTGAGGACTACTCTATGACTTGCTGGTGGGTCTTTGAACTGGGATTACTCATTTTTCTACTGTCAACGTGTACAAGCTCTTTATACATTTTGAGTGTTAGGACAAAGGATAAAACCCCTTGTTTAGAGACTAACATATATACTCAGAGATCTTCATAAATTCGCTAAAATCACACTGAGAATAATAGTAAGGACAGAACACCTTGGAAAGAAGTTGTGCAAATAAATAAGCATGTTGGCTTTATGTACAAGGCATTCTTTAAAACTGTCAGTGATAGATTTCAAAAGGGGAGAACATAGTCTTTCAGCTCTAATATTCAGGCTTGGTACTTCTCGAGAACTGTTTCACAGGTTAGAGGTTGTGTAAAACGTGATTGATAGTACGCCCCTCCCCACCTTTCTAATTAGCTCAAATGACAAGCTAGTTTGCACATAGTATGAGGATTTCTATGGACATTTTCAGGAAAATCCTAGATACTATCATTGACTTTAGAAATAATTCTGAGTAATGTTCAAAACAAAGAAGGCTTTGTTTAATCTTACATTGTTGAATTAGAAATGAGCCAACAAGTCCAATAAGACTTATCACCCTTTCAAGTTTCAATAGTTTATTGCCAAGTACATTTTTATTTTTAAAGCTCAGCATAAGGGGAAACAGATTAGCAATTGGGTTTAGTCTATACAGAAGTCTGTAACTGTTTTAACAGGGCATCAGAACTATGCCCAGGTTAGCATAGGATTAGGATCACATGTGATCCTAGATAAATTAGTATTTCTGTGGCTTAAATTTCGATGTTTGAAAGTGGGAATTAAACTATGTACCTCAGAAAATATATGGATAGTAAATTAGATACTAAAGAGATTTTAATTACAGTAGAAAAAACACAGAAAAAAGTTTAAATACAGAAACTGTGATCAGGAATCATTCATTGTGGAAGAAAATGAAATACTGCTTTTTAATTCAGAAGGCATTCTGTGGTTGTTTGCTGACAAATATACTTCCAGATGAAAGGTTATCTAGACTGTGATGAGAATGTTTCCTGAGTTAGGACCATGCTTTTAGGCTACTTAGAAAATTATATATAGTAGTAAAAGACTAGAGCAAATCTAGGTATTACCCATTTTAGGAAAAAAACTGCAAGGATTCAAAGAGTGAGTACTGCAGCTGCGAGAGCAGACAGACACGAGTATAGACTATTACCACCAGAAACCTCAGAGACTCTTGTATGGTTATTCCTGTTCTATCCCGTATCTGTAGAATGTGTATCCCATTACTGGGTCCAGGCACCCTGTAACCTGTCTTACAAATGAGTCTAGGCAGATGCTTTACCATGATTGTCCTTGGTGGATTGACAATACCAAATACTGACTCAATACTCCCAACAAATGAATGTTTGAAAAACCTGAAATGCCTCCCATTTCCACATGCCAAGCAGAACGGACCCCTGTTGCCAGCTAATTTGAAAATTTACACTCCAGCTTTGAGCTTAAGATTCTCAAATTTGTTGCCATTCCATCATACAGAAGCAGCCTTGGTATTCTGAAGCTGGAGCAAAAATGAGACAAAGTGAAGAAGTTCCTACTGACTGGGCACACAGTCAAAGGCATGTCATCCAGACTATGGGTTCAATCACATGCTGTTCCTTCTTGATTAAAAAACTCATTAATCTGACACTCAAGGAGCCAGATCCTCATTGTTTTTGTTTTTATCTTGTGGGCTCACATGTCCACATATTAACTTTTCAAAACTGAGTGAATTCAGAATTTATTAATTCATGAAGTCTAAATTTGCTCACTGCTCTTCTAAATACTTTTGAGACTTTAATAGAATAAAAAAGGAGGGGAAGAGAAATATCTATTAAAGCAAGGAAGGGGCAAAGATATAATGGCTTGGTCAAAGCCTTAAGAGCGACCTACAGGTTGGGCCCCAAACTGCCCTTCCTAATTACTCCCCTGCAATGGCTCTTACTATAGAATGTGATAAAATAACAACACACTTTTAGTACAAGAGATGACAAGCATGGAATTTGGAGACTGATAACTCAGGTTTAAGTCCTGGCTCCAATTATTGGTCTATGCTCCTGGACATAAGTTAGTCGGCTCAGTTTTCTCATCTATTACATAAAATTCTAACTACCTCTTGGCCACAAACTGTTCTGAGAATATGTAGAGAGGAAGAACACTGACACATTTTGTAGATGTTGTAAGTCTATCACAAAAAAGGGGGAAAGGGGAAGTGGCGCTGTAGCTCAAGTGGTAGAGCGCTCGCCTTGAGCTGAAGAGCTGAGGGACAGCGCGCAGGCCCAGAGTTCAAGCCCCACAGCCGACCAAAAAAAAAAAAGGGGGGGGGGGGAAGGGGCACACCGGTGGCTTACACCTGTAATCCTAGCTACTCAGGAGGCTGAGATCTGAGGATCATGGTTCAAAGCCAGCCTGAGCAAGAAACTCCGTGAGACTCTTATCTCCAAGAGACCACTAGAAAACTGAAAGTGGCACTGTGGCTCAAGCGGTAGAAAGCTAGCCTTGAGCTGGAGAGCACAGGAACAGCCCCCAAGCCCAGAGTTTTAAGTCCCATGACTGACCAAAACAAACAAAACTATCACAAGTGACCTAGAGCAGGCAAGAAGTCAGTCTACAAATTAGGATTTTTTTTGTTGTTGAGGTTATTTAAGGGATCGTTCTTGAAGCATTCTAGCACCTAGCCACACAGGGTAATATCAGAGAATTAAGGATAATAGTATGAGTCTATGAAGTGACTCTACAGTCCTGAGTTCCCTCCCTTGCACAGACACAATAGTATTACTGTCCTGTATATCTGGAGCCTTAGGGGCTTGTTAAAATCTAGCAGATGTGCTTTACTTACCAAGCTCTGGTTGTCTGGCAGCATGACGATGATCTGTGCATTATGATCCCAAATCATTCGCCAGAAATCTTTCGTAGTATGTGGCAGAGGATGCTGGGTTATAATAAATTCATTGCTCCTGTAATAGCCCTTCAGTTAGAAAGAGAGAAACATTAGTGATTATAAGCTTTTTGTTCTAACTTGGTGGTAGCAGAATAGATTCATGAAACCAGACAAGCATTGCTTTGGTGACTTTAAAATATTCAGGAAAGGCATTTAGTACATTTGGCTAATTTTTAGAGGTATTTCTTAACATTATGCAAACAATTTTCTCTCCACATGCAATTCACTTCAAGTTACCCCTGCTGTTTTTACTTAGTAATTTCAACATTTATTCAAATGTTAGATGGGTAAAAGTAACAAAAAAAATAATTCCTTAAGAAGCATTTTGCTTTATGTAGGCATTTTTGTACTCCTACTGTTCGGGTATCTTTTGTTACAAATTCTAAGATATAGAAATCTCTAATTTTTTTGGTATTTTACACATTGAGAAATTATAAAAAAAAAAAAAGAGAGAGAGAGAGAGAGAGAAATATCCACAGAGGTGGTATCTGTGCTTTAACACCCTTCAGTTTAATTGACTTAATTTATGATTAATTGTTGACTCTCACCATGATATAAGAAGCATTAATGTAATCTGTTCCTTTCATTCCAGGCAATGGTGCAAGACCCACTCGAGCACGCTCAGCTATCACATGGAAAAATCAGTAACACAGCATTAGTCTTATGATACAGTAAACAACAGCTCCTCCTGAGAATAACATATTCTTCTTCGTGGGAGTAACATATTTCTCTGTCTCTTCTGAAATTTACTTACATGGCTCAGCAAAGGGAGAGGAAGAATTTAAACACAATTTTGGTGTACAGATCCAGTAGACCTCTAAGGTATATCTTATATAAACATGTCAGATGGTATGTGATAACTTTTTACTTTAGTTTATAGTCCTAGAGTTCCTTAGCTTTTGTCCCTGCAAACTTATAAATGTCTTTGCCCCATGAAGGGCTGTTCTCAGAGAAAAATCTCTCTGATGATTACTCATATCTGTGTCTGCAGTATACATACAAAGCTTCCTGATTTAATGCAAGCATAACTCCCAATCAATTTTGTCTGGATCTCAATATCCAGGATAATTGAATGCTGCAGCTCTAGTTGTACAGATTAATCTAGGATTTGATAAGTGGTAAGAGCTTTATTACTATCATCATAAAATGAAAGATGGCAGAAGTAATCAAATTCTATATATATTTTTCTGATCCTGGGGTTTGAACTCAAGGCCTGGACACTGTCCCTGAACTTCTTTGTGTTCAAGGCCAGCCCTCTACCACGTGAGACACAGTGCCACTTCTGACTTTTTCTGAGTAGTTTATTGGAGATAAATCTCATGGACTTTAGTGCCTGGGCTGGCTTCGAATCGTGATCCTTATATCTCAGCCTTCTGAGTACAGGATTACAGGGGTGAGCCACTGGTGCCCAGCTTGAATTCTTATATTTCAAGGGGAACCTAAACTAGATTTCTTGTCAGATATATGGACTAACTCCAAAAGTCTGCCTATCATTCACCTACCCAAGAGAAATAATTGACAGGAGGGTTTGAGATGGGGGCAGGGGTGAGAATGATGAAAGAGGTAATAGCTATCGAGATGCATTGTACTTATAAACTGGTATGTTGTATGGTAACCCCTTGGAATAACGACTTAAAGATAATTTTTTTTAAACCCTCTAACCCAAGTCAAACTGATTTTAAGGTCTTACATGGCACAACTGAAGAGTTTCTGTTCTTTTCTTTGTTGCATTCTTTCTGAGCACTGAAGCACTCCACATATTTTGCATTACATTGAGTGACCAGCTAAAAGAAAAGTAATGTTTTAGTCTTCATTCAAGGGTATAATTCATATACCTGCTTGATCACTTAGAAAAATACCAATAATCAGATTACTAAAAAGGACATTTTTTTGTGACTCAGAATACTCTCAATGCTTCAATATAGTGGAACCCTGTCTCATTTCTGGAACCTGAGTACTATGTGGACTTCTGTAAACATGATATCACTACTGTTTTGATTTTTGTCCTTAGTGACACACAAAACTTAAGTAACTCATCAAGAGCTAATTACATTGCTTGTAGATGAAGAATTTAGTAGGTTCTTAGTACGTGTCTGTTGAAATAAGAATTTTTAAAGGTCATTATAAATAGCCCAGTAGGGTGGTCATTTTTCTTATTTTGTTCCTTGGCAATCATTTGGTCAATCTGCTTTCCTAAGTGTATATGGGGAAGGAGGGGTGGCTATTTACAAGCAACATATGGGAAGTCTTCTTTTCCCAGTGTGTGAACTGCTGCCATTGGGTTCTAGAGGCAAGTGTCATCTCCAAGTGTCTGACTGACTTTTCCCCCTTCTTCTATTTGAGTTCTAAAATGAATAATGACTGTACAAAAGCCAGATACCTGGTTTTCAGAAGAATATACACTGGATTGTTTGATGAATTAAGAAAATATGTTTAGAACCAGAAGAGTTTCAGATTCTTTGGGATTTTGAAATATTTGATTACATATGAGGTGTCTTGGGATGGGAATCAAGTCTAAACATAATAAATTTGTTTCATATTCACATAGCCTGAAGGTAATAATTCTAGTGCTTGAAATGAAGTTTCACAGTGTGGAGTTTTGTGGCATCATACTGCCACTCAACAAAATTTGGAAAAGAATGAGATGAGTCTGTGCTCATTTCTTATAATAGAGCTTTCCAGAATCTTTACCTACAGATTTTTTTCTCATTTAAAAAATTTAAAGTGATGTACTGTGTCCTTACTATTAATCCCTAGAAGTGATTTTTATAGCATTTAGGATGTTAACAGGAACTAGAAATTTAAAATTACTCTTATGACCAAACTCAATAGAGTCTATTTTTTAGTTCTTATCATAGGATCCAATTTGCCTGGCACGATCCAGATGAAGGTTTCAGAGGCTGCTGAAAGATTTATCAGGAGAAATGAAGCTATAGATTCATCCCATCCTTCCCATCTTAACACAAAGATAAAGAATTAACTTTACATAAGGAACAAAATGCAGGAAAATAAGAATTGAAAAGATAATTCAAGACTAACAAATAACAAACCATTAAATGGTTGGGAAAGATAGGCAGCATATCAAAGTTACAATTAATTCCTTGAGCTTTTCTCATCTTAATTAAAGTCTTAACATCTTTTTTTTCACCTTCAGAGAATTCCAAATAACCTAACTGTCTTTAAATGTTACACTCCTATTGAAGAAAAAGAACAATTATTGTAGGAACACAAGTTTTCTGTTATTATTTAGTAACTCATTTTTAAAAATTGTCTCCTGGAATAGATTTTCAACAGGCATACTTTAAGGACAATATGTTAAATAACTTTTTTTTTTTTTTTGCTAGCACTGGAGTTTGAACTCAAGGCCTTACACTCAGTTTGTTTGCTTGGATGGCCCTCTACCACTTGAGCCTGCTTAGATGGCCCTCTACCACTTGAGCCATCAAGTTCAAGTAACAATCTTTTCTTTCTGACTAGAATACAGACATAATTTCATGTTATTGTGACCAGAAGATGATGTTTATGGTCAGATAAAGTCATAAACTGCTCACAAGAAAATATGGAACAGGACTACATCTACTTGAATACAAATGATACTTACATGGATCAGAACTTGACTTCACATTACAGTTAAAGAGTACAAAGAGAACCTGACCTTCAATTCTTTTCTACTTCCTTGCTTTAAAGATATTATTATGCAAACTTCTACCTTAAACTGTTTTTCCAGCCGAGTCTTTCCTCCCACTCCTGGTATGAGGATACTGTTAACATAGCTATGTAGCTGATTTGAAGATACTTCAGTCTCCTTTCCAAGAATGGCTTCCAACAAGGCATCGTGGATGAAAATGTACTGCTCCTACAAAGTGCAATATATGATGATCACCAAGGAAACCTGTTAATTCTGCCTCAAATAGGGACCTGTCAGTGACTTCCTGCAAGCATTTGGAGCTAGATGGTCTGTTTCAATACTCACTCATCATAATTTATTTTAGGGCAGATATTGTTAACAGCTCTTTGCTCTACACTGTGCCTGGAGGGTCTATACGGCCAGCAGTCCACAAATGTGTCTTCAATGAAGGCCTTACGAACCATCTTGTCCTAGATGTTGTATCAGACCCAACAATGTATTTAACTCCCAATAGTTTGTAACACAGCTGTAACTCAATCTTAAGTGCTTTTATAGTGATTTACAAATCTGAATGTTCAGATCCACCCAGAAATAGAAAACAGATCCAAATAGTAGAATATCTTCTACAACCCTCTACATTCCTTCATGTCCCAACAGAATGAATCTGTGTTTTCAGTGTCATTCAACTTTTAGTTGAAAGGGTGCTGGCAGCCCCTCCTTACCTCAGTCTGGACGAGGTAGTTACGCTGAGTCCTGATATGCTTCAGGAATCCCAGGACATTAACTGTGCTTTTGTCTTTTATCTGTTGCAGCATGCTGTCTATCACAATATAGGTGCCTGTCCTGCCCACACCAGCGCTGTTAAGAAAGGAAGGCAACTCAGTACGTTAAATATCGAGTGAACTTGCAAATAACCTTGTCTAACCTAGTATAAATGACATAGGACATTCATGTAGACAGTGCCTACAAACTGCATTGAGGGCACTTGCCACCTTGCAAGTCATGATAAGGAGCACTTTATACTGTAGGAATTGCAAGACAAACAATGTATATTACTTTCTTGGCCTACCCTGCAAAGAGGTGTGAAGCTTGGGGATGCACAGCTGCAGTCACTGCCGTAGCAGAAGCCAGCTGCTGAGGCACTGTGACTCTGTGAGCACTCATCCTGTGAATGAACCCCTTTCCTGTACAACTGCCTCAGTTGGCTTTTGTTGCCTGCATTGAAGAAGCTGACCAGTGAGCAGTATTAGCAGGTTCCTACTTAAAAAGGGATATTTGCCTTTAGTAATATCAAGGAATAGCCTGAGACTGTGACCTGTAGAAAATTTGGCTTAATTATATTTCTTGTTATTTTGGAAAATACTCAGCAAGATTTGGATTCTTTTTTTTTTTTTTGGTTGGTCGTGGGGCTTGAACTCTGGGCCTGGGTGCTGTCCCTCAGCTCTTCACCTCAAGGCGAGCACTCTACCACTTGAGCTACAGCGCCACTTCCGGTTTTCTGATGGTTTATTGGAGATAGGAGTCTCATGGTCTCTCCTGCCTGGGCTGGCTTTGAACCGCGATCCTCAGATCTCAGCCTCCTGAGTAGCTAGGATTACAGGCGTGAGCCACCAGCGCCCGGCCAAGATTTGGATTCTTTAGTATTCAGCAACAATCTTCTTTTGGTCAAATGCCCCAGAAACTTTTCTGTCTGGCACAATACCTAGGCTGTTTGATAGACTTCTCTCTACTTTAGTGATTCCTAAATGGATTAGCATAAAAGCAGAGTTTTCCTGGGAATATGGATGTGTTCCAACTTCTAAAAGGGACTTTTTTGGGGGTAAGAGCATATTGTAAGAATAGCCCAAAGAAAAGCTTAGAAAATACCATGTAGATGGGCGCCAGGGGCTCATGTCTAATAATCCTAGCTTCTCAGGTGGGTGAGAGATCTCAGAACCATGGTACCAAGTTAGCCTGAGGAGACAAACCATGAAACTCCTATCTTCAATCAAACAGCAAAAAGCTGGAAATAGTGGTATATGGCTCAAGTGGTAGAGTAGCACCAGTCATGAGTGAAAAACCCTAGCAGGCATGCTGGTACAGAAACTACAAACAATCAGCAGGAAAGATGTCATGCAGGTGTGTAACATCCATCACCGAATTAAGTAACATCCATTTGAGTACTAAATCAGGAAAAAAACCACAAATGCTAGTAAAGAAATATATAAAAAGTTTTAGATACTTAAAAATGCCGCTACTACGCTTTGGGAAGTATAGATTTTTACTTAGCCTGCTACTTTCCCTATCAACAATAGTCTTATATGAGAAAATGACTTTATGAAAACTAGAGGTTTAAATTCAATAGAAAAACAAAGCAGTAGAGGTTTGTCTACTTGAGCAGATATTTAGGTTTGTGCTGATTTACTCATCTTCACTTTCAGATAAGGACGTGGGCTCTAAGTCAAAGGAAACAATAGCTGTGGTTCCAAGTTCACAAGGCACAAGTACCCTGCTCGGCAACTTCAGGAGTCAAATAGGAGGCTGAAGAAAGAGATGCCAACATACCTGCAGTGCACCAGCACGGGGCCCATGTCTGGTGTGCGGGCTGCCGAGGACCTCCTCACGAAGGTCAGGACCGGGAGGGCATACTCGGGAACCCCCATGTCAGGCCACTGTGTGTAGTGATACTGGATCACTATCCTTTCATTCTGACGGCCCTTGGGGTTTCCCTTCTGACCCTAGAAGAGAGGTGTAAAAAGATGCCATGAATCTGAGAGTGAATATTCTGGACAAAAGGATTTCAAGTGTGCCTGGAAATAAGGCTTCTGATTTCATTTTCCCAATTATTGTTTCTGAGCTATGTCACTTACTCAATTTGGTCTAACTTCCTTGTTACTAAACAGAGATATCTAGCTAGATGTAGACCACCCCATCTCTTAGAGAAGATGGTCATACCAAGAGAAGATGGTCATACCAGGAGTGAACATTTAACAGCAGGCATTTGGACTCAGAATATCTTACCTACAAGGCTCTGTGTCCTGACTTGCCCCTTTCTGTGCTTTGCATTCATTTCCCCGTGGACCATCATTCCTGGCCCTTCTCTACCGTCTGGAAGCAGAGATACGGGCTAGGTACTGCTGTGTATTCTTTTCCAGGAGCTTAGGAGAGGGCTCTAAATGTGAAACAAGTCACCAGCCTCTGCACTTTTTCAAAGAAGTTTTCCTCTAATGGACTGAACTTTGACATGTTAATTCAGGGCCAATAATGGGGCTTACAGGACACCTGGCACTGTGCTACAAAGGCCCAAGGCTGTTTTCTTGCTATCAGTATCCAGAACACCTTAAGATCCTACTTATATCTTTCACTGACAAGTTGTTTCTATAAGAAGTGTGAGTCTGCTTAAATTCCTGAAGAATTCCGATGAGTCATAATAGCTTTATACTAACTCTTGATTTGCTCTATGATATAAACACAGGGATGGTGCTACTGATTTTCAGGTCTTCAGCTATTTGTAGAATTCTATATGATTTGTGATTTATGGGTCACGGGGACTACTGTTTTAACACATTTCCAAAGATCTCTAAGATGGCAAAAAAAAAGTCTTATTTTCTGCAAACAATTGTCCTATATATGAGAATATAGCTGCGTATTTTCTTTCTGAGCATTTATCTATAGTTGATGATCTATGAATCTGGTCATCACAGTAGATTTTGAAAAATAAAAACACTGAAGTAACTTGAAAACAGCATGATTCTCTGAATATTAATAGTTCCACAGGGGGAAAAAACATTTTTATTTTTTTTTTTGGGTCCGGTCGTGGGGCCTGAACTCTGGGCCTGGGCGCTGTCCCTCAGCTCTTTAGCTCAAGGCTAGCGCTCTACCACTTGAGCCACAGCGCCACTTCCGGCTTTTTTCTTTTTGCTTAATGTGGTGCTGAGGAATCGAACCCAGGGCCTCAGGCATGCAAGGCAAGCACTCTACCACTGAGCCACCTTCCCAGCCCCGGGAAAAAACATTTTTATAGTTGACATTAGAAAACACTAATCAGAAAAACCAAACTCCAATATTGTGTTCATTGCTCATTTCTAAAAGAGGATACATATTCTGTAGCATCCATTTTTTATTCTTATCAACAGCATAACCTGGTTTTCTTTGTGTATGTATCCAGTATCAGGCTTTGTACTCACACACGTGCTTAGCTTTTATGCTCAAGGCTTGCATTCTACTGCTTGATCCATGCCTTCATCAGACATTTTTCTGGTTAGTCTCTTGAACTTGTTTGCCTGGGTTGGTTTCAAACCACAATTCTTAGGAGTAGCTAGAATTTTTTTTAAATGGTTTTAAGTGTGAACCAACTAAGTTAGTGCCTGGCAAAAACTTGGATTTGTACATAAGTATAGTTCAGGACTAGTATTTCTTGGGAAACCAACAAATACATGACATTTTTGCCAAAAAAGGATGCGTTTTTATCAAAACAACTTATTGGCCTATATTGTACACTGATTTTTCACACAGGTACACAGATGCTTTGATGGCCCGCCCAGTCCCTGATACCTTTTTCACTTTCGTGTTTCTGACTGAAAAACGACGAACAGTGTAGCAGGCATGTACTTTTGTGCTCTTCAGTGTGACGATAATGTTTCCATACTCTTCGCTGTTCTCTGTTGGCCAATACTGATCACATTTCCGCTGAAAAAAGACAAAAGTTACAAATGACAATGCCAGACACAGGTAAGTCAGCATAGGCTGAACTACTTAAAGGCAGAAGTGACCTCTGAAGAAGTTGCTGCACTGGGATAACTTGGGGCAAGAGAAAGTGTATGTACCATGTGGAACACAGGCCTGGATTTATGGAAGAGTCCAGGGAATGTGTTACAGTTTGGGTCATCACAGAAAGAGAGTCAGAATGAAGCAGTAGTTATTTTTGGGTAATGAACTTGAAACGTTAGCCTTCACTCCAACCTAACTTAGTACCACAGACTCATTATCCAGTATCTTCTACAACACTTATGGTGTTTCTCAAATGTGGTCTGAAAGTCAGGGTGTCTAAGCAGTCCTTTCTGTAGTGTCCTCACTCCCTCCTAAAATCTTCCAACTTCTTTGTTTTTTGGCTCTTGCTGTCCCCTGTTCAAGTCTCCCCTTAGATATTAGCTACTGTAATACCCTCTGGACTAGAGGATGCCGTTCATGGAGTTCACATTTGTAATGCCTTAGTTCTTTTTCCACCAGTCCACTCTCAGAACTACAGTGGCGAGAACACTTTTTCACTTCTCTAAATTCCTGTTCTACTATAGGCATCCTACAAATACTTTGTTAATTAAGATAATAAAGCAAGATACTCTTACTCTTCCTTTCTCCACAAGATTTGTAATCATGACAATGATTCCGGTATTTTGCTCCCAAATCATCCTCCAGAAGTCTTCAAATGTCGACTTTAAAGGTCCCTGCGTGGCAATGTAGGATTTCGCTTTGTTGTAACCCTTCAAAGGTGACAGAGTACAAAGTGAAATGAAAGCAGTATCACACAAGACCAGTTAATAATTCAAGCACCTTCCACAGTGAATAGGCTGAGCTTTCCATGAGACCTCAGCAGTTTTAAAATACATGCAGCAATCTCTGCTGTATTCTTCAGTTTCAGAAATGGGTTAGGGTTATAAAAACATGTCTGACTTACATCGACATAGTTTGCATTAATGTAGTCGCTGTGCTTAGAGTCTTTTCCTGGTAAAGGTCTTAACTTCACCCTACTGTGATCATCTATAAAAGATAAAAAGGCAAAACAAAATGTAGAATTTTTTTAAAAAGCAGCATTTTAAACATTAACCCCATGTAATCTCCCAGAATGAATACACTGAGAAGCCTCTGAGCAACTGCTAAATACACAGAGCATTCAAAATCATAGAGAAAGCACAGGGCCATTTATAGCCACTCAGAGTGCCTAAGAAATGCAGTTTTTTATGCTGAAAGCAAGTTCAAAGGCCTTTGATTACCCATGTCCCATCCCCCGTTAATAGGTCTAAAAATGTGATTATGCAGAACATTCCAACACTAAATTCAGATGAATTCCCTGTTATTGTCACAGAACCCAAGGACTTAATCCTGGGATCCTTCAAGAGGAATCTCATTGTGCATCAGCTACAGTCAGATTTGAAGATGAATCTGACGTAAGAGCATCATATGTATTTCTAGTTTCAAAAGAATAGACATGGTTTCTTACCATAGCAAAAGAAATAAAAGGAAGCTGAGAGCTTTATTTTTCCTAGCTAGGATGGATGGAAGATTAAAAATCACAGACAGGGCTGGGAAGGTGGTTCAGTGGTAGAGCGCTTGCGTTACATGCATGAGGCCCTGAGTTTGATTCCTCAGCACCACATAAGCAAAAAGAAAAAAGCCAGAAGTGGCGCTGTGGCTCACGTGGTAGAGCGCCCAGGCCCGGAGTTCAGGCCCCATGACTG
The DNA here is from genome assembly GCF_024711535.1 of Dipodomys merriami. NCBI lineage: Eukaryota > Metazoa > Chordata > Mammalia > Rodentia > Heteromyidae > Dipodomys > Dipodomys merriami. The sequence goes on along the minus strand of NW_027202604.1, from coordinate 20,568,119 downwards.
GACCCTCCAAAAAAAAATCACAGACAAATGATCAATAAACACTAATCATAACAGAACTGCACATTTAAAGTAATAGGATAGCACTTTACACTATGAGGGCTATTATGACCCCCACCACCACACCCCCACCTTTCCCAAATTAGCTGGTGCTGGTGGGAATGTGAAGATACTGGACCTCTCATATACTGCTGGTGGGAATCTCAAGTGGAACAGGCACTTCGGTAATTCCTCAGATGTTAGACTTACCATACTAGCAATTCTATTCATGTACATATCCAAGGAAGCTAAAATATGTGCTTGAATAAAGCCTTATATATGGAATTAATAAAATGTGCCATAGCCATACAATGGAGTACTATTCAACTATAAAAAGGAATGGAGTACTGATACAAACTTTGGAAACATTATCTTAAGTTAAAGAAGCCAGGCACAAAAAGTTACCTGAGATACTATTTACATGACAGGGATAGGATATGCAAATCTCCAGAGATAAGAAGGAGGTATGAGTGCCAGCTAACACCTATGGGGTTTGAGATGTTAAAAATGTTTGAGTGTGGTTATGACTCTGCACTCTGAACACACTAAAACCCACTGAATTGTGTGTTGACTTTAAATGGGTACTTTACATGTGGTGTGAATTACATTTCACTGTGAATTACATTTCACTAAGGCTTTCTTAAAATTTTTCCATACTGTTCAGATTTTAAGTGGCCCAATTTAAACCCACTCTATATAATGTGGGCTTAACCAAAGTATGTGTTCACCATAAAATCACTATGTCTGCCCTTCATCCAAGAGCGTACACTTTGTGATGGTAAATTGGTGAGGGTCAACTGGAGTTGTTTACAAAATGTTTAGGCTCACGGTAATAGTAAAACACATCTCTGGGTATGTGGTTGACAGCTTTTCTGACATTAATTAGATGGCTTTCTGTGATCAAATTAAGAAGAGGATGAGAAAAGACATTGCTCTGCTTCAATGGAATGAATGGGTTAATTCATGATATGATGTCATTACTGGGAGATGGTGAAAAATAGGAGGTGGGCCTAGTTCTAGGGGGACAGAGTAGGTCTGATGGAGGCAGGTGCCCTTGAGATACAGATATATCTTGCCCTGGTTCTTCCTGAATTCCCATCTGCCTTGTAAAGGAGCTCCCTACGTATCGCATACTTTTGTCACTATGACGGGTTTCCCACTGACATGGGACCAAGTAACCACAGCCTGAACCCTCCAAACAGCTCCTTTCTTTAGGTTGTTTAAGCAGGTACTGTGGTCACAGCTATGGAAAAGTAACACATACCTGCTAAGCATCCCGATCCATATTGACATATTTCCATATCTGAAACTTTTTAACATCATGTCATGTTCAATAATGTTGTCCTTTGATATTTCAGGTTAAGAATGCCCAACCTACATTATTAGCCACTCACCTAAGTTCTCCGTGTCTATGGACCTGACCTTCCAGTCACAGATGTAGTCTGTACTAGGATATTCCTTCAGGCCCCATGTGTAGCATACCTCACTGTCTGATGTGCTCTAACCTCTAGGTCGCTCCTGAGCCTGAAAATACACTGGGTAGCGCTAAATATATGGACCAAAAGGACAGGAGGTTCATCCCTTATGGAAAGCCTAATTAGGCAGCCTTAGAAAGACTGCTCTGAAATTCAGCTTACTGAACTTACTTCCCTGCGCTTGTTATTAGAACCCTCTATCCTCATTGGTTACAATGCCAGTAATATTTATATTCTGGCTCCCTACATCTGACAGGACATCCCTTCATGTGAAAACAGTGAAGCTCAGAACATTTTTTTCTTTTTGAGTCATCTTATTAAACTCTCTGACATCTGACAGCCAAATAAAAGACTGAGCGGGTAGAGAATGTCCCCACTTCCTTAGACTTTGGAAGACAGGCTAATGAGAGGTTAGCTTGCAAGCATGATTCTTTCTTGGCATTCTGGCTGTATTTGGCTTTTAGCGTCTACTCAGCATGAAAATTCAATTTCCTCACAGTTGAAGATAGTTTAAAGTTTATTACTCACATGCTAAAATGTTGATGTATCTGTTTTTGTGCTTGTTATCTAGATGATTGGAATGTTCTGCAGTGATGTTCATATCTGCTGTACAGCGTTGGACCTCCTAGTGAAGAAAGCAAACGGCGACATTTTAAACACACTTTAGAAAACAAGCAACCATCGTCACACATAAATGTTTCTATCCCCATGGACTGAATACATAACAGGATTCCCTATAATTGTATTGTGGCTGAAAAATTCCTATCTTCTCATGACGTCAAAGCCATGATAACTTAGCATACCACATTATTCATGTGTTTATGGTGTCCTGTCAATCATTAAGTAGAGTATGTACACTTGTGTCCGATATATAATACTTGATGATAATAAAGGACTTGCTACTAGCTGCTTTTTATTGTAAATTATTGGTATGTTATAGTATGGCCCCACTCCCAGTACTGTAAACTGGAGGCCCTGTTCATTCACTGACCTAAACAATCTAAGTTTGTATAACTGCACTTTATGGTGTTCATACAATGATAAAATTGTCCAGTGAGGTCCTTCTATGAACCTGTGTTCATCATTAAATGATATCTATCTATCTATCTGTCTAATCTATCCACCTATCTATCTATCCTTCTACAAAGTACTTACTCTCTAACGCTGAATGCACCATTACCTCCCCAAACCCAAAGATAGATATAACCATTACCACAAACATAATAAGCATATGAAGAATACATGAAGATCTAAGGTTTTCATTCTTTACTAATTCATCTTTTGTCTCCTACAGATTTGGAGCCAGGCATTAAGATCCAAAAGAATATCTTTTTAAAAGTAGACCACAGTCTACTCAAGAAAAGATGCTGTCAATCAAATGCAATCAAAAGACCAGAGGTTTAAGAAGAATAATTCTAAGAACAAAGCAAGGAAAGTTTAAACCAAGGTGCAACAGTTTATCCTGAGTCTTAGAGGATCCACAGAAATTTGCAAGGACAATATCCAACTATGATTTGCAACCATTTTATAACCACGAGAGTATACAAATTGACTTAAAGAATCCAGTTCTGAAATATTCAGCAACTAATTGTGGCTCAGATATGTATGCCCCCTGACAAATCACTGCTGAACTTTATTCAAGTGTACTTTCTCTACAAAAACAACAGTGGCAAAAACAACTTTTCCACTACCTTATCTCTCTGCATAGAAACATCAATTTAGCCAAAGACAAGGTTGCTGAAAAGCCAAATTTTTCTACAGCGAATGCTTCAAATCCAAGAAAGTATGGGAGCAAACTAATAAAGGGAAGTCATTAGCAGTGCACAGCTGTTACAACAAGCAGGAGCGAAGTAACAAAATTATCAGGAGCAATGTTTTACACATAGCAGATGTAACAGAGTTTAGGAGAATCAGACTTTTTTTTCTTTCACAAAGGAGTTGCATAGCAATTACAGATCTTTGCCACAGCATTTACTTTAAGCATAATGACAACAGGGAATAGTTGTCTGGTATATTCACAGAGGACTTCCCAGGAAGGAATCCCTCTCTGCCCTGCTAGGACCAACTCACTAGCATGAAAGAATAACTAAGGTATAAAAATAAAGGCTTACTGTCTGTTCAAAGGACCTACATGCATTGACTCTCCAGTTCTTGGAAGCTGTTTACATATTGAATTTTTCATTATCACAGGCCATCCTAGCTGTCCATTAAAAAAAAAAAGACCCCCATAGGCAGTTGTTCAATCAGCTCTTTGGGGAAGTATATTTCATGAAGATTCTTAACCTGCTTCTAAATGCAATAAGCTATTTTCTGTTCTATTCTAAAATAATTTAATAACTTGTAGCTTTGCAAACAGTAGTTCAAAGGACTTAAGACTGCCTTTGGCTGTTTTCTCTAAAATGTGGAAGAGTTTGGGCTTAACATAGTCTGATATGTTGTCATCTACAAGAACATAAGCAATGTTAACCAGACTTGCAATATTGGTTTGGTCCATGTCTTTTGGAATTGTCTTTAAAGCCTGAGGTATACTGTTCTAAGGCAGAGAACTTTCTAAAGTCGATTCATATTCATATTTGTATACAAACAGCAGAAATGAGCTGACATCTTGTTTCTACGTTGTGAATGTCATAGCCTGGGCTATGTACCTCCGAGCTGAGTTGTTTAGGTTTTACTTAGCTGTAAGTTCTTTAGTCTAAGATTCATTTTGGTTATTGCTTATTTTTCTCCTGTTATGTGGTGATAACCATAGCTATGGACTGAAGCTAGGACTCTGTTATAATATAATTGACCAAGACTGTTTGGTACCAGCTGTCTGCACTGTTTTAAGTGGTCATTCAGTATGTCCAAACTTCTTTTGTTATCTAAAACCCTTGGTCTCATTCACTGGCTCTGCTTCACTTTTCCAATTATGTGAATGACAGAAAACAAAGACTAGTCATAAATAATGCTAAATCTGATTTATTAGAATTCATAGGGGCTTGCCTAAGGCCTTCCTGATTCTGTCTGGTGGATAATAATGTCATCTGTAATTCCTTGTGGTACTGCTTGGCTCATTTAGATGCTGATAATATCATCTGATCCTGGAGTGGCTTTCCTCCATTGGAACTGGCATTTCAAAGTTAATGTGATTTTAATCGGTGTTAAAAATCTTTAGAGTGTCACTGCCTGGTGAAGTATATATAGTAAAGCTACCTATTCAGTACCCTGACAAATAATTTAAGATTTATGCTTGCTTCTCTCTCTCTCTCTGTGCCAGTCCTAGACTTTGAACTGAGCTTTTCTGTTCAAAGCTAGCAATTTGCCACTTGAGACACAACTCCACTTCCAGCTTTGTGTGTGTATGTGAGAGAGAGAGAGAAAGAGAGACAGACAGACAGAGAGACAGAGACAGAGAGACAGACAGACAGAGAGACAGAGACAGAGAGACAGACATAGATAGAGAGTGAGAGATCAACTGAAGGTAAAAGTCTCACAGACTTTCCTGCCTAGGCTGGTTTCAAACTATGATCCTCAGATCTCAGACTCCTGAGTAGCTAGGACTATGAGTAGCTAGCATTATAGGCATGAGCCACCGGTGCCCAACAAGATTCCTTGTTTCTGTCGCTATTAAAAGCTATCCAAACTCTTAAAATGAATATTCTGAATATTAACAGGCATCCAACCCCAGAAGAGAGTCGATGGAAACTGGAGGGCTCATAAACTAACACTAACCTTTGAGATAGCAAGAATTCTTGGGAGATGAATAGCCTAGTCACTTTCTGTCTGCAGTCAGTGGGAGAGGCCGTCTAGGCAGTATGTGAAAGATCTGCCGTTCTACCATTCTTGGGCTCCATTCAAAAGAAAAGATAATTGAACAAAATACATCTGGAAAGCTTTCAGATTACTGGAAGAAGTATTTAGAACCTGGTTGCCAAGCACTAGATTCAGTATATGTACCATGTATACAGTTCACAACTAATTGTGTTAAGGATCCAGAGAATGCTGCTTGGTTAGGTCCCAGGACATGTACAGTGTCCAAATACCTGGTATGGTCCTAATGTGTCTTCCTACCCGTGGCTCTCCTGCCACAGCTTCCCAAGTGCTACCCAAGACTGAAAGGACTTCCTTTATTCCATTACTCAAAACATTTTGAACAGGTGCCCGATTCCTTCAATAGCGTTTCAAGGTCCCTGCTGTCTTCCACCAATTCCCTTTCCAATCTTAGGATAGTTTCAAATCCATGCCTTTCCGAGACACTGATTTCCTTCTCTTTGCTTTACTACTGTTTATCTTGCTAAGAGTGGCTTTTTTTTCTTTTTTCTTTTCTTTTCCAGATCTGTCTATGCTGATAGAAAATGACTTGTCTTTCCCTTCCAGAAAATTAGTGAATTTTTGGAAGGTATAACACAGTACCCATCATCCTACAGCTGATCTATAACCTCCAATTATAGTTTCATGTACCTTTCCCTGTTCTTAACTATGTCTTAAGCAACCGTATTTTCTCTCTTCAACGTAACAGTTCAAAATGGTTTCCTTTATAATAATAATCAGGACCAAAGGGGAATCTGGTCACAGCAAACTACACAGGGTTAATTTTTGACCTCTTGCAGGCAGCAATCTTTATACACAGCCTTACCTCTGTCCAGGGACTCTCGTGACATGTCATCAGCAACCCTGGAAGTCTCCTTTCAATACACAGAGTGATTGTGGCCACAAGTCCCTCAGCGCACTGGGCTCAGGTGGATGAGGCTTTGTTCTTTTGATTTAGGATGAGCAACCAGCCCAAATCTACCTCAGCTAATTCATTGCAAGAACAACCATCCCCCGAAGATTTGGTCAAGAGGCCTTTTTGGTCTCATTTCTGCACCCAGACTTTAAACTTCAGATTCTTCCAATCCCTATCTATTATTGTGTGGACCCGTGAAGCTTCCAAGCTCTTCTCTTTGCTTTCACTGCCTTCTGCACTATGACTGGGGTTAGGAGGAGGCTAACATAAAGGTTGCTACTCTATAAAACTATCCTGGAAAGTCACTCCATGGGAAGGAGAGTAAAGCCCAGGAGCTGATGAACGGAGGCATCTGACACACCTGATTGCAGAATCTGTCAGAAGAGGTAGGTTTGTTGTGGTCAGCTTTTCACAATCTCCAACATTTATCAGAGCACGACAAACATGCTGGCTTTCAGCATGACCGCCAGACAAGACTCAAAACCAGCATGACTTTCTTCTCATTCCCCCAAGAGTTCTGGAAATGTGACTTTTATTCACTCTAAGTTTTTACTTCCATTATTTTTTTTAAAGCTAGATTGGGTAAGGGGGAAGGCTCCCTGAAATAGCTAACTGAAATTTAAGGGTACCCTTTCTCCTCTTCACTGCTTCATAACTTTTTACCTGCACTACAGCACATATCCTATGTTGCTATGTTTCTACTTTAGCTTTCCTCTGGTCTCCTCACACATCCATCTGACTAAACCCATCAGGATAAGGAGTCTAACCCATCTTTATACTATATATTTGTCCAGAGAATGGTTGGTACTTAATACAGTTACTTTATCTCTTCAAACATTGTCTATTGCTTATTAAGAGGTATTTCTTTATACTCTAAAGATCAGTACTTTGATTGACTGTAGGTCTCTAATCACACATTGAGTAGGATACAGAATCTGTATGCCAGATGCTGGCTGCTGAGGATCTATATAAGAAAGGTGTGTGATAGGTACCTAGTACTCTCAGTCCTGGCTCTTTATTCTGACCTTCTTTTCTTTTTTTGCTAAAGACACAGATGCATTAGTAGAAACTTTGGTTCTTTGCCCTGACTTCAGCTCACTTCTGGATGGATCCAGAAACTATGGGAGTTCAGGTTAGTTAGCCTTCATCTTTAAGTCCCTACTGATACCATTTCAAAGCATAGCGACCCAATGAGTTAGTTTTGTTTTGGATCAAGTTTTCATTTATAAAGACAATGAAATAGCACCTATCACTGAGAGGTGAAATAATGTATACATGGTGTTAAGGTCTCAGCATCTTTATCCCACATATAAGATCTGAAAATCTGAAGTTATTACTCTCTGGTTATATTAAAGGGGTTATTTTAATTACTTTTACTATTATACACAATCTCCTTTTGTGCTTTTTCTATATAGCCTGTTATAACCTCAATTTATAATATTCATAATAATTTCTTATGTAGAGTGCTACCAGTTTCCCATTTAGCAGTTACCACAAGACAATAATGCTTCTCTTTTCAAATAGTTCAAATTTTCACCAAATATGATGATAACAATATGTTGGTGAGCTTTTGTACCAATATATTGGTGTAGCTTTTGCTACCTTACTGTTCTTTTTAAAAGAAAATTCTTCCTGTTCTGAAAAGCTTCCATTTTAGTAGTTCAATCCAGGAGGGATTGTGAAATGAAAGAACAATGTGTGCTTCCTGTCTACCTTCTCCATTCTACTCCTACAACTACTGGCTGATAATATTTTTGCTACAAAGTTCAATGGAGGTGACTAGAGCCACGATATTATTGTTATTATTTTTCTGATAGACATAAGGTACTGAGAGGCCCAGGATTTGTTAACAGGCATGGTTTTTGATGCAGGAAAGCCTATTTTAAGTCAGCTCCAGTTTATGGAGGTGTAGCTGATTATTTTGAATAATTAAATGGTGTCAAAACCAGCTGTGATGAATAGCACTGGGGTCTCAAATCATACATAATTGAGAAACCGGAGTTTGCATTTGATCATCCTGATCAAATTCCGCTCTCTGGAGGATAAATGTTTGTGGTGAATACCATCAACATTGTTAAATGCCTCAATATTCTTGCTCAGTCATCCAGCCAACAGTCAATTGAACTAAATCACCCCACCACCACACACATTTGCTGTCCTCATGAATACAAAATGTTTGACTGCAACCATGTTCTTTGTCGCCGAATAGGCACCTTTTTGGGTCAGCATATAATAGCATCATTAAATACTTGACATGCGTTTGTTTGTTCCATAAAACACAGCACTGTGGAATAAATCAGAGTCCTTTCTCTCTCTCACTTTTGTGCTACTCATTAAAAAAAAAAAAAAAAAGCCCAACATAAGAATCAACCACAACAAAAACCTAAGAGAAAGATTTAATTTAAAATGAGTTGTCAATATAATGGCATTGCTGATGGCCGTTAGGGATTCCAAATTTGCATACAAACATGGGATTCAGGGCCTATTTCGTATTGTTCAGGCAAGATCATGGTGCCTCCAGCTGCACAGTGCCTTCGTCCTTCCCAGTGCTTATCTTCCATGACTTCATTCGAGCCCCATAACCAACTATGTGAGAGGAGGTGGGCAGGTTCCACCCTTTGCATTTCCATTTTAACACCGAAATGAGAAGGAGAAAGGAACCGCCTTACCCACAAAGCTAGAAGACAGCTGAGCTGCCACGAAAACTTGGCCTCCTCGGCACAACTCTTGCTGCCAGGGATGTGTGCCTTAGTTAAGCGCCTCAGTGAAGAAAAGGGCAGTCTGTTTAATAGCTCCTCATTGACACCCTGTCACTGCTGAACTGGCACAGAACCGGAGCTGGCAGGGTGGTGCCTGCTACTCCCTACCTTGTTTCCGACATACCACTTCTTAAAATCCGGAAGACTGTGTGTTAACCCGTGTCTTCTCTCCAAGGATTAATAATCACAAAAACAACAACAATCAAGGATGGTTGCTTGCTTCTTAATAATGAGCCCAGCACTTACAAGGATGTTTATCATGTATTTATGTTTTTTCCCCCCTAACAACTTGGGGATGTGGGTGACATTAGCACCCTTTTTAAAAATGAGGAAACTGGGAATGGGAGATGAAGCGATTGGCCCCGTCGATGACGACTAGGAGGCACACGGCTGGCGGAGACAGCACCCAGTTCTTCAGATGCCAAACCTGCTGTCTCTACGCTACCATGTGCATCCCAGAAATGACATGGAATCAGGGAGCTCTGCATCACGACTGTCGCCCTCTGTTAGAATTAATGGGAAGAAAGAACCAGAAAGAAAAAAAAAAAATCCTCACTAGCTGGCCTCTTCTCTACCACCAAGTTCCATCTTTCAGACAAGTGCTCATTCAGAACAATTGCAATCACCTTCTTTCTCACCTTATTTTGTTGAGGATAGAATGCTTGTCAAAAAGCATCCAGACACATTGTAGTTGTAAACTGCTTTGGTAAATGGCAACTCCTTTGTACAACTACTTACACATAATAAAAAAAAAAAAAATCATCAATGGTAAGAAAAAGGAAAAACTACCAGTTTTCAGAGTTACTGTTCTGTTATGCTTAAATTCAGTTCAAGTTTACAAAAAACCAAACCACCACCACCACCACAACAACAAACCTCCTTATAAAATGAAGTGAGTTTCTTGAAATTAATTTTCAGCTTTGAAACGTACCTCAAAATCCTCAGAGAACCCACGCTGGTTATTAGAATACAGCTCGCCGATGTGTTTAACAAACTGTTTGACAGGAATGGCTTCCATGTCATCTGGGGAAATAAAATGATATTCAAAGTCACACAGAATACTTCCATACACAAATGATAATGAAAAAGCAAACCATCCTTAGTTCCTTAGTATAGACAAATATTTCATTTCTGTAAAGAATGGTATAATTCTATCATCTGCAATCCACATCCTGAAGAAAACTCTCAAGGTTTATATTTACATTAAGATCTCATTAGAACTTTGAATTGCCTATTAGCCAGGTTAAATAGGGTATTTTCCAAAAGGTACACACGGACTTCCCTTTACTTTGTATAGTCAGGCTGTTTATACAATCAAATTGCCACATTTTAAACTGTCTGAATTTAACAAGAATAGCTATTTGCCAAGACACTGTATCAGAACCTGAGCTTTGATTCCTTTTTATTTTTTTAATTGCTGTTCAATAGGGGTCAGGCTCCAACTGGAGCAGGAAAGTACTATTTCCAGTCTTTGAACTCTATATGATCTTTTGTACACAATCAGAGGCCCCTGTACAGGCTGGCTCTGGATACAATGCCATCTATCGTTAAGTGTTTGGAATTTTAGTTCAAGACAGCTGTGCTTACTTGATGCCAAATAATCAGTTCGATGGAATTAACTGGATTTATTTATTTATTTTGGTGTTGACAGACTAGGTATAGATTCAGGAAGATTCCACATTCTCCAACTTATTGTAGCATTGTCACTTCTTAAGGACATATTTTCAGTTAATGGGCCCAAAGCATGTGTTAGGCTTATTTACAGAGGCCCGGTCCAATCCTTATCACTGCTGCTAAACAGCCACACCCATTACACTTGAGCTCCAGACCTTCTTCTCCTCGACCCTCCCCCGCAAATATTTCCTTTTAAAAATACCCTGCTGAATTTGAGATAAACAACAGACATGACATTTACTTTATTCAGAGTGAAAGATCTTTGGCAAACGCACAAACATCTAAACTGCCACAGATGCTTTTCTTAGCAAAGGGTATGAAGATCTGTATGTGTAAATGAGGTCCTACTTTGGCAAGAATTTTATAGATCCAGGCCTGACAATCTGATTTCTCTTCATCTGGTGACAGTTAACATTGACTCTGTCATTCCTTCTCTACTTTTCTTTTGAGAGAGCAAAGCTCTAGGGTGGCTTTTTGCATCTATTGACATTTTCAAACTTGAATCATTCTTAGGCAGAAAATAGCATATCTTATACTTTGTTTAGGAAAGGTGATTTATATGTCCACAATCCAAGTGGTTTCAGCAGTGACACATTGCTTCTTGCGATGGTGGTACTCTGCAAGCATAAATGCTCTCTGTGTAAACAATTAAAGTCCTACTCATTTTAATAGGCGACCTTATGAAAAAAAATTGCCAAGTTATTTACAAATATTTCAGGATTGAAGATGTTCATGAATATGCAATCGTTTTGTACACCCAAGAATCTATAGCTCCCATGATGTAACCAGTATTAACAAACTAAACTGAGCCAAAAATGTTTCCCCAGAATATTTAGAAGAATGCAGAGCTCAAGAAAAATTTCCCAAATTATGCAACCACTTAAAATGTTTAGAATTCTACAATAATGATTGGGTGGCAAAGAATGGATCCCCAAGCTAAAGAAAGGGTTAATGTGTTCAGAGCTTGCGGGGCGGGGGGGTCTCTTATCAATGTCCACAGATAAGGGCATTTTGAGCTAATGAGGGAAAGGAGATACAATCCAATGCTACAACAACCTTAGTATACAGAGCACAGCAGTTACTTGCCATTCATTTACAGCAGCTTCCAAGGGCAGAGTAACCCAGTTAACAGTGTGATGGGGAAAGGGCAATATTAACATGCCCATGATAGTTCAAGAATTCCCAGCTGCCCTGAGAACTGACAGTGCCATCATGATGGACACTGAATGGCAGGTACAAAATCAGAAAAATCACATCAGCTTCCTCTGTAACATTAAGGATGATCAAGACTGCAGTATTCTAAAATAAAAGGCATGACAGCATAGCCCACCACAAATCATTCTAAGAAATGCTATCAGGTTCATAGTTTATGATTATTTTTTCCTGCAAAGTGCTCAACTAGAATATCCAAGCTAATGACACACATGGCCTAGAATTCAGTCTGTCTGCTATCCCAGAGCTAGATGCACCAGAAATCCTGCAGAACTCAATGAGCTAACATGGAAATAGATGACTCACTAGTCTCTCTCATTTGTACCTTTATCCAAGCAAGTCTAGCCACACCCTCTGGGTTTGTAGACAACACCAAGAATGTACTACTACCAGACAGGCAGGTGCTCCCTGAGGTGCAGGCTGACCACCCACCACCTACCCAGATTACAGATCACTTGTCTTTCATTCAAGGTAAATAGTGGAGAGGTCATTACTTTCTTTCCTGTATTTTAAGCAGTACTCGTATTTATAAAGTCTCTATAAAGTCTCTTAATGAGCCAGGTGATGATAAAATTCACTAAGCAGAAGGCCAAGTCATTCCTTACAATATCCTAGGGCTAAATCTGCTATTTTTATCTGGACAGGTCCTATGTATTATAAGGAAATGTCCAACGTTAACATGTTATTGCCAGCTAAATGTCTGAGTTAATTGTGAAGGATGACAGAGAATATCAGCACATGACTTAGTGCCTAGGTACTTTATGTGTATTAACATGCGCTCAAAGGGAAGGTTGTGATTTTCATACTCATAAATTAAGAAGAAAAGTTTTAAAAGATAACCGCAGGTTGGAGTAGGACAAAAGGCAGTAAGATTCCAACAAATCACTAATGCTTTCAGTTTCTCAGGCAAACCGCTTATATGTTAAGAGTTCTCATACTCATGTATGTTAAATTTGCTTTCTCTTAATTTTAATGATAATCTGATAGAGAACAAGTTAACTTTCCTGTTGCCATCTTTGATTTGATATTTCAAAGGGAAAAGCAGTAGCCAGTGCTTTGACTGTACCCTAAAGGGAGGAGCTGCTCGTCAGGCCAGCCGCAGCACCCTACCATCCATCAGCCTGAGCTCCTGGAGGACTGTGGGTCTGTTACTCTATTTGCTCCCAGGGATGAGCACCTGCTGTAGATCAGGCATTTAAAGGTAATGGTGAGAGCAGAGATCCAGAGTCAGACTGCATAGTGCTGAGACTTTTCCTCACCTGGATTCCCTTTATCTGTGAAATGGAAAAAAACAAAACAAAACCGATACCAACCTCACAGAGGAATGAAAAGCAAACTAGGAAAGGGCCTCATAAGAGTGCTGTTATGGCCCAAAGAAACATAGGTCCCATGGTTTCTCTTATTTGCAATATCTAGTATATGTCTGAGTCAAGTAGAAAAGGTCAGTCAGATAAGGTGATGTTAGGGAAATGAACCCTAAGATATGTATTCAAATATTTTTTTCTTTCATGCGATTGTTTCTAACACATTTATAAGATGATTTCTTTGTTGCTTTGTATGTCCCTCCCCCACAGTATAACCCCTGCTTTCACTGTATTTGAGGTCGGTATAATTTGTGGAGGGGAATGGGAAAAACAAATCGTCTAAATAGGGATACAGGTGGACCCATTGCAACAATGAGATGTACAAGTCGTTATGTTGAAAACAAACTTTACAACTTTGGTGGGGTGGGGGGAGCGGGGAGGATTGAGGGGGGGGCGGGAAGAGGATGGGAAGAGATGGGAAGGGGAAACAAAGGAGGAGGCTACAATGATTGACAAGAAATGTACTCATTATCTTGCCCATGTAATTGTAACCTCTCTGTACAGTATTTTCATAATAAAAAAATAAAATAAGAGTGCTGGTTATTTAACAAGTATGAGATAAATGAGAGATTTATTGTTAAGGGCTATGATTCCTCCCGCTTTATATACAAGACACTCTGGCTAAGACAGACTAGGGCACTTGCCCAAGGCTCATGGCCTCTCTCTATCTAGTACTAGGATGGGGCAGACTCCAGAGACTAGGTTCTTCCATACTGGATTGCTTTCATAGACTGACACATGAAAGAAATGTTTCCAATAATACAAGGGTTGAAATAATACGCTTTGCTTTGTGGTAAGCTTCAGTTATTCAGAACATTTTCAACAGTAGATCAGTCACCTTGAAGATGCCAGATAAATGGCAGTGTGAAAGTATTTATTTGCTTGCCAATGTTAGGTGATTTGGTTGGCTTTAGGTCTAAGAAAAGATCCACTTTTGTTTACTTGAGAAATGAGCTTTTATACACAGAGACACATCCAAGAGAGAGAAAGGAAGAAAGAGAGAGAAATTTCCAAGATCCCTATACCAAAAGTATTTAATCTTTAGCAGTTCTCTCTTAACCTTATCCTCAATTCCAAATTCCAACCAAATCTGACCGTGAACTGGGAGAAGACGTAATGGCCTAATATGGAGCTTGGCTCCAGTGAATACTGTTAGGATTTTCTCTACTCTCCCACCTCCCAGTCAAGTCCCACCAGCAGGGCGATTATCAGCTATGCTTAAGCATGCCTCCAGTGCAGGGACTTGCTTCTCCTTTCCCACAGGCCAAATTCAGGCCTCTGTGCTGGGTAGTACTTCCGTGTCAACGTTGGAAGATAAAGGAGATCATGAAATAGGAGAAAATTATCAAGATTTTAGTTCCTGCAAGAAGACAACACCTAGATAGTTATCTAAATCAGATCCTCAGGTTACAAGAACTGGTGTGGAGATTGGAACATTTTTGGACATTAAAAAGAAATTCATTTTTTTTCATTCATGGCACAATAAAAGTCAATAAAGAAAAGGCTTCATGATAGTCAAAAGACCAATGAATCTCCTTTGGAGATAATCTCTATATAAATAAAATATGCCAACAAGGTTGGTTTAAGCCCAAGGGCTTTAAGCTGTATGTTTAAAACCCCCTTTTAGGCTGGCACCCTGCTGAAATCAGTGACCTTCAAATTACTAAGATGTATTTTAACTGATGGAAAGGCATGAATCCTTTCTGGATTTCCAAGCTACTGGTTAGCAACAGCGTTTTGGTTTTTCATGCTCTTATTAGAAAGTTAAGATTTTCTAATTCCCAGAGAAAAGCATTTGTAAGAATATTTGTGTTGGACAAGTTGCAAATTTGGGAAGCTCTATAAAGAAATGATCTCAGGAGCTAAGTTTTGATTTTAAAACGTTTATACATGTTTAATGTCAGAAACAATGATATTACAAGCAAATATGTCATCTCAAAGTTACATTTGCTTGTTATATAATTTTACCTTTATTAATAAATGCGATCAAAATACTATTCAGCTTTGTTGTTTCAAAAGAATATATGTATACTCACTGGTAGAGTACTAGCCTAATAGGCCCTGGGTTCGATTCCCCAGAATGACAAAGAGAGAAAAAAAAAGTGAGGAGGGAGGGCTGGGAAGGTGGCTCAATGGTAGAGTGCTTGCCTTGCATGCATGAGCCCTTGGGTTCATAAGCAGAAAAGCTGGAAGTGGCACTGTGGCTCAAGTGGTAGAGCACTAGCCTTAAGCTGAAGATCTGAGGGACAGCGCCCAGGCCCAGAGTTCAGGCCCCACAATTGAAAGAAAAAAAAAAAAGTGGGGAGAGAAGGATAGGGAAGAGAGGGGAAAAAGAGGGAAAGGAAGAAGAAAGGAAGTTAAGGGAGGGGGAAAAGAGAATATTCCTAGATCAAGATATCTTAAATCCTATCTGTCAATGTTAAGAGTAATGTGGATTTAGCTGTAATCCCAGCACTTGGGAGGTTGACACAGGAGGATCATGAGTTTCACCTCAGCCTGGGCTACATAGGATGACCATGTCTCCAAAGAGAAGAGGGAGGAAAAAAGTAATATGGATTTTAAAGACATAACTCTGATAGCTTGGTTACTACACTAAACTACACTTGAGCCT
Source organism: Dipodomys merriami (assembly GCF_024711535.1). Classification (NCBI taxonomy): domain Eukaryota; kingdom Metazoa; phylum Chordata; class Mammalia; order Rodentia; family Heteromyidae; genus Dipodomys; species Dipodomys merriami. The sequence continues at coordinate 20,552,283 of NW_027202604.1, read as the reverse complement.
CGTACAGTAACAATGGGAAATCAGTAACTGTGGAACATCTGATTTTGAAAACCTACTAGAGAAAAAAAATGGAATGTATGTTGAATTGAAACCTCTTTGTACAACCACTTAAAGATTAAATATATATATGTATATATGTGTGTGTGTATATATATATATATATATAAGTTCCTTTCATTCAAAGTTCAGTTTAATTTATTCCTTTTATAACCTGCTTTCCCCATTCATCATCCCAGAGCAATCACTATAATTCAAAATCTTCCCAATGAGAGAATTAATGTCTCTCAGTGGATGAATGGATCAAGAAAATTTGGCATATATGCACGATGGAATTCTACTCATCCATCAGAAAGAATGATATTGTTCCATTCATAAGGAAATGGAAAGACGTGGAAAAAATTACATTAAGCAAAGCAAGCCAGAACCAAAGAAACATAAGGCTGCATGGCTTTGGGATTTGTCTATGAATCTACAAGTGAACACACTGAATGGTTGAAATAAATAAATATATATTTTAAAAAAAGAGAATGTCACTTTTATGGTAACTGAACACTATGCTTGGGAACACGTTTTCACATTGGATACTCTTTTTTGGGGCCACTCCTGGGGCTTGAACTCAGGGCCTGGGCACTGACCCTAAGCTTCTTTTGCTCAAGGCTAGCACTCTACCACTTGTGCCACAGTGCCATGTCCAGTTTTTACTGCTAATGTGGTACTAAGGAGTCGAAGCCAGGGCTTCATGCATGCTAGGCAAGTACTCTACCACTAAGCCACCTTCTCAGCCCCACATTGGATACTCCTATGTTATGAGTTCATTCTTATGTCCCTAATCCTAGCTGTGATAATTTTGGTTCCCAACATTGCCAGATTTTTACCTTAAGATAAATGAGATAAGTTTTTTTTTTTTTTAAATCTTTCTTAAAATGCTGTCTTCACAGGGCCAGGAGAGATAGCTCATGTAATCACAGCTTAAGCAAAAAGTTAGGGAGACCCCCGCACTGGGTATGGTGACCAAGGCTGACATCCTACCAAGTGTGATAGAGGAGCACTATATGAGGTCACCTGTGCAAACACATGAGACCTTATCTGAAAAATAGCAAAAGCCAAAAGAATGTAGGGGTGTGGTTCAGGTGGTAGAGTACCTGCATGGCAAGCATGTACCCTGAGTTCAAATTCCAGTACCACAGAAAAAACTGTCTTTGCTATATATATATATTAAGATCACATTAAGGATCCTGTAAACCCACATTGCAGTTGGAATTAGTACGAGATAGCTTAAAGAGCTTCAAAAATGTCTATAAACGAGTCTTCAGGAGATAGAAGATAAGCTTTGGATAGTTATTGATTAAATGAGTATCACTACCTAAGGAAATTTAACTAAAGCTTTCCTTCATTATTTGCCCATTATGTAATATTTTTTGCCTTACACCATGTAAGCCATTCAGTCTTACAGATGTATTACAACTCATCAATGCACTTCCCACCTGTAACACAACTTCTGGATTCCACTCAGGCTTTGGGATTTAAAAGTCAGATTGGTACGGTGGTAGTTGCCTGAAGCCTAGCACTTGGTAGGTACCAGGTTCTGGTGAAAGTTTTAACCTCCCCCCACAACCCCCCAAAGGGAAAGCAGTGTGAGGCGAGCCCCACTTGGTGAATGTGGATCTGTGTTAGGGAGAATGTGACTCTGAGACCAGGAAAATGCTTTCCCTCTACAGAAGCTGAGATTGCCAATACTATGACTTGAAAAGACAGATCCCAGCAGCTTACACCTGTCTTCACTTAGGGTTTCCAAAACACTTCTCCACGTCACCTCAGATGACCTTTACAATTGGCTCAAGTGTCAAGAAGACATGCAAAAAACTAAGGCTTTAGCTGGGCGCCAGTGGCTCATACATGAAATCCTGGCTACTCAGGAGGCTAAGATCTGAGAATCATTGTTTAAAACCAACTTGGGCAGGGAAGTCCATGAGACTCTTTATCGCTAATGAACCCATAGAGAACTGGAAGTATGGCTTAAAGTGGTAGAGTTCTAGTCTTGAGCACAGGGACAGTGCCCAGGCCCCGAGTTCAAATCCCACAACTGACAAAAATAAAACAAAGGCTTAGGGAAGCCAATTCAGTGACCCCCGCCAATCCACCGCCCCCCGCCAAAAAAAAAAAAATCATGGTGCAGCTAGGGGGGAAAACCTAGGTTTTCTGGTTTCTAATCTAGTAGGTGAAGGAAAATAAAAACCGAAAAATAGCTCAAGCATTTCAGCGCTTATCTTTTTAAAAATGAATTTGAGCTGAACAGCCACAGCAACTGTGTTCGATGAGTAGGGTGAGGAGAGACAGACTCCCAGGAATTTCTCAGTGATCAACACATATTCTGGATGCTGCTAGAGGAAAGAGAGTATACTGGTGCTACTGATCAAGTCTGGTAGATTCAGCGAAACAACCTGTCCCGTGGTGATCAAGCTCGATGATTCCTGTCGGCTGTTTCTCCTCTCACAAGAAGCATTCAATCTGCTTCCACCAAGGATAAAAGTCAGTGGAGAGGGAACACATGGCAACACAAACCTAGCCCCATCTGTATGATAGTCTTCCGCAGGCAGTACGGAACGATCCCACAGGAATGAAGGAAACTCTTCTACTGCCTTTGTTGATTCTGTGAAGTTTTAGGAAAGTTGACTAGAATGGATGGAACAACAGCCAATTCCAGCAATACCTAATGATTCACCTCATGGACGCTTAAAGTGACAAATCCCTAGCCATAGCCATACCTAGTAACACTGCCAACACCAAGAAGCAGTCCTTTTTTGCTACCCCAAAAGTAACCTTACCTCTGAGCTTGACATGCGGCCTTTTAAGAACTTTAAGGAAGTTTTGCTGACAGCCATCAAGTATGCATCCATTCATCAAAGAGTTAAAGAATGCCTACTAAGTGTCTGGTGTTATTCCATGATTAGGAACATGTCTGCTTGCCCTTATGAAGCTGTCATTCTAGTGGGAGTGACAATAAGCAAGTAAAATCCATTTGATGGAAAGAACATGTAAGGAGAATGAGGCAGACAAATGGGGTGAGGAGATATGGGTGTGGAGGTGAGGTGTTGGCACTATAAAAACAAGTCATACCTCGATATACAAAAGAATGATGAATGTCCAGATGGTAAATATCTCAATGTAGGAAGGAAACACAGCAGAGCAGAGGGCAAATGTGATCAAAAGGAATTCTATGGAGGGTGACAGCTTCATATCCCACATCGGACCTGCTAACTACTAACTCACTGCTGCCCTTCTAAATATCTATGGCATTTGCTAAGGTTCCTTACAGTGTACTCTACCAATTCCTAACACTGGGTGTCTTACTGTTTTGTCTGAGGACAAATGAAATACAGCCTAAAGCAGTAACATATCCATCCCCAGTCTTGCACACAAACATCATAGTCAAACATTCTTAATGAAGACCAATCACGATCCAAATGAGGAATCTCAGGAGAAAACTTACCTTTAGAAACATATCCCAAGTTGTGATGAACACATTAACACACAATGGTTTGTGACAATGCAATATAGTTCAAGCGGATGATACACTCTTTGTATGTTTTCCCGTTTTTCTGTTACTTCCCTTCCATGAGATTCTAGGCTATATTAACCCAGTTCATCGCATTACTTTGAAGAGATGCACAGAAGCAAAGATTTTACCTAAGTGCTCTTAGTCTAGGATCTCCTCGGCTGAGGAATCACACAACAAAAAACCTTTTGTACAAATAATATTTTGTCTTAGTTATCACATAAAACCAAACAGAAGAGAAAAGAACCCCCTGCCTCTTACTTACCTGGAATAGGAATGATAGGAATACTTTCATTGGGGACCACGCGAGGTGAACTGCTATCTTCCACATAGAAATGGGCAGTCTGAAAACATTTTCTGTGTGGGAAACAAAACATGCCAACAGTGAGACCAGAGAAATTCTGAGTTCAATCATTTTTCAATTCTCTTTCCACCAGGTTCCCCAGCTTTACAAACCACAGAGCGCTGAGCCAGAGCCATGGAAGAAGACGACAGGGGGACAGCAATGCACCTGCGCAGGAAGCCAGAAGGACTGGGGAATACCCATCTCCTAGCACTGACCCCTCAAGTAAGTGAGAACTCACCGCAGACAGAGCAAACAGTTCTGTAAGCCACAGCATCCCCCTCCCTGCCACCACACACACAATATTTCTACTTCTGACAGGTTACAAAGAAATCCCCTCCTCTCCTGTACCCTGGCACTGAGTTCAGAACTATACCTTGAACCCCTCAAATGGAATCATCAAGCAGCCAACAGCCAACTACACAACAGTTATCACATTGTCTGTGTTTAGCCAGGGTACCTGAAGCCTCAGACTGCTCTCTCCATAAAGGGGGGTGGGGGCGGCCAGGGAACTTGCAGGGGGGCAAGTATGCCCCTCCTAGTCAGAGAAGAGCTACACCAAGAAACAGGAGACCCTAAGTGTCATCTGCTTGTTTGGGGCTTGGTTTGGGTTTTACCTGTACTTCAAGCAAAGCAGGGAGCACACACTGGTCATCATAGGAAACGCAGTGGACAAAAAAGCCATCGGCAGCTCACTCAGCCTCTGCCAGCTGAAGCTGGCCGGCCCTCAGCTTTCCTGCCTCCACGTCACTGCTCATTGCAGCCCTAATGAGCTGCCGGAAGCACAGGCTGAATATTTAATGAGGCCGCTCAGCGTGAATGGCTATTGTGACCAGAGAAGGGTCCCTGTTCATGTGGCAGAGGGGCCTTACAATAGCTGGCCCTACTGCTGGGTCTTTTAGCCAAGCAGATAGCATCCTTCTGGTGTTCTGTGTCACTGGGCTGTCCCCACTCCTCTACCATCTCTCTCACTAACAACATGGACACACAATGCAGCCTGTAATTCCAGCTCCGGTGTTGCTTATTGAGTCCAAAGTGGCCCGGGATCTTTCTAGGAAGCTCCCCCACCTCCAAAAATAAAAAGGAATTAGAGGGTTAGAAGAGAAATCAAGCGTCCTCTATCTAAACCAAAGATATCCCCGGGGGGGGGGGGGTACGGGGAGATACGGGGACAGCAGAGTCATTCGGTTTTCTGTCATCTATTCGGTTTTCTGTCATCACTTTCTACAGCGCAGCTATTACCAAATGCTGTGGCAAAGGTCACAGGTCACAGGAGCAGGTGCTTTTCTTTAGCCAGAGCCGGTTGTCACACGGAGAGCAGCACCCTCTGGCATTTGTGGGCATGGCTCTTGAATCAGTCTGGATTGGTCCTCTATACCAATATGGGGTCCTGAACATACGCAACTCCAATGCTTGGCACATTTCTCACAGCACGCACACAAAAGTTTTGTTGCTATGAATTACCTGACAATTGTAATATAATTAATAAAAGGAAGTTCATGACTTTCATAGATGCTTTTACCTATGTTGAGGGTAATTACTTAGACTCAGTTACTGAGACTCAACTTCCATGGATGTAAAATGCATATAAAATGATGGAGCTCTGGGTCTCACCACAGCTACTGAGTGTGCAAAGACGGAAAAATCCAGGTGAAAACATGGGATTTTTATATTTGAAATAACAGCCCGATTTCTAAACTAGAACTTTCGTCCACTTTAACAAATGGAAAAAAAACAAACAAAATTAACTTCTGGGCCAAGCAGGGCAGTATACATCTATAATTTGAACACTACAAAGGTTGAGGCAGGAAGATCAGAGTTTAACAGCCGGGGATACACTGCATGAGGAAAAAGAAAAGGAACTTTTATTTCAAGATTTGAATTACTAAGTCTATTACTAAGTTTAGACACATAAAGCGATTAGCCAAAGCTATGAGTACTAGCCAAGTGTTAAAGTCTTGGACTTGAGAAGAACAAACTGTCATGTTGATTTTTTTTTTCTAGAGGGTAGACAGTTTAGCCAGTCTCTCAGCTACGTATGGCACTAAAGGCTCCACATTATCTTTGGAGGAAAAAAAAAAAAAAGCAGTGTGTACTGAAGCAAATCACACTGCAGAGCCCCATGTGCTGCTGTTTATAATGGATTTTCCCTGGAGCAAAATAACTCTGTGATTGCCAGAGAAAAGCACACAACTGGGAATGAGGGTCAGAAGCTGGGAGACAGAGCCCCGAACATCTGCACCATGCTGCACAAAGACCTGGGTGGGCAACTAGCTGCAGCGATTGAGGCCGGGGGTGTCTTTCCTTCGTATGCATTTCTTGTGTATTATTGTTTCCTTCGAATGAAGGTTTGAGAGCAGTCAGCAAATGTTTATTCAGCACCCACTCCATGGCACTGTGTGCACAGATTAACGCATTCTGGACAACTGTCCACAGTCCTCACAAATCACTTCTGTAAGCCTGGCTAAATGCTGGAGTGACTGAAGAGAATTATGTAAGGAACAGAGGATCTGTACAGAGAAATTAGGAAATGATTGGGGGAGGGGTGGATCAATTACAATCACTCAGTTCTCCTCTTTGTGATAGTCTGTATTAAGTATTTGGGGGCAAAATCTTTTTACACGCTTTTCCCCATGGACTATTTCTTAGTCATCTTCAGTGGGAGAAGGATAATTAAGGCAGCCAAGACCTTGCCCTCATGACATTTACGTTTTTATAGGAAATCCAACTACAAAGTTTCAAATAGCAGTTATGGAGAACACATAAATGATGTGGTGACAAACGGTGCGGGTAAGGGCTCCAATAAAGGAGGATGAGTTTGATAAACTACAGAGAGGACACCAACCTAGGTGGATCTAGTAGCTAGAGGAAGTGCGTCAGGGTGACTCTGGCAGTTGATAGAAAGGAAAGCAGTGACAAGAACAGAGAAAGGCTGCCCCAGGAAGGACTGGGAAGGAGGGTCAAAGGCCCATCGTCCAAGAGCCAGGAGGCCTTCGAAGGTTTTCCCTGGTACCTAAGAGCAAGGGACAGTATGGGGCGGGGGCGGGAGGGGGATAGTTCCAGTCCATGTACTGACATGGATTCATTTCTTTCAAGAAATTCCTTTGGGCTGCTATGTGAGGAATGGCGTATAGGGAGTATTGGTGAACAGGAAGAATTGAACACAGGGATTGACAAAGCCAACTTGGGATCTCAGGCAATTGTAAGCAAATGCCCATTTTTTATTTTTTTAAAGCAAAATAGGAACAGATTTTATTTGCAAAGGAACCTCTCTAAATAATACTAGAAAAAAATCATTGTAACTGATTTGCATTTTGCTCATTTCAATAATCAGATTAACTTTTAACATTTGATAACATTTGGACTTTTTAAATGACATTTTTCCTTTTTCCACTAAATATTTGAGTGGACAAAATTTATACTCACTGTTAAATTATGATCATCTCATTCATCAATACAGAAAAAAGTTCCAATGACGAGTAGTCCTTTTGATATCTTTTTGTTATTATAAACGTGATGTACAGAAGGGTGCATCATATCCCTCATTTTGTCATAATTAGAATGTGCCTATAAATCTACAAGTAAACACACTGGATGGTAAAAGACAAAAAAAACCCACTTGGACACGATAAATTATACCGGTCTCTAGATGTTCAAACAGTGAGACGAAAGGAGGATATTCTTCAGAGAGGATCAAAAGTTTCAATTGCTATGGGCATATGATCATATAAAATGATATCTATGTAAATGAACTCCAAAACATGAATACAGGAGCCTCCCTCCACCTTGTAACTGTTTTTTTCTTTTCTTTTGTATCTTTTGTCCTGTTATAAGTTTATCTGTTTTGGGGAGGGTAAGAGAGAAGCACAGAAATGACAAAGTGTAAACAAATGCAGCAGTGGTAAGCATTAGCCACTGTTGACAATGAACTTGTGGGGGCGGGGCAGGAGGGGAAAACTGGGAGAAAGCAAGGGAAGGGGTGACACTGTTCATTTTCTATTGTTTTAGTAACAAAGGGTAATCATACTATACAGTATCTCCCTGATAACAAACCAGCTGACATCCTTATTACAAATATCTTCTTGGTCTTCCATTTCATTGAGGTATTAAGTAGTATTTAAACTACTAATTTCTTAGGGATCTACCTTGGGTTTATTCAAAGGGCCATTCGGCTAATTTTAAACTTTTAACTATCATCCCACACTGTGAGGAAGAGCTCGCATGTACAAATTCTATGATTTGCTGACTTCCTAGAAGTCCATGAAAAAAAATTTGTTTCTTGACCTTTAGCCATGTATCAGAAAAAAAAAAAAAAGACAAAGGCAGGGACGTGGAGGAAAAGCAAACCCTGCACCTCCCCCCCCTGGGGGGGGGCATTTTAATACCTCTAAACTTGTAACCTGTGATTTGTTCAAAGAGGCAGGATTGTCTCAAATTTTGAGCTCAGGGGAATGCAGATAGAATTTCTTAGAAAGCTGATGTGCGTCACTGAGTAAACCATTTCAGTTTTCTATCTAGGTCCACTTCTATTTCACCTAACTTACCTTAAAAGTCTCATCTTGAATGAAACAGAGTGTCTGGAGCATCAATGGCCACTGTTGTGGCTCTACAAAACACATGCTTATGGAAATACCATAAAGAGGAGAAATGAGGAAGTAGTATTTAAAAATTGAATTAAAAAAATTCAAGTCTGACAACAATTTTAATCCAGTGAGTCTCCACCATACATTTTATTCTTCCATTTCTCCATGCTCCAGGATGCTCTCTGATCCCTTTGAGAAACAGAAGACAAGTAGCATATTCTTATTGATCCTGGTTGGCCTATTGATAATCCAAGTTTCTTGTCATGTACTTCCCCTAATCTACATTTGAGGAATATCTATATATGACATTCGAAGCATCCCTATTTTAGTATACTGTTGAATTTTGCAGCATTATAAAGAATAAATCTCTCATCAGAGTTTGAGTCAATCAAACAGTGGGTATAAGCCAATACTGTGCATTATCTCTTTACTTTAGGGAGCTTTTTTTTTTTTAATACCCATACAAGCTGAAACCTACTCCTGATAAATCTTGCTGAGTAGGCCCAGGAGAGCACAGTCTATGTATTTAGAAGTCTCTCCTCCCCAGGGAGGGCCATGTATATTGTTTCTATTTCAGAACTACTGTGACAAAGGGACAAAGGTTCCTGAGTCTCCAGTGCTGTCACTAAGAAGCCACTAAAAAGAAAAGTCTTCAATGGGAGATATAATAAGAATAATGATTTGTCAGAAGAGAATTTACATGATCCCATGTGGGATAAGAAACAGTCAATAAAGAGTTCAAAGGTATTTCATAATCATGTCCAATGCAGAGGCGCACATGTAGATGAAAATTTCAAGCTCCTTGGTTCTATTTTTGTTAGAATGGTAAGTTCTTAGAAACAGGATGGCATTCTGACCTGAGAGCAAACTGTTTTGCTACCCACTGCTGAATAAAGGCTTTTGGTTTAATAAAGACTTATTAGAGCTGGGTGCTTGTGGCTCATGAATGTAATCCTAGCTACTCAGGAGGCTGAGATCTGAAGACTGCAGCAGAAAGCCAGCAGGAGCAGGAAAGTCCATGAGATTCATCTCTAGTTCATCACAGAAAAAGCCAGAAGGGGCACTGTGGCTCAAGTGGTAGCCTTGAGGGAAAAGGAGCTCAGGGACAGCACATGGGCCCTGAGGTCAAGCCCCAGGACACCCCCTCTCCTCCTGCCAAAGACTTATTGTTCTTACATAAAGACTTATATTTCTCAAATAAAATGTTCCCCTCCTTAAGTTACCTTTTAAGCCACTCTTGTAGACTCTGCTACATGTCGATTAGCAAAGTTTATTTTGCTTTCTATGAAGAATTGTTGAGATGAAGAACTTGTCAGTATTTACTTTGCTATTTACTTGGTAGTATTCTGACACTAAATTCCAAGTGTCTTGCCACTTGAACAAATTTGGAAGACATTGTACTTATATATAGCTTTCTAAAACCCATCCCTGGGGGGCGGGAGGAAGGAGAGGGGAGATAGGGAGGGATGATAAGGGGAAACAAAGGAGGAAGCAACAATGCTTGATAAGAAATGTACTTATTACCTTGCTCATGTAATTGTATGGTATTTTCACAATAAATAAATAAAATAAAACCCATCCCTAGGAAACAGTGAGTGATATAAGATGTTCATTGAATGTTCTCAGGTAGGCCTAAGGAGACAACTCAGTATATATGATTTCTTCAATTCAAACTTGATGGGTCTATGGAATAGAATGAAAATTAAATGGGAACTGAGAATCTGTTGGTTCCTAAGTTAGATTCACATGCGGTATGCTTCCACAGAGTGAATATTCTGGATACTGAGTTGAAGAGTTTCCTACTTACAGGTATACATGTGCTAAACAACAAGGCTCTGACATGCCACCCAAAACCCAAAGACATCTAATGCTTAGCCAAGAATCGCTGACGGTTCACATCTCTGCACAGCTCCACAGGAAGTTCTAGGAGACAAATGTGAGCAGGCTTCCTATTATTTTTCATTCATTCATCCATTTTGGAAAACCTACATGAGCTATATATTTGAGAGAGATTTCTAAGAAAGGATTGACTGGAAATCAAGAGGGTAATATAAACTATCCTATCTGGCAGCTGGTAAGTCTGCATGGATCCTAATTAGCAGCTCCCCTGGTCTTAGGCCCATATCCTACTCCTGTGGTCCGGATCTGTATGGTGTCTGATAGCCTCATGGTAGATTACACTGTGCAAGTGTCTAGCTTCTAAACAGTCTATGGGACAAGGAGGCTGATGATCAGGACTTCAGCTCATGGACTAAAATTTCTAAAAATAACTTTCTATTCTTTCAAATGAGGAAGGTCCTTAGGGGCAGAGACTTTTCAACAATCAAATATTCTACTCTGAAGCCAGGCAGTAGTGCCTCATGCCTATAATCCTAACTACTTAGGAGACTGAGATCTGCGGTACAAAGCCAGCCCTGGCAGGGTGACCCTGCCCATGAGACTCTTATCTCTAATTAACCACCAGAAAGCCGGAAGTGATGCTGTGACTCAAAGTGATAAAGTGCTAGCCTTGAGCAAGAAAGCTCAGGAACAGCACCCAGACCCTGAGTTCAAGCCCCAGAACCGACCAAAAATAAATAAATTCTACTCTTGTGAAAGCACAGCACGTGTGTTGAGCAGTCTTCTAACCAGTGCGGTGAACACTGACCCTTATCAGCTGTCAAGTTCAAGTCTTTGAGCTTCCTGCAGAAGCACACACATACAGGCAGCACATGGCTGTGTTTAATTGGCCTGGCTGACTAATGACACGCAACACCACACATACACACAGCTGCTCCTATGGTGCTTTGTAAGTATCAGTATACATTCCCATTAAGAGAGGTTTACTCTAAACACAATGGAGTCAACTACAAATATAGGTAGAAAAATCTCTATACTTTTAATGTCTTCCCCCATTGATTAACTTCCAGAAAGCTGACACACTCTAACACCCACAATGGCCAAATTTCTGCATAAAGACCCCATACTGTTCCCATCCTGCAACCTTGGGTCATTCCATAGGTCTGTCCTCCACAGTACCACGGTTGCCAGGCATGGGAGGGGGGTTTCCTGATTTGTATGAAAACCAACCAAATGTTGCTATTCTGAGATCAGAAATCAAGTCTCTCTCTTCAAATTAAGCTCAAGGGTTTTATAATCACATCACTGCAAGTTTGCTAGCAGTGTGTAGTGCAAAATCCTAACTGCAGACTCTAGTGGGCAGTTAGCTGAGCGGCTGCCGCATGTTAATTAAGCAATCTTAACTGATTTATGGACTGCCCTCATTTAAATTTACAGTGCCATGCTCGCGAATAATCCCATTTATTCTCATGCTGTCAAGAACAGAAATTGCATTAATATTTACTTGTAAATGGATCTGTTGTAGTGGACCATGTATGAATAAGAGTCACTTATAAAGTGCTCACACACCTTTAAAGAAGGTGACTGAGAACTGTATGGGAAAAAAATCATTAGGGGAAACGTTTGCAGAAATGTAAGTGGCAAATGAGGCAGGAGAAGAATAAGTATCACTGAGCTTTCCTTCAGAGAGGGAAAAGTTACTCTTGGGTTCCACTTGGAAAGAAGCCCAATTTAGTTCTAAGTTGAGATTTTTTCATATACAACAACTCATTTGCTGTTAAGTTTCTTTTGCTACATGTTAAGTAGTTCAGTTTCTACAACTGAGTTTACCCTGGCAGTATCTTCTCAGGAAAGGATCGTCTAGGAAGGAAAATTCAGAACCCAAAATATGCTTCGGATTGGCATACTTCCTAAACCATAAATGGGGACATGAAATCTGACTGTGATGGGAGGGCTGGCCTGGAAATCCCGAGGTGTATGTCTGTCACGCCCCAGCAAGTCTAGTCAGTGGGACTGATGAGAGGAAAGGAAGAAGGAAAAGAGAAAAGAGTAAAATCTTCGGAAAGATCGGTAGGGTGTGAGAGGGGATAAAATGTTACACGAGAAACTGTGTCAAGAAATTCTGGATTTCTCTCAGGCATGGGAAATGCCCTCCCTGGTTTTCACCTCTTAAAGGTGGGAGGAGAAAAAAAAATATCTGATTTATGCACTGAGAATTTTAGTAGATGAATCAGATTGCCGGCAGCTAATATGTATATGGGAGAAAATGATCAAATTATTAATGCTAATTGTCTGAAGACAATAGGTATCTTGTTGCTAAACATTAACTTTGACAAGAGATCCTTGCAGATGCCTAGGTACTTTGAAGTACTGGTGATACTTTCCAGAAGATGGAGAACCATGGTTACTTCCTAAAACATGTTCTGACAAACCTAGAGCCTGCTTTTTATTTTCTCTTGGAGGTACTGGGGATTTGAACGGAGGGCCTCATAGGCTAATGCTCTAACCATCTGAGCTACAACTCCAGCCCTGCTTTTGCTGGTTAGTTTTGAGATAGTCTTCTAAACTGTTCTGCCTGGGCTGACTTTGAACTATGATCCTTTTGTTCATAGCCTCCTAAGAAGCGAAGATGTGAGGCATGAGCCACCAGTACTGGCTGAATATCTTAAAAAAAAAAAATTACAGTCTGGCCAGTTTAAATTCTCAATGATTTGACATTTTCTATTAAAATGTGAATCCATACTTTAAAATAGTAATCTCAGAATGAAGGAACTTCCTAGTTATAACTCAAAAGTCTAAGGGGAAAAAAACCCCAAATAGAGAAATACTGGATTACAGAAAAGTCAAAGAATCACAGTTAAGAGCAAACCACAGAGCCAGGCCCTGGTGGCTCATGCCTCTACTCCGAGCTACTCACGAGGCTGAGATCCGAAGACTGCTTCAAAGCCAGCCTGGGTAGGAATGTTCAACCCATTCTTATCTTCAATTAACCATCAGGAATGATAGAGTACTAGCCCTGAGCAAAGGAGCTCACAGAGAGAGCCCAGGTCTGGAGTTCAAACCCCATGACTGACCAAAAAAAAAAAAAAAAAAAAGTAAACTACAGATAACAAAAAAAAAAAAATGCAACTCATACTATTGAGAGGGGATATCTTCATCTCTCTTCATTGGAAAAAGACCAACAACCCAAAGGGAAAAGTGGTAAAAGGTATAAATAAGGTCTTCTGGAAAAATAAAAACCAATGGTCCAACTCACTTATAATAAAAGGCAACACACGGAAACTACAGAGACATGATTTTTTTATAGCGATGAGCAACAATGGCAATCCACTATGGAGGATATGGGGATATGAGTATATTCACACAATACTAATGGGAACCCATCTTGATACTCTACCATGGAAAGCAATTTGGCACCATCCATCAAAATTACAACACATGTACCGAGGGACAGACACTGCCAGTTTCCTGACTTCATCCTACATATGTCCTTTATCCACTTAACCAAATGGACACACAAAGTTCTTTGCTATAGGGAATCTTGTTTGTAACAACAGGAGCCTAGGGACAACCTAAATAAGTCTTGACATAGCTATACAAAAAAAATTACCATGCTTTTGTAAAAAAATAAAATAGGGAGACTAGAGAGGAATAGAGAAACATCAGGCTAAGTACAAATCTAAGGAGCATGGTAATGTGTGCAGGCCTGTTCTGTGTAAAAGCAGAACATGGCTTCCTATGTGTTTATGTCTCTAACAATCGCTGGAAAACCAGTGGGTGAACTAGCAAGGGGAGCTATTTGTGAGCAGGCAGGAAACAACACAGTGGGGTATATATGACTTTAAGCTTTTTGTATTGAGTATTAGCCATTCAAAGCCTTTTGGAAAAGTTTAATACTTTGCACATGACATGTCGAATGTTGTCCTCTCCTTTCTGGGAGAAATAACCAGTTCTCTCCTTTTACTGCTTTATCTTAAACAATTCTTTCCACTCCGGGCCTTAGGGGTTCAGTCCTCGCTCCTGCCAGCAGAGGGCTAACGTGAGCAACTGGGATAGAGAGGCAAAGGGTTGTTGAATGCCACAGGAAGTTCATGCACTGGAACTCAGACTCTTTGGGTGTCTCCTGAGTCATTCTCCTCTGATCCGTGGCCACCCTGTGGAACGTGAGAGGGACAGAAGAGGCAAAGGGAGCAGAAAACGAGGCTGGTGGAAGTGATGCTCTGGCTGTTCCGGCCTTCAGCAGAAGCCTGGCAGAGGTGGGGACACCCTGCCTTCCTGAGGGCTGTGGACAGAGCAGCAGCATGGAGCTGGGCAGGGAGGAAGCAGGCCATGCACCTGGGGCAGGAAGATGGAGGTGGAAGTGTGAAGATGGGGTGCTGGTCTTAGGTACACAGAACCCAAAGTGTGAATAGGGAATTGTAGGCTCCGAGGAACAGAGCAGGCAGAGACAGCAGCATCAGAAGGAAGATAGCCTTTGAGACCTTTGAGGACCAGGATCTACCTGGCCCACTTGTTCCTCATGGAATATTAAAGCCCAGCACTGGACAGAGAAAGGAGGAGTTGGTCAGTACTTCAATAAGTGTGGAGGGTCCAGCTCAGTCACTTCAGTGGGTATGGCCTGGCCACTTACCTTACCTTCTCACAAGTGCAACTTCCTCCTGTCCTGTGAGTCATATATCCCCCACTAACCACTTCCTGTGTGCTATCTCATTCTGTCTTCACAACAATGCCAACAATTCACTATTTCAAGACAGGGTTTCATGATGGAGCCCAGGCTGGCCTTAAACTAACCATCTTTACACCTCACTCTCCTGAGTACTGGGATTACAGGTGTGATCCATCACACCCAGATTCAATGGACTTACTTTTTAGATGAGGAAATCAAAGTTCAGAATACTTTTCATTCACAGAGCCAGAAAATGGTAGACCTGAAGTAACCACTGAATCTCAGTCAAAAGTCCATCATTTTTTTTTTTTTTTTTTTTTTTTGTCGGTCGTGGGGCTTGAACTCTGGGCCTGGGCGTTGTCCCTCAGCTCTTCAGCTCAAGGCGAGCGCTCTACCACTTGAGCTACAGCGCCACTTCCGGTTTTCTGGTGGTTTATTGGAGATAGGAGTCTCACGGTCTTTCTTGCCCGGGCTTGCTTTGAACCGCGATCCTCAGATCTCAGCCTCCTGAGTAGCTAGGATTACAGGCGTGAGCCACCAGCGCCCGGCCATCATTTTTTTTTTAAAGCTACTACATTGTAAAAAGGGGTAGGGAGGGTAGTACACTATTTGACTTACAATCAGATAGATTCTCATAGTTCCCACAATGGATCTTAACTTAGACCTACATGGAACTTACTTGTGTTCCTTTTACTCAGAAGCAGAGAAAAGACTACAGGGTCTAGGTGCCTTGTAACATAATACAGTTGCAAAGCATCATGGGTCTAATTGAATTGTCTACAGCATGGCCACAACCTGTTCACTCCCACACTGGGGCCAAGTACATTAATGGGACAGTTCAACATTATCTCTGGGGAACCTGAGACGCATTTATCTCTATGTGGTCCGTGAGGCGTTGCTGG
The DNA here is from genome assembly GCF_024711535.1 of Dipodomys merriami. Lineage (NCBI taxonomy): Eukaryota > Metazoa > Chordata > Mammalia > Rodentia > Heteromyidae > Dipodomys > Dipodomys merriami. The sequence continues at coordinate 20,536,394 of NW_027202604.1, read as the reverse complement.
CTCTTGTAAGAACTGCACTAAAACCCACATTTCTATGGGCTAGATAGAAGCATTCAAGTGATCTCCGAATTTTCCCTCTCTTAACCGAAATCTTTTGAATCCAAAGGTATAAAGAAGGATTTCTATTTCACTTTTATACTACTGGAGTTTTGAACATCTATTTACAAACTGAAAACTTCAACAAGTTAAAAAAAAGATCATGGGTAATTATACTACCAATCTCTGCCTTCTGTGCAAGGCCAACATTGCACCACGCACGTTAGAAGATAGACAGATCGAGAATATTCTCATTAATCTGTCAAAATTTCCATACAAATCTTTTCACATGTCATCTGTGTATATAATTATAGAGGATAGATAAGCAGAATTTCATCTTAGGAACCTGATTTTGCTCACAACCAATAAAGACCAATCAGCACATGGAAAAAAAATCAAATGTAAGAAAGAAAAGTACTACTTATGGCATTAGGTCATTGAGTAGGCCTATGCACCATCAATGTAATCTTAAAATCTTACATTTACATTCAAGAGTTTGCCTACAATAATCCTTACTTAACTATGATGAAGACCTTCATTATAATGTGTGGTGATTAAGATTGTTTGTTACAAATCTCTCCAGGTCAATAATTTTTATGCAGTATTTAAATCATCTACAACTCATCAAAAGTTGCCCTTTCTGATGAAAAAGCACATGATAAATCCACATTTGCCCAGTTCTCTCTCCATTTCCTACTCTTCACCTCTAAAGGAGCTACACATGTAGTATTCTAGAAGATGTGTTTTCACCTATATGGGTAAGTGCATGCATTTGTTTTTTTTTTTTTTTTTTACAAAGAAGCTCTAAACCATGCAAACATCTGAAATTTTTGAAAGAAAATGGATGCAACATACAAACATAGAACACACCCAGTATGCACCAATCTAGAAACAAAATAAAACCCACCTCCCAAGCCACAAAACAAAACAAAGCAAAGCAAGCATATGCAGGGCATACTGTAAAATTGATATTTTTGCACATCTTGCTTTTGAAGGTTGGGGTAAAACAGGTGAGGATGAGCATTTGCTATCCAGAAGACATTTTTAAACCCCGTGGCAACAAAAACAAAAAAGAATTCAGCAAGCCAGTCCCGGCGATTGAGACGCCCCCCTGAAGCTGGACCGCCCCTCACCTGCTCCCCTTTTCTCCTCTCTCCCCAGAAGAAGGCACTTCACGGAAACGTCTGGGAAAGCCCTTGGACTTTACTTTGTTACACCCTCTAAATGGATAAAAAACAAAAGAGAACAGGTGTAGAAGACAATATTTGCAATTGGCCACTCAAGAGTTCCACACAAATACCCTCCCTCCCCTTCAACACAGGTGTCCCTGACAGGCAGGCCTTTCCTGAGGTAGGTGTGTGTGTGGAGGGGCGGGGGGGGGGGGAAGAGAGGGGGGCCTGGAGCTCAAAAGAGGAAACCACACACTCAAAGATGGCACGTTTCAGGAAGGTCTCTGATGCTGGAACAAGAAATACAAAAGAGCTCTTCCAGGTTGTCTTTATGTATTGGAAGGTGGAGGTGGCATTACTCTGGAACTTTAACAAGAATGATTCCTCTCATTCTGATATCTGCTGGACCACCTCTGGCTTCAACTAACAGAGGGGAAGGTATTTGCTGATGGCCAGTATCCTACCCTTGTGTTGCAACTTTCTCTAAATTTGGTTATCATTAGAGAAATCCAGGGTTTGTCTTTTTCTCTTGCGTTCCTATCACCTTGGGATAAATGCTGTCCTGCTACACAGTACAGACTGTAGAATACATACCAGGGAGACAGGAACAGGAACTGGCAAGTTATTACTAAATGAGAAATTCTCTGTGTAGTTTCCCTTTAAAATGTAAATAACCACAGCCACCATGATTGGCTATAGACTTGAGATACATACTTCTTGCCACCATACATGAAGAACACTTGAGCTAAATGAACACTTCAAAGTATTTGATTATATTTAATTAGCTACATTTCCTGGGCTGGAGAAACTCACACTGAAATGAATCCTATTGTTCCCAAGCTCCACAATCTGAAAATGATTTTTTTTTTTTTTTTTTGTCGGTCGTGGGGCTTGAACTCTGGGCCTGGGCGCTGTCCCTCAGCTCTTCAGCTCAAGGCGAGCGCTCTACCACTTGAGCTACAGCACCACTTCCGGTTTTCTGGTGGTTTATTGGAGATAGAAGTCTCGAGGTCTTTCCTGCCCGGACTGGCTTTGAACCGCGATCCTCAGATCTCAGCCTCCTGAGTAGCTAGGATTACAGGCATGAGCCACCAGCGCCCGGCTGAAAATGATTTTTTTTACCCCTACCTAAACTAGAATCTGTGGATATTTTCTTTTCTGGAATCGTGCACAGGAGTGTGAAGTCAGGTGGGTAATTCTGTTAAAAACTTTAACAGCTTTTTTCCTTCAAGAAGTAAATGTTATCTAATTCTTGCTAGCAGGCCCTTTCCCCCCTCCTTTGTAAAGTTTTTATTTTGGTAATTATTAGGCTACATATTGGGTAAAAAGTGCTTGGCAAAGGAGTCAAAATGTAGAGAAGCCAAAAGTTGGGAATGTGACACAAAGGGCGGAGAGGGGCGATTGCTGGAATTCTGAACTTCTTGTCTCCCTCTATCGAGAACTTTCTGGAACTACAATGACTGTCCTCCAGACATCACGGATAGGCTGTGTGGCTATGCACATTAATCTGAGGAAATCACGAGTGTGTTGGAATGTTTTTACAAATTTTCATAGAAACTTGAAACTTGCAGCTTCCTCAAATGTTTAGACTTTTCCTCAACCCTTAGCCCCACTCAGAATTCTGCCAGATTCACTGTAGGGGGAATTTTGGAGCAGAGCCGCCATCTCCGCAGCTTTTTTCTCACACACAATCACAGGCGCTTAAAACTACCACCCGTAAACTGACAACACTTCACTGAGAAGCAAATGTCAGACAATCAATAATTAATATCTCCAGCAATCAAAAGGGAGGGTCATCTATGCTGACCTACAATACAATCAATAACATTGGAGAGGATGCTGGTCAATCCTGAGAATTCAAACAGAGGTGCTTTTTCGTCACTTTGAGGAAACTAAACCCCTCATGAAAATCTCCCCTTTCCTGCTAAGTTTTACAAATCCACCCATCCACCACTTGCCTAGCACAATCAGTCGCTGCCGTTTTTCAAAGTATCATGAAGCATGGTGAAATGGAAACCTTTATCTGGGTATCCTTTTGCTGCTTTTGTCTAATGACTGTGTGTTAGCCTGTTCCAAGAGCCTCCACTGGCATCCCAGGGCCGACTTGACAGCAGGGGGCCGGTTACTATAACAACTGACAGCTCTTGTGAATTCTGAAAGGCCCTAGAGTAGCCATTTGGGAAACAGTTATTGAGTAAAAAGTTGCTTGGAATCATTACTACCACGTGACCCAGATCTCCCTGAACAGTTAGTTGCCTGGAGAGGAAGAAAGAAGAAGAAAGAAGAAGAAAATTGTCCACCTCTCACAACAGGCCTCGAAAAGCTCCTTCGCCCCTACTCCTTTCAGCATCTCGGAGCAAGACAGTTTAACACCACAGTGTCATCATGAATGACAACCCTCTGAGACAGGCCAGATTTTGGCATTCTGAAGTGTGCTTTAACTCTCCTCACTGGCTTGACACATTGTCAGGTGCTCAATGGTAAAAATTATTCCTAATGATTAGAGAGAGAGAAAAAAACCCCACCAAAAACAAAACCTTGAAATACGGCTACAGATGCAAGTTCTAGGAAGAGGCGAATTGCATAGGCAGTTAGCAGTTTTAAAAGGAAAGAGTGATATCCTGAACATCTGTGGTCCACTAAATGGTCTTTCTGTAGAAAGAATAAAGGCCATCAATACGCAAAGCCCCCGAAAATGCCTTGGAAGCTTCGCTTTTGCTAAGCTTAGGAGTCGTGTTATATAAAACCTACCTTTTGATTCTCATTTTCTCAGCGCAAGAGGACCCTGAGTGGTGGGGGACTGAACTCAGGGCCTTTGTACATGTGGAGCCCCATGGAGAAGCTCCTGTGAAGGTGGCCTGTGCTTTGAATGCATGGAAGGAAGGGGGACTCCAGGAGCGCTGGCCCCACGATCCATGCTTCTAGGTCATCTCCTAGACAGCTGCCTCTGCCCGAGCATCTGTCCTTTCCCTTTGTTCTACACACCCACTTCTCCCTGCCTCTGGTTCCTTTCCACTGCACGGTAGCCACGGTCAAATCCCTTCCACAGCACATTGTTTCCCTTTATCATAGCTGCAGCCTGGGGAGTATAAATCCAACCAACCCTCTCCAAAAGCCACGGGGCCAGCGGGGGCAAAGCAGCATCAGCAGATGCTGGGGCCAGCTGGCAAATGCTTGCCCATCACAGAGGAGCCATGGGGTCAGCTCTGGCTTGCAAGGGCCACCAGGGAAGAAGAGATGAACATCTGTGGATCTTACTGTTCATCGCAAGAACTCAGGCAGCTGGGATGTGAGTCACGTGTTATGTCAAGAGAGTCAGCACTCCAAAAGCAACATGTAGAACTTGATCTAAAGGACACTGGGCTTGTGGGATAATGTTTATTGGCGTGCTCACTTCTTCCACAAGGGAGCGGAAGGACCCTCTGCAAGGTGCGACCTTTGTCTACTGGACAGGCTCCAGTGTCCCATACTAATGCGAAGTGTAAGAAGTGGTGAATACAAGGAGAAGAAAAGGACTCACCCATAAAGGGCAGCAAGGCAAGGTGTGAGGAGTAGCAAAACCTAGGAGCCCCATGATTCCACATAAACCATTTCCCTGTCTGGAACCTTTCTTCTCTTGGGACCCACAGGCTACCAAAGGTGGCTGCTTGAGAATTAAACGATACCCCATGTATTGGGTATGGTTGGTATACACTCCTGTAATACCAGATTCTTGGGAGGCTGAGGTCGGAGGATCATAAGTCCAAGGCCAGACTCAGCAAGACCCATCATTTCAACACAAACATTTAAAAAGGGCTGAGAGGATGTGGCTGTAGCTCACCATCGAGCATTGGGTAAGCTTGGGTTCTGTCACTAGCACTTATTATTTTTTTTTAAGCAACAGGTGCTTTGCATTAATTCAACTATTATTGGAGGGTTTTTATTAGTTGTATTTCTCCTTTGCTGTCCCTTCATAGTCACCTTGTTTGGAAGAAGTCCCTCTTACCACACTGGTCTCCTTGATGACTTTGCTGGTGGGGGTGTAGGGGAGGCAAACATAGAATGCGAATCCTCAGCCAGCTAGTAGGGGAAGTGTTAGCGTCAAGGGCAGAGGGGCATGGAGACAGCACAGCACCTACCTGCTTGCAGCTACTTTGAGTGGTGGGAATACAAGGGGGACCCACATTCCCAAGAGGCACATGTGGTCAGTCATTGCTCGGGCTCGGGTGGCGCGCTACCACGTGCCTACACTCGACTTCCACATGCATCTGTCTGTTTGCCTGAGCTCCCGTCATGCCAACACGAATCCCCCACACATTTGCGGTTTGCATCCCTTCATATTTATTACACTCTGTCTCCCACTGAACATCCAGGGAAGAAAAAAAAAACATTGCAATGTCAACAAAACTCATTTGTTTTCACGAACAGCATTCTTAATGAGGAAGCACCGACACATGGCAAAAATCCCTGAAAGTCTGTGAGATGGAACTCAGAGGAAAAGAAAGACCTCTTTCTATTTGTGCAGGAGGCTACATTGGTGCTGATTGAATTTGCCACCGGACTGACTTATGAGCTCAAGAGGGACATACATTTGCTGGATCAGAGCAAAAAAATCTTTCTAATATCAAAGTCGAACAAACCTGAGTGGAAGGTTACAATTTCCCTGGAGAAAGTTTCTAGTCTTTTGATCCAGAATCTGTGGACTTATCTGAATTTGAGAAGCTGCTTTATCCTTCTGGGAAGTCTTTCCCAGACTGGAATTATTACAATCAACAAGATATTCTGTCAACTAGGGAACCAGTACTCATCACTTGGGATTAAGGCAGACCAAACACACCATACTATTCAACAGCAAAATCTATTCCAAGTAAGCTGAGTAGCTCATGCTGATAATTCTAGCTACTGGAGAGGCTGACATAGTCAGAAGAGGGTTCTAGATCAGTTTTTTTTTTTTTAAAAGGTTGCAAGACCTCATCTTAACTAGTAAAAGTTGGACATAGTGGTACATGCTTGTCATTCTGTGGAAAGCATCAAGAGAAGGATCTTGGTCAAGGCTGGCTTGGACACAGATGCCCCTATTTGTTGAAAGAAATTGCAAAGTAATGGAAATGTAACTGAACAGTGACAGTGTGCCCAGCTTCCAGAATACCTGAAGATATAGTTGGTTCCTGAAGTTGCTATCTGACCAACCAGATTCAAGCCAGTTGAGCACTTCAATGAGGAAGTCAGTTCAAATTCCTTCCTTGCAGTGTCTTTTTGACATGCAAAGGGTGCACTTCCATTGTAAGCTGGGCGAGGAATATATACTTCTCTCCAGGCACACTGCCCAGTCATCAGAGGAAAGATAATGGAAAGGCTAAGACATTGGGATATGAAGTCAAATAATGTGACCACGTCAGCCTGAGTTTTCAGATTTGCATAATGAATAGGAGCACTGATGAGCACCAGTGGTTCATGCCTATGCTAGCTACTCAGGAAGCTGAGATCTGAGGATCTAGGTTCAAAGCCAGCCTGGGCAGGAAACTCAGTGAGACCCATATCTCCAATTAGGAATTCCCCCACTTAAAAAAAAAAAAAAGTCCAAAGTGGGAGCTATGGCTCAAGTGGTCTAGCCTTGAGCAAAAAAAAAAACAAAACAAAACACAGAGCCAGTATTCAGGCCCTGAGTTCAAACCCCAGGACTGGCATTCACCCACATACACACACATACATACATACATACACATATACACATACACCCCACACAAATAGCACTAAATCCTGAGATATAACCTCCTGAACACATGTCTGCGATGGAGAAAATTCAATAAAAGGGCCATGGTTATCCAGGCCTAAAGATAAACAAAGCTATTTCTAGGAAGACAATTTGTTCATCACAGAGAAAGATGTATTCAATGTCCCTCAGAATTCCAGAAGGAGCTGGGCACAGGTTACTCACAGATGAAATCCTTGTTACACAGGAGGCTGACATCCGAGGATTGCATTCAAATACAAGAGAGTCTTATCTCCAATTAACCAGCAAAAAGCCGGAAGTGAAGATGTAGTTACAGTGGTAGAGTGCCAAGCCTTGAGTAAAAGTGCTAAGCAGATGTATGAGGCCTTTACTTCATACCCCAGTACTGGCGCGAACACACACACACACACACACACACACACACACACACACACACACACACACACACACACACACACACACACACACACACACACACACACACACACACACACACACACACGATTTTTTTTGTAATACCAATAATCTTAAGACTACACAATTGCTTTGCTCTTTGTAACTAAATTCTTTCTGAGCCCAGAGACTCAACAAGTGGCGTACCTGAGCACACTGGTTGTATATGGGACTCATAGTCCGACATTGATCTCAAATTATGCAAAGCCAAAATACCTTCCCAAAATGTGTCTTCTTCTCTGAGTGGAAGCAGCTGTGCTGCTTCAAGTCTTTTCAGGAACATTAAAGCATATAAACAGCTTGTCTTGGTAAAGCTGGGGAGTCGCAGCTAAAGGAATTTGCTTTCTGACACTTTCATTCAAAAGGTGTGTGTTGCTCCTGTCTTGACAAGTAAGGCCGAAACAGCCCACTTCAAAAGCTACTGAATTGATTTCTTCTCCCTCATCTTCAAGAGCTCTGAACCTGGCAGTTAGGGGTTGCAATATTTATAAGGCACCCATCAGAGCTCCATTTAGGAAAGGAGACGAGCGGAAGCTGTTAGCCGATTTTATTTTTATCAGCTGCCCTACCACTCTGGCTTTTGTCTATAACCACTTTGCATGCATTCCTTCCTAGCTTCATTTCAGCTTCTGCATCATTACAGATTCGAGCTTCTCTCTTTCTCTGCAAAACAGAACTCTGCAGGTCCCCCTCAAAATGGTAACATAGCATCCTATCTTGTAAGCTAGATAAATCTGCAGGTAAATTTCATCCTCTAGATCCAAATTGTGACCTGTTTCTAATAGTTGCTTGATTGACACTGAGATCTCTGACCTAACAGGTGTCTTGAGGTCTGTACCTGTATTATTTTTACTTTGGGTCAAATCTGAAATAACAATGATTTGTTGCTTAAAGGTGTCTTTTTAAAGGAAATAGGTGCTGAATGCAATGATCCCAGTGGGCCTGAATATTCAAGAGCACTTGTGGCAATGTTTCCCAAACTCCCATGTATACCCCCCCCCACACACACCCTGTTACCTTATCTTTTGTTGTTGCAGCTCTGTGACCACCTGTGGCCAGGAGGGAGCGAAAGGAAGTTTTCACCTGCCTACTCATTTTCTCTCTGCTTGTTGCATATCTTTCCCAGAAAGACGAGCCACAGTGGTGGAGGACTGCCCTGACCCTGTCAGATGTCACATGGTTGAGAACCTAAACTTCGATCTGTCGGGCAACTGGTCTGGGGCAGCTGCTCCGGAAGCTTATTCCATGAACAAGGCTGGCCACTGGGTGTTCACGTTGTTTGACTTGGGGTTGGGTCTTGTCTTGAACCTGGTTATTCAGGGACAGCCCCCTCAGGAATTAATTGCCTTTAGTCCCATTAGGAACACCATTCAAGCCAATTCCATTAATTTTATAGTACTCTTGCCTTTTTTTTTTTTTGTATTTAAGCCTGAAGTAGTTCTGCTCAGTTGGTTAACCTACATTTACACTATATTTAGCCCTAAACAGATGTCTTTTAGCTATTTCTAGGATACTCTGCACAACTGAGCTTCAAAAGAAGGAACTCTACAAGGAAATTCCAAAAGTTCCTTACGAATACTGTGTTATGCCACAGGCAGATAGGAAATTGTATACACCTATACAACGTGACTATGAATCTAAGGAGTGGCATTTACCTAAACCTGGTCATATAATTTTGTGTGTAAGTTCAAGGGCTTGAACTCAGGGCCTGGGCACTATCCCTGAGTGTTTTCTGTGCAAGGCTGGCTGGCACTCTATCACTTCAGTCACACTTCACTTTTGGCTTTTTCTATTTAATTGGAGGTAAGAGTCTCATGGACTCTTGCTCTGGCTGGTTCTGAACCGTAATCTTCAGATCTCAGCCTCCCGAGTAGCTGGGATTACTGGGATGAGCCACCAGTGCAAGACTTTGTGTATCTCATGTTATAAAACCATTCCTTTCAGGTACATACCCAGAAATAAAGTCAGAGTGAATGTAACTCAACAACCATTTTCATTTTTACCATCCAACTGTCACTGAGACAAGTATTTCCTACAATTTACACTGAAGTGAAGGTTCCCAAGAGATCTGGGGCACACTTCTTAACCTGTAGATCAGGAAACTGAGGCTGGGGGAGGATTCCTACCCCTATCCCTAACCTAAAGCAGTGCTTCTGTACTTGGCACTTCATTGGGACTTCATATAATACCCCTTTGCAGATAACTATTTTTCTAATTGCCCAGTCCTATGCAATTTCAATACCACTAATACATTGCCTATCTGTGGCTACATTCGATGTGTATTTGTATGCAAAGACTCCTGGTAAGAATGCTTGTGTTCTGAGCTGGGCACTGGCAGCTCACACCTATCACCCGAGCGGATCACAACCTAGGCAGGAAAGTCCATGAGACTCTTCTCTCCAATTAACCACCGGAAAAATCAGAAGTGGGTCTGTGGCTCAAAATGGCAGAGCATCAGCCTTGAGCATAAGAGCTCACAGACAGCACTTAGGTCCCACGACCGACCAACAAACCAACCAACAAAAATGTTTGTGTTTCTAGCCACAGGGGTGGTGGGTCTGCTAGAGGCTGGCTCCTAATCCAGGCTGTGACCCCTGCTTCTACTTAACTGCTGACAGCATCTCCTTTCTTGGACCTTGCCCTCCTGTATCACCAGCTCCTTCAATGACTTGCATTCATCCTCAGGGCAAGGCACACACCCTTTCAGGTAGCACCCAATGCCTTCCTGATCTGGCTCTTGCTGTGCTACATTCCCTTCCCACACACTGTTCCAAGTTAAACGCATATGCCTGCAGCAGGCATATTTACTCTCTCCAGACTCATCCTCAAGCCCTCCTCTCCTGACTCACAGCTGCCTGGATATGAGATCTTACAGAGCGCTGACCTCAACTTCCCTCCCAGGCTATACTGAAGCCCAACTTGGGACTTATCCATCTCCATCCACTCTGCATACTCTATTATATATGTGCTTGCCCATTCTTCCGATGGATGGTGAGGGCAAGAGACTGCATCCTTGAATCATCTCATCCACTAATGCAAGGCAGGAACAGTAGGAAGCTGTAAATGGTCCATGCCACATGACAGTATAAACTTCATCATGCCATATATAACAGAACATGAAGCTGAAGCATCTAGACTCATAGCCTTTCTGAGCCTGGATGGTACTTAGAGGAAAATGTACACCCCCCACCCCCACATCCAGCTTTTAGTTTATGGTTTTTATGGCATGGGCACTGACTCAACTTCTAGGCTCCACAGTTACCACAGACCAGATCTGACCAGCACATTCCATCCCTCTGGATACCAGAAGACTCTGAGGATGGACAACTGACCTATGTCAATCATAACGTACACGACCTTGGGTCTTCATGAGAACTCTTTGAGAAGAAAAAAAAATCCCTGCTACTGGGCAGTAGAGACAAAAGATTAACATGGGCCATAAGTTAACTACATGGAAAGAGTTAGCAGGCTGCCTAAGAGAGATCACACGGAGAGATTCCAGTGGGGGAAACACAGGCAGACCACACCAACCAAGCCCTCATATCCTTGTTCCATTCTCTGGTCCAACCAGGCATTATGCTCCTAAAACTTGCAGTTCCGGGATCAACACAATTTTCTTCCTCTTGTGTTAAAGCAGCTTGAAAGGAGATTTTTTTTTTTTTTTAGCACAATATAACAGGGCTCTGACCCTCCCAGTACCTACGCCTGATCTGCACAATAGGAATGTAACAAATACTAATTCCCTTTCTCCTTTCTCATCAAAGGGAAGGTCCAGGCACGAGGCCTACCATACATACTGGTAAGAACCAGGTGAAATTGTGCCACCCAAATGCTTGCTACAATGCCTGGCTCCCGAGATAGACCCACCCACTGAACACCAACAAGTCCTATAGCATCATGTGCCATGAGACATGGGTGGAGGGATGGTTCAGGAATCCTGGGTTTGCTTCTCTACTTCATGAATCCACTAAGTGACAGTGTCAACAACTCCCAGTGAATGCAATCAGAACCCAGAATACGAGCTAGGAAGGGTCCGTTCTCGATGGTGATGGTTGTGCTGCCACGAGGAACTGGGCCCATCTGTGGGTGTCAGCAAGGCCTGCATCAAAGGCACGATCAGGAAGGAGGGTTTGATCTGCCTCATGCTCTACTTATGTCAAGTCCGTTTGCCAATCACCCACTCTTACTGTGTCTCAAAAGGCAAGAGAACACTGCTGTTCTAGCTTCAAACCCTCACTGCCAAAGGACACACACGTCTCCGCTGTACTTGCCAATTCTCTCTGGGAGCTCTCTAGTGCTTCCTTCTTTCACGTTAATAAAAAGGAAAAAAAAAGTTGGACAGAAAAAAGGGCCCTTGTCCCCTCTAGGCTGTTCTCCTGCTTAGCCAACTCATCCATCCTAAAACTAATTCAATTTTATTTGCTTTGCTCCGTAAGGATTTTCTTTTTAGCCCTCATCTCTGTGCTATTGGCATTGAGAATTCGGTTAAAAAAACAACTCAAATCTACTGAGTGAAACCAAGTTTTAGAATATACACATACACTATTATAAATTATGTTAGGCATAGGGTGATTAACACACTTTCCATTTGGTCTTTTTCTGAAACAATAAACAGTTGTCATTTCCTCAAGGTAAAAAGAAGGCCACACATCTTGAGTGATTGGTAGGGTTTAAAAAGCTGTCTTTACTAGGGGCACAACTCTCTTCTACAATACGTGGGCAGTAAACACTTCGTTTTTAGCTGTGTGACCTCTGTGTCTGCTCGACTATGTGGTCCTTCTAGGGTTCTGTGGTGTCTTTTCACAGATGGGCAAATGACAGTGGTGAGCCTGAGAAACAGTCCTGAGGTTTTTGTCAGAACTACTTGGTTATGATGTTTCTTCTGTGGTTGTTTTCACTCGGAGACAGGCTATGTAGCCCAGGCTGGCCTTGAATTTGAGATCCTCTCACCTCAGCCTCTTCAGTGCTGGGATTATAGTTATGAGTCACCATATCTGGTTTTAGAAAGTGTGTCTTGATGCTGGGATGGCTAAATAGTGTCTGTAGTCTGGCAAAAGAATGTGGGACAAAGACTTAGAGACTAAAAAGATCCCAGTCACAAGTAGAGCCAAGAGTCCCTGTTAATTTCCCACAATCATTTTAACTTGCATTAGAAATCTCTAGCTCAGTATTTGCCTGGAAAAGGGAAGGCAGGGAGGTAGTTCATCCCCTCCTGGTCAGCAGCAGTGACAGCCCTATCGTTACAATCAGAAGCCTGAGGGAAGCCTGAGATGGTGCCTTTTGTTGGCCCAGGTTCTAGTCCCTAGACCCCAGGACACACAGGAAGGAGACCTGCCTGTACGTTCTGTGAATCTCACCTTTAAAATCCATCTCCAGGCAACTGATGCCTGCCCCCTGCCTTAGGACCAACCCTGCCATCACCGGCTCTCCCGTTGCTTTGCTGCAGCCGTTTCCTTTGCCGGCCTCTCACCTGCCCTGCTTCAATCTCTGCACAGCAACCAGGTCATCAAGTCCCATCATGTCACTCTTCTGTACCAAACCCAGTGGGTGTCATAGCCACAGGTAACGTGCCATCGAAGGCCCTCAAGGCTGACCATAGCCTGACCCTCTTCTACTCTGCCCCTCTCGACTCATGCTCCTGCCACTTACATCACGGCAACATGCCAGCCCGCCCCTCACCCAGGTGCCTTTGATCTTCCCTCTGCCTGGAGGAGCATGGGGTTAGGCTGAGATGGAGCCCATCTGATTCCCTCATGGAGGCCTGTTCATCTGTCATTGCCCCGCTTAGATTTTTCCATCGCCAGTCTGAACATGAAACTGTTATGTTCCTATTCTTCCCAGATTTTCTTTTCTCGATGACACACAACATCGTCTCAGGACTTACATCATAATTGTTTATTGGCCCGGATCCTCCACTAACTGGAGGCTCGATGAGAACTGGAATTGTTGTGTTGCTCACCTTTGTATTACAGGTGCCTATCCATGTGGCAGCTTCTCAACCTTAATTGAAGGAATGCAAAGTAGGGAGGGAAGGAGGGAGGGAGGGATCAAAGGACAACACCTGTTTCTCCCTGGTGACGCTTGTTAGACATTGGTCTGGGAGGGGCAAGCAGCCAGGCCTGTCAAGTGGCCAGCCTGGCTTTCTCAGGTGAACTGGCTGAGAGGGTCTAGCTAAGAAAACACAGAATATCGACAGAGACTCAGGCAGCGGGAATGGCCCTGGTGGGACACAGTGGGCACATCGGGACAATCATCACAGAAGGGAGGCTTACCACTTGCCACTTTTATATCACCAGTATTAACTATGACATTATACACGAACTGGATCCTTACTATCCCATTTAATCTTCAGCAAAAGGCTATAAAAACAGCATGAAGGTGAAGAGGACTTACTCAGTGGCTACAGCCAAGTGGTATGTGGTCTCAGAGAACCAGGAAATGCTCTGGAACTTAGCAACTCACTTGGCAGGCTCACAAACTAAAATTGGAAATGGGATGTGAATCCAGCAAACAGCCAAGCTGGGAATCTTCAACTTAGATCTCCCCCTGCTTTTCAGGCAAAACCTCTTTGGTACTTAAATCCTGGAAGCTTGCACCTCAAAGGTAAATGTTTTGGCCTGTGTCATCTTCCAGAGATAAGATCTTGTCACTAGCCAGCTCTTAGCTGGCTCAGTTTCCATGGGTGAGCAACACCTGGCCAATGTCCCCCCCCCCACGCTCATCCCCGCCCCCCCCCACACACTGTGGGAGCTCCTCCATCACTCACCTCCAGTACACTAGCACAGCAATGAGAAGGACGAGGCACACGAAGGTCAAGGCTGATACCACAATCAGAGGGATGATCCACTCCATCCTCCCTGGAGAGGGCCGGCTTATCATTCCAGAGGTGTTCTTCTCTGCTGCCAAGAGAAACCATCGCAGTTAGACCACCAAGGCAGGCCAGGGAGCGCGCCTGGGGGAGCCCCAGCATGATGTGGCGCTCCACCCCATTCTGTGTGGTTTCCAGTGAACTCAGCTGCTCACCCTGGGCTGTCCTGGAGGAGTAGGGGTGAGGGGTGGAGCAGGAAGGGAAGGCTGCAGTCCTTTTATGTCCTGCTCTGTCCAAAGCCGAATACAGCCTCCTCTGCGGGTGGCAATTTCTACCGGCCAGTAGGATGGATGTGCTGATGAAGTTTGTAAGTAAGATGTTTGTAAGAAGAGCTAGGCAGGAGGAAGATGACCCACCTGACTCCACAGACACTCCCAACCCATCCAACTCTGGATGCACTGAGACAATGCGACTCAGTGCTCGGAGAGGGAGAATGTCCACAGGAAGTGCCCTGGGTTTCTGGAGAGGTCTAAGGAAAGCCAGTCTGGACCAAGTGGCCATGGGTTCTTGCTGTCTTCCCACCCATTGTCCTCCCACAGTGACTCCACCCTGCTCTGTTGGACAGGGCCAGGGTGGGACAGCCATTCAAGGGTGGAGCTCCAGCTGGGCCAGCCGGCCGTGGGTGTGGGACCAGGGCAATGATACTCTCACCCTGGTGTCTGCACCCATCCCTTCTGCTCACAGGCTTCCCCTGCCTGGCTCCGTGAAAGTTCTAGCTCCCAGGAGCCCAGAACCTACCCTTGATCCTTCCAAAAGCTCCCACACCAGCGAAGACAGGAAGCCACACTCACTCAGCTCTAAGTAGCCAGCCGCACGCTTGCCGTTAAACAAGGCAAGTCGGCCAATGGGTTCAGGATTTTCTCCTTAACCAAGACGTCTTACCCAGGCATCTGTTTTTCTCCACTGCTCCAGCCCCCCACGAGCCTCAGCACGAGAGCCTAGTCTCTCTTGAATTGTGGGCCAGGCACCGGAAAATGGCCAGGTGGCTCTAATGGAGCTCAGATGCCAGGCTAGGCGTCTGGAGAACAGCACAGGTGTACGGAGGTGAGGGGGAGCGGAGACAGGAGGTGAGAACGCAGAGGGATGGCTTGAACCATCGGAAGCTGGCTGCAGCTGGTTTGTGCTGGGCAAGGATTCTACCCGCTCTGTGAAAATGAGGCCAGCACACTGCCGGCCCAGTGCCCCTCTGCAGGATGGACTTAAATGCAGGGCTAATCAGGCTGCGTTTCCCAGGGAGGGAAGGTGGGCTGAGCAGAAAGACATAATTAGCCTTGAGAGATATTTAAAGGGGCAAGGCTCCGGAGCTGCGAGGAGGTGTGTTCTGGTGGGTTTTACTGTGTTTCCTCTTAGGGACTTTCCACCCAACACCTTTGTTTAGGCACAGGCCGCTGGGACAGGTGGGGCCTTATTATCTTCAACTTACAGGTAAACACACAGAGCCACGCAGGGTAAACACACTGATTCAAAACCACTACAGATCATCTTACTGTAGCCTTCCTGGCTGTGCCAGCTCATTTCTCTGGGCCCCATTTTACCTTGCATGAATATACCAGCTGGTCCTACTGTGTGCCAGACACAGGGCTACAGGATGGGGAGGGAGCCACACCTCAGACAGAAGCAATTCTCTGCACGAGGGGGAGGAGTCATTTAAAGGAGAAGAAGCAGCCCCCCCCTCCCCCAAGGGGCAATCAGCATGCAAATACAGGTTACTGGGAATCACTGGGAAGCACTCAGGGAAGATCTGAAGGATGGAGAGTCAGCCAGGTGAAAATATGACCACAAGAGATACATGACCAAGAGGGAAAATTAGAATCCAGATCAGCTAGAGCCTGGGAGGCTGAATTAGGGGGGAAGTGGTTTCAGATCTAAGCTATGGTAATAGTAGCTGAAACAAGAGGGAGACAGATATCAGACATAGAGTGTTTTGACTGTGAAGTCCTTGTGAGGAACCAGAGTTGCAAATGAGAATGAATTTATGACGCCCCATCAGGGGTCAGCTCAGCCAGGCAATTATCTGGTGGATGTGGGGGTGGGGGGCATCTTAAAGACCTGCAGGTACTGTTAATGAAAAGAAAACAATGTCAGGAGGCTTGATAGACAGGTCACGTGTCCAATTAACTCAGTATTTACCCTGGGAAGGCCTCAGGTGCTAGGGGACTCCCCCAGTGTCTTATTTCTCTGCCACTCCTTACAGAAAAGGATTCTTGCCTGTGGGATTGTGGCAGGCAGGATGCAAATCCTTCTCTTCTGTCCTAAACCCTCGCAAAGGTTTCTCGGTCCCAATAATGCCTTCCGCGTGCATTTCTAACCCGTTATTGGAAGTATCAGCTGCACGGTACTTCTCCCATCTGAAATCCTGTAAGACTACTGCAGACTTTCCAGGCCTTCTTGGGGGCAGAGAAATGATCTTGTTGTGAGGGAAATTAGCACTGTATTTATTCCTGAAATTACATGGACAGCTCTGGAAGAGCCCTCCCTCCTCCTCTGCAAGGTTGAGTTGTTCCAAGTTCTCCCAGGGGGAGATCCAGGATCCAGACAAGATTGTAGCTATTAGCATGGGCGTGTCAGTGTTGCTGGGGGACAGAAAGGAGGTCTGGGCAGGGTGAGGGTCTCAAATTCACAAGGTAACCAGGTTCAGAGCTGGGCTAGACTCCGGATGCACCATTCAGAGTCATTTCATCATACCATGTGGGGCTCTGGGGTCCTATTTTGGGGAGGGGGAATGTCTGGAGATCTCAAGTTGCAGCCAGCACCTTACAACATGAAGAAATGGAGAGAATCGCTGCCCACCACAGCTGGATTCCTAGCCTGGTAGACAGTCGCATTTGCTGAGGCCTTTTCCATGAAGAATAGACATATGAGTAGCTACTGAATTGCACATGGGGCATGAGGATGTCGACTTCATTTTCAAGTTCACATCATGCCTCTGTCATCATGGTACTTAGGGTCCTAGAACTGGATTCTATCTCCAGGTGACCTGAAATCTCGTCACTATCCTGAGGAGCCCCTCTTGGCCTACGGTCCTGAGTCCCTGCACAGCCAAGTCCTAGCATCCTTGAGTGGCATCCTCTCCCATTATCTTCTTTTTTTTTTTTTGTCGGTCATGGGGCTTGAACTCTGGGCTTGGGCGCTGTCCCTCAGCTCTTCAGCTCAAGGCGAGCGCTCTACCACTTGAGCTACAGCGCCACTTCCGGTTTTCTAGTGGTTTATTGGAGATAGGAGTCTCACAGTCTTTCCTGCCCGGGCTGGCTTTGAACCGCGATTCTCAGATCTCAGCCTCCTGAGTAGCTAGGATTACAGGCGTGAGCCACCGGCGCCCGGCTCTCCCATTATCTTCTAACCACACCTATCTGCCCCCTCTTTGCCTTTGCCCTGCTGTTCTCACTACCAGAAATGCCCTTCTCCTCTGGCCCCTGGGAGCTCTTCTAGGACCCTGCTCCTGATTCTGGAGCTATCTTCTCTGAGGTCTCCTTATGGCCTCAGTTTGTGTTATCTCTGGAGGGTGGAGTAGTTAAGATCACAGGTTCAAATCTCATCTCTGCTGCTTCCTGTGTGACCTTTAACCAGTCACTTAGAAACCAATCTGGTTTACAATGGGATGAAAAAAAAGGCTACTTTATAGGAGGGTTAGGCACATTCACTGAGAAATTATGTGTAGGATGCTTAGAAGTGAGTAAATACAGTCATCGTCATTATGTTGTGCTGCTTGCTGCTTCT
Source organism: Dipodomys merriami (assembly GCF_024711535.1). Lineage (NCBI taxonomy): Eukaryota > Metazoa > Chordata > Mammalia > Rodentia > Heteromyidae > Dipodomys > Dipodomys merriami. Next base: position 20,518,438 of record NW_027202604.1, on the reverse strand, counting down.
TGTGGACAGGACACTCAAGTACAAACTGTTCCTAACTACAGCAGGGTGGATTTCCATCTGGCCTTCAGCAGAACAGGAAGAAAGCTCTGCTTCTTACTAGCTGTACAAGTCTGGGTAAGGGAACCAACCTTCTCTGTGCCTCAGTTTCCTCCTCTGTCAACGCAGATAATGTTGTGGACTGTTATTGTGATGGTGGTGGTGTGAGGATTAAATTAGTACATGTCCAACACTCGGAGAGTGTTGCTGGCACTCGGCAGGACCTGGCTAACGTTAGCTGTTGTGACTGTCAACGCCGCCATCTGCAGAAGCATAATCCTCGTCACCATCACCACCATCCGGACTCTCTTCCCCACCAACATCGCAGCACGGCACACCAGGCAGATGGTGCCGGGACGGGTGTCCGCTGATTCTGACTCCTCCTCCCTGTCGTACCTGAATGCATGAGTCACAGCCACGCGGCACCTCGGATGCAGGGCGTGGGCACAGGGGCTGCTGACTGTGGCACTCCCGCAAAGAAGCTGCAGCCTTACAGTCTTTCCTGAGACAAGACCCCCATTCCTGCCATCCTTCTGCAAGACACCTGTCCTGCTGCTATATCTGTGGAGCAAGCTGCCAGGAACTACTAAGGACACCCAGAACCCTGCACTGTCCGCACCTCTACATCTCAAGGAACCTTCCCCAGGCCAAGACACCCAGAGACCAGGGAATGCTAGAGAAGCCCCATGATTTCTGGAATCCATCCGAGGACCCCCAGTGGATACCTGATGCTACAGACAGTACCAAACCTTCTAGATTGCTTTCTCCTATGCATTGCACTGCTTATGAGAAAGCTTCATGCAGAAAGTAGGAGTGGTATGAGAATAACCATAACTAATAGTGAAAGACAGCACATGTTAATAGCACGTTAGGGTGAGAGCTATGTGAATGTGGTCTCTCTCAACATATCTTACTGCTCCTTAACAAACCCAATCTATGATTTTCCTTTTATTAAGTCTTTTCACATAAAGGAAGCACTTCAGGGCTTCTTTTAGGCATACTCTGCTGTGGGGCCATTATGAAGTAAACTGAGGGTAATTTAAGACAATGGGGACCAGGTACCAGGGACAGCCAATCTGATAACGAAGATAGCTATTAGTAGCTAAGAAAGAGTGCCATGCATACTATGTGAAAACAGAGTTGAGTAGGATGAAGCAAAACTCTGTCAAGTTTCTTCAGGCTACTCAGAATGGTGCACAATTTACAACTGTTTGCTTCTAGAATTTTCCATGTACTATTGTTATTATGCAGTAACTTGCATATGGGTAACGTACACTGTGGCAGGCAAAATGAGGGTTAAAAACCTTCTGCATCAACGAAGGCAGTGTAATTCTGATGTCTTGAACATCAGAATCAGGCAGACCTGGGTACAAGCTCCGACTTGTCTCTTGTTGTGGCTTTTGAGCAAATGAATGCTCATCACTGAGCCACGCGTCTGTCCTCTATCAAAAGGAGATAGATGTTAATATCCCCCTCTCCAGGGAGCCATGAGGATTAAATGAGATAATCTATGCAAAGAGGTTGTAAATGATAGCAATTTACAGGGCCAAATGCAAATAGAATCAGTAGGGCCTCTCATTCAAAGCTTATTGAGAGTTTCAAGCTGGGTGTTGGTGGCTCACACCAGTAATCCTAGCTACAAAGGAGGCTGAGATCTGAGGATCTGAGCTTTAAGACAATCTGTGAGACTTTTACTTCCAATTAAATAGCAAGAAGCCAGACTTGGAGGTGTGGTTCAAGATGGCGAAACCCCAGATGTGTGCAAAAAAAGCCATGTGAGAGCTCAAGGCCTTGAGTTCAAGCTCCAGGACAAAACACAACGCACACACACACACAACCCACACAAATTAAACAAAATTATTAAGAGTTTCTAGAAGGGGTGTGATTGCAGGGGGTGGGGGGAGGGGGGACAGTGGGCGGGTAGAATGCTGACAAAGCTGCTCCTGAGAGTCAGGCACCAGGCAGGTTCTGTGGATGCAGGCTCAGAGAGCATGCCTTCTGCAGAAAACGGCTTCCAAGTGAATCCGGGAGCATGAGACTGGAGACGAGGCTCTCCAGATGAATGCAGAAGAAATCTAGGAGACCCTTAGCTATCTGCTCCCAGAATTCATCTCAGCTCTGCATCCAGTACAATCAGAATAAAGTGCCTCCATTCTGCTTTTTAAAAAAATAAAAAAAAAAAGAAAAGAAAAACAGTTTTCAGTGGCATATGTCATCACTGAATTAATGCTGTTTGCCTTTTACTGGCTTGGCTCTTATCCCAGTAGAAGCAAATAAAAACGGAGTACAATGTACTATAAATGTTACAGGCAGCCATACATGGACAGACCCAACTCAAATGCTTCCTTCCCCACCCAACCCCCAAATCAGGGCTCAGCTCCAGCTCCCGGACAAGAACCTTTATGCTTTTAGGACTAAAACTAGCTTGGATCTGTAAGGACACTGCGGGGAGTGGACAAAGCATGGTCCTAGCTTTCACAGCGAGATAGAGAGAAGCACCATCATCTGTATGTTCAAACGAACAGGCTGCCCCTCTCTGGGGCAATGCCACATGGGTTCTGAGTAACATCCTCATTAAAAACATACTTGCTGCCAGGCAGAAGTGTATCATGCCTGTAATCCTTGCTGCTCAGGAGGCTGAGATCTGAGGATCATGGTTCAAAGCCTGTGTGGGTTCAATTACCCATCAAAAAGCTAGAAGTGGAGTTGTGGCTGAAGTAGTAGAATGCTATCCTTGAGAAAAACAAAAAAGCTAAGGGATAGCGTGTAAGCCCTGAGTTCAAGCACTGAGTTCAAGCACCGGTGCTGGTAGTACACACATACACAAACACACATACACAGGCATACACACATGCACATGCACACACACACACACACGCACACACACACAAACTACCCATGTTAAAAAAAATGAGGGTGGCTGCATTTTTTCCAATTGTAATTTTAAGAAACACAGGAAATGTACCATCCTACCTATTTCTATAGTTTCATAATGCTAAGTATATTTATCCTGTTGTGCAATCAAACAGCAGAACTTTTTCATCTTATAAAATTAAAACTCAGTCACCATCAAACATAGCTTTTTATTGTCCTCCTTATTGCTTCTGACAACCACTCTTCTACTTCCTGTTTTCTGAGTTATGACTAACCTAGGTTCTTACAAGTGGAATCACAAGGCTTTCGTCTTCTTGTCACTGGTTTATTTCACTTAGGATAATGTCCTCAAGGTTCATCCACAACGTACCACATTTGTTTTTCAGACTGGATAATAATGTGCAATGTGGTGACTCACGTTAGTCATTCCGGCTACTAGGGAAGCAGAAATGGGGAGGATTATGGTTGGAGTCCAGCGCAGGCAAAAAATTCAAAAGATCCCCACCTCAATCAATTAAAAAAAAAAAAAAGGCTGAGCACAGTGGTAGATGCTTGTCATTACAGCTATGTGAGAAATATCAGGAGGACTTCAGTCCAGGATGGCTTAGGAAAAAAGTGAGATCCCCATGTGAATAAGAACTAAAGACAAAAGAGCTAGGGATGTGGCTGCATGCTTAGCAAGCACCAGGCCCTGAGTTCAAACTGCAACATGTATGTATGTGAGCGCACATGCGCGCGCGCGCGCACACACACACACACACACACACACACATACACACACACACACACACACACACACACACACACTAGGTGATATTCCAGTTTGTTTATCTACTCATCCATGGATGAACAAGAGTTCCCTCTATCCCTTGATGTGTGTGATTAATGCAGCTGTAAACACAGTGTGAAAATATCCCTTCAAAACCTCTTTTGGATGTATTACTCCGCAGTAGAATGGCTAGATCCTAGGGGCATTGCATTTTCAAGTTTTTTTAGGGACAGTTGCACTGTGTCTTGTGGGAACTATGCACTTTGATGGTTTCACTAAGCAACACACAAAAAAGGGGTCCCATTTTTTTTCACTTATTATTATTATTAATTTATTTTTGGCCTGAAACTCAAGGCCTGGCTGCTGTCCCTGAGCTTTTTTGCTCAAGGCTAGTGCTCTACCACTTTGAGCCACAGAACCACTTCCTGTTTTCTGGTGGTTAATTGGAGATAAGAGTCTCACAGGGACTTTTCTGACCAAGCTGGCTTTGAAACATGATCCTCACATCTCAGCCTCCCGGAGTTAGGATTACAAGCATGAGCCACCAGCACCCGGCTCATTTCTTCACATTTTTATTACTTTTTTACATGTTTAACATAGAGGCATTCTGCCAGGTGGAAAGTGACTGGACAACTTTTTCTTTTTTTAAATAGGGCTACAAGATATTCCTTTTTTTTTTTTTCTTCCTGGAGCCCTGAGGGTATCTGAGCCACTGTGGCAACGGGACAATGTGTTGGTTCCAGATACACACATTCTACTGTGACAGGACAGCCCTGGTGCTGTGTTGTGTGAGCCCACATGAGTCAAATGAGAGCACTGTTTGCCTCTCTTGGTAATAGTGAACAAGGCTCTTCCCCAGTGCTCAGGCCTGCTTCATCAGACTGAGAGAATGATGCTCTGCCATAGTTATTAAACGCTGGGAAATCTATGGTGTAATTTAGCAATTCCTAATTCAATTCCCAATCTCATAAATATAACCAGTCCTATCTTAGAACACTGCCCCCTCCCCATAACCACTTTCTTGTAACATCATGCGATTCTCAGATTAGTTGGGGACAAATGCCATTCATTACCTTATGTCAAAGAAACCAGTCCCTACAACCTAAATTCCTGACTGCAGTCTCCTTAGTAGGGTTCTAGGATGAACAATGTCATAGTTCTAAGGCTGGGGGCGCTGGGAGAAGGGAAACATTGACAGATACTTCCCAGGATCCAGATACTTTGAAGAAGGATATCCAACCACATTTAGTGGCTGGGTAAGCGCTTTTATCCAAAGTGGGTACTGGGGAAATGGGCAGCCCAGAGTTCTGAAATCAGGCCAGAAATCAGGAACAACCTGTCCCTGTGTGACAAGCACAATGTTTCCAGAAGCTTCCCAACTTTGCCTCATGGGAAGGGCCAAAATTGCTGTTGATAAGAGAACCCCTGTGTAAGTGGAAAACTGGTAGGGTTTTAGAAGCACACATTAAAACATTCACTTAAAGTCAGGCGCCACTGGCTCATGCTTGTAATCCTAGCTACTCAGGAGGCTGAGAACTGAGGATGGAGGTTCAAAGCCAGCCTGGGCAACAAAGTCCATGAGACTCTTATCTCCAGTTAACCACCAAAAAGCCAGTTGTGGCTCAAGTACCAGGGAGGTAGCCTTGAGTTTAAAAGCACGGGGATAGAGCCCAGGCCCTGAGCTCGATCCCTAGGAATAATACAACAGAAGTTCACTTAATAATTAATATTTCATCTGCAACCATCTGGGTTACTCATTGTAGGATTAGTACCATAGCATAAAGGGAGTTCAAGGTTGGGGATGCGCCCTTCCCAGGTACCATGGAGTCAAGAGATCATCCTGGGCCCTGCTTTCCTCCTCACTGGATGGCAACCATATCATCATGGCCCTCAAGGGGGTGCTGTAGGGCAAGGGGCTTACACTTCTCTGTCTGCATGGAACACATGTGAACCAAGAATGTCATCATTATTTCAACAGTTAAATCTTTTAAAGTTGGGTTCCATAGAGCTTGAGGATTCCAAAGAGGTGCCTTTGGCTTTCCACCAGAGGAGTAGGGGTGGCTCTGTTCTAGCTCAAAGCAGACAAACAACCCTAGTCAGACAAACAACCCTAGTCAGTCCACTTGTAGCTTGAGGGCCACCCGACGGCAGGCTATGGTGAGATCTGGCTGTAGGCTGTCAGCTGCTAGGGACTGACCTGGGCCGGCCCAGGGCTGAGCCTGCAGTGAGTGAGCGAGTGAAGGTTCACACCCTGGAATTCTGCGCAAGTTTCCATTTGAAAAAAAAAAAAAAAAAGTTTCCCTTACTTAAGAAAACAAAACCAGACAATGCCAGAACTCGAGGCTGTGTTTGTAGACTGTGCACTCTGAAATGTTTTGGCCAGGGACATACCCTCCTTCTTCCCCTACCCCCCAAGAACATATTACTGTAGCACCTGGCTTAGCATCTGCCTTCTCCTTCAGCTGAGGCTCTGGAGGAAGGACCACATGCCAGGTTGCCATATAGCTCACATCCAGCTGATGGCTGGGTGCTGAAGAGATGCTCAAAGAGGCTTGGGCCGGAGGAAGTGTCCGGTCCCAGGACAGGCTCCCAGGCAGTGGTCAATGTAGGAATCACCACTCCCAGAGAGGCTGAACACTGCCAGGCTCTCCCTGCTCCTCTCGAGAAAGGACACATGCTCTCCAGCTTTCTCTAGTCCTCACTACCACCCCCTAGTGTTCAATGCCTGGTCCTTTTCCTTCACCAACATGAACTATGTGATTTCTGTGTGTGAGCTTGCCACGTCTCTGATGGGAAAGTTCTCTTCTTCTCTCCCAGGAGATATTAAAATCACTCCTTAAAACACTGCTATCAAATAGCAAGGGAAGAGCAAGCTCAGGACAGAGAAGGTGGTAAGACAAGCCTCTTAGAGATACTGCTCAAAACTTAACATGCTTTGTCACTTTAAACATTACCATTATTCAGCTGGTGCCGGTGGCTCACACCTGTCATCCTAGCTACTCAGGAGGCTGAGATCTGAGGATCTTGATTCAAAGCCAGCTGGGGCAGGAAAGTCCATGAGACTCTTATCTCCAAAAAACCACTAGAAAACTGGAAGTGGCGCTGTGGCTCAAGCGGTAGAGCGCTCGCCTTGAGGGGAAGAGCACAGGGACAGCGCTCAGGCCCAGAGTTAAGCCCCATGACCACCCCCACCCCCCAAAAATGATCGCTTTTTAAAAATTTTTCTTCAGATAATTCTTTTTCACTGAACTTGAAAAAAAAATACATGTGGAACACATACAAGCAAATATTGATCCAAAGACTTTTGAGTGATAGACCTTGTGAAACAAATCAGACCTGCCTTTGTAAGCAAAGTTCCCTGCTTCACCTGTCTATCCTCTGGGTTAGGTGTGATCCGTGGTTGCTTTGTAAGGCTGAAGGGAGCAGGTGTGAATGAGAACTGTGGTGGCCACAGCTGAAAATATGTGCAATGAAGCTTTGAGGGGGAGGGAATCCCATAATCTCTTTCAAATGAAGACTTCCTCTGCTGGGAGCTGGTGGCTCACGCCTGTGATCCTAGCTACTCAGGAGGCTGAGAGCTGAGGATCATGGTTTGAAGCCAGCCTGGGAAGAAAAGTCCATGAGATTCTATCTCTAAATGACCACCAAAAAGCCAGAAGTGGAGCTGTAGCTCAAGTGGTAGGACACCAACCTTGAGTGGAAAAACCAAGTGAGAGCAAGTGGCCTTGAGATCAAGCCCCATTACCAACACACACACACACACACACACACACACACACACACACACACACACACACACACACACACACACCAGAATAAATAAGCAAAAAAAAAAATGCACATTGCCTGCAATTCCAAGGAAGCTCTTCTGTGGCTTTGGGAAAATGTAGACTCGGCCATTTGGCTAAAGGTGGCAGAGAAGCTACTCAGGAGGCTGAGATCTGAAGATCACAGTTCAAAACAAGCCCAGGCTAAAAGTTCCGAGAGACTCCTATCTCCATGTAATCACTCAAAGAGTCTGGAAGTTGAGTTGTGCGTGACTCATGTGATAGAGCGCTAGCCTTGAACAAAAGAAACTTAAGAGAAAGACCTTGAGTTCAAGCCCCAAGGCTGGAGAGGCTTGGATTGATGGGGGTCCCACGGGCGATCATTAATGCAGCCATCAGGAGACTCAAGTTAGCCTGCTCTCTAACATCCTTGGATGAATGCTAGAAAGACCTTTTTTGGGGGGAGGGGGAGGTCTCCTCAGATGTGCCACTGTGAACTCTGTGTCACCTGAGTTTTGCTTCCACCAGCCCTTCTTGTCACAAGAAGGGTAACTCCATTCATCTACATCACTTCCTGCACTAAGGGACTATGGCCGCTCCACTCCACAGTGATGGAGGGACTGAGCTGAGCAAACTGATCTGATTCCAAAAGCTACTTCTGGAAGGCTGTGGGTGTGCTCTGATGTCCAAAGGAGGCTTTTCTTTTTTCTTTTTTTTTTCTTTTTTTTTTGTCGGTCATCGGCCTTGAACCCTGGGCCTGGGCACTGTCCCTCAGCTCTTTAGCTCAAGACTAGCGCTCTACCACTTGAGCCACGGAGCCACTTCCAATTTTCTGGTGGTTAATTGGAGATAAGGGTCTCACGGACTTTCCTGCCGGGCTGGCTTTGAACCCAGATCCTCAGATCTCAGCCTCCTGAGTAGCTAGGATTACAGGCATGAGCCACTGGTGCCTGGCTTAAAGGAGTTTTTCTTCTCCCCTTTTCCCAGAATCCAGAATCTATCTGACTCCACTGGCAGAAACCCATTTCTACAACCTGCCAGCGTCTGGAATCCGGTCCCTCTTCAAGCCTTTTAAACACTGGGCCCTGTTCTCTTTCTACCCGGATTTTCAGAGTCTGGGCAAATAAGATTTGGCACATGGTGAGAATACAGCTCTGGCCACAGTTCCTGGTGCAGAGGAAGAACCACACAAACTTGAACATCAAGTCTAAGTCCATCATTTCTCTTTGGAGACCATCACACACAATGGTCCACACACATAATGACTACATGGGTACTGTCTCCAAACAGGCCTTCCTGCCTCCATTCCTGTCTCTCCTGTATAATCTGCACACAGAGGCCACTAACCTCCCCCTGAGCTGAATTCTGACATTGGTTTTTCATCTCAAGAAGAATCAACCTCATCCAAGCTGGGCATTGGTGGCTCACACGTGTAATCCTCAAGAGGCTGAAATCTGAGGATTGTGGTTTGAAGCCAACCTGGGCAGACAACTCCAAGAGATTGGTATCCCCAGCTGCCCTGAGTTCATGCCTAGTACTGCCACAACACAAAACCTTATGCTTCTCTGAGTGTCACTCACTTGACCACATTCTTTCCTCCCCGGCCCCTCTCTTCAAGGCCTCCTTATGCCTTCAAATACATTCCTGCCCCTGTCATCTTTAGATCTGCAGCTCCTGCAGCCTGCTATGTTCTTCCATTGGTCTCACACTACACTGTCCCCTCCCTGACTCTCGCAACTAACTTAGTCATGCATTTGTTTCTGGAATCTTCTCAAGCTCCTCCACTTCCATACCAGGAGAACGGAAGTCTGTCTTCATCTATGTCCTCTTCCCAGTATCCAGTCCTGTGCTGACTTGTGCCAGTCTAGTGTCTGCTTCTGAGTCCTGAGATTGCTTCACATGTTAAGAAATTCACCTTTTCCACAGCAATCCCTGGAGACAGAATGTTCTATTCCGACTGGGATATTTTGGGGGGATTCCATATTCCTTTCACCCAGTTTCACAGAAGGCTCCTGGGCATCTTTCCCCAAAACTGTAACAAACTGAGCAATAGCCACAGGAGACCCTCCTTCGAGAAATTAGTTCATACCAGCTTTACGACGCAAAGTCAATTCAACACATGAAAATTTATTCTAAGTTGTATCTTAACATACGAGATCTCAGCTTTAGATGAATTTTAATGTTTACAAGTGCAAAAGCAAATAAATATTTACCAGCTGCCTTTTTTTTAAAAAAGAAAAAAAAAAAAAGAAAAAAATCTTCCACAACAGCTTAGATGCAAAAAAAAAAAAAAATTGTTGCTAAACATCTTGTAGTCTGGCAAAATGAAGAATTCCTTATTAAGAAAACCCTTGACAACAATAACAACCCCACAGTACTTCAGAGCTTCCCAGTAGAGGAGATCAGGGCAGCTCATTAAGGTCAGAGTGTGCTACTGGTATGGGGTAAGGAAGATTTCAGAAAGTGAGACCATACCAGCCCCGCCCTGCTTTTGTCAATTAGCCAATGGAAGGTCTGGGAAACAGGGCCACATTCCTTAGGGCTATACCTGTTCTCTCCCGACAGGAGCCATTCATTCCTCCAGAATGGCTCTCTTGAATGAAGTCCTGGCCTCCCCATTATTGTCTTGGACATCATCTTCTCATTCCCCGTATCATCGTTTCATAATTAAAGAAAACTTTTTAGAGTGAAGGCGGCTCAATGTGGTAGGGCACATCTGTAATCCCCACAACTCAAGAGGTGGAGATTGGGAGCACAGGGTTCAAGTCTCACTAGGGAAAAAAGTTATGGAGACCAGTCTCAACCAACAAGTTTGTGCATGGTGGTCCATGTCTGTTGTCACAACGATCCTGGGGGTGGAGTTAGGAGGAGTGTGGTCCGAGGCCAGCCCTAGGGCAAAATAGATCTTCTTCTAAAACTAGCTGAGGTGAAAAGGGCTGGAGGCCCAGTTCAGGTGGTAGGTAGGTGCCTAGTAAGGATGGGGCTCTGAAATCAAACCAGTGCTTCCAACCAACAGAATCCCCCCCCCCCCCCCCCCGCCAAATCCCAAATGCTTATGTTAGCTTTCTAGTTTACCAGATAACTGGTATTAAAGTAGCTTGCTCTCCAATGCCCCTGGTAGGCCCTTGGGACAGCTGTGGCCAGTCATCTGTGTCTTCCCCTTTGCCGAAAGAGGCAGTACCAGGCAGCCAGCCCAAGGCCTAGAACAAAAACCAAGCCACTGGGTGGACACTGATGGCTCACTCCTATAATCCTTGCTACTCAGGAGGCTGAGATCTGAGGATCATAATTTGAAGCCAGCCAGGAAAGAAAAGTCCCTCAGACTAGTTATCTCCAAGGAAGCAGCAAAGAGCTAGAAGTGGAGCTATGGCTCAAGTGGCAGAGAGCCAGCCTTGAGCAAAAATACTAAAGGACAGCCCCAGGATCAGCATGCACAAAACAACCACCAATCCACGCTAAACCAGGTGTGTGCAATAAATGACAAAAGCATCTTCAGGAGTAAACCACTCAGGACTGATGCCCTCCGGACTCATTTTTATTATTGCTAGGTGAAGACTTTGGAATTATTCTGATCTTAGGGCAAGAGATTAGCCAGTAGGTCGCTAAGATAACATCGGGAGACGTGTGGTCTGTCGGTTCTTGTTAGGATAAAAATCTGGAGACACTGCAGTGTAGACAGACACATCCACCAGCCCTGGTTACATCCAGGATATACAATCCAAGAATGATCGACCCACCTGCCCCCAACAGAGGCCTGACAAGGTACCCCTCACATAGCAAGCCAGGACTCACCTGGATTGACAGTGATAAACTTGCTATCCTCAGAGAATCTGTCCCCTCGGGACGCGGGTCTTCTAGATGGCAGGTTGGGGTCACTCCTGGGGTCACTCCCTGTAGACTCTTCCTCTGTGGCTGTGGGAGGCACGTGGGTGGAAGGGACCTCATCCGAGTCCAGGCCTGGGGTGCTGTTCCTCGCTTCTCCGGGCTGCAGGGTGGGGGTGGCTGGGTGCTCCCGCCTGCGCCCCGGTATAGTCTGATGACCGTCCTCCTGGGCAGTCCTGTTGGGGGCGGAGGGGGCCGGGGTGGGCGCTGTCTGGTTGGGCTGCCCGGCAGCGTGGCTCACCCTGCCGCTCTTCTCCTTCTTCTCGGAGTCCTTCTCCCCCTCCTCCTCGTGCTCCCGCTCCCCGTCCTCACTCTCGCTCTTCTCGTCCTTCTCTCCTTCCTCTGTGCCCTCGCTGTCCTTGGCGGGGGCTGAATCTCCATCGGGACCCGATGAGGCCAAGGCCTCGGTGGTGGCCAGGACCGGCCTCCCCGCCTGCTTGGTGGCCGCAGGGGCCGTGGGGAGACGCGTAGGCCACACGGTACTGGGGAAGGAGGAGATGCCGCCCCCACCGAACCCCAGGCCGGCCAGGAGGGTGCTGGTGACCACCGAGGCCACGGTGGCTTGGCTGCCGCTGGAGGAGGGGCCCATGCCTGTTGCCATGGAAACGAAGGAGAAGGGGATGCCCGAGGATGTCCAAGTAGATGACCCGGAGCTGATGGGGGCCATGTCGGCCGAAGAGGCAGGAGACGCCGTGGGCTGTAAGGTAAGCAGAGGGAGGAGAAGAGGCAGAAGGAGACAGCACACAGTGGTGATCAGTAATTTCCTAAGATGTCCTGCTCTGGAAAACCTCAAACTTTTCCTCCTCCATCCTGTGAGGGTGCTGAACGGAGGCTGGGAAGCTGACCATGGCTGGTCCACGATGAGCAACTCTCCTGCTAATGGTTCTTTTGGAATTCCTCTAGATGTGTACTAAGAATTGTACCAGGGCCTCCAACACTAGCCTTTCATGGATACTGCTTGGAATGATCCAAGTGGCAAAAAGTAAGTAGCATTACATTTGGCTCAAAGTACTAAATCAGCAACATCAGCTAGCCTACTATTCTTGGGGGGTAATGATGAGAAGCCAGGGACCCCAACTTTTATGGCAACCAAAAGAACTGCTGGTGAGTAACTAGCTCTGAAGTCTGGGATCTGATTCAACTCTTACCACCTGCATGGAGATGGACAGTGGCCAGCCCAGCTCTGCAGCGGCCAAGTGAGAAGCAGGAGCCACACTATGCACAAGCTCTGGTAACTAGCTTCCATCCGGGCACTTTTCTCCAGCCACTGTGTCTTTCAGAGTCTCAAGTTTATCCAGAGCAAAATCTATGCCATTGCAGATGATTAACAATACTCACGGCAGGAGAGGAAACTAAGACTCAGCAGTGGTAGGGGTTAGGAAGGTGTAGAGACAGAGCTACTTTCGGCCTCCTTTACCCACCATTTCAAACCAGGGCCTAACAAGTTTCCTGGGTCAGTCTTAAGAAATGTTGTTCTTTGGGCTGGGAAGGTGGCTCAGTGGTAGAGCGCTTGCCTTGCATGCATGAGGCCCTGGGTTCCATTCCTCAGCACCACATAAGCAAAAAGAAAAAAGCCAGAAGTGGCGCTGTGGCTCAAGAGGTAGAGCGCTAGCTTTGAGCTGAAGAGCTGAGGGACAGCGCCCAGGCCCCACGACCGGACTCCCCCTCCCAAAAAGAAATGTTCTTTATTTTTATTTTTTTTGTGTCCTGTTGGGGCTTGAACTCAGGGCCTTTGCACTGTCCTTTAGCTTTTCCATTCAAGGCTGGTACTCTACACCACTTGAGCCACGGCTCCACAGCATTTTTCCTGGTCAACTAGAGGTAAGAATCTCTTGAATTTGTTTTCGTGGGCTGGCTGACCCTCAGATCTCAGTTTCCTGAGTAGCTAGGATTACAGGTGTGAGCCACTGGGACCCAGGAACAAGTGTTATTCTGACAAGTTCTTATAGACTAGTCTATAGCTCTAAGATTCCATCCATCTTTTATACCATTTAAAACAATCACCTGAATAATTTAGGGATTGCAACTTCATCACCAAATTTTACACGGAAGGCTTTGTAGCTTAAAGATGTTCGTGTAAGCAAAGTTGAATTCTGAAACCGGTTAGTGAAAATCAAATGCCCAATATAATTAAGTTACATGGTATAAACAAGTCAGACAGCCTAGGCTTGAACCTGCAATCAAGCCGATACTGGACACTTTGGTTTTCTCATGTGGCCAATGGGAATAACAGTACTACCAATTCTGTGGGTTATTTTAAGAAAGAAATGAAATAGTCTGTCTAAAGACTTCAAAGTGCTTAATGAGTTTTAGGCTACTGTTATTACCATCTATACTGGGATTAATATTATGATCAGTACCTGTACTAGGACAGAGAAAACTGACATTTGAGTCCAGGATCCAGAAATTGGAAAATCCTGGAACTTTTGGGTAGGTGAAAATCTGGATTTTGGCTTATGCCAAAAGGAAGGTTTGGATTACTTTTGTGTTCCTGTACTCTTTGATCCCAGAGTTCATAAATAAATAAAAACTCAGGAGATTTTAATTTTCACATAATACAATGTAGGCCTTTAATACTGTTGCAGAGCTTGCTTCACTAATGAATTATAGAGTGAATAATGTTTTCTCCATTTTAATCTCCACATTGAGCAGTTCAACAACATTTTACTGCCACCTCATGGTAAGAATGTGAACTACATGCAAATGAACAACCAACTAGGACAAAGTTACCACATCCTTTTACTTACCACTCCTGTTTTCACAATCCTGGTCCCTTGGAATATCCGGGTGGTATTAGCTGAGAAATAAAGAAGATATAATGTGAACAAAATATCATTTTTTTGGTTCCTCAAAAACCCCCTACTGACACAAATCTAAACTACAGACAATTTTCATGTAACAGAATATTAGTCTTTTGTTATTTTTCCTTCAACCATGTCAGAGTATAAAATCTTTAGCCTGAGCCGGGCACCTGTGGCTCATGCCTATAATCCTAGCTACTCAGGAGGTTGAGATCTGAAGATTGCAGTTCAAAGCCAGTGAGGGCAGGAAAGTCTGTGAAACTCTTACCTCCAATTAACCACTAGAAAACCGGAAGTGGTGCTGTAGCTCAAGTGGTAGAGCGCTCGCCATGAGCTGAAGAGCTTAGGGATAGTGCCCAGGCCCAGAGTTCAAGTCCCATGACCAACAAAAAATAAAAATAAAGATCCTTAGCCTGTGAGTCATGCTAAAACATGAGAGCAAGACACAGCGGATATGTAAATCTGTAGTTTGCTGTCTCCTGTCTTAAGGTACTAATTTAAAAGACTTTCAAGTTTTAGTTTTCTCTTTCATTGAGATACATTATATATAATGCACAGGATTTAAGTGTGCAGTTTATTTTTAAGGTTTCATGAATAATTTCTTCCATTTGATGTTTTGTTTTTATTTTTTAAAGTATAAACCTTTTCATTTCCTCAGTCACAATTTTACAGTACAGTGTTATGGCATTCAGCAGCAATAGTGTTTGATCCTTATTCTTTTTTGTCACATTAAAGAAAAAAGCAATTGGACCATTTTAAATGTCACTGCTAAACAACAACTTTAAAAGGCCCTTTCATAAAGTGATCAAGCCACTCGGAGAGGGTTGTTGCTGACACGTCCAGTAATGACTACTGTTACAATCTTCAGTTTAAATTCAGTAACTTCAAGGTTCACAAATCTAGTTTGCTTTGAAAACAAAAGCTATTTTGAAACCCCATGAGTATAAAACCTGACAGTTTAATTATATTTTACATGTGTAAATGCCTACATAACCGCCACCCACTTTAAGATATAGACACGATGTCTATATACATTGATAGAGAGAGAGGCTGTGGGACCACTGTCAGGGTTTTGTCTGTTTTGAACTTTATTTGATGGAAATTGTATCAACCCATTGTTCCTTCTGCATTATCTTTTTATGAATCATCACTTCAATTAATCTTTTAGCAAGCCTAGTATACATCTTCAGCTTATTACACCCTGTAGCAGCTTACTACATCAGCATGGGGTTTGTTTGTTTTTCTTTATATCAGCCTCAGACAACATCTACCAAGGTAGTGATCACAGGACTCGCAGGACCCCTCACCTCAAGAGCGGTTAACTTACCATCAGAGGGTCTAAGGGAATGCAGAGACAAGGCACCTGATTTAGCTAAGCACTCCTTCCAGGATGAACACAGGCATCAACCTCAACTCCTTCTGCAGATCTGATGACTATTTTGGCTCAACGCTGACTTGGACATCCCAGTGGCCAATGGACAAATCTTTTGTCATTGGATGCTTTGATGCAGTTAGTTCATAGACTATCTTCCTAGTTTGTCTAAAATGTTTTAACAGCAGTGTTTGACTATAAATTGAATCTGAATCTGAAATGATCTCCTAAGCAATCTGCTTGTTTATTCAAAGCCTTTGGGAGGCTTGTTTATTCAAAGCTTTGTTAGGCTACCCAATGGGTCGTAGGCTCAAAGAAAATGGTAGAAAACCTCCACTTTTTTTTTTTTTTTTGGTTGGTTGTAGGGCTTGATCTCTGGGCTTGGGCACTGTCCCTCAGCTCTTCAACTCAAGGCTAGTGCTCTACCACTTGAACCACAGTGCCACTTCAGGTTTTCTAGTGGTTTATTGGAGATAAGAGGCTCACGGACTTTCCTGCCCGGGCTGGCTTTGAACCGCGATCTTCAGATCTCAGCCTCCTGAGTAGCTAGGATTACAGGCGTGAGCCACTGGTGCCCGGCTGAAAACCTCCACTTCCTAGAATAACCAAGAAGAGCAAAACATTTTGCTGGAAGAGCTGCCAGTCTTTTTATCATTTCCTCGAAAACTGAGAGTACTAAGTAATACTTAACTCTCTGCTGTGTAGAAATGATTGCATCTTAGAATAAGTAAACTGAACACTGCTAGGTAGCACTAGGTCAGGCCTATAATCTTGGCTACTTGGGAGCCTAAGATCTGAGGATCCCGATTTGAAGCTAGCCTGGGGAAAAATAAATAAATCCAAGACACTCCTATGATTAACAAGCAAAAAAAATCTAGAAATGGAGGTATGGATCAAATGGTAAAGCACCAGCCTTGAGTACAAAAAGGTATGCAAGAATAAAGCAGGCCCTGAGTTCAATCCCTAGTACTGGTATGTGAGTGCATGAATACACACAAAACCGAACCGAACCAAACCCCTGAACTCTATTTACTTAATAGCTAAGAGCTTTTTCTCCAACTACTCGTGCCTTAAACTACAGTCCTATTTGTGAAATAACACCTATAGTATAAGCTACCATCTGTGAGGTTCAAGACGATTTCTTTGCAACCATCACATTACAATTATTGCTCACTATGACTACAATTAAAAGCACAGTGAGGTAAATAAGATTTCTCACTATCTTATATACAATATAAATATTGCTGTATTTCCTACAATAGAGAAAATATGCCATGTGGCTTGAAGTTCAAGTTTCTGGGGCCTGGTGTTGGTGGTTCACGTTTGCAATTCTAGCTACTTAGGAGGCTGAGACCTGAAGATCATGGTTCAAAGTTAACCTGGGCAGGAAAGTCCATGAGAGTCTTATCTCCAATTAAAACTGGAAATGGTGCTGTGGCTCAAAATGGTAGAGCTCTAGCCTTGAGCACAAAAACTCAGGGGCAGTGCCCACGCTTGGAGTTCAAGCCCCATGACCAAAAAAATTTAAAAAAAATCAACATTGGCTTGTCTGGCTCATAAGCACCGATCTGGTTCAGTAGGAAAGGGCCAATCGCTGGCTTCAGGTGTGTACAGTACTTGGGTAGATACAGGGAAATGGGAGTCCAGGGTGGGGCCGGGTGGAGAAAGGCTACTGCCCCTGGTTCAACTCTGATGCATACCAGGATACAAAATGAGCCAATGTGTGTGTCCACCTTGGACCAAAGAAACAGGCAGACACCTGGAGACACTGGCCATATCCAACAAGTCTCCATGACCAAACATTTAAAGTACTCCCTGCTATAAATTTATAGCTGACAGGGCCTTTTAAAATTGCATTATATTATAAACATTGAATTTTTCAAAGTCTATGCAGAAGCCAGGCAGCTCAGGGGCTATTAATCAGGAGAGGCAGTTCTGCAGATCCTAGGCTCTTGGTCAGCACTCAGAGGAGGCCTAATCATGATTTATGACTCCAAAGTGCCCAGGCCCGGCCTCAGTAAGCTCCCAGTCTGGCCATCTCTTCTCTTTCTCCTTGGCAGTCTCACAGCTGACCTTGGCCTGTGGTCCTAACTCAATATACCTTCAAGATTATGGATAGTCATAGGGAACAAGTTTTGTTTATGGGGGAAAAAACCCCACTAATCTCAATTCATTGCTTAAAAAAAAAAAAAGGATGTGATCAATAGTAAAGAATACTTAAATGAGATACCTAAAAATTTCCAACTAGAAATGAAGACTCTTGGAAGAAATCTAGGCTAGAGGCCTTCTTACCCAGGGTTTATCAATTTTATATCAGTCCTAGGGCAATCTGAAGATGTCACAGCTGAAACCTGATGATGACTCTCATGACTGTCAGATGGCTTAGAACTCTGGAGCCCTCCTGGACTTCAACATTTTGAATCAGGGATGCTGAACCAAAGTTGAGGCAAGTAATCTGAATCCTGAAAAGCTCCTAACGTGAAACACTCTTTGGGCTCCACAAGTCGCAGATAAGGGAAACACAGGCGTGTAGACAGAGCCAGGAATTAGTACTGTGCCCATGTCTCCATCGCCTCGTGTTATTCCTCAGGGATCTGGTCTTGTTGGTGCTGTTGATACCACTTTTGGGGTTGGCCAACGACAGCTTCGAGAAGGGAAAAAGTGATCTCAGATGGCACAGCTGCCAAAAGGTAGCCAGGACTGATTTCCCCAAGGCTTAGAGCCCAGCTCGAACCTGGCATCTTTCAGTCCATGAATGCACTTGCCAGTTACCAGGGTCATCTGGCCAGAGCTTAGAATCCTGGGCCCATACTGCAGGGGTTCTGAGAGGGTTCTCCCAGACATTGTGGAGGCTGGAGTCTTGCCCGCTCCCCATTCCATCTCCTGCCCTCCTCACAGGATTTACAGGAGTGCTGCATTTATGTGCAACTTCCTGTCATCTTCTAGCAAAATAATCCACCAACTGCATCCGATCCATGACTCAAAACAGGAAAACGCCTTTGGCCTAGTAAGCAGGTGTCTCACCTTACAGCTGGGACAGCTGAGGCTCTGGGAAGGAAAGACTCTAATCAGAGAAAGCCTCAGAGCGCTGAGAAAAGCCTTGTAATCTAGGCCAAGCTGGTGCTGGGGTCTAACGTAAAACCACTGTGGCCCAGAGCAGGCGGGGCCAGAACTGGCTGCCTATTTCTAGAAAGAATACTGAAATTACTGAAAATTCTGATGTTTTATTCATGAAATCTTGCACTGATTTTGCGTTAAAAAGTATTCCATGACAATGTTACATCTCTTGATGGATTATTATTAGGATTTTCTGGGATACCTTTTAAACATTTTGTGCCAAGGTGAAGTCCCACTGACTTCACCCTACATCTGACCCCCAGAATATTCTAGTAGTTTTTTGCTGGCAGGCTCATGCATCTTGATTCCAGGAATCTCAGGGATCTGGCCCACAGCGGCCTGGCCGGCTGGTCAGATAGGTGAACTGCCTCTATTTTGGACTCCAGTTCTTGAGAGAACTGAAATGTGCTGAGCATTTGAAGAGAAATCCATGGATTTCCACATCAAATACTGAGAGGAAATGCGGTGATTTCATCATCTGACACCACCCTAGACCCCTGGTCAGGTTAAGGAAGTTGAACCTGATTCCCTACCATTGGAAAAGAACAATAAAGCCAATAATAATAATAAACAATTAGCTGGGCTTTGTACTCTTGCCTATGAAGCCTCCAACTATAAATACAGATCTGAATGACTGGGGTCTCCTGGGTCTGGTTTCAACCCCTACCCTAATCAGTAAGTCATCTGTGCTTTCTTTGGTCCAAGCCCCAGAAGAGGAAAACGACAAAAGCATGAGGATGGAGGTGGCTCAGAGCGGCCCAGGTGGGAAGAAGAGAGAGGCCGGCCTCACCTTGGAAAAGCATGGTCTGGCTGAAGTCACTGCGCATGTCATTTCGACACACAGCCTGGACTCGGAACAGGTAAAGGCTATCGGGTGAGACATGGCTGATGGTGGCTTTCTGTAGGAAAGAAAGAGAGGGCGGCAGTGAGGTGGTTTTCATCGAAGTCAAGGCACACAGAGCAATCTAAAACAAACCTGGGTACCTCAGGGAAGGCGGGAACCTTCTGTCTACCAAAGGACATTTACATATTTGTAAAACCCGTCAAGGGCCACACAAAATGATCTGTACAAGCAGACTGTATCGGGCAGCTGAGGGGAAGCACAGGTGTCTGTTCTGCATTGTACCAAATGATTTCTCTGCTCTTACACTGCCCATGGGCCAGAGCTTCTCCACCCCTGAGGGCTTTCTTTGGAATATAGACTGCTCATAAGGGACCTGGTCTGGGAAGAGAAAGAAGCACATTATTCTTCACTGTGTCTTAGAACCTGCTTCCAGCTCCCTTTAAAGCATGTCTGTCATAATTGATAGCTGTTATACCTAATAAGCTGTATATACATATAGCTTATATCTATATACATAGGTGACATGTTATATATACATGTAACATATTTTATATATAACACATAACATGATATACTATACTATATATTTAATATATTAATATGTTATATGTCATGTTAGGCTATATATTATTGCATATGTGTATGTGTGTGTGTGTGTGTGTGTGTGTGTGTGTGTGTGTGTGTGTGTGCGCGTGTGTGTCTGTGTGTGCTCCTACACATTAGTGATAGTCCCAGGGCCAGGGCCCTGTCCCTAAGCTTTGTTTTTTATTTGTTCAACACTAATGTGCTACCAAGTGAACCACAACTCCACTTCTGATATTTTTGGTGGCTAACTGGAGATAAGAGTCTTACAGGCTTTGCCAGCCCAGACCCAGTTTGAACCAGGATCTTCAGATCTTAGTCTCCGAAGTTGCAAGGATTATAGCTGTGAGCCATTGGCACCTGAATAAGCTACAAAAATTTTCAGACAGGCCTGGGCGTTGTCTCTCAGCTCTTCAGCTCAAGGCCAGCACTCTACCACTTAAGCCACAGCGCCACCTCTGGTTTTCTGGTGATTTATTGGAGATAAGAGTCTCATGGACTTTCCTGCATGGACTGGCTTTGAACTGTGATCCTCAGATCTCAGCCTCCTGAGTAGCTAGGATCACAGGCATGAGCCACACTGATGCCTGGCTCAGACAGGATTTTTCTTTACTACATGGCTGAGGCTCACCTCAGACTTGCAATCCTCTTGTCTTAGCTTCCTTAGCATGCCCAGCTAAGTATGGATTCTAGATAATACCTACAATGATCAGATAAATAATCTCTAGTGCCTCACAGACTTTAGGACATCAAAAAGAACTCAATTGTGTGTCTGTCTCTTTCCAGCTTGAAGGCCTGCCTTGTTGTATCCTGACTATGTATATCAGAGGACAGGCAGCAAGAACACTAGGCCAGAGGTCATGAAGATCTACCCTGCCACTGCTCTCTGGAGCCCTGTGAGCCTCACTCAGCTGCTCAATAGCTTCCAGCTTCAACTGTGTGGTGGGGGTAGGACTAACCACTCCATAGGCTCTGGTGAGACCTGTGACCAGGCCAAGCAAACCTGGCTTATAAGTAGAACACAGTGAGCAGAAGAAGCAATGCTACAGGTGTTCTGCAGGAAGATCAGCAAGCTACAGCCTGTGAGGCCAGATCTGGCTCACCATCTGCTTTATAAATAAAATATTATGGGCATGCAGTCCCAGCCACTCATGGATATACCATGTAGGGTTCTTTTTACTCTACACTGGCAGAGTTGTATAGTTAAAACAGAGGCTGTGTTGCCTGTAAAACATAAACTAGTTACTATCTGGCCCTTTATAGAAAAACATTTGCTAACCTCTGATCAAACATCACCAGACAAATCCGGGTCACTCTTCTTCACTATTTATTCCAATAGCTTTTAAAAGTAAGGGAATGTGACAGGCACTGGTAATGCCTGTCATCTTAGCTACTCAAGAGGCTGAGTTCTAAAGATCATAGTTCAAAGCCAGACTGCACAGGACAGTGTAAGAGTCTTATCTCCAAGGAATCAGCAAAAAGTAAGAAGTGTAGGTGTGGATCAAGTGGTAGAGTGCCAGCCTTTAGGTGAAAAATCCAACTAAGACAGTGAGTGCCTGAATTCAAGTCTCAGTTACCCCAAACCAAAATAAAAATAAAAATAACATATACCTAAATGCAGCTAGTACTTGCTTCTCAAAGAAGACAACAAAACAGACCCTGATTTCTAGAGGGTCCGAGAGGCAAGAGGTCTTGTCATGGAATTGTGCACTCTGGGTCGTATATAGAAAGAAAGCTGTACAGGCTGGGCAATGGTGGCTCACACCTATAATCCTAGCTACTCAGGAGGCTGAGATCTGAGGACAGTAGTTCGAAGCCAGCCCAGGCAGAAAAGTCCCTATGAGACTTTTAATTCCAATTAACCACTCAAATACTAGAAGTGGTGCTGTGGCTCAAGTGATAGAGTGCTAGCCTTGAGCACAAAGAGGCTCAGGGATGGTGCCCAGGCCCCAAGTTCAAACTGTACAGGAATACTACGTTAGGCTCATGGCATTTTAACTATTGGTCTCGTTTAAAGGGAGCAGTTATATCTGTCTCACATGTGGGTGGCAAGGAAGTAGGTATCTGCATCCCTCCATCAGTATATAATAACAGAAGTTAGAGAAATGTGTTGTTACACTAAGTCAGCAGTCTTGACATGCTGAGGAATTAAGAATATTAATTTTGTGTGTCCTAAAAGAAGAAAAAAAACCACTCTAGAATTCCTTATGAAACAGAACTTGCTATCAAAGCACATTTTTCTGTGTATCTCTCGATCTTTCTCTAAAACTAATTTGTGCCTCATTTTCTAAACCTCTGACCCTCCCCCTCCTCTTATTCTATTCCAAGCAAAATCTTCCCTTTATCTGTACAGAGATTTATTAGAATTCACTTCCAGCCAGTTTCTACTCATCTCCACGGGTTGAATTATTTTCCAATTAGAACAAGAAACCAAGTAGGTGCCCAGGTAAGTTTTCACTGATGAATGCGTGAGTTCAGCCAGGACCAATCCCCTTTCCTGACTTTCTAGGGTGGCAAAAGCAAGGTTAGAATTCGGTATCACCTTGGGTGTCTCCCACTGGATTACTCTCTGAGTTCACAAAGCCTGTCACTTCTCTAATGTGACCCAGATAACAATGTCTAGCAGGGAAATTGAAAATCTAAATGGTAACGAAGTCAAAGAATGTTCACCTGAAGGAATATGAAAAGCATTATTGTATCACTGATTGAAT
The DNA here is from genome assembly GCF_024711535.1 of Dipodomys merriami. Classification (NCBI taxonomy): domain Eukaryota; kingdom Metazoa; phylum Chordata; class Mammalia; order Rodentia; family Heteromyidae; genus Dipodomys; species Dipodomys merriami. Next base: position 20,495,683 of record NW_027202604.1, on the reverse strand, counting down.
GGGCCCGGAAGGACTCTGTATTGGGAGAAGGGGGGAAAAAATGGGAACAGCCATTAAGAATCCCCCTCAGTGTCACTTCAGTTTTCACCTGCATAGACAATTGTAGGTTTTCATTATTCTGAAGACTTCCTTTGATTAACAATAAGCACAGCTAGGCTTTCCAACCAGCATGTCTGTCACCCGGAGTTTCTCTTGGCAAACACTGGGACATGAGCGAAGATTTGGGAGATGAGGGAGTGTTGGAGGGTTTGCTGGGAGAAGAAAAGATGGCTTCTACCATCAACTGCTCTGAAAGGCTGTGGTTGGTGGGCATCAGAGGCTCAACGTTTATGTAACTGTGAGGAGGAAAAGTTGAACAGGGCTTGTTTCCTTCAAAATAAGGACAGACACAACAGCATCTAAGAGCTGGAGAACAGACGTAGAACAAATCGGCCTGGCCACGGGGTTCCACAGCAGGTAATAGGAATGTGTCAGGCCACAAGAAGTGGAGGGAACTAGGGACAGTGGGGGTGGTGGGGACGATAAAAAGATGGTGACAGAGGTAGCAAAGTGTAATCAGAAGAGTATTCATATAAGCTGGGTGGCTGGTGCCTCACACCTGTAATCCTAGCTTCTCAGGGAGATGAGGTCTCAGAATCCTGGTTTGTTTTTCTGTTTTTCTTTTTTGTTCCTCCCCTTTTGTCACTGTTTTTGATTTCTGTACTTTTTGTTTTGTTTGTAAGTATATTTGTTCTGGGGAGGGGAAAGGGAAGCCCAGAATTAGTGGAAGAGAGGGTGAACTAATGCAGCAGTGACAGTCACTGGACTCTGTTGAAAATGAACTATATTACCTGGAGTAGGAGGGAAACAACTGGGAGGAAAATGAGGGAAGAGGTGACACTGTCCAAATGAAATGTACTCATTAACTGACCTCTGTAACTGTATCCCCTCTGTACATCACCTTTACAATAAATATAAATTAAAACAAAACAACAATAAAAAAACACTCCTAGTTTGAAGCCTTCTCAGATGGGAAAGTCCATGAGATTCTTACATTCAATTAACCACTAAAAGGACAGAAGTAGAGCTGTGACTCAAGTGGTAGGGCACCAGTCTTGAATGAAAAAACTAAGACGTAGTACCTAGGCTCTGAGTTCAAGCCCAAGGACTTTCACAAACATACATATCAAGAGTATTCATAGAAGCAGGGAGTTGGTAGCTCACATCTGTAATCTTGGCTACTCAGGAGGCTGAGATCTGAGGATTTCAGCTCAAAGCCAACCAGGGCAAGAAAGTCCCCAAGAGACTCTGACCTCCAATTAACCACTCAAAAAACCAGAAGTGGAGCTGTAGCTCAAATTGGTAGAGCACTAGCCTTGAGCAGAAGAGCTCAGGGACAGTGCCCAGACCCTGAGTGCAAGCCCCACAACCAACAAGAACAACAAAAAAAGTATTCATATAGCGCTTGCTAGGGATCAAGACCCATGGTATACTTGTGTAATACGTTTAGCATACCCAGTAATCAGATGTGATAACAAGGGTAGAGTGGAGGCACTCTGGATGTTAGTCGTGAATACTGGTACCAGGAAACAGAACCACAGCAGTTCCTGCTCCACCAGCTGCTAAGTGTAAAGTCAGGATGAAGCGGGCAGTGAAGGAGGCCAGGGAGACACAGGGTCTGGCAAAGGGGACTGGTTCCAGAAGAGCACTGGAACCACAAGAGGATGGACTTGGAATGGGGCAGGGTGGGAGCTTACCAAGTCTTTGTCACTGTCCTTGGTGAATGTCTTCTCCTTCTCATCCTCATTCTTGGTCCAACTGTAGGAGACCATGTAGTTCATGATGGGCGGGTGGTAGATAGTCTCAGGCTGGCTCCAGGACACCTGCAGTACTGTCTGGTTCAGAGGTTGTACCTTCATGTGGATGGGCGGAGAGCTGCAGACTAAAGACACACATAGCCAAGCTCAGGGGGGGAGGGCGGGGTGTCCAGCCCAAAGCCATCTTTCCCACATCAGCCTTGACGAGTTGAAATGGCCACATGGGAAACCTATACCCCTGCCAGCCAAGCCCCGCTACCATCCATATTTACCACATGGGTGTCCCTCCCTCTTTACCATTTAGGCATGGCCATGTACACAGGGAAGCCACTGGACACCAAGTGTGGTCGTTATTTCAACCCTAAATACTCTGGCCTGTACCTGTTAAGATTGAGGACATCCTCATAGCAATGTGGACATGCTCATGCCTGTAATCCTGGCAACTCAAGAGGCTGACAAGCAGTGAATGGATGCTTTAAGCCAACCCAGGTAGAAAAGTCTGTATAACTCCATTTCAAATTAACCAGCCAAAAGCCAGACTGGAGGTGTGGCTCAAGTGGCAGAGCATCAACTGAACAAGTGTGAGACCCGGAGTACTAACACCAATACTGCCAACAAAACCCCTGGAAGAGGAAAGCCACTCTTCCATACAGTCACCACATCTGTGTCATACCTAAGAAATTAAATGTTGATTCAATAGTATTGTTTTAGAAATTGCTTTCATTAACATATATTAACTGCATCAAGTGAACAGTTTCACTGGGCTATTTGCATATAATGAATTTCATAATATTATTTGATACACAATCCATATTCAATTGTTCTCAATTCTTAAAAATCACCCTGAGCTGTCACCCTCCTCCTCTCCCACACTTTAGTAGCTCCCCCCCTTTCAAGTCATATGGACTTTCCCCCCCATGACAGAGACTTTTTTGGGAGGTTGGGGGAGTAAGACCGTCTTGGGGCCTGAACTCAGGGCCTGGGCACTGTCCCTGAGCTCTACCACTTGAGCCACAGCTCCACTTTTGGTTTTCTGGTGGTTAATTTGAGGTAAGAGTCTCACAGACTTTCCTGCCAGGCTGGCTTTGAACTGTGATCCTCAGATCTCAGCCTCTTGAATACAAGCGTGAGCTATCAGCACCTGGCTTACAACAAAGACTTTTTGAAGAAGCCATCCATTTGAACTTGTAGAGTGTCCCAACGAATTTCCCACAGGTGAAATTTTATTGTGGATATCTCAGAGTATAAATAAGTACAATTTATTGCAAGACTTTACGTCATTTTAAAGGAAAGACACACAGAGAAAAATAATGGCTTTGTCTGGAGCAGCAGAACACGGTGCGCTCATACTGCAGTGGGTTACACACAGAGGTCAGCTAGTGCATCTTTTTATCCCTGTGCTGGGTGTGTGTGTGTGTGTGTGTTAGGGGACACAGTGCATCTGCACCTGTGTACGCACAAACCCACTTTAGTGTTGAGAGTTTTAAGTCTGACTTTAGATATGTGGAACAGGGTTTCTCAGCCTGGACACTCCTGGTTCAGGCAAACGATTCTTTGCTCTTGGAGGCTGTGTGTCTTAGATGACAGCTGCCAAAGATGTCTGCAGATATCAGAAAATGTCTCCTCCCAGGCCGATGAGAACCACTGGTGGTCTAAGACAAAGAGATTCATAAGAATGAATCACCCATTCAGAGCGGATACAGACTTTGGGGATGGGATGATGGTAGGCTGGGAGGAGAGGCACATGATAGCTTGGAAGCATTTGAGAAGTGGACTGGACTCGGCCTGTGGGCCCAGGGGAAGATGTGTGAAGTAGTTGGGATGTTGTCAGGGAAGAAGAGACCATAGGAGCAGAGCCTGAGAGTAACGAAAGGAGACAGGGCAGAGGGTTTCACGGCACCAGGTGCAGCTGGGGCCGTAAAGGTCATAGGAACTGGATTTGAATTCTGATCTTCCTCCCGCAAGCCCTTGGCAGGTACTAAGAAGACCTGAGCCAGACATGCCGATGTGAAGTTGTCATGGGAAGAGGATGACTGGTTGCAGGGAGTGTAGCAGGCTCTGGAGTAGGGGAGGGGTCTGCACAGTGGATGTCACCCATGACCTTGGCAGAGAAATGGCAGGCAGGTTTCAGAGCTGAAGGATAGAAAAGCTGAGAAGCCTAGATGTACGCCAGGTGAGGAGAGGAGAGGAGAGGAGTGCGGGTGGGTATGGGAGCAGGTGGAGGAGAGTGGGGGTCAATGAGAATATGTAAGTTTGGAACATGGAGGTGGGTAGAAGGAGGGGTGTGTACTAAGTAGACAGGCTGAGGAACTGGGGCTCGGTCCTGACCCAGGCACCTCCAGGGCCCAACTGTAAGCAAGGTAGCCCATCATGAGCCAGATACCTCTATTTTCTACCCCAGATCCCCACAGGGAGAGGGCCGAGCCTGCCAGAAAAGCATGAGTTTTCGGGAGCCATGGCTGGAGAAAAGCAGGTATAGGTTTTTAGGCATCCTTTTGCTCTTCAACTGCCAAACCATGGTTCAGTGGGAGAAGTGCTTTGCGTGGCTGAGACAAGAAGGGATAAATTAATGAAGCATTCCCACTGCCCCGTAAAACCCCAGGAGGCAATATGCCGCCTGCCACACAAATGTCACTAGAGCTGGGATATCAAAGGAGACTTTGTCACAGAAGGGGGAAGTAATGTAGCATGGACACTAGGTGGCACCAGGCTACTGCTTTTAAATAAAACCAATATAGGAAGAAGTCTGTTTCTCAAGAAAGTCACAGATAAAGGGGAGGGGGGGATTGGCCAAAACGTACACCCCCGTTTTCAAATACTAGCAGTCAATCAAGAGTTGTATGTTTAGAAAATTCTGTAGCTCACAACCATGACCTGATTTCCGCATCTTCCCCTACCGCCTACGATGTTCTTATTTATCTTCCTTAGTGATGGACTACAAGGGAGTGTATCTCTCTCCAGCAATTACATCACAAGCACAGAAGTAATTCTATCAGCCACAGACCAACGCATCCATTCTTATTTACTTAGCTATTTTATTTTTTTCTTTTTCCAGTACTGGGGCTTGAACTCAGGGCCTTGATTTCTACTTGGCTTTCTCACTCCTGGCTAGCACTATACCAATGTGAGCCATATTTAGGGTGTGTGTGTGTGTGTGTGTGTGTGTGTGTGTGTGTGTGTGTGTGTGTGTGTGTGTGTGTGTGTGTGTGTGTGTGTGTGTGTGTGTGTGTGTGTGTGTGTGTGTGTGTGTGTGTGTGTGTGTGTGCCATATTTAGGGTGTGTGTGTGTGTGTGTGTGTGTGTGTGTGTGTGTGCATGTGCAGGTTAACTGAGTAAGATTTGTCTGTCCAGGCTGGCCTCTGATGGTGATTCTCAGATCTCATCCTCCCAAGTAAGTAGGATTACAGGCATGAGCCACGGGCACTTGGCATTTTGAAATGAAAATTGCTAGGTTCTTCTATGCACATCAAGATGATTTGGGTTAGTTCTTTTAAACCAAAAAGAAAAAAAGAATCTTGTCAGTGTAAACCACAAACAACCATGTCAAGCCAGGTGCCAATGGTTTCATACCTGTAGTCCTAGCTACTCAGGAAGCTGAGATCGGAAGATGGCGTCAAAGCCTAGCCCAGGCAGGAAAGCCTGTGAGACTCTTACCTCGCATGCGCGCGCGTACACACACACACACACACACACACACACACACACACACACACACACACACACACACACACACACACACACACACACACACACAGGGCAAATGTTCTGGGGATCCAACATATAGATAGTCTCTTCATCCTTATGTGAAAGCACATGCAAACCATTTGAGGTAAGGTATGGGATGTGTTAGCTAGGCACTGGTGGCTTATAATCCTAGCTACTAGGAGGCTGAGATCTGGAAGACCTCAGTTTGAGGCCAACCCAGGCAGAATAGTTTGCTGGACTTCATCTTCAAAATAACTTGCAAGAAGCTAGGTTAGAGATATGGCTCAAGTGGCAGAACACCAGACTAGTAAGCACAAGGCACTGAATTCAAACTCCAGTACTGGGTTGGGACTGGAATAGAATGTATATAGCCTGCAATTTAATTTTTCTTTTAGTATTTTGCTCCACACATCATGGCTGTATTTCCTCCTTGTGAAAGTGAATGGCACTATTGCTTTGAAATCAAGTATGGAATGCTTCTGTCTCGATGCATTAGAAAATACTGAGTTAGGCTGGGCACCAGTGACTCATACCTGTAATCTTAGCTACTCAGGAGGCTGAGATCTGAAGATCCTGATTCAAAGCCAGCCCTGTAGGAATGTCCATGAGACTTTTAGCTCTAATTAACCACCAGAAAACCGGAAGTGGTGCTGTGGCTCAAAGTAGTAGAGTACAAGCCTTGAGCAAAAGAGCTCAGGGACAACACCCAGGCCCAGAGTTCAAGCCCCAAGACTGACAAAAATGAATATATACACTTAAAAAAAGGAAATACTGAGTTAAGCTGTTGTAGGACGACTCACTCTGCAGGTTCACTTTCCAGGAAGCAATTCTGTAATTAAAATGCCTGCTGCAGACCACACATCAGAAGCCATTCGTGAGAAGGAAATCTTATCTCTCTATTCCCCAGCCCGCCCCACACCTTCTTGACTAGTAAGAGTGTTTCTGTGCACAGTGGTCCAGATTTGGAGGGTCTGGCTGGGAAACTTCGTCTGTCAAAGGACAGAGAGTAAGGGTTTCCAGCTGTGTGAGTACAAGGTCCTAACTCTGGAGCACAGTAAGTACACACAAACGAGCGTGGCTGTGCCAGAAAAGCTTGATTTATGGTCCCCACATTTCAGTTTCATTGGATTTTTCAGGTGTCACAAATTTCCTTTTGATCTTTCTCTACTGTTTAAGAACATTAACAACCACTGTCAGTTCCCATTATACAAAAGATGGCGGTGGGTGAGCTTTGGCCCCATGCATCAGTGGTTTGCTGATTCCAGACTTTGAAGATAAAGGGAGATCAAACTGTTATTTGGAACTGTGGCACCTACTGCATTTGTATTCTTTATAGCATCAGCAATTATGTTGCTGACTTCCCTGCTCACCTGGCCTTTCACAGTGAGGCTCAGGGGCTGGCACTTTCTATGTCTGGTTCAACACATTTGCCTGAAGTCTACAGCTGGCATGCAGCTGGCTCTCAGCACGTTTGGTGCATCATGGTTCGCAGGTCTGTGTGGTGAACCCTTTCCTTCCAATTTCTTAGCCCAGCCCCACCGCCAATGTGGCTTCCATATTATGTGGCTCCTTTGCCTTTTCTCATAGTATCTTTGCCTCCACCTGTCTGTCCCTCTGATCTCATTGTCAGAACAAGAGAAAGCACCTTGCCTCTTAGCACCAGGGATAAAGTTCCCATCCAGAAAATCAGGGCCTCTCCTTTCACTCCTAGGGTGACCTGATTCAGGGACCTTGCATCTGTGTGGGGCTCTTAGCCCCAATCTTTCCCTCACACCTCTGGAAGGAGATGTTGGCCAATCAGAAATCCTGTTCCATTTATGGAGGCAACAAAACTCCCAGAATGCTCAGCAGCTGGAGGGAAGGGTGGGAGGGCCAAAGGTCCTTAGAAGAGCATAAGCAGAAGTGGGCAGCAGGCTGGGGCACTGTGCTGCCAGCGATCTGCTGGTATGGGAACAGTTTCCAGACATGGAAACCATCCCAAGTTCAAGTATAACAGAGACAAAGCAGTGCCAGGAAGTTGCATGGATCCATTGCAGTGAGCTGATGTAAGAAATCTGTGCTCCAAAGCCCACACCCCTACTGGGCCCGGTACTGTCCAGTCCTCATAGCCTCTACTCAGTCTCTTCACCCTTGGGTGCTTAACCTCCAAGGTCAGGTGATTCTTCTACTCACACTTGAACTCTTAGCTAAGTGGGAGACCCAGGAGGGTGGATCCTAGTTTCAGGTTAGCCAAGGCAAAAAGAGAGCTAGTGAAATCTTTTCTTAAAGAACAAGGTATACTGGAATATGCCTCTAATCCTGGATCCATAGAAGGTTATAGTAGGTGTATCACAGTCTACACAAACAGCTAAAACAAAAAGGGTTGAGGACAAGTCTCACGGGATGGAGCACCTACCTCACAAGTGTGAGGCCCCAAGTTCCAACTCTAGTAACCACCAAAAACATAAAAGTTCAAGAGTGCGATCAGGGGAAATGACAGGTGCCTTGCACCTTTCCCTACCTTAACCACAGCCAGTTGCGAACCTCACCTTGCCCGTGGCAACTCCACACAATCCATGCGGGAGGTGCCAGCTCTGGCTCTTCAAGGAAAAATCACCTGTGGAGTGTCCTGACTTCAGCCTTGCTCTTCTTGGGGGGGGGGGGGGGAGGGGAGGGAGGGCTCTGGTTCCATTCCTACCAAGATCCCATTGCTTTTCACATCTTCCTACACGGTGCACTTTGCCAGATCCACCTTAACCCATGATCCCAGCCCCCTTAAAACAATGCAGAGACTCCCAGTGGAGGCCCCATAGCCTGGATTCGAAGTCTGTATCAAGGATCATTTTCTCACTGGTTCTCGCTGGTCATTGTTTAAGTGTCCCCCCCTACATCAACCCTGGACAGAGACAACAGGCCTTCTCTTGCAAGGAGGAGTCAGAGAGAGGATGGCCCCAACACAGCCCCTCGGGGCAGCTCTGCTCTTTCCTGGTGCTCTCCACAAGGGTGGGGACTGCAGAGGGCCTAGGCTCAGTGAGCACAGTCCACGTCTCCCCCTGAGAGCAGACCAGAGCTGTGGGTGAGGGGGTGTGGGAGCCCCACGGCTAGGAGCCAGCCTTGCCTCTCAGCCTGCTTTGCTGCCTGCCCTGTCTTTACGGCCCCCGCTCAGCTCAGGTCCTTCGGGAACCTGCTCAAGAAACGGCCGCAGGGAAGGATTCGCTTTCTAAAGGGCTGTATCAAAGAAGTCTCAGTAAACACAGGGTCCCCGCAGAGACCAGGGAGGACTTCAAACCTAGAATCTTTGGCGCTTTGGGGTGGGGGGTTACCTCCCCCGTGCCTGCCCACCCCAAGTCTGGGGACAGCGCTGGAGGTGATCAGGGCAGGACTTTGGATTGGTGTGCCCTGGGTTCGTAACTTCCAGCACAGGCTACGCAGGGTCAGGCTATCTCCTCCTCTCAGACTTCCCTGAGCGCTGGGGTCCCAGACGCGCCGCGTTAGGGCTGAGGGCGGAGGAGTCACACTTGGAACCCAGTGCCGTCTGACTGTGATCACAGCCGTTCTCTCCGCACATACTCTTGCCTGCCCATGTCCGAGGCGCCCACCCTTGGACGGCGAGCACCGCCTCGCACCGAAGCCTCCGTGCAAGGGCTTCCTTGAGGGTTAACCACCCTCTGGGGCCAAAAGCTTCTGTCCCCCTCCTCCAGCCCTCAGCCACTCTCCCCGTTCTTCTCGTCTCGATGATCAATGAGAGCAGGGAGTCTCTGGACAATTTCCACAGCAGCTCCAACTCCTGGGGGTCCTTGTGAATCTACCCAGCCTGATCACCATCCTCCTATCATCAGGGGTACCCAGCGGAACTGGTGGCCCCCCGAAGCCATTCAGGGGCCACCGGAACACACATAGAGCTGAGGCCAGGCATCACTAAACCTCTCCTCTACACTGAGCAATGAATCCAAGGAGGAATCTGATCCTGGGCCTCGCAAATCATATCTTCAAATCCTCCTGTAACTCTGTGGCGCTGCTGGGTCCATCATTACCCTGGCTTGAGAGACCTGCGCTGAAGGCATCAACCAAGGCCCACCCCACTCTGCTTTGATGAAGGACGTAACCAGCTGGGTGGCATCAGATGCAGCCTGGGAACAAGGTGGGTCAAGCACAGGAAATGCACCTGCGCCGTAGGAGCCACTGTCCTATTTGCTCAACACCTGCCACATGCCACACTCTGGTTAGGGGGTAAAAGGGGATAAGCGCAGGCTGGCCTGGACCCTGATCTCCTGGATAGAGGCAAATGCATCTGCCATCTGACCATCTTCAAGCAGCCTCTTAATGGAGGGTTCTGGGGAGAATTCACCAAACTCTGTGAACTTGGAAGGGGGTAAAAAAAAAAAGATATGATTATTTCCACCTTTAACAAACATTTACCATTCTTTTATATTTTACTTGTTGGCTACAAACAGCAGTAGTATTAGCAAGATGGATGGGACACTGCCAGTGGCCGAGTCTAATGGCTATTAGACCCCTGCTAGGACTTATAAGATAAATGTCTTCATTGAGAAGCAGATGGATCGGGACACCACAGTTTTGAAATATTTTGACAACACCATATCATAACTGGCTTTCTGAATAATCAGTTTGTGTGTGTGTGTGCGTGTGTGTCAGTCATGGGGCTTGCACTCTGGTCCTGGATGCTGTCCCTCAGCTCTTCAGCTCAAGCTAACACTCTACCCTTTGAGCCACAGCACCACTTCCAGTTTTCTCGTGGTTAATTGGAGGTAAGAGATTCATGGTCTTCCGTGCTCAGGCTGGCTTTGAACCACGATCCTCAAATCTCAGTATTCTGGGTAGCTAGGATTACAAGTGTGAACCACCAGTGCCTGGCTCAAATATTCTTCATTATAAATATGAGAAGAGGCCTAGGGGATCTACCAGACAATTAACGGGTCCAATATTTCTACCACCAATGGTTATATAGTGACATGCTCCTAACGGAAATGCCAGTGTTCTTGTTATATGGAGGTTTCATAGGAAACCTTGATTCAGATTTGTAGCTGGGGAAGATTTACTAAATTGAGTGATACTTGACCTAAAAACTCAACAGTGAGCCTGAAGGAAAGAGACTGGGATGTGTCAGACAGACAAACAGATTGGACAAGGACCCTGTGGTGGGAAAACTGGAGAGAAAACTCACATGGCCTGAGACTAGGTCTCAAATTTAGCGTTGAAAGCAGGATTTGTCCCAGGGCGGGTTTTCTTCCAGAGGTCAAGCTGTGCTAGACATGAGAGACTCTACCAAGCATCAGGACAACAACTGCAAGTCTTAAGTCCTTTGTTTGTGAACTGATAGAACTTGCTACCTGGGGAGGTTTTCGTACACCATCCAATCACATGGTGATTATATCTAGGTTTCTCAACAAAAAACGAGTATCAGATACGTGGTTGCCCTGACCATAGAGGAGGGCCAACTTGAGAAGTTATCGCTGCCCCGACCCAATTCTACACTCAGCAAATGACAGACAGTATGGAAAGGACAGACAGTATGTCTCTAGGGCATCCACAGCATGTAATTTGAACTTGGCTCAGGGCCCTGGCATTGCAGCGGTGTTTCTCTACCTGGTCTCCTTTTGCTCACAACTAAGATGACGTTACAGCTATGAAAAGAGAAGCCAAGCCATTTAAAACAGAGCTTAAAACTGCCCTTAGCAATGTAAGACTGAGATCTAAACACCAAATGTAAGAGCCAAGCAGTACCTTTACAAGTAATTCTAATGAATGTGGCAAAATGCCCCCCAGTTATCTGGCCAGAACAGGCTTAGCTAGGTTTCTTTTCTTTTTTTTCTTGGACACTGAAGCTTGGACTCAGAACCTTGTACAATTGCTTGGCTTTCTTGCTCACAAGGATGGTGCTCTACCATTTGAGCCACACTACCAACTTCACTTTTTAAAAAAATGTTTGGTTATTTGGAGATAAAAGTCTCACAGGTGTTTCTGCGCAGGCTGACTTTGAGCCAGGATTCTCCAGGACTCAGCTTCCTGAGTAGTTAGCATTATTGCCGGTGTAAGCCACTGGCACCTGGCTTGGGCAGGTATCAGTTTTTAAAAAGTTATTTTAGATAAGTATGATTTGATTTTGTAAGGCCTCATTTGTTTTTTACTTAGTCTTTGTCTTCCGGAAATGGGTTTGGTAGTGACCTTACTTGCACCTGACTTGTGCCTGATTAGTTTTGGATCTCTACTTCTTCCTTGTTTCGGCTGGGTGAGGGAGTGAGGTGGTTGAAGCTCTTGGATTCCAGATTCACTTCAACCCTCTGGTGTAACATGTAAATCAACTGGTCACTTGGTAAGGATGGTCCTATATGGTAAGGTTCTGGGATCTCCCATTCATAGATACTGCCCTATGCCAGTTCCTACAAGGCTTAATCAAGGAGGCCTAGAAGGCAAACAGAGCCATTTGGCATGCTGAGCCTAGGCCGAGAGTGGACAGCACCCTCTAGTGGTCTCCAGTGGAGATCACCAATTTAAACATGGAACAGCAACTGAGCTAGCAGGGCTTCTTGGCTACCTCTACCAAGCAGGTCCAAATGCTCCGAGGGGCTCAGCCTTCACAGCTGGCAGATGCAAATCAACATCTGGTTTTAAATGGTCAGCATATTTCTCCCAGAGAAAGATCCTTTCTCCTGGGAGAATGTTTCCAGTGCCAGCACAGACGTATAGAAATTACATGGCGCTGGGTGCTCAACTACACCTGACAGCATTTAGCATCAGACACCTAGGTGGGAGCCTTCTCTGCAAAGGCAGAGATGTGAAATGTGACAGCCAAGACGCACTTCAGTATAAGCCAGTGCTTCGAAACCACAAAACCCACCCAGAGAGCTGCTTAGGGGTAGAGCCAGCAACAGAAGGATGCTGGCTGTGCTGAGAAGAGAAGAGCAAAGGATGACTGGAAACACAGCCACCTGGACTGTCCACTGCTGGATTCTCAGGAGTGGAAGGGTGAGTCTGTTTCTCAGGCCACAAGAAAGCCTGAGTATTCCTAAACAGAGATGCGTGAAATGCTAAAGAAAGGCATGCAGGAACTAGAAAGGCTCCGTGAGAGGAATGGAGAAGATGAACAGTCTGGTCCCAGCTCTACTCCTCCCTGTCTCCACCCAGATTCGAGCTAACACGTTGGAGCCCCACATTTCATGGGCTGTGATTGCTGGCTAGCGAGAAAGGGGAAGTGCATTGCTCTAGGAGGAAGGGTACAACATGTTGGCCGTATCATCTATCTGTGTCCTGTCCTTCCTCCAATCCACCCATCTAAACCCAATATTTAAGGAGGCAACACTGATCAGCATACCTTCTGTACAGTGAGTGTGGGGAGGGGAGGCTGGAGGGGGGCAGTTTCCTTACCGATGACATGGAGCTTTTGCAGAAGTGAGAAAGATACATAAGAGAAAAACACCCCCAAAATCATAAGCACTATATAGAAATGGTACTGGTGGCCTGACCCAACTGGCTAGGCCAAGACAGTCAGGAAATGTCCCTAGGAGGGAGCCTGAGGCAGAGCTCTGAAGCTGAGGAGAGGTCACTGGGGGCAGACGTAGGCCGAGGGCCTCCAAGCACCAGGGAAGCCCGCTGGGATTGGAGGGTGGTGGGTGAACGGAAGCACTGACATGTGAGATGGAGCTAGGGAGGGGACAGGACAGTGTGGACCACACAGTGCTGTGTGTGTTCCCGGGGAAGGTTTCAATACGAGCCAACACCCTGGCCTCACACTGCTGCCAGGAAGCACAGTCCTTCTACTCCGAAACACATTCTCTAGTAACCATGTCAGAGGCAGATGCCCTCTGAATGCCCTCTGACTTACAAAGAAACCACTGCTGACCTAGAGACAAGGACCAGTATGGCCACAAGAAACAGACCGACATAGGCTTACATTACCTATGCCTGAAAAACCACACCGTGTTAGCTCAACTTAAAGCCACAACTTCTTTCATATTTACATAGGATCACAACCATCATAGAAACCTGAGCACTTGAAAGTATTAGATATAGTTGTACATGATGGCACAGACCTGTAATCCAGCATTTAGTAGAGCAGAGGATCAAGAGCTCCAAGGAGATCCTGTTCCATTCTGGTTCTTTTGTCCCAGGGCCTTTGCTAAGAACAGGCCTATCAGATCTGTGCAGGGTTGGTTTCTTATCAAACAAAAACAAGGACTTGTAGTTCTGTGGTAGAGCACTTAGCATACCTAAGACAGTATGTATAACAACTCACACACACACACACACACACACACACACACACACACACACACACACACACAAACAATATGGTAGGTACTTCAAAATATAAGACACTAGTAAAATCCATGGTTTTAGTGTAGTTCTACTTTTTGCCTTCTGTTTTAACTACTGGCAAAGTTAAAAAAAAAAGTGGCAAATGCAAGTTATTTTTGAAAGGAGGATAAGAAAAATGTCTCCAGGGAATGGCATTAAAAAAAACCCAACAACCCGTTTTTCACTTAGTACTTTTGTGCTGGAAGTTTCTGGAAGTCCAGGACAACTTTTTGGGAACAGTTTCCAGGAGAGCAGCTGTCTACAAAGGAATGAAATGTTCATATCACAGCTTCTTTTAATAAGATAAAGTAATTCAAGCTCATTAATCTAGTGAGTGGAAATGATGAAACTGAAAATAGAACAACATTAATATTTTCTCCCAAAATAGCAGAAAACCATGATTTCAATGTCAAACTCTTTTTAAAAGCAATCATGGATTTACTTCTTTGTTTGCTAATTTAGGTACAAGATGTGATGTTCTTCTTCAATGTATTCTGATTTAAAATAGGCGAGTTACTCAAGCATTCCCCCCACACTGGTATATGTCCTTTAAAACTGCTCTGAAACAGGATCAGGAAGCAATCTTTAGCATTGTAAATGTAGCTGAAAAATAGATGCTTCCATCAGGACAAGCAAAAATCCATTCCGCCCCTTCCTCTCCAAAGGAGGCAATGGCTCATGAGACTGGGAGGTATTCAGGCGGCCCAATATCCTCTCTATTTCCTTTGCTTTCATTACATTATACCATGTCACTTTAATTAAGCCATTGAATCAAATTATCAGATCAAGTGGTTTTGATTCCACTGTGGGATGAACAGGTTTCGTTAAATTAATAAACCATATGTTTCATGTTGTTGGAAGGAAAGTTATTTTTCTGTGCTCACGGTTCCAAAAGTCTCCACAATAGACAGTATTCAGCCCCTCATCATGGAATGCTCTTCCACATGGCCCGGAATGAGCTGCAGAATAACTGAAATGACAGCCCATTAAATCCTAAAGTCGGTCCACGTTATTTACCAACAAAGGGCAGTGTGGTGAATTGGATGGTCCCTGGACAATCCTCTGAGCCTAAACGTTGTTTCCATTTACTGGAACTGAAGCTTGCTTTCTTTTTTAAGGATGACATCCATTATGTCTTTCTTCGGCAACAATTGGGTATTAAGATCACTTTTCCTCCTGTCTGGTGTCCAAAGTGTCTACCAATCTCCTAACTGGAAATGGAAAAGCTGTATTCTGTTTCCTCCCTTCCAGTCCCCCCCCCCCCCGCCCTGATGGAGGGTATAAAGTGGGGTGCCTGTGTACTCTGGTACTCACCAACATGGTGCTCTAGGTAAAGATCACAATTAGGGGAATTGGCTTGTGTGGGTGGGTTGGGGAGGGAATTAGGAAGTTTGATTCAATCACCTGAAGTTCTGGTTGTATCTCTAATATGAATGAGAGTCATTTATTAATTGGTCTTACAGTCTGATAGTAGACTGGAAAGGCAAAACCAAAAGGAGCCCTACTACCCCTTCAGGCTTTTTGGTTGTAACAGATGGAATCTGAGGGCTTTGTGCTTAATAACCAAATGCTCCATCACCGAGCTGTATCCCAACCCCACTACCACCTATGATATTCAATGTTTACCTTAAAACAAGTCTAATTTCTCCATCTTGGGTTCAGCCATCTTAGAGAGAAGGGGGTCTAAACTATGGTTTCTAGGCCAAATCTGTCCCAGATCCCTTTGCATAAATAAAGTTTTATTGGAAGACATTTTTTACACCGTTTTGTTTATATATTCCCTGTCATTGGCTTTATACCACAGCAGGAAAGTTGAATAGCCAGTGACCATATGGCCTGCAAAGACAAAAGTATTTACTATCTAGCCTGGGACTAAAAAAGTTTCATGACCCTTGCCTTAAATAAATTCTCTTTGTCCTATGATAATAGCCCAATGAATACATGAAACATAATAGCTTTTTTTGTGCATCTAATAAAGGTCTGTCTGAGATGCCAATTGGATAGCCTTTGCTCCTCCTGAATCACCTGAAGATCATAGAATACCACCTTCTTTTAAGGTCTTTCCTTGCAAAAGATGGCAAGAAAGGAAAAAGATCCTTCCTTTGCCTTGCCTCTTTCCTGTTAAGCTTCCAAAATCAATCATCTAAGTTCTCTAGGCCATTCAGTAGCCTACAGCATGACTGAATTAATTGAGGTACCTTAGTCTCAGTGGGGAGACGGGTGGGGAAGGAAGGGGAAGAGGAATATTTGGTCAGGAAGGCCCCCTATAACAAATGAATTTAAAAATAAAAGTGGTCAGCCCTCACCAGTGCCCAGGCCTGTAATCCTAGCTACTCAAGAACCTGAGATCTGAAGATCAAGAATCAAAGCCAGCCCAGGTAGGATAGTGTGAGATTCTTATCTCCAATTAAGCATCAAAAAGCTGGAAGAGGAGTTGTGGCTCAAGTGTAGAGTGTTAGTTAGCCTTGAGCAAAAAGCTCAGGGACAGTGTCCAAGCATTGAGTTCAAGCCCCAGGATCGGCACAAAGTAGCATCTTTAGGCATTTGTAAAATGGTAATCAAAAGCAGAAAAAGGAAACTACTTCATCTTTATGAGTTTGGCTAAAATAAAAAGGACATAATAACAAGTGTTAGCAAGGACATGAAAACACTGGAGTACTCAGACAAAGTTGATGGAACACTCCTGCTCTGGGAAAAGTGTGGAAGCTCTCCAGAACTATAAACTTAAGAGCTATGGTATGTCTGAACAATTCTCCTGACTTTCCATCTGAAAGAACTGAAAGCATAGGCTGACACAATAACTTGGACACAAATGTTCTAAACAGCATTGCTCCTAGCGACCAAAAAGTAGATAAACCCAGTAATTGTCACAAGAATGAGCAAAAAGTAGTATATCTCTATATGGTGGTATATTCTTTGACCATAAAATAGAATTAACTTCTGATTTGTACACATGAATTGGAAAAGTATTAGACTATGTCAAACAAACCAGAGACACAAGCTATCCAGTGTATGGCCTATTTCTATGAAATGTCCAGAATAGATAAATCCATGGAGGGAGACAAAGTATACAGGAAACCACGAGAGAAGGCAGGCCAGTGGGCTGGGGACAGGTGAAAGAAAGAAAGTGACTAATTTCAAAAGTTTCTTTTGGGGGTGATAACAAGATACTGGAAGTAGATAGAAGAATTGTCCAAATGTGTGAATATACTATAAAAATGACTGAAGTGCACACTTAGATTGTGTATGTGAATAAACCTCCATAAAACAGGTATTAAAGAATCAGTAGAGATACTATTCTACAATAAAAAGGAATGACCTACTGATGTCCAGGACAACATAGATAAACTCTAAAATAAAATATTAAAGAAAGAAAAAAAACACAACCCCAGGAGTTGTGTGGGGTTGCAGTCAGAGACAGATAACTAGAAATGGGCAACAATTGTTTTGTGGTGTTGAAAATGTTCTCAAACTGGATTACAGAGATGGCTGCACACATATAAAATTCACTAACAATGAGCAAATTGAGCATTTGCAATACTTGAATTTTAGAGTACATAAATTATGCTCTAAAAAGGCTATAAAATATAGGAGGGCTGGGAATGTACCTTGGTAGTAAAGCATTTGCTTAGTAGGCAGCAAGCTCTGAATTTGATTCTCCAGCATTGAAAATAATTGAAATCTTAGTATTAGAATAGTACAATGTAGAATAAATCGGGAGATAAAAAACCTTTCATATAGTGCTGGCAGGAAAAAAGGGACACAGTCGCGTTCAGAGACTGTCTGGCAACTTCTAATGAAACCTAAATATACATACATTAGAGGATTCAGCCATATTACCCCAAGTAGGTGTATGTGTAGATGTGTGTGTGTGTGTGTGTGTGTGTGTGTGTGTGTGTGTGTGTGTGTGTGTGTGTGTGTGTGTGTGTGTGTGTATTGGAGATACATATGGGATGAGTCTATGAGTCCACTAAACGGCATAATCGATAGCTTTTCACAGTCATTAAAATTTGGAAGTAATTAATGTATTCATTACCTGCTCTAAGGGATAAATAAATACTGGAATAATCACACAGAGGATTATAACAGGAAAAACAAACTGTGATCCTATGTGACAACACAGCTAATGCTCAAAACCAATGTAGTCCAAGTATCTCTCTCACACACACACATGTATGCACATATGCGCCCACACAGGTACCAGCCGAGTCTATCAACATGAAATGCACAAACAGGCAAAAGTACTTCTGGTTGTTGTTTGAAGGGGTGGGATACTCCTGGGATGCTATGAATATGAGTGGTAACTTAGTAAACAAGTTGTGCACACATTACACATACACTGTGCTGCATGCATGTTATACTCAAATAATATGCCACAGGGGTTCTGCAAACATCATGCAGCTTTGGAGTTCAAACTAAACACAGTCTCCAGAAGGAGTCCAGTGGTCAAGAATCCTCTCCCCTGGAGTCTCACCAACAGGGAGGCCGTGGCTATGTCAGAGGAGAGAAGACAGGAGGTTTAGGCAGTGCCATCAGTCTATTGCTTGCTTTTCTGAGGGCACTTATCTTTCTAGAAAGCACTTCCCTCTCTCTCTCTCTCTCTCTCTCTCTCTCTCTCTCTCTCTCTCTCTCTCTCTCTCTCTCTCTCTCTCTCTCTCTCTCTCTCTCTCTCTCTCTCCCTGTTGAGGAAGGAGTGCATGCTTCTATATTCTACTGAGTGTTTTTTCCTGCTTGCTTTCCTTGCATGGGATGTCTCATGCAATACAACAGGATCGCTTTTGTCCTGTGAATCTGCCTGTTGTGTCTGTTTATTTCATAGACTCCATTATTAAACCTTCAGAGGGGATCAGGGGAGTTTTTACTCCCTTCCAATATCAACACTCAAGTAGGACTGAGCTCTGTGACTCTAGAGAGATCGCAAATCATTTTAAGGATTCACACATCTTACAAGTCAGCACTGGACGTGACAATTACTGGGACCAACCTTTGAGAGTGATGAACTGGCTCACTATACTTAAGGACACACATCATTGGCTTGGGCCAAAAACCAGAAAAGCCCTTCAGTAGGAGATCTCGTCTAGTGTGACATGGGAATGAAGGAACATCATTACCTTCTCTAACATTTTGACTTGTCTATAAGAAGGAAGTTGCTGCCACATTCTCAGCCATTCTGAGGATCCAGATCTTGTGTTCATGGTCAGTTTATTTTTATTTTAATTAAAATTCTTTTAATTCACTTTTTTTTTGGGGGGGGGGTTGGTCATGGAGCTCAGGGTGGAAACACTGTCCGTGAGCTGTGTTTGGCTTAAGGCTAGTTCTCTACTACTTTGAGCCACAGCTCCACTTCTGGTGTTTTAGTGGTTAATTGGAGTCTCCTAGCGGGGGCGAGAGTCTTCCTGCCTGGACTGGCTTTGAACTGTGATCCTCAGATGTCAGAATCTGGAGTAGCTAGGATTATAGGTATGAATCACCAGCACCTAGCTTTATTTTTATGTTGTTTAGAAAACATTTTTCCCCCCTCACAGATTATTTAAATTCCTCACCCTTTGTATCTCCTCTCCACAGACCTCCAATAAAATAGTAAAGCCAAAAGAGTCCCATTTTTCTGATCTAGGTTCTCCTAGGAAATATAGTTTCTCTATTTTTTAAAGCTAAGTTAAAAAAAAATTACACAAAGTCAAATTTTCTCTGCCTATGCAAACCTGAGAAATCTCAAAGGTTATGAACTTCCGGCTTTTCCACTGCAAGATCCCTTGACATAGAATAGACCTCAAACATCCTGAATTTCAAGAACGGCTCACTTTTTGTGATTTATTTTTTTTCCTTCAGACAGGGAGGAAAGAACCTTGCTTTACTTTTTATTCTTTTCCCCCCCTGGGGGATAGTGGTCCTTGGTGAACGCAGGGCCTTGTGCTAAGTACTTAGCAGGCGCTCTTATCACTATGATCCAAGTCCTTTTTTGCTTTGTTTGTTTAGATTTGATTTTGCAATTGTTGCCCAGCAAAGGCCTTATATTGAAAAGTAACCTTCCTACCTATGCCTCCCATAGACATCTGCTAACATATAGCTTGTTCGTTGAGATGAGGTAGGGTCCTTGCTAACTTTTTGATTTGCTAGAGTATTTGGGTATACATGAATGTATCAATACATCCAGCCCTGGGATTTTGATTTTCAGCACTCTTTTCTTTTTCTTTCAGCTCATTTCCAGGTATACAAGTGGTAAGTGGGCTCCTTCTTACCATCAAAGTGTTCATCATGTAGTTGCTTACAATGTGCAATGTACCATGTACTAACAAAGTACCATGTTATGCCTTGTCTCACTCCCAAAGTTTATATGGTAACACACTGGTCTTTCTTGTTGGGAGTGGGGTACTCCTAATTTACCACACCAAATAGACCACAGCCTATTTCCAGTGTTAATAAAGAATTCTTCCTGTGTCCCCCAAGCTCACAATCCCACAGGAGGAGAACACTGGAAAATATTCATCTGTTGACATAAAAAGAGAATTCTTCCCTTCCATCTACTAGGGCTTTGATCAATATTCTGCCCCCATTATTTTCCAAGCTCTAAGCCACAATTCTGATCAAGCCTAGAGCCAGAGAGGAAGAAGATAAGAGTAGAATCAGACTTTCTTGTTCCCTGGGAGAGAAACTCATTTGTTTCCCCAGAGAAAGTAGAAATAGAAATGATTTTAGATGCCTGAAACATGATAAACACATGCTTATCAGATATGGGAATTAAACAACTCCAAGAGTTTTAGGAGCCAGTGAACTTCCAGTGGGAGAACAAGGCTGGTGTTGGAGTTCTTGCTTGGCGTAGTTGAGAGAAGGCACTGCATGCTGGGTATTGGAAGTAATTCAAAGCTCCTGATGTTTGAGCTCAGAGGAAGAAAACTGATCTCAACAGGGACAGAGTTAAAAAGGTAAGACATTCTCCAAGAGCTTTCTTCAGATACCATTAATTAGTTTTGAGGACAAGGTAAAAATGCAGAGAATGACTGATCTATTGCTAGTCAAAAGAACAATTTTTAACCTATCCATTTAACTGAAGTTATTCCCACAACTGCTCCTATTTATCATCTAGACATTTTTTTTTTTAAAGAGTGAAACCTATGCTCTTAACATCAAGTTCCGATTCTTGGCTGGCTTTAAACTACTTTTAATTTAAAGTAATTTATGATAAGGAATCTTCTCCCTGGACAGGGCACTTAATCTAAATTTACCTTTAGAGGCTTCTGTCCCCAGTGGGTTGTCTGAGAAGTCGGCCATGTCATGGCTCCAGGCATCCCGGACGGCAGACTTAGATACAACTCTGTCATTCAGAGCCTGCTGTGGTCGGAAGTTATTTCTCAGATACTCCACTGACTTCACGTGGTCTTGCTGTTCGGTGGTGAAGATGGAATAAAAAGCCTCGAGCTGAAGAGAGAAAGACAGGGAGGGGGGAAGACCCACATACATTAGGAGTTCTCTGAGCCAGAGCAGGTGGGTGACAAGAATACTATTCCTGCTGGAACTGGGTGTAATGTCTGTCCAGCCTGCCTCACCTAGGCAACTCTCTAGCTCAGGGATGTGCAGAGCACTTGAAGCCAAGACAAGAGTCCTTTCTTCGGGGTTCCCTGGAAAGGATATCATTGTATGATAGAAGGGAACACTGTCTTCCAGCTATATTGGAAGGTGCAAGGCTATATTGCCTGGTTATAATTCTTCACCACTCACCCATTCTGTGGCCCCTACACAGCCCGGCTCACTTCTCTGAGCTTCCCATTTACTCCATAACCTGGACACCATCGTAAGAGCATCTACCTGACCTTTCTTGGGTCCAGACGCAGTGCTAAAACAGTTCCTGCCACACAAAGCTTGAAACCTACTTGTGATTTAATGCTTTATCACAGTCTGCTTCTGAAACACAAAGGATCAAGCTCAGCCAAAGCACCAAGTCACCGACCAGGGTACACGGGGGAAATAACATTGCCCAAGTCAACATTCATGAGATGTGCTAGCCTGGACAAACTGTTCAAACTCTGTGTTTCCTCATCTGTAAAACATCTGTTGTTGAAAGGCCTGTCTTCAAAGGTGTAAGGATTAAATCTAGATAGGTCACTTAGCACACAGTAAGTTTTCAATACAAGATTGGCTGCTGTCATTATTATTTATGGGAGGAAATGTCTCCCCCAGGAGTGCCCACAAAATTTTCTGGGAAAAGAAAAAGGGGCCGGGGGAGAGGGAGAGAGAAAGGGAGAAAGGGAGAGGGAGAGAATACAAAGTTTTGAGATTGTATTTCTAAAATGAAAAGGGATTCTGTGTGGTTCTCTACATTGAGATCATTATCAAAGGTCATTCGCTTGTGTGTGACAGATGGAGCTGTGACTGGCGGTCAAACTGGTTCTCCTGGGACCACGTGATTCTTGTCACCAAAGAAAAGCAACTCCCAACTCCCAAACCCTAGCTCCTTGAGGTAAGGAAACAAGGAGGAGAGAAAAAGTGGATGAACACTTCTGGCCCCTTTGGTTCCTTCCTCCAGACTGCAGATGGAAATGCTTTTCCCTAGGAAAAAACTTCAAAGACAACCAGAACAGAAAAAGCTTTCCAAGCAAGAGGGGAAAAAGGGGGGTGGGGGTGGGGGTGGGCAGGGGATCTGCTGCTGGCTTTAGGGAACCAGGTGGCAGTCAACAGCAGAGTGTAAAATTTAAAAAAAGAAAAAGAAAAAGAATTACTACCTAGAGCTAACACGATTGTTTCTCAAACAACCTCAGGGAATGTCCCAGAAAATGATTTGCTAGCAACAATTATTGGAGACTTCCTCTTTGCATGAGAAAGCCATGCATTTGCTAGTGATTTTAGCCAAGCAAAATCATTTAAGTAAATAGATTTACCTATCATCATTCTCCCTCTCTCCAAAGCTATCGCTTATGTGAAATGGTAATAAAGCATGAAGAAACCTCTTGTGCCTTTTCATCAAGGTAACAGTTTCTCTTAGCCTGAGAGCTCATCCTAGCCTGAGAGTGCCCTTTGATTTCCTTATGACCTCAATTCTCTAGGACTATTCTGCTTTTCCTAACAGCTCAGACCATCTCTATTCAAACTTCACTTTCCTTCTTACTCCCCCTCCTTTGTACTTAAAGACAAAAAAGACATCCTAAATGACAAAAATACACATTCTCTTTTCAGCCTGTGTCAGGGTTTTAATGCAGGGCTCAGGGCTTGCTTGGCTTGTTCCTCTTTCACCTGAGTCATGTATCCAGCCTGTTTTTGGATAGTTATTTTACAGATGAAAATAAGAAAAGCTAACTTTTCTGCCTAAGCAGGCTTCAAACTTTGATCCTTCAGATTTCAGCCTACTGAGATGCTAGGATTACAGATGTGAACAATCAGCACCCTGTCAGATTTTTTTTTCATAACCTAACTATTTATTCTGTATTCATTCTGTCCCGAGAGGAGCCACTGAGATACAGACAACTTATAGTGTTGAAAGAAATTACCTCAACCCAGTGTTGCGGCTCATTTGATAGCATGACCCAAATCAGACAGAATGCATTGGGGGTAGGGGTGTGGGGGGAGGAGGACTTCCAATTTCTTTTCCCTTCTTTTTTTCTTAAGAAAAAATGAAAATGGTGTCCAAAAAGTGTATGGAAAGAATTAACAAAGACCCTATGGAGACATTCCAAGGAATGACCAAAAACAATCTTTCTTTAAAAAAAATGAAAGGGTGAAGAATAAATCCTGTGAGTAAAGGTTAAAGGGAGTGGACACGTTTAGCCTGAAGAAAAGATGAGTAAGGAGTAATTTGATTAAAGGCCCTTGTATATGGAACATGCTGACCAGCTCTTCTCCATACATAGAGAAGGCCAAATGAAAGGAACTGGGCTTAAATTAAAGCCATGGAGATGAGAGAGTTTAATCAAGTAGGATCACTTCACTTTAAGGATGATTTACTTTTACTTTTTGTTAAAAACCTTAAAATTTGAAGTGATTGGACAGAGGAGTTTCAATTCAACCTATCAGTGTATGAGTCCAGTGCATCTGGATGCATGGTCTCTCTCCTAATCCCACCCATCCCCTCAAATTACCCACTTCCAGTTTCACATATGTCCATTTAATAGTAGGATTGCATTTGCTCATAAGGGTAATTTTTTAAAAACATCTTCTCTTTTTAAATCCCACTGGGCTACCACACACAATAAGATGGAAAATATTCTGGAGAAGACAGAACTGTCCTAGAGTAGGTTAATCTCTGTCACATCAGAACGGCCTAGGAGGCTCCCAAGCAGTCCAACTCGAAGGTTTGTTTACTGTCTACAACACTTGCCCGCTTTCACAGTGAGCATTTAGTTCTAAAAAGTTTCTGTCTGATGCTTCAGGGAAGATTAGTGTAACTGTAGAGAGAGTCAGGTTGTGAATGAAACACACAAATGCCTTTGCTTAAATTGCTCTTACAGTTTAATGACATGCTATGGCTTAAAAGCTCAGGCCTCTTCCTTGTCATTAACTCAACGTGCCCACCGATTTTTAAAGAAAGACTGTGACGGCTCTGAATGAACTGATGACCTGAGCGATATTATATTGTCAACTGGATCATAGCTTCTCTTGACAGTTGCACAAAAGAGTTCAAGGAGGAGAAGCTTGGCAGACGTATTCAGTGCCCTTCGGTGACGTGACAGGCCTCACTCCAACCCTGTCATTCCTCTAAGTGGAAAGACAATTGCCAGTAGCCTGTCTCTTGGCTAACTGTCCTCCTGTCTGGCCACTGAGTGGATACCCCCATGATTTCTGGATTGGTGCTGCGAGTGTAGAGAGGTACACAGCAATCACCCAGGGCAGAACTCTATGGATGCATTCTTTTCTATTTTTGCCAGTCCTGGGACTTGAACTCAGGGCCTGGCTTGAATTCAAGATTGAACTTGAACTCAAGGCTAGCACTCTACCACTTGAGCCACTTCTGGACTTTTCTGTTTATGTGGTACTGAGGAATGGAACCCAGGGCTTCATGCATGCTAGGCAAGCACGCTTACCACTAAGCCACATTCCCAGCCCTATGGATGCATTCTTATGTGACAACTTCAGTAGTCCTTGAGTTCCCAGCCTTGCCTCATGCCTCCACTATGTTCAATTCCAAAGATACCACCAGGCCACAATGGAAAGGGGTCCCCTGGAGTTGAACGGCATCAGAGTCCCAAGTGACATGGGAGCCACAGGACAAATTACAGCAAGTTGTGTCTCTCTGGGTTTCTGACTCGTGTATATGTTTAGGGCTTAACTGACTTGATCTTTCCAGATCTGTTCCAAGGCTTTGCAGTTAACTTACAAATACTGCTAAGATCATGCCATATTTCTGTTCAAAGCTGTCCCATAATAATTTATCAATTAATTAATTAATTAGTTAATTAATTAATGCAATACTAGGAGTTGAAACAAGTGCCTCACACAATGCTTGTATTTCACCACTTAGAGCCACCCCTCCAGCTTTTATTTTCACTTTTGTTATTGAGATAAGTTCTATCTGGGTCCTTCTTACCTCCACCTCCCTAGAAGCTGAAATTACAGAAATCTGACACTATACCCAACACAGGCTTCCATTCCTAACTATGGGGTCCTAATGATCTGACTGAGCTAAATTTTCCAACTTTGAAACTCCTATCTTTGCCACCTGTTTTGGAATTCTACCTAACTAAGGGATGGGCCCTTGTCAACTTACTGAATCTTCCCATCTTTTGCTGTCCTTATGTATGAGAGTAATAACCTTATTGCCTTTCACCAGTGTTTTTCTTTCTAAGTGAGTTTCTAGACATCAAGTCTTTGAAATAATTCCTGGCCCACAGCAGGTGTCTAGTAAGTGTTATCCTCACTGCAGTCGCAGTCTTCTCAACACTGCCAACAATGGGAAGGTGCCGTAGCTGCTTTCCCCTTCTCATTACTTGAGAAACTAAGTAATGTGTCAAGCACTGTGCAGAAATCATTTTGGTTTCTTTGTTGTTGTTGTTGTTGTTGTTATCAGTTGTTTCTATTTCCTGGAATTCATTTCGATAAATATTATTTTATGTGATCAGAGGCACAAAGGCATTGTGCCTTTTATTTTGCTTTCTAGTTTATATTTAGTTTAAAATACCATCCTTAATGCTATATTATTATTTAAAAATCATGAACACTGTCAGAGAATATTTACTGAGCACTTACGTGGCAAGGACTGTGCAAACAACAACAACAACAAACATACAGAACTTAAACTGGGCTTCAGAGACACGAAGTTACTTGCCCAGGAGTCAAGAGGTGAAGTAAGGATTAGGACACTGTGTGTGATGATTCGGTTTCTCAGACTCCAGGACACATACCCTCAACATGAATCATGGGAAGAGCAGCCACACAGTGAAGGAACCGAATATGGTCACAGCAGATTATTTCCAAATTATTCCCACAGCTGATCTCGATGAAGGCATGCCAGCCAGGTATGCCAGCACTGCCGCATAGATCTATTAGCCCTTTTGGGTATGCTGAAAAGAAACCAGCTATGGCCCAAACAGCAAGAACTGGGTGACTGGGTGGTGTGAACAAGACACGCCACCCCCCACACCCTCCCAGGCTCAGAAACCCTTGCCATCTCTATCAGCCTACTCCTTTCCCAGAAGTAGGTAATAAGCACACTTGGATGTATCATTCCTTTAAGATAACTAATGAAATCTTTATCATTTTGTAAAAATAAATGAAAGTTATTTTTTAATTTCTGTACTATTAAATTGACTTTTTAACTTTTGAAGTGAATGTGTGAAACATTTCTTTCTTTTATCCCTGCTTGGGGAGTTGTAATTGCATTTTAACTGGTCCTGTTTCAAGAACAATTTTAACCTTGAATTGTAAATGTGTTGGCTGGAAGTATATATAAATCATTTCAACCCCATTTTTATTATAAAAGTATTACAGAGGAATAATTAGTTTTAATCTGTCAGTGCATATCAAAGGAAAGTTGAAACCTATTCATGCCATTCAGTGGAACAAGAGCTCTTGGCCTCATGATGGGGTAAGGGGTTTGCGGCTGGAAGGAAGAGATGAGAAAACCAGGAGCAATAAAATTATGAACCATTAAAAGGCTGATATGCACAATATTCTAAAGGATGTGTGTATAGTGGCAATTAAACAAGACCAGAGTCCTGATTAGCATAACAAGAAACTAGAGGATAAGCACTAGAAGTATAATGTTTCAGCTAGGGTCACAAAGACACATTTAAGAGACGGCCGGAGAGGTTCTGTTGTGTTGCCTCATTATTAAACTAGAAAATTGGTAGAATATGAAATTCTCAATAGCTGGGAGCATCCTGAGTCTTACTCACTGAAATGCAGCTATAAAAATAAAATGTGAGATAACTACAGGGTCATGTCCCTCTGTGGCTCAGGGAGTTTTGCACAAAGGTGATTTTAGGAAGGCGGAGGACAGAAAGGGAAAGAGCTTCAACCGTAATTAACAAAGAAAGCTGTGGGCTTAATGATGAACAAGTACATCTTGCAGTGTTGGAACAGAAACTTCCTGAATTAAGTGACTTAGCTGTCATTACCTTGAGAATCACGACAGTTCATAAACTCAGAACTGGCAGCCAGTGGTTACACATGGATATTATTTTAGAAACACTGCTAAGCCTACACTGAAATGATTAATATTTTGCAATACTGGGTTAAACTACATTATTGAAATAAATTTGGCGGTTGGGGATCTGGCTCAGCAATAAGATGCACAAAAACCCTGGGTTTGAAACTTAGCACTGGGGGAAAAAAATCGGTTTTACCTGTTCTTTACATTTGTTCCACCTGGCTACTAGAAAATGTACAGTGATCTATCTAGCTTGCCTAATTTCTACTGGGCAGTGGTATGAGTGATCACTTAAACCTACTGAGGAAAAAGCCAACTATGTATTGCCTAAGCATGTCCTCCTCCTACCAGGGAGGAGACTGGGTGTTCCATGTACATTCCACAAACACAAATGGAAAACCTGAGGCACTGAATAGTTCTATTGCTTGGCCGATGAATGGAGTCAGGAAAAGAACCCAGACAGTTCACTTTCAAGGCTCAGTGCATGCACTTCAACGAGATCTTCTATTCTTTATTGACAAGATCACTTTGGTTTATGGGTAATGCAAAGAAACCTTTCCCAATCATTCCAGCTTATTGTAAAAAAAAAAATCAAGCATCCAAAGGCAAACATGTTAAACATACTCTCCAGCTTACTATGGTTTTGAGAGTGCCACCAAAACACTTAAATAAAATTCATGCTAGACAAATGACATAGCTAGTAAGAACAATAGAAAGCCCACGGATTGGGAGAAGATCTTTACTAGCCATACAATGGACAAGGGTCTCATATCTAAAATATACTTGCAACTCAAAAAATTAAACCCCCCAACAACAAATCCTCAAAGAAACAACTGCCCAATAAATAAGTGGGCGAAGGACTTAAAGAGAAACTTCTCTGAAGAAGAAAGAAGGATGACCAATAGACACATGAAGAAATGTTCAACATCCCTAGCCATAAAAGAAATGCAAATCAAAACAACATTGAGATATCACCTCACCCCAGTTAGAACGGCAAAAATCAAGAACTCTAACAACAACAGATGCTGGAGGGGATGTGGACAGAAAGGAACCTTACTTCATTGTTGGTGGGAATGTAAACTTGTTCAACCACTTTGAAAAGCAGTATGGAGGTTCCTCAAAAGACTTCACATAGAACTCCCCTATGACCCAGCAATCCCACTTTTGGGCATTTACCCAAATGTTTACAAACAAGACCACACTAAAGCTACCAGCACAACTATGTTTATTGCAGCATTATTTACCATAGCTAAGATATGGAACCAACCCAGATGTCCCTCAGTAGATGAATGGATCTAGAAAATGTGGTATATATACACAATGGAATTCTATGCCTCCATCAGAAAGAATGACATTGCCCAATTTGTTAGGAAATGGAAAAACTTGGAAAAAATTATATTAAGTGAAGTAAGCCAGGCCCAAAGAAACATAGGTCCCATGGTTTCCCTTATTTGTAATATCTAGTATATGTATGAGTCAAGCGGAAAAGGTCAGATAATGTGATGTCAGGAAAATGAACCCTTAGATATGTATTTTAATGTTTTTTTCTTTCATGCATGTGTTTCTAACGCATTTATAAGATTATCTCTTTGTTGCTTTGTATGTCCCTCCCCCACAGTATAACCCCTGCTTTCACTATATTTGATGTCAGTATAACTTGTGGAGGAGATGGGGAAAAACCAGTTGTTTAAGGATACAGGTGGACCTGTTGCAACAATGAGAAATACAAGTTGTCAGGTCCAAAATGAGCTTTACAACGTCGGTGCGGGGGGGGGGGGGGGGGGAGGGGAAGGAGAAGGATTGGGATTGGGGGGGGGAGGGGGGAGGCTGGGAAGGGATGTGAAGGGTAAACAAAGGAGGAGGCTGCAATGCTTGGTAAGAAATGTACGCATTATCCTGCCCATGTAATTGTAACTCCTCTGTACAGTATGTTCACAAATAAAATTAAATTAAATTAAAAAAAAAATTCATGCTAGAGAAAATTATAAGCAGTGTCTCATTTTAACCAACAGGGGGCAACAGTGCCAGGTAGGGAGTATTGATATAGCTGCCAATGGGCAAGCAGCAAGCATTTGGGAACCTTTGTTCTATAATAAATCTAGGAACCTTTGTTCTATAATAAACTTAGAACACTGGATTCAAAGACAATCATCTTCTTTGACTGACATGGACACATCACAGGCAACCAATTCCATCTGCTAGACCTACTCCTTTGACTTCTCATACCAAATAAAAGGTCCATTTTGGTTGGAAAATAGGTCATAGCAAAATTCTTGTCTGGTATTTAGAGTCAAAATTTAATATGGCTAAGCTGGATGCTGGTGCTCCTACTTACTCAGAAGTCTGAGGTTTGAGGATAGTGGTTCGAAGCCAGGGCAGGAAAATCTGGGAGACTCATCTCTAACACCTACTTTCCCTCCTTCCCAAAGTGGAGCGCTGGCTCAAGTGGTACAGTGCTAGCCCAGAGCAAAATAGCTGAAGAGGAAGGCTCAGGCCTTGAGTTCAGGCCCCAGGACTGGCATACAAAACACCAAACATACAGATTAGTAGGACCAAATGGACATGCTGCCTACTGGGTTAACAGAGCAATTAGCAATGTGCATTTTGATCTAGATCACCACACATGTCAGAGGCAGAGTTGGCCGGTGACAGGGCTGATGTCAATGTCCAACTAGATTCACACAAGCAAATAAAAGGAGGAAAGAAACAAGGGAGGGCTCATGTGTACTCCAGAGGTGGCAAAGAAATCCACACCACAGCACACAACAGTGTTCACTGACCACTACACTCATGCTGACCGTGTTTTCAAGGTGACCATTTCGCAGGCACCCACAGTGAGGGCCTGCGAGACAAGAGGAGACAGAGGTTGAAGAGAAAGAGAGGAGCAAAAGACGAAAAGGACAAGGAATGCTTGCTTTCGGATAAAAGCACAAGTAGACTCCCTAATTTTTTTAAATGTTATGTTTTTGGCTTTTTTGAATTGGCTGTTGATCCCTTCTGCAACGAACATTTTGTGCTAACTTCAGAAAGAATGTTGGCAGGGCTAGGGCGGGAAGGGCTGAAGGGCTAATGCTCAGATGGCCAGTGTTGCTCTTTCCAGGAGATGCCACAGTTGTAACCTCAGGAAGCTAGCCAGCAAGGATCCAGCCAGGCCACATGAATAGGAGCCAAACATGGATGGAGCAGGAGTACCTGACAGAAGTGAATTCACTAATCTGCAGAGGGTTTGTAATGAAGAAATTAGAAAGAGTGCGGTTAATTTCTTTTCCTGTTTCCCTGAAAGGTAATACCTGCCAAGAAGTACAGATTAGAAGGTAAAGAAAACATCATTATTTCTTCTCTTGGTATATCTTTCGTGGTAGAGTAGAAGATCAAATGTACTAACAAAGCATTTTCTAGAAGCTTCAGTCACCAAATGTCAATGGACAAACACCAGATATCCAAGGCTCAAAGTAGGACTTTCATTTGGAGATCCTAAATAGTAAGAGCGACCTTAAAACCCAGTATGTGTTAAGGGGCCCCAATTCACCTCAGCCAATCAACTGGTTCTTTCTTTACTTGAAATCCCTGAAAAGTAGCCAAATGTGTACAGTGATACTTCATTGTCTTATGCCTTTAAATCATTGATGACAAAAACATTAATCATCAATGATAATCTTTTTACAAAAAGAATACCTTATAAAAAAACACTCTTCTTTCAACCTTGCAAAAATAAGTATTTGGACAGTACTTTTATTTTTATTTTTTGCTTCAGATTAAACCATATCAGCTTCATCATTAGGAAGAACTAATGTTTCTTATTTCATTATTTCTTTATGGCTGGCAGATCCTGTTCAGAAACTAAATTGCCAAATCCTTCCTTTGTCGTCAAAGTGGAATTAAAAGAAAGAAAAAAACTAAGAAAAATGATTGCCAACCACAAGAAAGCCAAATAAATCATGCTAGTCTGGTGTCATACTTCCTAACTTTGTCAGAAGATACAGGGTTTCTCCTGCTCCAATTTCCTTCCAGCTCTGTTTACTTGCAGACAGGAAACACTGGCTTCTCCGGACGCTGTCAGCCCCTCTGGTGTCTTAGTCAAGGATGGTTTCATGACCCAGGCCACTCCATCCGTCAGTGGGGTAATATCTGTTCAAATCATCTTCCATACCTGACCTAAGACCTAGACTTTTGTAAGCTAGCAGCCAGCCCTTGAGTTTAAAGGTCAAGGGGACTGAAACAATTATCTTAAGCTGTGGAACCAACAGAAAAGAAGCTGGGAAAGAACAGGAAGCAGAAATTTGCAAAATTACCAACTGAGGCCTAACTCCACTGAATATTTATCAAAATAAACACCAGGAGGGGCTGGGAAGGTGGCTCAGTGGTAGAGCGCTTGCCTTGCATGCCTGAGGCCCTGGGTTCGATTCCTCAGCACCACATAAGCAAAAAGAATAAAGCTGGAAGTGGCACTATGTCTCAAGTGGGAGAGCACTAGCCTTGAGCTGAAGAGCTGAGGGACAGTGCCCAGGCCCAGAGTTCAGGCCCCACGACCAGGCCCCTCCCCCCCCAAAAAAATAAACATCAAGAAATGGAAACATGTTGCTGTTGTTTTCGTGGCTGGCAGTGGTGGAGGTATTCTTTGTTTTTGCTTTTTGTCTTTTTCTTGGGGGGTGTAGGATTACAGAAATGGAGGGAGGAAGGATGAACAAAGGCAGACATGGTAGTTAGTAAACACAAAGCAGAAAATGAACTATGCAACTTGTGGGCAGGGACTCCAGAGAGAAACTGGGAGAAAACAGAGGAAGGGGTGACACTGTTCATTACCTGACTTAGGAAACCGCAACTACTCTATACAGCACATGATAAAAAACAATACAATTACATTAAAAAATGCCCAACTGATCTCAAAGCTTGAGACTGAGACTTAAGGTGTGCAGGCTCCGCAAACACACAGGGAAAACCACAGTGCTTCCCTCGTCCTGCTCAAGATGACACTCAGACGCCTGCATCTCAGCATGCCTTCTTCACACCATTCCTCTTCTTCAGTGGCTCAAGATCATCATTTCTTTACTTTTCCATTGGGAACAAGGTGTGTCTAGGATACCACCTAGCACAGCCTCTTCCCTCCACTCCCTACTGGGAACTCTTTGCCCCAGTTAGGGAAATCTTTAAACTATCTTCTATACCAGCCAGGTTCAACAACATCTCATTGCTTTTGTCTTTAGCTACATTACCACAGAATGCCAGAATCTTCCCCTTCCCTTCAGCTGTAAAGCTGTTAAGGTGGGATTGGAGAAATCGTTTCTATGTACAGCTCTGATAAGAACCTTCTATTCTTACATAGTCCTAGTTAAATGATTCAAGTGTACTTTCTTACCCAATCCCCCATGGTTCCTGGCTCTAATCTGACAATGATACCAAAGACAGCTACTTGTTTGCTAGCTGAGTGCATGCTGAAGTTCTGACAACGAATGTATCCTTTATGGAAGTTTTCCTCTTCTGCCTTTTAATTCTCACAAGGCCCTTTCTGTACCCCTGGTGGCTGACGATACTCTGACAATGCCTAATCCCATTCCCATGCCCGTGTCACCAGTTTTTACCCTCAATTAATTGCTTGGCTTACATCCTGTCCTTTAAGGACAGGGGTGGAGGCCAAGCCTAAAATGAAGCAGTATAACACACTGGTCCCAAACCTTGAATCAGATAAAGCCAGGCATGGTTTCTGGATTCATCACTCAGTATGCATGACTGCTCAGAATGTGACCCAGTCTCTCCATTGCACAATGTCCTGTGCACCACATTAGTCTTATACCCTTACCACAATGTTGCTTGGCCACTGATTAAGCTGACCTATGTCAAGTTTGTAGTCTGGATAGGAAATGTTCCCCTAAAAAAGATGCATGTGTCAGAGGCTTGGCCCTAGCTGGTGGCACTGTTGGGGTCCTAATTCCATCAATGGATTTATCTATCAATGACTTCATAGCTATTAGGAAGTAGGGTCTAATTGGAGGAAGAAGATAATTAGGGACATACTTTTCAATGATATGTCTAGTCCTTGGCTCCTCTTTTGTCTCTTTTCAAATTTTACTATTACTGGGTGAATAGCCCCCTTCCACCACCCCGTCCTTCCCCATGATGTTCAGTTAGACCCCACTTCAAATCCACAGCAATGGCTCTGTGGACCATGGACTTCAACTTCAGAAGCCCTGAGCAAAATCAATCATTCTTCCTTTAGGGTGATTTGCATGGATGTTTGTCACAGTGATGGCAGTGACTCACAGCTCAATTAATGATCGTTTTATTTCCTGTCTTTGTGTACTCAGATCTCTTTTCTGAATCTGGGGTAGGCTTAGCAGTCAGAGTAGGAGCTTTGAGATAGACCTCCATAGCTTGGTTCACAGCTGTGAGATCTGGGGAATGTTTCTTATGTCCTGTGCCTTTTGTCTTCCCTATAAAGTGGAGGTGAACATAGTTCCCCTACCTCCTAACTATTCATGAAGATTAAATGGATTAACACATACAAAGAGCTTAGTAAACAATACTGCATGTGATGCCCGCAGTTCTCAGCTAATTTGAAGCTCAGAGGGCATATTTTGTATTTTACTATTCTTGGGTTCAAAAATGTGTTTATTGGAAAAACCAAAGAAACCAATGGAAAATTTAAAAAGTAAGTTCTTGCTGGGTTATGGTGATTCATACCTGAAATCTGAGTTACTCAGAAGGCTGAGATCTGAGGATCAAGGCTTGAAACCAGCCAAGGCAGACAAATCCTCAAAACTCTTATCACCAATTAACTACCAAAAAGCCAAAAGTGAAGCTGTGGCTCAAGTGGTTAGAGCATCAGCCTTGAGTGGAAAAGCCAAATGAGAGTATGAAGTCCTGGGTTCAAACCCCAGTAATGGAACACAGAGAGGGAGAGAGAGGCAGAGAGAGGCAGAGAGAGGCAGAGAGAGAGAGAGAGAGAGAGAGAGAGAGAGAGAGAGAGAGAGAGAGAGAGAGGGAGAGGGAGAGGGAGAGAGAGAGAGAGAGAGAGAGAGAGAGGGAGAGGGAGAGGGAGAGAGAGAGAGAGAGAGAGAGAGAGAGAGAGAGAGAGAGAGGAGAGGGAGAGGGAAAGGGAGAGGGAAAGGGAGAGGGAGAGGGGTAGGAGGGATGGGGAGACAGAGACAGAGAGAAAGAATTAAGTTCTGAAACGGACCAAATAGAAAGTGTTCCCAGAAGCCTTCTTCAAGTTCTACTATGCAATAAGAACCTTCCAAAATCCTGTCATGAATTAGATGTAATAACTTATAATGTAGCCTGACCACTATAATTCACCATCACATTTTGATGGTACATATTTATTATAGTAGATCATTGCTAGCTAATCCCTGAAGGGATCCCTAACAACTGCTGGTTCTGTTTATTTTCTCACTGAGAGTGCCACCTTAGTGGTATTTCTTGAGTTTGGGGATAACACTCTATTCAGCTGAATAATAGTTATTTAATCATTGAACACCATGTCAGAAGGAGCTCACGTCTTCTGGGAGAGGGGCTTCTACACACATGATTTCCATGAGTGTTGCTGGTGACACAGCACAGATAGCACCCAGGGACTTCTAAGTGCAAGGGGGTAGAAGAAACTCAAGGCTTAGTACTGCAGTAGGAGTTTTAGCTCCTTTGTTCTCAAATACCACAGAGTTTCTCCTGATAATAAATTGTATTGGGAGATGCTGGAGACATCATGGAATGAATTGGCCTCAGCTGATCCCCTAACTAGCTTTTCCTGCTGAAGAATGTGTACCTGATACTCATTTTAAACCAGGACAAATATATTTTTTAATTCATTTCCTTCTCATGTTGACAAGATCATGTTATCAACAGATTCTTAGTGTAGAAAGTTTATCAGTTTATAAATAGAATTAAAAGTTATCAGAACCTGGAAACCTTTTTTTTTGTTGTTGTTTAAAGTAAATTCTTGGTAGTTAGGTGTAGTGATGTCTGACAGCAGAGTCACCATAAAGCAAGGACACAGAGGGATCCTTGTGGGGCTGGGTACCCACCTGATGGTAGGAGATGGGGACAGGCTTCCGGAACACAATCCACTCCACAATTTCACTGCAGGGAGGGGTGGTCAAGGAGCCAGTATACCGGTAGTAGCTGCTCAGAGAGGCAGGCAGGAGGTCCCGAAGGACAAAAGGATCCAGGAAGGTCTCCTTCTCTGTTTGGGAAGAGAAGAACACAATGGTGAGTCTACCACACCAGTCTCTAGCTTACAGATGCTGTGTCTCAGCCTTGTGTGTCTGCACCTTGGGGAGCATGGGCAGCTGATGGTAGAAGGATGTCAGAAAGCAAGGCAGCATTTCCCAGGATGTGTTCCCAATGCTAGTACTGGTCATGTTTCTTTTGTTGTTGTTGTTGTTGGTTTGGGGGCTTGAACTCAGGGCCTGAGTGCTTTCTCTGAGTTCTTTTGCTCAAGGCTAGGAGTCTACCACTTTGAGCCATAACTCCACTTCCGGTTTTCTGGTGGTCAAATGGTGATGTCTCATGGCCTTTCCTACATGGGCTGGCTTTGAACTACTCAGATCTCAGCCTCCTGAGTATCTAGGATGACAGGTGTGAGCCGCTAGCAACTGGCTCTGGCCTTGTTTCATAAAGGCCAGCTTCCAGGCTGGTGAGCAACAGAGAATTCTTCCTGCACCCCAGGAAATAAAACATCCTACCGTGGTTTACTTCTTTGAGTAGTACTGTAGGGAAAAAATTGTCTAGATATTATGTACTCCACTTCTTCTCAGTCTTGTCTTACTATGGAACCCTTCTCTATTCACAAATCATGAATTGATCATCATGAGAAACTCACCAATGAAGGAATAATAGCACAGGCCAAAAATGAAGGGCACTTTCAAATATGCATTTATGGTTTCACCCAAGGTCTAGCCAAGCATATCCCTTAACTTTAGTGATGATGGTCCTAAAAATGGAGATGTCTTTGCTTAAGGATAAACGACATCTGAGCTGACACCCACTGTGGACATATTACAATAGCTTTCACAGGAAGGAGGCATGGCAGGAGTTAGTACCTACCTGGGGCCACACAGCTCCCCAAAAGCAAAGTGGGCATTATTAAGACAGGTATATATTGACTGATGACCACAACATAGTTTCTGACTAAAGAAGCTGAAGTCAGAAATTAGAAGACCAGAAGCAAAAAAGGAAAAATAAAGTGAAGAAAAGCATTTTAGGTTGTGTGGACAGTAACTGCGAAGTCCCAGAAGCAGAGAGAAATAGCTCAATAGTGATTAAGACACTGGCCTTACAAATCTCCCCCCACATCCATCTCAAGAGTGGGTTCTTATTCCTTATGCCTTTAGAAACAGTTCTGAATTTAAGCCTGAGACTCTCCCCATCCCTGTTAAAGATGTCAATAGACTACTAAGAGTTGAGCTGAAAGTTTTCTGTGGCTATTTATGGCTTCCATTATGGCTCCTCTGACAATTCCTGGAGGATCTGGGAGCTCCAACACATCTCATAGACATGTCTGGGCATGTCTTCCAAACTTCATGTCTTCTCTTTTCCCTTCAATCTTTCATACAAAACAACTATGCAGGCACCTGGGCACAAATGTACCCCCAGACTTACCAAGTCTATGGAACTGGGGAACAGTGATAACCAACACTAGGATGATGAAAAGTATAACTTCCGCTTAAAAGAGATCAATGGTGCCTAGTGCCAGTGGCACATACCTGTAATCCAAGCTACTCAGGAGGCTGAGATCTGAGGATCTCAGTTCAAAGCCAGATGAAGTGGGAACGTACCTGAGACTCTTATCAACAACTGTTCACCAGAATAATTGGAAGTGGTGCTGTGGCTCAAGTGGTAAAGTGTTAGCCTTGAGCAAAAGAGCTCAGGGAGAACACCTAGGCCTAGAGTTCAAGCTCCACAACTGACCAAAAGCAGAATTAAAAAAAAAAAAAAAAAAAAAAAAACAGAGAAAAGAAGAGAGATCAGTGAGTGGAACTAGATTCAGAGATTACCTGGATCTTCCTATATCTGCCAGGTACTATTTAGTTACCCTCTACAGACCAAGTTGGCCTTGGTTCTCCTGCCTGAACTTCCTTACTGCTGAGATTATAAACATATACCACCATGCCCAGCTTGATTTCTTTCAAAGGAAAAATTAACTATTAACTAATAAATGAAAAAATTGTCAAATCATTGGGTTCGGCAATGAGAATTCCTGTTGGACAACAGGCTGGAACCAGCAGGGACGTAGGGTCTGGCTTTAATTGAAACCTAGTTACCAAGGCTTTGGGATGTGGGTGAGCTCTGTAAGCATGCTTGGCTGGGACTGGTTTGGCTGTAAGAAGGAAATATTTTGGCCTCTGTGAGGCTGCTTCTGTGCTTCCTGAGCCGTGTAAATAGCCAACACCAAGCCTGGAGTGATAGAGGGCGTGTAGGGAGTATGGTATCAGTGGCTGCCAAACCACCACCTACTCCTGCCTGCTGCTGGTGAACTTGATGGCAGACCCTTCCCACCATCCTGGCTTAGGATCAAGGGCTCTAATCTAAACACGGAGAAAAGGAAAAAAAACAAACCCTGCAACTTTCTCCAGGGGCTTGATCCAACATCAGGGCTATAACAAAGCCATCTCTGCCAGACATAAGCAGGAAAGCCCCCCAGCCCAGGCATGCATTCAGGAGGAGGCGATGGCTTTAAAGAGCACAGAAAGAGATAAAGCAGAAAGGTTGGCTTCACTGGTTGATGGGAATGTGAATTCATAGGGAACCTCAACACAGCTGGAGTAAGATTGGAAAAGAAGTTCCTGTGTGGACTTGTGAATTTGCAGGGACCCGTGGGGAGCTACAAGCGTGAGCCGGGGTGACAGGATGACAGGAGCCTTTGTCTGTGTCCACTCCAGGCCTCAGCTGCAGGGCCTGGCTCTCGCTGGGGGTAGGCCTAGCTACGGGCTGGGAGGGGAATGCCTGGCTTCCACGCCCCTTCATTCCATCCCCAGAGACCGTGAAACTACAGCCAGACTGGGGAGACGTGGAAGATCCTGTA
Organism: Dipodomys merriami; assembly: GCF_024711535.1. Taxonomy (NCBI): domain Eukaryota; kingdom Metazoa; phylum Chordata; class Mammalia; order Rodentia; family Heteromyidae; genus Dipodomys; species Dipodomys merriami. The sequence continues at coordinate 20,457,298 of NW_027202604.1, read as the reverse complement.
GCTACCCTAGTTAGTGAGGCTGGAAGCCAAAGAACCATGCCCCCCTGACACCCCCCCCCCCCCCCCCCCCCGCTCCAATCCCGGCAAAATCTTACACTGGGTCAGATTTACCCTGGGTAATCTCACCAACATCTCTGACAGTGAAATGTGCAGATGCTTTCTAACAAGTTGCGCTGGAGACTCAGGGTCACTTTGAAAACCATTAGGGTAGTTCATTAAGGTGAAGGGTGAAGGAACCAACCCAAGGTCAAAGGCTTGTCAAAGAATATCCAAACAACTTGAAAAAAATTTGTTTCTAAAAGTCAGTACATGGAGGTTTCAACACAGGGCCTTACGTTTGCTCGGTGGGTGCTCTACCACTTGAGCCACCATCCCAGTTCGCTGTATTCTAGTTATTATTCAGATAGGGTCTTATGGTGTTGCTTGGGGTAACACATGATCTCCTCATCTATTCCTCCTGATAGGCTTCTTTTGCTCCAGATGCCCTCAAATCACAATCTTTATTTCAACTGCCTAAGTAGCTGAGATTATAGGTGTGAGCCACCTCACATGGCTCAAGTGGAAGTTACTTCTTCACAGAATCCATAGAGGAACTGGAATAGAGCACCATGTTTGTTGGTCAGGACTCGTCACTAAGAAGGACACTTAACAAAGAAGGTCTAACCACAGTCCCGTTCCTGCACCCCACTTTTCTGTTCTAATAGGCCCTGGTAAATAGAGTGGATGTGCAACTTGTCTCTGCTTCAAACCCCAATCCTGCCACCTCCGAACAGCCTTTGCTTAGCAGGGAAGTAAACCTATGTAGCTCTGAGAAGATTAAATAAGCCAATCAGCAAACAAGCTGAGAAAGAATGATTGACGTGTTCTTATCCTAATTATTACTATGATTCCTTCAGACCATCCCAATCTAACCATCTACTTCTTTTCATTTTTGGCTCCATGTCTTTTTAATTCTTTCTAATTTGATTCCTCATGCCTAAGGGCCACCATGTCTGACATATTCTCCAGCTGTTTCATGGCCAAATCTGATATTTAACAGCTGTGTGACTTTAGGCAAGGATTTAACCTCTCTGAGCTATTACCATGATTTATAAAATGGCATTTATGGGAATATAGATACCCCTCAGGGTTGCTGCGACAGTTAGGAAGCGTATGAACGTGAGGGGTTTACCCCAGTGCCTGACCCATACATAAGCTCTGGTTTATCCGGGCAAGTACTGCGCCCAGAGCAATCAGCAAAGTTCCAGGCTGCCTCCTGTGTTTTAAACCAGGGATTTGGAGACATTTTCTGCACAACATCAGATAGTAAATATTTTCAGTTTTGCAGTCCAAGAGGCAAAAATCAAAGATGTTATATAGATACTTATATAACAAACCTACTTATTAAGGATATAGTATTCAACATTCTAGTAATAACTGAGTACAAGCTTTAAAATGTATGTCTATTAATGAGAAGAATGTAATTCTTTCTCAGGGTTATAGTTTCACTTAATGAGGGATCAGATGCAAACAAAGGCTCCTTAGTCCACTGGGCACACAAAATAGGCAGTGGATGATCTGCCCCTCAGCTGTACTTTGCCCGTTTCTATTTTTGGATGTGGGGGGGCAGTTGTGGGGCTTGAGCTCTGGGCCTGCGCCCTGTCTTTGAACTCTTCTGCTCAAGGCTAGTACTCTACCACTTTGAGCCACAGCACCATTTCCAGTTTTCTGGTGGTTAATTGGAGATAAGCGTCTCATGGACTTTCCTGCCTGGGTTGGCTTTGAACCACAAGCCTCAGATCTCAGCTTCCTGACTAGCTAGGATTACAGGCCTGAGCCACCAGGTGCCTGGCCACCCAGTTCTGTTTTACTACAAGCATGGGAAGGGATCTAAAGTAAAAAAATCACCTAGATGGCGCACCAGCCATGGGTGAGGACGCTGTGCTGCCTGCTCAGAGAGTTGCCATCACTGAAGAATCATTTGTTTTGTGAATAATACAGTAAAGAAGTCTGGTTTTGGGGGTGGGGGTGGGGTTTGAGACAGGGTCTTACAGTGGCCAGGCTGATCTCAAACACATGGCTCCCCTTCTTTAGTCTCCCAAGTGCTGGGATTACAGATGTAAGCTATCACACCCAACTTACAGAATTAACCTCGAGGGGAATCTTCCTAAGATTCCCATTTCCTGCTGGGCCTTCTAGGTAGTACTCCATGGAAAACTGAGGCTCACAAGAATGTCTAGGTGGACGTTAGAGACTTCTTTCAAAATGGCAACCTTACATTTTAGTATCACCGACGAAGCTGGCTTTTAAGCTGCGGCTCAACTGGCTGGATTCAAGAGAGGGAGCTCCCGAGCACAGTTACTGAGGGCCAAGCACAAGCCTCCACAAAGACTATCTTAATGAATCTGGCCCTATAAAATAAGGAGAAGCCCGCTGGACTTGAATCCCATTGCGTCTCCTGAGAGGCCTGGCCTAAGTTAGCTAACCTCTGTAACTGTTTCATCTATAAAATGGGATAACAGTAGTGACCTCATAAGAGAGTTCTGAGGACTGAGTGAGTTTATATTAGTTAAGAGATGATGAGTAGGGTATGGTGGCACTTGCCTGTAATTCTAGCACTCAGGAGGCTGAGGCGGGAGCTCTGCATGTTCTAGGCCAGACTGATCTACAAAGCTAGACTCTGTCTCAAAAATTAGGAATTAGGAGAGTATCTAGCACAGAGTTAAAGTGCATAGAGGTGCTTGTTAAAAAAAATTATTTTTTTCCTTTTGTAAAGTAGTGCCATTCCAGAAGACTCTCTTGCCTTCAACTTTTATTCCAATGAGTAATTTGAATTCCAAACATTTCCTATTCCAGCCACTTAATCGCTGAGAAAAATATTTGAAACACACCCCTTATACCACCATTCATTTCATTATACCATAATAAGCAGGTACTGTGCATTACTAGATAAAAGGATTGGAATAGAATGAATCTCATATTCTACTTTCAAGGATCCAGGCACTGTATGCAGACAATATTATATTTTAATAATTAATTGTTCATCAAAGAAAAAGATGAGGAACAGGGATGCTAAATTCAAAGTTATTCAAATTGCAAAAAATGAATAATGCATAGATTTTATATTAAATACACACTGTATTAAGTAGTCTACATTTCACCCAACTCTGTCTTTCATTTTTAAGCATTTTGAACGACAATATGAATAATCTGTTAGGGAGGTTTATTTGGGGAGAGAAAAAAAAAAAAAACCTTACCTGAATGCAAATGGAGTATATCTAAAGAAGATTAAATTTTTCTTAATCAATTAGGAAATTTTGTATGAGAGCTTTAAAGTCATGGTCACTCAATAAGCCCATCTCACAGCCCAGTTATCCTTACGACTTCCAACATTAAATTATATCTGGCTGACTCTGTTCCATTTCTTCTTTCTGATACTAGTGCCAAGAGGCAATTTTTAATTAAAGGAAATTCGAAAGATTCAAACATGCATAATTGAATTAAAAAATGTGATCATTAAAACATTAGATGATAATCATCTGATGGATGGCATTTTTCAGTGTGTTAATAACTTAATATTTGCAATGCTTTGGTTACATATGCAAAAAAGAATATGCTTTGTAAAATATGGTGAACAGTCAACATGCAGAAGAGACCCATGCAGTGTGCAATGCTGAGTGGAGGCTCACTGAAAAGGAAGGTTGTCATTCAATGACCCCCCTCCTCCCACCCCCCACCCCAAGTGGTACGGAAACAACAGCCACATTGTCACCCAGGGAGACAAACACCCCAGGCAGGGCAAAGGCAGCAAAGGAACTCACTCTGCCTAGACTAAGGCTAAAGCAAAAAGGTTCAAAAGCCCCACATAGAACAGGTTTGAGGCAGGGACAATGATGAACATGGGTAAAATGTATGAATGAGGAGGGGACAGGGAGGGGTTGAAATGCCAGAGGAGAAGCCTGCAATTCTGGGTTTGATGTGGGTCTGTCATCCATGTCTCTGTGATCTGGGAAGAGTCTCAGGTCTGACAGCTGGTGACAGGAGGCCCTGCCAAGTACAGGGGTGGCAAGGCGGGTCATCTGGACCAAGGTTGAGGGTCAGATGGCAGGGGTCTAAGAATGAGGCACCCAGAGACACACTGAAGGCGAGAAGGACTTGATTAGAACTAAGATGGTAGCAGAGGCCTCCTAGCAGAGCCCAGGGGGAGTGCATTTCATGATGTGCATATAAACAGTACTCCTGCTGTCAATCACCACTGCTGGTCATCAAAGCCTGGGCCTCTCTGTGATGACAAGGAGGAAGGACCCATGGAAGTGGTGCTGTCTCATGTCCAATGTGCAGCCATCTACCAGGCTTCCTGATAAATGGTTTCCAAGGAGCAGCAGGAGACTGGTGAGCATTGGGTAAATCCTGGGAGTGGAATTAGCACTGGATGATCTTGGGGAACTCATCCAAGGACCACAGAAAATTAGAGAGGTCCAAAGGGCAGTGACGAACGCTAGGTCCAGTTCATTTGGCAAATGAGGAAAATGAAATTTCAGAGACACACAGAGAGAACAAGATTGGTTAAGTGGATTCTTGGCTTATTGAGAAGGAAATCTGAACCTCGTCACAGAGTCCTGAGGTCCGTATCCATTGTAAGATGCATTTGGCCTCTGCAACCTGCCCCTTCCTCTCTCTCTCTCTCCCCCCTCAGTGGAACTCCTACTGCCCCACCTTGCTGTTCTTTGCCTGAAATGCTTTGCCTCCCACCCACCACGTGAGTTTCCTCTTCCCATCCATTTGGACTCTGCTTAAATATCGCCTAAGCACCTGCCATCACCACCCCCACTCAACATGTCCTTTTGCTATTAACTCTCTGAGTCCACCTACTTCCCTTCCTTCCTAGCACGTGGGCCAAGACCTTGCCTGTGTACACCCAGCTACTGAAGCATGTCCCAGAGTCAAGTAGGTACCATGCAGGCACGTGAGAGAAGAACAAAGGAACGGACCATCATGGGAGTGTTCGGTGTATTTTAAATAGCCAATAAATCCTTCTACAAATGGTTCCTCATGGTCAAAGTCACCATCAACAGGTGATGCATCATTATTCTGAAATCCATCAATAAAAGCGGCAAATTAAGCAAACAATGACATGCTATCAGTTCGAAGAGACATTCTTGTTAGAAAGAAGCAGGGGTTGCAGACCTGGAGTGAGGATAGTGGCAGGACTCAGCAGCGCTTTTCATGAGGGGCCTCCCTACTTTAGGGATCTGGCAGGAACCTGGTCCAGGGATGGTTCTGTGACAGAGTGAAGGATGCTCAAGGGTCAGGGAGTAGCACTAGCTCATGTCTGTACTGAGTTCTCCAGCCTCACTTTGCCATCCACTGACCTGTGCCTGAGATGCTACCCATACTGTGGGATATGCTGCCATTCACCTTTCCTCAAGTCATAGCTTAGGAACTGAATGCTGGAGTCTTTCTCTATATGAAACGTTACAACCTTTGAAGCAGATGTTAACATCCTGAGCAGGACTGCCCACTCAGTCAAGGTCGAGGGTGGAATACACTTGGGTCTCATTCAGTCTATGATACTGGTTGACACTGGTCTCTTAGCAGGCTGGGCAGGGGAGGGAACTCTTTTATTCTAAGACCATGTCTCTTGACTTATCAGTACTCTTGCCAGTGCTTGTATACACGGCTGAAATAAATAATTCAAGCTGTCACTAAGTACCTCTAGGCCAAAAGTGGGTAAAACTATGTATGGCTTATAGGCCCATAGTCACCTAGTGCCTGCTTTTGAAAGTTAACTTTTATTGGAACATAGACATGCCCATTTGTTTATTGAATGCCCATGGCTGCTTAAGATTACAGACTTCACTTTTTAAACAGAATATATAGATGACAAAGTCTGCCAGGTGCCAGCTGCTCACACCTGTAATCCTAGCTACTAAGGAGACTGAGATCTGAGGATCAAAGCCAGCTTGGGTAGGAAAGTCTGTGAGACTCTTACCTCCAATAAACTACCAGAAAACCAGAAGTGGCACTGTAGCTCAAGTGGTAGGCTGCTAGCCATTAGCAAAAGAAGCTTAGTGACAGTAACCAGACCCTGAGTTCAAGCCCCAGGACTGGCATAAATAAATGAACAGATAGATAGATAGATAGATAGATAGATAGATAGATAGATAGATAGATAGATAGGAAAAAAGATTACAAAGTCTAAAATATTTGCTATGCTCCCTTATGGAAAATTTGCTGTCTTGTTCCTATGTGAAGCATAGGACATTCAAAATGAGTAATGAAAAGGGGAAAAAAAGCTGGACACAACTGACTTTCACCTATAATCCTAGCTACTTGGGAGGATGAAATCTGGGGGTTGTGGTTCCAATCCAGCCCAGGTAGGAAAGTCTTGAGAGTCTTATTTCCAATTAAGCAGCAAAAAAGCTGTGGCTCAAGTGGTAGAGCACTAATTTTGAGCAAAAAAGAGTTCAGGCCCTGAGACTAGGCTCTAGGACTGGTGCAAAAATGGAACAAAACCAAAACCAAAACCAAACAATAGAGCAAATATAGGGGGAAGTAGAGATGTGGGACTTAAGTTTAACTCCAAAATGGGCAGAGAATTAAATACATGACAGGCACAGTCCAGAGAAAATTTCAGAGGTCGAGAACATGGCATAGGTAATTTGGTGATGGGGCTAGGAGAAAGGTGACACGATGATCTTCAGATCCCAAGTTCAAGCACCAAGAAAAGTGTACTAGGGTCTTCATGTAGCTACACGATCTCAATGCCATGCGATTCTTGACTTCATTAATGCTTCCTGTTGACCAACTGTGGCATTTTGATCCACATATTGTGGCATTTTATTCAAACATGTTGGTGTCTGAATAAAACGATGTTGATGTTAAAGAGCAAGTACATGAAGATCACAGTCTTGTCAACAATGAAAGAAACGAACATGACGTTTAAATAATACAGAGTCACACAGTGATAAACCCCTAGCACTGTCACGGAGGAGTTTCAGGTCTTAATGCTCTCCCCTACAAGGTTCTGGTGACCAGAACTGACATGTATATAGTCTTTCAGCTCCCTTTTGACATGAGCCAATGAGTTCATTCACAAGGGAAAAGACAAGGCACACAAGAATTAAGTGACTTTGACAATCAGCAGGAAGTGAGTCAATGCTACAGGTTAAAAGCTGGCCCAGCAGAGGGGAAAGAAAATGCACCCCGGAGTCTAAGTGGATCAGTTAAATTATGGATCCACTCAAATTATGGATCCACTCAGTTTACTCATCTTTAAAGTGGGGATGATGAATTCTTGCTGGGGCTAGGGGTTGGTAGCTCATGCTTGTAATCCTAGCTACTCGGGAGGCTGAGATCTGAGGATCGAGGTTTGAAGTATGTCCCAGCAGGAAAGTCAGTGAGACTCTTATCTCCAATTAACCACCAGAAAACTGTTAAGTGCAGCTATGGTTCAAAGTGGCAGAGCACTAGCCTTGGGCAAAAAGAGATCGGGGACAATGCTTAGGCTCTGAGTTCAAGCCCCAAGACCGACAAAAAAAAAGAATTCTTGCTAAGCATTGGTGGCTGAAGCCTCTAATCCTAGTTACTCAGAAGGCTGGGATTTGAGGATCTTAGTTAGAAGCCAGCAGCAGGTAGACAAGTACATGAGAGTCTTCTCTCTAATGAACCAGCAAAAGGCCTGCAGTAGAAGTGTGGCTCAAGGGGAAGAGTGTCAGCCTTGAACAAAAAAAGACAGCTAAGCAAGAGTGTGAGGCTTAGAGTTCAAGTCCTAGTTCTAGTACAAAAAAGTGGTGGGGAAAAAGAAAGAATTCTTATCTTCACGTTGCTGTGAGGATAAAGTACGACCCTAGCTAGAAAACAGCTGGCAGGCTAGGTAGATGATCAGCTCAGCTGAGAGGCAGCACATTCTCCTTTCCCGTAGTTTTTGGTTCTCTGTGAGCTCAAATGGACTGGCTACTTCAAATCTTCATCATTTTCATGTTTTCATTTTGGTGGTGTGGGCAGTGGGGGAAAATCTTGCTTTATAGTCTAGGCTGGCCTCAAAGTTGTAATCCTCCCTCAGTCTCCCAAGTACAAAGACTATAGACAAGTACCACCACACAGCATTAAAATTAAAAAGTCACCCAAATAACCCCACGTTCTTCAGTGAACACTTTCACAGTGGAACACTGGAAATCATCTTATAAACTCTCTTTGCTTTTCAGATCTCACTGAAAGAGTCAGGCAAAGGGCATTTCCCTGGAACCTTATAATCCTGAGCAAATGGTAAAATATTGACAAAGAAGACTGCTTGAGTGACAAACAGCCTCACGTTCAAATCAAACCTAAATCAAACCTAAAAAGAATCACTTCTGAAAGCCTTTTATGTCTTCAATTACGGTGAACAATGCTATTAGTGATAAAATAGAATTCACATAGCACCCCATTTCCTGGCATTGACTCAGGGAAGGGATGGGAAGAGCTCAAATCTATGGTGGTACTTTTGATACGCTGAAATCCAGGAAACTGTGGGAACGGCTTAAGTAGGCCTGTTTCTAGAAGATTTTTGAGATCAAAAGTATTCAGATAAGCATCAGTCTTTCCTGGATCCATAAAAAGAGATGAGATGGTGGGTGCTGCATCTTTACAATCCACTTCAGAAAAGTTCCAAGTAATTAAGTGCCGGAAACATAAACTTCAAATAGGAAACTTTGTCACGTATTATAAGATGTCCAAAATTATCTCTGAGCCGTAGATGTTGGAAATGGGGAGTGAGCTATAAATAGGCACTGGCTTTCCAGTGGACAAAATTGATTTCAAATTCTTTCTTTAAGGGAACACATTCAGATTTACATAATGATTTGGGCAAAATCAAAATTGAAGCCCACCTCTGTGAAGTCTATATGTTAAATAATGACCCCAGAGAATACTTAGCCAGTTCCAATATCCACAACTGCTGGGGGGAAGAAACACCAGTGGTAGAGCAATTACAACAGTAGATACTATTAGATAAAGCAGGCATTTTTTTTTCTTTGTTCTGAGAAGAGCCTGAGAATCATCATCTAAGGATTTGCATGCCACTGTCTCATAATGACTACTACCTAACTCAGCCATCATACTGGAAAAGCAGTTGGAGACAATGTGCAAATAAGTGAATGTGGCTGACCAATAAAACTTTATTGACAAAAATGTCACCATTGGGCGAGATTTGTGTTACAATAAAACCCTATTGATAAAAACAGGCAGGGGGTGGGGGAAGATGGGAGGGCAGGGATGGTAAGGGGAAACAAAGGAGTAGGCAACAATGCTTGGTAAGAAATGTACTCATTACCTTGCCCATGTAATTGTAACCCCTCTTTACAGTATTTTCACAATAAAAAAAACTTAATATTAATAAAAAAAACAGGCAGTAGCTTGGATTTGGCTAATAGAAAATACTGCCAAGTGCTGATTTAGAGGACACTAGACCAAAGAATCTCTCTGTCTGTCTGTCTGTCTGTCTGTCTGTCTCCCTCTCTCTCTCTCTTCTCTCTGGCAGGCATCTCTGTGTTTTTCCTTCCCGATGTGTTTAGCCCTTAATGCTCCAAAGACAGATGCTTTCATTATCCTCATTTTACAAAAGGAAACTCAAGGGACCAATAGATGTAGCTCTAGTATAGAATGACACAGTTCCTATATCGAAGAGGCAGAATTCAAACCCAAGACAGCCTGAACTTTGAAACACTGCATTAGTATCCTTGTTCTGTTGTGTGGGTTCCCAAGGAGTCAATTTCCAAATGGATAATGATTGACTGCCTGCATATGTGTGTGAACGCATGAAACTAATTTGAACGTAGGCAGTAGTAGCCTTTTCCACACCAAAAATAGAAAAGATAGAAAAATAATCATAAATTTGCCACGAGAACAGCCTTTTCCCAAGGGCATTAAAAAATATTTTTTGTGTTTGTTTTTAAGTCTTTCGACGTGATTAGTGCTTACAAGACACTCACTCCATGGGTAGAAGGAAGAAGGGACTTAATGATTAAAAGGAGCTTCAAGTTCAAGGATATACAGACAATAGGCCCTCTAAGCACACCAGCCTCTTTCTATTACTGGGATATATATATATATATATATATATATATATATATATATATATATATATAATATATGTATATAACATATATGTTATATATGTATATGTATTATATTTATGCATATTGTGTATATTACAGAGTCCTTTATAGAATTTGTCTTCTCTGGAAGGTATTTTCAGAAACTCAAGCCATTTACGCCTTAGCTAGATAGCTTATTTTGAGATTTTTCGACACCTGGGACTGTCACAATAGTGCCAGAGCAACCATGACAGATTATGGTTCTGTTAAATATTTCTTTACTTGCTCTTTCAACAGATCCTATGTGATAAGACTCCAGGCGACTGGCTATGCAGGCAAGGAGCCTGGCAGAGAAAGAGGGTAGACAGCTCAGGAGGAACACCAGCCAAGCCCATAAAGACCTTGGATTGACCTTGAGCTGACTTCTCATGGTGTGACCCCCACAGTAAGTTCCCCAGCAACTTCCTGCTGTACTCGCTTGTCTATGTCATGTGGACCAGGCAATGACATCTCAGGAGAGTTTCTGGAAGATCTGTTGATGCCTGTTGGGCTAATGAGACACTTCCTAGGTGCAGAGAGAGCATGTAACTGCACAGGAGCGTGATGAAGGGCCTTTTGTTCTTAGATCTGTCACCCCACCCCTATGTGGCTGATTTCCTTTTTCGGAACTCCACAAGGAGATATTGGCTTCCAAAGCCATCGCTTAATGAGATGGTCCTGAGGCAGGCCCAGTTCTTTCATTGGCCTGCAATCAATTAGCAGAGAGAACAAGCAGCTTGTCAGAGGCAGTTAGGGTAAGAAGTTTATAGAGAAGTGTTGTCACTCCACACTCTGCTTGTTGTGAGGCCACTTGGTACTCGCTGTGTCCCAGAGGAAAGCACTGTCGAAGCCTCTTACTGTCCAATGCTAATCGTTGTCTCTTTTCATTGTGAAATATAACACACAGGCAGCAAGGTGTATAAAACATAAATGGACTGCTGCCAAAAAACCTAACGGGAAAGCTGGTGTGTGGCCACCACTCAAACCAGAGGAGGCCTGGCTCCCTTCGCTGGCCAGGTCCTTGTCTTTATCCCATCTACCCTCAAGAAGAAACCACCATCTTTGGAAATAATCATTTCAAAATTGATGTGGTCTTTCATGAGGCTAGGAATGGGAGGATGAAGGATTGAGGCCTGCTTATCTGAACAAACAAGTTCCATGTGGTGGTGAGCTGCTACAACCTCAGCTACGCAGGAGACAGAGATAGGAGGATCACAATTCTAAGGCCTACCCAAGGCAAAAAGTGAGAGAACCTATCTGAAAAATAAGTAAAGCATAAAAGGACTGTATAGAGCACTATCTGTATAAGCAAGCTGCAGAAGTATGAGGGGCTCAGTTCAAACCCAGTGACCTCTACTGGGGTATTCTACTTTGCTTTTTTGGCCACCTCTCTGTATATGTACCTCTAAGCAATGAACCTTTTGTGGGCTTTATATGAAAGGATATGCACAATATTTTTTAGAATCTAGTTTCAAGTATTCAATTTCATGGGTCTTGAATGCACCATGCTGTGCTGTTGTGTGATCCATTCCATTTTGCCATGTGAACGTTTTATACATAACTACACGGAGCCTGCCCATGGCTGGCTTTCTATGGCATTTGTAGATTTGGTAATTAGAAGAAACAGTTACCATAATACTCTTGTGCAAAATCTCAGCATACTTTATGCCTGAGCTTCTCTAGGAATCTAGACGTCTCTAAGGACCCACAAGGTGGGACTTGAGCAGTGACCTTGGAAGATAATACCAAAGGTTTTCCAAAGTATGGTTGTGCTACCTGATCATAGAACAGCCAAATGACAGTTCCTGGCATTCCTGTCTTTGCCAATGCTGGGCACTGTGGCCATGGCTAGTATTTGAGAAATTAAACTATAACACACATAAGGCTATATTTACAATACCTTATAATACTTTTTGAAGTTTTTAGGGTTTGTTTTTTGGCATTCTATTTGCTAGGCAAGTACTTTTCTACTTGAGCCATGACCCAGACCTCTTTAACTACTTTAGAAATAGTCCAAAGGACAAATCAAAAAGGAAGAGCATGGCAAAATTCACATACCAAACCTCTAGATCAAGGTATACCACCCAAAACTTCATATGCATTTTCGTTGTTTTTTGGGTGTTTTTTTGTTGATTTGTTTGTTGGTCGTGGGGCTTGAACTCTGGGCCTGGGCACTGTCCCTCTGCTCTTCAGCTCAAGGCTAGTGCTCTACCACTTGAGCCACAGTGCCACTTCTGGTTTTCTGGTGGTTTGAGATGAGACTTTCACAGACTTTCTGGCCTAGCCTGGCTTTGAACCACAATCCTCAGATCTCAGCCTCCTGAGTAGCTAGGATTACAGGCATGAGCCACTAGCGCCCGGCTTCATATGCATTTTCTACCTCACCCCACTATTCTGACTTTTATGGCCATAGATTGGTCAGCACTTGAATTTTGCATAAAGAAACCTTATGTGTATTAGTGTATTCAGCCCTAGAAATTGGAAAGCAGCTCCTCAACACTTACTAGGAAAGCAATGTCAACTAGGACTATGTCAACCATGTCAACTATGACCAAAGACCTTTCTTTCTTTAGTTTAATTTTTTATTGGTATGTGTTTACTCCAGACTAGACTCATATCGCACTACTCCTGCCTCTTCCTCCTCCTAAGTGCTGGGATTATAGGTGTGAAACATCATGCCCAGTTACATACTTTGCTTTTTAAAAAAAAGTTTTTTTATTGTTATTATACATAGAGAGATTACTGCTTCATAAGACAAATCAAGAGTCCATTTCTTTTTGGACAATGTCACCCCTTCCCCTCTCTCATAGTTTTTTGCTCCCTTTGCCACCCACATGTTGTATAGTTCATTTTCAACATGGTTTCTACCGAGTGCCACAGCTGTTTTTGTTTACCCTAATTCCCTCCATTTTTAAATGAACAAACAAGACAAAAAAGAACAGAGAAAAAGGGGGGGGGAAACCCTCTTGTTTCCATTTCCTGGAGTTCATTTCGATAAATATTATTTTCTATGATCGGAGGCACAGAGGCATTGCATGTTTGTGTTCATGCCCTAAGAGTATCCTCCTTTGGTGTCACTGTGTGCAAATGCCTAGAGTCCCGTAGCTTTGTACTCTTCAAGTTCGCATGAATCAGAAGTTGACTGTTTTAACTGCTGTATAATATTTCATCACAGAAATACGCTAAAACTTGAACCTCAGTGACCACTGGAGGCTTTTAGAAAAAGCCCCTAGTGTATAAGCTATTTAGGATATGCCTCTGGTAGTGCACAAGACACTCTTTGTGTGTATGCACCTATGCACGGGCTTTCCAATTCGGTGGGTGTGGTATATGCAGAATACTAACTAGGAGCTGGTTTCTCTTAAACTAGTTCATCATGGATACATACAGTTGTGTGAAATGAGGCTAGCTATTTTTTCTAGGACTCAGAGGATCACCTAGTTTGGGGAGTGTGCACATTATTCTTTCTTGTACACATCTCAGTCCATGTAGGTGGGATTCAAAGACATGACAGATGTGAAACATCTGCTCTTCCCACTACCTGCAAAGACCTGGCAGCCATTAGCACATCTTCCCAAATTAACTTCTTGCTTCCCTTTCTGCTTGGGTCCTGAAGCCACTCTATCCTAGGACTTTTTGCACAGATTGGCTAGGAGTTAAGACCTAGGGCAGGTAGAACAAAGGTGAGCCTGGAATAAGCCAGCAAAACCCTTCTGCAAGGATTGATTGAATCTTGTCCTGGCCTTGGTTCCAACACTGGGATTTTATAAGAAAAGCTTGTAAGAGCCTTATTTTGGGACATTATCAGAAGAGTGTTTTCAGTGATAATTTATTTGTTGGAAGAGACAAGGGACAAGGTGACTAGGGAGAGCAGTCATCTGGAAATGGCCAGTGAGAGACATGTCCAAGGCAATTTCTAGCTGTCTCCACCATTTCTCCTAAAGGAGGACAGCCCACTTAACACTGAGAAAAAGCAACAAAAAGGAGTGGGAAATATGCAATCTAAAAGCATTTTTCATGACAGCACAGAATACACATTTTAAACTATGCACAATGTGTTTCAAGATGTTTTTCAACATCCATCTTCCTTCCTTCCTTCCTTCCTTCCTTCCTTCCTTCCTTCCTTCCTTCCTTCCTTCCTTCCTTCCTTCCTTCCTTCCTTCCTACCTTCCTTTCCTTCCTTCCCTCTCTTTATTTCTCCCTCCCTCCTCTCTCTCCCATCTTTCTTTACTTCTCTTCTCCTTTCTCTTTCCTTCCTTCACCCCTCCAGCCCCAAATATTGGGGTTTGAAGTTGGAACGTTAAGTACTCCGTTACTTGACTCATTCCCCACAGCCCTTTTTGCTCTGTTTTCCAGGTAGGGTTTCATGCTGTTGCCTATCTAGTTGTGAACCTCAATCCTTCTATTCCGTTTCTGAACTGGTTGTGATTACATGCTTGTCTTGTTTTTGAGATAGCATTAACTTTAACTGGGCTTGTCTTGAAGCATAAACTCTACTTCTACTTCATGAATGGCTGAGATTATAGGTATGTATTGCCATTCCAGGCAGGAAACAATATCCACATACCAAATCTTACATATGCACATACATGTGCACACACATGCCTGTCAGTCTCTCTCTCTCTATTGGTTGTGTGTGTGTGTGTGTGTGTGTGTGCGCGCGCGCGCGCGTGTGTGTGGTGTTAAGAGAAAACTGTTGCTAGACTACTTTCTTAGGAAAACATATCTAGTGTGGCTGCTTGTATACATATGAAGGCACTGCACATAGACTGTCCTGATGCAATCTCTCCCTAAATCCTTCCTTTCTAGTGGATGATGATGGTAAGGTTAAAAACAAAACAAAGCAAAACAAAAAACACGAGATACATGTCAGTGTCCACAGTGAGTGGGCAGACAGATGAGACCAGAATCAGTGACAGTCACTTCCACTCCATTCTCTTGATAGTTCAGGGTTTGCAAGTCTGTGAAGCTCACACAGACCAAGGTATGTCCAGGATGTCTCTCCACTGCACTAGATAGGTTTGTGGCAGGGCTTGGAGCCCAAACACACCCAGTCCTCTCAACACCTTCATCTACACAGGTCCTGCTTGGATGCTGAGCCCGCCTGCTGGCCTGGACAAGCACTAGACACCTGTAGGCCACAGTGGTCACTCCATGTGACACCTCCAAGGCCCAATGTCTGAAAGCAGTCTGCCATTCCCTGCTCTCAGTGCCATTGCTTGCTTAAGTGGATCTCTCCTAAGGGTATTCAAACCCAGGAAGATGGCCCTGGGCAAGCTGTGCCTAGCTAGTTCTTTGATTCACTTCCATTGGGTGGCCCGTGGTGATGAGCAGATTAACACAGCACAGCTGTGCGCATTTTAGGTGTGAGGATAAAAAAGCAGAAAAGCCACTGGCAGTTCACTAGGCAGGTAGAACATGGTAGTTCGTGGGAAGGTAGAGCAGCATTCTGGGCCAGCCAAGGGAGATTCCCCTGACATCCCCACTTCTGAGACAAGCTGTACCTCCAGATCCACCCATGTGTGCACTGAACCACTCTCCGGGGACGCTCAATCCTGTGACTCCACGGTGAGGAGAGGAGAAATGGACCATTCCTGCTGGCCCCAACGCTCCTCACAGCAGCAGTGGTGGCTCTAGAGCTTTCAGACCTAGCTCCCTTCCCTCCTTTCAGAGGTGTGAGACCTGTCTCCACCTCTGCACACCCATTTCTGTCTCCCTCTCCTTTGCCCTCCTCCCTTCCAGTATTAAAACCTCCACAGACTCACAGAACACCCACGGACCAATTGCCCACTAGTTGGCTGCTATAGGACCAGATTTATCATTGATGTCTCAGCTGAATTAACATAGAAGATTTCTCTTATTTAAAAAAATCAGTTAATGAGAAATTAACATTCTAAGCTCTAACTCCTGGAGCTGAAGAAATCAAAGCCATTTCTGAACTGTGTCAGAAATCCACATTGATTTTTTTTTTTCTGTTCATATGGTTCTATTGTGATGTTCGAGCTAGAAACTCTGTGAAGGTCACAACTACTTACACTCTTTCCAATTAACAAATCACACAGATCTTTCCCCGGACTTTCAGTGGAAATGCTTCTGGGTCCAACAAAGTTCTTTGCATATTTTAGTTATCATTTCCCTTTCTACAGAATGACAGACTCATTCTTTTTGCTTCTCAAAGCTAAATCTGGGTGACTATTTGCCTACAACCCTTGGTCCAATTTTGTACTGCTACATTTTCATGCATAGAAAGTTCCTGCATTTGCTCTTTTGGTGCTGGTACTGGAGCTTGAACTCAGGGCCTTGGGCTTTCTTTTGGCTTTTTTTGTTCAAGGCTGGTGTCCTAACACTTGAGTTCCAGCTTTTTGCTGGTTTAACTGGAGATAAGGGTCTCACAGACTGTTCTTCCTGGGCTGTCTTCAAACTGTGATCCTTACATCTTAGTTTGTTGAGTATCTAGGATTGATGACCGGCCTGAGTCACTGGTGCTTGGCTTTGTGTTTCCTGTACTTGGTCATTTGGCTGAGACATACTGAGCTAGGTACACAAGTACTTGCTAGGTACACTGTGCACACAGACTTGGCTTCCAGACCATAGGAGGCTCCTACTTGGGTAGGCAAGGTTATTACAGACATGTCTAAGAACTTTGAAGGAAGAACTCCAGATGCTATGACAGAATGTTAGGAGTGAGGAAGGGGTAAGTAAGTAATTCCACAGGATAATTGAGAACGAACTTCCTAAGGAATCAGTATCTGAACTGAGACTGCAAGGATAAAAGGTTCAAGCAAAGGGAGAAGTCTGCCAGGAGAGGAAATGGCCAAGGCTGGGAGGGGACAGTCTAGGCAGGCCACAGGAAGAGGAGGCCAGTACTTCCCTTCCTTCCCTTTCCAATCTATCCTCATCAAAGCTCCCACACCCATTTGCACACACACAGTGTGTGCCTCAACTTTGTTTTGCTTAATAAATAAACTTCCTTTGTAGATAAAGTATTTTCAGCAGGTTAGAGAGCAAGGTGGAAGACCCCTGGCCAAGCATTACTACAGCCCTATCTGAGTCTCACAGTTTACCTAAGCAGCTATTACCTGTCCCCACAGGTAATAGCTACTGCTCAATACCTGAGTCTTTCCCTAAACTCATCTGTCAAAATGCTGCCCCCAACAGCGATGGTATTGGGGGTGACTTAGGGAAAGAGGTAATTAGGTTGTGGAGCCAGAGCCCTCATGAATGACATGAATACCTTTTGTGAAACCAACACTTTGAACGAAGCAGGGGAAACTTCCTGAAAGGAAAAGCACAATGGGGGTGTTTTCAGCCTCACTCGGCTTATTCTTGTCACCCACGGCAGGACTGCTCAGTGTTCAGCACAGAACAATTAATCCTAAACCCCACTTAATCGAATCCTGATAACTGGTTCCATTTCTCTGGAAGAGATGTTTGTTAAGCTCCACCGAGGGGGCTCATGTCTGAAGACAATCCTCTCCAAAGGTGGGAAGAAATTTGATCAACAGCGGTGGGAATGAAGGGAGATTTATTATGGCTACTAATGTTATTTCTGTCAATGTCTTTTGAATTCTAATTAGATTATTAAAACGTGGCAAATAGTGACACTCAGCATAGATGCCACACCTCACTGCGACAAGGGTCCTTTGGAAATTAAGAGGATCATGATGTCCC
Organism: Dipodomys merriami; assembly: GCF_024711535.1. Classification (NCBI taxonomy): domain Eukaryota; kingdom Metazoa; phylum Chordata; class Mammalia; order Rodentia; family Heteromyidae; genus Dipodomys; species Dipodomys merriami. Next base: position 20,439,533 of record NW_027202604.1, on the reverse strand, counting down.
AGGTACTGATGCATTGGCAGGAAGAAAGCTGCAGGGAAATTCCTCCAATGAAAACCAGTCAGAGAAACAGAACTTTCTCTCCCAGTTTTATGCCTGAGAATATGATGTGAGCTTAGCCTTTTCCATCTCTGGCTGTGTAATCATGCCTCACATGTGGGTAAAGCTTACTGGCTACCTCTTTTCTCCTTCTAAATTTTAAGACACTTCCCTCCTCCAAAAAAATTGGTAAGTGAAAAAGACATTTAAATGATGAAAACACTTTTGAGGAGATGAGAAAAATGGCTGACTCCACAACGAAGAATGGTGTATCTTAGGGTATTATGATTGATAACCTATGCATTCCAAGTCATACTTGAAGAGAAACAAATGGCTTACTGTTAACCCAGATCCACTCACAGGTAATAAATGGGCATGCTCTTTACCCATCAAATAATAGCTCTAATGCTCTTCAACATCAGTGGATGAGAAATGGGTGTCACCCTCTGTCCCCTTCAAGATAACCCAATTCCTTCAGGTGGAAAACTGAGCCCATCACACGCCAGCAAAAGGAAGTTATATGGAGCCTACTTACCATGATGTACGACGCCCTTCAACCCATGGATAATAGGATCCAGTGCAGAATTGTCCCTCGGACTGACCTACATGTAAAGGAAACATGAGTGGTTAAATCTATTCTGGCATCAGATACAACAGCCTCAGTTTAATCTTCTAAAGATAAGTGGGGGGGGGGCGGCGTGGGGGGGGAGGGTAGATGTTATCTAGCAAGCTGCGAAGGGATCATATAGACCATGGCTCTCACCAAACACCAGAGATTTATGACAAAATAAAATATAGCAAGGAGGTCTAAATCAAAAGAAAGAAACTTCTCAGAATATATTTTAACAAGAGAACTGCCATATGCCTAGCAAAAAATCTTAAAAAGCAACTATGTATTTTTTTATTCTGCTTTGGTTTATTAAAAGCAGGCCCTAATCGGTGAAAAAGTCATTGAAAGTCAGCTGAGTGCAATCCATCATTGACTGGATATTTCAATACCTTCTAGTGGTTATGTTTTTTTCCTTTTCTTTTAAGAAAATGCATCAGGTCCCTGCCAGCCTATTCTCCTTCATAAATACTCCAGGCCACTGTGAAAAATCACATACTGTAAAGGGCATTTATAAGTAAGAATTTTCCAACTCAAGACACCAGAAAAGACTAGCCTGAAGACATAACGTCTCTGCCTTCCTCTTCTTCTGGAGTTTTCAATGTTCCTGAAAGCCAAGCCTTGTTAACCTTGATCCCATTCATTCTTTCCTTTGACTTTCTGGTATGATTTCCTGTATTTCCCCTCTCTAGAAGATTCAGAATTCACCAGCATATTATCATCATAATTTTAGGTACTTCCTCTTACCTATACAGTGAAATACAAATATGAGAAAATGATGCCTGGAATAACCTGAGTGGCTCAAATGCTTCTTCCCATATTGCCCTAGGTACCTGCTCAACCAATGAAAAAAGCCAGTGTGATGCATGCAAGAGCCGCCAAATGATCAGCACAAAGTGCAGGGAGGAGCTATGGGAGAAATCCTGTACTATAATGACTGTCCTCCAAGACAAGTCCACTGGACTCCTCTTTGGAACCCCTTTCCAAACAGAGAGTCTTCCAATTTACTTTCATGGCTTTCTTTTCACTTTCAAAAAAACTTACTCTAAAAGAACAACAACTAAAAACAACCAAAATAAAATAATAACCTGAGTGGATAGCTGGGGTCCATGAGTGAGGTATGGCCTTGAATCTAAGACCTTGGGAGATGCAGGCAGGATTTTTTCTATTCTCTATATCCCTATTTTTTTTCCTCCAAAGTAAAAGGCTTTTCAAAATCCATTATGGTCTACATAGTTCCTCATTTTCTCCGCACTTTAGACATAGTATTTACTATTAATCCACTTCTACCAAAATGAAGTCAAGATATTGATGAACCTTTCAGGGTGCAACAAGACTCACTTTGATGCTTCAGGTTAATTTGAAGGAAACCAGAGACAGCCCTAGTTGAATTTTAAAGGAACTGTAAATGTTCCAGACTCCTTCGTTCTCTTACAGATTTGCCCTCTTTGGCTGCTGTTCCTACTTTGTGAGCTCATTCTCTTTCTCTTTCTCTCTTTCTCTCTCCCTCTCTCCCTCCCTCTCTCTCACACACAATAAACCACAATTCACACACTTCCTTCTCTGTTGTTTTAGCATCTCTAGTGAAAGCAGTGGTGTTCACCTCAGGCAACCTGGCTCTTCCCAAAGGACATTTGACCATATCCACTATACCTTATGGTCTTTATAACTATGGGTGGAGGGGCAAAGGAAGAGGAAAGTCTATTGGGATCAAGAGGGTTAAGGAGGAAAGATGCTAAACATCTTATGATGCTCAAATTACCTCCGTGACAAAGAATTAACTCGCCAGAGCTTTCAGTGATAAAGAGGCAAAGGTTGAGAAATATAGGAGGATGTTGTGATTACATATGAATGTTTAGAGTTTTGCGTACATTCAGCACACAGGTGGCAATAAACAGTATTATGTTTACAGAATAATAATGCAGAGCTTGGTAAACACCACATTGTAATCATTACAGATATGGGAGGTGAGGGAGGATCAGTGAATAGGGACCCGGTGTATCAGACTACAAAATTAGAATTCTGGGAGTTGGCTCAAGGGTGCCATGCCCCAGGGGAGGTTCAGCCACCGCTGGTCTGCAAGACATTCTCTTTTTTTTTCTCCCTCCTTGGTCCTGGGCCTGAACTCTGGGTCTGGGCGCTGTCCCTCAGCTCTTCAGCTCAAGGCTAGCGCTCTACCCCTTGAGCCACAGTGCCACTTCTGGCTTTTTCTGCTTATGTGGTGCTGAGGAATCAAACCCAGGGCCTCATGCATGCAAGGAAAGCACTCCTACCACTGAGCCACCTTCCCAGCCCTGCAAAACATTCTTGAAAGCTCACAGAATACACCAAATACAAATTGCATTCAAAGAAAATAACCTATCTGTGCAACAGCAAGCACTTTATTGAAACTTTTAAATGTGGCAAAATTTAGAATCAAAACTCAAAAATGCCAAGAACTTCCCAGCAAATGTGACTAAATTTCGAACAGTCTACAACAGAGTAGGAGCCCAGAGAAAGTTCCTAAGTTAAACCTAAAATGGAAATAAACAGAGACACTATAGCTTCAATTGGGGGAACTTCAATGGAGTGGCTCTACTGGAAAGTTGGTGGATGTTTAGGAAGTGGCGCTCAGTGGGGGGTTCTTAGGTCACTGGAGGTATGCCAGGCAAGGGACACTGGGACACTCTGGTCCTTTCCCTTTGGCTTGTTGGCCAATGAGTGAAGTGGTTTTGTATATTACAGTCTCCTTATGAGCTACCCTGCCTCTGCAGCAAAGTGATTGGGCCAACTAGTTAAAGATTTAAACATCTGAAAATGAGAGCCAAAGGAAATCTTTTCTTTTGTTAAGTTAATGATCTTGTATATTTTCTTATAGAGTCAGAGAGTTAACACAGCTCAGTCTTTTTGATTTACCCTGATGGAAACATTTATTCCAGTTTAACTACCTGTGGTTGCTCAAATATGTGGAAGATGGAAACATGGGTAGAAATTCCTCCCATCCTTACCCCATGCACCTTTACAATTTGATGTTGCAGCTCCTCCATTGAGAGTGTATGCTAGATGGGTGCCAGTGGCTCATACTTGCAACTGTAGCTACTCAGGAGGCTGAGAGCTGAGGATAATGGTTTGAAGACAGCCCAGGCAGAAAAGTCTGTGAGACTCTGATATTCAATAACCTACTTAGAAAAAGCCAGAAGTGGTGCTCTGGCTCAAGTGGTACAGTGCTAGCCTGGAGTACAAAGAGGCTCAGGGACAGCACCCACGATCTGAGTTCCAGCCCCAGGACTAAAAACAAAACAAAAAACCCCCAGTTTCTCCCTCAATTACCTGTTCCTCCCCACACACACACCAAAAAAAGCAAGTTGCTGGTGGCTCATGCCTGTAAATCCTGTAATCCTAGCTACTCAGGAGACTTAGATCTGAAGATGGAGATTCAAAGTCAGCCTAGACAGGAAAGTCTGTGAGACTCTTACCACCAACTAACTACCAGAAAAGCCAGAAATGGAGCTGTGGTAGAGTGCTAGCCTTGAGCACAAAAGCTCAGAGACAGCACTTAGGCCTTGAGTTTAAGCCTCAACATGCACACAAATTTTTATTTATTTATTTATTTTGTCAGTGGTGGGGCCTGAAGTCTGAGCCTGGGCACTGTCCCTCAGCTCTTCAGCTCAAGGCTAGTGCTCTACCACTTGAGCCACATTGCCACTTCTAGCTTTTTCTGCTTATGTGGTTCTGAAGAATCGAACCCAGGGCCTCATGCATGCAAGGCAAGCACTGAGCCACCTTCCCAGCCCCTACACACAAAATTTAAAAAACAAAAAACCCAAAAGTGTATACCAAGATCTCCTCTTTTTGAGGAAAGTTGTCCACTGTATTTGCTTTGGCTAAAGGGAAAGTGGTGACTGTAATGCAGACTGAACCACAGGCTACCAGGTGAAGAACCCCAGTTTGGCCAGGAGGAAGAGAGAGCCAGGGAACAGACAAGGGCAGGTCCCAGTGGAGGTCCTTGTAGATCTACCCATCTGCCAACTACCAGACAGGTGAGTCCTTGGGAGGCCACCTGGCCTTATCTTTATCACCTGTAGTCTGTAGAGAACTCTGAATTAGAGCCAACCACAGCCGACCAGCCAATTTATAGAATCCATTAATAATAAAATGACTGGAGTTTTAACTAATTAAAATAATTTATTACACAGCAAAATTTGGCTGTGAGAGCATCTACAAGTGCACGTAGAGGTTGAAGATGAAGGACAGGCTATAGTAATAATTTTCTTAAGCAATGCAATTTACTTACAGGTTGTCCTGATTTTACTTGACAATGGCCAACAGTAGTAATGCTGGCTATTTTATTTCAGCAGATTGTTTTCATTGGTAGTGTTAATCTCTTACTGTGCATAATCTATACGTAAAAATTGAACATAGATGTGTATGTGTAGGAAAAACATACATAGGCCATGGTAGCCTCTGTGGTTCCAGCATTCATTTAAGGGTCTTGGAATACATCCCCTGTAGACATGGCGAGTAGACATGCTGTACTTTGATGCTCCTTCCAAAATGGGAGGGGATGTTTTATGGTTTAGAGGGATTCTTTAATGCATTTGGTCTTGTCTGCTGATATGAAGGCTAAAGGAAGTGTTCCAAATCCTCTATGATTGACATTGCTGAAAACATTTGTAGGCTACACAAGAGTGATATAACCAGGAGGTGACTTAATCCAATTTTAATTCCTGTTCACTTGCATCTCTGGATTCAAAACCTAGACCTGGCCTTATAGGAGCTCAAAGACCTCACCCCAGATTCCCAGCAAACCGATAAATGCAAAGCCTTCTAAGCCACTCATTCAGCAGCAGAGCCACCATTGTGGGTGTATAGGGGCTGGGAAGACAGATGTGGAGATGGGGGGAGAGGGATGAAGCTTATGTGCTGCGGAGCTCATCCGCCAGTCTGTGTTTGGTTCCAGAACTCAGGGTGGGGAATCTGAACAGCATGCTAATAAGTGGATTTGTTCCAGGAAGACTCAGCCCTAACTGAAATAATCCTTTCCACTCACTGTTTGAATCCATTTGCTACTTAAAAAAAATGTGGACATCGCTAAGCAATTTGGGCAACTTTTAAATGTGCTTTCAGTGAAGAAGGTTGCTGTACCCACCTATCTATGTTTATATTGTGTTCTCTGTCCAGGGTAGACGGAGGTGAAGCAAGGATGAAAAAATGGAATTCGGAGTCAGGTACCCAAGTTAGAAGCCTCAGACTTTTCATCTGTACAACAGGGACACATCCCACCACATTCTCAGAGGCCTCAGGTTTTTAAATATAAGCATGGAGAATCACATTGGAGACAAACGCGGTATCTGAGAGATGTGCACTACTGGGCAACACATTAGCCTAATCCCTCAAATTCAAGTGAATGTTGAACAACATTTTTATCCCCAACATCTCAATGTACTTGGCTCTCACAGTAATACCTCTTTGAGCTCAAATTTCAAAAGATCCAAATTTATGTTTTATTTGACATCCACTCAATTTTGTAATATGCTGCGCCTTTTAAAGCCACACGAGGAGTTTTTTCTGGCTCCTGAAAGTCACTTCTTTCCACATTAAGATCAAAGGAGTTACGTGGTAATACTGAGAAGGCACCAACTGCACAAATGAGCTTAAGAAGCACTGCCAGAAACAGACACTGCCCCCTCCCCCTTCTCCCTGCAGAATTTGTGTTCTCGTCGCAAAACTTAGCTCCTGGCACTTCCAACTTTACAGAAGCTTTTGTGGCATTAGTCATCTTCAAAAGGATGGCACACCAACATGACAGAGGGCTCCGAGTGAAAGCGTTCCAATTGTCTTTAGATATATCCAAAATACACAGAGATGCTGGCAGTACAGAAGATAGGGACATGTAGATTTACACCAAAGGCCAAATCTACAGACACTCGGATGAAATCTATCCTTCCTAATAATAGCTCACCATGTAAATTCAACCACTTAGTACATTCATAGCCAAGTTATCAATAATCTCTAGGGATGTACTTAACATCCATGTCTTTAGCTGAGGAGCTGAACTGATTCTCACTTAAAGTAACATCAAACAGGGCAGAGAGGTCCCCTCAAACTGTGGGTGCCTCTGTTCAGCTATGCTGTGCCATTGCTTTATCCCGACCCCATCTCCTTGTGCATTTGGTCCTTGCTTTAGATCTTAATAATTTCCAACCTATCAAATCCTGGCCAAACAACCTACCTACCTTGAATCCGACATTGCCAACTATCCCTTTAGTCCCATAAACTCCATATCTAAGCTAATATTCTCTGTGGGAAAAGGATTTATGCCTCCAGAGGGTGTATAACTATACTCTGGCTGCAAGGAAAGTAACAACAGGGGTACCAGAGACTTTGCATAGCCTTCCTGAATTGCAAAGACAAAGATCCATCCACTCTGAAGGTTAAAGAACTGGTAAAGTGCCTGATGCAGACTAGGGTACGCATTTCTCAGGAGATTTAATGTTACACTGCATTCTCTTTTTGCCAAGGCCCCTATCCTGCCTTAAAAACAAAAACAAACCAAAACAAAATACAGCAAGGGAAAATGATCCTTTTTTTTCATTCTGACTGCAACCACTCGGTCACCATTGGCTAGACTATGGTTCCAGGTTCTTTCTACACCACTGCCTTTGCCCTTACCAAGAGCCAGAATACAGATCCACTTCCCTCATTAACAAGTTAAATGCTTGCCAGTAATTTAGGCAACGCTCCCATGTTCAAGGAGATGATTCTAGCACTGACACACTACCTGCTGACCTGTGTTGGACACACTTTTTCTCTCCTAAATCTTTATTTTTTTGGCATTGCTAGGGTTTGAACTCAGGGCTTGATGTTTGCTTGGCTTGCCTGTATGGTTGGCACTCTACCAACATGAGCCTTGCCTCCAGCCTGAAGATGGAGTCTTACTGACTTCTGTGTATTGTTCTAGACCTCAGCCTCTTAAGTAGGGAGTATTACAGTATTACAGTCACTTGCATTTGGCTCTGATTCCTCTCCTTAGGATTCACAAAAAATTATTTTTCTTCTTGAATAGCCTAAAGAGTCTTTCCCAATCCATGAAAGGTAAGGAAGCTCAGCTTCCAGATAAAAAAGCTGGCTTTAAATATGACTGCTAAGATTCCAGAGTAGTACCAAAAGCCTAATCTACTTGATATGCAAAGCTTTACCTAAGTTTCCCAGCAGAGAACAGCCCCCAGCATAAGGGAAGGGTCTGGCCCTCCATCATCATCTGGTTTCTAGCACTTGACATAGATAAACTCCTGGGACTGGTTTCCATCCAAAGATGAGAAAACTCCTAATTCCACAGTCACAGAAAGGATTCATAAGAAAAGGAAACACAATTATAAATGCTAATAGGATTCTCCTTCCCTCATTTAAATGGAGCTTGAGCCCTGACACAGCTTACTTACTGTTAATTCATAATATTAGTGGAAACGAGTCAATTCACAAGTTATTTATCTCCAGAGAACTGAGATCAGTGGCTTGAGAAAGTCATGGAGGAAATACATTTTCCAGTGACTATATTCTCTGTCCTCCTGAATCCATGTCTGAGCCTACCAGAGTCTCTGCCATCTAACTGTCAAATCGAGTTTGGCAGAATCCATTAGTAGTTCCTTAAGAGGCTGAGATCTGAGGATCCTGGCTCAAAGCTAGCCAAACAGGAAAGTCTGTGAGACACACTTAAACCACCAAAAAACTGGAAATGGAGTTCTGTCTCAAGTGTAGAGTATCAACCTTGAGCGAAAAAAAATAAGGGCCCTGAGTCCAAGCCCTGGTACTGGCCCAAAAATAAAAATCCATTAGTGGAAAAAAAAAAATCAAGCCATGCAGGTTGATGGTAAGGGAAGTTTGGAAGCATAGCTGCTCACTGGAGATGGTGTCGTTGCTTATAGTCATTGCAAAGCAATGTCTTACTTTCATGAGGATGAAATGGTCCTAGGTTGGGCATTCCACTTCATCTCTGGCTGGGGATACATTTGACACTATTTCAAAGCCAAAGCAAAAGGCAGGGAGGAAGAGGCAGGTTGAAGCATATAGAAAATGGTTTTCCTATAGGGGCCTTACAGGGTGATTTCTGTCCCTTGTCCTTTTCATATCCTCAGAGCCCAAAAGTGGTGGGGAAGCCACTCAAGATGGGGGACCCAGAAAACCTGTCTTACTTCTTCCATAGTCTCAAAGTACAGATTGTTCACAAACAAAAAAGAAGCAAAGGAGAAATTCCAACCCACAAAACCCAACCCAGTTTTAAGCTACTGTGCCAACTGTTTCACTTCAATAATGCCATGACCTCTGAATTAAAAAAGAAAGAGGAAATCAGTCTGAGACGTGGAGAAGCCTGGGGCCAGAGCAACTTATTTCAGGTTCAGTGACTTGCCGGTGCCTTCGAGTTTCTCTCCATTCTGTGTGGTGGAGCTGGCCAACTCTTGACTTTTTCCTTGTTAATAATCCCGCCATGCACTGAAAAGCCCCCACGAAGGCTTAGGGGGGAGAGAGAGCGGAGCTGGCTGTTTCCTTGTATAGCAAGCAACTTCAACCAAAAACACATTCGATGTGAACTCCCACCTTTGATTTCTTTCCTTGCCTCATAGCAAAAAGCTGCTCTGGGGCAGTCAAAAGACTCAGAATCCAGAAAGTGCTATGTGGGGACTGTTTTAAATCCCTACCATGTATGTGGAGAGGAAAATATAAGAGACAAAGCCTAGTGGATCAAAGGGCTTGTCAGGCTGATCCTTCTGGTGAAAAAATATGCCTCTTTAAGGAGGAATAGGGAAGGGTGATTGGGTTGCAATATTGGCGATGGGTTATATTAAAAAATACCAAAGTGAGGTTGGGGTTGTGTCTCAGTGGAAGATCCCTTGCCCAGGGCATGTGCAAGGCCTTGGGTTTAATATCTGGTTTTGCAAATAAAAAGTAATATAAATAAGATATTAAAGTGACCTGACCTAAGTCATGGAGGAATGTGGTAGAGTACTTAGCTTCTATGACATTCACTCAGCTTATTTCATTCAAGGAATATATATTGGATGTCTACTGCTGGATGTATTTTGTGATTCTAAGACACCTAACCAATGGTCCTTGACTTCAGGTATCCAAGTTCTTGAGTTGTTTCCCCGTCCCCACAGTATGGGCTCCACCAAAGGACCTCATCTCTGGGGTGGTTAGGTTATAGAAGATTTGTCCCTTCATACCTTGCTAGCAGCTATCCATCAGACCTCCTGGGTTTGTATGTTTTAGTAAAACCAATGGTTTTATTGGAGAACCCCACAAAACATGGAAGTATACCAAGGGCACCTGGCCAACTGTTAAAGGAGAGTTAAGACCCACAGCAAACTTTTCTGGAAGGCATGAACTTGGGCAACAAACTGAGTGAATGGAAAGCAGGTTAGGTTCCCAAGTAAATGTCACCATGGCAACTTGATTGCAGCCACATGAGACACCGAGGCCCAAAGGATTCATAGAACCTGAGGGACAGCTGCTACTTTAAGCCGCTAGCTTTGTAGCAATGTGCCACAAAGCAAAAGGCAGTCACATGCCAAGACCGGGGCAGCAAAACAGGATCTGTCACTGAACAGATCACACCCCTCCCCACCTCAACCCCCCATGGCTGCAAACTAGGGGCATCTCACAGAGAGGACAAGGGCTCTGAGATACATCACCATCGTCATCATCTGAACCCTGAGGCATAGCTCTCCAAAGGCAGTTCCCATCTTTCTGAGTGACCACCCCCCTGACCTTCACAGACTTACATCCCATATGTCAGTTTCCAGAATTGGGTAAGGAGCACAAGTATATCAACCAGATTCCAACCAGAAAAACCAAGCATAAAAATAAGGGGGACTGTCCAGGTGGAACAACTACACATTGACACTGTTTGCAATATGTACAACAAAACACAGAAACTCACTGCATTGCAGCACAAAATCCAAAGCTAGCTTCATGGGAAAAAATCAGTGCATAGTCTGGTACTACAGACAGCAAGAGCAACTGTTCAGATTCACAGTACCCAAGTACAAGTTCATTACACAACACCGTACTCTTTTCCAGGGGTACTTCTACTCCATGCTTCCTTTTAAGACTGAATGATTGTTCCATTAATGTAGTCTCTGAAGATTGATTACGCATCAGTTCAGTCCTCTAAGCAATACCTCACAGGCCACCCCCAATTCCAAACCACGCTGTCTTATAAAGAATTTGTTGCTGGACGTTATTAGAGAGACTTAAGCTCCCCTGTCTCTGTCCTCTGAAATAAACCTGCTCACTTATCTAAACATTGTACTTCATTCGCAGTGCAAATGGAATTAAGGCATTTGAGCATCTGATTTAAGGGCTTTAGTTAAGCTATGTTTGGGGGTTATGAATAGATTACTTAAATGGACAAACAGCTTTAAATCCACTAATTAGTGAAACTCCTGTCTACTAAGTGATAGTCTAAACAAAGTCTAGCCTCTACATTTCAAGGAAGACTGAGATTAATGTGAACTGAACAGTTTGGCTTTGTGTTTAAAATGCACCTGAGTTCAACAGAGGATAAAATTAAATTGCGGCAAGAAAAGACAAAAATGTTCCCAGCAGTTTGATTGATAGAATGTGCCATTTGTAGCAGAACAAAATGGAAAACCAGCAAGTTCCTGCACAGAAATCATCGCATTGCTGGGCCAACTTTCTCTCCTTTGAGAAAACAGTAAGACTTCTTCATCGAGTAGGAAGTCTACTTATTTAGGCAACTGTACTCAGTGTTCTTGATTCTTCTAGCACTTGGGTTGGAAAAAATGGTCCCAGTGGAGCTAAGAGTCTGTCCAGGTAACATTTAATCAGAAAGAGGCTCATCTTACAAAACTGCCTTTGACAAGACAGTAAAAGCATAGATGAATAGATCAACTTACACAGCTAGTTGCACATGCAAACCTAGCTAGTGGTTAAGTGCTGAAGTTATTTTGAAACCTCATTGGTAGATTCAAAACTTCACCTAAATACTCAGTACAGGGCCAGGCACATGTGAAAATTGTAACAACTGATTAATATTTAAATATTTAAATAATCAGTGCTAAACTTCATACAAATACCCACATCCCCATTCATTAACTCAGATTTCATTTTTTTAACTAAGCGCCTAGTAAGTACCAACAATTATATAAGAATATAGTGCATTGCAAATGTATCTACTATATGAACAAAACAAATACCCAAACCAAAACAGTAAAAAGGGGAACAATTCTGCCCATAAAGTGCTAAAGCCTGTGAGTTATACACAGCAATATAAATATCAACAGAAACAGTATGAGTATTATGTCAAACACCATTAAGTTTTGTTTTCTTGGACATTTTTCAAACAGGAGTTGCAGTGTTTCCTCACAATCAAGTTTTAAAATTTCTTTGGGCAATGACAGACTGACATTTCTTAGACAGGGAGCTGGCTCCATGATATACAGAAACTATCCAGGTTTCACGGTGCAGTGAATTGTAGGTACCTGTAAACCACTGAAAATTTAGACACAGCTTTTCACAGATGTATCAAATCTAGATCCTGGTTATATTGCCTATTATTCAAACAGACTAGCAATACACTGGGACATACTAGAGTTTATAATGCTAAGTTTGCCAACCTCAACGCTGCTATATGGTGCCCAGTGCAATAATTCTGCTGGTAGAATGAGCCACACTAAAGCAGCTGGTTAACTAACCAAGAGACATCTTTTTTTTTTTTTTAACTTTTCTAACTTTCTTTTCATTGTTTCATATGGAACCTTTGTATAATGCATTGCTATTGCATGCCTCATTACCTCCCCAAACATAATTTAAGCCATTGTAAATGATTGTTTTGAGAAATAATTGGGTGATTAGAGTCTAATAAAGCTCAAGTTTAGGGTGTAGGAACCCACTGCTGAGTATGACAGAATGCAATGACAAGAGGCTTGGCGAGTTCACTGCTGAATACAGTTTACGTACTACCGTGGATCCTCTGAACCTGAAAGTTTATTTTTAAATTATTGCCTGTCTAACACACTTCTCATGGTTGTTAGACAACTAGCCCACACTTAAGCTGGGTGGCAATCAGAGGTTTCATTGAGAAACAACTCAAAGACAAACAGGTTCCAGACAAAGAGCTCCAAAGATATTGAAGCCCCACATGAAATATGTTCTGAGTTGTTTTTAAGTTTCAGTTGAGGAATAATATAAAGTAGTAAGGGACACAAATCTTCAGGATACAACTGGATGCATTTTTACCTAGTAAAAAATATATATTACATAGTATATGTCAATATATAACCTTAGCCAGGCAAAGAGAAATATGGCGAATGCCCTAGGGAACTTCCTTACTCCTCCATATACACATTGAATCATACAGCAGTCTCTTATTTCACCTTCTTTCCCTCGTCATCGTATCTGTGGAAATTCACCCATGATCTCCATAGAGCTATACAAAACCCCATCATGCAAAATGCCATGAATAATTTATCCAGTGATGTGTAGTACTGGTGAACACTTTTTTTTTCTTTTCTTTTGGAGAAATGACCTCCAACTTGAGGCAGATTTTCAACCACATGGCATTTGAGAGTGGGGTGTATCACTTCAGGAAGAGGTAAAGCCACAATGAAGTTGAATTTGACCTTTATTCGAATGGTACCAAGTGGTACATATCCATAGTAGGAGGGATTCTCAACTTTTCCCATAGGCACCAGCGTCAGCAGAGCACACTCTGGCCAAGAACAAAGACTGGAATAGTTAGGCAGAGCTTGAGGTTAGAGTTCCCGGCCCTTGCTAGATGGCTGACTTTGAGCAAGTCACTTAACCTCCTGGAGACTCAATTCTTTTAACTTGTAAATACAATAGTACCATCACTGAGTATTTTCCCAATGTACTGGTTATTACTGTGACTGGAAAAGTTACTCTGAATATACAGAAAGCTTGATTGGTCAAGAAAAATAATACTGTAAGATTCATTTATTCATTCAGTACTAATTTGCTTTGCTCCCGAGAACTGAATTTGGAAACTTGTACATGCTAAAGATATGCTCTACCACATCTCTTCATAAGCTTATTTTGTGGGCAACCTCCTATTTACATTGTCTTCCACTATTAGAACATGCCTTAGATCATTCAGTATAGTTACACCTGGTATAGTTATACTCTACAATCTTTTGAAATTCTCAGATAATAAAAGAGAAATTGATACTGACTTCAAGCAGATCTGTAAGTGATGTATTAATTCTTCTCATTAAGTTAAACTGTCAAGAGCAAAGAAATTTAAGTTTCATGGTATTTTCTTATTTATCAATCACTTTTCACAAAGAAGTAATCCACCTGCTCATATTCCCAACCTTTGAAAATTTGTTGAGATGTAGGGGAGAACACAATTTTAGTGGGGAGTCTGCACCAAAGATAAACACTCCTTTCAAGCTTCCGAGGGAAAGGGGAATTCTCTGTGTGTGATTTTTCTATCATCCGCATTAATAATGAAGAGATAAGCCAATAGCAAGGTTATCTATGAATTTTAGCGACTCCATGCATGGCCTCTCATGGAACCTGAGGGAGATTATAATATTGTCTTGGTGGTCAGGCTACAAGGGTACAGAATAATCAGTATAGTATGATAAGGGAAGAGAAAAACATGATGGTGACCTCAAACTCTATACTTTCCTTATTTTTTAAAAGAAAAATCTAAGCTTTGACTGTGCATCTATACAACCAAAACATTCAGCTGAATCTCATTCTAGCAAGCCGATGTTCCTTAGTCCAAGAGTATAAATTACCATATGTATTTTGGGTTTTGAAAAATAGTCATTTTCAAGATTAACTTCATATGTTTAGAAGTCAACATTCCTTGTTCTATTCCATACGGACTTGTTTCTTAGCTTGTGCAGTAGAAGTGTGTGACGGGTGTTTGTTGGCTACTATGCATGGAATCGAGGAAGGAGACTTGATGTGTGGGTTAAATGGCAGAGCACTACCATGAGAAAAGAAGCTGAAGAAAAATGGGATGCCCTAAGTTCAAGCCCTTATGCTGACACAAAAAGGGGGGAAAAAAGGAAAGAAAGAATTTAAAAAACAAACAAACAACACTTAACTCTGGGTCCCAGTGGCTCATGCCCAGAATCCTAGGATTATGGTTCAAAGCCAGTCAAGGCAGAAAAGCCCATGAGACTCTTATTCCCAATTATCCACCAAAAAGCTGAAAGTGGAGCTGTGGCTCAAGTGGTAGAATGCTGGTCTCGAGCAAAAAGCTAACAGACAATGCCCAGTGCTCAGGTCCTGAGTGTAAGCCCCAGGACTGGCACGGGCATGCATGTGCGCGCGCGCACACACACACACACACACACACACACACACACACACACACACACACACACACACACACACACACACACACACACACACACACACACACACACACACACACACACACACCCCACTTAGAAAGGAGGAATGGGAGGTCTGAGAAGGTGGCTCAGTGGTAGAGTGCTTGCCTTGCATGCATGAGGCCCTGGGTTCGAGTCCTCAGAACCACATAAGCAGAAAAAGCCAGAAGTGGGACTGAGGCTCAAGTGGTAGAATGCTAGCCTTGAGCGGAAGAGCTGAGGGACAGCGCCCAGGCCCAGAGTTCAGGCCCCATGACTGGACCCAAAAAACAAAAAACAAACAAAAAAAAAAGAAAGGAGGAAAGGGCACAAATATGCAAATGCACAAATCTAACACTTTGATGTTATAGAAAAAAATTGACACTACTAAAAAAAAAAATCCATTGATAGCTGAGAAACAGAGTTAAGAGAATGACAGTTCTGAGCCAGGCTGGGCAACATTAGTAAGAGTCTATCTCAAGACCAAAATTGAAAGGCTGGGGCATGGCGAAAGTGGTAGAGTACTTGGCACTTTATTGTAGAAAGATGGGGGGGAGAGAGGGGTAGGGAGAGGAAGGAAGAGAAAGACCAAAGCAAAAAGGAAGGAAGGATGGTATGGTATTCTCATTTATCAGAGGAAAATTTATATGTGCTAATATGTAGATATTGCTATGAGACATCAGTAGGGTCAAAATGCCTTTATAGCCCTTCAGCCTATTCAGGCACTGTGAATTTATAAATGCTTTCAAACACCTGACAATACAAATAAGCAGTAAACAAAAGAGCTCTTTCTGGAGGGTGTGAACAAGAGCAGACTACTTGCTCCTTAACAGAATTTTATGTTGCTCAAAATTAGCGCAAGCATGATTATTTTCAGGCCACTGAAAAGCGTGTTGCATTTTGGGAAAAAACCCTGCAAATTTCGATATATTTTATACTTGATGTTGATGCATCTGTGTATCATATTTGGTACCTATATTGTGATTTTTTTCACCTGGGAAGATCAGATTTAGCATACCAGTATTAAATAGGTAAATGATAACGTTAATGTATATATACCTATACCACAGCTAGTGTTTCAGCAAAGACTAACCCAGTGCCATCAGTGAGAATTGTACCATCTTTGTGCCCAGCTACTATCACGTTTTTGATTCACTGTCAGGTATGGTGAAACCAGAGCTTTCTCAGTGACTGGTAAAAGGGTACATTCTTATACAACTCTTTAATCTGCTTTGACCATGTGGGGGTGGATGGATATAGAAGGTGCCAGTACCAAATACCTCCGTGGATTGCAGAGACCCAGCCTGGCCCTCACCCCAGCAAGGAGCACATGTGTGCTAAGCCTAAGAAGCTATCTTCCCAAATACATCCAGAGTTAAATCAGCTCTCAGAAAGCAACCACCTCCTTTCCCAGTGAATTGTGATGTGTGTGATTCAAGTGACTGTGTGTGATGACAGGCAAATTACCCCCCCCCCTGTGACCTCCAGTCAGCAGAGGGTCAAGCCCAGATATCTGATGTTAAACTGGAAGAAGAATCTTGGAGGTGAGTCACTGTGTTGAATTCCGGCTCAGCTAGGATCCCTCTGCACAGACTTGAACGCACATCTTAGGGAGGAAGTTTCCAGGCCCTTCACTTCTCTGTACATCTAGCTCAAATGGTTTCACTTACTGCCTTAATGTGGTTAGGTGGGAAACACCTCCGTGGGCAGCAGTATATTGTTTTCTAAAGTACTTTGAGATGCCACACACAGAACCATGTCACCGGACTCCACACTACCCACAGCAACCCTTCAAGATGAGAAGTAGCCCTCCTCACCGAACAGCTCTGGGAGGCAGGCCTTTGAGAAAACAGGAGGTGTAGTGACAGTCACAGTTGGAAAGCAACAATGGTGGGTTCCAGCCTAGGTGGTGTTGATGCTGGTATAACCCAAGTCACCACCCACCTCATCATAATTCCTATACTTGTACTCATAGATCCCAGAGCCTATGGTCATTCATCTAATCCTTTAAGTCCTTAAGGATGGCAAGGAGCACTAAAGATTTAAAGTTGTTCAAAGTTCACACACACACACACACACACACACACACACACACACACACGGAGGGAAGGGGTAAAGTTTTCAACAATGTAGCTAAGTAAAAATAATAGACACATTCTCTAATTGGATTCTCAGCTGAGAAACAAAAGGTATTCAAAGGGAAAAACAAAAAGAACCCAGGATGAAAAGTCATTCATAGACTGGTTAAAAAAAAATGATAGATGCTTTTAATTTGGGGATATTTTTATCAGATAATCTTCAGCACACGAAACTGTACTGTCAGTCAGGGTCTCAGAGGAAGATACAGTAGACTAGACAGACAGCGCTTCCCAAGACTTAACAGATCAAGGTCGAGCGCCTTCCAGTTGTAGCACAAGGAAAGGTTGGTCTAGTGAATTCCAGAGCATCACCTTCAGCAACGGGTTTGAAGTGCCAAAGGCACTGCCTGTCAGTGTGATTTAGCATCTTTCTCTATATGAGCTGGAGAGAAGAAAACTCAATACCTCAGGAGAGATTAATGAGGACAATGATGGGATGGTAGCATCTTAAAGTATTATTCTGCAGAGTGTACATGTATGAAGGTACACTAGACATCCTCAGTCTGGCTCCAAGAATCCTGCCTGTGTGTGTACCTGTGCCAAAACTAGAATCAGTTCACACGGAGCCCTGTATGATCTCCAAACTGTCGACATGCCCCTCCCAAACACTCTTACTGCATCCTGGCTCTGCTGGCTTCCCGTAATTCACACAGTAAAAAGATGCCTCTAAGCCCCAAAGTGTGCATATGCAAACACCATTTTCAAAGCCTGGTGTCATAAACTATTTATTTTCATTGATTACAGAGGACCTACCAATTCACAACCCTTGCAATTCCTACACCAAGTATCTGCGTGCAGAGAAAATAGAAAACAATTGAAAAGACAAATGAACGCCCAGGCGCTTAGAAATGCGAACGGATTGTGCAGAACAGGATGCGGGTGTTCTGCAACATTACTTAGTCTAGAAATATGAAGCAATACAAATGCTAATGGGGCCGTATGCTGCCTTGCAAACTCTATCGCCTTGTTGGTTAACTTTGCACACACACACAAGTCCCATCTCCCTGACAAACTTGCAAAGCAGGACCCTGAGTATCCTTCTCTCCTTCCCTCCCTCCCTTGCACCCACTTCAGTGCCAAGTATTGTAGACATCATTGAAATATATCTCTGCTGACTGGATAAATGCCTTCATATTACGGAAGCATAAAAGGGTATTTACCTATTTTGTGCTTAATGCTGCCATGCTGGTGAGAGTACTCAGCACCTGATTATGAAACGTCTGATGTAATCTATAGTGAAATAAAATCAAGTACGTTGAAGAAAATAGGGCATCGGACACGAGTTGGTAGCTGAGTGGCAATTAGTTCTTTTGATAGGTGGGTTTTTCTCTTCACCCCTTTTCCTTCAGTTGAAGTCCCAACAAGAGAGAAACCACACCAGTAATTTGAACACAGAAAATTTCATCCAAAGAATGGCTAACAAGTAAAAGGTGTTTAATTATGAACAAGGAGTGGGGAGGGGAGATGGCCCTAATGGGAACAAGGAAAGCTAGTGTGGAAAATGGCTATTATCTCCAAGGAAGAAAGAATGAACAAAAAAGAAACTAAGAATTCACAAGCCTGCACTCTTTGGGGGGGGGGGGTCTGACAATCTTGGGAGAGCATGAGAACCTCACAGAAACATGCAACCTATGATAAAGACACGGTGAGGGGGCATCCTGGTGCTGGACCACAGAGATGGCCCACTACGGAGTCAAATAGCTGGGATGAGGCTGGTCAGAGCACATATTGAAGAATGGTTCATGGAGTATAGGGGGATATACCTGAAATACAGCCCCCACTAGGCCCAGATGGATGGGGTGGAGTTAGTCAGCAGAAGTAGCCCAGCCCATAGAGAAGAAACTTGCTAGAGGCTGTGGGTATTGAAAAAGCTGAGTGTCTCCACTTCCTGGTCCCCTATCTACCAGGAAAAGAAGCCCCACCCACTTGTCCTTTACGATGCTCTGCAGTGCCCTCTACTGACAAAGTCTAACGCACTAGTTGTCTAAAGAGATGTTTACAAGGATTCATTCAGCTGCAGCTCTCAAGGTTGGACAAAGAAAAACGGAATATGTACAGAGAATCAATAAATGGCTAACTACCAAACTTTGCATTGAAGAGTCTTAGCAAGAAGGGAGAGATTACTACTAGTTCATCTCCAAAAGTTGTTAAAAATTCTGTAAGGCATTGATTAAAAAAGCTCTTTCCCTCTGAAAAAACGAGAAAAAACAAAAAACAACTTAGTTCTTGGTACAGTTGCTGGCAGAAGGTTTCCAATAAAAACATAAGAAACAAATGAGCAAATAAATGTTTCTAACTTTTATCTTAAATTGTGACACTGATTATTGTGGTATATCTGAAAGAATATCAGCATGTAGAAACCAGGATATAGTTTTGCATATTTTCTTTTATTTTTTTTCCTTTTGTTTTGTCAGTTGTGGGGCTTGAACTCTGGGCTTGGGCGCTGTCCCTGAGCTCTTCAGCTCAAGGCTAGCGCTGTACCAATTGAGCCACAGTGTCATTTCTTGCACATTTTCTGTGTGACAAGCTCAGTTTAAAGAAGCTTCTACTGTCTTATGTAGTAATATTTTAATCAAAACTCAATTAATAAGGGAAAAAATCTTCAGTGAGGTTCTAATTTATTTTACACACTGGAATTTACAACAGAACTCAACATTCTTGGAGCTCACAGGTTGTTGTTTAGGACATAAGCTATATTTGGGGTGAATAACCAAAGCTATCTTCATCATAGCAACCTGGTGTATGCATATATTGTACACATAATTTCTGGTGAAGTCATAGGAATGTACCTTTATAAATAATTCAGAAACTTCCTTGTTATGAAAACTTAAAAGATACACACATCTCAAATTAGGAGGTGATCAATCATTTCATACAAGTATCTTTCATGATGTAAGTGAATTCCCATATAGACATTTGTTACAGCTGCCTCCCATAATGCACTGCAGAATCTGATTCTCCTGACATAATTCTGATAGAGAAACAATCCATCACAAGCACACCACTGATGAAAGTGACATATAGTCATGTGTCTGTAAATTCCATTTCTACAACTCTTCCACATTTCCTTTGTTCTCAGTCTTAACTGGAACACCTTGAACACTTCTCATTCATAGGTAGGAGAGATTTTTGTTCAATAAATGAAATCAACTTAATGCTGAGAGCAGTCTGACATTGGTACCTCCAGTCAAGATAATAAGAACAACAATAATAACAAGAGCTATCATGTTGCTTTTCTATAAGATTCTTATATTATTGGAGACACCAAATGATTGCTTAGAAAAGAGACAAGAGTATAAGTTTTGCACTCAAAGGCATTCAGAGTTACAGAAACAGCTAAAGTTAAGATCCTCAGTACACAACTGCTACATTGGAGGTAGCTTTGCTATACTGCTACATGAAACAAGCTATCTCTTCCTGTTCCTAGTAGAAAAGACCATTTTACTGAATATATTATGAGGGAGATCATTAAGAGATTGCAGAAGGCTGGAGGGGTTGATCCATAGTACTGCACTTGCTTAGCACCCAACAAGGATTTATGTTTGATTCAGAACACTACAACAAAAGAAAAATACTGCAGAGGGCCAAATGCAATTAGGACTGAGACTAGAATAGAATTAAGTGTGATAACACAGCACAGATAACATCTAGCTGTTTCGTAGCTTTCATATCACTTTTCTGCACAAGTTAGGACTTTCTGCACAAGAGAGGCCCTGCTTAGTGCCTATCTGCTATAATATTCCATCACAGGCTACCTAACGCTTACCCTAGACTCCAGAAACACAAAGAAAACTGCTCCCTATTAAGTTGATGAAACAACTTTGACAATCTTGAGATTCCATCTCCATCTGTATGACAAAGTGATGCAATTACTAGAAAATCTGTCCATCTTATGGTTTCCTTTTCAGATTTCCTAGAGATATTATAGCTTTACTTGAGAGGTATTACAGTCTGAGTAATTATGTGAAATGCATGGGACTATAAGCCTTTCAGATTTCAGATCTGTTTAGATTTTAGAATATTTAGATAATCTTGAGGATGGGACTCAAGTCTAAACATCAATGATACATGTACACCTTAAACACATAGTTTGAAGGTAATTTTATACAATATTTTAGAATATGTCCAAACACACAAAGTCAAGCAAATTTTTATCTATGGTGTTGTGTCAGTGTATTTGAGACACTCAATACCACACAAACACACACACACACACACACACACACACACACACACACACACACACTATCTATAAAGATACCCAATGTGTGTGAATATAATGGTTATATTTCTGGAAAGGAATATAATGTTTATAAAAAGATCTCAATGATCCCTAGGTTGGTGTTAGAATAAAAAAAAGTCCTATTAGAAATCTCCACATTTAAACAGAGATTGAGTCTGTTGTGCTTATTGCTGTATCCTAAACATCTAGCATAATGTTCATTAAACAGCTGTTTATTGAATAAATGAATGAACTTGAGAAGAGACTGAGGCATCCACATTGGCCTAAGAACACTGGGTGACATGCTACTGGATTCTAGCTCTTGATTCTCAAATTATACATCATCATGTGTTCCATGTCCTCCCTCCATATTGTAGAATCTGTATTTAAAGAAAGTGAGCCTCTCAGCCACCAAAACAGGAAGTGCCAAATTGCATATACACTGAGAGTCTTCTACATGTTCTTTCCCTGAAGCTGGGCAACTTCACCAGTCTCTTCTCCAAGGGAAACTTCCAGTCATGAGTAAAAGCTCCAGGCTAAGCTAGGAACTCTTCACTTTCCTATGGAGGATTTGGTTTTATCGTGTTGATTTTAGTTGTCTGTATTAGAGATACATTTGCAGCAACATGGTTCATAGTGATCTTGAATTTTCTTGAGTTTAATATGTTAGAGAAGAAATTATGTGAAAGCCAAATAAAATGATGACAGTAATTAACCCAAATCAGACACCAGGACATGAATATAGCTATTTGGCCACAGTGGCTGCTAATAGAAATTCTCTGCAAATACAATAAATTTCCCTTTTAACAATGTCTAAAATATGTTATTTGTCTTAATGTAGCTCCAGTCATAAATATCTGTGGACAATTTTTCATTCTCCATTCCAATATCACTGCTATTGCAGTGAATTTCCAGATTGATTAATAAAATATACAGCTATTCACAATTCCAAAATGACTTTGCTTCTTTAATTGAGATATTTCTTCCCTTGCACTATACTATTTAAACAACGACTTCTTTATCATCTAACATAACAATGTTAAATGCAGAAAATTAGAAAATATAGGTAGGCAAAGTTAAAAAAGTAAAAATGTATTCTATTATCCCCCCTATAATCAACATTTTATTCTTGATTAATAATAAATGGCTAGTTTTTTCCCAATGCAATAATCTCACAACAATATAATAATTCTAGAATGGTACAACACTGACATATTTACAAACTATGCAAAGTCCTGAAGTTTCTGACACATGTTAGATTACCATTTCTAGCTTCCATTTCCAAGTAGAAACATATGAGATTGCTAGGCACTAGGCCTGAGCGTAGTCTCTGAGGTTTTGTTTGCTCAAGGCTAGTACTCTACCACTTGAGCCACAGCTTTACTCCCACCTTTTACTGGTGGTTAAATGGGAGATAAGAATTTCTCAGACTTTTGGGCCTCAGATTTTGAACTGTGATCCCCAAATCTCATTCTCCCATGTAGGCATGAGTTACCATCACTCCATGTGACAGGATCTTTTCCCAATGAAATGTTTCTATGCACCTGATTGTCACCAAAATCAACTGTAACAAAGACAGAACTGTAAGTAAGCCCAAGTCCACTCATCTTCACAACAGTCCTTCCTTTGTGCTTTGTGTCGCGAAGACCTGTAACTACTAAGAGGCTAAAATTGTTAGCTCTTCTGTTTTTGTCTGCTAGTTTGAAGACTAGTTCGAAAAGAAGTCACAGAAAAAGTTAACTACCCAGGCTGGTGACTCACGCCTGTAATCCTAGAGGTTGAGAACTAAGGATCATGGTTCCAAGCCAGCCTGGTAAGGAAAGTCTAATTAACCACTAGAAAACAAGTATTACTGTGGCTCAAAGTGGTGGAGCACTGTCTTTGAACAACAAAGCTCAAGACCAGGGCCCAGATCCTCAGTTCAAGACTCAGACTGACAAAACAAACAAAAAGCAAAAATCCTTACTAGTAGATCATTCTAGCTTGGACAAAGTGATATGAACATGACACAGAGACTTGATAACAAGTACACTGTGTGTGTGTATGTGCACACGCATGTGTGTGTGTGTGTGTGTGTGTGTGTGTGTGTGTGTGTGTGTGTGTGTGTGTGTGTAAGGATTACTATAACCTTTCCTCTTGCCAAAACATGCTTCCCAGCAGTTATGTTGGATAATCAAAAAACACCAAAAAGAAACTGGATGTTCTAGAACTTGAACTGACAACTTTAGAATATCAAAGGGATGGCATGTGTTATAATTAAACTCTGTAACTGATGGGAAGGACAACACTTAAGAGACAATAACTCATGACCAGCTCTTTGTAAAAAGCAAGTTGGTCAAAAACTTGGGTCTATCTGTACAACAACATGAAGATCCTATGTACCATCAAAACTATAAAGCAACTCTAGGCTGCAATTCTACCCTGGGCCTGGATTGTCCCATGACAGTTATCATCAAAATATAGGCACAGACAACTCAGCTGCCTGGAATTGTTGCTTCTTTCTTCATCTGTCACAAAATCGGAATGGAAAGAAGAAAATCTGCAGAAGGCGGCAATGTAGGCTTGACATTTCTTCAGGAGAACCCAGGAGATAAAACCAACTGGTAAGTAGCAATTATATATTCCATACCAGGTTGGCCTTTCCAAGCTCAGTTAAAACTACAAAATAGGAAAGGGAATGGAAAAAAAAATAAAGGAAGAGAAAAGAGACAGCTACTTGGCAGGTAGAGATGAGGTTCAAGGCTAGCCTGAGGAAAAAGTTAGGGCAACCCCATCACAAATCAATACATTGGGTGTGTGGGTGTGGTAGTGTTAGAGATACAAATAGGAGGATCACAGTCCCAGGATGGCCCTAGGCAAAAATTAAAAATGCTCAGTGGGGAAAAAAAAAACACTAATGCAGAAAAGGATGGGGCACTGCTTAAGTGGTAGAGCAAGGCCCTCTGTTAAATATAATGCTAGGCACTTGTGGTTCATACCTACAATCCTAGCTACTCAGGAGGCTGAGGTCTGAGGATCATGGTTTGAAGCCAGCTCCAGCAGGAAAGACCATGCATGACGCTCTTATGACCAAATAACCACCTAAAAACTGGAAGTAGAGCTATGGCTCAAAGTAGTAGAGTACTAGCTTTGAGCAAAAACATCTCAGGGACAGCATTCTGTCCCTGAGTTCAAGCCCCATGATCAACAAAAACAAAAAGAAGTAACATCCCTTCCAAAACCATGGTTAAAAAAAAAGGGGGGGGGGGAGAAAAGGAAAAGGCATAGTATTGGAGTCTTATTAGATGCTCTTCTCATTTGAAAGAATTCTAATTTGATGAATAGGAAGAGAAGGCACAATTCTGCTTAGATTGAAACTGGTAGAGAACGCTGAATGCTACAGCATTTCATCAAGACTTTGACTGAGAGCCTGGTGCCAATGGCTCACAGCCTATAATCCTAGCTACTCAGGAGGCTGAGATCTGAGCATCATAGTTTGAAGCCAGCCCAGGCAAGAAAGCCTGTGAGACTCGTAACTACAATTAAGTCACAGAAAAAGCTTAACTACAATTAAGTCACAGGAAGTGGTACTGTGGCTCAAGTGATAGAAGGCTAACCTTCAGCAAAAGGAGCTCAGGGACACTGTCTAGGCCTAGAGTTCAAGAATCAGGACTAGCCAAAAAAAAAAAAAAAAAAAGATAAAAAAGAAAAAAGAATTTGATTGAACAGATCTATATCAGAGCACTATCACCAACAGGCTTCCTCATATTACTAGAGAGACCCAGAACACTTTCACACGATCACAGTGTTAGAGGGAGTAGTAATAACTGAGGACGCAAAAGAAAGGACCTCTTCTATATAACAGGCTTTATGGGGAAATGGCCATCATGAAAAGTGACATTCTAGGACCAAAGTTCATGTTGCGGAGAAGGAAAGCAAAGTCACATAAAACAAGGGCTAATTAGCATCCAGATATAAAGCTTATGGTGTACCTTATATTTAAGACCAAGATGGGAAGGGAGGGTACCAAAATAAGCAATAATAACACCCTAAAAATGTCTGATGAGAAATTGTTAATCAGGGCTGAAGAAGTTACAGGTCATTACTGTTTATTAAGAGCAACTTGCTAATCAAAGCCCAGCATATATCCTTTTCCTACGTAAGGCTCTCACAGTCTGGGGTAGTGGAACTTACAAATTGGAATGAAAATCAACCTATGTTATAGCCACTGTTATCTAAGGCCTCTCCCAGGGGCACCTTTGGATTAGAGTAATGATTTACTTTACAAGGGGAAAAAAAATGCATTTCATAGCAATGAGTAGTACAGAAATTTCTACTCAAAATGGATAACATAATGGTCATATTTTAAAGGAAGGTATTAAAATGTGATTACTTATTTTAAGTACATACATGGAGCTAGGCACTGGATCAGGTACTAAAGACATGAGTAACAGCCCTCTCCCCCCACCCATTCTGGAAGCTTCCATCTGAGAATGAAGGATTAGCCTCTCTTCTGCAGGAAAGATATGAGTACAGAATGTAACAAGAAGAGAGAAATAAGGTACGAGAATATTCTACATGGAATACTAGTGAAAATTTGGAAAAACGTATGCCTTCAAGGATACCATGAAGAAAAGAAGTATCTTTTGTTGTTTTATAGCTGATCATTTCAGAAGGTATTTTCAAAACTAATAACAACCATTAATGTACTTGTATATGGGAAAACATGTAGGCACTTGGTAGGGGGACAAATTGGCCCAATTAAGAGAGAGTTCTGAAAATAAGCATGAGGAGTTTTTCAATAGTTTACTCTCAGGGGACAATGTGGGCTCTATTTCCAGAAATGCTTTTGTAGAAAGATATCAACCACAGGAGTGGTTTGGGGCCAGACTAAAAATGGTTTATCTGACTTTATTCATAGGTTCGTGGAGCACAACTGCTGCATTCTAATGAGAATTGTGATTTAAAAAAACAAAAAACAAAAAACCGGTGCTAGTTGGGAGGGAGCATTATGGTGGTCTGTTGGGTGAGAGCTACAATCAGGGTGCACATTTCAGATATCTTGATAATAGCCAGTGGAATACATCTTAATGGTTTACAAAAGACTGCAAGTTCAAAGATCCTCATTAAACTTATCAAAACCCACTCTTATTATTACACAATTAGGTAAGTTGAAAGAACTTATTTTTGGGAGGATCTTATATGCAAATAATGTGATTGACCTTCATGATTTATCTTATGGCAATGCTTTGTTAATCTGTAGGTTCAAGTTCTACATAACAGCCTTAAAAATTAGAACTCATTCTGTTGCATGTCATGATGTAACAAAAACACCAGGATAGCAGCTCAGAGACTGCTTTACTTTTTTTTTTTTCCCCATGATGATTCTTTTTCAACACAAAATTAGAAGGAATAAGTCTAATCATTCAGCTTCATGAGCAAATGTGAAAAGTGAAAATGTGAAAAATGGGAAAGTAAATCCTGGACCATGGAAGCACGTATTTCCATATGAGTTTCTAGAGAGAAGAGACTTCAAGCTGGTTCCCTTACTGTGTCTGGGTACCACTTTATCATTGCAAATTATACTTTATAGAAGCAAGCATTTAAGTGAGACAGAAGGTTTAGCAGAGAGATAGGAAACAAAACCAAAAAAAGAACTCTGGCTCTACTTGTCATCAGCAAAATTGGAATTGAAAAAAAAAAAAGCTGTATTTGAAGCAGCATATAAACAACCCATCTGTCCAAAGCTCAGTGGTAACAGGCCTTCACCAGTATTTATTCCATGGTGAAAATGCCCAAGAATTTAGCCAATCACCTAAAACATGTGACAAGAGAACTGAAGGATCCAGAGTCTTTTTGGATGCTTCATTCCCATGTTCCAAAAAAAAAAAAATTTTTTTTTTTGCTTGTGACTGGAAAGCAGAAAAATCAACCAGGCAAATCTGATTTGTCTCAACTTATTCTCCAATTAAGGTGATGCCAAGTTAGTGGTAGATGGTAGAGGAAGCTTGGAACCTATCATCTGACAGCAGAGGAATAAGAAGACACAGGAGGTATTCACTCAGGGAGAAGGAAATTCTGGGAGATGGAAATAAGTCTTCCATTTATTTTATTTTAAAATTGCAGCAGGTTCTAGTATTACAAGTATCCTATACACTTTGTAAGATACTGAAGGAGTAGAAGCCTGAATGGGCCATCTAAATTCTTATCACAGGTCATCAGCACTGGAAATGGGGCCATGTGTCCTTCTAAATTTCTCTTGTACACAAACATTTCTGCCTCATAGTTGTGATCATTTGTTTCACACCTTATGCTAGGCACAAGAGCAGTAGTAAGCACATCCTTAGTCTTCCATTTCTCTAGCTATGGCATTTAACCAGATGGATTGATTTCTTCATCTATAGTCACCAAAAGTGTTTGTATCCTGTACTATGACTGCTTACTTCAAGTGATTTAATGTATGTTAAATGATTAGATCAGAACCAGGCAAGAGCTATATCCAGGTTTGCTATTTTCTTTTTTTTTTTTTAGGGGGTGCCCATCCTGGAGGCTTGAATAGTAGGGCCTTGGTGTTGGCCCGGAACTTCTTTTAAGGTTAGTGCTCTACCACTTCAGCCACAGCTCTACTTCTGACTTTTTTCTTTTTTGCAAATAAAAATAAATAATTTTTTTTGTAAATAAAAATCTGTGGAATCTCACAGATTTTCCTGCCCAGACTGGCTTTGAAGACAATCCTCAGATCTCAGTCTTCTGAGGAACTAGATTATAGGCATGAGCCATTGGTACCTGGTATCGTATTTGGTATTCTTAATCACTATGTTCACTTAATGACATTAACATTCTGTCATTGATAGTAATAATTAATAATGTGACTCATTGTCATAAAATATAATTTTAATGTATAAGTAATATTTCAGCTTCAGGGTGGGCCCAATTCATTTAATTATTTCCAAAATATTAGACCTGGAGTCCTTTCCACCAACTGTCATACTCATGGAATCCGTACTTTTGTGCTCAAAGCTTTTCAACCTTTAAACTATTTTCTTGAGGATTTTTTTTTGTTTCCAGACTCCAAATACCATTTAGAATGACTACTATGGGTTTTCAAAAATTAGAATTTGTGCCAGGCGCAGGTGGCTCACGCCTATAATCCTAGCTGCTCAGGAAGCTGAGATCTGAGGACTGTGG
Organism: Dipodomys merriami; assembly: GCF_024711535.1. Taxonomy (NCBI): domain Eukaryota; kingdom Metazoa; phylum Chordata; class Mammalia; order Rodentia; family Heteromyidae; genus Dipodomys; species Dipodomys merriami. Next base: position 20,411,015 of record NW_027202604.1, on the reverse strand, counting down.
TTCAAAACCAGCCTGGGCAGAAAAGTCCTGAAACTCTATTATCTCCAGTTAACCACCAGAAAACCAGAAGTGGTGGCTGTGGCTCAAGTGATAGAGTGCTTGCTTGAGCTGAAGACCTCAGAGACAGTGCCCAGGTGCAGAGTTCAAGCCCAATAAATAAATAAATAAATAAATAAATAGAATTTGTAATGAAAGCAGACATAGATGTGAGAGAATTCTAAACTAATCTAACTTTGAATTGCAGCTATTAACTCTGAAACAATCACAAGTACAAACAAATTAACCCTTCAAAATAGGGCCCCAGCTCTGGTGCAATGATGAGAACCCTTGAATGTAGGAATCCTAAGGGCACATTAGAAAACACAGCTACATATGTAGGCAAGTGGCCATCAGGGTGCATGTCGTCTCCACTCAAAATTCCAAAGTACGATCGATAATCTTGGATTTCAATTTTCCAGTGAAACTGATATAGGTACTTTTGTTTCTAAAACATTCTACATCTAACCAACTATCCCCTGGAGTTAGAAAATGTGCTGTGGATACAATCCTTCACCTTCTTATATTCAATACAGATCTACCATCTACATACATTGAAAGTTAAAAGCTACCAAACTTTTTACGCCTGTCTTCGAACAGTAAATATAAAAACACTAAGCACGCCTTCCAGACAAATTCATGAACTTGTCCACCTACAGAAAATTAGATATTTTAGAGTGTAGTAAAGAACACTTTCTTTAAATGATTAGGACACTTGGTGGAAGAGGCTCAAATGCTCAACATTTTGGAAGTAATTAAATCTTAAAGCTCTGGATGCTAATCCTAATTTTGTGACTTTGGGCAAGTTACAAAACTTCTGATCTTTCCCCCTAGAGGAAGTATATTAAGAAATGTAGACATAAAAAAGTGCTCTGCTCAGTGTGGAAATTTACAATTTCTATTTGTCTATTTAGGCAATATTTTATAGGTAAAGGCAATTGATAAAAGTTTCAGACCTTTAGACAGATTAAGATTAGTATTCACCATGAAGATAATCTCTAATCAAGATTAGTAAGTCTCTAAGGTGGCAACCATTCAAATGAGACATTGTGATGGTGATCATTATTATTATTATTATTATGATATATATCACTTATTTTATGTATGTATTTTTATTATTTACATATATATCACTTATTTTTTAAGAGGGAAAGCATTCTCCTAGCATTATATTATGCATATAAAAGCATTTCACCAAGCGTACTTTGAGACACATATATAAGCTCATTTTTAAAAAGAGTAGAGAAGCCCAAATGTCACTTCTTTCAAAAAGTGATCTGTGAGAATGTTCAGCCATGCCTGTTATCTCATTAGATCACTTCTTAAGACACTTACATTTTAAGTGTTTATTCTGTACTTTGCTTAACTTATCTTTAGAAAATCAAATGAAGACTGAAGGGTAAAATCGACACCATTTCTCTGTATTAAAATACTAAATCTAACTTACCAAATTTTCGAAGTAGAAAGACTATAGTAGGATGAAGAGGAAGAGATCCTGTCAGAAAGATAAGTGTCTGGTTTTAAGGTACTTTCTGGTCATTAGCAGTGTCTAGTTCTTACTTTATGTATACTTTAATATTGTATTCCTTATTATATAATACACATAAACACATAGGGAATATAGCTATGGGACTGAGTACTGGAGTTCTTGGAAGATCTATTTTGGGGGCATGTTAGATATAGATGACACAAAAGGCTGAGTGAGGTTTACTTCGTACAAGATATTATCAGAAATTTGTGATCTCATCACATCCCTACCAAGGGTAGTGAACTTATCTTTTGGGCCAATGGCTATTTGTGTATTTATAGCATCATTCATAAGCCATACAAAATTATCACTGCAGGCAGAAGAGTCTCAGACAGCACACAAGATGCATATGAGTTGTGTCCCTTCATGTACCAAATGACGTTCTGGTCCTTATACAACCCTGGGAGTGGACATTACCCATTCCCGCATGTTATCATGCTGTCTAATTTATTGAAGAGTAGAAAGAAGGGACCATTTTTGCCTCCCAAAAAGCTGTGACCTTCAGTGCACATTCGTTAGCTCATTACGTGAGTATGTCAAAATGCACCATGGCCAGACACCAATGGCTCATGCCTGTAACCCTACCTATTCAAGAGGCTGAGATATGATGATCATGGTTGGAAGCCAACGCAATGAGGAGAGTTAGAGAAATTTGTAGTTCCAATTAACCAACAAAAAGCCAGAAGTGGAGTTATGGCTCAAGTGGTAGTGTGTTAGCGTTGAACAGAAAATGTTAAGAGACAGGAGTGTCCAGACCCTGAGCTCAAGCCTCAATACTGGCATATACTGTGCCCCGCCCGCTCCAAAAAAGGCACCATGGCTCGTGAGTGTGTATGCATTTACGTAACAAAGCTCATACCAGGAGTCTTGAAAGGAACACTTGATCTTACATAGGTTTTCACGTATTGGATGGGACACGGGTCGTACTGGATGGGACATGGTTCTGGAGTAATAGCACCTTTGGCCGAACATCCTGAACTGCAGTTAATGGGGTCATATCCTTACTTCTCCACTGGAAGGCTGCATGAGCAAGATCTAAAAGAATTGCCCATTTCACACCAGAGGTTTCACAGCCAGTGTGTCCTCCTAAGTGGAAGAAGCCCATCCGTTACAGAGACTCTGAGTTTGCCCTTTACTTTAAATGCTGGCGATGCTGATAGCCAGCTGAGGACTTCTTCATGTCTCTGAGACAGTTTTTAATTGTGTCGTTTCAGCCCCATAAATATACTTTGAAGATGGCTGCCTTTGTGTTTTGAAGATGAGCTAGTAAACTGTGTATATTTAAAAATCCTTCTTTGCTGCAAATGAAATAGAAATGGAAGGTCACTGGAACCATGAATTGTAATAGAGTATAAAATGTGTCGGCACTAAGGACCACTGCGGTGGCCCTTAATTTGTTCTTTGGATTGGATAATTATAATCAGAGTTCAATCTGCTTATCAATCTGTCCTGAAACACAGAGGGTAGGAGATAAGATGACACTGGATGACGACAGGAATTTCCATGTTTTAGACAAGCATGGGCTATTTGCAGAAATACACTAATGAAATCACCAAGAAAGTTCAATTTGTGGGTTTATAGGTTTCCAATATGGCTGGAAAATTAACTTTTAGAGTCACAACTGTGGCCAGTTGCATTTGCAGAGATAACACATAGTGAAATGCACACATGCACTTATCCATGGCAGTCCCGCTCTGCCTAGCACCCCAAAATATTAAAGTGGAACAAGAAGAAGGCATAGGGCCATTCAATACACTCATACACCACACATAAACAAGGAGAGAAATAAATACAACAGGAGAAAACGTCAAATGAGAAAAGCAGCAAAAACTGAGTTGGAGAAATTGCCAGTATCAAAACAACAATAAGGATCTTTCAACAAATTCGATAGTGAGCAGCATTTATAAAGCCCTGGTCTGACCTGCTTTCCTTCTCCCAAAGTGCTATTTTCATTAGTCACCGAGTTGCTTCAAACGCATGCTACCAGAGCCTGAAACTAATTTCCTTCCTCCTACATAAGAACATAAAATTCGTACAGTCTCAGTAATAGAAATAGATTATTTTTTTTCCAGAAGTCCCAGCCACCATTATCTCTTCTCTTTATGGCAAAATCACTGTCCATGCACCTTCCTGCTTCTCTCCAGAGGGACTTCTTAACCAAAACCCTAGATCTGCTCAAAACACGAGACTCCTCCAGGTCTTCAGTGGCATCCCCTAGAAACATCCAGAGTTGATGACTATCCTGCTTGAACTCTAGTTTTCCTAGTTTTTGGAGCCCACAACCACTTGGTTTTCTTGCCTTGGGACCTGCACTGTGCTCCTCTTGGAGCTGAGAAAAGGCATGATTTATCCTGGACTTCCTAACTCAGACAACTCCAGCTCAATCACATGTTCTTCTGAAAAGTGTTGCTTGACCCCCAATTGGATACAATACCCATTGCATGTCCTGAAACACTAGATATCCCCATTCTTTTCTCTTACTTTTTATTTTCAGTAGTTATACAAAGGGGATTAAGTCCCACATCCCACAAGTCAGATTATATATACAATGCATCTTGATCAATTTAACACCTTCCATCATTCTTCTCCATTTCTCTCCCTTATCTTTTCCCCATCTTCCTTTTCTTCACTGGGCTTATAACACAATTTTAATCATATGTCCATTGGCATATGTACATGATCAATTCCCCCAACAGACTAATGTCTGCAAAGACCAATACCATATAGTTTCCTATGTTACCATAAGGAGACTCCGTGCCTAGCAGAAGTGTTTACCTGGTTGGGAACAAGAACTATTTTGTGGATGAATATTGAAAGATTCCAGATTATACCACCAATCAACCAGTAGTATAATTTGGCTATATATATGAACATATATAATAGGTATGTATATTATATAGTGTAACTTGGCATATATAATATATAAGCTGGACAGAGGTGGACAGTCAATCTCCTCTTTCATTGGGAATACAAGATAGTACATGATCCCTTGTCTACCCATAGTTGTCATTTGTATACTGAAGAGATTTGTAAGTCCCCAGTGAGATCGCATCTCTACCGAGCCACACAAATCTTTAGTCACCTTCCTGTGTCTCACTGAAGGCTACACTAAAGTGGAAAGAATGATGACACATAGATAACTGGTAACTTTGCTTTGTAACAGTGCGGTTTCTAACACCTAAGACTGTTGGCCTAATCAATATCAAGGGTAAACAGTGCTCCCTTTCTACTTTATTTCTTACCCTTTTCTTTTTTGGTGGTACTGGGATTTTGAAGTCAGGGCCCACGTCCTTGCCAAGAACAGTACAATATCACTAGAGCCCTTACTAGTTGAGTTATTTTTGAGACAGTCTTGGTTTTGCCCTGAGGTTAGCCTGAACTGCAATCATAATTACGCTTCCTACCATAGCTGGGGTGACAGTTCTGAGCCACCATGCCCAGCTTTTTCTAATGAGACTGGGTCTCCTGGACTTTTTGATTTGTGTTTTCTTTGAAGTGAAATCTTCCTGATCTCAGCCTCTGGAGTAGTTGGGATTATGGTGTGACTCATCCTGCCTGGCTTCAGTTGGCTTTATAAGCTAAGCTTTTAAAATGAAGCTTTTTTGTAATTGAAGATACAGCACTTTGCTAGGCATCTAGCCTAGCTTGACAAGAAAACACTGAGCAAAGATGGGTGCCAGTGGCTCATGTCGGTAATCCTAGCTACTCAGAAGGCTGAGATGTAAAGATTGCCGTTCAAAGCCAGCCAGGGCAGGAAACTCCATGAAACTCTCACCTCCAAAAAACTGATACTCAGAAAAGGCCAGAAGTAGAGCTATGATTCAAGTGGTAGAGCATTAGACTGGAGCAAAAGAAGCTCAAGGACAAAGCCCAGGCCTTGTATTCAAGCCCCAGCACTGGCCAACAAAATAAAACAAAACAACCACTGAGCAACATTTCATCATTTATAAAGCCGAGAGAATATGATACCCTTGGAGTTGGAAAGGTAAAGGTACCAGAGGTTTTGGCTTGGCACTGCCAACTTGTGGGTATCAGTGTTCCCTTGCAGGAAGTTGTAACTTTCCTAGTTTAGGATCAAATATGCCCTTGGTGGAACACAGCCAAAATGAGAACTGTTCTAGGCTTGCTCAAAGAGCTATCAGCAGCAGCTGAGGGGCCCATCCCTCCCCCAGAGAACAACCATGAGTCTCCTCAGTCTCACAAGTTTCCTTCTTAGCCTGATATGAAATGAGGGCAAGCCAAGATCCTGGTCCTCACTCCTTCACGTTTAGTTCTTACCCCACAGGCCTTGCTCTTCTCATTCATATTTAACTAGGTTGCAAGAAGGCTCAGTGGACCTTTGATCCCTGTTGCATCCTTCAATAGGTCTTAGCATGGATATCTTTCTTTGCTTCTAACTCAAATTGAAGTGGAGACAATCAGGTTCCTGACACCTAAGGGATTGTTTTATTACTGTTGTTGTTGTTATTATTATTGTTGATCATGCAAGATGGAGTGGCCAGCAGACTCCCTAACTCTTATCTTCCTGAAGCATCTACTCTGAGACATGGGGCGAGGGTCCTCAGTGTGTTAGGCGCTGAGAAGATACACTCTTAAGAATTTTAGAGGCTCTAGAATAAGGCTTAAACTACCATCAACAGTCTTAAGCAGAGAGAGGGCAGAGAGAGAAGAAAAGGATAAAGAGGGGAACCCAAGGGAGTCCTGAGGAGCCAGATGAATGGCCACACCAGCTGTTCCCACCCTGCAGGGCATCTTAGGATGGCATAGACAGCTAGTAGTGATGCTTAGACCATCTCCCAGATCCATTACTGTTGTTTCTCAGTTCCTGTGATGGTTGATTTCAGGGCCCTCCAAGGGAAACAAAATCCATGGATGTTCCCAGTCTCTTTACGAAGTGATGTAGTAAATACACAACCTACGCAAATTCCCCTGTGTGTTTCAGATCATCTTTAGGTGGCTTCTTACACCAACTGCATGATGAGTGCTATGTTAAGTAGCTGTTACAATGTATTGTTTAGGGAATAATGACAAGAAAAAAAGCCGAGGCCTATTCAGTACAGATGTGATTATTTAAATTAATTTTGATGTGCTAATTTGAAATCTGTTCAGTGATTCCAAAGCATACCATTGCTGAGGAAGAGTGACCTATAACTTTCTCAGCCTGTTGAATTTGAGGAGGAAATGTCATACCTCCCCCTCGCCCCCATTCACAGATGAAGCACCAACCTGGTGAGATCAATTTTGTCCTCTCCCCAAAATTAAGTTCATGCCTCTCCCTCTAACTAACCATTGCTCTTGACAACTGAATCACTGCAATAAGACAATGGTGCTTCACTTGATATAATTTTTTCCAAGTCTTTCCTAACAAATGGGGTGATGTCATTCTTTCTGATGGAGGCATTGAATTCCATTGTAGGTATATATATATATATACACACATATATATGTATATATATATATCACATTTATATGTATATGTGATATATATCACATTTTCTTGATCCATTCATCTACTGATCGGAAGGGATGGGAAGGAGAAACAGAGGAGGAGTCTACAATGCTTGATAAGAAATGTACTCATTATCTTGCCCATGTAATTATAACCCCTCCGTACAGTATTTTCACAATAAAAAAATAAAAATAAAAAATAAAAAAGACAATGGTGCTTTTGGCTCACACCTATGTAATCCTACCTACTCAGGAGGCTGAGATCTGAGGATCATGGTTTGAAGGCAGCTTAGGCAAGAAAGTCTATGAGATTCCTATTACCAATTAACTAGCAAAAAGCAGAGTGGAACTGTGGCTCAAGTGGTAGAGCACTAGCTTTGAGTGAAAAGGCTAAGGGACAGTGCCCAGGCACTGATTTCAAGCTCTAGTAGACATAGACATAGACATAGACACAGACACAGACACAGACACACACAGACAAACAGACACACACACACACAGATACTACTGCCTAATCACACTTACATTTATTGACATTTACTACCTTCCAGCACATGTTCATCTCACCTGAAAAAACCAATATAAATACTAAAACAACCTTCCACCATGGTTCTGTTATTGGTTTCATTGTCCAGATCCAGAAAATGAGATATGGCTATGTGAAGATAACAGAATTAACTGCTATTAATGAACTGGAATTTAATTAAACTCTGTATCGACAGTCTGTTTTTCTCCATCAGCTGACTCTCAAGCCCTCCCTTACTTTCACTGAGCATCTCTGTAGTTGAGCACATCAACACTAAAGGCTGTCCCAGGAAGCTCCACATCTGTGTGGAGTAGGAGGACCAAGTTGTATTCAACTCTCTAGTGTTGGCCACTGTATTTGGGACAACTTTTGATTTTACAACTTTGCAAAGAACACAGAGGAGAGGTGGTATATGCATGGAGTAATCTCAGTCCTTTAGATATGAGGAACCTGTCAAAACTGCCACAGTTCAAGAAGGAACCCTGTCCCCTGCTCTCCTTAAATCGAACCTTCCACTTGCATCCACACTGGAACTAATGAAATGAGTTGCCAAATAGGCATATATTCTCAGGGCATGACATCAGACATTTCTCATATTTATTGCTGGCATGGCCATAACCTAGCCAGCACATACAAGGAACCTGACTGAGGAGGGATGCTCTAGTTGTATGGCTGTGACACAGTCAAAGAATACTCTATCGTCTTACTTCTGCTAGGAATTTCAGGAATCCCATGGGCCTTTTCCGTTCCAGAGGGCTACTGAAGCAGCTGCAGGTAACTGCATCCAGAATAGTGCATTGCTTGTCTCTCTACAGCTGACTGGCTGCTTCCGTTAAATAAGTATTTCTTTCACCATCTAAGGTGTTGTGACTAATTACTTTCCATCCTCTTTAAAGCAGTGTGAGAGACACGTTAGAGGCTCCTTGAGGAAATTTGAATTTGGTTACCACCTCCTGAATTACTGAGTTACGGCACCAATAACAACCACTTAAGACTTAGTCTCACAGCCAAACGCAATCAGAAATCTGAAGCACCCTTCACCAAAATGCAAGTACACTGGAAGGATATGTCATATGGATGACAGGTTGAAGCACTATGTTTATTTTAATATGTAGACTGTGAGCTATGGATCTAGGAAAGCTCAAAGCATCCTATGACTTTCACATTTCAACACAAGTCCTTACTAATTACCATGATCAAACCAATCATTTTGTCAACTTATATAAAGTGCTTCAAAGACTTCTCCACAGCACTTCCATACATGGCATATCTTGTGAATTCACAACAGATCAATCCATTTTATAGACAAGGAACTGAAGGTGAGAGATGGTAATGGAAAAAACTGGTCAACGCGAAGTCAGAATTTTAGCACACAAGCTCTCACCCATATCCTCAAGGCATTGCATTTCACAGTCCAAGGGGCTCTTAGCATTTGGGGAAGGTTCTAGAATCATCAGAGGGTTCTGAAAGCATGGGATAAGATAGGTGAAATGTTGTGTAGATATGGCAGAGAGCTGATACATAATCAGGCTTAATACATGTTACTTAAAAAAAACAAATTATTGTTTATACATAGTCAAATAGACTGAAATACCAAAAATCTTTTACCAGTTGGATATGCCCTTGGTAGGATAAGGACATCTTCCATCATTATGTAACCTTCAAAATATAAAGAAACCAAAATATTTCATGTGGGCTGCCACTAATACACACCCAAAAAGAAGGCAGGTGGTTGACAGGCTCAGATGTGACTCTAAAGATCAATTTCTTTTTGTGGAAGGGTTATGAAATGGCTACGTGTTATTAGTTAGCTGAAGCATCTAGCAAGAACTCCTAAAATTAAGTCAGTTAAAAAACAGTAAGGTAGTGGACTGATAAATGCTTAAAAGTAGAAAGAATCCACTGAACCCTCAACAGAACGGCACACAAGGATGCCACATACTGCCATTGTAAATAGGGCATTAAAGTCCAATGAGATCTCTGCAATATAGATCAAGAAATTCCAAGAACTGATGTATCACGTTGTTAGGATTAAGAATCAGTTTCACACAAAAATATTTTAAGCTAGGGGAATAGTTCAGTGGAAGAGCACTTGTGTAGTATGTACAAAGCCATTGGTTCATAGCACTGGTGTAAAATTTCACTTTACATGGACAAAATCAACTACTAGTGTAATTTTCAAAGTGACCCTTACAAACCCATTTATATGGATACATAAGAGGTCCCTGTTACAGATAACAGGCTGATACTGAATGAGTACTACATAAAATGCCCAACTGATGCATAAATTAAGCCATCCTTTCCACTAGAAACTTATTCAGAGAATCTATTTAATTAATACTTTTTTTTACAATAACATGCCAAGTTAAGACTTGGCTTAAGTCAACTTTGGATCAATGGAAATTCCAAATAAGCAAGATGTAAATTAGCACCATTGTTTCTGTTTTGTTATGGGAAATTGAACCCAGGACTTCACACATGCTATCTTCCCACTTTACCACTCAGTGATATGTCATTTATTGAAATCTGTATGTACACATACACACACACATATACACACACTTGGAATCATATACCTCTACCATGAGCACATGAACTAAGAAAAACAGAATCTACTGTTCAAAAATATCCTGGTCAATGCATAGGTATGTTTTACAGCTCTCAGGAAACCAAAATGGCAGGATTTGAGGCTAATGCCTTTCCCAAAGGACTCCTGTACAGTTACAATAAAGAATGTAGGCTCTAACTCTGGTGCCTTCCACTTTGTCAAATTTTGATGCTTATTTATGGCAAGTTAAAAGCCTGGATGAATAGACAATAGATTCTATCTCTTAATCCCTCACAAACCAGAGGAATTAAATTTCTGGGGGAAAAAAATCACATCAGCAAAACAGTGTTACCAAGACTTAAGTGTTATAGAAAATCACCTGCCTTATAATTGAGAAAAATCACAAAAGATCTCACACAGTGCTACAGTTTGAATATGGTTATCCTCCCAAAGTTCAGACTGGAAGTTGCAATGAAACTTTTCTGAAAGGTAGAGAAACTTTAAAATTGGGGCCTGGTTGGGTCATGACCCTCTGGCTCATGAAGGGATTAATGCTGGTTGCACAGGAGTGGATTCATTCCCACTAGAATGGGTTTTTTATAAGAGAAAGAGGCTGTCTCCTTCTCATTCCCTTACTGCCCTCCCCACAAGGACAGCTCTTCTGCACTTTTCCAACTGCTATTCTTCTACATGCTGTCACCACGGATGGCATTGGCCACTCCAGACAGGGATTTCCCATGATACCTGCTTCACCCTGTTAGGATTTCCCCACCACTAGAATCGACCCTGATAAAGAGCTTTTGTTTATATATTACCCAGTGCTGGATGTTTGCTTATAACATCACAAAGCAGACTAAGACACAAAGATAAATGAAACTAAATAAATTTCTTCTCAGTCTGCTACAACATCATGTCAAAAATGGCTAAATGGCTTTCTGCCAAATTGGAAAAGCCTATGAAAAAGCTGTTTTGTCTTAAAATATATAAATTACACAGTATACATAATGCCCACTTGGGCATCACTCAGAGATAGGAAGATAGGCAATATCTAGAAAAGACTGTGGGAATGGATGTGTTCAGCCTAACCTCATTTGTGAAGAGCTGTAGATGGTCCACCATCTATAACTCTAAATAGAGAGCTTGACTTTATGCTAAAGTAGCTTCACTGTCAATCTTAAAGTCAATGTTTTAAAAGAAGAAACTTCCATGCAGCAGTAGTGCAAGTAGCCAGATTCAGGATGCATCTCATTCCATAAAATTAATACATTTGACCATCAATGCCTACATGGCCAAGGTCATAGAAAAAAGATTTCAAAAAGAGTCAATAGGAAACCCTTAAAGTAAGCCAGCATTAACAGCTTTAAAATCCTGCCCTTGGAAAATCCTCCTCGAGTGTGATGGTAACACTTGTGTGCTGTGATTTGTAGAGACAGACTCTTCTACAAAGTCCACAAGGGATTTTCATTGATCTTTCAGATTTTTCCAGTTGGTCTTACAGATTTTAAGTTCAAAAGCTTCTGTACATGCTCTCACCTGTGTTGACTTTTCCACATCTAGGTCAACGTTCTATTAACTCTAATACCTCTTTAAAAAATATATTGCAGTCTCTGGGAACAAATACCTCCAGGAGCTCTGTGATTCTGGCAGGGTAACTGAACTATGGTACCCAGAAATATAATAAGCATGCCAGTCCTAGGGCTTGAAATCAGGGTCTGGGTGTTGTCATTGGGCTCTTGTGCTCAAGGCTACCATTTGAGACACAGCCCCACTTTTGGCTTTTTTGGTGCTTAATTAGGATAAGAGTCTCCTTGGTTTTCATATCTGAGCTGGCTTTGAACCATGATCCTTAGATCTCAGCCTCCAGATTAGCTAGGATTATAGGTATGAGCCACCAGCACGAAGAAATATTAAATACATGTAATTAAACTATGAACATTAAATGTGTAAATTAAAATGTGTCAATCTTTGCACTTTCTGTTGGAATCCCAATTATCCAAGTCTTGGTAGCCTGAATGGCTAGACTTCTTGGGCCTGGGTTAATTAGTTTTTCCTATGTATGGTCTATCAACCCACAGTTACATCTAAATAGCCCTAACTCAGCCTTGTCACAGAGATCAAAATACTCTGGTGAAGATAGACAACTAACCATCAAGCAAAATTTCTCAACATTAACCAGCTAGGGTATGTTGAGCCTGTTAATTTTGTGTGTGTGTGTGTGTGTGTGTGTGTGTGTGTGTGTGTGTGTGTGTGTGTGTGTGTGTGTGTGTGTGTGTGTGTGATTGATCGTGTGTGTTTGTGTGTGTGTGTGTGTGTGTGTGTGTGTGAGAGAGAGAGAGAGAGAGAGAGAGACAGACAGACAGACAGACAGACAGACAGACAGACAGACAGACAAAGGGGAAGCTTCCTCATGTGCTGAAGCATGGGTAACAACACCCATGATCTCTATTGACTAGATGCTAGTAGTACCTTCTGCCTCAATTGTCACAAACAAAGGTATCTCTAGAAATGACCACACTTCCCCTGAGGAGTAGAATAGAATGCCTTGGCTATTCCACTGCCATAAAACAGGTTAATAAATGATCACTGAAGTCTATCCTCTTTGCACTCATACACGTGCAATACTTTCATCAAAGAGAAGAAGCTAAAGAAAAATGAGGCCCTCAAATCCATAAAATAATTATATGCACAGAACATAAGAGAAGTTAGGATCAAAGGGTTCAACCAAGGACAAAAGAAGAACAAAATGTTAAGTAACAAGAAAATAACTCTTCAGCTAACCATCAAATTGAAAAGGACTTAAGCACTTATAAAAACATGCCAACAATGAACTTACAAAATATACTATTCTTTTTCCCTTAACAGAATACCTAACTTGACTCTTCAGTTCCTTATAGAGTACATACCCTTCAAAGAGCCTTTTCACTAGCCTATGGGCTCCAAAATTTATTAACCTGAGTTATTTTGAACAGTTTACATTGAACCCACTGCCTTGTCTCAGCTTCCATACCTGTAAAAAAAAAAATTAAATACTATCTTTCTGTGTGTATGCCAGTACTGAGGCTTGAATCCTAACAAAGTTTTCACTTGGCTTTTTCACTCAAAAGTACTATTCTACCATATGAGATACTCCTTAGTTTGTTGCTGGTTAATTGTACTCATTTCCTTACTTACATAACTGTACATCAGACTTACAAAAAAAAAAGAGTCCAGTTTTATCTGTCCTAGATGGTTTCAATCCATGATCCTCAGATCTCAGCCTCTTGAGTAGCTAGGATTACTGGTTGAAGTCCTAACACATCTAAATTCTAACACATCTCAATGAACTATTAAATAAGATAGTAGGTAGCACTTTGCTTTCAAATTTTGCAAAATGAAATCCTTAATAATGTTAACATACCAGCGTTCAGATTCTAGTTAATTTAAAAACACCATTTTTTACAAGTTTATCTGAGAGAGAAAAGATGTGTAAGGGAGCTGCAGGAGTCTCTAAACTTGGAAAGCAAAATGTTTGTGCAAGTTTCTCCCAAGAGGTCACACTTCAGGAAGGTCTCTCATAGATAACAACAAATGTAATTACAAAACTCAGTCTTTGGCTTGGTGGACTGCTAGGAGTTTTAGGACAATGGTCACCACTTAAAACTTTAAGAGTCACACAAAATCTGTCATTATAGGGCAACCACAATAAAGAAGCTAAGATCTCTCCATCTAAGAACACCAGATTGTATGATGTGGGTAACAATCAATGGCTACCACAAAGGTAAAGCATCACTGAATATTGTACTATAGCAAAGTAAAGTACTCAGTAATTGTCCTTGAAGTGCAATGATTTAATTAAAAGCGATTTTCACATGGTTACAAAGACCTCAAAATGTCTTAATTATGTAATGTTTTGCCAATAATTTAAATAGTTCTCTGTAATGTCCACAAAAGGAAATTTGAATTACAAAGCCATTTGCAACAGAAGATGTACTAGAAACACCTAATAAGTGCAAAATCAGAGCTGTACATCGATAAATTGAATCCAAAATTGCACCTGAATGTTAGGAATGAATTTGGATTTTTATTAAGTCAATCCTATGAAATCAATTGGCTGTTAAAATAGCTTAATTGGAACATACATATTTTAATTTTTTCTTGTGTATATAAAAAAGTCTTCTTAATCAACACAAAACATTCAGAAATTGTGTTTCTGGGTAATGTAGTGAAAGAATTGAACTTATAACTGGGTGAAATCAAGGATGTGTAAAATGTGAGAAGGATGATATTCAAACAGCAGCAACTGGAAAGGAGTAAATTAAGATCATATTAGTTTACCGCAATTATTCTGAAAAGCAGTCTAAGAAGGGAGTTTTAAACAACCTATCAGTAGTCCTTACTACAAACTTACATGAGCTCAGACTAAAAAATTGTTACTAATGGTTCTTCTTCTATGAGGAGAGAAAGATGGGTGGCAGATAGTAAAATTAGGTATTTTTCTCTCTTTTTCTCTCTCTGCCCTTGTTTGACATTATCATCAGAACTAGTTGAACAACAGCAACAAAAAAGTAGAAAAGTGGAGTCATCTATAACAATGATCAAAAAGTTATTCTTTATCAATAACAATTTTAAAAAAATTGGGGACAGATATTTCCCAAAACTAAAAAGATCATTTGAAGTCATGACAAATAAAAGGCATGATTTGTACTTTAGTATTGGTGCTTTGCAAGAAAGAAGAAGAAAAATGGCAAGAGACTAATTTTAATATTCATAACAATAAACTTTATGTTTCTGAACAGAAGATATCATTATCATATTCTCCTGATCTGCTTGAACAGACTTCTACATTCCAGTTACAAAATCATGGTCACTTGGGAGATAAAAATTCAAAGTCTACTATCTTTACAAAACTTAAGACTCCCCAATCCAGTGGGGGCAGGAATATTACATAAGGGATACCATCTTTGTCATTTTCAGTGAGCATGATAATTAGAACTTACATAATGAACAAATGGATTAGCAAATAGTACATGAATGAATAAGTAAGGAAGAACATCTTATAATTTGTTGACTTAGACAATCTTTAGAAAAAAAAGCAGAAAGGAAGAAAAATACAGACATGTAAAAGAATTGTAAGAGCAAGAAACAGCATAGAAATTAACAGAGATATGATAAAACACAGACACAGAGAAACCCTAGAAAGTACATATTCAACAAAAGGTGGAGGTAAAATAAAAAGAAAATTAGCAAAATAATCCAAATACCTTCTTCACCTACTATTTCCCGAAATAAAAACACTTTGGCAAGAAACGCTATAAAAACATTCCTGGCACATATGTTTAGATATTCCTGGCATTAAAGCACTCCTTGAGGGCCTCTAAATGCACTACTACTTGAAGAATTTCAAAATCCTGTTGCTTTTTCATGACTACCGACATAAATATGGAGACCTATCCCTTTAAACCCATTAGACAAGATGGAGCTGCAGGTCAGAGAAATCATCCTTTTCAGTGAATTAGAATCACACAGCCTTTGTGTTCCAGGACATCGAGCATTTCAAAAGTCTTCACTTGTGTTGTGACCACCATATTTTAGTAGATGAAGCTTATTTATACAGCAACCTGGGTAACACTCTTTTTTATTGGGGGGGGGGGAAGGGTCTGGTCGTGGGGCCTGAACTCTGGGTCTGGGTGCTGTCCCTCAGCTATTCAGCTCAAGGCTAGCGCTCTACCACTTGAGCCACAGCACCACTTTTTGCTTATGTGGTGCTGGGGAATCGAACACAGGGCCTCATGCATGAAAGGCAAGCACTCTATCACTGAGCCACCTTCCCAGCCCCAGTAATACTCTTTTTAAACCCAGTCACTAATGGTAAAGATAGAACCTTTGAGGATCTCTTTAAATCAATCCTTCCTAGTACATATTTTCTGAACAACACCAAAGGCAAAAGTTGCTGTGATGTCCAGATTGGATATAAAGAGGAACAAGAAAGACATGCACCTCTATTTCTAAGACTATATTCCAGTACTCTCAGCTCCTACACCCTCTTTCCTCTGGTGGTGCTTGGGAGGACTCTAAAATTGAGCCACACCGCCAGCCTTATTTTTCACTGATTATTCTTTTAAGATAGGGTTTCATTTCCACTCCATAGGTTCAATTAGTTGTTGTTTTTAATTGAACTTATGACGGGCAGATAGCGCTCCATTCATTTCATTATCCTTGTAGCCACTGTCACATAAGTATCTAAATTTTCATTTAGGTTTTCTGTGGAACTTTGTAAATGCATGTTTCTTTTTTGAATTGGTGTATGCTTGTAATACTAAGGTATTTCATTGGACCATGGGAATGTTTGACTCTTTTAAGAACATCTGTATTTAGAAGCCTTTCCCATGTAGCAGTCACTTCCAGATACACACCCAGACCATGATCCACCTATTTTTAAAGCTTTCTATAGTTGCACAGGTGACAGATGTGTGCCACCGTCTGCACCTTTCCTCTGCTGTAGAAAGAGTCTTATTGATGTTTCTACCCAGGCTACAATGGAATCTGGATCCTTCCCATCTAAGCTAATTTGTAGCTTAAAATGATAGGCACAAGCAACTGCACCCAGCTATAGGTTGAAGAAAGGATCTAGCAAACTTTTCTACCTAAGCTGGTCCATACCCCTCCACCGTCTAGGATAGCAGACACCCACCCACCATCACCCAGACTCCAATACCTGCTTCTAATAGGGGATGTCTCATTTTAATCAAGAGCAAAGAGACTGTTTCCATTACAGTTAGTTAAGTCTTTATACAATTGAGCCATAGCATTAGCCATATCCAAGGGACGCAATGGAAAATAACCTTTCCAGTTCTTAACAATCTGACTGTGCAGAGGCCAAAGAAAGTAAAAACACATTCTCCAAATGAAATGGAAGAAAAAAGTCACTGAGGTCAAAGGAAGGACAAATTACCTCTATCTGTGAGTAGGGGGAATCGAAGGTGAAATGCAGGAAAGTGGAGACAAGGCTTCCTTGCCAGCTCTGAATAGATGAGTCATCAAGAACTCCTCCTGCCTTCCCAATGTCTATAAATAATCCCAGGTGCTGCCATTTCATTTAATTACTAAGCCTCTCCAGATGGAGAAAAATAATTAAGCAGACTGTAGCACCAACATGATATAAAGAATGGATTAGTAACTCAAGAGACATTTGAATTTGGATGTTTCCTTTCAACTATGAAATAAGGGCAGAAATTTAAAAAAAAAAAAAAAGAGGGCAAATGACTCCATTCACCTTAGGGAAACTCAAATGGCTATAATAAAATTTGGATGGAGTTTTAATAGAAATGAAAAAAGTACTAATACAAAGGGGTTCAATGCTCCCAACAGAAATAGGAGAGCTAACATGAAAAGCAGAAAGCCCAAAAGCTGTTGAAGATAGCTCAAAGAGAAACACTTCAGGAAGGATAACTCACAAACAAGTCACATGCAATTTACTTAAAAAAAAAAAAAAACTATATCAATACACCTGTTGGCTGGGTTCCTACATATGGACATGATCATAGTTTAATAGCTTTGTGTTTGAGGTAAAAACCAACTGATGAGTATGCCCTAAAAGGAGGTGGAGAGAATGCTATGTGGGAAAGGCTTCTAAATATAGATGCTCTTAAAAGAATCAAACACTTATATCTTCCAATGAAACCCGTCTGTATTACAAGTAAACACCAATTCAAAACAGAAGCATACATTTATAATTCCAAAGTTCCACAGAAAACCTAAATGAAAATTTAGGCACTAGGTAACAATAGAGATAATGTGGCAATAGAGATAATGAAATGAATGGGACACTATCCGCCCATTGTAAGTTCAATTAAAAATGAAAATTAATTGAACCTATATAATGGAGATACCAAACTTCTATGAGCAACAGATTAATGTACTCATTACCTGAATCATGTAATTATAACCCTTCTGTACATCACCTTTACAATAAAATTTAAAAAATAGTGGGCGGCACCAAATGTGCTTTGGTGTTGGTAGACAAATGAAAGGTTGAGCAATAATAAAAGCAATAATAAGAGAACAGCTGGAAAACAAAAGCAAAATAAAAGAAGAACCCAAATCACAGGTGTGACAGAAGATTCCTGTTCTAAAATCTATAAGCCTACTCAAAGGCAAAGTCATTTGGAATACTGGCTATGAACTGAAGCCAATTAAATCTTTTAATTCTGGCCCATTTTAAAAGTAAAGTTTTGAAGATTATCCAATTATTACACTAAATTCTATTTCCTGTTAGCAAGGGTTTTCCTATTTCTTTAACTAGACGATCCATGTAGGGTATTAGAATAATAGTATGTTTTAAAAGTACATTGTATATTAAAAAATAAATTTTAAAATAAAAGAGTATATTTTAAAAGAACAAATCACTTCCCATATTTCATATATATTTTTTTACAGGCATTTAAAACAGACCCACAGTAGGGAATGGGGGAAGTTCTAGGAAGCAAGTGCACCTTCTTCAAGGGTTCTGTGGCATAAGATATGAAATACACAACCATCCATGGCTGCTATGCTTCCCCATCTTCTACAGAATAGTCATTCGTTCTTCTTTCATGTATGCTTGTACAAAGCACTCAGAGAAACATAGTTTGCCATCTTTCCATTCTGAAGCTGAACCTTAACTCAGTATGTTACCAAAAAAACCCAGCAATTACCAATCATGCTATTCAAAGTGTATGGGGGTCCATGATCTTGAGACCATGTTAAGGTGAAGAGATGATGACCGTCTCTGGAGATTGTTAGAGAGGGAATGCATTTTCCACCAAGGCAGAGACCTAAACACCTCATATCTTCATTTCTGTGAGGACATTATCAAGTCCTTATGTGCATGAACCACTCATAGTGAACAGTACAAGTTCAACAAATCATGACCGGGAGCCAAACCAGAAAGCACGAAGATTACCCAGAATGACAGATATATGTTGAAGAGATGTGTGCAGTCTGGAAGGGGAGGATGAAAGAAGGAAAGAGTGAAAATGTAAGAAAGCCATCTTTACACATAGAACCGTCAGCATCAATATGGTCAATGAATACATGGAACTGAGGCCTATGAGCATGCACATGGGGGCCATTCATATCAGGTCACTGTGGAGAATGAGTACACGATTTATAAATACCTGGCCAGAGTGCAGCCTCATTATAGATGGACAGGCTTCTGTTTACCCCCTGTAGCCATTAGCACAGAGGACTATGACTGTGAGATCCAAATAGCAGGCCTTTCTATCTGATAGAATGAATCCACCAATTAGTGCCGCCCCGGCACAAAACAGGTAAATAGATGATAAATGCTTCTTTGATACCAAAATATAAGAGGCCAGGTTGGAATTTGAAAATTATATATATATATATATATATATATATATATATATATATATATATATATCTTAAGATTTCTCTATTTTGGAGAGAAATATCAAACTTTTTCAAACTTAATCATTCTTCTAGAAAAATTCAAAATACAAAGATCTCAAAATGAGATCTAATTAAGCTGAGAAATTAAAATAACAATAATACTTCTTTCCTTTCCATTGTGTGACACAGGGTGAACTCAAATATCTAAATACACAACAAAGAAAGCAGCTCCACACAGCTGCTGTCTAAATAAAAGTCTCTCCTATTTCTTATTACCTGTTCTCTATTTTGTGTCCACAGCCTAGCAAGGCAAAATTTACCAGAGTACCTAAGAAATGAAATACACATTGCATGTCTTCATATATACAAGCTAGGAGCCATATCCTAGAAATACATAAAGAAACTTGTTTTTAATCTAGATTTCAGAGTATTTTGGTGCTTTGCCTGCTCTAGACTCTACTTGGTCTTATACTTAACAAGTATGTATAGAATTACCAATCAAAACTCAAACACATTATACCAAGGATGACCTACAAAAGTGGGTTTGGTTGGTCTGGGCTGAGAGGAGTATGACAGAGAAGGTGGGGAGCAGAATCTCAGCTAAGTGGAAAACAGCATGTAGAAATAAAGGAGCTAACAAGAAAAGAGGAAGTACCCACTGAGTACTTATGTAATAGTAGTGTTGTCAAGGGCAAAAGGATAGAAGGTTACAAAAATCTAAGACACAATCATGTCATCTTCCACCAGGGCAGTGCCATAACCTGCAGTGTAGGATGCTCACAATATCCTGCTCATGAAAAGAAGACATAGGTATCATGAGGTCTCCAGCCCAAGACACAGATGAATACATATAAATACACAGTATTTGGCATTTACCAAATGTGTCTACTGTGTACTTGGAACTACAAACAAGGGACTGATTTAATCAGAACTATCATCTTCCTGATGCATTTGTTCTTATCCCCATTTGACAGATGAGAACACTGAGGCTGCAAAGTTTAACCACATCAGCATTATGTAGCTGCCAGGTAGAAGAGGTGGGATTCAAGAGCAAATATTTTCTCCTTCATCAAATCAACTCTTAAAACACTATGTTCTATGGTGTTTCATCAATGTCATCACAGAAAAGTCTGTTGAAGAACAATGGGTCAATCAGCCTAACACAGAACATAAATAACCAAAATATTTGACCATGCCCCCTAGAAAATAATACATTTTATAGTATAACCAGTAAAAGTCCAGAATGCAAGACTGTGTATAAATAAATTCATCATGTGCTAAAAACATTTTGATCCTTACAGCATGATATATGGCAATATTTCCCCTACTTCATATAATTGGATTTAATGTATTTTAGAAATGCTGGTTTAGGGCCACTGAAATGCTTTCCTGGCATACTGGTAGAATAGAGTCCGCTGACTTGAAAACTGATGCTCTAACTTGATGGTACGTAGAATACTAAGCTTTTCACATATACTCTCCCACAGCATTCTTTATACAAGCAAAGTGAATGGATGGAGATTGTTTAGAGGGAGTTAGAGGTGAATGGAGAGACTTGTCTGCTAAAAAGAGGGGGAAATTAACATCCTCCAACTGAATGGCATCATCTCAATGACAAAGACTGGTCCCAAAAGGCAGATGTTAAAGGCCTAAGTTAGAAGAGGCAAGGATATCTTTTTTTTCCCTCCCTTTGTTAGGAATATATCACTAGAAAGAGGGGCACATGTGTGTAGTGTTTTTAGGCAAAATTTTAAGACCAGGAAAAACAACAACAACAAATCATAGCCTATTGCTTGGGTTGTTTTCCTTACAAAACACAAATATGCCTCCTATAGGTAACCTGGCCAAGGCACACAACTTGTCTACCTTGCTTTAACTTGATTTGACATATTAAGCCTGGAGAGGATTATCTGAGGCAGGATAGACAGTTTCCATTCTATATGCAAAATCTACAATAAGCTCTGAGTGATAATCAATATAAGCACATTAAAAGAAGAAGAACTGATTAGTTTGTGGACATACTAATTCAGAAAGAGTTTCAGTAAGAACTTGTTACCATGAGGACTTGGAGGAGAGAAAGAAGAAGGGATCTCCCTCAAAGAAGTGACTGATGTTATTGATTAATCTAGATACAAGAAGTAATGTCAAATTTTAAAGTTGCTAGAAAGAAAACCACCTTTAAAAAAAATCAGTCTCTTAATATGCTGGAGGAACCTGTTCAAAACGCTTTAACAGCAAAGTAACTTAGATGATAAATGTGCTCTTCAATCTGTGCACCAGACAAGTAGCAATAAAATCAGAATAATTCATGCAAAAATTTTCATTATGTTTCTAAACATACTTATTTACATTTTAAATCACACATTAGACAATATGAAATATCTTTCATTCAGACAGGTGTGAACTAGAAAACAGATGCATTCATTAAACATGGAACAATCCGGCGAATTACTAAAAAAACAATGCTCTGAGAAACTCTCTGCTTGAAGTACTTCAGCCACTGTTAACTTACTTGGAAAAATATGGCCATGGCTCCAATTATTCTGTTTTCAGAAATGGCGGTTTGAAAGCTGTCAAAATCGTCAGGATTGTAAAAGAAAATCTGCATCTGTAAAGACAACAAATTAAAAAAAAGTATTAGAAAAATTTTCATATGCACACGAAGGTAGGCAATAGTAGAGTGGACTTATCTTCCCACAGTACCACATTAATCATGTATTTAGACATTTCTGTTGCTAAAATATTTGCAAGTAGACAGGATAATAGGTCATTTTACTCCTACTTATGAAAGATGCATCACATTCACTGTAGAAATAAATAATACTAATCCCTCCTTATCTACTACAAAGGTCACGGGGAAATTACCCCCCCCAAAGAAGCAAAATTTTAAACACCATTAAATATCTCAGTGTAGAAAATAGCCTATTAGAGTACCCATTTGTCAACACACAAACGAGGACACTGTAAGAAAAGAATTGTATACAAGTGGAAAATTGTGAAGAAGCTTGTTAGTAGCTTGAAGAGACAGTCCAAAGGGCTAATGCCAGTCAATTCACAAAGAAACCCAATGGCAAATGATAATAGCAATGGTTTCCATTTGACAGGGTGTAAAAATCCATTCCCTTCCTTCTGTCACTTAATGCTTTTAACAAGCCTGGGAAGACATGGAAGAAATGACTATACTTAGCTAGAAGTGGGGAGGGGGGCGGTGAAGGGGGGTGGGCACAACACAATACTTCAGGAATTGGATGACAGCAAGTTGTGGAAGATTGAACAGCAGAGAGACTCTATTTTGGGTACTCCCATCCCTACTTTAAATCCTTTCTTTTACACCTGGTTAGAGTTTCTTATTGAAATAAACAAAACATAGATAGATCAACTTAAAATCACTACACAGTTTCAATGCTTGAAAATATCTTCTTACTTAAAAAGCACTCAGAAAACAAAAGGAGACTGCAGAGCATACCCAGAGGACTGAGTGATAGAACAACAGTTCCTTGCCTATTTTTCTACAAGCCTGCAGGCAAGATATCATCAGAGCCTCAGTTTACTCGCATATAAAGACAGGTATTTCTACTTGTGAAGAATGCAAAAAAATAATCATATATATATGTGTGTATATATATATATATATATATATATATATATATATATATATATATATATATAATGACAGCACCTAACAGCCATTTTTGCTTCTGTATGAATTGCTTTGTACTAGATGACTGTATGGTTTTTGTATGATTTTAACTGTGACTGGTTTTAGTTACTCAGTAGTGGAATGTCAGCCTGGGAGCCTAGAGTTGCTTAGTAAAAGACTTCAAAGGGTTTACAGCCCTGACCAAGGGGGCAAAGTCCTCAGAATTATCCCCATAGCTGCAATGCCCCTCCCGGAAGCCGAGGCAGTAAGGCCCTAGGGAAGAAATATAATGTTTTAAGAAACCTAAGCAACTCTATTTTTGTTTAACACTCCATCTCAATTCTGCGACTTGACTCGTGATCCACTTTAGCCCCAATGCTAGGAATTTATGACAGAAAGCCATGCACAATTCTTGGAGCCATAGATGGCATTTGCTTAAGTCAGGTGTTAGCCCCCAAGTGGTGTTGCCCCCCAGCCACCTGGGACTAAGAGTTTCTAACCAACCCATTCTTCAGAGCCAGGGGCGAGACATGCCATGCATTCTATTGGTCTGGGTGTGACTCCTAACCTTTTTCGGTCAAGCTATGGACCAAGGACATTTTTTCTGTAAAGATCAACCAATCATTATTTGCCCAGTTTAGCTTGCTTTAAATGTAAATGTTAACCAATCATGTAATTTCTTATGTAAAAGTTCCTTAAAGTTGTTTGTTTAATACTATAAAAACTGTGCTGATTCTATGCTCAGGGCCTCTTAGCGTCACCGGTTACCATGTGTGCGGAGGACCAAGCTTGAGCTTGCAATAAACCGGCTCTTTGTTGCTTACGTTGATCGTGGTCTCTGGTGGTCTTCTGGGGGTCCCCGAATTTCGGTATAACACTTGGAGGGTGGTTGTGAGGATCTAACATGTCAGTGTAGTGCAGAGCACTGTGCTTCTACCTCACCAGCCTTTATCACCATCATCCTATAGCAAGGTTAGCCTTTAATAGACATCTTAAAATTCCTAGGTGAATGGGACTCCATTTTATCCTTCAATATGAATGACCCTACTACTTAAGAGAAAATCGGATCTGCTACACTATGAGTTCCTTTCACAACCTCTGTTTCCTCACTTTTCTAAATAGTACCATGATTTTTGTTTGTTTGTTTGTTTCTTGGTAACACAGTGAAGTAAGGAGGTCAGGTCTGGCCAGCGCCATATTGGCCATATGGTGGATGGTAGGGTCTGACATCTTGTCTTCATGCTGTGAGAAAGGACACCCCTCCTCCCCCATCACCTGCCTCCCAGGTAATGGGTATGCCAGACCCCTGGAGGCAGGGGCAGGCACTTTTAGCTGATAGGTGACTGAATCTGTCAGTCCAGTGCATGGAACTGGGAATTTCCTGAGCATCTGCCCCCTGCGCAGACCTATTTAGGCCCAGACCAGCCTAGCCATGGGGACTCCATGCCAGGTGTGGCTCTGTGATTGTGTCCTGTCTCCTGGCTCATCTCCAGTCATCATGGCCTCCTAATTCAGCTCTCCATTGGAGCTGAACCGGCTTGTTGGTATTGTTTTTGTTCTTTCTTTCCTCTTTAGCATGTTTCCTAGCTGTGTTATGTGTATTTGCGTGCTGCAGGCCTTTGTAACAACTGGCAGCCTGCAGCCTAACTGGATAATAAAGACTCCATTATTATACACTTTTAAATGTGGCTTCTGGGATGATTTACCTTACAACAGTAGGTCCTGGGTATTGCAGGTGCATGGCTCCAAGGACAGCATCGTTGAAGAAAAACAAAATCTTCAGGATGCTTCAAGTTGAGTGATTTAAAGTTATTTATACTAGGTGCTGGTGGCTCATACCTGTAATCCTAGCTACTCATAAGGCTGAGATCTGAGAATCACAGTTCAAAGCAAGCCTGGGCAGGAAAGTCTGTTGGACTCTTTAATTAACTATCAGAAAACCGGAAGTGGCATTGTGGCTCAAAGGGGTAGAGTTTTGAGCAAAAAAATCTCAGGGATGGTGCCCAAGACATGAAGTTACCCAAATTTACTTATATTGTATGTACCATGGATCTAAATACATTGAAGCCACATAGACTAGACTATCTTACTGTTACAAAAATTATTTCTGTACATATTATTACAGCTCTCATTTTAAATACTGTAGATGCTTGATTCCTTTTTCCCATAATGTCATCTAATTTCTGCTAAAGACATACCCTCTGATAACAAATCTGATAACAAATCTAAAAATTTTACTTTATCACTTCAACATCAACTTCAGCCTTACTTTGTAGGCACCATTTGCTCTTGGGGTAACAAGTTTTCACAAGGCTGACAGAGCTTTTCCACACTGAGCTGTGAAATGCATATGGGTGTTTAAAAATTTTTGTTTTTGACATTTCTTGTGTTTTATTTAATTTTACTTTTACTATGTCTGGTCAAAATCCTGTGTGGTAAATCCATAATACATCCTAATGGAACTTTGGGGATTTGACCTTGACATCAATTCCTAGAGGGCAAAGCTAAATCACAACTAGGTGAGAAACTGATTTATAGGCCAAAGATAAACAGAGTTTGGATGAACAGTATCTAAGAACATGTGACCATTTGGACTCTAAAGGGTGGGTGACGTTAGGTAGCTCAATTCAGAGCACTTTTCCATGGAAATTCTGGGATGGTATCTACACATATGGGAGATGGAAAAGGTAGAATCTTTTGGAAGATTTTCTTTCTTAAAAGCAAATACTTTCACACAGGACACTGGATCCTCACTGATTCTGGCAGTTACTTACAAATGTGTTACTTTTAGGTTCGGACAGCTTTAGACTTCATGAATTTACACTGAGAAAAATCCATCCCATGAAGTGCAGATTAAAACAGTTTAATACTAGGTGAATTGCTTTGGCCACAATGCTACTAAACCAAGGAAAGAAACTCTGCACAAGTATATTCAGAAAATTACACTTCACTTTTCCTTTTAAACATAGGTCCTCAAATTAAATAGGTTCACAGAAGTCTGTGTTATACTTCGGCCCACAAATGAGGCCAGTGCTGTTTAAGGCATCATGTCAATAGTGTGTGATACAGAATACTTTAAGCCTCTTTAAGGACATTCATTTACAGCTAGATAAATACATGTGGTTTTAGAAAATGTTTACATCCAGGCTCCACCCACCCAGATAATGAAACATCTCAAACAGAACAGTAGCACAGGCAGGAAATATCAAATTTCCTTGCTATTTTTCTCACGTGGTAGTCTACTGAGTTAGTTCATAAATCTAAATATAGGAAAGTAACTAAGGAGATAAGGTTTTGCTGAGTGAAATGAAGTCTTGGATTTGTGCTGCCATTACTGATGAGTTAAAATTTGGACAGATGCTAGAAACCTCTTTTGCAAAGATATTTTGGTAGGTTTGGGCATGGCTACCAAGACTCTACATTTACTCTCAAAAGTCAGATCCCCATACACCTCCCTCCCATATCCCACAAAGTATATGTTCTTTCTAATAAGACGGATATGAACAACACTTGAAATGTAACAACTTTGCATGATGCAAAGAAGCCAAAATTTTTTTTGAAATGTTCGGCAATCAAAGATCTAATATGGAAAAGTGCTATGGCTCACCACTGTAATCCCAACCACTCAGGAAGCAGAGATGGAGAGGACAGTAGTTCAAGGTCAGTCCAGAGAACAGTCAATGAGCTCTCCATCTCAACAAATAAGAGATGAACAATGGTGGAGGCTACTCACCACGTCTAAATAGAAGGTTCATGGTGGGAGGGGGGGATGTGAGATGCTGTTCAAAATTACCTAAAGGATAAAGCGGGGCATGCCCCAGTTATGAAAATACCTGCTTGCCAAGCACAAGCTCTTGGGTACAAACCCCAGCACCACAAAAACTTCTATTAATTTTTTTCTCTATTCTTCTTTTACTAGCTTATTAATTATGCAGGGTGAGGAGTACAGATTTCATTGTTGCCGTTCCACACTTGATTGCACTATTTTATATATTCTTTACATAGTATGTTAATCAGACTTTTGTCACCGTGACAGATAGATGAGAAAAATAAGGTAAGGAGGACAGATTTGATTTAAGATTCAGAGGCTTCCACCCATCAGGCTGGGGTAACCCAGTGTGGGATGGTACCGCAAATAACACATTCACAGCTGCACTTTCCAGTGTCCTAGGATCTTCCAATCAAGTTGACAGGCAAATCAACGATCACAACCCAATCTCTCCAATTTTTAAAGTTTCCAAACTTTGCAACTATCATTAAGAAAGAAAGTAGAGTAAGGTTGAGAAGGATTCAAGAACTCAGGGAATGAGCTTCTTTCCAAGGGCAAGAATACTTGCCTATAATGGCAAGGGCAAGAATACTTGCGTATAATGGCAAGGGCAAGAATACTTGCGTATAATGGCTGCTCTGTACAAGGCACCAGACGACTGATGAAGACACAGCCAAGCCTTAGAAAGGCTGGATGTTGGATGTTATTAGTAAGACAAGGTTAACCTTTGCTTTGAGTAAAGGTATCACAAAAAAGCCTAAGGCAATGAATAGATCTTGGTCAAATGAGAAGTATATTCAGTGAATTCTAAAGTAATACAGAAGAGAAGGAAACTTTTTTTTTCCCTCTAGAAGAGGAACTTTATTCTCTAGGACTGTGGGCCTAAGTCAGCTCTCAAGTTTTTGTAATAAGGAAGGCAAGTGGAAACAAATGCAATGCCAGAGAGTCCAATGTCTTCTCTGCAGACTTACTCCATTTTTTTCTTGAGAGATTCCAATTATACACACTCCCCATGCAAGGACTAAGAAAAAGCAGGGACACGATCCACAGAGAAATGTATTCATTACCTGACAAATGTAACTGCAACCCTTCTGTATATCACCTTTATAATAAAAATAAAAAAATAAAGAAAAAAATAAAAACAGGATGAATTAAGTATGATAGCTAAGTAGTAGCTATAAAGAATCTGCCCAGAGAGTGTGAAGCCCTGAGTTTAAACACCAGTACTACAAAAAAAGGAAAAAACAAAACAAAACAAAAAGCAGAGAAGAAGGAGAAGCAGGAAAGGAGGAAGGGAGGGAGAGATAGGGATGGGGGAAAGGGAAGGAGAAGGGAGAAATGAAGAGGGAGAGGGAAGGGAGGGAGGGAGGGAGAAGGAGAGGGGGAAGGAGAAGTAAGTCATGAATCAGTGCATATTTAATTTAGAGGAAGTCAAGCTATGAATGGTCAAGTATCATTTCAGGAGAAGATGGGTGGAAGCAACTCATGCTTCTAATCAAAGCTACTGGGAGGTTGAGATGGTTGAGATAGAAGTTTCAAGACCAGCCTAAGGCAGAAAAAAAAAATATGAGCCTTCCTGTCAATGAAGAGCTGTACACAGTGGCGTGCAACTGTTAACCTAGGTACTAATAAAGCTAATATAGTGTGCCAAGGTGTGTGCCTAGGCAGGGAGCAAGACCCTGTCTGAAGAAGAACCAGCAAAAATCCAGGCTGGAGGCATAGCTCAGCATCAACAGTGCTCACTTAGCAAGCACAAGACTCTGAGTTCAAATCTCTAGTATACAAACAAAAATCCATACACACAACAACAGACCAGAAAAACTCAAAACAATCACAAGAAGGCAGTAAGGAACAGAACTTAAGAGGGAAAACATGGTTTTCTAATCATGGGTGGTGATAACCTGTAGGCAAACCAGTTCTTGGGCAACTTTTCCCTGTCTGCTACCATATTTGAAGAATAAAAGTGTGTTGACTACTGCACCAGCACCTCATGCCTGGAAGAATAGCTACTCAAGAAGGCTGAGATCTGAGCATCAAGATTCAAAGCCAGCCTGGGAAGTAAAGTCTGTGAGACTCCTATCTACAATTGACCACCATAAAGCCAAAAGTGGAGCTGAGGTGCAAGTGGTAGAACATTAGCTTTGAGCAAAAATAAACTCAGACAGTGCCCAGGCCCTGAGTTCAAGCCCCATACAGTATCTGGCACACACACACACACACACACACACACACACACATATGCACGCGCACACACATACACACACACGCACACACACACACAGAGTGTAATAAAGAATAAGTAAAAATCTGAGCACAGTAATGACTTATTCATTGTCTTTGAACAATTTGCCTTGGATGATGTCAGAACTGAGATCTGTAAAATCAGTACTCAATCCAAGTTGATTTTTTAAAATTTATGGCGTACCTTAATTATTATTAAGCCAGATCACACATGTTCATCCCATCATTACTTCTAATCTTTAAATCTGCAAAAAGCATCACACAAGAAAACCCCTACAGACAAAATATAAGTCAGCCAGGTTCAAGTGTATATGGTTAGCACAAAGTAATTCACTGCAAATATTATTACTTTATTTCTTGGTGAATAAATAAGGGGAATTTTTTTTGTAGCTTGAAGCAAGGATAGCCAGGTACTAAAGCCACAAACACCTTCCTGAAGGTGAATAAATAAGAGAATGGGAGGAAGAGGGGGAGATGTTTGAAGAGATATGGACACTCAATGAACAAAGGGATTAAACCACTGCAGTAAATGCTCTGCACAGTAAAATATAGATCCAAATCACTGTGAACGGGCATGTGGCCCCAGATATGGTTCTACAAGATTATACACACAACTTGCTCTATAATCTACAAGAAACTCAAACATTTTAAAGCGTATACTGAAGAGGATCTATTCTTACCTATGAAGAAAACTAATAAGTGAAAATACATAATCCAAACATCGAGTAATTTAGGAGGAGTTTTAGGTTGCTGATAGTGGGGCTTGAACCAGGGCCTCGTGCTCTTGTTTGGCTTTTTCTGCTCAGGTCTGGTGCTTTACCTCTTGAGCCATACCTCCACTTCCAGCTTTTTGCTGCTTAACTGGAGGTAAGAGTCTCACCAACTGTTCTGCCCAGGTGTCTCTGAACTATGATACTCAGGTCTCAGCCTCCTGAATAGCTAGGATTACAAGCATGAACCACCAACACCTGGCTTTGAGATATTTTCCGTATAAGTATTTTGTAGATTTGATTAATCATTAAGTCAGATTTTAGGAATCAAGCAGATTACCCTGAATAATACAGACGTATCTCATCTAATCTGCTGAAGGCACAAAGTTTCGCTAAAACAAAGGATTCTGCCTCCAGACTTCAACCCAGAAATTGTGTTCATTTCCAGTCTTCATAATCCAGCCAGAGTTACACAGAGTTATATTGCACCTCTTTCTTGCAGGCTTGTTCCCTAGAGAATGCAGCCCAACTAACACTCCTTTTCCTCTCTTGTTCTGCAAGGGATTAATGGTATAGTTGGCCAACCTGGATAGTAAGTGATGGAAGATCTGAGGGGAAGAGGCCATGGAAGCTGAAGACATTACCATCTCTATGGCTCAGTGTCTCCCATAGAAAAACAGAAGCCATACTCATCCTGAGACGGTTGTGATAAACCTACACAAATCATGCCTTTGTAAAGCTAGAGCAAACTAAAAAAATCTCATTTTGCGACAGCTGGAGATTAGTATCACTTTCCTGAAAGAGATACTGAAAGAAATGGGTAAATTAAGGTGAAACAGGTCTTTTTCTTGGCCACTTAGCATCCCAATGAATCATGTGGCAAGATAGATCAAAGAAACCCGTGGGTGGACTTAAGGGGCTTTCTTTGAAAAGGTATTTTTAGAAGAACCAACCTCCAAAAAATAGCAGGTACTCACTACCTTTGTAGGAGAAGTAGCATTTAAGTAAACAGTTCCAAAGGCTTGCTTTGTATAATACCATTAATCACCCAGTGTATTACTTCCGCCTATCACTTGATTATCTTAACTACTTTAAAGCAGAAATCCAAGTTTTTAGAATAGAAGAACGTTAAGGCTACAAGATGAGTCATACAAATGGGGGTTGAGACACTTTGGGGAGTCCTTGCTAAAGTTTATTCCATTTTATTTTATTCCATTTTATTCTATTGATTGATTTTTCAGTATTTCTCTAACTCAGTGATACAACTGACTAATCATATAAATATTTAATCTTTGCACCTCGCCCTTAATAGGGAAGAGTTCAGGCTTTTCATTACAGTGGTAACTTGTGCTTTCCAGGGATTTACAATATGCTTTTTTGTTAATCAGCCTAAGTTTGGGTACGTGGGCATCTGAGCACATCATGACCATATCCCTTTCATAGGAAAGCCAGCAGAAACTAGAACTGTCCTGTTTAACAATAGCTATATGACCCATAGGGAATTAGCTGCCTTATATCCTCATGGGAAAATGGAATAGAAAGTGTACTGATGACTTATAGGGAGGAAGAAGCACAAAGTGGAAACAGGAGGGAAGTTTCATGAGGTAGCACAATGGCTACCTTCGTAGTATACTACCTGGGAAAGTCAGCTGCAGTGCTAGTTCAGTTCACTGATTTGGGTACTAATAACTACAGTATGAAAAGTTGATCTGTTGTACACTTACATCTGGGAATCTTCCTCTTTCTATATGATACTTCAATAGCAGATAAGTAAAACAAACAAGATGAAAAAGGTAATTGGCTCAGAAACAGAATACGGTTGATTTTGCTTTCTTCTTCTAGATGCAGTCAATTTGACTCATCTTGAGGCCAAGCATGATTACGCTTACCTGCTTGGCAGAGCATGTTATAATGACCAGCCAGGACTGTGAAGGATCACAGGACTACAGGTGGGGATGGGGACCAAACACTGCTCTGCTACCCAGGAGCCAGCGTTTAGCCGAGATGCATCTAAAGGCCAGGCCAGGCAAAAGTTATTCCGACTGAATTTCCACCAGTAATGGAGGAATGGTGGCTCTGCCTATGATTCCAGATATGCTGGAGGGCACAGGTAGAAGGATGAGGGACTGCAGTCAGTCTCAGGCAAAAAACACAAAACCCTGTATGAAAAATAACAAAAGCAAAGGGAGCTAGAAGTGGTACACCTTTTGTTTAGAAAATTCAGGGCCTTGAGGTCAAATTTCATGGCTTGAGTTTAAAAACAAAAAGTTCAAATTTCAGTTCAAAAACAAAGAAACAATTTCTTTTAAAATGCCCCTTCCAAAACAATGCATTACATTAGTTAGGTCCTTCCCACTACTCTCAGGAGGAAGACTGTTATTTCCCCTACTTTATATAAAAAGAAATGAAGGCCAAGGTACTAGCCCATGTCTACCAAGAAACACAACTGTCATCTGAACATGAACACTGCAGAACCTTTCCTAAATTGGTCTACCATACATCCTGATGAGAATTCTCCTTAGTCCTGAGAACTGCCTACTATTCATTTCTAGGATATTATCTTGAAGCTTCTAGAAAATAATATTTATTTATTTATGTAAGTATATTGTAGTACTGAGGTTTGAACTCATGGCCTTGTGTTTACAAGGCTGTAACTTTACTAACTGAACCATTCTACCAGGCCCATTTTGCATTGGTTATCATTAAGATGGGATCTTGCTTTATGCCTATGCTGGCTTAGGTTGTATTCTTTTTATTTTTTTTGATTGGTCATGGGGCTTGAACTCTGGGCCTGGACACTGTTCCTGAGCTCTTCAGCTCAAGGCAAGTGCTCTACCACCTGAGCCACAGTGCCATTTCTGGTTTTCTGGTGATAAGAGTCTCATGATTTTCCTTGCCCGGGCTGGCTGTGAACTACAATCCTCAGATCTCAGCTTTCTGAGTAGCTAGGATTACAGGCG
Organism: Dipodomys merriami; assembly: GCF_024711535.1. Classification (NCBI taxonomy): domain Eukaryota; kingdom Metazoa; phylum Chordata; class Mammalia; order Rodentia; family Heteromyidae; genus Dipodomys; species Dipodomys merriami. The sequence goes on along the minus strand of NW_027202604.1, from coordinate 20,378,240 downwards.
TAAACTACTGATGCCTGGCTTGGGTGATAAGCTTACTATCCCTGCACTGCTGGGATGGCAGAATCATACCATGATACCCATTTACTAGTTGAGATGGAGTTTCAAAACTTGCATGGCCAGGCCCACTTCAAAACATAGTTCTCCCAACTTCATCTCCCAAGTAACTTGGATTAAAGGGTGAAGCTACCGCATCCAACATGCAACAGAAATGGTCGATGCTTTTGAGCCCCAGTGGGAATACTGAGAGTCAGAAGTAGAGACATAATTGGTTAGCACTACCTTGTAGGGTACTTACTATGGGCATCTAGTGATGCTGCCAAACTACCCATAGTACACTGAGAGCACACACAGGAAGGAAGTAATTACCCAATCCCAAGTGTCAACAGTGCTGAGGATCAGATACCCCTCCTCCAAAATGTATATGGAAATGTACTATGTTTCTCTTTCCCCTATGATGAAGTGGAGTGGGAGGAGGGGAGGAAAGGCATGTCCTCTGTACTAGGGCTCACAGATTGGAAGAGCACTTTGTCCCACCTACAAACTAGTTCCTTCTCAGCTTCCACCTATTCCTGAGGTTCCTGTTAGGACTTTCTTTCCTATCAGAACAATGCTTCCTTGAATGCAGAGTGATTGTGTCTATAAGGTCAGTTCTGGAAGGCACTGGCGCTCATGGCCTTAGACTTGGTGGATGGATATCGGAAGGCCCCCTGAGGTGCATGTGGAACTCATCTGTATTTCAAAAACAGGAAAATCACCACCATAGTATTTGTGCTCTTTGTAATACGAAACTTTTTTTTTCTTTTTTAAAGAAATTGCTTTGTACTTGGAAGTAACAGCCACATGATTCACCATGAAATGAAGTCTGGAAAATCATTTTGGATAAATGGACCTATAAATTCAATAGAATTTCCATGACAACACAGACTGTAACATTCAACCACAAATAAAAGGTTATATAAATCATTCAAAACCAACTAGGAGTCAGCAATCTGTCTCCCATTTTGAAATACAAGAAAGCTGAAATATAGTTTATATGTTAACGTACTCACTTAAAGTTCCCATTCCGGTTCTTTCCTTACTCTTGATATTGCATTTTCTACCCAAAACAGGTGTGTGTGTGTGTGTGTGTGTGTGTGTGTGTGTGTGTGTGTGTGTGTGTGTGTGTGTGTGTGGTGTGTGTGTGTGTGTGTGTGTGTGTGTGTGTGTGTGTGTGTGTAGAAGCACAGATGATGATGCCATAAATTTGGGATTTAGCTAAGTAAACGTAACATAGGTGTGGAGTTGGTTATATCTTACCTTCTTCCAGGCCAAGGCCTCCTAGAGAGCTTGCATGAACACACAAGCGAAGCTATGGTACCCAGAAAACAGCCAGGAAAAGATTTATGCAAACCATTTCTGTGAATACACAGGCAAGACAACCTGGAAGCTTCCCAATTGCTTTTTGAGTCTGTAAACTTACAATATCACCACACATTCTAATGTCCTTAGAACAAACTGAGGCTTTTTTGTGTGCTGCTAGTCCTGGGGCTTGAACTCATGGCCTGGGTGGTGTCTATGAGCTCTAACCTCACCCTGCCCCTGCTTAAAGATAGTGCTCTACCACTTGAGCCACGGCTTCATTTCCAGCTTTTTGGTGTTAACTGGAGATAAGTCTCACAGACAATTGCCTGGGCTGGTTTCAAACCTTGATCCTCAGGTCTCAGCCTCCTAGATATCTAGGATTACAGATATAAGTCACTGATGTCTGGCTAACAGGCTTTAATGTCTAGGTAGGTCAATCAATCTAGATGATCTGTCTTTAAAATAGCTATTTTCTCCACAAACTATCTCTTAACTTCTAGTGAAGGCTCTAAACCAGCTTTCTCTTGTGACCTCTGTGAGTACTGGTGTCCTTGGATCCAACCATACAGTAGGCACTCATTAAGTGATTACAGAATGAATGAATGGAAGCTACTTTTCTCCATCCAGATCTTTCCTCATTTCTCTGTTCTGCCTCCCTTACAATAACAAACCCCTCTGAGAAGATGAATGGTCTGAGCAGAGGGTATTTACAGTGCTGTGGATAAGGCTGTGGCAGGGCTGCTAGTGGCCTGAAATACTGTTAAAAGTGCCAGATGTGTGGTACCATTTCCCACTGCATGAACTCACGGTTGTGTATATGACCTGTACTGAAAACCCACTGTGATTATTAATTTTGATTGTCACTTTACTGGATTGGGAAGAATCTAGATTAGTAAGCATTCCTCTGGCCATGTCTATAAGGGTGTGTCCAGAGAATCATCTAAGGGGAAGGGACCCACCTTGAAGGTGGACAGCACCATCCTAGAGACTGGGGTCCTACACAGAATGGAGGAAAGGAGAACACCAACCCAGTACAGCAATGTCCTTCTCTGTGCTCCCTGACTGCCATGATATGAATCGCTCTGTTCCTCTGGTCTAGTCTTCCACGATGGACCAACATATCTGAAATCATGAAGTAAAAGAAATCCTTCCTCCCTTAAGTTGTTTATGTTAGGTAATTTTGTCATAGTGATGAAAAAGTTAACCAATACATTTGCCAAAGCCCTGTTCTCATGTGGTCTGAGGCTTTGACTGGTATCTGCAAAGGTACCATAAACCAGAAGGGTTAAGAATCACTACCTATCAGAGTCCATGAATACTTGGCAATGAGCAAATACTTATTTCTCTCTCTCCCCTTCTCTTCTCCCCCCTCAGACTCAAACTCTGTACCTGCAGCCTTCTCATTGGCTAGATCTCTATGAACTAAGCCATACCTCCAGCATCAAGGATGTGGTTTTCATATAGTGCCAGTGACTCACATAACTCGCTTATGCTTACTCTACACCCACTGGATACACATTTCTGTTCACATTTTAAGTTATCCTCAAAATCAGTAAGTAGGAATATTATCTTCATTCATTTTTCCCCTAATAATGAGAACCCATTTCATTGTTTAAGAAAGTCTTTTATGATTTCTAACCAGTGCTTTCTTGTAAGGGTTCCTTGCAAACATAAAGGCAAACAAACATACAAGTACTTTCCTCCACTGTTGTTGGTATGAGGAAAAAAAATTCATGCATAATAGGGATGATAAATACCCTATCAGGGAGGGGTTGAAGAAATGATCAGTAGCCACTGACATCCATCCATTCATTCATTCATGTGAAGGTCTTCTTATATACAGTCTAGGCCAGCCTTGAACTAGTAATCCTCCTGTCTCAGGATTCAGAGTAGCTTGGATTATAAGCATGAGCTACTACCCTTAGTTTTGAAGATACATTACTAATCAGGTCAGGATGCAAAATACGTATAATGGGATCACACTTGATTTAAAGATTACATCCACCACAACCCTGCACTTGTGTAAGCGTATTCACACATTTGCAGAACACTAAAGCAGAGCCACCAGCCTGTCTATGGAAAATAGATACTAACAGTAGTTTTCTTAGAGGTCACGAGTCAAGATTGATTTGGGGCCCAGAACGTTTTGTTTATCACAACTTAAAATACTTGCTGGCTCTCAAACATAACTCATCTTCAAGAGAAGAAAATTTAAATACACTTTGACGGAGAAAAAATGAAAAATTGTAAAAAAGAAATGAAATTGAAATTGCCACCAGGGTTTCACGGACAGAAGGATGAAATGATTGCACTGACTTGGGGACTGAACTCAGAACTCCAACCTCATCAGCAAAGCACGAATCTGTCAGCCTCCATGACACACAGCTCAGCATCACACAGGGTGTGACCTTCCTTCATTCCGGTTCCCACTTTGAAACAATTCTCTTCTCATTTGTCCCTCCCTGTCATGAAACAGACAGCTATTCAAGCTCATGAACACCATAAAGGAGGCAGAAATAAAGAAAAGACTAAGCTGCTGTCTCTGATCTACATGGATAATTCAATTAACGCAACTTCTTTGTTGAAAAGAATATTTTCATTTAGACTAATGGTTTCCCACCATCTAGCCATAAAATTTGTACACTGTACCAAGTGCTGATTCTTCAAGACCCTGCATTTGGTGAGAAAGACTCCTGAGAAGTAAAAGAGCAAATCACTGCTGCTGAAAGATAGACCAAGTACCAGAATAACTTTATGGGGGAAGGAATGGAAGAGATGCTTAGAACAATTCTTTTAGGCAATGGTCAAAGGCCTCTGTAGTAAGAAGACTGACGTTTGCCAATATTGGAGCTTTGCTGATAGTTCAAAATCTTGGCTGAACATTTATGAATTCCTGAGTGGGACTTTGGATTTTGGAATCCCATAGTCAGAGACACCATAAAATGGAATGGGAAAGACACTATTAGATAATACAAGTTGAAGTTCAAGCTATGCCTCATCAGGTGGTAAGATCATAAGTTACTTAATTGTTTCAAGTCCCTGTTTCTACATAGGGAAGACTGACATAAAGTGAAGTTTGGATGAATATGGCTTACAAAAGGTTTGAGGGTCGGGTGTCAGTTATAAAAATTTGGGAATAGGATTTATTACCACAGGGAAAGTAAGACTGTCCCAAAATGTAAGGGATGCTATACATATCATTATGATTTAAAACTCTATTTCAAAACCACATTCTGGCCAGCTATAATCCCAGCTATGTAGGAGGCTGAGATCTGAGGATGCAGGGTCAAAGCCAGCTCAGGCAGGAAAGTCTGTAACAACTCTTAACTCCAATTTAACTCCAGGCCCTAGCACTAGTACAAAAAATAAATAAATAAAAACACTACCTTTATGTTGAACTGGTTGCTTGATTTAAAAAAAAAAGTACTCATTGTATAACTTTAAAGATTTTGTTGATTAGATTTCACAATTTTCTCTTTCCAGCTCATTTTCTCCCCACTTATTCCGTTGCCCTTTAGTATTTTGTTATGAAAACAAATGTAAACACAGGAGGAAAGTTGGAGGAATTTCACTGTGGACAATTATAAACTCATCATCTGGTCTCCACCACTCACATTTTATTCATTCCCAAACAACCATTTACCCTTCAACCCAACCATTTAATCAGATATTGAGTTCTAAGTGGAAAACTCCATTGGCACCATCATTGGTTTTCATGCCAAGAAGCCAAGCAAGGTTTAGGCTCTGGGACCAAACCACAGGACATCCTGCTGGTCTTCACAGGGGTTAATTACTCCAGTATTAATGCAAGCATCTTGAGACTCTGACAGATAAATCTCAGCAGGCATCGACTAATAATTTGGAAGAAAAATAGAGCTTAAGCGAGGGAATTAAAAACCAACAAAATATCAAAGTAATGGCTTTACAAAGCCAAAAAATCTGCAGGAAACCATGTTGGCCAACAATCATGTTATTGATTGGCTCCATTCATGGCTTATCAAGCTTAGTATACAAAATATCCAGCATGGCTATATGTTAACTATAATAGTGTTCAAACACTTTTGCCTTTTACTTTCTTGGACTTGTAATACATAATGGAATAATGAAAACACACCATCTTTGCCCAGGAAACCTGGCTCATTATCTCCAGTCTTCACATTTAGTCATCACTGAAAGCCATGTGCACAAAACTGCCTGCCCAAAACCTTAGTGAAGAGATTCAAAATCAAAAGTTGCTTCAAAGTGACAGCCTTAGTTGGAATTTAAACCATGCCACTGATGCTACAAGGGAGATTCAGGGAGTCTGAGAAGCATTATTTTTAATAGCAGATGACTGCAGACAGGTTCATTGTCAATCAATAGGAGAATGACTAAATAAATTAAAGAACATCCATACTGCAGAATATTATGTTGCTACTAAAAAGATTAATGTACCTTCTCTTGTTGATATATTACTGATTTTTAAAAAAATGTGTCATGGACACACACACACACACACACACACACACACACACACACACACACACAGCATGCATGCAAACACGCACCCCATCATCATCCCTTTGTTTGAGTGAAAGGAAAAAATAAACACATAGAGACAGGAAAAAAAATTACAATGATCTTTAAGAGCTTTAACTGCAGTTATACCTCTGGGAATGTAGAGGGTGAGATGAAACAATGACTTCAATTTTTGTGCTACAGATTCAGTGCTGTTTAACAAGTCGTCAATAAGAAGAATTTCTTTCAAAAATATTTGAAGTGACAAGTACATGACAGTAACCTCAAAGACGAACTGAAACGGGCCCAAACAGCACATAGATGGCAAGACTTGTTTGCAGACTTTACTAAATATTGATGTACAGAGTTCTGAGAGCCATATTGTAAGCCATTCAGAGTGAGCATGCCCAGGGAATCTGCATTGATGGGAGACAGGACATGTCTTACCCCTTCCACATTCAAGTGATCTCATCTGATCATAAGCCACAAGTAGAAGTAAATAATCTCCTGACTTTCACAGAAGATGTGTGTTCTCATAGCATGGCCTTTAAACACATTCTAATTATGAGCAACTAGGATGCTTGGAAACAAATAATTCTCTTTACATGATGCCCCAGTCCATTTTGTAAGGTCGGTAGCTACAAGATCAGAAGTTGAGTTCTTGCTTACTGAATAGGTTGGCATACTGTAGGGGGCTGGAAAATGGTTTCAGACTCTTCAGGGAAAAAGCTTTAAAGCTATTTTCAAGTTGAGATGGATTGAGTAAGGTCCTGAGGACACAGAATATGGTAGACTCATGTCTAAATTTCATAATTAAGAATGATGCTTGAGCACCATCTATGAAATACAGAATGGGATATTTGCTTTAGATAAAAAAAGGGAACTTGATTTGTCCTACATCTCCACATAGCTGGAGCTGCTTTCATCCACCTTTTTTTTTTTTTTTGGTTGTGGGGCTTGAACTCAAGGCCTGGATACTGTCCCTGAGCTCTTTTCTAAGGCTAGTGCTCTACCACTTTGATCCACAGTTCTTGCTTCCAGTTTTTGGGTGATTAGAGATAAGAGTCTCACAGAGACTTTTCTACCCTAGCTAGCTTTGACCATGATCCTCACATCTCAGCATCCTGAGTAGCCAGGATTACCAGGGTGAGCCACCAGTGCCTAGATCATCTGTTTTCATAAAGCCTGGGATAGGATGGTACAGAGAGATATCAAAAATACAACCAGTGAGCAGTCAGGGCTCATCTATAGGTTGGTTTCCAGATCCTATTAGGCTGGTCTCCACCAGGTTGGACACACAGTGCTGTGTCCATTCTTTTGCCTATCAATGCGGCATTCTACTGTGGAGTCCTCATCCTTTTATAGTCTACCACTCATAGGCAGATGGAAGACACACCCAGCACGTACCAGGTTGCAGTTCCAAAGGAGAGACCCAGGAAAGTTGTTCAGAGGAAAAGCTCATTCCCAGGAAGTTGAGCTTTCTTTGTTTTGGGCCTGAACTTATTTCTCCTTTTTGTTGTTTTGTTTGCTTCAATATCACATTGGTTAGGATCAAGCCCTGTCCTATGTGTGGCACACTGATATCAACCCTGAACACAGTTTCCTGGGTTCACACTAACCAAATCCACCTAGGCTTGTTTCTATTTACTTGGAAGGACCTATTGCCAACATATGGAGCACGAAATTCCCCACAAAAATGTAGCAAGTACAGAGACCTCAGAATTCGCAGGTGGTACCTAGTCACCTCCCACCAAAGTCAACTTATACTGCTTTTGAAAGTTATTAGGTGTTACACTGTGTGTGTGTGTGTGTGTGTGTGTGTGTGTGTGTGTAGAAGCATCCCATAACTAGATATAGTTTGTATTTCCATGTATCAGTTTTAATAATTAAAAACATTATGAAATGCTGAGATTAGGAACGGACTATCAGAGACACAATAAAGGCACATTAACTTATGTGAAGACTGACTGGGTAGAGTCAGGCACATAAAGCAGGGTCCATGGAGAGCTAAAGTAAACACATCTGCCTATGCACTGTTGTATTTTGAAAAGGGTCTCTGGTAAGGAGTTATATTTTTATTCAAGGCATTACATTCCATCTTAATATAGCACCATGTCCTGGCCTAAAGGTTGAAGCATCGAGCTTTATTATGTCTTCAAACGCCTTCAATTCAAGTATTTTTAACATGCTGGCTCCATAATTCCTACCCACGGATTCCTCCACATGACTGTCTATTTGCACTTTGCAGAAATACTCTGCGTTTTGTTCCCAGGAAGAGAGCACAGAGTGGCACAGACCTCACAGTTCTCTGGGTTTTGTCACATTAGGGCTCATCTGAGTTCTCTGGCTTTACTATTTGTAATGTTAATCAGATATCAGATTCCTCCTCCTCCTCTCCCCCTCACCACAATTTCGATTGGGCTCTCTCTCTCAGGCCATCAGCACTGTGGTTCTCAGAGCTGCAGACTCTGCTGTATGCTGCTTTTGCAGAGTTACTTTTGCTAGCTGTCATTCCTTGTAGGGAAGCTCATTTTTCAGCTGTGTACAACTGTATTAATGGTTGGGACCAAGAGAAAACACTGGCTAATGAGAGGCACAAAGACATCTGCCTAAGGTGTAGATACCTGGGCGTGTCACAGGATGGCATCCTTTTGGTAGGCCCTGCACACACCAACTTCATCTAAACAGTAGAGTTAATACTCCTTTATATTCCTAAGCAGAGTAGTAGAAACAAGAACCAATTGGAGAAGAAAGAAAGTGGGTGGCCATAACTCAGAACTTCCTGACAATGCGCCAATGGCAGTTGAGAATATATAGCCAGGACTTGCCCCCCATTAGGATCTGGGTGAAAAAAAAAGACTATTCGGGAATAGTCGACCACACCCTCTCCTTAAGACCTAAGGCCCTTGGAAACTCTGACTCAAGTGCAAATCTCCCCTGCGGATGATACCAAGTAAAAACATTGTTAGGCTGCTGTCAGACTCTGGCAACATGGCTGATGCTTTGTTGTTCAGATGATAAATCTCTGCTTTTATCTCCTGCTTATTCCCAAACTGTCTTGCCCTAAAAGCATCACGTTGATCAAAGAACATGCAAAATGTGTTCCCAGTCTTCACTTCTCCATCTCATTTATCAATTTCTTTCTCATGCCCATGGATGTCACAGAGCCTCAAGTAAGTATGCTTCATACTTGGCCCTGGTGTGGGACTCACAATGCTTTTCTTCCTTTCTAAACCAGTATCCTGAAACAGTTCTATCCTCAGAGGGCATTTGGTAGTGTTTAGGGACAATTCTGGTTGTCACAACTGTAGCAAGAATGGAATAAAAATCTTCTGCATTCCTAGATACAATAAGCCAAAGATGTGTGTAAATATTTTGCAACACACATGACACAGAGTTATGTAGCCTGACCCATCAGCTCTGACATGGAATGAGATGGACAGAATCTATTTTCTATTTAGACTAAAAATAACACTGCCCAATTGCCCTCTGGTTAAGGAACAATACACATTTGACTGGACATGCAAAACTCAATTCCAAATCACCTAACACTAACATTTCTTCGTAAACATTCCTAAATCACATCAGTTGGAGCAGGATTATTCTTATCATGAGATATGCCTACTCGGTGCTGAATTTAAAAGTACATACAATACTTAATATAAATGTATTTCCCTAATGTATAACGGTTCACTTGTCAGAGACTCAAGACTATGGAATCACATGGACTTGCACTTGAATTCTTTCTTTTGTTTACTAGCCATATACACAATGAAGTGAAGGTCTAAATTATGCCCAATTCTAACCAAAAGTCCTTGTTCTCTATACTCAGATTGTCACTTTGTAGATAGATCTTAGTTGATGATCGGCTTGAGATGAAGTCAGTGGGATGAGCCTTGTTCTAATATGATGATGTCCTTTTAGAAAGGAGAAACTGGCAGAGACAGACACAGGAAGAATGCCAGACAAAGACAAGCCAAAGGGTCTCAAAGATAGTCAGCTGATCACCAGAAGATAAAAGCACAGAAGGGTTTATTTCCACAGTCCTAGGAGGAACCAAACAACTTAGAGCCACCAAGTACCAGAGAGCAAATCTGTTGTTCCAAATCACATAGTTTGTGGTGCTTTGTGAAAACAGCTAAAGGGAAATGAGACAGGGAACTAGGCATGCCTTTATTGTCTATATCAAGGAGGGGAAAAATGGGTTATATATAACAGAACCCAGTGTTTTAAGACTGCTGAGAAAAGCAATACAAGTGAAACAGATCAACTTGTCCACACTGAAAGGTCAACCAATAATAGCTATTTTTACATTCATCTCCACAATCTGAGTTATTTTACCTCTTCCTCTGTGGTACGCTCCCCTCCCCGCCTTTTTCCCCAACATGTTTTGTAATTCTAATCTAAAATGTTAAAAAAATTCTAAGTACAGTGTTATCTTGAAAAGGAGAATAATAGTATAAAAATATTCCCATAATAATTGTTGCTTTAAATTTTACAATACAGCAGAGTGTGGGGATACAATTTCACTAATATTTTAAACATCACTGTTCCTTAATTACAACATTAACCACAATAGCAATTTATGATGTGAGTGTATCAATTCAGAACAACCAGAAAGATATAATTCTAACTAGGGAATCGCCTACTCATCATCTTCCAAGGCTCAAATTAATGCGATGTGTTACAGTAAGTATTTCTTCTCCAATGTTTGCTCCCAACAGAGCCTATATATAACTGTTTTCAGGATTCATCTGTGAAGTTATTGGGCAAGATATATGCCTCTCCTAGGTAGTCTGGACCATAACTTTGAGTGTCTTAGAGAGACAGTAGGTGATTGATAACTGACAATACTGAAATGCTATTGGGACAGAGGCATAGGATTCAAGAAAAGAACAAAATACAATAGTATGTCCTATTTTTGTTTCTATTTCCATATACCAGAAGAGTTCCAATATCCAAATAAGATCAGGAACTGCTTTAGCATTCACAGTGAAACTGTACTCTGCTCTGACAGATACTTACCTAGTAACCAAGTGAAACCAAGTGACACCAAAAAAAATGAACCAGGGCTTTTCTAGTTACTTTTCTGAATTAAATGAACCTGGTCCACACCACTCTCCTAGAAGCCCCATCTACTGCTAAGAAATGGTAAGTGCATCAGCTCCTGGGATCATTATAAAAGGGATTTTACACAGTAATAACTTAGCAAGCTACTCTTTGCAAGATGAGCTCTACAGTAAAAGCCACCTGAAGAGAAAAGACAAATGGAAAGACAAAAAAATACATTCCATATATTAGCAAATTAATAATAAATTCTGAATACAATGGAAGGCCTATCAGAACATTCTAGAGGCAGGCAGGCAGGCAGGCAGGCAGGATATTCCCTTCATTGAGAGTTATAGAAATTTTGTCCTACTGAGTTTGCCAAGAAAAACGGTCTATCCAGTAAGAACCGCAGAGGAGCAGCAAGCAGCATGGGTCAGGAGGAGTCATTAGGGTCCAGGAGAGGGCTTGAATTAGTTGGGCAGTGGCTTCAGGGGTTACATGAAGGGCATAAAGGATCCTCCCAGGGTCATGGATCTGTTCTACATCTAGATCTAGAGATAAGATTGACAGGGGTGTGCACATATAAAAACTTCACTAGGCTGTTCACTTCCTAGTTGAATGGTTTTACCCTAGAAGAAAGTTCTAAACATTTCATTGCAGGAAGAGATGGCTTGTAGAACTAGAAAGTTAAGCAATCTAATGACCCGTCTGAGACTTGTGACCCTTCAAAAGCCCTGATAGGCAGAAGGAGCCTACATTTTCATTTCCATTGAGAGAAGGCAAAATCTGAAGACCATGGACAATTCCCTGAAGATCCTGCCAAGAACCCTGAACAGAACTCATGGCGCTCTCCTTACTGGCAGCACCACAGGTGCAAAGCAGATGCCATTCCTATCTTTCTCACAGCAAACAAAGCCATGCCTGCAGAATGTTAAGCACGAGCCACATAAATTTCACACGTCTCAAAAGCATGGCAGTGAAGTTCAAAATACAGATAATAGCTTACAAATTACTGATTTCCTTTGGAGTGCAATTACGTTTATAAATATGAATACAGTCTATATTAAACCATGAAAAATGGAAAAATGACATTCAAATATCTGTCAAGAGTTTCATGTACCCTTAGGAAAAAGTTTCTTTCTTTTTTTTCAAAGCCAGAAGCGTGCACACTAACACATTCCTGTACCTACAGGAAAAGCAAATGGATTCAGAAGAATGGGTGATAAAGAAAATTAATATGTGGTGTGAGTTGAATCCTCACTAGTCTGTTGTTTCCTCTTCTATCTACAAACTATATGTAAAGGAGCCCAATAAACAAACAGAAGGCAATGTATACACATGCAAATGAATGGAAGGTATTTTCCATAGGGCCTAAATTGAGCATCAGCAGTTTCATGTTGTATTCTCTTTTATTTCCTTTCTTCAGTAGTGCTGGGTTTGGAACAAAGGGACTTGTCACACTTCAGAAGTGCTCAGTGAGGGAGACCACCAGCTCCTCCGTTTTCTTTCTAATGTCAAACAACAAGGACACAACAAGGACATAAAAGGCTAACCAAAGGTACCAGCATTTTTTTCTTTTTAAGATCATGTGCCTACTACTGAATTGGTACAACTTTTTTATTTTTGGTGCAACTTTATGTGTACAGGATTTCCTCTATTTTGGTTTGCTGATAAATAATAAATACACACACACACGCGCGTGCGCGCGCACACACACACACACACACACACACACACACACTTGCTCTGCTAAAACAGTTTGTTCATTCTGTAAATACAAAACGTGAAGTGAAAGAACCACCATTTTAAAGTATCATGCTATTCTTTACATTATTGTTTGGTAATAGTGTAAAATTGTATTTCAAATTCATATTTAATGATAGGACACAGAGAAATCTATCAAATTGCAGTGATATAATTCATAACTTTTATGCCCAGCTTCACTTCAGATCTGATTAGATTCTCCTGGTTCTTTTACTCAGAAGATGGCTAAGAGAGAAAGCATGTTGATTAAACTATTTGCCTACTGGGGGAATTGTGATTTATTTACAAGGAAAATATTGACGTACAGATTTGTCTATAATATGCATACATAAAAAGCAATGGATTGCAATAGCTTGAAAAGAGTTCGATGCTCATATACTTTGTTATTCTCATTCTTTCAATCAAATATCTACTAAAAAAAGAGATGTGACCTTCTAGTTCAGACTACAGAGAATGCCATCTGCAATGTGTACAATTAATATTAAAATGGCATTTAAGGGATAAAACATAAAAGGAGCACTTTTCCTGAGTCCTAATGTTTTAATGTGGCACATTCCAACTGGAAGAATCATTTTATCATATGCAAGAATTCACCTGGGTAGCTCAAAGGAAATATAAATTCTGATGACCAAGATGAGAAATTTAAGCAGGACTAGATGGAGCCCTGAGATTAATAGTTTAAGATAATAATTCCAAATCAAAAGTATTTTACATCTCCAGCCCTGATAAATGTCAACCTGGTTTGCAGGAATAATAGGAATGATCTGCAAAGGCCTTTATGAAGACATTTATCCATGCACAGAACACTGTGTGTGTGTGTGTGTGTGTGTGTGTGTGTGTGTGTGTGTGTGTGTGGTGTGTGTGTGTGTGTGTGTGTGTGTGTGTGTGTGTGTGTGTTTGTGTGTATTTTCTCCATAGTAGACCCTCAGTCTGGTTCACCACAGCATTGTAAGATTTGTGGAAAGCTGAGATTTCTGGACATCTAAGCCAGAAATTCTGATACTGTAGGTCCAAGAAAGCCAGCCTAAATGACAGTAGCACTCAACTTCAAACACTAATACCTAGTACCTGTCAAATCCATGACAAAAACCAATCTGCTAGTTAGGCTCTTGCTACATTCTGTGTTTTGTAAGCATGAATGACACTAGATATTTTTTGTATAACCTTCATGGGAAAAAAATAGCTTAATCAGGAAGAATCAGGAAAGCTGGGGGAACCCCTCAGTCAGTTTGACCCCTACCTTGGAAAACTAAGTTCTGATTTCTTTAAAAACCAATTCTTTCTCTACTCTTAGAAGAAAAGCTTTCTATGTAACCTTGAGTTACAAGGGTGAAACTGGAATCAATTTAGACAAAGTAGGGGGAATATGGGAATTTCCCCAGAAATATTCAGCGAGGTAGATGTACTTTCTGTCCTGCTGGATTTGCACTAAAGAGGACACAAATTAGAGCTGCTCTATATGGGCAATTCCAAGGAAACAGCTGGTATGAAGATAATCCAGGAAAAACTAGAGCTGGGCTATAGAGACAGGACCCCCATAACTGGCATTTAAGTCTGGAACTCAAACCTACATCTGGATTTTTCACCTATTTGGCCCACTACATTGCTACCATTGTTGGTAGATACCAGAATTGAGCTTATTTTGTGTTTGACATAGACTTTACTAGTACCTTTCTAGGGGTCTTCAAGGCCTTCAGCCTTAAAACTGAGAACAACATTATTTGAGCGGTCCAGCTTTGAAACTACGTAGCAACTGGTTCTTTAGTACTCTGTAGAAGAGCAGTGTGAGTCTCACCTCTGACTGTGTCAACCAACCTAAAATATCCTCTATTATAATTGTACAGATATGCTATTGGCTCTGTTCATCTAGGAAATCTTAATGCCCTGTTTCTCAAATTCCTTATTTAAACAGCATAATCACTGGGTTTTCTCAAGCCCTTTCTAAGTGTAAATTTCTATTGTTTTTTATGTAATTCAAGAGCCTCTTTTGATATTCTTTTATAAAATAGATTTATTCTGATTTACCTCTTTTGAACAATTTCCCTGTTTAGAAACTGTCCTTTTTCTAATACTGTTGACATCTACTAAAAATACATTCAACAAATTTAGTTTTCCAATTTGCTGGCAGCTTTAAAAACCTCCTTGGTGTAATACTAATCATGTATTCAATTCTTTCTAATATTCCCCCAATTTAACACTAGTTTTGATGTTTTTCAGGATCCAAGAGAAGTAACAAACACGAGCAATTCTTGCTTTAGCTTAATGAAAATTGTTTCCCCACCACTTTTTATTTCAACTGAGTCTTTTAGCTTCCATCAAGTCAATAATTTCATCAATTCTTACTTTGAGGTCCTTTGATGTGCCATGGTGGGTGCATACTGTGGAACTCAATTGCTGTACATATAGTTTCCCAGAAACGTCTCCATCAACATGCATGCATAATCCACAATAAACTTTCATCTGGGTGCCAGTGTCTCACACCTGTAATCCTACCTACCCAAGATGCTGAGATCAGAGGATCAAGGTTCAACAAGGCAGAAAAATTCATGAAATTCTTATCTCCAAAAAAGTCAGAAGTAGAGCTGTGGTTCAAGTGGTAGATCACCGGCCTTGAGTTAAAAAGCTAAGGAAGAGTGTGAGGCCCTGAGATCAAGCCCCAATGCCTGGACACATACAAATAATCTCCCAGTATCCTCAGAGACTTCAGTGACCTTAATGGCCACAAGGCAAGCAATACTCTTCACATCACTTGGAAAGTTACACAGTAAAGATGCATTTAAATACATGGAACAGGAAAGGCTTACTCAAACAAACAAACAAAAACATCCAACCAGATAGAGACTTTCAAATTTCCTTCTTTCTAAGTTCTTCATCCCATATATCAAACAGCTAAGCACCTCAGCAATGTATTAGTACATGGAGAAGTGGATGAATGAAAACTCATTTAGAAAATGAAAAGAAGCATGCATAATGTGAGGTCTGACGACAGCTAACACCCTGCTCACATTATGCAGATCCCAAGAATTCCAGGAACAGAGCCAGTTTGGAGCCAACTGAAAAGTACAGAAGAGTTACATTCGGGGACGGTTCCCATTTCCGGCTTCTTCCCCGGCCCCTTTAATTTTAATACATTTAGGATCCTCACTTTCTGTGTCTGATTCAAGGTTATCAACTACAAATTTGTGTCAAAGTCATTTCTTCTTCTTTATATTTCCTCATTCAGTTCACAAAGTATTCATTTATATATTATGTCCCTTTTGATAAAGGCCAGAAGGAAAGAGGCAGCTGGCCACTTGTTCAAGCTTATCTCAAACTCCCTTTTCTTGCTGTGTTTAATTAAATGAAAGTTCTGTGTCTTTGCTGGGGCCAATTTTTGAATTACATATATTTTCCACGCTTTGTTCCTTAGAGGAGGGGAAAAGAACACATTCACCTTTACAGATCCAATAAAACATAATGGCACAGAGATTGTGGAGGGTGGAAAACTTTCAAGAGTCTAGAGAAAGAATGAAGGAATGCAAACACTCCTGAAGACAGTAATATTCTGCTAACAATGTAGTTTCCTTCCAACCTAAAAGTATTGCTTGGGTTTTCTAGCAGTGAAAAAGACTAGGTGGTAAGTTAAAAAGGTGGGAAAAAGGTAAAAAGTTTAATAGAAAAGATTGCCTTTCTTGTTGATAACTATAGTGTTTTACTACATTCAGACTTTGAAAGATGAAAAGCTATTCCTAATAGCGATTACATATTTCTAGGCAGAAGACAAGTATTTAAAGTTTACCTTGCCTATACTTAGAGGTCACAAAATACCTATTTGCAGAAAAATGAGGGCACATTTTAGTTGATATTTTTAATCCCCACTAAAGACACAGAGGCAAATAGAAGTAAATTTTTTTTTTGGGTCCGGTCGTGGGGCCTGAACTCTGGGCCTGGGCGCTGTCCCTCAGCTCTTCAGTTCAAGGCTAGCGCTCTACTACTTGAGCCACAGCACCACTTCCGGCTTTTTTTTTTGCCTATGTGGTGCTGAGGAATCGAACCCAGGGCCTCAGGCATGCAAGGCAAGCGCTCTACCACTGAGCCACCTTCCCAGCCCCATTTTTTTAAATGTTTTTTTTTTTAAATTATGGACTTTGGGGATTTATTTTTTTATTTTTATTTTTATTATTATTTTTGTCAGTTGTGGGCCTGAACTCTGAGCCTGGGCGCTGTCCCTCAGCTCTTCAGCTCAAGGCTAGCATTCTACCACTTGAGCCACAGCGCCACTTCCAGCTTTTTCTGCTTATGTGGTGCTGAGGAATCAAACCCAGGGCCTCATGCATGCAAGGCAAGCACTCAACCACTGAGCCACCTTCCCAGCCCCAGAAGTAAATTTCTAAATTGCCAAAGCAAGCAAGTTACAATATCTACCATCCATGTGAACCTGACCAGGTTTGGCTGGGGGGTGGGGATGGGGTAAGTCTGTTTCCCATAGAAATGTTTTCTTTAATTCTGGAAGAGTAGCTTGTACTGTCTTGTTGTTTAAGCAGTGATTTTATCATCAGCATGAATTGTACCTTCTTTTCTTCATAAAACAGTATTAATATGTTCCGTTAAATATAAAACACTCAGAGAGGTAGCTTGCAGAGGTAATTGTCTTCCTTTCAGCAGGCTTTAAAACAAGCAAGTTTAGCTTTGTAATATGAAATACAGTAATTAATGGAATGTCATCTTACTAATACACACTTTAAAAATATGAGTAAAATTAGCTATGCATCCCACTGTTTTAACTGAAAACTGGGGCTACATAATGATGCTGGCTTTTAGTGCATTCATGTAAATGTAAACCTGAAATAAGTTTAGAAAAAATTGGAGGGAGAGAGTGAGGGAGAGCAGGGCTGTGGTCAGAGAATGAAGAGTGAAAACTGTATTCTGTTTATGAGCTCACAGTTCTCTGCTGGAATGATTTCTATGTGGGACCAAGGGGTCCTACCATCTTGGAACAGGTACAGATATCTTTGAGGAACTCAGCATGGACATCTAAGCATCCAATAGAAGGATGCCACATAAGGCGACAAGTGAATTGGGATACAAGTGGTTTATATGGACTTCATACTTTGTGCAGATCCAGAACTATGAGATTTAGGGATACTACCTAAATACATGCAAAACGAGGAAGTGAAGTAATCTCTGCCTTCTAGAAGCTAGTCTTGAATCCAGCATAGAGCAACAGGATAGAAGTAAATGGGAAACCTGTCAGGCAGAGTATTTTAATCAAAAAGAATATGGCAAACCTGTAGTTCTATTCTAGGATCCACTTGTGGCTCCAAAGCATTCATATACACAGGTAAATTAACCTCTGCAGTTCCACTTAGACCCACCATACTAAGGCATGGTAATATTACCTACTTAGCACATTTGTGACAATTAAATAACATGATGTTCATAATTACCTCAGCAGACACTCTGGTATCTTGTTAAGTGGCCAATAAAAGGTAGGGTGATTAGTATTTTTTTTCTCTCTCTGTGTATACTGAAGGCTTCCAACATCATTCCATTTAAGAAAGAGCCAAAACAATCTGGATAAGTAACAAATACCTACTGGTAAATTTTTTTAAAAAAATGTGTTTCTGAAGGACTTTTTCAATATACTTGGCTTGAATGATGCAAAGATTTCTGTATGGCAAAAATGTGACTGGTTCAGATTGTAGATGACACATGAATTCTGAAAATTTGATTTAAAAACAACAACAAGAACAATGACAACAACATATAGTTGTAAGTGACAGAAAGATCCCTAGGCTGAAGGCAGTCAAGAAAGACCTTCACATAAACTGAAGGTAGTGAATAGGTTTCATCTAGCATGTGAATGTAGATGGGGTGGCTGCTTGGCTCCAATCTTTGAGAAGGATTAGAAAATTTCACCAGATTTTGGAAAGGATTCTATAATCAATTAGTGAGGTCTGATATGGGCTTTAGCCTCCTCTTCCATCATATACTTCTCTTATCATCCATCAAGAAAGGCAAAGGCAATGGAAAGCAGAGCAGTTATGAAGGAGAGAGAAAAACAGGAAAAAATACTTCACAGGTCATTCCCACATACACTTTAAAAGCATGGATAGACAGAAGAAAACAATACAAATATAATCCTTCACAAAGAAAGAATTCAATCAACAATCATCAACATCAGTACACTTTAAGGCTTACTCCAATTTCATTCTCACTGAAAAGGATTTAAGTGGCCTTCTGTGACATAGAGTAGATACAGGGTGCCCCAGTGGGATAACTGTAATACCACAAAGTTGATAGTCATGCCTTTCATTCTTGGATAATTAAATGTGTGATGGTGGCTTTATTCAATTATTTTATAGAAGTAATGGGATAGCAGAACATGTGTTGCAACTGCACTGTATACCAGATAGATATCCTTCTAATTGGTCTGTCAGATTTTTCTAGTGTTATCACTCCATCCCTCCTTTGCTCATCTAATGAAACTTCTTTTCTTTTTTGTTTTTTTTTTTTTTTGTCAGTCCTGGGGCTTGAACCCAGGGCCTGGGCACTATCCTGAGCTTCTTTTTCTCAAGGCTAGCACTCTACCACTTGAGCCATAGCACCACTTCTGGCTTTTTCTTGTTTAAGTAGAACTGAGGAATTGAACCCATGGCTTCATGCACACTGGGCAAGCACTCTATCACTGAGCCACATTCCCAGCTCATAAAACTTATTTTCATTAAAAGAAGGAAGAGATGAGGAAGTGGAGGTGGAGGAGGATGAGGAAGAAAGAGGAGGGGGAGGAGGAAGAGGAAGAGAAGGAGGGTGGTGTGTGAAGCAATGTCAGGTTCCATTCCTTGTAGTGTTCAATGGAACATTACTGATCTGGGAAATGAAGGTGCTTAAAACTACATGTGTGTGAGGAAGAGAAGATGGCAATAACTGATACCATTCTATAGCTTTGAGAGCAATGTAATCTACTTTCACATGCCATGCATATATTTCTGTCTTGCAGAGCCTTAAATCTAAACACTGGACAAAAATGAAGTTTGAAGCCAAGCACTGGTGGCTCATACCTATAATCAATCCTACATACTCAAGAGACTGAGATCCAAGGAACACAATTCAAAGTCAGCAGAAAAGTCAGTGAGATGCTTATCTCCAATAAACCGCCAGAAAGTAGATCTGTGGCTCCAGTGGTAGCACACTAGCCTTGAATGAAAAAGCCAAAAGACAGCACCCAGGCCCTGAGTTCATAGCCTATTACTGGGACACACACACACACACACACACACACACACACACACACACACACACACACACACACACACACACACACACACACACACACACACACACACACACACTTTATTCTATTAACTCATATCTGCTGAACATTTAAAAAGAAAAGAAAACAAAATGTGTCTGGTGAGGAGTTGGTTTCCTTTTCTGTTCCTGTGCTAAGGGCGGTAGAGCTAACTCAACACTAGCTTTGGAGCCTCCAAGTGGGTAAATTTAAATTTCCTTCAGATAAATGTTTTCCCAAATGAGAAAATGCTATTTTTAATGAAACCAAATAGCCTTAATTGGTTGTGATGGGAAGTAAACTCAGAGATAAACACTGCATAAATAATTCAAGGCTTTCCATCTGGGGAAACTTCTTTCCTGAATTGGAGACCAAATATTCAACCTAAGACAGAGTTTGTAATGAAATCATGGTATAATTCCCAATGAAGGACAGAGTTAGGATTCTATTCTGGGTTAACTACTATAGAAACAAAAATGGCTACCCTCACCCCATGATACCACCCTCTCCATTCTTACAATGAAAGCACATTAAAACACTTATCCAAGTCATTTTTTAAAAAAAATTCGTTTCCTCTTCCACCATGCTGTTTAATTTAAAATATAATTACTATGCTGAGGCTTAATTAAAAGGATGGGTAAGAAATGGCCCCAAGTTTCTAGGACACACATAATAAAATCCATTAACTATTAAGGGCTATACTAAACATACAGGAAAAAGTAAATAAGAATATAGAAGGGTAATTAAATCCAATGGATGAAGAGCAAAAGCTTAATGGAAGAGCTGGCATTTGGGTTGAGCAATGACCTATCTGAGATTAGGAAGTTATTAATCATAATGGCAATGTGGATGCATAACATATGCTATTGATTATTTTGTTATTAACAGCCAGATCTTTGATTTCAGGAGTATTTACCATGTTTCATACCCAGAACTAACTGCACTGAAATCAATAGTTCACTTAATTTTTTTTCTTCTTTTCTTTTTCAAATAGCTCACTTCATTGTAGAATGAGATATTAATCTCAGCTGGCAGAAATCACTATTCACTCATTTCTTTAAATTTCAATCTACATTTTTCTTAGGATGAATTATACAAAAAGATTTCACAGTGAAACTTACTATGATTATTATTTACTACATCACATCTTCTCTTACTCCTTTCCCTACCCCTCCCCACCCCCTGCGTGCCTACTTTTAAACAGTTTCAATATTAACTCAATTTAAAGATGTAGAAACTGTACTGAGAAGGTAAGTGACCTGCTAGATATAGCACAGCTGAGAAGGGGCAATGCTGAGCACCTGTATACTTTAGACTTAGGTATAATTGCCTCTGTAAATGGTTGGCACTACAATGTGCAGTTGAGAAATCAGGAAGTGTACTGGGGTGCCTGGTTCTAGTATTGTCAGGAACAAAACTTACCCTCTAAATGTCCTGCCTAGGAAACCTGAAAACTGGCACCTTCACATTCCATGTTCCTTTCATGTAAATAAATACTAACCACTTGTACTAGGCCAAGGCCACTATGATTTTGATCATTTTCTTTTTCTTTATCTTTTTTGGTGGTTGTTGTTTTTTCACCCCTCCTGGTTTAGGGCTTGAACTCAGGGCCTGGGGATTGCTCTTAGCTTTTTTTGCTCAAAGCTGGTGTTCTACCACTTGAGCCACAGCTCTACTTCCAGGTTTATGCTGGTTAATTGAAGATTAAAAAAAAAAAAAATCTCATGGGTTTTCCTATCTGAACTGGCTTTGAAATGCTATCCTCAGATCTCAGCCTCCTGAGATCTAGAATTAGGAATGATTACCAGCTAGGATTGCAGTTGTGAGCCATTAATGTCTGGCCTTTGTTCTGTTTCCTAAAGGCCTTGTATAGTTGCACCAACACTTCTGTATTTATTTGTCTTTTCCTAAATAACACCACTATTGTTGGACAAGGGCTGGGTTGTCTATATTTTTAAAATTAAAGAGAACTTATTCTGAATTAATTATAAAACTGCCAGGACTTTGGAATATTCTAACAGCATTGTCCCAAAGCAGACATAATGATTCTTTAATAAAATGAACACAACCATATTAAAAGCTTTCTGAAACAGGCAGAAAAATCATTTCATAATAATTGAATGTTGATTTAAAAAGCCTTGATGTGTATTGCTGGAGAGAGGAAGTAGATTACAAAAATAAACAATATTGTATTTTGGAGAACAAATCACAAAAGGTATATGTCTATAGAGATGGTTTAACAAAATAAACAGAAACTTAATGGAAAAATACTTTGGATCTCTTTATAGTTGTTAAGATGATTTTTATACAATCAAATTAAAAAGAAAAGAAAAACAAATTTGCCTTTCCTTATGCCTTCTCTGTGTTAAAAAGGAAACATTCAAACTGACAAACTTGCTCCAAATTAGCCCCAAAACGTTGACACAAGCTGCTCAAGAACAAAAAATATGTGTATAATAAAGCGTACCTTTTAAATGGAAATTTATTTTGAATTTGTATTTAACCCTCTCAAGATGTGACCTAAGTTCATTAAGGGACATGATTCATTTTTTCATATTTTGAAGGGGGATTAGTAGCAGGCTTTCTGAGACAAGCATCTCAACCTTTGGTCACCAATCCACTTATTGGTGGAAAAGCATGGAAACAGTCTTCACGTAAGGAAGAAACAGTGTGTCTGTCTTCTGGATTTACCACATTTGACCTCCAAAGAGGTTTCTAAGTCTCCAAGTCAAACTTCCTCTGAAGCTGTATTGCAAGGGACCAACTGTGCCATCTAATTACACAGAAAAATAAACACGTAACAGTAAATATTTAATGAATACTGAATATATGGGGAGTGACCCATGCAGAAAAGGTATCCACATTCCTCCATTTAGTGTTTATCAGCACGCAAGCATCAATCATTGCTAACCCACACTTTGCAAAGGAAGATGTTGAGACATGGGAGGTTAAAAGTCTGGGCCCAAAGAGACTGAGAGCCCCAGAGTGGGTGGAGCCAGGACTCCAAGCTTGGGATGTTCAACTTCCTCACTTGTATCTGTTTCTATATCTGCTTCCTGTCCAAGGTCCTGCCCAACCCTCAGCTTATGGTAGCCACACTGGCAAAATTATTGCTATGTGTAGAGGCCTCACTGGCCATCACATGCTATACAAAACAGAAGTCAAGCCGTGTTACAGCTCTACTTCATGTCACACAACCAAGCTTCAACAAACTCCTTATGTCATTACTTTGTTGCATTCAAAAGTCTCATTCCAGGAGCACTGGGTGCAACTTTGATGAGGGGCTGTGACTCTTCTTTCAGTTCTCATAGGGCTCTGATGAGATAGAGCATCACACTTCTTCATCATCATCCACAGTATATTCCCTATAGGTATGGAATGCTGCATAAATACATGTCCTCAAGGGTACCTTGCTCTGGCATCTTATAAGATATTAAAACAGATTATTTGGGGGAGAATTTGTTGCCAATTTGTGAAACTTGGAATCTACTTCGGTGTATGTAATATAAATATGCTTAGAAAATGAAAACACTCACTTCTTATGTTCATTAGGAAGAGCCTTTCAAAATTTAGAGGCAATCCTCATGTGATATTTTATACACAGATGCACCAAGCAGCTCGAAAAGCAGCTTTTTAAATATTAAAGACTCAAAGCTCGTTGTTGCCGGGAAAAAGTAACTACCTATAAAAAATACTTAACGTTGAAAACCATCAGAAACCAACACTTTCTTCTTAAATCTATTTAATGTCAAAAGTGTCTCACTGAGCGGAATAACTGCTTAAAATATTTAACACAGAGAAACACTCACAAGCTGAGAAGATTTTTTTTATTAAACGTACTTAATGATGAGCACACTACTCTATGACTGGTGGGGGCAGGGAGTGTTGTACTGTGACAAAGCAAAGCATTTACAGCTCGGCTGGCTCCAGCTGTGACTCTTATAATGTCTGCTAAGACTCAAAATCTCTAAGGGGGTATGGCTGACCACCCCATAAAACAAATTTTCTTTCTGGACACAGACTCTTGTTATGCATCCCAGAATGGTCTCTGAATTGAGATCCTTCTTCTTCAACCTCCTAAGAGCTACGATACAGTCATAAGCATGCTAGCTCATCTAGCAAAAGACATTCTGAAACCACACTTATCATATGGCCATATTCATTTAACTCTTCAAAATGACAATTAATAACGCTGTAAGTAGACACTTCAATTTTTACAATTGCTGATAGATCTAACAAAAATTGTGAACTGAAGTTAAAATGTAGGTACCAGACCATTGCTGGCATTAAAAAAATGTAGACAATAATACATTATAATAACATAGTATTTGGTTTTGTGGTGTGTGTGCGTGTGTGCACGCACATGAACACATGTGCACGCGCAAATTCGTGCCTGCTAGTACTGGGGCTTTTTGCACTCACTCAGCTTTTTGTTTTTGTTTTTGTTTTTTTACATCACAGCTGGCACTATACCCTTTTAGCCATGCCTCCAGTTCCGATAACATAGTATTTGAAAAACATTCTAATCCTTCACCTGGCTATTCTCCATCCCTTTCCTACAATCTTATTAGAGTAGAGATTTAGTTCCTAATTACATAAAGACACTGAATTCTTACCAAAGATGCCAAGAAAGTTTCCAGAAATTTCTTTTTTTTTTCCAGACAGTCATGATGATCAAACTACAGCCTACTTTGCATAAGTTTCTTAATAGCATTATACCTGTTGCTTTTCCTTCAGTTTAACTTAAGTTGTACACATAAGCACCTGTATTTTTTTTTTTTAATCTCATGGATTGAGGATGCAGTTCAGTGGTAAAGCACTTGCTTAGCATGTAAAAGACTCTGGGTTCAATCCTTACCACAGCAAGTGAAATTTCTCTCTTTTTGTTTCTATCTCTCTCTCATACACATATAACAGTGCCTCACTGGGTTCATAACAACTGAGCTCATTAGGAAAAGGAAATTTACTGGTGATACTAGATTTTTTTTGGGTAAGGGCAAAGACTATGATAAAAAAAAAAAGGGGTAAAATTGACTAAAATATAGTATATGGAGATGAAATCCCCCTCTGCACAAATAATGTAAGCTAATAAAAAAAGAAATCATTTCTAGTTACATGACTATTCACTAGATAACCTGTAATATATAGAATCATATGCTCAGCAGAAAACATACTAAGTGCTACAAAACTTTAGGGTACTTTTCTACCTCTGAAGAGAGCCCTACATCATCTACCTAGGGTACAGTGGGAGTTCTGGAGAAAAACAGAACACAAATTTCTTTCCTGTTAAAAACTGACATACCTTAAGAGAGATCATTTCACTTAATCTTCAAAAGCAACCTAGGAGGAAAGTAGTTTTAATCTCATTTAGTAGGTCAGAAACTGGCCTAAGGAAAGGTTAAGTGATTTGTCAAAATGCTGCGCAGTATAACACAGTATTCAGTACTAGAAAACAGTATACTATGAAGTGGACTGCACTGGACCAGGAGTGAACTCTAGTCTATCTGACTTTATGCTTTCTTTATCCTTCTAATGTATCAAAGCTCAGGGTTAAGAGACTAAATTATATAGTGCTTCCTCTTTTAGATATTGAGTCCCCTAGGCCCTCATGAGAGATACAACCTTGGGAGGATGAATTCATGAGGATGGGACCCCCCAGTGTAATCCGTGCCCTCATAAGAAGACACACTGGAGACACTGCTCTGTCCCCTCCTTTGTTAAATCAGACTGAGCAGACTTACACACCATCCGCAGTCATCAGCACTCACAAAGGTAAGGCGTAGGATAGAGATGATGAGACTGATATTGGTATTCCAGAGGAAAGATACATGGAATCTAAGCATGTGGACCAGAAGTTCTGAAAAAAAAAAATTGTTTTGGCCCTCAGGGACAAGTGTCAAAATCTGGAGGCATGCTGACCTTTACACTTTAGGCGAGACTGCCAGTGGCATGCAGTGGATAGAATCCAGGCAGGGGTGCTGCTACCCATTCTGTGGGTACCAAATACCTGGGTAGGGAGAGGTAGATTGGGGTGGGAAGTGAGGACTAGAGAAGACAGCTTTGCCCATCAGGAAGTAGAACATTAAGAGACAAATCTTATGTATCCTACAATCTGGCATCAAGTCAAGGAACAACTAATCTGTTTTAGACTGGGACTCTGGCCCAACGTCTGTGTTTCTACACTAGCCCATTCACTTATGTCTATGCTGGGCACCACTGATTTAACCACTCAAAACCCCAGCTTTCTCATCTGTAAACCGAGGATAAAATGCAGACTTCTCTGCTAAGGTCATTGTGCGACTCAATAATGTATTTCAAGATTACTGGCATTAAATAATGCTTCATCTTGGCTTCTGTACATCCAGGAATGCCATGGATGTGTGACACTGAGGGTAGTGGGGAAGCTGTGACAATCTGAACTGAGTTATTGAGTGTGGATCTATATACCAGCAGACGTCATCCCACAGCCACAACAAAGAGCGATGGAGTGAGCCCCCGGAGGCCGCCATGATTTGCTCATGGCCACTTAAATCAGAGGATGGGACAAATTACCCCGCATTTGTCTTCTGGCTTGTTTTCAGGCACATTTCCTTAGCGCCTGCTTTTCTTGCTGTTTATTTACACGGTTGCCTTTTGAGCCAAAACCTCAGTAAAATTGCTCTAGGGACATTTTTATCTTCCTTTCTTCCCAAGAAGCCGCATATATAGTGAACCTTTAAAACTGATTCAGCTCAGTGAATCACACTCAATATCAATAAAAGTGAGACAAAAGTATGCCTACAGCTAACCTCTCCTCCTCCTATGCTCCTGAATACATGTCTTTTTCTGCCACCACTGGGACTTGAACTCAGGGTTATATGTTCTCACTTGGCTTTCTGTTCAAGGCTGGTGCTCTCCTATTTGAAATGCAGACCCACTTTAGGCTTCCTGGTGAGTACCTGGAGATAAAAGTCTGGGAACATAGACTGGCTTCCAACCAAAATCCTATGATCTCAGATTCTTGGATAGATAAGATTATAGGTGTGTGTCGCCAGGTGGACTCTTGATTCAAGAAATCTCAGAAGTTGAAAAGAAAAAGAGAAAGCATTTCTAGTCTGTAAGAACCCAGGACTTATTATTTTCTAATATCTAACTGTTTTTGTTTATTTCCAATTTTGGGGAGTCTGAGTTATGCTTGTTTAATCTGATCTGGAATTACTTTTAGGGTTCTCAGATTTTTCAAATCAGACTCACCTCTTTGAAGGCTCAACTTAAAAATCATCTTAACAAGGAGCCTATTGAACTGTGACCCCCAATCCCTACATATTTCCGATCAAAATATCAAAGCACAGTTTATTTTTTTCCAAAGTGCTTTTCACATTCTAAGATATACAATTATTTATAACATTCTCAGGCCTGAGCACATATCCCTTGACAGACTACAATCTCGTTAGTGACAAGAATATTTTTGTGTTCAGTGGCATAGTCCAAGAGTAAAAGGCAATGTTTAGCATAGAGAAAGCACTTGAGAGGGTGGACACACCACGGAATTAATATGACATCAATTTTTCACTCACACAAACTACAGTTAAAAACTAATGGTGTCCCCACCAATCGCTGGAAACAGGCTTGTAACTGTCTGAGGTGTAAATATTATCCAGTGGCTGGGAGAAGAGCTCTTAGCAAGCACTGCATCCAAAATGAGGAATTTCACAATGGGTGCACTCGCCAACTATCCAGCTAGATGCTACAGCTTCTCCATTAGAGAATGATAAATGTCATTGTCATAATCGGAAAATTTCTGCGGTTTTCAATATGCTGGCTTTTATGCTGAAAGCCAAAGCATTAATAAAGCAATTGAAGGAGTAGGATTATAAGTCTATGAATGTCAGCAGCAAGGTTTCACTTATGTCACTTGGCAATAATAAAGGACTTGAAAGAGAAGAGAGAGGGGGGAGGAAGAAGGGAGGGAAGGAAGACTACATTGAGGACTGGGCAAAACAAGAGACAGTGAAGACAGGAACGAAAGCATATAAATGAGAAAAATGAAGATGAAAGCAATTAACCAGTCTACCTGCCAACATCTGAATGCAGCATCCATACAATTATTCTAGAATGTCCTGGAAGATTCTTCATACCTTCTCACCCTACCAGCTCACATCTACTTCTCATGGCCTGACAACTAAACTGCACCCTTTCTGAGTGATGTTTGTGTTGATTGGAGTGATCTCTACCACCCAGGTGGTGGTACCAGCAAATCTGAGGACAGGGGAATCATATCCACTGCTTCGATCAATTCATGTCCGTCTTTTCTAGCGATGGTGTTTGCTTAGAGGAAATGCAGGGTCTGAAGGCAGTGCCATTTTCATGTTTCAAGCACAGATAGGATGTTCACTGTTGAATGTTAGAAGTACCCCTGGGTTTTGCTGGACCCTCATGTAGTGGTACTAATTTACTCTGAAACAGGGGTGTGCCTCAATGGGACCTCAGTGGGGGTGCCTGTTCTGCCTTTCAATGCTTGATATTCTCATCCATCCTCTAAATCGATATAGTGCAGTCCGGTTCCCCAAGAAGAAGCCAGGCACAGGGACAGTCACACAGACCGAGTTAATTTAAAAGTAATAGAGTGAGATTGCTCCCATTACATTTATCGAACCGGCCCTCCTGTGGCTGACTGCCTTGGTGGCCAAGTCTCCTGTGGAAAATCACATGGAAAACCCAAAGTCACAGCTTTGATTTTTTTTTATAATATATTTTTTAATCAACGTCCATTTTCTTCTGCTAGCATGGGCATTTTTTAAATGTGTTCTGGGGCAGGAGAATGCCCATTCAGGATTGCTATATTTCCTTTCTATCACTAGACTACCTGTGTCAACAATCAAGATGCAGTAGTGTATACCAGCAGCTAAGAATTTCAATAGCAATATACCTTCACATAAGTGTAAGTGAAAGAGTAGCAAAAGTGGAAAAGACAAGGAGCTGAAAGACATTCTAGCATCCGACCCAATACCTGGTTTTAACCAGATGCCTTGTGAAAACATCCCACAATCAGGCATCTCTGAGGGTCTGGACTACACTGACCCCATTCACTGTATTTACTAGCTGGTGACCTGAGGCTGACTACTTCATCGCCATGTCCTACTTTCTGCATATGCCATGAATAAAAATAATACTAATGACATAGGTTTCCTTTGAGAATTAATCTATGTGCTCACATAGATTCCATGTATACTTAATACAACTTTAACATATCATTATTTCCTCTGCAAGAATCACTAGTGAACAAAGAAGGGACTTTGCAAAAGTTTCAAACCAACAGTCAAGGTAGTCATTAATGAATTGTCTGTTCCCAATGTCCACTACTCAAAAAAAAAAAAAAAAAAAAAAAAAAGGCAGGGATAATGACAGCAGATGACAAGAAAGCATGAAAAGACTCCCTGCAAAACCATTCGACAAGGAGTCTGATCAGAGATAGGAAAAACTGTGAGGGGAAGGTCAAAGGTCTTAGAATGGAAAAAGGCAAGGTCCTTTGAAGAAAGGAGGTCACCAAGGCTTAGACAGAGAGAGTATGGAAAAGACTATTTCCAGATGCAGTAAGGGAAGGCAGCAGGAGATGGGTCATACACACATCATGCTTTCATAGGGCATCCATGCCAGCTTGTCACAGGCAAATTGAACATTCAGTGTGAGATTAAAACAAGATGAACTCATCATGTCTCTATCTTAGAACTAGGTCAGTCATTCAACCATTTCAATATTATCTTATGCGTGCACAAATTCTGCCATCTGATTCCCCTTAGCATTAATAGCTTTGCCTGAGAAGCCATCTGCAATGGCCTAACACTCCACACTCTTTAAGTCTCTTACACATGAAGAGGCGTCATGATTTTTTCACTGATCTGAAATTAAAATTTCCAACCATAAAAAATATATATTTAGATCCAAGGCTACATGTCACTTCTGAAATCTTGTCATTTAAATCACGTTAGGCATTGAATGAGATATAGGTGAAATTTAACTTTCACTGCATTTTAGTCTCGATCATGGCAAATTTATAACTCAGGAGTAAATCTTACTGTCAAGGAAAACGTCTTCACTAAATCAGATTTGTTGCTTCCCTCTTTCCTTCAATACTTTTGAAAAAATTGGAATGCTCGTCAATAAAATCCAGTTGTTGTGTTTCTATCTAGCCACAAAAGCTATAGGGGGGTTACCAGTTTAGCCACTGGCATCTCCAGTTTAATTTGGTGGTCTATTTGGTACTTAAGTTTGTTCAGTGATATGTGGAAGAGTTTCATTTGACTAAATGCAAAACAATTACTTATGCAAAGTTCACCAATAATCTCTCTTGTAGGTGAGTTCCACTTCTATTGTACGTGAGTAAAGGAAAATAGAGCACTATGCCTATTCCTATATTTCACAAAGCGAATGTGTACCCTGGCTTCTTTGAGCACACACATACCTTCTTCTCTGCTAATCCATTTCACTGTTTCCCACGACACACTCTCTTCCTGGTCCCTAACTGTCTGTTAAATGCTGGAGTGATTCATAGGATTTAGAGGGAACAGCAAACAGTCAAGTCATAAGTTGCTGATCACTTTTCTTTGGTATGATGGCATTAAGGTCTGTGTATGCGCTAAGGTCTCTCAGATCCTTATTTGCAGCTCTGACTTGTCTTTTCCGTGGTAAGCCCATCTAAACATTTCCCTAACTTCTCCAATGGGATATTCTGTATATGTTAAAACAGGATTCAAAATGGAACCAGGTAAAAAAAAAAAAAATGGAACCAGGTAACTTGAGGGATGGGTGAGAATGATGAGGGGAATGACATGGCTCAAGATGCATTGTACTCAGATGCTGACAAGACAAATGGAAACGTCGATATACATTTTTGGCATATAAAAGTAATTGTAATAATACACATACACAGTTTGTTGTACAAGAAGAAGAAGAGGAAGAAGAGGAAGAAGAGGAAGAAGAAGAAGAAGAAGAAGAAGAAGAAGAAGAAGAAGAAGAAGAAGAAGAAGAAGAAGAAGAAGAAGAAGAAGAAGAAGAAGAAGAAGAAGGAGAAGAAGAAGGAGAAGGAGAAGGAGAAGGAGAAGGAGAAGGAGAAGGAGAAGGAGAAGGAGAAGGAGAAGGAGAAGGAGAAGGAGAAGGAGAAGGAGAAGGAGAAGGAGGAGAAGGAGAAGGAGAAGGAGAAGGAGAAGGAGAAGGAGAAGGAGAAGGAGAAGGAGAAGAAGGAGAAGGAGAAGGAGAAGGAGAAGGAGAAGGAGAAGGAGAAGGAGAAGGAGAAGGAGAAGGAGAAGGAGAAGAATCATCCTCTCCCTCCTGTGCCCGCCTCTGCCTTTCATCAGACTCACTGTTGGACCCGTTTCAGACCCAGTTGCATAAACTAAAAAGCATGGATTAACATCCTAACATTTCTCCACTTTCGCTACCAACATTTACACCTTCATTCCAGTTGCTATCCTTAATGTGACCTGTGACCCGTCATTTCCCTGACCTTGCTACTCCCGCTTCAGATTTGAAAAGATTCCCATCTCTCCTAGGATAAAATCCAAGCTCATTACTGTTGTATCTCATCTCTCTCCAGTCTTCTCTCTTAGCACACCACATTTTCCATTGGTATCTCAGATTTCTTCCTTAAATGTATCACTTTCTCCTAAACTCTAGGCATTGACACATTTTTGACTAGAACACACTTTTCTCTAGACTCAGATAATTCTATGTTATTTTTTAAAATTTCCTCTAAGGAAGTATTCTCCAATCTTCATTCACCTCACACATAAATTGATGTAGTCAGTACTCAATACCTACTTGTTGACTAATGCTTAAATGGGCAGCTGGGGTCAAAGTCCCTGTCCACTGTAGAGATGAATCAGCATTCATTCAAAATAAAGTCAAGGACAATAGTGTGTGGGTACAATTAATACCGTGATAGAGACTCACGTCATAGTCTAAGATTTGTCTGCAACTCAACGTTAGTCATTTCATACTATTTGCTGTTCACTAATGGTTCAGAAGTGCACCCTCCCCACCCCCGCTCCCCAGTCTTAGTATTACAATTTATGAGTGTATCCTACCATTCTAAGACCCGTGCTCTTCACTCTTCCCTTCCTGGTCTACTGACTGATCACTGATGGCATTGCCAGTAAAAGCCTCATTCCTTTTACCCGTAATTATGAAACATGCTAAACTTGACTAAGACCTATTTAACCATATTTCTACACACACACACACACACACACACACACACACACACACACACACACACACACACACACACACACACACACATCCCTAAGCTGAATGTTTAATTGATAGAAATGTAGTCTCTTAAAAATACCAAAGAAACAGATCCCATAGTTTCTCTCTTTTGTAACGATTAGTATATGTCTAGGATAGTCCTAGCAGATGAGCAGAATAGCAAAACAGCTATCTATGTACATATAACCATGTAAGATGATGCTAAGTGAGATGAACTCCAAGATATGGAAATGAGGATTTTCTTTTTGCCGTTGTTTTTAATGTACTATGTGATTTCTTTTTTCTTTTGTGTGTTTTTTTCCTATGGTTTATCCCTGTTGTCACTGTGTTTGATTTTGGTACCCTGGGCATTCATTTATCTGAATTAGGGAAGGGAAGGGGAACAACAAAATGGTGAGCGAGACAAAGGACAAAGGGCAACAAACCAATGCAACAGTGATGCTCACAAGACAATATGTTTGAAATGATCTGCACAACTTGGGGAGTGGGCTGGGAGGGAGAGAAAGTAGGAAAAAATGAGGTTCCACAAGAAATGTACTTACTATCGTAAGTATATACCTGTACCCCTCTGTATATCACCTTGACAACAACATTTTTAAAAAAATGAAAACCAAAAATACTAATTAGTCTTAACTAATAGTTGCATATTTGTCCTCTTCCCTTTGAACAAAAAGTTCCTTAAAGAAATATTTAAATTAATTCTTTTTACAAGGCAACGAATTTATAAGAAAGGTGACAGGTTCATCTTAACCTACTAGATAACTCCAAGAAGAACAGGATTTTTCTGCCCCCAAGAAAAAATATATTTTAGGGGGCAATGTATAGTTAAAAATTTAGTTTTATAAAACTGTAGAAAGAAACAAGACAAAAAAAAACATGAAAAATGTCCACCAATCTAGAATTTGGGTGGCTATGTAAAATCCATCTGCATATAGGCAAACCTGTGTTTGGATATATGTGATTTCACTAAAAGCTGCCTGCAATTTACAACTTGAGTAACTCAGGATCTACACATGAGAGCTGCAAATTGTAAACAATATATTTATTCCTCACATCTGTATCCTTTAACAGAACGTAAGGATAATCATGAAAGCAATTTATGAAGTCATTCAACCAGAGCTGGAAAATGCAAGTTGGGAAATCAGATTGGACAATACCTTGTGACAGGTGAAAGGAGGCCAGGCAATAAGAAATGCACAGTGCTATTTCAGCAATGTCACTCTTGGGTGGCATTCCTGATTCACATTTCATCATCACTTATTATTTAAAGTTTAAGGTAAATTACAACGTCTCATAAAGGAAGACCTGACCTCCTAGAAACAAGAAGAATAAGTCTATCCGTGTTCTGTAAATACTTGCTTCCCGCACCCTCCCCCCCGTCCCCCGCCCTCAATTACAATGGGAAATAGCTGGCTTGGAGAAGAGAAGGTTTGAAGGTCACCCACGGTATAGTCAATCTGCCCTGGGTTTTAATTTATGTGTTTTTAAGATGTGGACAGCATCCAGATGGTATGTTTTCCAATGGAGAAGGATAAATTAATAAATAAGTAACTCAAGCATCCCTTTTAGAGGACATGCTGCTATTTTGACTCGTTCATAAATAATACCTGGGGTTTTTGCAGTTTTTAAGGGCGTGCCAGGAATGTGAATTTGAGGAGGATATAGCCCTGGCCACCTCTTGATAATGAGCCTATCTAAAAATAAGAGACATCAATCACTTCTGTTCTGAGAAGGTAAACTGGAGGTTTGTGGCAGTGGGGAGTATATTTGTGAAGATGAAGTAAGCAGAAAGTCCATATGGGGTCCCAGATCACACCCGTGCCCTTCGGGCTTGCTTGTGACACACTGTGGGGTCACATGTCACATGGAAGTTCCTGCAGTTCCACTCTGCACTGATGGCAGCATCCAGCTTGAGGTTCTGACATCAGACATCAAACCTAGGAAGTTCTCCATGTGTGAGATAGAGGATGTGTTAGGGAGATGGCCCTGCATTCTTTACTCGGGAAGCATTCACACAGAGGCCCAGGGATGTGAAAAATCCATCTTCTCCATGTTTGTTCTGAACTGTTCTGTTCTGTCCTCCATGTGTATTCACAGAAGTATGACAATACCCCAGCATTCCTGTTGGTTATTTGAACCAAACACGTTCCTTCTGCCTGAATTAACAACAGAACTTAATGAAACCACACATTTCATAATGTGTTTGATCATGCACTTCAGTTGTGTTTGGAATCAGAATTACTCCTCTCCTAGAATATGACAGATTAAACTATTAAAAATGTATGGGCAGTAATTAGTGTATGGCTGCCAGGAACAAAGGAATATTTTCCAGGATAATGGGGATGTCACCACAGCAAGATTATTTTGAAAGAGCTCTCTGTATGACAAAAAGAAGAAGCGGGCATGGTGGCTTACGCCTGTGATCCCAGCTACTCAGGAGATCTGAGGATCATCGTTCGAAGCCAGCCCTGTCAGGCAAGTCCATGAGACTCTTATTCCAATTAACCACCAAATCCTGAGATTCTTCTCTCCAATTAACCAACAAGAAACCAAAGTGGCACTGTGGCTCAAAGGAAAAGAGTTCAGGGACAGTGCCGAAGCCCGGAGTTCAAGCCCCACAACTGATGGGGGAAAAAAAGAAAAAAAGAAGGAAGTATATTATCTTTCCCCAAGATATTAAAAGGGTGTTTCAGAAAGTGGCCCTACTTTTTGCCTGAGTCTTTTCTTCCCTTTTAGAACAAAGAACATGGAGATTCTGACTTCCAGTAAAGCACTGTCTCATCGTTGCAATAATTAATGGATGCTCTGATACCAAGGAACCCTAAAGAACATTTTTCAAGCCTTAAATGCAGGCTGGGCTGATTCACACATAGCACATCTAAAAAGATCTGGGGAATAAATAATCACAAGTTGCAAACACTTGCCTGAAGCACTTGGGTACCAACCAGATTTCCAACAAGTGATGTGATTTTTTATTATAACAAGGAAAATTACTTACTGAAACACAAAAATGTGCCTCTACTCCTCACCCCTGGCCTTGTCTCATAGATGAACACACACACATTTCCTGGATGATCATTTAGCAAATCCTTTTATAAAGAAAAAAAATCACATTGGCTCTGAGGCACAATTTTTTGATAGATTTGGAAATCTGAATGCATGAAGGAAGTGTATTTCTTTGGCTAGGTTTCTGACTAGGGTAAAATCTGATTAAGCTAGCCTACAGGTATATTTTTGTCAGCTGCTTGGTTAAAATACGAGTTGACACTTGAAAATATTTGGAGGAATTAGATTTAGCATAGCATAGAGGCTTTTTCAGGTAAACAACAAATTATTTTTCTAAGCAGACTCTTTCTTTCAGGCGAGACCCTAAAAATCTGAGATGTTAACTGCTTAAAGGGGGGTAGCTGAGGTTGATTTAGCCCACCACAACCCAGAGCACTAGAGGAGGAAGACAGGTGGAAAAGGCATGCTGTGGCCTGAGGGAGTCTAGCTGCTAGTTGCCTTCTATTATGTCTAGAATGGGAATGAAGTGTTGCACTGGGGATGAGGGGGAGAGTAATCAGAAAAGAGATCCCCATAACTTTCCTCACAGTATATGATTGCCAGAGCTTACATCTGTCCAGAAGGTAAGAGCTCTCTGCTTTATTAATTGCCAATTTTTAAATCATTTGCAGAAAAATCATTTTAATTCAAATATTGTGCTTCATTCCCAATTTGCCTTATTAAAAACAGTCTTGTGGGAGTGGGACTATTAAAAAAGAAAAAAGAAAAACTAGCTTGAACTGGAAAGAGTCCTTTTTTACAGTAAGCACACGGGGTGATTCCAGATGATTACAGGGAGTGCATTGCTTTGATTCAGTAGTCATAGTAACAATAGTAAGATAAGACAATCATCATGGAAACTACTACATTCATTGGTCGATTTTAGGCCCGTTGCAAATAATATCAAGAGATTATGTGCATTTATTTAATATGACTATCCTCTAAATAGGATTATATATTCTTATTTGTCAGATGAGAAAACCAAGGCTTGAAGAAGTCAAGTCATTAGGCCTAGGCTTAGTTCCTGAGCTACCTTTACTAACTCATTATATTACTCTGTGTAACACTGAGGTGAGCATAAAGGAGGTAATGCTCATGGCAATCAGAATATTTTATTGAGATAAACATAAGTCAGGACACACGATCTTATCTAGGAAATAAAAAGCAAGGATAAGTAGTTAATATATATTTAAAAATATGAATGTCAAAAACCGTTGCATATTCAATCTCAAGCATAAAGTTTCTGAAACCACTGTAGCCAAGAGAGCCCAAGACTAATAAAAAGCCAATGTTTAATACAGTCATCATCAAACTCTTGTACGTGATAAAAGCTGCTTCAGCTTAAGAAATCAATTCCATTATGGCTATTTATGCAGTGATGCTAGTAAATCTATGAGAAATAAACTGGCTTCACTTACACCATTGATTATCAGGGCCTAAGACAGATGGCAGTGCATGCTTTAATGCATGGATTGCAAAATCACTTTTCTCTTTAATAACATACCCTTTATTGAAAAAGAAATCATTTAAGCATCATGACAATGAAGTGCTGCAATTTCTA
This sequence comes from Dipodomys merriami, assembly GCF_024711535.1. Classification (NCBI taxonomy): domain Eukaryota; kingdom Metazoa; phylum Chordata; class Mammalia; order Rodentia; family Heteromyidae; genus Dipodomys; species Dipodomys merriami. The sequence goes on along the minus strand of NW_027202604.1, from coordinate 20,341,467 downwards.
TTAACCTTTTCAAAAACTTATGATTAGAAATGTATCAGTAAAATATGAGAAAGAATATCAAAATGGGTTTGCCTTCTAACAGCCAATAATTGAAGGAGTCACTGCTAAAGATTTTTCTTTTCTAACTTTGATAAAAATTAGTTTGGTTATTATGGAGAGCTACAGTACACATACCCATCTGTTTTTTTTCCCCAATTTTTTTTTCATTCAGATTGTTTTAGTATCAACCTAAAACATTTGTAATCTTTACATTAGTTCACAAAGAGAATTGAGTTTCTAAAACATGATAGTTTTTAAGGACAAGTACATACTTAAGAAGGATAAACCATAGAATGAGGTCATATGGAAAGAATTCACAGAGATCAAGATTTCTCTATAATGGCTCTATTTTACAAATGTCAATGAAACAAAATCTTGGAACTCTTTTAAGGGTCTCAGAACTCAACTAAATAAATTTGTTTAGGTTACCATAAAGGGGTGGGGGAGGGACAGAGATATCTAACTACGTAGAGAACAGGTAGCTGAAAGGGAAAAACAAAAATAGAGACGATGAACATTTTGAAATACACTGCACTATATATGAATACAGCATGAAGAAACTCAGTGAAACACCTGGCCAGTAGGAATCTGGGAAACAGGTAAGGAAGGTGAGTTCAAGCTGGAAGGAGCAGGGGGAAAAAAGGAGAGTTGAGTAAGGAGGAATGTGGTCCAAGTAGATTGTATGTATAAAAAAATAAAACAATGAAACTTCTTGACATGGTTTTGGAAGAAAGAAAAGGGGTAAGGGAGAGAGTGATAAACAGGAACGTGTTAATACATATGTGGAAATGTCACAATGAATCCCTACTTGTATACCTAATGTATGCTAATGAAAAAGTAAGCATAATAGATTAGAAAAAAATGGGGGGGGGGAACTAGCCCATTTAAAAACTGTGAAAACAGTCCTCCCTCCAATCTTACTACACCGAGATATCCTACAAAGTATTTATAGATAGAATACAGACAACCTATTTCCAGAATGCCTCTCAGTCCTACTGCCCAGAGTGAATCTCAAACACCACAGCCCAAGGTTAAGAACAAGTTCCCCAGAGTAACATGCATATATCTGTATCATGAAGCTGTCTGTTGCGAGCCTGGCATGGTAGCATGCATATGTGGTCCCAGCTATGCTGGAGACAGTGACAGGAAGATAGAGATCCAGGACCAGACCCCTGAAAGTGCTTTGAGTGAAAAAGAAACCAAAAACCAAGGACTAGTGTGGCTCAAGTGAAAAGAACAAAGGCTTAGGATGCAAGAGGCCTTGAGTTCAATCATTTGCCCCTACTCCTCCCATCCCCCCCTAAAAACAAGAAAAAAAAAGGAGAAAAAATATTTAAGACACCAGGATTGCAGACAGATAGCTTAGCATGTCATTGGGAAGCACATATAAGATCATGGATCTAATCCCTAACAACACACACACACACACACACACACACACACACACACACACACACACACACACACACACACACACGAAAAATAGATTTAAAAAAATAGATTTTTAAAACAAGAAAAAGAAAACGTGTGCTGCTATATATGTATGCATTCAGACCTATAATTAAAAAAAATAAGTTTGTCTCTTCAGCGCAGAGGTGGGTAGTGACAGCTTAGACACCACATATTAAAGTCTTCGGTGCTTCTTCCCACTCCCTGTTCCAGAGTCTAACTCTGACTCCACTGCCCACATATGAAAACCTTCTGGTCTAACTCCCAGCCAGTTACATAAAGTTGTCTTCTCTCACTGGGGTCACAGGCATGGCTTTCAGAGTCTATGACAGTAACTCTTCTACTAACAAACAACAAGAAAGTAGTATGGTCAATCTGACAGTGGCACAAACTTGCTTTCTGAGATAGACTGCTACTGAGAATGTGGTTAAATAGTCTGAAAGGTTTATGGTGAAACTCACAAAATAATGCTACATTTGATATGAGGGAGGTCAAGCCTGAAGTAATGACCAGATCTGCAAAATTCAAATTAACTTACTAATAGATCAAACCCAATCTGCATGATGACATGAAAGAGTTACAGAAGAAGGACCTGCATTCAATCATTTTGACTTCGTACCTATATTGGATATAATGGGTAACAAGTGGGTAATGGCCAAGAAGTTTGTGCCAAACACAGAGAAACTGGATAATCCACCCACTGCTAAGAAACTTCAATCGTCTCCAATTTGCCTCTACTTTCCATTGTATTTCAATTTAAGTAGGTTACTTAAGTGTGATTAAAGAAAAATCAGTATCAGATACTGACAGTAACAGTTTTGGAGTTGACTATCTTTAAAAAGCATCTGCTTAAGAACAGGAAATATAGTTCAGTGACAAAGCACTTTCCAGCATGCACAAGGCCTGAAGCAATATATACACCTACTATTTTTTATGGTACTGGGGATTGAACTTCAGGGCTGGGACTTGCTAGGCACCCATTTCCTCAATCCTTGTGCTTTTGGGGAGGAGGAGGGGTCGGTTGTGGGCCTTAAATTCAGGGCTTGGGCACTGTCCCTGAGCCTCTCTGTTCAAGGCTGATACTCTACCACTTGAGCCACAGTGCCACTTCTAGTTTTTGAGTAGTTAATTGAAGATAAGAGTTTCATGGAAACTTTTCTGCTCAGGCTGGCTTTGAACCAGATCTTAGCCTCCTGAGTAGCTAGGATTATAGATGTGAGCCACCTGCACCCAGCTCCTTGTGCTTTTAAGATAGCTTTTCATGCTAATTTTGTTTGGCTGGCCTCAAGCCATGGGCTTTCTACCTCCGTGTCTTGAATCGCTGCAATTACAAAAAAGAGGGACCAAGCTTGGCCCCTATACTCTTTTCTTTTCTTTCTTTCTTTTTTTTTTGGGGGGGGGGTCCGGTCGTGGGGCCTGAACTCTGGGCCTGGGCACTGTCCCTCAGCTCTTCAGCTCAAGGCTAGCACTCTACCACTTGAGCCACAGTGCCACTTCCAGCTTTTTTCTTTTTGCTTATGTAGTGCTGAGGAATTGAACCCAGGGCCTCATGCATGCAAGGCAAGTGCTCTACCACTGAGCCACCTTCCCAGCCCATCCCTATACTCTTTTCTTCTAACCAAACCTTATAAAGATAGAGAGAGCAGTGGTTTCATTATTGGTACTACCAAAACAATTACATTATGGAAATGAAGGGAGACAGGAGATCTGGTAACCACATATTTATAAAGAAATCTCAAGTTTGTTGGGTAAACCAGAGAACTAAATTTTTACAAAAATGACTTCAAAAAGTAATGACACAGGGTATCTAGAAACAGTTGGTAATGTATATTCTAACTTGACTGATTTGGATATTATACAGTGTACACATACAAGACATGGAAGAGAATATTCTACCACGTATTATACTATAATACCTCTAGTTCTTGTCATGCAAAAAGGTAACAAAGTTAAACTTCAAAATAATGGTGATGATGATGATGAAGAAGAACTGACAAGAAATGACCAAATATTTTCAAAACAATGTTCAATTGTATTTCCAATGATGGCTGAATCCCTTTTTTTTTTTTTTTCTAAGTAACAAATACTCTAAGACAAGCCTTATGTGGTGAATTGACATATACCCCATCAGTTAATAACAGGTCATTAGAGTTATTAACAGTGGTATTGAAGGATTACTGTACAAATCTCATAAGCCTATCAGTATTTTTTCATAACCTTGCTTATACAGGGGCTTTACTAGGTTCCACAACATTGTTACACTAGCACCTTCTTTACAATGTACCAGAATCCTAGGAACTGGCTTTTTTGATGGCCACGGGGCTTGAACTCTGGTCATGGGCGCTGTCCCTGCATTCTTCAGCTCAAGCAAGTGCTCTACCGTTTGAGCCACAATGCCACTCCAGGTTTTCTAGTGGTTTATTGGAGATAAGAGTCTCACCGACTTTCCTGCCCGGGCTGGCTTTGAACCGTGATCCTCAGATCTCAGCCTCCAGAGTAGCCAGGATTATAGATATGAGCCCCTGAGCCCAGCTTCCTGGGAACTGGTTTTTTAACCTCTTTCTATTTAAGAGTTGACATTACCAAGGCTGGCCCTGGAGTTTGACATGGATCAATTTCCCTGGGTTTCCTGACCTATAAAAAAAAAGGCTAATGTTAGATAACATTCACAAACATGAGCCATTGGGGAAAGGATGCACAGCAAGGATTTTCTCGTTTTGTTTTCTTTGTAAGTAAACAAAAATAGTAAGTAGAAAAGAACGTAATGTGTATTCAAATATATGTTATAGGAAAATGAACTCTAGGAAATATAAACAAGATGTTATATATTTGTTGCTGTTTTTGTTTTTTTATTCCTTTTGTATTGTTTGTTCATTTATCTGTCTTTGGGCACAGAAATGGAGTGGACAAAGGGTAAACAAATGCAGCAATGATACTCTCTACACATTGCTGAAAATGAACTACATAACTTGTGGGTGAGGATGAGAGGGAAAAACTGGGAAGGGATGACACTGTCCAACAAGAAATATACTCTTTACCTGACTTATATAACTGTAACCCCTCTGTACATCACCTTTATAATAATAAAAATTTAAAAAAACCTTATATTGGAGGAGTCCAGAGAAATAAGAAATAGTCCTACAGAGAAGGACTTAGTAGTTACATTAGAATGGAAATGGACTCAGGGATCTCAGCAGAAAGATGCAAACAGAAATGAATGAAAGAGGATCTTTGGCTGAAATTTCCAGGGAGACAGACCTTTGTGTTACTCATGCAGAAGGACAGTTGTGAAAGGTTATCATAACTCCACTTTTGATCCATTCTGATTTCCAGGGCCTCTCATTAGTGCTACAAAGGTTGAGAACCCCACTGTATGCTTATTATTATTATTATTGTTAGCCTCTGAGGTAGATTTCAGATTGCATGTTATGGATAATTTAATCACCAGGTATTACTCTTATTCTTTTGTTTTATTAGATATTTAGAAGAGGTAATTTATTCCTAACATACATAGTAGGATAGTAAAACTGAGGCCTTTTGAGGTTAAATGTAATTAATCAGTGAAGTGGCTTTTTTGGGGTAAATAATTAGCTCATTTTGTTTAAATTTATTTCTTATACTATTTTAATAAATAGGCAATAAGGTCGAAGAACATTTTTTTAAAAAGCCAAGAAAAAAATGAAAGGTTTGAAAAAAATGATGTATCACTGAGAAATTAATTAAGTATTTTGTTAAGTAAAATAATAGCTTTTATTTCTGAAGAAATAATAGTTCTACAGAAAAGCCACTTCATGTGTAAAATACCATTGAAATGCAAGTACCACTTGGTTTGTTATCTTAGGCTGTTGCTAGGTGAACTGCCAATCCCCAAAGGCATATCATGCCAGTGCTTAGCAAATCAATTTACTAATCCACCTAACACTCTATCAATCCTGGAGCCAATCTTTCTACCTATCACCAAAAACCATGGCCTGCCCCCATTCATAAATGGAAGGTCCTATTCAAATTCCACTTCCCTGCCAGTTCTTATCTCTGCCTCCATCATTCACGACGTAATCAACTTGAATTGAACAAAGCCTGTTGGGGAAGACCTGCTGAACTTTCTACCCTCTCTCAAGTCCTCATACAGGGAACAAGACTTGTGCTTGCCAGTCAGATATGGCAAAATAAAATATCTACTCCTACTGGTACTATTATACCACAACCCTGCACTGCAACCAGTTTTGAATAAAAGATACTAAGTAAACCTGAGTGAAAGATGCCTCTCATAATCCAAACCTACTAAGAGAAAGAACAGCTGATTCATTTTCTTATCCAACAACAACAACAAAAATATGACACTTATGATAGACTTGGTACTGTACTTGGCACTGGGTTATAGAAATTAATGAGATAGCAATGATCCCTTATCTACAATATGCTGGTAGAAAATCACTTATGTCAACCTCTGATGAGACTCTAGGAATGCCAAAAGCCCATGGCATCAGTAATGAGGTTTCCTATGCTGTGTACTTTAGGAGGTTAAAAAAACAAAAACAAAAAAAAAATGAGTCCTCAGAAAAAAAGAATCTATTCCTCTTTCTCCAGATGCTTTATCTTTGAAGAATTTGCTCAGGAGTTAAGGAATGTAAAAACAATGTTAAAAACTAATTAGAGGACTAGCTATCACCCATCACACTAACCAATAAAAAAAATAAAAATAAAAAAGATATCCATATGCACAAAGTTTCACACCCAAACTTCAGCTGTTTCTTAGCCCCAGGACTGGCACAAAAAAAAATAAAGGAAAGCAAGAAAAAAGAAGAACAGAGGGAACAGGTTAAATAAACCAAAGCCTGTGCTGTCCACATACCCGAGAAAGTGGAAATGAGCTTATAAACATGTGTGGAGCAAGCTGGTGTTTCTACAGTGTTATATTTTCACAAGAAAGACTTACTTTAACTCACATATTGTTTGAATTATTTTATGATTCACAATAATGCTTTGATATTCAAAAGACTAGAAGTATTTGCACTGTGCAAAAGAAAAACCCATTCATTTATTTACTGAGTTTTCTATTTGTTCCTGCTCAGAAGAATAAGTAGGGTCTTAGCAATGACATTACTGACTGCTCTGTTACTTTCTTTCCTTGACGTTAAAGTAAAATGCTTTGGGAAAATATGTAGAATGCAACATGATACAAATAATCCCATCTGATTTTAGAAGAGCTGGGAAGTTTACTAAGTTTACTAAGTATGGAATCACAAGGCAGGCAGTCTCTAAACATATTTATGATGACATTCACTACTGTTCCCTGGCCAAATACTGGAAAAGTATCCAATTATCAATAGAGGACAGCCCAGACCACCAAATCAAACTTCTTAACTAATTCCCATCACCTCCACTTAGTCTCCATAGACAATTTACTCACCATGACCCCTTTACTATCAGTTCTTTTTAATGGAAAAAAAAAAGAGATAGTAGATCTTAACTGCCATCCTTCAGTGGAAGAACATTTTTAATAAGTGGTTTAACAATAATGTATTCAGAGAGCTCTTACTATACACAGTAAAGAGTACCTCTGGAAAAGACAACTAGCATTATACTCACAATAGTTTTTATTTTTATTTTTTAACTTTCAATTTGTGACTACAAATAAAATCACAGATACTTACGGTTTTCTACCATGGCACTCTGGTTATGAATGCAGTGTGGAATGACTATCAAAATAATTAATATGCCCATCACCCCACTCATCTTTTTGTCTTGTGATGGGAAGATTTTTAAAGCTACTTCTTCCAGTGTGGGAGAATATAGCTCAGCATTAAAAAGACTATCCTGTATGTGTTAGGTCCTGGGTTTCATTCCCAGCATCACAAACCAAACCAAAGCAAACCAGAACAAAAGATCTACTCTTAACAATTTTCTAGGATACAACATACTGTTCTAAACTATGATTACCATGATGTATAATTGATCAGAAATTATTCTTCCTCTAGGCACTGGCTTTTTCATAGATGTATAGGGAGTATCTTGTACTTCTCCAAACAGTGCAACTGAGCCAGTGGCTGGTACTTGCTATTGGCCTGTGTTGCTGAGCCTGCCTTGGGTTGTACCTAGTTTGATCTGAAGAGTTCATTTCCACAGATCCCAGTACAATGGTGGGGGCCGGTGATGGGGAGGGCACCAAAAACCAAGCTGATTTCTTCTTAAGAGAATCCCTTCAAAAATGTCAAGGGCCATGGACACAGTCTACCAGTACACGTTGTCAGTTTGAATCATGTCCCCTAGAGAAGAAGCAAGCTCACTTCCCACCAACAGCAAAACTACGTGTGCCTAATGGACATAATGCTTCCTGACCCCTCCATATCCTCACCCATGATGTATGTGAGCCTTCTTTCCTTCCCAGGGACTGATGCATACAGGCCTGCCCACATTCTATTCTAATACACTTGATCACCTGTGCATCTTAGGCTCTTTATAATACTACCACTGGCCCATTATCATGAGTTTCACTATTTTTTTTCACGAAAGCCACAATCCTTACAGAGTTTTTCCCTTTCCTTAGACTAGACTTTGAATGAGCAGCAATATCTCAGTTGAAATGGTGGAGTTTTGAGATTGACTTGGAGACCTCAAATTATTCAAAGAGACTGGGGGAACTATTGGATGGAGAGGGGGTATCCTCCCTAGAGTCTATGAACCACCGATTATCTGACTCCAATCCCCAGCTTCTATGGCAGAATTCTAGCCAACTCTGGAAATAGTTGACAATCTGAGCAGAATGCAGAGGCATGATTTTCACATGGGAGATATATGATGTTTTAGTTGAACATGGAAAAATGCCGTCCATTGAGTATCTCTATTTTTATTTTCATTTTCCAATACTAGGGAAGGAAAGGGAGATAACTTTGTTGCTTCTTTTCCATATAAATTCTGGTGAAGGTTTATTCTGCTGGTCTCTCAGGTTGCATAAGGTCAGGAGCTTGCTTCATCTTGTTCATACTGACGTATCCAACACTGTACAAAGCCTGGTTTTTCCTGAGAAAAATCCAGAAGAATGTACTGATTGGGGACTGCCTGGGGGTAGAAGAGAGGAGAGGAGCCTTCACATAAGGTTGCCAGGTAGAACATCTTCTAGGGAAAGCCTTCTGCCTTCGCTCATAAATGAAACCAATAATCTTAATCTAAAATTCCCAATGGCGTTCTGGCTAACTCTGCAACAGTAATTGCTCATGTACATATTAACAACTCTCAAAACCCTGGACCTCACTGACTAATTAGAACAATCTGTCTTGATATGTAGATGTAATGGTTGTTAATATAAGAGCCACACTCTGGAAGAACTGGCCTTCAAAAGAGCATTTTCATAGCTGCACAGCTAACTCCCAGTCTTGCATGTGGAGGATAAATGTGGTTATTTGGGAGTAACTAATTGATCTGGGCTTGAATTTTTAAAAGAGAGATTTTTAAGGGAAGGATTTGTTTCTTTCAACACTTAATTTTTTTTTTTTTTTTTGGTCAGTCATGGAGCCTGGATACTGTCCCTAAGATCTTTTGCTCAAGGCTAGTGCTTGAGCCACAGTGCCATTTCAGGGTTTCTGTTGGTTAACTGGAGATAAGAGTCTCAAGGACTTTCCTGCTTGGGTTGGCTTTGAACTTTGATCCTCAGATTTCAGGTTTCTGAGTAGCTAGGGGTGAGTCACCAAAGCTTTCTTTTTAGTGAATGAGTTAAAAAATTTCCATTCTCATGAATTAGCCTCTTTAAAAACAACTAGCCCTTAAGAGACATTCTCAGCAGATATTACTTCTTATCCTGTTATGGGATTGTAGACATTAATTCTGGAGACTCAGTGACAGACAGATCTCTCTCCTCCAGAAGTTTACATTCAGCCAAGCTGAAGAGTCTTGCTGATGAAAGGGAAGGGAGTTAATCAACAAGCAACTGCGAAGAAAAGTGGAAATGAGAAAGAAAGTGACTGAGTTGGAGAGGAGAGCACATATAATGCTGTTATTGGTAAGATTAGGACAGGAAGGAGCCAGAGAAAGAATAACCAGGGAGAGAGTAGTCTTGGTTGTGTGGGGGGGGGTGGGGGAGAGAACCAAACTGGTGAAAACAGGATAGAAAGATCACACCTCTAGTCTGGCTCAAGTGGTAAAGTGACAGAACAAAAAAGCTAAGGGGGAATGGGAGGCCCTGAGGCAAGCCTCAATACTGGCCCCAAAGAAAAAAAAGATGTTCACAACTGGGCCTCTTCTACTAACCACTCATCTCTGCCCAAGAGCCTTCATTTCTCTCCTGAAGTGTAACGTTCATCTTCTCACTGGGCTCTCAGCAGCCATAGACAGTTGCCACTCTCAAGGTCAATGAGAGGTACCCTTCTAAAAGACAAGCCAGCCCACCATGCTCTCCTACTGAAAACACTTCCTGGCGTCTTACCTTGCCTGACATAAAAGCTCAGGACTTCCCTTAGTGCACCATATCTCACACCTTGATACTGTCATCCATTGTTGCCCCTGTTCACCTTCTGCAACAGTAATGGTACAGACCAAACCTGCCGCAGGACCTCAACACAGGATGAAGTCAAAGCCTCCTGGAAGCAATCTATTCTGTGTCCCACATCCCACACAGGGAAGACTGCTGACCTAATGAATGAACAAATACCACTGTGCATGCAGACACCAGAGAGGAGGCGTACTATAACCTTGCACACAGCATCATGGCCTGGGAATGAGGGCCCTGGGACTCCTTGGGGCAGCCTGTTCCCAGAGTGACCTCATCATCAGCCACACAGGATATGCAAACCAAGAGTCCCACAGTCAAGCAATGCAGGGAAATTCTCCCTAAAATGAAAACCATGCAGGTTTCTTACCTTGAATATTTCACAGATCTACTATATTTGCCCATTACCAAGCCCTAAAGAGAAAGATGGATTAGCACTATAGTATTTCCTAAATGTATTTGACTGACCATGGATCTCTTTTTATGCAGTATGTTTAGAAAGACTAATAGAATCCAGAAAATATCCAGGAGGCCGTATTATTCTGCAGGGACAACTGAATATGGTTGATATTCCAGTGTACACTTACCAGCCTGATAAGGAGATGGAGAGTAAAGAAGAGACAGAGTCACAGGTAGATGCAAACTCAAGAGGAAGCATGAGAAATGGTAGGAAACCAAGGGAGAACTCACTTCCTGATCATGAAGGCATAAGCTGAGAGCATCCCCTACTGTACTGAACCAATGCACTAAAGGCTTTTGCGGGAAGACTCTCGAGTTAAGGCTGCATTCTGTGTGGAAAGTGCTAGAATTTACTACTAAACATCCCTATCTTACAGGCACAAACCTGAGATTTTGAGTCACATCTTTTAAGGTATCTTCAAACATGCACGAGATGAAATGTCTATTTTTACATAATAAGATAGGGTTTGGGTTGAATTTGTCCAGCTGGTGTCTGCATATCCCAATAAATGTATCCAAACACAATCTGTGCTCCAAACCCTGCCAGGCAGACAATCTGAATCAGGAAGGCTCCGAAATTTCCTTTCTATTCCATTCAGGGGAGCTGCTATGAATTTCTGTGTCAGGGATCTAAAGTGGTGAGATGAAATAAACTTTCTTTCCAACTTAACTTCTTTCTATTCTTTGTAAATCTCTCTGACTGTCCCTTCTGAGTGGCAGGAGCACTAAAGAAGTTAGAAAGGCTTTAGATTTAAGGTGGCTTGAAACCTTTCTGCTCAACTTTTGACAGGACAAAATAAAAAGGTAGGGGTGGGTGGAGGTGTAGAGCCACAGTCCCATAAATCCTCTTAACCTGAATTACAATACATCTGATCTGGCTGCATGAGGTGTCTACTTTCAGTGTACAAAGGTCTCTCCAGCCAGCTTTATTTGAGGTTGGTTTTTTTTTTTTTCCAGCTTGGAAATGGATTCTGAGAAGAATAGTGCTCAAAGCTTTGGGAATAAATGGAAAGGAGAAAAATAAAAAAGGGGAAAAGGCAGAAAGCTAATAAAGGAAAAAGACCTATGACACAGGAGATCTTTGCAACAAGAAAGTCATATCCCAACACCAAACTGAAGTATTGTAAATATGTATCTTAAATCTCAGGTATATAATATGATACTTAGAGATAGAGTAAAATGATTATTAGGGTGGAACAAATGAACATATCCAATATCTTCAATAGGTACTCGCATTTGCTCTGTGTGGCAAGCTATAGAAAATTTATTTAGTGATGATATCCCCCCCTCCCTCCCTCCCTCCCTCCCTCCCGCCTTCCTTCTTTCCTTCCTTCCTTCCTTCCTTCCTTCCTTCCTTCCTTCCTTCCTTCCTTCCTTCCTTCCTTCCTTCTTCCTTCTTTCCTTCCACTGGGGCTTGAACTTAGAACTTCATACTCAGCTTGCTTGGCTGGTGCTCTACCACTTGAATCACACCTCCAAGCCCAGCTTCATGTTCCTTATTTTGGAGATGGAGTCATAGGGACTTTTTTTTTTTTAACCCAGCTTGGCTTCAAACTATGATCCTAAAGATCTTGTTTCCTGAGTACCTAGAATTATAGGTGTGAGCCATCACTGTCTGGTTCCCTTTCACCCTCTTTCAATGTAGCTTCTTAAAAGACAGACAATGTATAGATTTCATTATATTTGTTCTCAGACAGCACAGCTCTAAATGATTAGACTACAGTGGTCAATTCAGTTAAAAACTACTTTTTTTCAGTTGGGTTCTACTGTCTCACGCCTGTAATCCTAGCTACTAAAGAGGCTGAGCTCTGAGAACCATGGTTCAAAGTTAGTGTAGGCAAGAAAAGTCCTTGAGACTCTTATCTCCTATTAATCACTTTATTTTAAAAAGTGAGGAGTAGAGCTGTGATTCAAGTGATAGATTGCTAACCTGAAGCTAAGAGTCAGAGATAGCACCCAGACCCTGAGTTCAAGGCCCAGGACCAGAACAACCACCACAGATATTTCTACACAAATATCTGACAAGACTTCCTATCCCCTTCATCCCTTCTTTTTATCTCTGGCAGCCATCCATAATCATTTGAAGCACCTTTGAAAGCAGCAGTTAAAATTGTAGTGACATTTGGACTACATCAGTAGTTCCAAAAGCAATGGAAAGAAAAACAGCAAAATTATTAAAAATACAATTTTTTAAAAAGACAGTTTAGGTGGGGGTTGTGGGAGACCAGTTTCAAGCACAGTAATAGTGAGTTTCCCTTGTGTTCTCCTTACAACTATAGGAATACAACCATTCCATCTTTAATGGGTGTGGTAAGAGTCACTCTTTCATAAGGTTGATGTGAAACTTAAGGGAGGAAACATCTGGAAAATTCCCCACCATGCTTATTATATGTGCATTACAATCAGATGACGGTTTTGACCCCACCAACCTCACCAGTAACCTTATTTCTTGGTCGCTGGAAGATCTACAATTCCTTAAGTTTCTACTTTGAGAACAACTCCAATTTTACCACATTTGATATTCAGAGAGCATCTTTCTCCTTAGCTGTATGTAACTCTCGGTACGACTCAATCAGCGATCAGCACGCCACATGTCGATGACATACCATCAAACGGCCCTGAGCCAAGTTCACATCTAAAGATGACTGTGAGGAGGACTGTCAGACATCACACCAGGGACAAGGCTGCTTTTTAACCCTCACAAAATCTGCTCTCTGGCTTTGTACATCCATGCATTAACTTCTCCATGGAGCATCCTCTTAAGTACCCAGACCTCCTCAAACGCTCCTCTCATATGAAAGCTCAGGCAGATGGAAATTAAATATTATATTAAGAAAGGATGAAACATCACTGTAAAATGGAATCTTCATTTCAACAGAGTCACTAAATTTCAAGCAATCCTCTTGCCATTGAAAGGAGTCGTGTCTGAGGTAAGCCTGACTATACCACAGGATGGCGAACACCATGGAAGCACAGAAGCTGCTCTCTAACACTTCCAAGCATCTCACAAAGAGACAACTCAGGTATCAGGGCCTGTCTGAAGCTCCGTGGGCAAAATCTGTGAAGAAAGCCTGTTTCAGAGGTCCTAAAGCCACTTTAGGTGCTGGGTGCTAATGGCTCATACCTGTAATCTACTCAGGAGGTTGAGACATGAGCATCTTGGTTCAGAGACAGGAAAGTCCACAAGACTCTTATCTCCAAGGAACCTCAGAAAACCAGAAGTAGTGCTGTGGCTCAAAGTGGTAGAGAACTAGCCTTAAGGAAAGACACTCAGGGACAGCACCTAGGCTCTGAGTTCAAGTCCCACAATAGACCAAAAATTTTTTTTTTAATTTAAAATAATAAAATAATAAAATAAAACCACTTCAGGAATTTACAGAGGGTACAACAGGTGGGAAAAGAAGGTATGCGACTGCCAGGTTTTTAAAAGAAATATTTTAGCCGCCACCCCTCTAAAGACAAACCAAGCATATATCAAACTCATAGCTCTGAACAATTATTTATTTTCAACAAACAATATTTCTTTTCAGTTTTCAAGGTGGTCCCACATCACTCTCCGTGCCTCTATTTGTCCTACGAATTATGAACTGAAGGAGACCGGGGTTTTTGGAAACCAACATTTTTTTCCCCAAGACTGATGTAAAGTTCCAAGTTCAAGGAAAAAAAGGAGAGGGACTGATCCCATGTAGGTTTGGGGGGGAAAAACTGTGTTAAATAGCAGGGCAAGTGGTTACTGGAAACTGAATGGAGGAGCTCCTACTTGCTAGGCAGTGGTCTACCATTTGGGGCATTATTGTTACTTAGCTTCTGAGTTTATTCTTTAGATAAGGTCTCCCACTTTTGTTCAACACTGGCCACTGACTGTTCTCTCTCAAACAGTTAGATGACAGGCATAAACCATCATCTGAGCCTTGTTTTTGGAGATAAGGTCTGGTTACCCCCCCCACCCCTCCCTGAGAGCTGACCTAGATACTCAATCTTCCTAATTCTGTCTCTAAAGTACCAGGAATTATAGATGTGAGCCACCACACCCAACAACAGATTCATTTAAAGCCCGACCCTCCAAAGACCTTAATATGCCAATGAATATCATAAATCTTCCAGAAAACATGTCACGTTTAAACTTGTTTCCAACAGAATACAGTGAACCTCGCACCAAGTCCATACTTTAGATCCACCCACTATGAAAGCCTGAGATTAGCATGGGCTTTGGTGCACAGATGTGCAGGAGCACATTTGAGTTCTGTAGCAGCCTGGCAAGAATTCAGATCCTAGGAGCTCTAGCCACAAGATCACAGCAAGATGCTGTGCAGCCAGAGTGTGACTGAACCAAGATCCATGTCATCAACAGAAAGGAACATTGCCTGTCTCACTCAGCGTAGGAAGGCAGGGTCTGAACAGACAAAGGAAACAGAAGAGTGAAATGGTCACTAAGGGGCTGTGGAGAGTGGAGACAGCTACAGGTCCGGGCAGAACAATGTAGAATAAACAGGGAAGCAGGCACAAAATGAAGGCTGAAACTTTCTCCCCTGTACTGGTTCATCCTTCACCTTCATGAAGAACATTGTATAGGATCACAAGAGAGAAGTCAGGAGGAAGGAGAGAAAAGGACCTGGACATATCTGGAGACCCAGATAGACAAATAATTAAACATACTTCTGTTCTGGCTGATAACTACCCTGTGCTCTTTGAAACACACAGGAATAAAGCCACACCAAACCTGAGATCCATACAGTAGTCTTGGACATCTTTCAAAATACGACTGAAAAGTATCTCTTTAATATAAAAGCTTGGAATAAAATCTCATTGGATGGTAAAGACTGATGTGAAGAGAGATGAAGTAGCTTAGACTTCTGATGTTTCTACTTAGTATTCGCCTGCTTGTTTCAGAAATCATGCTTTGAAAGAGATGTGCAGAAAACTATCCCTTGCAAATTAGATGACAAGAATTATAATGCCTTTATTTTAAAAAATATTAATGTAAAATTGTACAAAGATGTTACATTTGATATCTGCAAAAATGCACATAATGTGCTTTAATCTAATTCACCCAGTCTGTTACTTTCTTAAGACTTCTCCCTCTTGCCCTGTCTTCTGAACAGTTTTTAGTAGGTCTCACTATGTTATTTTCATATATATTCATATATATATTTAGAAGGCCTCACTATGCTATTTTCACATATATATTCATATATATATGAAGATAGCATATTATATATTCATATATATGAAAATAGAATATTACATATATATTATATATGTACGTATATATGTGTGTGCATGTGTATCATAATCACTCTATCACCGCCTTCTTTTTCCCTGCTACAACACTTTTCTTCAGAATACTAAAAGCTCAAACATCTGGACTGCAGGGTTGTAGACAAGGGATTATAGACCTCTAGCATATGGTAATGTGTACGTGGTACACATGAAGAAAAATATCTTTCCCGCTATTCACTTTGTAAGATGGTCTAAACAGAGCTGAAATGAACCAGCTGTGAGTTTCCCTGGAAAGGGCACACACAATCAATTTGGATCATTTAAACTTATTGAAGACTTCAACTCATAAAGCACCAATAAGTCTGAATCAACAACTCCTGCAATTTCTTATTGTAATAAATACGATTTTAATTACCTCAGACAACAAGCAAGCAATGAACCTCTACTTTAATGGAGCTCTCAGAGGTTTCATCGGGAGGTTGCTCTTGAATTAACTCCAATTCAGTTACTAGTGGAAACAAGGCAGGATTCAATTCCTATTAGTGTTTATACAAACCTTTATTTAGCTTACCAACCGAAGAACATGGGGCAACTGTGAAAAAGTGGGATTAGGATAGGGGACAAGCCGTCAGATAAAACTGTGATGTAAAAGACTGCCACGTTTAGTGATATGTATCTTTAATACCAGCTACTCAAAGGCAGAGATAGAGAGACCTGTATGTAGTTCAAAAACTAGGCCCTACAAAAGGTTAGCTATACCCATCTCAACAAATGAGCTCAGCATGGTGGTATATGGCTGTGATTCCAGCTACATAGGATGTGATATCAAAAAACTGGTATCACATCTAGTACTGGCACCCAAAAACAAACAAATCTAGCTAGCTGTGTCCAGTCACTCAAGCATTACACTGCAAACACCTAAGAATACTGGCTATTGAAGAGCTTGGGTTTTGTTTTGACAAGGACTTCACCGTTCACTTCTAGACTGGATGTTTTGAAATGTAGGAAATGCTCAACCAAATCTAGGATTACAGCCAGGCAATTGCGGAGAGATCTAATTTCTGGATGACCTCAAAGAATTCCTGGGAAGCAGTAAATCTTACAAAGGTGTGTTTGTTGCAATTTGTCCACAGGGAGCAGGCCCAGTTTTGTAGGGCACATGTTTAGAATTCAGCCTGCGGTGCTGCCAGAACTCCCATGATTGCGACTATTTCTCAAGTAGGGTCTAAAGGAGCAGACCAGCACTGCTATTACACAGAAAGTAAGATACACTTGCTCACAGAAAGGACAAACCAACAAACAAAGGGCTTAAGAAACAAGTCCTTAGTGTTCAAATATGTTTAGAATGATACTCCAGTGATAAAGCAAGGCTCCATTACACTCAACACTCTTCTGTGTCTGTCTGCTCCAGCATCTTTCAACTGTCCCATGAGTGACATCCTTGGAGCCGGGCTGGTCTGTGCAGTGAGTGAACTGATCAGCAGCAGCCTGGGTGGCTAACTCTACTGGAAACTATTATCAAAGTCCTGCCCAAAATGATGATGGCCAAAATATCTCTAGGTATTTCTTCATGTCCTGTGGCCATGGTGGCAGCAAAAAAGGACTTTGTCCCCAATAGAAAAACATTGCCATATTCTACCAGTCCCAGGCTAACCTTCAATAAAGACTTGCTGGTCCTCACATAGAGTAAATACAGAATAAATAGTATCACCAATAGGCCAATTCTTCCATGATACTCTGAAAATTTTCTTAATTTCCTTTTAGTTTTTTAGCATAAAAAGTAGTGATTGATAGCTAGATAGCTAGATAGATGAACCGACACTGAGATATTTAAATGGTATAAATACTTGCTGGGTACCAGTGTCCACTCCTGAAATCATAGCTACTCAGGAGGCTGAGATCTAAGAACCACATTTTGAAGCTAGCTCCAGGCAGGAACGTCCAGGAGAATTTTGCCTCCAATTAAACATTACAAAAGCCAGAAATGGCTCAAATGGTAGAGCATTAGCCTTGAGGCAAAAAAGCTCAGGAATAATGCTTAAGGCCATTAATTCAAGCCCCCAAACTGGCGTGCCCCCCCCCACACACGCCCTCACACAGAAAGCAAACAAACATTAGGAAGACAACGATTGTTAATAAAGAGCTCAATGAGCAATACAACATCATATAAAATATCACAGGCATGTAAGGAACGAAAGTGAGCAACTTTCGTATGTATATTTTAACATTAAATTGGATGCAGTTACCTTTAATCTCTGTAATTCATGTTCCTCCCAATATAGCACTAAGTACTTTAACATGTTTATCACATTTTCAGGAAGCAAGTTATGAACCAGACAAGCTTCAATGATAAATTCAATTAATATAGGCAGGCTTGCCATCTGACATTACTTAAAAGAAAAAAAGAAGCAAGTAACTTAGTCAAGCAGTAAGTCTGGGCACAGGAGCTGCCAGAGCTGAATTCCATGGCTCTCATTAAGTAACAGAAACCAAAATATACTTTGTAAGTCATAAGGTCTCAAAACCATGGGGAGTCTATTTTATTTTATTCTTTTCTACATTCAAGCATAAGGAGGAGACATCTTGGCAAGGGATGAAGTGATTACAAATGATGCTGATGTTTTCAGTTCCTTGCTCTAAAGACCTTCTCTTCCAGGGTAACCACAAGACAAAGTTTTCAAACTTTTAAGCACAGACCTTTTGTCCAAAACATTAGCTGAACAAATGGTAACCCAATTCTAGGACAAAGAGGCTTCAGAGTAAAGCTGGCTAGTGCAGATTACCTCTTCCATTCCCGCTACCCAGGGAAGCCTGTCCACAGACAAGAAGGGATTTCTATTTAGCAATATGCTGGAATTTTGCTTCTAGGAATCAAGTTTTCCAAGTATGAATAAAGTCAGACTTCCAAGAAATGAGTCATTCCATTCAGAGGGTGAAAGGGATCCCATTAAGCAGAAATCCTACTCCGGAGACATATAATTAGTGTGACGAGAACAGGAAGTTCCAGAGTCCTAGAACCGGGAGGATATGGGCACTGAGAAATTGTTAGCTCAATGAAAAAGAAAAAAAGCAGCATTTACTTAGAGTAGCTAACTCTGGTTTCCCCAGGAACAGTGGATAGGGAAGACATCTATGTCAGTGTAAGCATGTAATACTGTGTCATGTATGGTCTGATTTTCTTTCACACCCCCTAGATCCTGATTCCTTTCTCCAAGGCATACCACAGAAAAACTAGAATCCCTCTTGCACAGGTGGGTCATGCTACCATTCCCCTGCCCTTCTGTCTTGAAACTGCCCGCAGAGACAGCTTTTGGTCCTCCAATGGTGATGACCTTCTCACAAGAACATGGCCCTGGAAAAGAAATGTCCTTCAGCTCTTTCCAGAAGAAAAAAAGAGGAACAGGAGAAGCAGCACCTGGTACAGAGCCCTAGTTGCTACTTCATGGATGTGAAATGTCCAGGATGCTGTGAAATCATCATTGCCTTTAGCTAAGCACAAATAGTACTTTTGTGTGGTGGCTGCTTCATAGTCAGATGACAGCTGACATCAGGGAAAGCTAGGCTTACAGAGAGATGTTCCTTCAGGAGGAAGCAGCACTAAACGTCTTATGAACTGTGGTGAGTGAGGAAGCCACGCCAATAAACTTATTTTGGAAGGGGAAGAGGAAGAAAGGAAGGAAGGGAAGGAAAGAGGGAAGGAAGGAAGCAAGGAAGGGAGGAAGAGAGAAAGAAAGGGAGGAGAAAACATGGGGAGGGGGGCTGAAGTGAAGGAGAGAGGGAGGGAGGAAGGGAGGAAAGGAGAAAGGAAGGAGGAAGGAGAAAACAAAATAAATGTTTCCCAGATTTCAGTGAGCTGCTCTAACAAATTAATAATATCAAGATGGGATCATGGAAAATCTAACTTGTAGGTGGTTGTTAAGAATGACCAGGGGTATAGAGTGCTGACTGAACCATCACTTTAAACTCTCTCCTCAGCTAGACAGGGTCGGAGTGGAACTAACTTGAAGAGATAACCAGCTGGTGAATTTCTAATTGGCTATCTCTGGGATAAAAGCCCCACATATTTGGGATCACAGAATATTTGTTTCCCCACATCCTCAACAGCATCTATAAACAACGAGACACCACTGATTTTCTTATTGTAGAGGTCCTTTACCTAAGCTTCTAGGAGAAGGTTCATACACAGGCTAGGGAAAAAGATGAAATGCTAACAAATCAGAGGCACATCCATGTGTGGACACTTTCAGTCCCTTCTTTCCAGAAGGCCCCTCTCGCACTCATCCGATCACCAAATCATTAATACCTTAAACGAAATTATGAAATAGCATTGGGTTGCAAACATTCCTTGCCTTTTGATTAAAACATGGTAAAATCTTACAGTCACTCAGTGCTTTCAGTACAGCAGAGAATGGTGCCAGCCCCGTTTAGTTCTTCAACAAATTTGTAAGCCTGGCACTATTTGTAGGTGCCATGATGATATATGTATGTGTGTGTGCACACACGCATGCACATACATGTGCATACACACGTGTACATGCTTCCATCTAAAGTTCCTGGCTCCTGACTCCCTCTCTAAGGCAGATCACAGAAACTAGAATCTCTCTTCCAGTGCAAGGCTAACCACACAGAGAACTAATTCATCAACAAAGATGTTCACCATAATTCACACATGGACCATGGCTAGCAGCAGAAGTGATGCTCCACTCTGAGCTAACATTAATGAAGGACTGGAGACCCATTCCCTCCTTTGTCCCTGCACGTTACTACAGAACCTCTGGCATCCACACCTATGTTCTTCTCAGTGGCGTGGATTTGTGAGAAGATGGGAACAAATGTCTAAGAGCTGAACCAAAATAGATATCCATTAATCCCTGCATACTGAGTGGTGACTCATTCCCCTTTCTCTCTCCCGCCACTCCAATTTCCCTCCCCCCACGGCCTTCCCCAGTGGTTTTAGCCTTTTCATCCACAGCTGGCTGGAGCACAAATCATTTTTCAAACAAGTTCACAATGAAGAGAAAGATCTGGAGACTCCAATTTTGGATGCCACTTGCTTTCCCATTTCTTAAAAAGGTAACAATAAAGTCACCCAGGTTCCACACAAATGTCACCTTCAGAAAGCAGGGTTTCAGAAACAGAGCGGAAAAAGGAAACAAGCCATCCACGTCATCAACCAGGGAGGGCTGAGTGTGTGCGCATGTGTCTCTGTGACCACTCTCAGGCTCTCCATTTAGAACAAAGATGAGCAACTAGGATGGCCAACTACGTAGTAGGTCTACATAGAGATTCGGGGTTCCGAAGGTATGAGAGGAGGTTCTGCCCGACTTTCACTTGCAGAACAACTGCAGGGGAAGGACCTGGCAGGATTCATTTGAGCACCCCCACACAGCACAGTTATATTCAGATTCTCTCACCTCCACGGGAAACCTTCTGCCGTTGACACTGTGCTCGGAGCCCGCAGAGCCATTGCTGTGGCCCCAGTGGAATTCCACCTTCTCAGCTTTGAATCTGCCAGGCAGGCCAGCGCCACTGACGAAATAGTCATCTTTCAGAAGGATGGCAACTGTGCAAAAGGGAAAGAAGAGAGAAATCAGTGAGCTTCAAACTCAGGCTTAGGATGTCTCCCATTGCTTGTAAGGAAGCTCACAATTACCATGATGCCAATTATTTCCTTACGTACCTATTAACAAACAAGTCAAATCCATCAGGCTGCATAAACTAGGACATCTCAGCTACAGATCCAAGAGAGCTGGGATTACCAGTTGGATCTAAACTGTGACAATTCCCAGGGAAATACCTCAGAATTTCTAATTCTGTTTAACAGATGGGGAGAAAGGGAGATGATGAGAGAAGTAGCCTGGTTTCACTGTCTACAAAATTTAAATGACAAAATTAACTGGAGCCTGAGAAGTTTCTTTTGAAGCACATTCCCAGGGATTTCCCAAGATTCAAGATCTAGAATGAAATAGGAAATACTCAACATATACCAGACTGGAGAGAGGCACATTCCTTCCATAAGAAAACTGAAGCAAGGTATCAGGGGGAAACAAAATTGCAGTTCTTCTACTATTAAAGATATTGTATGGGGAAGATAGGATTTGGGAGTACAGTCTTTAAGTATGATAACTATATTCAAGAAAGCATACTGTGAAATCTAATCATAAGGTCACTGAAATATTGCCAGATAATTTGATTTCCCCTGCTGCTTCTATCTCCAAGCAGAAGAACATTTTCCTTCAGCTCAGGAGAAAGAACACATGCACAGCACAGAACTTAAACCAATCCCAACTCCAAATTTCAAAAACATACCTCCTTCCTTGGATCTCGAGAAAAAGGATTCAAGAAAAATTTGCTTTGTTGCTTTGTATGTCCCTCCCCCACGGTATAACCCCTGCTTTCACTGTATTTGATGTTGGTATAATTTGTGGAGGGGAAGGGAAAAAACAAATCATTTAAATAAGGATACAGGTGGACCCATTGCAACAATGAGATGTACAAGTCATTATGTCAAAAACGAAAAAATGGTGGGGGGGGGAGATGGTTGGGTAGGGGGGACAAGGGGAGAATGGGATGTGAAGGGTAAACAAAGGAGGAGGCTACAATGCTTGATAAGAAATGTACTCATTATCTTGCCCATGTAATTGTAACCCCTCTGTATAGTATTTTCACAATAAAAAAATTTTCAAAAAAAAAGAATAATTTGGATTTGTGTTAACAGAATATAATTCTTTTTGCAAAAGAAAAGTAATCTCTCTCTCTCTCTCTCTCTCTCTCTCACTCTCTCTCTCTCTCTCTCTCTCTCTCTCTCTCTCTCTCTCTCTCTCTCTCTCTCTCTCTCTCTCTCTCTTGCTCTCTCTGGGTCTGGGCACTGTCCCTCAGCACTTCAGCTCAAGGCTAGTGCTCTACCACTTGAACCACAGTGCCACTTCCGGCTTTTTCTGTTTATGTGGTGCTGAGGAATCGAACCCAGGGCCTCATGCATGCAAGGCAAGCACTCTACCACTGAGGCACCTTCCCAGCCCAATGGTTTGTGTTGTAAGCGACAGTCTCTTTTTTTCCTCTTGTAAAGTAGATTGATTCATTCACTCAACAAGTTCTTAGTAGCTGCCAGAAAGTCATGTAACATGTCAACCAACCCACTGAATGGCTGTGACCAAAGTTAAGCTGATGTAAGCCATGGGAAATGAGGGTTCCCCAGATCTTGTCTCTTCATCCCAAAGAGTTCCTACTTAAGAGCCTTAGAAATTCTGCATAAAAATTAGGTCTCCATAAAAGATAAGGAGTAGACTAATGACCCATTTCTAAAACAGGGCAATTAGTTTCAGTACTTTGCAATATAAAAAAAGCATTAGAAGCAAGTAAAGAAATCCGGCTAATATAAATCCCTTTTTAGTGCATTCAAACGGCACTTTTTGCTCCAACATCTGAAAAATATACAGTGAATG
This sequence comes from Dipodomys merriami, assembly GCF_024711535.1. Taxonomy (NCBI): domain Eukaryota; kingdom Metazoa; phylum Chordata; class Mammalia; order Rodentia; family Heteromyidae; genus Dipodomys; species Dipodomys merriami. Next base: position 20,318,373 of record NW_027202604.1, on the reverse strand, counting down.
TTCAATTAGGGGGACAGGGAATTAAAGGCTAAAAATGAAGTAAAAGCAAGTGTGTCTTGTGCCAATTAAACACACCCTGGCAGTATTCCAACTTTACTCTGTTTGGGGCATGCTTTAGAAAGGAGGTTGGCACACTTTTCCCTTAAAGGGCCATTTGATAAGTACTTTATAGGCTATGCAGAACACTGAGTCTTTGGTGCTCTTTGTAGTATAGAAACAGCAAAAGGTAACCTATGGATGAATGACAAGGTGATGTTCCAATAAAACTTTATTGAAACACATGGCAATCTGAGTGTGATACCATTTTCACATATCACACAGTATTCTTTTCTTCACTGCTTCCAATCATGAAAAATATAAAAATACCAGGCATCAGTGACTCATGCCTGCAACTGTAGAACTCAGGAGATTGATCCCTGAGGACTGTAGTTCAAAGCCAGCTTATGCAGGAAAGTCTATGGGACTCTTATCTCCTATTAACTATCCCCCTCCCAAAAAAAAAGCTAGAGGTGGAACTGTGGCTAAGTGGTTAAGCCGAGTCTTAGTGAAAAAGCTCAGAGACAGCACCCAAGCCCTGAGTTCAAGCCCCAGGACCATCACAAAAAACAAACATATATATATACACACATACATATACAGCACATTATTGTAACATACACAGAATAGTATATGATACCACCACTAAAACTTTCTAATATCAAAATACCTAGGCCTTAGCTCAATTCTGCCTGCTATATAATATATAAACTCTATATATAAAATTTTTGCCTCCAAAACATAGAGGCATCTGTTATAATACACCAAGGGACGCAGCAACATCCTATAAATATTTGATTTTACCTAAATCATTTATGTCTCTGTCAGGGGTCATTTTACTTGTTTTATATTAATTATTAAAGGCATAATTAGGGAACCGTACAAAATGAAACATTAATCTCATTTTTCATTTTGTGGAATTTCTCACCACACACACACACACACACACACACACACACACACACACACACACGCATATACAGCATACTATATCACCTTCCAAAAATTGCCTTTTTTTTTTTTCTGTTTACATAGAAATCTGGGAGAAGCACTTTCCCTGCTCTCATGTAATGATTTTCTAATGAACACTGATCACCACACTGGCTTGACTCACCATGGGGCAAAGTCAGTTGCCATAGGACACATGGGATCTTATCAGTATGCATTCATCTCCTTTAGCTTGCAAAAGCATTATGCCCTCAAGTACCTTATCCTACATCTCTTGTGCCTCAGGTTCCCCCTGGTTCACCTGGGGATGAAAATAATAATGCCCTGCCAGGTTTTTTTGTCCCCTGAAGAAAACCATAGGCCAAAATCCTAGTCCAGTGTTAGGAAGGCAGCCAGCACAGGCCCAAGGACACCTATTGCTGATTATTTCTAGAATCCAGGGCAGAGTTCCTGTATAGCACAGAAGGCTGGCACTCTCATTCCAATTGGAGCTCCATTCTAAAGCAATATTGTCTTCAAAGACAGAAGTAGTTTGAAGTAGGGACAAAATCACAGCATAAGTCACCATAGCTAAGATATGGAACCAACCCAGATGCCCCTCAGTAGACAAATGCCTCTCAATAGATGAAAATGTATGTATGTATGTATGTATGTATGTATGTATGTATGTATGTATGTATACACACATGTATATGTATATATGTGAATATATTCATATATGTATGTATGTATGTATATATATATGAATATATATATATATATATATATATATATATATATATATATATATATATATATATATATATATATACACATTCTATGCTTCCATCAGAAAGAATGACACTGCCCCATTCGTTAGGAAATGGAGACCTGGGGAAAAATCATATTAAGTGAAGTAGGCCAGTCCCAAAGAAATATTGGTCCTATGGTTTCCCTTATTGGAAATAATTAGTATACATATAGGATAATCTTATCAAATGAGCAGAAAAATCTCAAAAAGCTTATATGATCATATAAGATGATGCTAAGTGAAATGAACCTCAAGATAGGGATACAAAAAGTTTTTCTTTGTTGTTGTTTTTCATGTACTGTGATTTTAAGGGGGGAGGTTCTTTTGTATGTTCATCCCCCATGTATATTCCCTATTGTCACTGTACTTGATTTTGGTACACTGCATCTTGTATATGCATTTGTCTAATTTGGGGAGGGGAAGGGGAATAACAAAATGCTGAAACAAGGACACAGGATGACCCATTGCAACAATGATACTCACAAGACACTAGGTTGGAAATAAACTTTACAACTTTTTGTTGGCGGGGTGGAGGGGGGGGGCGGGAGGGGAGGGATAGTAGGAGAAAAACAAAGGAGGGGGTAACAATGTTCGACAAGAAATGGACTCATTACCTTACTCATGTAACTGTAACTCCTCTGCATGGCACCTTTGCAATAAAAAAAAATAAAAACAAACAAAAAACAAAACAGGGCAGGTGGGATGTGGCCCAAAACTTTTCTGTAAGTTTCGTCCAAGGTGCAGTTCTCACTTCATTAAAACACACAGCGAAGGAAAAAGGAGAGGGAAAGAGAGGGAGAAGTGGGGAGAAAGACAGGGGAAAGGGGGGAGAGGAAGAGAGTTATGTCCTTTTGTAGATTATTTCTGTCCTTCAGATCATATCAAGGAAAAGAAAACCTGAGTTTTTTGATCATGTAAACCTCTACTTTTTCATGACACTCACTCATTTCTCAATTTCCATTCAAGACTTAGAATTTAGTAACAAAGGTAACTGTGACATTTTATCCATTATATATATATATGTATATGATATATATAGTTATATATATATATATATATATATATATATATATATATATAGTTAACAGTAAGTTCACTTGGTGACCACTAGCACTGTTGTCCCCATTTATGGTGTTGATAAAAAGTTTTCTTTGAGCTGTACACTGGTGGCTCACATCTATAATCCTAGCTACTCAGGAGGCTGAGACCTGAAGACTGGTTCAAACCCAGTCTGGGCAGACAAATCCAAAAGACTGGTATCTTCAATTAACTAGCAAAAAAATGGAACTGGAGATGTGGCTCAAGCGGCAGATTGCCAGCCTTAGGTGAAAAAGCTCAGGGAGAACATGATCACCCCACTCTCTCCCAAAAAGGTTTTCTATGAAAATTATTTCATTGAATTGAGCTACAATAAGCAAAAACTAAGAAAACTAGTAAGCACATAATACTATAAGAATAAATAAAAACAAAATTTGTAACAATGGCAGGAATAACTGGGTATGAATACCACAAAAAACTAGGAAATGTGACAAACATATAGTTCAGCATTGGGAAGAAGGTGTTATAGAATGAAGCATCTATGATTCCTCCCCTTAATTCACAATAAACCAAAATCCTAATTCCTTATGTAATTATATTAGGAAGTAAAGCTTTGGCAAAAGACCAGAGTGGAATTCTCATAGACAAGATTAGTGCCCTTCATGCCAATTTTTTTCTTTTTTGCAGGACTTCCAGAAGTAGTTTATAAACTAACATTAACATGTGTATATCATGCAGGGCTGAAGCAAATGCTGTGCATACAACTGCAGGTGCTTGGAGTTGGAGAAAAACTAGTTGCTTACTATCTTATTCCTTCCTATATTTTAACACTGTCAGAAAAGTCCAGCATGATTGCATCTTAACAGAACAACTCCAGACCCCTTCCTAGCATATTCAGTCTACTATCTTGTGGCCTATGATAAAAGACAAAAGCCCTTGCTTGAACATCACTTTCCTAATTCCCCTTAGACACTGGCTTTGAGAAATCATTCAAAAATATTTACTGAGAATTTACTGGGAAAGAAGAGGTTAAGTATGTCAGATACATCTTCCACCCTCACAGAACTAATAAGGATCAATGGGAAAGACAGGCCCCAAGTACTAACAAACTAGTAGGAACAAACTTGTCCAAGTTGGACCATTAGTATCAAGTGAGCACCCAATTCCAGATAAGAGAAGGACAGGATAGAACAGAGCTTCTTGGGAGCCATGAGTAAAGGGAGTAGCCAGGGGAAATAATGACAAAAGGGGAACACAATGAGGGAGAAACAGCTTGTGCAAAGGTCCTCTAGACAGAGACACCAGGTACCCAGACAGCAGTGTATGACAAGAGGCTGGAACATAAGGTAGAAGAGGAGCAGTCTATCTTTGTTCTAAGACAAAGGGTCAGTCCTCCATAAGCCTGTCAGACAAAAGGAAAACGAGAGTGAGACAGGCAGCTAAGGAGCTAGGTTTAATTTTCTGGGTATTCTACAGAAAAGGCCTAGGAGAAAAGGAGCAGCCAAAGTTAAGAGTTCCCTGAAGTTATTCGTAGAAGAGATTCTAGGCTTGTTGTGTTCAGACAAGGAAGACATTGGAGATAGGACATAGTTTGGGATTATCCCGGCTCTAACTTAAGCTGAGAAAGGTGAAAGGGATAGATTTGTCAACACGTTAACTGAGCCAGGTATGACACACTGGAGTTTAGCAGAGGATTCTGTACCACAGGAAAGAAGGGGGATTTAAAAATGACCCTGAAACTCAGGGCATTGTGTAATTAGGATTCTGTCATAGGAGAAAGACATACTTACTATGTGAACATAGGGCCTGGGGATAAGGATAAAAGAAGGAAATGGAGCTATGCAGACCAGAAGAGAGTTTAGAATGTTTCTGGCAAAAGACAGAAGCACAGAAATGGCTCCTCATTAAATTCCAGAAGTCAGGTGAAACACGTTCAAACTAAGAGGAAAGAATCTAAGAATTTGCACCTCTGGAATAGCATTATAAGGCAAACAGCCAAAGTAGAAATAGCATTTCCTAAAAGAATAATAGACTTTTAATACAAGCACACAGCTTAAAATTTCTCTTTTAAATAACTTTGATCTAAATGGAAGTGCCAAAGGGTATTCCAGGTATGGGGCTAAGTATAAATCAGGTGAACACCCAGATGTTTTCAACATCTGTTTACTTGACAAGAGTTTTGCTATTAATCAGAAAGTCTGACAGTCACTTCGTAGGTAAAATGACCAATTCTTCAGTGACATAAAGAAAACTCAAAAGATAGCCAGGTGCTGGTGGCTCACGCCTGTAATCCTAGCTACTCAGAGGCTAAGATCTGAGGATAACGGTTCAGAGCCAGCCTGGGCAGGAAAGTCTTTGAGACTCTTATCTCCAATAATCCACTAGAAAACAGGAAGTGGCACTGTGGCTGAAGTGGTAGAGTGCTCACCTTGAGCTGAACAGGGAAGGGACCGCGCCCAAGCCCAGATTTCAAGCCCCAGGACCAATAAAACAAAACAAAACTCAAAAGATAAAACATGTCAGCCAGGAATTATGAGTCCATGTGTTCCACCTTTATGCCTATTAAAGATCATTGAACATTGAGGGTGTGAAGACAGTAATAAAAAATTAAGGTAGTGATTTGGTATCAAGCAAGATGAAATGCACAACAAAGGAGATTTGGGAATCATTTATCCATTTCGTTTATCTACAGGAACCTCCCCATCCAAAGCCATTACAGGTAAAATATATTTTCCTTAACTGAGAACAAACAAAGGTAACTGCTGTCAACAGCAAAATCTCACCTCCATGAATAAAAGAAATAACATTTTTCCCCTGGATAGTACTGGGCACCTAGTCTATATGCTTTTAGGTTGTTCTTCAGATACATTCTAGTACTAACATTCTTAGGCTGGTTTCAGACAGAGATCCTCTTTCAAGTAGCCAAAATTACAGGCATGCACAACCATACCCATCACAATAAAATGATTTCATATTGTAGCTGAGTGCCCATGAACCATGCCTATAATACTAGCTACTCAGGAGGCAGGGATTTGAGGAAACTAATTTGAAGCCAGCCTGGGCAGAAAAGTCAGAGGGACTCTTAACTGCATTAACTATCAAAAAGCTGGAAGTTAAATTGTAGTTCAAGTGGTAAAGTGTTAATCTTTTATTTTTTTGGGGGGGGTCCGGTCGTGGGGCCTGAACTTTGGGCCTGGGTGCTGTCCCTCAGCTCTTCAGCTCAAGGCTAGCACTCTACCACTTGAGCCACAGCACCACATCCGGCTTTTTTCTTATGTGGTGCTGAGGAATCAAACCCAGGGCCTTGAGCATGCAAGGCAAGGGCTCTACCACTGAGCCACCTTCCCAGCCCCTAAAGTGTTTATCTTAAGCAAAAAAAAAAAAATCTCAAGGACAGCGTCCAGGCCCAGAGTTCAAGCCCCAAGACTGTTGTATGCATGTATGCATATTTACACACATACACACACACACACACACACACACACACACACACGCACGCACACACGCACACAGAATAATTTCAAATTCCTTGGGTGGGCAATTTGGTTCAGTGTAGACTACCTGCTCAGGATGTGTGAAGTTCAGCTATTTAAAATGAAGTCAGGAAGAGTCCATACTGGGGAGGAAAAGGGGCCAAGGGAGGGAGAAGAACATCTTTTCATAGGCTGAGTCACAGGGCCTTGTCATACGGCAGGGGTCCAAAGTCAAGGACAAACCAGAGGGGAAAACAAAAGGACAAATGTTTCGAAGATCACAAGGGAAGTCTTCTAAACCACAAAAATAAACACATACATTTACTAGATGTTTCTTTCCAATGAGGTCTCTAAAAGGCTCTTGCATGAACATCACACTGAGGTGAGCAACCCCCATTGTGAAAGTACATCTAGCTCTGGGGGATTTGAGAGGCATTCAAGCAGAAGAAAATCACAGGCATAAAAGTTTGTCAGCCTAGGCATAAAAGTTTGCAGGACTCCATCTCAACCAATGGCTGTGCACGGAGGCTCATGCCTATCATCCCCAATGACAAGGAAAATATAGGCAGTCCAACAGGCCAGCCAGGATATAAAATGAGACGCTACTTTGGAAATAACTAATGTAAAAAGCAGGTAGAAGTATAGACAAGTGGTCTAGCACCGGCCTATCAAGCACAGAGTTTTGAGTTTAATCCTCAGAAGAGGGAATGCGGGAGACAAGGAGGAAAAGAAAAAGGAAGGGAGGAAGAAAGGAGTGAAAAAGGGAAGGAAGGAAGGAGAGAGGAGAGGGAAAGGAAAATTAAACCATGAGTTCTATGTCATCTGGATATTTTTTTTCCCTTAATAAACTTTTGGGCAGAGCTTAATGGCTCAAACCTGTAATCTCAGAAAAGCAGGAGGTTGAGATCAGTAGGATCACAATTCAAGACTAATCATCCCCCCCTCCTCCCATCTCTACAAACAAGCCATGCATGAAGGCTCATGGCTATAAATCCAGAGACCAGCGAGGTATAGATAATAGAATCATAGTCCGGTTTGGTACCAAAAACCAAACCAAAAACAAAACAAAAAAATAAGACTCCATCTGAAAAATAACTACAAACAGGAGAAGCTGGGGATGTCACTCATGTGTGAGAGCCCTTGACTTGCCTCATCTCACCAAAAATGAGGCTTTAATTTCAAACCCCAGTACTGCCAATCAATACATAAATTAAAATAAACTTAATTTTGCCAATAATCAAAGATTTGTGTGTCGTTTATGAAACAATGCAGAGATACTCTGACCCCTTTTCGACCGTTACAAAGCTCAGAAGGACATGTATGCCTTAAAAACAAACAAACAAACAAAAAGCACCCAAACCTGCTTTCTCCAGGTAGACTACCTAAATTAATCACTGAGGAAGTTAGCAACTAGAACATTATGGCATATTTTTTATGTCTATTTTTTGTCGGTCATGGGGCTTAAACTCCAGTCCTGGCACTGTCCCTCACCTCTTCAACTCAAGGCTAGCGCTCTACCACTTCAGCCATAGCACCACTTCTGGTTTTCTGGTGGTTTACTGAAGAAAAGAGTCTGGCTTTCCTGCCCAGGCTGGCTTTGAACCGTGATCCTCAGATCTCAGCCTCCTAAGTAGCTAGGATTATAGGCATGGGCCACTGGCACCCAGCAAATTATGGCATTTTTAAGACTGAAAAAAAAAAATTAAGAGGATTGTAGATCTATTTTTTTTAATTGAAAACTACTACTAACTGAATTTCTACCCAAGTTTGTGAAATATTGATCCTCTTTCAAGAGATCAAAATTCCATGGTTTTCTTTCAAATTGTATGCAATGGGCTGTCACTTAAAAAAAAAAACACTCCTAGAGAGTAACCTTAAGGGACTTCCGAGAGATGGCCCCATCAAGCATTACATCAGGAATAACTCAGTGGTAAGTACAGTTGAGAGAGGTAATGGGAATTGATTTCTGCTTTTCTAGACACTGTGCTTTCTGAACAGAGACAGATGTGTTTGAACCTGCCTGGCTGTGCTCTAAAATCAGGAACTTGCACTCCGATCAGCCACAGGTTGTGGATTACTCTAGGAAGCCAGCGGAGTGACAGAGATTGATAATCAGCTTCCGGAAGGCCAAGGTCATGAATCAACTTACACCAAGTGAGCCCTCCAACATGTCTAAAGCCTTTCACTGGTGATAGCAAGCTGAAAGCTGTCACTGAAACGTGTTATCTTTGCAGAAGGCTGACAAGCATTGCCAGCGAAGTAGAAAACCCTATCAAGGCTTTCCCTCCGGGCAGACTTCCAGAAGGAGGCACTGAAGTGACACTTGCCTTCAAAACACTGGTCACACCTAGTGTGGCAGGGCTCTCACTGTCCATTACATTCAGATGCTCTCTACAGCAATGCTCCCAGCAGAGCTCTCCAAAAAGATTCCACCATTTGGTCTAGGGCACAAAATCACTGACAGACAATGGATTGTGACCAAAGACGTAAAATGTATACTGAGGGATGGGGGAGAGCGGGGATGACAAATGACACAAATAGCCTTGATGATACACAATTTTGTCAGAATAGCTACTCCACTGGGTAAATCGAGATACAGGAGAGAGAAGCCAGCTATGACAGACAGGAGAGCAATTCATGGAACATTGGGAGAAATAGCTCAAAGCTAGCAAGCACGGCACAGGCCAAAGGACAAGCTTGTACAAAGGAGACTGGCTAGTTTGAAGCAATCACCAGGAGCAATCTCAGACAGATGTGCATCTGGACAAAGGAAAAGCATCCCTAGAGCTCCCTGTGTTACCAGTAGGTTTCAAGGCAAGGTAACTCTGGGAGCCACAGCATGTTGCTTTGGCCCCAGGAGTCAAGGATCTGGAAGTGACCTTCCAGGCTACAAAAAAGAAGAAAGAAAAGAAAAGAAAGCAAGGAAAAGTCAGGAAGTGAGGGAGAGGAAAAAGAGTAAGGAGGAAGGGGAGGAAGAAAGAGAGAGGGAAGAGAAAGAGAACTGCTTTTAATGGAATATAGTCATCAGTAGTTAAAGAAGAAGATGAGAAAAATATCCTTTTGGCATCCACTAAGCGCCAGGCAGCTGTAAGCAAGGATGTAATACACAGCCTGGAGCTTCCCATTAACACTGATAGAAAGATATGCTATATATTCACAAATCCCCAAATGAGGAATGAGGGTAAGGAAAGGATTAAGCAGTTGGATTGATATACAAAAGGACAAGAGGGTTAATCTTCACTCTGATAGGATAGGAAATATAATGAAAGCAACATCTCGAAGAAGCTAAGAATTTTATTTCAGCCTGCACACAGGGCACAGTGCTAGATGACAGAACCCTATCCAGTCTTACGGACAAGCTAACCACAAGGGATATATCGCTGCAGTGCCTTGGAAAAACACCAGGTACAACAGACGACAGAAATTCTATTTGTTTGTTTGTTTGTTTGCTGTTGACCAGTCCTGGGGCTTGAACTCAATCCTGGGTACTGTCTTTAAGCTTTTTCTGCTCAAAGCCAGCCATCTACCACTTGAGCCAAAGTTTCACTTCCAGCTCTTGAGTAGTTGACTGAACGTTAAGTGTCCCACAGGCTTTCCTGCCTGGGTTAGCTTCAAACTACAATTCTCAGTTCTTAGCCTTCTGAGTAGCTAGGATTAAAGGTGTAAGTCACAGGCACTCAGCTTTCTTATTTACTTTTTAAATAAAAACTTAAATTTAAATAAAACCACAGGGGATAGTAGCTACCATATTGCTAGATTCCATTTTCTGCACTTTAAAATCAATGAACACATTGCAACCCTACAAGGTAGATACTATTTCATTATCTACATTTTAAATATTTCTCAAAAATAGAGTCACAGAGTGGTTGAGTAATTTGCTCCAAGTCATACAGTTGCTTTATTAAGCCAAAGGCTGAATGAAAACAATATGTATGTTTCCAAGGAGCAAGACAGGGAAAAGCAAACCATCAAAGGTATTCCAAAATGTTTCACGTTGATCAGTAGATAAAAATTGAGTCTACCTGTTTTCCCAGTGTTTTTCATCCAGGTTTTGTTAGAAGATTCATTGTCAAAGCCATCAAGTTGCAGTTCCTGGTATTCTTCACCAACACGAGCATAATGATCCACAATGTCTATAGGAGACTGATGACGGCCCCCACAGCTGACACTAGATGTAACCCAGTGCTCAGGACCATATGCGCCTGTTGACAGAAAAGAAGGCAACGTTCAATCCTCAGGGCAAGGGGTGGAAGTACATCTCCCAACATGTCTCATTTCAAAGAGGTCAGAACAGTCCTAGGGGTCAATGTACTTCTTAAAGCAGTGTCACTTCTTGATTTGTTATCAAACCATTTGCTAACTTAACCTTTAATCAAATTCAGAGAGCTATGAAGAAGGGCTGGCAAGAGTAGTTCACATTTTTTTGGGGGGGGGGAGGAGGGAGTCAGTCATGGGGCTTGAACTCTGGGCCTGGGCACTGTCCCTCAGCTCTTCAGCTCAAGGCAAGTGCTCTACCACTTGAGCCACAACACCACTTCCAATTTTCTGGGGGTTTATTGGGGATAAGAGTCTCATAGCCTTTCCTGCCCAGGCTGGCTTTGAACCGCGATCCTCAGATCTCAGCCTCCTAAGTAGCTAGGATTACAGGCATGAGACACTGGTGCCCGGCTTAGTTCACATTTTTAAAAAAAAAATTATATTTAATTTAAACAAGTTTCCCAAAATAAGCAGAGCATTTATTCATAAGAAAGTGACGGTGGAGGTGGGGGATGGGAAGGGATGGGAAGGGAAAACAAAGATGGAGGCAACAATGCTTGATAAAAAATGTACTCATTGGGGCTGGGAAGGTGGCTCAGTGGTAGAGCGCTTGCCTTGCATGCCTGAGGCCCTGGGTTCGGTTCCTCAGCACCACATAAGCAAAAAGAAAAAAAAGCCTGAAGTGGTGCTGTGGCTCAAGTGGTAGAGCGCTAGCCTTGAGCTGAAGAGCTGAGGGACAGCGCCCAGGCCCAGAGTTCAGGCCCAACGACCGGACCCGAAAGGAAGAAAGGAAGGTACTCATTTTCGACATAAGGACTTGTACATCTCATTGTTGCACAATTGTAACCCCTCTGTACAGCATTTTCACAATAAAAAAAAAAAAAAAAGAAATGTACTCATTATCTTGCCCATGTAATTGTAACCCCTCTAAACCGTATTTTCACAATTAAAAAAAAGGAAAAAAAAAAGAGAAAGTGACTTAAGTGATTTAGTATGTTCCTTATTGGGAATGATATCCTAAATACAACTTTCTTCTTAGCTCACAGGAGTGTGTAAACCGGAAAAGGAAAGAAAAACAACCTGAAAAATATTGTACAAAATGGATGTGAGTCATGAAAAACTATGGAGAAAAATGAGGCATATTTTTCTCTGACTAATTTTGGAAGGCTTCTCAGTGTGTCCAGAGTTGCTACTAATGAATGTTAAGGAGGCTCACATCTCTCTTTCCAAGAAATCGCTTGCAGGAGTTGACTCTGGACTCAAACAAATAAAGACTTGGGGAAGAGGGGAAAGGGGGGATACATCACAGAAACAACCATGGAATGTTATTCTGATGGGCCCCCATAAGAGGTCAGCACAAAAAAAAAACCCTACATTTACTTCTCTGACCCACTTGGAAACACAAAACTACAGGGGCAATAGCGGCTCCATAGATAACAACCAAGAACAAAGAACAATTTTTACAAAAAGATTTAGCTCCATTTTCTTTTGAGAATTAGGCATAGAGGAAAAAGAGCACACTTGTGTATTGGTAACCTCAGGGCACAGTTAAGTCAGTTGTAAGTGCCAGAATACTGACTAGAAAAAGGGAATATCACCATTGCCATTATTAGCAGGACTCCAGCTAAATTAGGAAATGTCAACCAACTTTGAAAATGTCAAGGGCTTTTACTCATGGTGTTTTAACTCTTGCTCAAATTCCCAAAGACTAACATGAGTTAGTCTTAAAGGGTCAGAATGTGTGTTTCCATATGTGTTTAGTCAAGCATTATGATTGGTGCAATCACTCACTTTAAATTGACTATCAGATGCTAAAAGAATCCACTGAGAAATGGCAGAGAGAGAGAGAGAGAGAGAGAGAGAGAGAGAGAGAGAGAGAGAGAGAGAGAGAGAGGGAGGGAGGGAGGGAGGGAGGGAGAGGGAGGGAGAAAGAGAGAGAGAAAGAGAGAGAAAATATGGATAAACCAGATACAAATTTTGATCACCTAGAAATCAGTTCAATATGTGAAAACTAATACTTAAATGTTATGTTTATGTGTGTTTGTACTTTCTAGAAACCTACGAGTACCATAAAGTCACACCCAATGGAAATAAATGCAATGGGTAAAATAATACAAACATGCATATAACAGAAATACATGCACGTATATAAATACTAACGCATATGACTCCAAAGAAATAATAATGGGAAGCCATCATTTGTCAACACACAGATACTTATAGATAATGGTACTAATAAAAAATTACTCTGCAAAATCATAAAAAGTACTTGGCATTCCTATTTCCCTTCTCACAATCTTCCAGAGGTGGGTGAAACATAATTTAGCACTCTATAATAATATAATCAGAGTCTTTACTAGTGGGATTCATTTATTCGCTGGTAACAATCTGAAGATTTAAGCTAACTACATGCTTGCTTTCACACTTCTACCCAATATACGTTTCAAGTGCAATTTTAATTGAAACTGATCTTCCACTTCAGACTTTAAATTAATTCTTCTTTGGAGTGCTTCATGCTCCAGACACCCTTGCCTTGCAACCCCCACCCCTCCACCCCCCTCATGTCATTAGTGGAGGAAATAGAACACTTTTCCCAGGCTTGCAGATATTGATTACCTATTCTTACATCGAAGCACCATTTCCATGCCACATTGTATAAATCTCTCTGGTGTTAAGACACTTTATAAAAGGACTCAGAATTATATCATTAATCATCTGCAGTTGCACAAAGTCTTGCAGTCTTGAATGCTTTTTCAGAATTTTGCATAAATGTAGCCAAGTAAAACACATGGTCCTAAATAAAGACTATGGGTAGCTGAAACCTAGCTGCGAGTGAAACGAAAAGAAACCACAAAACCCCAAAATAATCACCAAGAAGCTTCCTCATACACCACTGCCCATCTAAAATAAGGAGAAATCATTTACACTTTCATTTCCTCTTATTGAATCTGTCTTAGAATGAGCAAGATATTTACATTTTTGTAGCTCCATGAATTAGGAAGAGCTCACTAACTCTGAGATCAACAGCTCACATATAAGGCCAAATTTATTCTCAAAAGGGAAAGGGGAGGGCAGAGGTAGAAACCATAGGGTGGTTGGGTCTGCCTAAAGTACTTTCCCATTCAGCTGTTAAATAGATAGAATCAGAAGAAGACATCCTACCAACCTGTAGAGACCTGGGGCATCCAACACTACTTCCTCATTCACCCTGTGCTGAAAAATGTTTTCCTTTTATTAATGTTAGGAACGCAATAGAAATCCCAGGCTTGATCGCGCCAACCCTTTGTCACAAATGTACTATCCTGTCACTGGTTTCTCAGCTTCCTCTGGGAGTTATTATGACGACTGCGATTTATTGTTTTTCCCTAAATATCTGTCGTTTCCACTATTGGTTAATGCTAAAAGACTTCGGTTTATATCAATACCTAGCACAGGGTTCTCCATCAAACAAGCTCCCTAAAGTGTATTTATGGAAACAAATAAATGACATGGACTTAAGAGATGAAAGGGGGGAAAATTCATATTTTAACAGAACCATGCATGTTATATTTGTCTGTTGTGCTTGAATTTTAGTTTTACTCATCTGCTAACTCTTTACTAAGTCTTCCTGACTCGCTTCCTCTCTAGAGTGCTGCTGCCAATTTCGGAAGTAAATACTTCTTTTCTTCATTACTACATTCAATTAATCTGAACTGTAACAAGGTAAGCTATGCTGTGAATATGTGATACGCATGAACAATTCTGTGTGCAAGCCGACCAAGGGCCAGTGCAACTTTTTTAAGCAGGGGTGCAACAGAATCTTTGCTCTGATGCCCTTTGTGATGTACTATTTTCGAGCCTCTCTTATTTTTTATATGCTTTAGCAGACTTCTCTGCTGAAAGATTATCAATGGAGATGAAATTTGGTTTTATTAATCAAGCTACAATTTTTTTTTTTTACATTTAAATACTGACTCACAGAGAGTGTGTACTACAGAGCCAGGCTGCTGGGGTCAGGCAGTGGAAAGGGGTCACTGGACAGTTGAAGCTGCCTGGGGCTAAGAGATACTCAAAAGGTGGTTAACATGACTCCTGTCTGTGTAAGTACTTACTAGAGTATCAGACATGTTTGGTATGACTTTGTTCTTGGTAACCAAAATATAGAACAGGCTTTCAAAGAAACTATACAATGGAGGAAAATGATAGGGAGCCCAAGCAAGGACTAAGCAAGGTGGATGCAAGTATTTCATGGTACTCAGGAGCGAAAGACCCTCACCTTCTCTAGAACAGAGAGTACAGAGAGGGGACACTAGAGTGGCATAAACTCCTGAACTTCAGAGACATTGACTGAATCTTGGGCATCTCGTGTAGGCTCCTCACTTGTTTAACACTGAGTGTTAAAGTTTAACCTTTTTCAGAAGTGAGCTTTACCCCTGCTTCACCTGGTTCAGAGACTTAATTGTCAAAAATTAAGAAGGGGAAGATCAAAACAGTAATTACATAATAGAGACACCCAGCAAAGCCATTTCTGCCCAGTGAAGAGGTTAACATCACCTGTAATAGTATGGGCTACAAGATCACCCTGACTGGATATGGTAAGGACATGTCCTCTCTGTGGTATTGCAAATTTCCATGATCTCCAGTCAAATCACACAAACCCAACTGACACCAATCTCACAAAATATATAACCAAAGGAGACTAAGCTATGACAATCAATGTAATGAGTCAATTATGTTGTATATTATATGAATGTAATATATAACATGTTAACATGTTATATAACATACAACACATCATATTAATATACTTAATATATGATACATAATATACCAATATATAGCATATATAGTAATACAATGTTACATATTACATTAATATAATATATAATACATATAGGTGAATTGCATATATTTTATAATATTACATATAAATATATTTAAATTATATACATAGTTAGAAAATATATGTAATATGTATTATATATAATGTGTTAATTAATAAGATTATTTGCCAAGACCAAAAATGGGAAATACATAGAAAACGTATGAGTTCTGAATAAAATTTAGAGTTCAGTGCGTAGTAGGCTTATACCAGTTTTGGATGTTTAGCTGGTGATGACAAATAGCTCATTCTTTTGACCCCCAAATGAAAAAATATTGTTCACAACTGTAATAAAATCCAACATAATCACAAATGAAACCCAAGTTCTCTTAAAGGGGTTAAAACATATTGTTCAGTGTTGTCTGGATTTTCTGGGGGTTACTTGGGGTCATGTCCATGGCAACCCAAGGAGGGAGATGCACACTGATGTATACTGTTGGGCGGGCAGCGAGATGGTTCTCACCATCCTTAAAGGAAGTTGACCTGAGCAAAGTGGAAATGGGTGAGGAGGAACCAGACTTGGATAAAGAAGCCCGGCAAGCTTAAATAGGGGATGTTTCATTATTTCTACTTATATATTAAAAAAAAAAACTTTTGTAAAGTTGGAGAAAACTGCAGTTAAGAAATAACATCATTAGCTTAATTTATGGCTCATTTGTGTCTTAAAATAAGTCTTTCTCCTCAGTGTGCCATGAACAAGTCCCTGTATTTTTGTCATTTTGAAACGTTAAACAAGTCAGGAGACTAGCATCGGGAAGATACATTTCTTCAATATGAAGAATAAATCACACAAGTGGAGATTAAATCCAAGTGGCCCATTTAAGACAGACACATGAAAATAGTGGCAAATACTGTAAATCCAGGCTCTTGTCTGAGAGCCTGTTTGATACTCAATGTTTCTTTCTTAGACAGATTTAGCCCAAAAGAACTCAGTCTACATTTACCAATCTTAAACTGATATTAGCTGTTCTATTTCAACAAATTTAAATAAAAACCTGAAAGAATATTAATTTTTATCCACTTCCACTCCTACCCATACTCAAAAACACCACAAATATATGGTCAGCCATAAGACTTTTCTACAATATAAGCAAACTCTCTCATTTCAAACATGCATATTGGTTAATCAATGATCTAAGAAAAACAATTGTATTTTTTTTTTTTTTTTTGTCGGTCGTGGGGCTTGAACTCTGGGCCTGGGCGCTATCCCTCAGCTCTTCAGCTCTTCAGCTCAAGGCCAGCGCTCTACCACTTGAGCTACAGCGCCACTTCCGGTTTTCTGGTGATTTATTGGAGATGGGAGTCTCATGGTCTCTCCTGCCCGGGCTGGCTTTGAACCGTGATCCTCAGATCTCAGCCTCCTGAGTAGCTAGGATTACAGGCGTGAGCCACCAGCGCCTGGCAACAATTTTCATACTTTTGTCTAAAAGCAAGGAATCTTAAACACCCCCCTGTGATTTGCATTCCAAACAATGCTTTCTTTAAATACATAAGAGGTGTTTTACTGGAAATAAACACACACCTTGAATTTACTTTACCACAATAGATCCAAATAATGGTTTCTATTCACTAATGAAAAGCCATTAAAAATAATGAATTCTGTCTAAATCTAATTAAAAACAAAAATAATATACATGTTATGTGTAGTTTCTAGTCAAATATGCTTATCAATGCCCCCCCTCTTCAAGGAACTTTTATTAAAAGTATTATGTGAATATTAGCTCAGTGCTCTGCATATTTATATCTTACTTTCACCAACAGCAGCAATCCAAAAATATGTAGATTCATTTTTGCCTAGTATTATAATTAATGCCTTTTCACCCAATCTAATTCACATCTATATTCCATTTTCTAATTAAAAATTTTATGTGGGATTCAGCTTACGATTCCTTTGTACCCACCAATACTGATGGCATAATTACCATTTATGTATTACTTGTTTTATATATATATATATATATATGTGTGTGTGTGTGTGTGTGTACACACACACACACACACACACACACACACATATATAAAATGGAGAAAGTGCTAAAAAGCATTCATATTGCTCTCCACTCTATTTACTTTATTAATGTGTAATTAGGAAGTTGTTCAACTTTGTTGGCAGAAATACTCTAATTTTTAAGCCAGTTAAGAAAATGTACAATTTGTAAATTCCTGGTTTTTTATTTTAGGTATAAAAACTTTATTCTTTCATTTTCTGTCAATGATAGGTTCTAAGAGAACTCACAGTAAGTAACCATAACACCAGAGGTAATACCAGACAATGGCACCAAAGTGAGCCTTAATCTGTCCTAACTTCCAAGTAGTATTTGTCTAATTTCCCAGGGTGGCAAGTTTCAGTTAAAATTTGATGTAGGACTATCAAACTTGATGACTGCCACATTCATCTCCACTCCCCAGAGTTTAAGCAGGAACAGAAAAAGGAAAGATGTGTCCGAACTACACCCCTGATAAGACATTGCTAATGGATGTGTTGATTCATGGATCATACACCCTGTGAGTTATTTGGAGCTTGCATGAAAAACAAAGCTCACCCTTATCATTCTTTCTTCTTTCTTAGCACAGAGTCCGAAAAGTTGGGCATCCTAGAATCTAATTCTAAAAGTGCAATGCTATCTGAAAATTGCAAGTATTACAAAACTTGAAGATAGGCACTAAAGCTAGGTAAAGCTTCAGAGTATTTGGCTGATCAGTGATGTCTGCAAAGGATATATAATATGGGAGTAGCAAACATGCAATATGAACCCAAATACATTTCGCATATTCCAGGGGACTCTGAAAGTTCTTCAAAGACATCAAATCCATCATGGTTCAAGTTTACATATATCTGAGATGAAAAGTTGAATTTACCCCAAATCCAAATCATTCAACAAATTTTTCCATCTCTAATAACTGGGATCAGTCACTCACTCAATATCTAAATAGGATGATTTGAAAGGAGGCTATTTTCACTCCTTGGGATACAGCATGGAATGGGTAAAAGCAGTCATCTGAGCAATTAACAAAGTCATCACAATTTTTGTCATCAATATAAACATCTTACATGTTTACACAAATGGATACAAGGAGGCTCTTGACCTGATGTTTTCAACACTCAAGTGAAGTACATTTCAAGTATTCAATACTAGTCACTAACGAGGATCTGTTCTTTTATAATAATGACTGCCCACACAGGCATAACAGGCAAACAATCACCCACAGAAGAAAGAATTTATATAGCACAGTGGGAAGAGTGCTAGGTGAGGAGGCTAATTACTTGAGGTCTAGTTTAAGAATAGCAACAAAGCTTTGTCACAAGTGAGTACCAAATGTCTCCGGGACTATATCATTACTTTCCCAAGAAGACTAGATCCATTAGCAATATCTGTCAAGAGTTCAAGGGGGCAAGTGGTAATAGCCCAGTCAAATATTAGTTCTTTATGCTGTTTCTGCTCTGAAACCTAAAGATGAATGTGGCACTAGTTGATAAAGACTCAATTTCCTTGTGAGAAATTTCAGGATTACAACAGATGACCTCTAAAGCTCCTCAGATCTCCAAATTCTGTAAGAGTACTTCCAGTCATACCTGAAATACCTAAATTGGCCAAAGCTATTTGACAGTCCCTAGCCAATCTCCAAAATCCAAGAAACACACTCTTAAAAAGTAGCCACAGGGATGTGGTAAGGATAAGAGACATTATTAAATGAACAGTTCAATAGTATTTAGCATATAGGAAGTGCTCAATAAAATAATCACTTGAATTTTCCTCTAAGAACTGGATATAAACCCTCAAGCTTGGATGGTAGGGACCTAACCAAGCTTCAGAAATGGTACCCAATTGGAATTTGGCAATTAGTAAAACTCCATACTTTCTGGACAAGAGACTGATTCCTCTGCTCAGAGGGACTATCTTAGGACCTTTTACAAAGGAGAGCCCGCCTGGTTCAGAGCTCAGAGAAGAACCTGCCTCCTCCCAGGAATAAGACTGAAGAAGGAAGGAAGAGGACTAACATGCAAGCAAAGACACACTTGCAAAGGCAGAAACAAAAGGAAGCAAAAAGAATTCCTGAAGAGACGTGATCAAAGATCAAGTTTATTTCTAAACTTTATCACTTTAAATGCCTTTGTATTTATACCCACTCTGCTATTTGTAACTAAAAATATAAGCTATAAGCCAAATGCTGCTATAAGAAGAGCAATGGTTAAAGTATTCAGTGCTTTCTACATTCATCACAAAGACAAATATGTCAAATTATAAAGATAAAAATCAGGACTGCATGCTGGATGGAATATATAAGGATATTATCTCCTGACTTGCCTATTTCTCCATCCTTTCTTTTCTACTCTCTTTCCCTAGAAGAGGATGAACTTAGGTAAGGGCTTAAAGATCTCATTTAGACAAAGGAAGAGGAAACAAGCTCTCAGGTCCCTTGCTGCACATTTTTGCTCCGCTCACGCAGGGGTCATGGGATAAGAATCCATGAGAGACTTAATGGGAACAGTTGCCTCTCCCTGATGCCTTCCATTGTAGAGACCGCCACAGCTCAAGCCATCCTGTGCGGAACACTGGCTGAGGTGACCATAAATTATTCTGAAAGGTCATGGATGCATCTCAGAGAGCAAGTCACAATCAATGGGCAAGGCCTGCTTGAAACATGACTGAGATTTCCTGACTTTTTAGGAATGGATGCTTTCACCCCACTTCTCCACTATCACTGTCCTCGTTCACAGTGTTTTTAAGTTGTTCCAGCTCAGAAGATATTCTAAGAAGACAAAGGGAACAGCCAGGTGCTGGTGGCTCATGTCTATAATCCTAGCTATTCAGAAGGCTTAGAACTGAGGGTCATGGTTCAAAAAAAAAATCCAGAAATTGGCAGAAATGTACATGAGGCTTTTATCTCCAAATAAACACCAAAAAAAAAAAAAAAGTCAGAAGTGAAGCTGAGGCACAAGTGGTAGAATCTTAGCCTGAGCATAAAAGCTCAGGGACAATGTCCAAGTCATAAGTTCAACACTAGGATGGCACCCAAAAAAAAAAAAAAAAGGAAAGGAAAAGGGAAGGGGAAAGGGTTAGGAGAAGAGGAAGGGGAAGGGGAAGGGGAAGGGAAAGGGAAAGGGAAAGGGAAAGGGAAAGGGAGGAGAAAAAAAAGGAAATTCCCAGGGACAAATAATGTGTGGGTTGGAGCTGGTACCAGTGGCTCACTTGAGGCTGAGATTTGAGGATCTCTGAGACCAAAGTCTGTGAGACTCTTATCTCCAGTTAGCCAGGAAAACAAAAAGGAAGTAGAGGTGTGTTCAAAGTCACCGGCCTCAAGAGAAAGCTCCAGGCCCTAAGTTCAACCCAAGTGTTTTGCAGTCTAGGCAAGCCCACTGACATCAGAGCTGAAAGGAAGAGAACAAGAAATTACAATCAGTTTTATGAGACACTCCTTTGGTAACTGAAGGGCGGGCCTAGGGGACAGGGAACATGGGATAAGAAAACACTTTAGAGAGGGATGACAGGATGTTTTACACCCTTCTTGTGGCAACCAGAAAAAAAGGAAGGTATGCTTCAAGATACAGTAACTATTCAACATTACTTGTGGAAATGTCTGGACATGAAAGGGCACATTGTCAGGTAAAGCCAACACAACATGAGGGATCCTGATCACTCTGTCACACAGGGAGCAACTGACTTTAAACTTGTAATTTCATCTTTTGATAAATTTATATTAGGATAAATGGTAACTAAAAGGGAAATGAGAGGAATTTAGCATACACAGTGACAACAAACTCTGGCTACTCATAGTAGCCCTTCTTGACCTTGATCTAAAATGGCATTCTATTCTATCCACTCCTTAATCTTGACAATGTCCTTCCCAGTAGTAGGTCCAACAGGAAATAAGCTCCATGTTGGCCAACAATTATTTATTTTTAATACATGGCTATTTAACTTGGGGCTTTGGGGTAAGTTGAATAAGCCATTCATCAAAAGTCAGTTTTCCAATCAGGTAATAGTTGAGAAATTAAACTAAATGTAAAAAACACCTACCATGAGCAAAGTATTATTTTAATCTACATAAAATACTAGGGAGTAAGATGAAAGCAAAAAAAAAATACTATCAATGATACAGCATTAAAATATGCTCTTATCAAAATGTGGAATGTTCTGGAACTATGCACTTCAGTCCTGTTACTAAAGGCCTGACATTTAGGAGATTATCAGTTGAAGTGTTTCATCCATTTGGAGAATATTCGCTACACTTACTGTGATGAAAACTTTCTTTCCTCTTTCTATTTGATACTTTCAAAATCATATGTCGTGGGGCTGGGAAGGTGGCTCAGTGGTAGAGCGCTTGCCTTGCATGCCTGAGGCCCTGGGTTCGATTCCTCAGCACCACATAAGCAAAATAAAGAAGCCGGAAGTGGCACTGTGGCTCAAGTGGAAGAGCGCTAGCCTTGAGCTGAAGAGCTGAGGGACAGTGCCCAGGCCCAGAGTTCAGGCTCCACGACTGGACCCCCCCCCCAAAAAAAAAAAAACAAAACATATGTCGTGTGTGAATTAGTTTATGTTATAGATAAGCAAACTGAGGTTCAAAAGCAAGGAAAGTTGCCCTCACACAAAAAGTTACTTCCAGATGTAGGGGTCAAAACTATGCTGCAAATCAGGGGGTTTTCAAATTGCTATGTAGCAAATCTCTATTGTCTTATTGTAAATTTGGACCACCATATGTACTTGTCTCTATATAAATGTATATACATTTATATGAAAACAGCATGGTTGAGTAGTTGTTTAAAACACAAAAATACAAAGGCAGAAAAGCCAAAATATTTGCCCTATTTCCTCTCTCTGTCTCTATGACATTATTGAATGCAGTTTCTCTAGCAGAAATTTAATGTGGGTATATAAACATGTGAATGTTCTGTGCCTTAGCAGTGCTAACATATGTGCAAAAGATGAGAACTGAATGTTAGTAATGTTCATGCTATGAAAGAGGTGGAGTGTAAATAATGTTCATCAAATGAGATTTGCTAATCCAACTTTGCTAAGTTCATATCATGATACAATGGTATAAAAATGGGATAAATGCCAAATAAATCTATACTAACGTATTGAAAATTAATTCTAAAACAACCAAAATTAAATACAGCTAGGGAGATAGCTCAGTGGTGGGTAGTGGCCTAAGTATGTACAAGGCTCTGGGTTCCATTCCCAGGGAGTCAAGAAAAAGCAAACATGGGCGCTCCTCCATATAGGAAAAGTTGTTCTACCTCATGAGAAACACAAATTAAATTAGTAGGAAAGATTTTCACCTACTTGAGCACACAAGCTTTCACTGAGGCATTCAAGCATGTACATTCAGCTACCACTACTTGGAGGTAGACAGAATCCTTATGGGAAGAAAACTTGATAGTAACTATTGACATCAGTGAAGTCCTTTCCCCTTGGTATTAGTTCTATAAATACACTTGGATTTGCACACAATTAAAATTGTTCACAGTATCATTAGTAATTCTCAAAATTAGAAAACAAATAAATATGCATTACCAAATGAACTGGTTATGAAAATCATGGCAAAGCAATGCACTAGAATAATCTTGAAGAAAGGGAACTAGTTCCTTCTCCTATACTGATACGGTCTCAAGTTATATTTTTTTTTAATGAAAACCCCACAAGCCTTATAACATGTTAAAACTAACTTTAAAAACAGGGAAAAGGAGTATCAGAGTACATATCTCAATGGAAGAGTGCTTAATATTTATTTGTGTAAGATATTTATTTTGAGAATTTGATTTAATTGAAAATAGACATACTACTTTGATCATCAACAAAAGAAAAGTGAAAATTTAGAGGAAATATGCCCTGGAATATTGACCACAGAACATTCTTGACAGAACTTGAATGTCATGTGGTCTTGCTATACTGGGACATACAGACTGTTGTGTTAAAATTATTTCTAGTGAGATCAGAGCTTATTTGGGGGGATTAACTGTCTTACTATATTTACCTTACAGACCATAATATACATAGAATACATAAGATACACATCCATCTTGTGTATTGAAGCTTTGGGGGGAAAACTCTGAAAAGGCTTTGGGCCTTTAAATAAAAACAATATTGAAGGTTGAAGGTATGGGTAAAGTGGTAGAACACTTGTCTAGCAAGTCAAAGGTCCCATGTTCAAATCCTAGTACAAACAAAAAACTAAAAAGGAAACCAAAATTAAGGTTGAGAAATAATACCTTATGAAAAAAATTTTTTGAGGGGAACCACACTTCTGTCTTCTACATATAAAAATTAAATCAGATGCAAATTATAGCAAATACTCCTTATTAACTGAAACTCCTTATTAACTGAAAAATGAGAAAACTATTTTTTAAAGTCCCTAGTTCTTAGAAGTCATTAGGATTCTCATGGTTATTTTATACTGTAATGCCATCTGAAAAACCTGTAAGTTACTAAGTACTGCAGTACACATGGGCACAGATGCACTGACTCAAACACATGTCTGAGACACTTTTCTATTACTGCACGATTCTATCCATTGGCTCTACTCTTCACTCATCATTCTGACCTCTTGGGAAGTGAAGAGATGCTGATGGTTTTCATCCCATTTCCCACTTCTGACCTGTGCCTCTGGCTGCATGACATTCACAAATTTAATAAATCCATCTCCTTTTGTCAAGTTGTTTGATAAAACATCCTCAAAAGGCGAAAGATAAAATGCTCCATCATTATGATGCTATAGTATCCAGAGTTCCCTGGGAAGGACTTTTCAATCTGTTATAAGGCCCCATGTCTCCATCTCAACTCTGAAAATAACACAAGATATTCTGTCAAGGCTCTTGCTAAAATCCAGCTACTCAGGTCATATACCCTTGGTAATTTACTAATGTTTTCAACACACTGCAGGGAACTAACAGAGGCTAACAAGGGAATTCCCTTGTGAAAAACAAGTACAGAGTTCTCCCAGGGTACAATCTCTTCACTTTTGAACACCAACACCTGGCAGAGAAGCCATTTCATAAAGTTTTTGTTATATAAATGGAACATGTCAAGAGAATACAAGAAAGAGCAAATCAGCAAAACCAAAAATGGCCAACTTTCTTGTTGATGTAAATGTGCACAAAGCAAAGTATTAACCAAAATACTAACATTTTCAACAAGACTATGTCTGTGGTAAACTGCAACAAGAAAAGCAAATTAATAACTGCTTTGGTTGTCTAGAAACAACTTGTCACAAAAAAGACATTTCAAGACTAAAATGCTAAATAAAAGACTAATGACTTGCAAGACACTGGTGGCTAACTCTGTAATCCAAGCTATTTTAAGAATAGGAAGTTTAAGAATAGGAATTGTGGAGGAGATGGGGAAAAACAAGCCGTTTAAGGATTCAGGTGGACCTGTTGCAACAATGAGAAGTACAAATTGTCATGTCAAAAACGAGCTTTATAATGTCAGTGGGGGGGAGGGAGGGAAGGATTGGGTGGGGGGGGAGGGGGGAGGCTGGGAAGGGAGGTGAAAGGTAAACAAAGGAGAAGGCTGCAATGCTTGGTAAGAAATGTATGCATTATCCTGCCCATGTAATTGTAACCCCTCTGTACAGTATGTTCACAAATAAAATAAAATAAAAAAGAATAGGAAGGTCACCAGCCATACATATTAGACTCTTTCTTAACATAATAGCTGGGAGTGGTAGGGAACATATATCACCACAGCAACATGGGAAACTGAGATTAGGTGGACTGCAGTTGCTACCCCAGACAAAAGGTTCACAAGACCTCACCTCAACCAAGAAAAAGTTGGGTACAAACCCCAGACCCCTCATCCTAAAAATGTCTAGAAGTCTCAAAACCTAGGAATGGGGCTCCGGTAGAAGAACCTCAGCTTAAGGTTCTGAGTTCAAATCCCAGAAACAGTGGATGGATGGATGGATGGATGGATGGATGGATGGATGGATGGATGGATGGATGGATGGATGGATGGATGGATAAGAAACAAGAAGAGGAAATGAAAATGAAAAATTTCTCAAGACACTGCACTATTTGTGGTAGGAAAGTGAAGACAAGATTCTAGCTTGTAACTAGAAACAGGACAGCACATATAGTTTTCCTTTCAGATTCTAGAACTGTGCATGGAAAGATGCAAGTGTATGTTAATTCCTGTCCAACATACTGGAGTGCTGAGCTGGAATTCTACAGTTCAGGATCTTACATCCCAGGAAAATGCTCAATGATTTCCAAAGCAGTTGGATCCTGGAAAACAAGTGCTTTAATTAGTAAATTTAGAAGTCCTTTCCTAGGAAATGCAGACAAAGCCTCAATGTAAAATAACCATTTTCAGAAGAGGCTAGATAAAGAGGAAGAAGCACTAGGGCAATCAGTTTCCATTCTTTTCTGCAGTCATGATACTCAACCTCAGGACTACTTTTGAAGAGGAAACATAGACCTTTGGAGTGTCTTAGCTGGATAGGTCATTTTCACTTGTTAGCATTACATTTTCTCCCTAACATGCTTAAAATCTCAGGACATAGAAAATCAGAAGGAAAAAAAAAGAATCACTAAGGAACAGATTTTTAATACCAAACTCTACCATGCTTGCAGAGCAAGGTCACAAAAACAGACCTTCAAATCAAGGTGAGTTTGAGAAATATTTTAAAATATACATTTTATCTAGCATTTCTTTTAGGATAGATCGGGGCTTTTTAAAATAGACCCAAGGCTTTTCCCCTTCTCTTTGAATAAAATCCCAAACTAAGTTATAAGACATGAGGAGAAATCAATCTAGCTAGTCCACTGTTAATCTGTGTCACACTGAACATTCCCTAGAATCCTTTCTCCAGCCTCAGACTTGGGAGGTGCATGCTTATGCTAGAAGACAGATGGATCTCTTAGAAGTATGACAACTTGCTCTTTCATGCACAGAGTAATAATGGTACAAATATTCTATTTGACACTAAATTAGCTTCCAAAAGCAGCAAACACAACACTGAATTTGAAAAGGTGACTGCTTTCTATAGCCCTCCCAGAGAAGTTTTCCACAGGTCTCTGTTTTTCTTTGGTGGCAAATGATCAACTTAAGAAAGACAGGAAAATTCCTTAAGTATAGGTCTTCTTTCTAATACTAAAACACAGACAAAAGCCACTTGACAACAAAGGAGTTAAAAGCATTCTTTTGTGTGTGTATCTGTGCCATAAAGTTTCTCAATACCATCTATGAAGTAATCTAGATGAATTAAGATGGTGAATTAAATTAACTTCAGTTGACATTATAAACACAATCCATCAGAACATATATCTTAGATGGTTCAAAGCAGTGGCATTTCATTGCCTTGCATGAGAGTATTTATGACTGACGACCCAGCATGGTGACATACACTTGTAATAGAAGCTGCATGGAAACGTAGCCTGTGGCAAAAATGTGAGACTCTACCTAAAAAAACAACTAAGGCAAAAAAAGCTTAAGAGTACGGCTCAAGCAACAAAGCACCTGTCTAGCAACTGGTGAAGTTCAAACTTTAGTTCAATTGAAAACTGAATATATTTTATATATAAATACAAATAATCGATATATATATATATATATATTCTCCTTCTAACAATCAAGAACTTACATATAAAATCAGCCATCTATCATTTTAACATATACTGTTATTCAGTATGCTTTTTTAATATGTTCATCTGAGAAAAATCTGTAAGCTTATATACATACTCAAATGTGTATTTCTTGACAAAACCACAATCTTTGGTTTATATATGCATCTATTTATCCATTCAAGTTTAAGAGTATCCATTCTCTTTGTCTCAGAATATCCACTTTAAAAGATACTTATTCTCTATAACAGACAGAAATGGTCATTTTATCCAACAAGGAAAGTACGTGTTTTAAGTAGTCAAACTTATCACCAGTGTTCGGTGACCATGACATGCACTAAACCTTAAGAGATGCCATTTATTTCTGATCAGAAGACGATGACTATAAATTACCATACCATCAGTTCCTTTTCAATATTAACTATATATTCTTCCCACAAAGCAAAGGATTTATACATCTAAAAGGCAGCTAAGCTTTTGATGCATTGCTACCACTTCAAATGGAGGATCGAGACTATTCCTATAGAAGGTTAACAGTTCCTACAATCTCTGTCAACTAGAAAGGTTAGGAAATGAAGGACTAAGATGAACTGAAGGTCTTCCCAATAAAATAAGTCACAATAAAATTTTTCTAATGGGATATTTTAACACTTTACTCTTCCTAGGAAAGGTGAACAAATACAGGCATGGTAAATACTATGTGAAAAATGAACTATGCAACTCATAGGCAGAGATGGTTGGGAGAAACTATAGGAAAATGAAGGTATGGGTGCTATTGTCAAAAAAGAAATGTACTCATGATCAGACATATGAAATGGTAAACCTTCTTTACAATACCTTAATAATAACAATAAAATTATATTTAAAAACAAAAATAGAGGGGAGGGAGAAAAAAAGAAGCCTTTACAGTTACAATTTACTCAAAGAGAAGAAAATCACACTCAATCAAATCCATCACCCTGTAGGAATATGAAGATCAGCCCTGCGTCTCTGTGGGATCTTAGAAAGGTTCAGGCCAGGCCAGTACTCCACAGTAGGTGTTTACAAAGAAGCAAAGTTTCATTTCTTCAAAGAAGCCTTCCTTGAGCTCCTACTCCAGATCAGGTTATTCTCTCATGAGTTTCCTGAAAAAGTCTAACTTTTCTTTGGGCCCAGACATTGCACTGATTCCATAAAAGAGTTCGAGTCTCTGTTGTTTGTGACATTCCACCATCCCAGCCCTAAGTTTTATATCAGTCTCCAGAAACAGAGAGAGGAAACTATGACTATGGAGATTCCAAAGTGGCCTTTATAAAACATGAATAAAATAAAAGCCAAGTTTGCCTCTGTTGAACTGACAAATCATACAATTTATACACTGCAATGGGAGAATCCTTTGCAGAATTCTAAAATCACTTATTCATTACTTTCTCACTTGTTTCCCTAGAGGGCAGCAAAATCGTCCAGCATATAATAGAGTAACACCCTAATATCATGCTTCACCTTATAAATTGAGGAAGAAGAAAAAAAACCATAAACAATGAGTGCTAAGTCACTGGTTCTAATCCTGACAAGTGTTGTTCACCTGAAATCCAAACACTGAATTCCTGTCCACCAATTCTGCTGATTCTACCAGGAGATGCCCTTGCAGCAGCACATCTAACTTACAACAAGGTGCGGATCATCTGAACACCATTACAACGAAGAGGTTCTTTGACTTCTTGACACTCATCCACATGACTTAGTAACAACCCTATCTTCAGTCTCTCAAGTCACTTCTCCTACCTGAATTGCTGATGGCTGCCTGTTTCCAGCACTGCCTGCTGTGCATACAAGTAATTAACTTGTGATGCTTCAATAACCTGGAAATATTCCATGCATTAAAAAAAAAACACACAAAAATCTTGCCAGGAGGTACACAAAATGTGTAAGGGACTGCCCAGGGGAAAGTTGATAAGCAAATATCACATATGACATGTCAGTGAATATGAAAGGCCTGGTTGATATGCAAGTCATGTTAGAAGATAAAGCATGGTAACTATGCTTAGGTCTCCTTCCTTCCAACTTGTATTTAATTTGGATCCTGGGGTAATGTATAAAGACATAGAATAAAGACTTGCTTCTGTTACAAAGGACAGGTTTCCCATGTGGAGTTGTGAAAACAATGGTGTATAGAATAGCTTCAACTAGATCAGTTCAGGGAAGAAAGACATCTTGAACAGAATAATGCAACAGGTCATGAATATTGGACCAGACCACTGATTCTTAAATTTGTAACTTGGTGTATGAGTGGCCCTGGAAAAGTGATCTAAATTTTCTGCTCCACACTTGTATAATTTGCAAAGTAGGGTACATAGCTAGGTAGTACCAAACTCATGGTATTGTATGAGGTTTATATGACCTATAAATAGTATGTTGAAAATAGCATAGTGCATACTATGCTATTTGCAGTTGGGGCATTATTATTACAAAAGTGCTAGCATGTTAGGTCTATGATAAATACAAAACCACTGAATGGAAGAGCACACCTGAAAGGAATTTTGTAGGTACTTCAGAAGAACGTACTTAAATAACTCATACATTCTGTGTTCCTTAATATCAGTCTGACCCAAAGGCTTGAACTTAACATTGT
The DNA here is from genome assembly GCF_024711535.1 of Dipodomys merriami. NCBI lineage: Eukaryota > Metazoa > Chordata > Mammalia > Rodentia > Heteromyidae > Dipodomys > Dipodomys merriami. The sequence goes on along the minus strand of NW_027202604.1, from coordinate 20,288,796 downwards.
CACTATTCTGTTTTCTTTCTTTCTTTCTTTTTTTTCTTTGTCGCACATTGGGTCTGAACTCTGGGCCTGAGTGCTGTCCCTCAGTTCTTCAGCTCAAGGCTAGTGCTCTACCACGTGAGCCACAGTGCCACTTCTCACCTTTTCTGCTTATGTGGTGCTGAGGAATCAAACCCAGTGCCTCATGCATGCAGGGAAAGCACTCTACCACTGAGCCACCTTCCTAGCCCCTATTCTGTTTCCTTTACAAAGTACACAAGTATTTCCACACAAAAAATCAGGAGTGAATGATTCATACCTTCAAAAATTCTAGGCCAATGAGATGATAAATGATCAGATGACAATAATGTGAGTTGGAACGACTCAGGAACTTACCACAAAAAGCTTTTAGAAAGCCAAGAGAACAAAGCCTGAAGCTCAGGTTGAACCATGTAATGTCAGGACACAACAAGGACAAACAAAGGATTCCTATAATAAGAGCAGGAGAACAGGAAGGGCAGAGGCAATAAAGACAAGAGGAGATTCACATGAATACAGAATTATTGGCTTTACAGGTAGCCTGCAGAGATAGAACAGATTCTATCACATTCACGTCTGGGAAAGGGAAATTCTGGGATTTGGAATTCAAGCCTGTTAGATATACCGTTTAGTGCACCACAGACAAATATTTTACTCTGATGTTGGACATAAAGATGACTCATTAACTCATAACCCCACAGTACAGTGGATGTGACGTTGCTATCCCTGAGTAGATATGAAGAGAGGCAGCCAAGAAAGTCCCCCAGGAAGGAAGAAAGGATCAACCTTTTCCATAATGGGTCTTCCCTCACTCAGCGCTTTCTACTTCAGTGAGGATTACTGACTAATTCTATCATCTCTAAGTCATGGTTTATGTGATAAAGCCATACTGCCAATATCCTTGGGAAGGAGTCCAAACCACATCGTGATCACAGAATGAAAATGCTCTCTCTGCCTCCTCACCAAGTTCTACATTCTTGAAAAGCTAACACTGGAGCCATCATGGTCTAGGCATCCTGAAGCAAATCCCACAGGACATTTGCAAATCTATTTATACTGATGAAGTTTGTTTTCTGGCTGGCTCCATGATCCCTGGATAGATTACATGAACACCTGTTGCTAAGGTATTACACAGAACACCATCTGAAAGAGCCCATGGCATCATAATATTCAATTACTCATTCACTTGATTATGTCTCTTCTCCCCACCTCTGAACTGGATTAGGAACAACAGAAGAAAAGCAAGGATCTTGTCTAAACAGGAGACAGAGATGTCCCACCTTCTAGCACAGTGCCTGACACACACAAAGCATCAAAATGTGCTCACTGAAGAAGATATTCTATATACAATTTATAATAAACAATGATTACACATAACTGTGTGGCTAAATACATGCCCTCTTGCTGATGCAATAAATTCCTCATTTTAACTACACTTCCTGAACTGTTCATCAGTTTTGCACAACATTTTTCTTGATAAATTTGATTATCAATATGAATATGAACCTAATAACTAAGAATCTGCTTATGCCCATACCACTCATCTCTTCTGAGTCTGTTTGTTTTTTGAGGTGGGTTATATTATACGTCTGCCATGGAAGAAATTTCCCTCCAAGAGGTGAAAAGATGCTCCTTAAACCACATATGATCAGAGGCAAAACAAATATTTTACAATTGGTTCTAAATCCCAGTTTTCGACTGTACTTTGGAAGAACCAGTTTCCTTAGATGTTATGGGATAATATTAATACATTCTTTTTGAGACAGTCTGCTATCCTGGGCTTGCCTTGAGAGTCAACCCAGCTGTCAGAAGTCTTCTGCAAGTTAAACACATTCTTACAGACGTGTCCCTCTCACCTTGGATTTCTACTCAGGCTTACAGGGGCTTAAGAGACTTAAAGAAGCTTAACATGTCACATCTACTGAGGCAGAACACAAATCAACACATACACACAATCCAGCCCTAAAATTCTTAAGTCCCCAGACGTAAACGTCTTGAGCCACCAGTGAGGTGGAGTTAACTCAGTAAGAAGAACTACATGTAAGGTATGAAGTTCTCCAATCTGGGAGAACTTCACGCCAAGAATTTAACGGGAAACAGCTAGTCAATTCTATTTAATTCAAACTAGTAAGGGCTCCTATACCTACTCCATGATGTCCCATGTAAAAGCCCTGAGATGAAGTGGAAAGAAAGCAGATATGTGCACTTCTTCAACTATTGCTATTATAACCTTTAAGTCATTGTACAAAGGATTTGCCACAACAAGGCAACTAATGAATACCATGCATTTCCCAAAGGGATGCTGATCCTGATGGCCAAGGGACCCCACTTTGAGAACAACTGAGCTGAAGGAAAGCAGCTGCTTCTACTCAGTTACAGGCAACTGCTGAGACCCAGAGAACTGTTCAAAGCTTTCAAGTGATGATGGAATTTCCCAGGTTATTATTTAAAACAAACAAAAAAACCCATTTTACCGATTCAACAGAATAATAGTTCAAGACAAGAGTATCCAACCTTGAGGAACGATGTAGCTAACCTTTCTTGTTTGCAGGACTAAAGAATATAGTAGGCCACATTTATCCCCAAACATAGACAACAATCTCATCTGAACAGAAAGACAAGAGTGAAATGGCCTTCTTTTCCCTCTATTTACCCTGAATCTTAAGGTGCCAGTTTATTTCATAACTACAAGGCGATCTTTCCAGCTCTTAACTCTTAATAGCAGTGATCAGCAACAAGTGAAAGGTAAATTTGAAGCAAAGAATAAAACACAAAACCAGGCTTAGGAAAGTATACCTTGCCCACCAGAGTATTTCTGCCTGTGACTACCTCGATGACCTTCCTGCTCTCCTGTCCAGTGATCTGATGGCCATTTCTTCAGGGACTCCTGGACAGAAGATGATGGTGTTGGTCATGCTGATGTGAGATACCAGATTCTACACATTTCACTGCCTGCTTAGCTTTTTATTAAAAATACATGTTATTATAATAAATGCATAGCATCATAATCCTCGCTAGATCCTAACTCAGACAATCTATTCTTAGCCTACTTTATAAATGCAGAATGGAATGGGTGATGTTAGTCTTCCCAGAGAACACAGCCCACCAGCAAAGGGACTGACATTAGGGTGATTAATGTACAAGCTTCTAACTCAGCCAATGTTCTTTACTGTAGAAGTTTTAGAAGCTGGGTCACCTGAGCAGAGGGGTCATTGGCTACAGCACAAGGATAGGTAACATTTTCTAAGATGCAAGGATGCAGTAATTCTTTACACAGAAAGCAGTAAGGCTAAAATCAGCTTATATCTCTGGTTCAGAAGCAAAGGCAAAAATGCCTAAGTTGCTCGTTGAAAAAAACAAGTCATATGTGGGCGATTAGTCCTCCATTTGGGGAGCAAAAACAATGAGTTTAGTCAGCTGTCAAGTAGAGTACATTAAATTTCTTGTTCCCAAGACAGATCCCATTGATCAGTTAGACTTAGACTCGGTCTCCAGAGTCAACTTCATAACTTAGGTTTACGACTTGACCAAATGATGCAGAAAAACAACCCTAAAAGCTAAATGATTATATTATGCATATAACGCAGGGCCACACTGGTGGTAGGGCAGCTGACTACACAAACAGGGAATTTATCACCTAGATACAGAGGGCCTAACAAAGGATTCATGATTGTTTGTTCAAGAAGCTGTGTGGTACTTTGGAAAAATGCACGATAGCCAGACAACTCCCTGTGAAAGAGACATTTATGGGGATCCTACTGTATAGGAGGTAATGAGATCTGAGGGGAAGAGGTCAGAGAAGAATTGGGGGAGGGGTTGCATTCTGGTGTGGGAAGAAAGCATCAAGTGAACAAACTACACAAACTTGTCTTACTTCAACTTCTGAATAGGAAGGAATAGGAAGGGACTGAAGTCAAGGAGAAAGAGCTGGGAGAGAACACAGTATGAACCATGAGAGGTGTCAATAAAACTGAACCCTGATAGCTATGTAAAGTGGTGGTGGAAGGGCATTGTGGGAATCTGCCTACAACTGGCAACATGAAAACCAAGGACAAGAACAACACCAATGTGAAAGGAATAGAATGGATCTTTCTCTAAAAACTGCAAAGAAGAATAAGAGCTCTGGGCTATGGTGTCCCCAGAAAGCTTTCTGTATAGTAAGGTTCTGGCTGGGAAGGTGGCTCAGTGGTAGAGTGCTTGCCTTGCATGCATGAGGCCCTGGGTTTGATTTCTCAGCACCACATAAGCAGAAAAGGCTGGAAGTGGTGCTGTGGCTCAAGTGGTAGAGTGCTAGCCTTAAGCAGAAGAGCTGAGGGACAGTGCCCAGGCCCAGAGTTCAGGCCCCATGACCACCACCAACAACAACAAAAACAAAAAAAAGGTTCACTGATTCAAACATGGTGGGTGTAGATTCTATACATAAGAGAGGAAGACATGGTTCCAAAGGAAAAGGGAGATACAGGAACCAAAACAAACATACCATGGTTATTATTTTCTCCAGGCCAAATATGGTCATTGTTAAATCCCTTCAAAGGCACAGACTATACTTCCCACTTTCTTTTATCCACCAATCATTTCTGTCCATCCAAACCCATCCTAAAGAGATGTAGCTCTTCAATCCAGAATATCTTAGATATCATCCTTTTCCCAAAAAATGATCTGTATTGACATAGACATGATCTGGGCAGCAAGAAAACCTATAATATTGCCTAAATAGGGAATGTGAAATTGAGATACAAAATTAGTTACGTTGAAACCTTGGACTTGTAGGGCTGAAAGAAACACAGCAGGATTCTTAGAATGGAAAGGAAGAAATAGCTCTATAGGCAAAGACAGATGCTGTCTCTACAGATAGACAGATACTCAGACCATGAAACAGTAGTACTATCAGTCGAAGTGGCAGTCAGACGGTGGGACCACTAATGGAGAATCTCATGGTTTTCCCCTAAATGAACTCTTCCATTAAGTCTTGGTAAGAGATTCTGTCAGCCTTCAGTCTGAGAGACATTTTTGTATTCTCTAAAGGAACTCTTGACTTTGCTGAAAGAAACTTTGTGTGAGCTTCTAGTCTTGCTACTAAATGATCTTTGACTGATACAATGAGGGTTCAGAGGGTATTTATGTGAGAAAACTTTGACTACCTCCAATTTACAAGTTATCATCAACTGTACATTCTGTGATCTGCAAAGCAAAGATGAGAAAGGCTGCATTCTGTCTCTGTAGACTTTGCCTTCCAGCAGGGAAGACACCATAAAGGCAGATTATGTAAGTCAGACTAATAAAGAACAACCAAAGAACAATGGAGTAACTAAGAAAGCATACAAAGAAGGGTGATTAGTGGAAACTTAAAAGAATCAAGGATGGTTTTCTAGAAGAGACAAGACAACCTTCATCTGTCCTCAAATACAGGTATTATCACTCCATCACTATACTTTTAACCTTTCCAAGGAAATTTCTTGAATATTTATAACAAATCCAACAAGCACAAAAAAGTCTACAATGGCTTGCTTGGAGGAAGAGGAAGTTACCCAACAAACGAGCAAAGAATGTCAACATCACTGAGGTAAATTCTCCAAGCCAAATAACAAAAAGTAAGCTCAAGAGTTATAGCTCATTAACCAGCTACAAACATCTGCTTTCAGATTAAGAAAGAAGGAACAAACCACGTAAGGGTGGTTGTCTCATCCCAACGATCCTACCAGAGGCATTTAGGTATGGGAACTCAGGAGAGAGAAAAGGGTCACTGAAAAGGAATCAAAATTCAATTATACAAACAAGGCATTTCACACCTCCTATTTTCAGCTCTAAGAGAAACTTCATTGGGTACTAAGGCTTCGTGCTTATAATGCTAGCTACTCTGAAGGCTGAAATCTAATCCAGCCCATACAGACAAATGCAAGGCACTCTTATCTCCAAAAAGCCAGAAGTAGAGGTGTGGTTCTAGTGGTAGAGCTATAGCCTTAAATGCAAAACCTAAGGGACAGCAGCAGGCTCTGAGTATTCACACACACACACACACACACACACACACACACACACACACACACACACACACACACACACACACAAATTGTCTCTGAGTACACACACACACACACACACACACACACACACACACACACACACACACACACACACACACACACACACACACACACACACAAATTGTCAGCAAGGTGTCATATGGAATTTTTTTGACCAGTCATTCCAGGACTAAGTGGAGTAAATTTCCCTACGTTCCCAGAGAGAAGGTACAGAAAGATATCAGCACTGAGGAAGGAGGTATCCTATCATATAATGGTTCTAGAGGATGGGAAACACTGGCAATTACAGACACCAGAAAGACCTGTGTTGAGTGATTCCATGTTTGCTTGCTCTGTGTGCAAATGCTTCAATTAAGTTCATAAATTTGGGGAGAACGTTTATACAGCAGAGTGCATCAGTTACCTACACCCGCACAGCCAAAGAAACCGAGCAGATGGCAAGTGAGAAAGAAATATTGATCACCATGAATAATTTTTACTAAAAAGCATATAAAAAACTGGATTTTAAAATATTTCAAAAATAATTTATTCACTGTAGTCTCACTGTTTTACATTTCTGTTTATAAATATTTACAATGCACTACCTTCATAAAATAATTATTATTCAGTGTTCACAGTAAAAAGAAAGGCATCAGAGACTGACTGTTTTGTGTGTGTATGCCTGCACTAATCTGTGTGACAATATTTTAATTTAGCATTAATTCTCAACTGTTCCCAGTTAAACATACACGGCTTTATTTGCTCTCTCTTTTTTCTTCAGGTGATATTTATACACAAGTAACACACATCACAGAACCAGTTTTTGTTAGTAGTGATTTAGTGATATGAAGTTAATACTAATGTAGAAAACTAATGAGTCTTCAACTCAACTTTCTAGGTAGATGAACACTAAAAGAAAAATAGGCTATAGATGGAATACCCCAAAGCAATCATACTAATGAATGTTTTGAACAGTGAAGAGTCATGCTATTGTACTTATTTCCAGGATAAAAAAGATACCTTTAGGATGTTACTTCATCTGTCCAATTAGAAATGGTATTAACATTCTGAGTGTCTGTGAAAATGTAGTAGTCAGTATGCAACTGACTAGTACAATTCAACATATGCATGTAAAAACAACTTCCTGTATTTTTTTCTCATTTCAACAGAACAGTTTGGTACTGAACCCAGAAAGTCAGGCATTTAATATTGAATATGTTATACCACTGAACCAAATTCAACCCTATCATACTTATTTTTAATAAAAAAAGAAGAGAGAAGAGAGAGAGTGAGAGAGAGAGAAAGAGAGAGAGAGAGAGAGAGAGAGAGAGAGAGAGAGAGAGAGAGAGAGAGAGAGAGAGAGTCTCACTGTGTCACTGTGTTACTCAGGCTGGCTTAAAATTCCCATGAGCCTCCTGTTTTACCCTCCAGAGTTGCATATGACCATACCCAACACAATTATTTTTGTATTGCTTTAGCCTGTCCATTTTCTCTGCAATTTCCCTTCATTCAGCCATCAGATTTAGACTAATATACAGTACCAAGTTAAATGTTGACCTGGCATGTTTGAATAGGAATTAGAAAATAGTCAATCTTTTTGTGTGTGTGTGTGGGGGGGAGCTCTCTCTAACCAGACTGTGAGCTACGACATCAATATTTCCATGCATAGTGAGATTGAGGGGTGCTAGTACAATACTGGAGCCAAAGCTATGGTAAGAAGACTTCAACATGTATCTTCAACATTGCTGGGTTGTCAATTTGGATAACCAACTCCTTCATGGCTTCCTGCCTATAGAATGAATGGGTGAGTATGCTGTCAGGTCTTGTGGAGGTGTTGTGTTTGACAGCTGTGTGTTACACTGATATGTACTAGAGAAATAATTAAAGAAATATAAAACAGTTTCTCATGGTCCTGTTCCAAGGGAGCAATTCAAATAACTATTGGAAAAAAGAAATACAACATGACTCTAAGAACACTGTGTCTTTTAATAAATATATTTCATTTGATCCATATGCTCTTTTCTTTTTCAAACGAAAAGTAAGAGGATAGTACATTTGTTATTGGCTTTTCTTTTCCTTCAGAAATAATGAACTTGGCAATTCTACCTCTGAAATTGAAATTCTTTTCTTTAATGAGCATGACACATTTGTTGTATTATCTATTTTGGAGGGGAAGGAAAAAGTAAGGATGCTATGACAGTCATAAAACAAAGATTTTTTTTATTGTTGTTCAGACAATATTAAAATCACCTACTGTGAAAGCAGAACTTTCTCAAGTAAGTACATTTATGTACACATATAGATGTGTGTGACTATAAATGCTATTATTTCAGTAGAACTAAAACATAATATAAATCCCTAACTCCCCAGAGATCCACAGAATGATAATCACCAAGCACATTACACTGCCAAAGTAAATTTAAGATGAGGATATATTTAATAATGGGTAACTGTAGGAGAATTTGACATTTAGTTATAATTGAGCAGGCAGGTTTCTTGCTAGATAGCAATATTGCTTGGAATGCAAACATACATATAAATAGACTTCAGGCATACTTTTATGTCATTTTTCCTCCTGGTACCAAATTCATGTGCATTTATGTAGATGTTCATAAAATTTTCTTAAGTGGGAAGCAATACAGTGCAGCAATGCACATTATAAATATTATTTTACAATTAAAAACAAGTTGAACATCACCATGGTCATTAGCTAATGGCTTCTTTTTTTGTAATCATCCTCTGGGACCAAATAAGCATTAAGATTCACTTTATATAACACTTAATTCCCATATAAGAAAAAATGGCCATTAACATATTCTGGTTAAAAACAGCTAGCATCCTACTGGGTCACAAATAATAAAGACTGAACATAGGTCTAGTTGGCAGTGATTCTAATGCACTGTATATTTCAGCCTAACTATACTTTTACATCCAAGATTAAGGTGGGGGTTAATGCCAGATTACTGGCTAAGAGATGTCATTATGTAAGGCTTTTAAATGGAAACAACAATGTGACTATTACAATTTATCACAAATTGATTCCATCAGATGATTATAGAGAAGTCTTTGCCCTCCCCCCAGAACATGTTAGCATTGTTCAATCGAAATGGGATGCATGCAATTCCTTTTACATTAAAACTGATTTCTGTTTAAGCTTCTCCTTTCCCTCTGATTTGTTAAGTCCTCCTCCATGGCACAGCTCATGGAAACGTCTTTCCCTATATAGTCTGATCTATTTTTTAATACCACCAAATTCCCAAAATTTTCCCACAAAATATTTCCAATGGACCAGTACTATAACTTAGCTCAAGAAAGAATGATGGATGTAGTTTAAGTTTTTGTAAGAAATAAAGCAAAGTTTCTTACCCATGTCAGTATCTGAAAAGTCTTCATCCTTGCTTCCCTTAAATTCAGTCTCCCCTCTCCAATCTTGTCTGCCCAACCCACGCCATTTTTCAGACCTGTAACAAATGTCTCCACCATGAATCTTTGCAGGTCCTTGTTGCTTACTTCATTAAATAGAAAAGCTCTACAAGCCAACCCTGACTTTACCTATCATTTAATCTTACACAGACAATCAAGGTGATAGGAGCAGATGGTATTTATAGCTTTTCCCAAGTGTCCAGGAACCTGTTTTGTTTTCTTTTTACCAGCCTTGCCTGCCCAGCTTCCCTGAACACTGCACCCACCTGTGAATAAACAGCAACATTCCCCACTGCTACCCTTCAAAGCATATCCACATCCAGGGCTATAGGAAATGACCCTCACACAGAAAGGCAAAGAGGAACCTCTGCTCACAATCACTCCTCAATAAAGGACCAAGATATTCAGTGGGAGTAAGAAATATATGGGATTCATGTGCGAAAGTCGAGACAAACTGTGAAACCCAGGCAGGATATGCTCTAAATTCACCGCCAAAGATTTCTTTAGGAAGACAAATTGGACGGACCATCAAGGCGTCAGCCCCTTTCCCAGATTTCCAACTAGATTTTCTCTGTGAAAGGAGGCTCCCCACACAGGAGCTGACTTGCAATGGGGCCTAATATAGAAAATAGATCCACCCTGAAATTCAGAATCATGTCAGAATATCCCGGTATGAACAAGTTGCAATGTGTGATACGGTAGCAGATTCTAACAACCCCTCACATTTTCCAGAGTGGAGTGTCCTACAGCAAGCACCATGTGTACAATATCCACAAAAGGATTTTGTTTCCTACCCCTCACCTCATTGACCACAGATGGCCATGGTAAGTTGAAAGGACATATGGTGCTCCTACATCATCTGTCTACATTGTAAGAGAAACTGAAGCAGTGAGCCCAGGGCTAGAAATTATGTTAATTAGATGAGCAGCAGGGAAGGCATCCAGGCTGTGGAAAGAATTTCTTCTGCCCTAAGGAACTACCCAATAATGGTTAACCAAATCCGAGACAGAGGCCCAAATCTGAGTGATCTCAACAAATTATGTTTAAATCAACCACCCCAGACATCAAAGAAAAAAATAATGGTAAGAGGAAGTCCAATCAGTATAGCTACTCTGGCTAGAGACATTCTGAGCACTGTCATCAAGGACTGAGAACATAAACTCCTAGTCATTATTCCTTTCCTAAGGGAGTGGACCAGGAGTGGAGGACAAGAAGCATGCATAGTTAATTTATAGCAATCTGGTTGATCTTTATCTCAAAATTCTCAAGCAGTTCCTTGTCAAGATAAGACAAGCCAAGCTGCCTGGTGCTCAGGGGACAGATTTGACTCTTGTCATAAGACATTTGTCCATCATACCTATTGTTTCCAAAATCGGAGGTGACTACAGAAGAAGATTAATCAAAGTAAAGGAGACAGCTGCATAAAGGAGGCAGCCAACTATCTATCCTGAATCTAAATATGTGCTGGACAGTTGCAGGGCCAAGTGAGGGGTCCGTACTTTTAGCGAAAGCATCTTGTATCCTTATTTACCTAGTACATTACGCTGCTGAACTACCATGTGCTATCAAGTACTGACTCACTAGGGTCCCTTAGGTGAACCACAAGAAGTATTGCTTGGGATACAAAGGCAGTCTCACTCCTGTAGAGCCCCTCACACTCAGAGCTCTTATTCAGGTTTGCAAAGTCCAGGGGATAAAAGTAAACAATAGCATAGCTGGCCCTCAGTTCCTGTCAGAGGATTCCTGTTACCTAAATGACTCAGCCTCTTTTCTGTTTTTCTCCCTAAGCCGCCTAATTCTAATTACCCTTAGTTGCTAGTGTAGAGAAAGTGGGGAGAACAGGCAGACTGTGATTTCACTGGAGGCAGCAAAAGTCTCCTAAAAAAGAGGTTTGAACAAATTTCTAAAGCTTACCATTGAATCTAACCAAAGGAAGGTAGAATAGCAGCAAAGCAGGGAAGAGAGCAGAGGAGGAGGCTCCCAGAAGCGATTGTGGTAGGTGGAAGGCTAGCAAAGGAAATTGTAGGGGAGGGAAAGTGACACAGTCATGCATCCATTTTTAAAAGGTCCTCCAGATTTCTGTGTAGACATTAGTAAACTGACAAAACAGTCAACTTGGAAAGATGCTCAGAATGCTCTGTAGATGTCGAAGCAAGAGATTATAACTGAATGGTGGTAGCAAGCCAGGAAACAAAGAATGGATTTAAGAGGTCAATTCAGAAGGAGACAAGATCAATACCAAAGGAGAATAGAACCCTAGTTTGGAGAATACTGCAAATGGAATTTGGGAACTGCCATTAACACAGGAAAGGAAAGCAACAGGTTCAAAATAAAGACAGAAAATGGGGAGGAACAATTTCGGAGGTTGGTTTTGCGATGTTCTGAGAACCCCAATGTCAGGAACCAGACAAAAAGAAATGCTCCAATCAGAAATAACTTGAGTGTGCTCTTAGAACAGAAAGCAATTTTGGCTATCATCGTAAGAGGATATTCCTTTGAGGAATTCCAAAGTTAACAAACTGGATGAGTGACAACAATGAAGACTCTTATTATTCACAGCTCTGATGTGGTTAAATTGATAGCTTGTCATCCCCAGATCACAAACCTACAAAGAGTTCTCTCTTTGTAAAGGAAAAACATTACTCACAAAATCTTGAGATTCCTGGCTCAGAAGGCAGACACCTAGGTTGTCCCTTGGCTGGTCCTCAGCAATCTTCCTGAGGCCCAGAGTTCCTGTGTGTCATAGGCCTGCTTCCACATTGCTTCTCCATGTCAGGTTTGAGCAATAGTAAGATTCTCACTCAGTCTGCCATTCCTTATTTGGTTTGAGCTGTATGTTGATACAAGTTAGGAAAAGCAAATCTCATGGAACCAAATAAAAGCTATGTAAGCAGCAGAGCACATCTTGATGGACTGTGTATACCATCCGCACTTAGCCAATTGCTGTCAAGAAGTCCTTGCACATTACTAATTACATACTTCTCATACACTGCAGCCCAAGTAGATAGATGCTGACATAGGCACCTGTAGGTACAAGTAGGGCAACAGGGAAAGCAGACTGGAAGATGTCCTCATGCCAAGAAACCTAGAACTAACATGCAAATTCCTTTTTTTTTTTTTTTTGGGTCCGGTTGTGGGGCCTGAATTCTGGGCCTGGGCACTGTCCCTCAGCTCTTCAGCTCAAGGCTAGCGCTCTACCACTGGAGCCACAGTGCCACTTCTGGCTTTTTTCTTTTTGCTTATGTGGTGCTGAGGAATCGAACCCAGAGCCTCAGGCATGCAAGGCAAGCGCTCTACCACTGAGCCACCCTCCTAGCCCCTTAACATGCAAATTCCTTGAACCACACAACAATAAAGAATGTTTCTTTAACAGACTGTCTGAAGTCAGCTCAAAGCTTAATGTTATATTACTGTACTTAATTAGAGAACATCTAAGCTAGCACAAAGGTGATGAATGGTCTGCCAAAGACAGCATAAACTTGAAGCAAATTTTGAAAGTAAATGGATTTGAAAATAAATGGATTATGAAAAGAATACTAGAAGAAAGAGTTGAAACAATTACTCAGCTCCAATTAGAAAAGACACCATACTTCCTAAATAGTTTCAATAGAGGCATTCTAGAACACATTGGGCAGGCTGGATCAGAAACGTTGAGCTGGTGATATTGCTAAGTAGTAGAGGGTTTGCTAGAATGCATGAGCCTTCACAGAAATCTCAAGGGCATCAAAAAGGAAACTGTCATTTCTAATTGTAACTACTGAGAGAAAAAAATTCAAGTGGGAGAAGAGAAGATTTTTTTCCAATAAAAGAGATATACTTGGCAAGAAGTAGCAGACAGTGAAACATACATAAAGTTTGCCCAGACACATGGGTGAATATTGTCAGATCAGACACTCTGTAATCTTTAACAGCTAGCTGATAACCCTTAGCCTCTTATATTACAGAGGAAATTGATATTTTCAACCAGTTCCAATTCAGCAAAGACAGTGAGATAGAAGTGGAAGATGACATGGTTGGGAGATGCCCATAGGAGGGGACTGTGGTAAAGTATCAATAATATATTCTAGTTCTAGTCTTCCAGAGGTGAATGTTTAGGAAGGTAGCATGTCATGCAGCATATGAGCTCTCTTCCTTTTTACTTCTTACATTAATAATTTTAAACCACAGATCGGAAGGATCTACTTTTGCATTTCCTGTGACAAGCATAAATACAGTAAAAATTAAGGGGCTTAATTTCGCCAGTTCAGCTACAAAGCAAAGCTTCCCAAAGGGATGAAGTCTTTCTCTTTCAATTACCAGAAACACAAGCAAAGAAAACAACATTCCCATAATACAGCTATTCACAAAGAACCTATACCGAAGGATGTTTTAAAAATATTAATAGAGTCTATGCAAAGCATGGGTGTAGCTCTTAGTATTTGTAAGGCTTCAGCCTAAAAGGAGATTCCAATTGCTACCAGCCCTTTCCCACATATTATTTATACATTTTCTTTCAGCATTCACTTCACCGTACTATGGCTAAAAATCTAGAGCTGAAAATCACGGGACACAATTGCTATAAAACTAAAACTCACAAAAGCTCCCATAGACAAGTATGCAGGGGAAAAAAAGACAATTTGAAGGTGGAATTGTTATCACGGAGGTATTAGCAGAACTGCTTGCACATGACAGGAGGGAAGGAAGGAGGGAGGGAAGGAAAGAGTGAGAGAGAGAGCGAGGGAGGGAAATGAAAAAAGGGCAAGGAGAGGTCAGGAAAAACAGCAGAGTTCAACAGGCACGGCAGTCATCTGTATGAGCAGGCTTAGAAAGGACCTCTTAACCCTTGCAAAGTAAGAATGTATTTTATAGCAAAAGAAGGCCACTCAGGGATCTCCATCTGGAGAAAGGATGCTGATTACCTTCATTACATTTATCGAATTATTTGTTTAAAAAAAAAACCAACATGCTGTATTTATTTACAGGTATAGATACAACACTGGATCAAAAATAAGTTTTGAAAAACTGCATTAGCATTGAACAGGCATCGTTTCTTGTCAGTATCCCCTAAGCAACATAGCATGACAACTATTTACATAGCATCTATATCACTGGGTGTCATAACTTGTCCAGAAAGAAGCTTGAACACACAAGAGGATGTGTGTGTAGGTTATATGCAAATGCTGTGCCATTTTAGACAAAAGCTGACCATCCTCTGATTTTGGTATCTGTGAGAGGTCCTTCAGAGCATTTCCGTTGGAAATCATGAAACAACTGAAGTGAACACAGTGGTTGAAACCCAAAGGCTGGCTAAATAAATAAATGCCAAACCAACCAATCAACCAGCCAACCAACAAACAAATCAGCAGTCATTAATACAACTCTCAAAATGAATCTACAGGTTTAGGAAAAGTGCGTACATCCTGGAATTTGCCACCTAGGCTAACATTGGGCAATAAGTGGCTTAATTTCTCTGTCACAAATTCTTCATATGTGGCATTGTACAAAAGATGAGTTATACAAAAGATAAGACATACTAGACCATGAGCTTTGGATGAAGTACATGATAAATAACCCCAACTTTTCTCTACATACTTAATTCCTGATACTAAGTCCCTCAAACAGTCCATATTGTGCCCTCACATTTACATTTGCCTCCCCCCCATAAATCTTTGTTCTGCCATTGTCAACACTACATTTTATTTTTATTTTTCCATCTGTTCATTTAAATCCATTCTCCCTCAGTTATAAATACCCTGTCACACCTGCTTTTGTCTCTTTTTGCTTCTCTTTTTTGTTTGTTTGCTTGTTGTTTTATAAGCTATTGCGCCGTGCTCTAAAGAAATTATTAGACTTTACAGGACAAAAAGCTCTGGAAATTGGTGACACCATTCGAGTATTCCCACTGAAAGTCTTCATGTATGAAAATTTTAACATTTTTTGGGGGGAGGGCGAAGAGTCTACGTTTTTAAGCTAAGTGCCTTCCCTTCTTGACAGAGTGTTAGGAAGTTAAGCTGTGTTAGTGATAGTGAAGGAGAAATGTCTTTCTCTTTCCCTGACAGCTATATTCCCACTGTGACAAAGATAATCATAGACATTAACAGTGGTAACAAGCTATTAGATCACCAACTCCAGGCTTCTTCTAGGGTTCGCAAAGCATCTAAAATAACAAGGTATCATGTCTGCATTCTCAGAAGTAAATACTTTAACTCTCCCACTCCCAATTAACAGAAAGTCTTTCACACATCTAGACTAAACCCTCTGTGCCTGATAAAAATATTCCAGGTACTCAGCATGGGTCTCCTATTCAGATGTATGCAAGCCTCTCTCCCTCCTTTCCTTCTTTTCTTGATATACTTCATCTCCTGTACTCTTGATTACATTTCCCAGAATCAGTCAACCCTCCTGCCCTTTACTGTAGCTATAGCAACCAACCATATTCTCCATATCTAGAGAACATTCCTTACTTTCGACCCCCAACAATTGTGTGAACATATTATAACCTCCATGACAAATAAAACTGCAGGCATTTTGTGCTCTGTTGAATTCCTACCTAGAAAAATGTAGGTTGCAAGTTATTTGTTGAAAGAGGAGTGAATGAGTGGCTAGATTGTTTTTGGGTTTCCTATTTTATAGGTGGGCTTCTTGCTTGGTCTTCATTACTTCCCCACCTTTTCTAAACACAGATTTCCCATTTCACAGTTATTTCCTGAAATCCAATTCTGCCTTTTAGGAAAGCAAAAGCAAAGTGTCAGGAGCATCTCTGAAAAAGGAAGCAGGCAGAAGTCCAGACCTCACAATTAGGCATGCACAGCTCTCTGGTAGCAAAGAATGAATGGTCCCATGATAAAAGACCTTGGAAGGAACTTTTAGGACAAGAAACTCTTGTTCGATTGGCTCCACACAAGCTCTAAGGAGACCACCAGGAATTAAGAGCTGGATTAGTAGGCAAGTAACTGAGGCAAAGGCCTGCATGAGGCAAGCTAAGGGCCAGGAATAGCTCCTGACTACTCAGTTACATCACTCAATAAATTCCACATTTCGCTTCATCCCAGTGACTCTGGATTCTTGTGCTGCACGATCCAGACCTGCTCCTAATGAACAGACAACATCCCACCTAGAATCCTCAAGTGCTGCACATTTCCTGTACATCCTGGCATTTTGTCCCAATAGGCCCTTTTTCATTTTATCTCAATCCATTATTTCCATAGTATTGGGGTACTGGACAGAACCATTGCTGCTGAAATTAATGCTTCCCTGTATTGTGATGTGTTTTCTTTGTTCAATCCCTCAAGTCTAAACCATGCACTGCCCGTTCCTATGTAAGATGGCTTCATAAACGTACTCATTTTTAAACGATGGTTTTCTATACTTAGAACAGATGCTCATTACATAGGCCTACCACAACACTGACCTTTAGTCCACCTTACTTTATCTCCTTCTGCAGGCCCACAAATTAGCACAAGATCAAAAGCCCAAATGCAGACATGCTTAAGCTGAACTAATTATCATTTCTAATAAAAGCACTGTCACCCCAGTCGGTCCACTTTGGTGATTTTTCAAAGAAAGTAGGGACTTTATTTCTATGAAGGACTAATAAACCTCTGCTAGAAAGCTCCAAAAAGCCTCCCTTACTTAACCCCAAGCACAACGCCTCTGCGAAGGGATTTTAGCAGAACACTCTTTCCTTTATTAGAAGCTGTCATTTCTCATCATACTATGTCTAAATTTGTTCAAATGTTTGCACTAATTTTCGACAATTTGGTGAAAATGTTCCAGAAGAGAGAAGATACCGCAAAGAAGTCTAATGTAAGAACAAACTCATGTCCTACAAATTCAGTGTGCCTGAAAAGGTCTTTGAGAGTTGAAAGTAAACAGATGTCTTCAAATTTCTGCAACAGAGAGAGGAGTGCCAAAATAGCATACCAATGCAGTAAGTGACACTAATTACCAAGCACAGGTATTTTAGGCCTCTCATTTACAAAATCAAGACAGCTACATCCACAGCAATGGAACATCATACCTGTGCTTGGCTTACCTATGGATAAGCAACCCATCTGGATTCAAGCAGGTCCACTGCAATTACACAGAACATAGAAGACATCTTCGGAATGTGGAGGCTGGTAAATACCCCACCAAAAGGCTTTCCATCTTCTTCATTATAACTGAGGTCTTAAGTCATTTCCAAAATAATTCCTTCCCTTTCCCCAAATTAAATCTCTCTCTCTCTGTTCTGTCCCTGATTCCAAACTTTCCAGTAATAGTTAAGAATTCACATTAAAAAATTATTATATTGAAAACCATCTATGTAGTTCTTCAGCTTTGGACAACTGTGGAATAACTTGATTGTACACAGCCTTGATCATATATCTGATAGATGGAAATTTTTGAAACTGATTTTCCAGTGAGCTTTTATTTACTTCTATCAAAGATGGAGTTGACATCAGGATTCCATGAGGAAGACAAAAAGGACTAATCACCAGCTATGTGTAAATAACCTTCCAGAAAGGTATTAATTTTGTACCACCTGTTTAGTAACTGACTCAATAAGCTTAGTATTATAAATAATAATGACAGTGTCATACAAAGGGAGAAATAAACAATACTAAAAGAAGTCACATCAGAATGACTAAATGAAGGAATCAATACGACAATCAAGGAATTTTTGGGCAGGGGGAGGGGTGGTCAGTCATGGGGCTTGAACTCTGGGCCTGGGCGCTGTCCCTCAGCTCTTCAGCTCATGGTGAGCGCTCTACCACTTGAGCCACAGCACCACTTCTGGCTTTCTAGTGGTTAACTGGAGATCAGGGTCTCATAGAGTTTCCTGCCTGGGCTGGCTTTGAACTGTGATCCTTAGATCTCAGCCTCCTGAGTGTCTAGGATTACAGGCATGAGCCAGCAGCTCCCATTCAAGGTATTTTAGTACATTTTAGCAGTGAAGTTTAATAATTTCATGGCCAGGACAAGCCACTACATATATACTTGCTCAACTCCTATGGGAAAAGCACAATCATCCTGTCTACTGCTGTGCCCAAACTCATGGGCAACGCTCTCTATTTTAATTTTCCATTCATAGTTCCTTGGACAGCATCTAGGTATATATTAACTGCTCAATACAAGATAGCTTTAGTCATTCTTCTTTAATAAAAGTACTTGGATAGAGGTAACAATTTGTTCTTTGCTGTTTGTCAATATCATATATTAGAAAAAATTCCATGTGTTCATTTCGATCCATTTTTTTATGATTTGTGAATAGACCATTTCTGGCTCAGAACAAGAGATTGTATAATATCTTCCAGCAGTGTCTTAACTCATGATTTTTTTTTTTAAACATGGCTTTCATGGGCTGGGAAGGTGGCTCAGTGGTAGAGCGCTTGCCTTGCATGCATGAGGCCCTGGGTTCAATTCTTCAGCACCACATAAGAAGAAAAAAAAAAGCCGGAGGTGGCACTGTGGCCCAAGTGGTAGAGTGCTAGCCTTGAGCTGAAGAGCTCAGAGACAGTGCCCAGGCCCAGAGTTCAGGCCCCATGACCAAAAAAACAAACAAAACAACAAAACAAACAAAAACAAAAACAAAAAACCCCACAGCTTTCAGGGTCAGCTGGACCAAAGGCTGTTTGATCAAAATCATACCACATGTCCTGACTGGATTAGGAAGTTCATCCCGCTGAGCTAACAATTTGTTGTCTAAGACTGTCACTTTTACAACGAACCCTGTCTCATAATTAGCTCTGCCCTCTCCTAACCAGATAAGGTATACTTCACATGGAGTGGGCTCATGTCTAATTCCCTTTTATTCCCAGCAGAACCACTGAAGTCTATAGCACAGACCTTAGGGAGTATCTCTCAAAGCATTACTAATACCATGGTAATTTCAGCCTGAGGGGAATAGGGCAATCAAGCAGCAAAGCCATCCGATTTGGGTACGGAAAGAATTTGATTGGTGGTTAAAATGATACAGATAAATGGTAGACCATGAAGCTAATTTTTTTTAAGAGGCAGTCTATGGCTAATCATATTACATTCCAGAAGGAAAGACTACAGATGAAATTGCTAACATTTCCTTCAAGATCACGCTCCAGCAGGGCAGAGGCTGATGACAGGTCCTAGCCATTCTCTGGAGGATCAACCAGGATGGAACTCACATTTGATTATCACATAGCATGCGATTCTCTGGGCCTGTGGAAAAGGAAGTTTCAGACTGTGACAAAGTCATTAGGCTCTACAAATTGAGAAGGACTTAAAAGTCTCCTTCATCTACATGCAATCCCCACACTACTACTAGCACTGTCAGGCAACCGTGCACAAGAGGGCTGGACTTAGGGAATTTAGATGCAGGCTGAAGCAGTACTGCTGTCTACTGCAGGATGCTACATCCCACAGACTCATTGCTGCAGATTCCACTTACAGAAGTAACATAAGTCCCGCCACACTCACAGGAACAGTAGTATGTGAACATGGGGCATCCACAGGGCTTGAGACATCATGGGAGACTGGTACTAAGAAAATGCAGGAAGAGGAAGAAGAAATGGCCAGGATACCAGACCATCCCAAGCCTGACCCAGAAGATCTCTGACCCTCTAACCTTTGCCTTTCAGTGTACCCCCCACCCCTGGGTGACATGAAGAACACTCCAAAGTATGAACTCTTCCAGTCACATAACTTTTTAAGGGTATGTGTTTGTATGCAGGGTCCCACACTTCAATGTTTATAATTATTCTGTCCCACCTGATCTCAGGAAGGATCTTCAGGGTCCAGGATAGTATGACTTTGTGAAGATGGGAACATCCTATGATTCATGGCTTGCCTTGAATTAGCCTTCGGCCTGCCCCTTTAATTGGCTGTTGTGTATTGTGACCGTCTTGAAGCATTACCCAGTAAATAATATATACAATTTTTTACCTCTCACCACAGGTCAGCCTTGGTAAGAGATGTTAAGATCCCTTAAAGGGATCAGGTTTTAGATTGCAGTAAGAAAGAAGGTAGAACGTTCTCTATGACCTGTATACACTGCCTGCGTGCATAGGTCTCACAACCACCGAAACAGGACCCAGGGCGGGTTACCAAGTGATGCTGACAAGCAAGGTGGGAGACATACTTGTTCTACTTTATATTTACAAGTGTCCTATTTTCTCTATTGTTATTAAACTTAAACAAAACCTTTGTACAGTGTCTGCACAGATTTGATGCCACAATTGGCAGGTGATACTAGTGGGATCTAGCAGACAGAAACCGTGAATACTGCTAAACCTTCTGCCATGCACAGTGTAATCCCAGCTCTGCCCACTCAATACACAATTACCAGGCCCCAAATGCTATTAGTACTGAGGTTGAGAAAGCCTGGTAAAATTGAGGTAATACTGTACTTTATTTGGAGCTGCAGCACAGGCACAATTACTTTTAGCATAAGTGGACTAAGGAAAATAAAAGGAGAAGCTGGATGCCAGTGGCTCACACCTACAAGCCCAGCTACTTAGAAGGGTGAGACCTAAAGGATGACAGTGTGAAGCCAGCCCACATAAAAAAGTCTGTGGGAGTCCATCCGTGAAGGAGTCAGTAAAAAGCAGGGCTGAAATACAGGTAGCTCAAATGATAGGGCTCTAGCTAGAAAGCTCTATCAAGAAAGAAAGCTGAATGAGAGAATGCTACCTAAAGTCTTGGTTTTTTAGGCTCTTCTGTTTCCTGAGATAGAAGTACTGAAAACCTTAACCGTATCCATTAAATAGCAGCTACCTTGTCCTTGGGGCACAAAGTCCTGTCCTATCATCATTAGGAGAATGATAAGAATTTAGGGTGCGATGATGATGATGATGATGAGGAGGAGGAGGAGGAGGAGGAGGAGGATGGCTGCTCAATGATATACTGAAAGCTCTATAGTATTCATAGCTTTTTATTTGCTGTATGTTCTCCTATACTGCACAAGTTATACAGTCATACAGGATAACAATTAGTATATGTACCTTTAGAAGCATTTACATACTAGCTTTTATAGAAAAAAAGCTCACAACAACAAAATGCTGAGTCTAAAAGCCCCAGGCTAGGATTCAGTGAGAACTGCAAAACTCTAATTCAATCCCTTTCATATGACTAATAATCATTTTACTACATCTGTTTCTAACACTGTAATTTTTCTACATCTGATGCCTGTGTATAAAGAAAAGTATTTGCAATAAAATGCAGAATAATACACAACTCACTTTAATTTTTGAATAACCCATTAGCGAAGCCAGAGCATTCAATGCTGCAAAGGAAAGACAGAATTCTGCCTTAGTAAGTAAATCTACAACCGGACTCAAGACAAAACAAAAAACAAAAAACAAAAACAAAAAACAAAAAACAACTGAATATAATGACTTCAATTATCCAATTAAAGATATTACCTTTCTTCATATCAGAAAACAGTATCTAAAAATGTGAGATGGCTAAAGATTATGCTACTTAATTCCTATTTCAATTTGTGTTTGAAAAAGAAGTTTGCTCTGAGTCTTATTGTTTTCTAAAGGAAAAAAAAAATCACAATTTGTATTCTCCAAACAGTCAAAAGCAGATTCAATGAAGAAGTTTCTATTTTTATTTCAAAATCTGGAGTAGAGTTTTTATGTCAAAGTAAAGATAAAAATAACACAACTATCCAGGATGGTGTATAAAGACTGGTTCTTCTAGATAATAGCTGTATAATTTAAGGCTAATTCACAAACTTCCATGAGCTTTTGGGTTGTTGTTTTTTTTCCCACTTCTCAAAACCTTTAAATAAATATCATCATTGGCATTTATCCCAGGGACTTGGAGGGAAAATTAAGTGAGATGATCAGATGTAACTAGCATAGGTTTTGCTGTGATGTGAACAACAGATACTGCATTTGGTAAGGAATGATAAGGTCAAAATGACCAATGAGGTGATTGCAAATATCCTTTCATGTGTGAGGAGGGCCTAAGGAAATTTGCAGTGTTGGTGATCTAGACTAGGACTTTTTTTTCTAATTAAATAACAGTAATATGAAGAAACTATTTTTTTAAAATTTCTTCTTAACTTTGCTAGTTGGAAAACAACACCAAATGTGTGGTGATAAATAGCAATTGACATGTGGCACTAAAATTAGAATTGGGATGGGTAGGTAGGGACCAAAGCATATAAAACAAGTCTACAAAGAGGTAAAGCAAAGAGGTTCAATGTGACTGGTTAATCTTGGTCATGATGCAAAGTGCTCCGACTGTTAAGACAAAAATACTTTATATGTCACTTATCATGTTAAACATTTCCTTATAAGCAAATGATAAGACAGTGTGAGTCAAGCTACTTAAGAACCATATGCATGCAAGATGGTCAACTTTAAAACTCTTCTAAAATGTTCTCTAAAATGGTGGTGGTAACTGGCCAAATTTACCTTCTTAGTGATGTGGCTTCAAAATCACTTTTTTTTTTTAACCTGGCCATCTGGCCCCTTGTAGAGAATCCTAAGTCCAGTTGTCATATATTCTAGTCACCAAGTTAATTCTCTTTGAGAAGGAGGCAGCTTAATAATTACAGGATAGTGACTTCTACAGAGTCATATTTAGAATTTCCCTTACCCATATTAACAAGTGAAGAAAAGAATGAACAAAGCTGTCATTTTTTTCCAAGACCAATGTTAGAATCAAAATGTCAATCTGCCCCCCACCTAGTACCCAACCTCTTTCATCAAATCAGTCAGTTCTAAACAATAAGTACCTATTAAACATACCAGGAATTCATGAAAATGAGAACAAAGCACAGTCCCCTTTATTAGAAAAAAATGTATAATTCCAGAGAGAATAAATCTGTAAAACATCCAAAGGCATAAAATAGCACATGCTATGGGAGGTCCAGGGGGAAAAAAAAAAGGCAGACATCAGCAATTAGTATAGGTGATGGGAAAAAAAATAATGGAATTTTTTGATTTGTGATTAGAGGTCCAAAGCCCAGTATTTCATAAATTTCATTCACTCAAGCAAGACCTTTGTATCTGGAAGACAAAACCTATCTATTGAGTGATTATTTACTAGGTGTTTTTCTAGAAAGTGACTTTTCTTCTAACATTAAAGGAGATATGAAAAAATAACAAATATAACTGCATTAAAGTCAAGTTCGTGATGAAATCAAGATGTAAACCCAGTCCAGATTTCATTACAATAGACTCAAAAGGTCTCTATCTCTCTTTCTTTTTTTATATTGGATACTTTGGATTAAAGTAGAAAAAAATAAAGTTAAACACACTTTCATATCATTTCATGTACTATATCTGGCCACGCCTTCTCTAAAAATATAGTGCTGTACTTTCATATGGGTAAACCTCCAGTAACTTTATCAAACTACGTTACTCTTTATTTGCCAGGTACTTTTCTATGACGATTGACTTAGTCATGTAGCTTCACACCGAGAGCTCATTATACATTGGCTTTTCCTTTGGGTTTCATCACTTATGACTTTTTAAAAAAAATAAGCCCTGTATATATTTATTCAATTTTGATCTGTTAGATTAAAAGGGCTTATCTGAGGTCTGCTCTCAGGACCCTGCTCTTGAGTTACTCCACTGAGCTTTGATTAAACACAGAAGTACTTTGTATCAGAAACAGCAATGCTCCATGTTAGAGTTTACTTACTGTGTATAAAACAGTTCCAACAAATACCAGTGTGACTCCCATTTTCATCTTGTACACAGCACCCAAATCACTTCCAGAATGCTATATGGACAGTGCGGCTGTATCAAGCTCTCTGTTTTTCTGGTGATTCAGTAATTTCCAGGATTACTTTAGGTCTGAATGTATTGTTCCATTCATAGACAAAGAACCATTTTATATTTATTACAATAGAATTAAGGGCCATTTATAAAAGTTTTCACCTACAAAGCCCAAACATAAAACTCCACTATACCTAGATAATAAATGATGAAGGCATTAAACAATGCTAGCATTACTTTTCATCCCAGAACATTCCGGTAAAATAGAAAATTATATGAAAAGTTTTAACTTCCACTTGAGACTCACTTTTAAATGTTTTTCAATTGTTTTTGTTACCTTTATGTAGTTGTACAAATGGGTTTCAATTTAACACATCAGTTGATGAGTTCTATTCATATTGATCAATGTCACCCCTGTCATCATTCTCATTCTGTATGAAGTCTAGAGGAAGAGAAAGTATTTCCAGTCTAAATGGGGAGGGGAGGGAGGATTAGCGACAGTTTTCATTAAAAGACTTGTCTGGAAGGTTATTAGGAAAAATAACTAATATAAGAGGAACATTTACAGACTTGGAACACAATGATCTTCATTGTGGAGTGCTGCATGCTAAACCAATTTCCTTCTGGACCACTATTTACACACTCCTCAAGAACACCTAAAATAGAATTTGATTCATAATAAATCTCAATTTACACCAAACACTAGGGAAATCTATGAGGCATACAAAACAAAGTCCTTTTCCAGATCAGAAAGTTTCTAATTTGTAGGTGAAGTCAATAAAAAGGCTTTCTTAAAACCCATTTTTAAAGTTTAGGGTCATAGAAAAAACTATTTCTACACCCATATCATATAGTAAACCAACCAAATCTGGAAAGTTTATTAAAAAAAAAAAAAAAGGAAGATAGAGTGGGGGGAAGACCAGAAATAAAAAGCTGTCTGTATTGGAAAAGATACATATTAAAGCTTTGATAAAAATCAATCATTTAAAGTTGGTTAACTACAGAGAAAAGAAATTTAAATGAAAAGGAAGAATATTTTTAAAGCCTTTACTAAGATAAGATAGGTTACTTCAAATGCAGTCTTAGAACAGTGGGAAGTCCAGACGGAAGGAAAAGGTAGCATTATAGTTTTAAATTCCAATAAAAGCACTCACAGCACAATTCTATTCTAAGATAATTCACTGAAGAAGGGGAAGGGGAAAAAAAAAACACCAAGATCAAATGCAAGATTGTTTTTCCTTTTCATTTACAGCTTAAAAGCTTCTTGGCAGTACCAGTAATCTGTCAGAAAGGCTGAAAAATTGTGCTTAATAGATAATTTTAAGACTTTACTCAAAAGATGTTAATAAATATACTGATGCTGGGGCTTAGAAGTCACATTTGCAGTTCGATGAGCAAAATGTTCTCCTTTTGCCGTCACCTGGTATAAATCTAAAAATGTCATCACTCTGACTACATGTTTCTTGCCTCTAAAATAAGCAAGAAGCTGTGAAAATGTTTCCAAGTTTCCAGGCCTCAAAGAAGAGAACAGAGAACTCATAAAGTGTGATTACTTCAGCTGCCTCCATCAAAGGCAAGTTGGATCTACATTTTGAAGTGTCTGTGCTGGATAACAGAAATCCAATCAGCTCAAAATCCTCCATAAGGGTGTTTCTCACAGCTTGTAGGACTCTGGATCTAGTAACCAGTATCTAGAGACCGTCAGGCACAGAATATAGGCTTTTCTTTGCAAGAGGATGTCAAGTCATAACATCCCGATATGAAAAAGCATACCAAACCTCAGAGGAGCGACTCTGATTCAGAAGTATGGACTTCATTTCATTCAAATGAAATTTTTAGAGCATCTCAAATGAAAAGGCACATGTAGGGCTGGATATAATAGTCTGTTCTAAAACCTGCCATTTCTGCTTATCTCAGGCATAAACAGGAAGATTTTACCCTAAGGCCAGCACCACACCACAAAGAAGGTGACATCCCCTTGGAAAAATACATAAAGCAGGGGGGAAAAAATGTCAGGTGCTAGTGGCTCACGCCTGTGACCTTAGCTACTGAGGAGGATGAGATCTGGGGACCATGGTTCAGATACAGCCTGAACAGGATCTCCAATTAAACATCAGAAAACTATAAGTGAGGCTGAGACACGTGTAGTAAAGTACTGGCCTTGAATCAAAAGAAAGCTATGGTACAGTGCCTAGGCTCTGAGTTTAAGCTCCAGTATTGGTACACACACACACACACACACACACACACATACACACACACACACACACACACACACACACACAGAGAGAGCTAGGAGTATAGCACAAGTAATAGCACACTTTCCTAGGTTCAAACCCCAGCACAGCCAAAAGAATACTACGAAAATGGAGCAAGAAGGAAACACTTATCTGTGCTCTAAATTGACTCTCCATCATGCAGTCCCTCCCCAAAGCTTAAGACCAGCTCAGGAGACCATCTTTCTATTAAAATATAGCCACTGAAATAGCTCCATCACTCACAGTTGAGTCTACATCTCATCTGAATAGGAGGGTGACAACACAGAGAACAATTCCTATTTTAGTTCACAGTACTTACAGAGATGTCTCAAAAGAAAGCCAACAGCCTGATGGTTGGAATGGTAAGTCACTGGTGAGCCCTAGAAGCGTTTTTTTAATTTTTACTTTTTTATTAACTGTCTGTCACTTTCCTCACCTTCACGGATCACATCTAGTTCTAACAGAAATAATCTGTTCCCTTGTATGGCTGTTTTAAGGAGATGTTTTCACAGTGGTTGTTTTTGAGGAAGTAAAACCACAGGAGGTATTTCTTCCTTGTTCTTGTCCTTGATAATAATAGGCTTCATATTGTACCTATACATACCATACCATCATATACTTTTCATGTCCAGAAGGTAAGGCTGAGTTTTCACCCATAATCTCCACAACTGTTGAAAGTAATTGAAGTACAATTGATTCCTACTTCAGAGCAGACATAAGAAAAGCAAAAGAGTCCTGGTTAAAGGTCATAGCTATTACAGACCAACACACAGCACTTGTGCTGGCTCTATTTATAGGGGCTATTGTACACAGCTCTGTTTTGATAGAAATTTATATGAGCCACGGCATATCCCCATCAAGTGAATTGGGAGGGACTTGTTGTCCATATTTTCTGGCTTGCATTCATTTAATGCACTGTAAACTATGGTAACAGACAGGACTACTCAAAGACAAATTTCAAGGTCAAGTGAATATACCGGTGGATAATGACTGCTCAAGAAGATCAATTCTGGAATCAGAAAACCTAAGACTGCATCACATCTTTGGAAAGAAATCTTGAATATATTAACCTACTTCTCACAGCCACCTTACCTTTAAAGAGGATGGAAATCTTATCTACTCCATGGGGCTACAATTAAATATTCTACACGAAGTACTTAGTACTGTAGTGCTCAGGACAAATCAATGGTTAGTTGATCATGGCTCATATTAAAATAATTCTAAGTTATACATACATTAATCTGTAAAAGATCGTCTTATATTTCAGACATCTTACAAATACTTTTATTAAGTAACATACAAATGAGAATAAGAAAATTGAGACTATAGGCAAAATCAGGAGTGGAAAATAAATTCTGCATAGTTGCCAGGATGCTATTCAAAATGAACTAGGGACCAAATAGCTATAATGCCTGGCTTATATTTCTCCCAGCTTCTAGAGAAGGGCTAGCGAAGTTCATTCCTTCCACTTGCAGTGACATTTCCTGATGGTGTGTTTTGGTGGGGCAAGGTATAAAAGTGGGTAAATATGTACCTGCATATCTCCACCACTGTCTGGGACATACAGAAAAAAAGCTGCAGTTAACATCTTGGATAAGACAGGGTGTCCATCAGAAGAACACGAGCAGACTGCTTTCTGTCCATCTGTTACTTGAGAAACTGAGAAGCAGTGCTTCATTCTGCACATCACACTTTCAAATGAGAAATGAGCAAACTGGAAATGTGGTTTGAGGTAAGAGACAAGGATGAGGGAAAGACTTCAGTTTACGAACGTATACAACAGTTACATGGAAAGTGGGTGCTAGATGGAGAGGAGGGGAGAAGTAGAAGCTGTCTTCAAACCAAGGAAAGCACAGACATGGGAAGAGGAGAGGTGGGACTTCCTTACACCCATTGACAGAAACCGGAGCAACAAAATGAGGTAGAACCAGAATTCCACACTTTACAGTTTCAGAGATGACAAGGTCACCATTTTATTCATTTCCTTAATCATTGATGATATGACAATAAAAGAATTGAACTCAAGAGATATGACACTCAATAGGATGACAGATATGCTAGGATGAAAGATGATAGAATATGACAACAGTACTTCAAATCAGAATGAGTACCGGTAGAACATTTCAATTTTATTGGGGCTAATGACCACCCAAACCCAATACTACATTTCCTAGCTTCCTTGGCAGCTGTGTATATACATATGACTGAATATTAACCAATAGGAAACTAGGGGAAGCAGCACTTTCTCTTAAAGAGATTGGGAATTATATCCATTTTGGGCTTGCTTCCTAAATGGTTAGAGAGAAGATATGGTGGTTAGCACTAGGAATCCTACCTGAAAAAGTAGCATGAACTACCCTAAACTGCTTTGGAAGAGACTATTATAATAGCAAAATAAATTCCATCATATTGGTTAAGCCATTGTTCTCTGGATTGTTTTACTGAATGAATAGGATTCCAAATATATACCCAGCAAAGATACTTTTATTTTGTTAACAGCAGAATCAATATTAAGATAATCCAACTAGACCAAATATAAAAGCATAATCTACCCTATGAATTATAGATCTATCTCCTAGGGCATTCTACCAATCCATCAGAATATGCATGGTCAGCAATTGCAACTCATATAAGAAAATGTATGCATGCACATATCTCTCTACATATCTACACATAGGGTGATTAAGAGCCATCCTTAAGACTGATATTCTTCATTCTTTTTAGGATATCCCTCCTTCCACTGAGAATCTAAATCCTTGGTATAAGAGACTGAAGGTTATCAGAAAGCAAAG
Organism: Dipodomys merriami; assembly: GCF_024711535.1. Lineage (NCBI taxonomy): Eukaryota > Metazoa > Chordata > Mammalia > Rodentia > Heteromyidae > Dipodomys > Dipodomys merriami. Next base: position 20,259,613 of record NW_027202604.1, on the reverse strand, counting down.
TGATTATATCTGCATCCTGGAGCCCAAAAAATATTCCTGCACAAAAACACAGCTATAGGAGTGAAAGACTAGGCCTGGCCCAACCCGCATGTAACTGTCTTGTAGACAGAATACTTGCTTCCCTTAGCCCTGATGGCATAGATAACAAATGAGGTGAAATTTTGCAGTGCAGATTATTTTCAAACTAGCTGATCTACTGATTATATGTTTGATATAAATGCCAAAGAAAGAAAAGACTGGCATCAATGAAGAGACAAGGGAGAAATCAATTCGATTATTTTGTCATTTCCTATGGCCACTACTGAGATACAGAGTATAAAAAAGCAAACTAGAAAATATAGAGAAAGGATAGGAATAGGAAGAATAGTCATGTGCACAGTGCTTGGTTGTGATGTGCAGCACTATCTTTAAAAATAAGAGAGCAGCTGGCTGCTGGTGGCTCAGATCTCAGGAGGCTGAGATCTGAGGATTGGGGTTCAAAGCCAGCCTGGGCAGAAAAAGTCTGTGAGACTCTTTTTTTTTAAATTTTTATTTTTATTTTTTGTGTGTGAGACTCTTATCTCCAATTAACTAACAGAAAACTGGAGGTGACACTGTGGCTCAAGAGGTAGAGCGCTAGCCTTGAGCTGAAGAGCTGAGGGACAGAGCCTAGGCCCAGAGATCAAGCCCCACAAATCACAATAATAATAGTAAGAAGAAGAAGGAAGAGGAGGAGGAGCAGGAGGGAGAGGAGGAGAAGGGGGAGAAGGAGGAGGGAGCAGCTGAAGATGGGAAAATGCCCCCAGTGTGTAGATGGAAACCACACTTGGATTATCTTTTCCAAATGCTTATTACCCTCCCACTCCAGTAAAGTAAAGGAACTACAAAAATCGTGACAATCGGTCGGCAGAGATTATTGTTAACATTCAACATTTGTTATGACTTGCCTCACCACAGTCTAGAAGCAAAGTGCACTTTTGTTAAGATCTTATTTATCCCTTGAGCTTCAGGTTTGCTTATAGTGGCTGGGATCAATTGATTCATTCGCAACATATTTGATGAACATCTAACAAGACCCAAGTAAAATTACAAAAGATCTGCCTTCTAAGGGCCTACATTTGAAGTGCAGAAGGAACAAATTTATACCCTAGCCATGTTGCCGTTATTTTTTGAACCTGATGCTGAAGAAAGCACACACCCTTCCATGGAGTCTGGGGTGCCATCATCTCCTCCTGTCTTAGACCTTCCCCAGTGGCTTACATATTTACAATGCTTTGGGGATCCCAATTATAGGATCCAGGCACAGTGGCTGTGCTCAACGGTTTTGCTTGTCTGACCACAAATTCTTAGCCATATGGGTTTCTTAATTGGCAATTCCTCTCCAGACAGCCAACACAGCCATTCTGGACCTTATCCTCTTTAGCTACAAATAAATTAGCAAGTGAAGTTAGTGGTTTTCTTCTTGTCTAGGACAAGACTCCTCATGTGTCTGGGTCACTGCCTGTCTCTCCAAAGATACTGCAATGAGGAGATGAGCAGACTACCTATTCTTTTTTCTACCTGAAAACTTCAATCTAGATCAATGAAGACAGTAAACCATGTGGGTCTTTCCTGAGTATATGGCCAAGATTTCTGTGTAGAAACAAGAGATATGGGTTCGAAACCCATTCCTTTTCCTTACTGGACATTCTTGTTAGGTCTCATGACTTCTCTAGACATCCATTCCCTGACCTGTAAATGAAGATATAATATACTCTAATGACGGTTTGAAGACTGGCTATGTTGTCATTAATACAATTCAAGAAATCATTGCCTTCCACATGACAAAACTCAGTAAATGGCAGTATTAGATATTTTGATGATTTCCAGTCCTTTTAAAGGTTAGTACAAAAGGCACTTGGTCAGCTCATACAGGGAAGCCCTACAATATATTTAAGTATTCATATTCTCCTACATCTTCCCACTTAGCTAAGATGCCTGAGGGTGCCAGAAATAATCACACTATTTGTGATCCTATGTTTATGCAACAAAAATGAAATGGAATTTTATGGTCTGCTGTGTTCAACACTGATGCCTACAGCAGGATAATTCCATGCAGTACTGCAGAACTAGAATGTATGCAATATCCAGTCCAAAATGCACTGCTCAGGCCAACAAAGCTTTACCATACCATCAGATTAAGCAAGTCAGTCTTAGATCTATAGACAGATGCCTTCTTTTGCATACTTATCAGTAGATAGTCAATTGAAATATATAAACTGAGTTTAATTCACTCTTTTTAAAAAGCACACAAATATCGACAGGGAAAAAAAAATAAAATCTCAACAACAAGAATAACAGCAAAAAAAATAAGCCAGAAATGAAAATACAAATGTCAAATATATTTGGGGGATATAACAGATATTTGTCAGTTGACAAAAAGGAAGCAAATGTAGTTATGTTTAACAAAAAAAGCTTCACAAAAGTTAAGCTTTAAATTCTGTTGAACTACAACTCGGAAACCATTCTGTTATCAAAGCTGAGAATCTGTTATACAATGTACCCAATATCTCACAGGGATTATTCATGGTAAAAAGGAAAGTATGACTAATATTTTCAACCTACTAGTCTTTGGGAGGTTTGGAAGAACTCATTTGCTTTTCATGGACCCCAGAAAATAATAGCATGCACTCCAATCATTGTTAGTTTGATCTTACATACACAAAGTAAATAAATGAAAACAATTTTAATAAAAAATGATGATAAGGGCAGATCATAAAGGAAATTATCACACTCTCTGAATGCTGGGAAATGAACCATTATGGCTGGAGGTGAGTGAGAAATTGCAATAGGCAGGGTTGGCTTATGCTTCAGCAAAGACCCATTAAGGTTTTCTAGAAGACCCAGTGAGGTTATCTTAATTGTAGAGGTACTATGGAGGGCAAAGAGGCCACAATTTAGCAAGACAACAGTCAGAAAACTCTGTACACAGGCCAACAACTCACAGCCTAAAAGGAAATGGAATAGCAATTATCGACAATTGTCTGTGCTGAATAAAATTGCTGTTTATCAATATTATCAAAAGCATTTATTCCAGCCAAATGAACACCTAATCCTCTGAGTGCTAAACTTACAATTATTTAAATGTATTAATTCATTTAATGAATTTTTAGAATGTTGTACCTGATGGCAGGAAGAGGGTCACCATGAACAGGAGGGCAGTAGACAGTACAATGATACCAACAAGATTTCTTCCCCCAAAGAATTCATAGCCAAAAGAGAAAGTACAAAACTGGATTCATCCACAAAAAGGAATAAACCTGCTAGCAGAAATGTTGCATATAACAATGAACCCAATGTCTCAAGAGCCTTCCAAAGCTCTCCAACAGAGAGACCCCAGTAGAGAAGTTAGAGAACAGAACAATGCAGGCAACAGTTAAGTGATGCTAAGACACAAAGAGCAGAAACAAGTGATCAGAAAACCATCATGCTGTGAAGCAGGGGAAGGTCAAATGACTTGACCCACTGCATAACAAGGCCGTGGGCCCTTTAGAAGGATGAATCACAGGCTGCACTGCTTGCTCTTCCTGTTCCCTTCCAGGCTCTTTCTAATAAAATCACTATTGTTTCTGTAACTATAATTTTGCTTAGATGGTATGCATGGTGATGTCTGCCAGGCACTTAAAAGCTTCAAGGTTCTGCAGATTTTACATATCTTTACAGTATTCAAACTTGTTTCTACTTTGTCTCTAAGTAGCTGATGAAACAAAAATAATTACTCAAAACAGAATGAAAGGAACAAGATCTTATCCTCCACTTCAGAATGAACCAATGTATCCATCCACACACATTTAATAAGTCCTAAAGAGAAAGCACAACTCTGATCCCTAGAAAATGAGTGACATTCACCCAAATAGATTCAATTAAGACTGATTTTCAAATGTCCCTGGGTCAAAGTCACCCTTGAAAGTAAAAAACTAAATATGAAATACAAAAAAAAAATCAGTTGACCAAATATCATCTTCTATTTTCAAATGTTCGGAAAAACTTCCACATCTGATACAGGCAAGATGGCTGTCCTTGTCAAATTTCTATGTACAGCTGTATTTATAGATACCGTGTAGGTAGCTCCATCTTTATCTTCCTCTATAAATACTTACACTTGCGATTGTCAACTAAATCACAGGGAACTTAAAAAAAGCAAATTATAGAAGTAAAAATAATACATTATGCTACTCTTTAATGAATTATAGCCAAGGACCTTGGGCAAAAAAAAGGGCATTATTAATAACTTTAATTAAAACTTAATAATTCAGAGTTGCAATTATAAAAATGTAGCAGTGAAACCTGTTGAAGTTATTTGGGACCATAGGGAAGGGGAGTGATAGAGAGGCTGAATTCACTGGAATACCGTGTAAATACATGCGAAAAATCTAACAATAAAATCACCTTCCCTTGTAGAATGTAAGCTAATAAAAAAAGAAAAAACCCAGAATACTGTTATTTATAAAGTTAGTATTTCATGCCTGACAACTAAATGCCTTTTATCTAGTCTAAGTTAGTATACATGACATTATATTCCCATTACACAAAAAAGAAAGAAAGTAAACATAAGATAAAGAAAACAATAGAATAAAGAAACATAAAAATCAAGACAATAAAGCCATCCACATTCAAACTTTACATGGTAAGGTTAAAACCATATATCACCATACGAAGACTTGGGTCTTCTCTCCTGCCAGTAATCATTCGGTCCTCTGGGCCAGGGCTGTAGTGATGTCTATGCAAACTCTGAAGGGGAAGCTCACCCGGCATGGCCTAAACAATCTGCTTTGTATTTTCCAAATACATTTCTGTTCATCTCAGGTCACCACAAGAATGAGCTTAACAATTTAATTCATCACCTTTTGGGCAGTGATCCACAAAAAACTAATATCCAGAGGACAATTTGGCTCATTTAATGGGCTTTTCTCAAAGGAAGCACACAATGAAAAACATATGGACCTAGAACAGGCTATTCATTTTACAATTAAATGTTGAGTTAGGTGAAGACTAGGCAGGGAATTTTAGGACAAACAAGTACATTCAAAAATCATTGGATTAAAAGAGAAAGTCACTAGAGAAATATTCAATCTCATAAAAGTGGTCTACTTTTTTAAAATTTACACATACAAGAATTTCAGAATCTTAGGAGAAAAGCACCAGAATGTAATACCCAAACACATCCTCATATGTATTTAAAATAATATACAAACTGAAAAGAACTCCAAAGACAAGGAAACAAAGCCTCTTCTTCATTTGTCTTATACTTTTTGACAACGCTGTATTCTTTATCTCATAAGTGGTGTATACACGTGCACATCTGAGGGCAGTGGGAGAAAGGCATAGAATCCGTGGAAAGTGGGTGAAAAAATACAGCAGAGGGTCCCATCAGCTGCGCTGGACATTGATGAAAGTGAACTAAGCCTTTCAAGGGTGGTGATGAGAGGGAGGGAATGAGACAGAAGGAGGGAACAGCCGATACTAAGCAAAAGGGATGGAATGTACATATCACCCAATATATGTAAAGTTAACCTTGGTGTCTATTACCACTAAAACAACAAGATATAGATATAGATATATGAAGAACTTTAGAATATGAAATAGCACCTTAGTCTTCATTCCCAATGAGAGAATATTCTTGAAGTGGTTTGACTGGGGAGGCTCACATTGCTATTGAAGAGGATTTTTGTTGTTGTTTTTGTGACTTTTGGTCACATTTTAAAGCTCAGGACACACTACTGCATTGAGAGTATGCCACACCAGAGTTTTTCCTTTTGGACTAAATACTTCATTGCCGAGGGAGCTGTCCTGCACACTGTGGGATGGTTTGCAGCAGCCTTGGCCTCCACCCAGGGAGGCCACAACATTCCTCCAGTTGTTACCATCACAAATGTCTCCAGCTATTTCCAAATTCATTTCCAGCTATTTTCCAAATTCATCCGGAGATGAAGGAAAGAATAAGAACCACTGTACTTCTACCAACAATGGCTTTATACTGAATGGCATATTGTTCTATCTACAAACTGTCATCACACATTCAATACCCATATATAAATATCCACATAGAAACATTTATCTCTCAAATAGAAACATTTAAGGGATAAAAAGAGATAAAACTATTTTCAAACATTTTATTCCCAATATCACTGGATTTAAATTTAAAACTATGGTTTAAATTTACTTGAGGAAATTAAAAACTAGCAAATTACTAGTTTAGTAAAGGAAAATCTTTAGTGAAAAGAACAACAACAAAACACCTTGTCACATTATCACAGTAGTACTAAAGTTTTCATTTGAGGAAGATGACCAAATACCAATTCTGTGATAGCGTAATGTAAAAGGCTCACCAACTTCAGCAACTTGTTCTAGGAAAGTGCTAACTCAAACCATGTAAGAGGAATAAATCCTCTGCTCATACAGTTTAACAATGGAGGTGATTTTTCTTTCAGTATTTGTGTAATTTGATCCTCCATGAAGAAAGTAGGGGACAAAAAAAATACTAAGGAGCAAAATCAGCAACTGCAAGTTTGATTTAGAGAATAGGATTGGATTTGCTTCTGAATTCACTTGAGATAGGCAACTGATACATTTCTGATACTTTCTAAAGTCTAGATGGTTCACAAATGCATTGGAGTGGTTCTACATAGCAGGAGCTTTCTGGGTGGAGTAGAGCATCACATTATAGAAAGGAGTATACAGACAAAGGGTTTCAGCATGGTTTGCTTTGCATGTTCTAGGAGCAGGAAAATCAACAGCATTGTCTTCTAGCAACTGTGTAGTGCTGTGTAGACACTCAGAGGGCACTGAAAGGTCATCTAACCCTGTCACTCAGCCTCTTTTTTTTTTTTTTGGTAGGTCATGGGGGCTGAACTCTGGGCCTCGGTGCTATCCCTCAGCTCTTCAGCTCAAGGCTAAGCACCCTACCACTTGAGCTAGAGAGCCACTTCTGGCTTTTTTCTGCTTATGTGGTGCTGAGGGCCTCATGCATGAGAGACAAGCACTCTACCACTGGGCCAACTTCCCAGCCTCTCTTTTCAGACTCCTTGAGATAAGATGGGGCATAAGTCATCATCATTTGGCTAATGGATCTTCCCCACAACTTCTTCATGCAGAGGGATAGCTGATACAAGGAAACACCTGGGCTACAGAGAACTTCTGGACCACTGTCAACCGTTTCCTGTATACCCTCTGCATCTCCCCATCTTGAGTTTTGTATGCACACTTCCCATAGAGAGGAAACACCCCAGTTTTACCAAACTCGCAATTATGACATCTTTGCAGAATTTTTATCTCCCATTTCTGTTAAACATTCAACAACCGCCCTGACAAGGAGAGGATAATCCGATTTACGAACCATAGAAATGACACAACTTTCAAGGAGGTTCCAGTTTTCTAAAGTGAGAAAATCCTATAGTGAGCCTTTAAACCTTCCAGACAAACCAAACCAAATACAGCCCCGGGGTTATTTTGTCCCGGTCATGCTTAAAAGGCATCATTTTGCAGACTCAGATGGTTAGCAGTAAACCACAGAAAGTTCCCAAATGAAATCATGCACTTCTCAGTACCCCACCAGCAAGGCTGCATAAATGGGACAGAGGGCTGCTAGCTGGTGCCAGTGGCCAAGTTCATCCTGTTTCCACAGTACAGGATATAACCATTCTCACACCAGCCAAGTGGGAGCCCATCCCAGCTGGCAGGGAAAATCTTCAATAGGACTCCCCAGATTTAGCTCTTAACAGCATACCACACCAGTTAATGGCCTTCCAAGGGGGAACTTTGCAGCTTAATCTTCAAATATCTCACAACATTGACCGCAGCCATAGAACTGTTGGATAGGACCTGAACATATATCATGAGACCAATTGCATTTCCAGTTAGCTTGGGAGGGGGAGTGGGAGGAGAGACAAGGACAGACCAGTTTCTTCATACTTTGAAAGCTAATGTGGGGACCGATGGCAAAGATCAAATGAACAGAAGAAAAACAAAGAAGCAGAATTCTGAAATGGAATTTGGCTACTGAAAGGTAGAGGGAGTTTCAGGTAAATGAATATAGAATCCAGACACTCAACAACCTAATAATGTACTTATGTGATTGTCCATACTGAATGACAACAAATTATTTTCAAAAATAAAAACAAGAAATACCATGTCAACCTCATGCAAAGAAAAAACAAATAATGCTTTCAGGCTTTTGTTTCCCTGCCCCCCACTCTGGTTGGATATGTAATTTTTGTTGTTATTGTTTTGTTCCTTTATAAAAAGTATTTTCAACCATCTATCACAGTGCACAAAAGTAGGACTAGAAACAAAAAGGACTAAAATGGGTCTTAAAAAAAAAATCTCTGATGTACTTTGAACATTCAACTCCAATAAACAGGCTATCATTTAGGTTAAGTCTGAAATATCATTGCAAACTGACTTGTAATGAGATGAATGGGAGTTATGGCAGCACTACCATCCACTCAATGGACTCTTTTTCAAAAATCTCAATTTCACCAGGAATTCACAGAAAAAAAAATGTTTCTTGACGCCATCTAGACGAGTACTTCACAAACTTTAATGTATTTATAAGTCATAGAGGAGGGCTGAAAGGCACTGCATCTAACCAGCTGGCAGGACATGCTGATGCTGACGGTCAGAGGGCAATTGCTCAGTGGGAGGACCTCAGTTTCTATGGAAACCTCACCCATCATAGGCTCACCAGCAGCATTTCTTGCTTTTATTTTAGTAAGAACCTAGAGTTGAGAGTTGGGTTTTTTGTGTTTGTTTGTTTTTTTTTTTTAAAGAAAGTTTTGTGGTTGTTTCAAATTTGGGGCATGGTCGGATAGCCAACTTAAGAGATGATTTGTGACTATACCATCATCCCAGTCCCTCTGGGACAGTAGTGGGAAGAGGATCCAAATTTGATCAATGATAGGAGGAAAAAGTGGCTGAGCTTCCTGTAATTACAATATGAACTTCTCATCTGGCTTAGTCCCTGTTTGGGACTAGGCGATGGGGAGTAGAGCTCCATCAATCTAGTGGCGCCATCTTAGAACTACAAGGTAGGAAGACTGAAGACCACACACAGAGGACCAAAGTGAAAATAGAAAAAGAAGTAGATCAAAGATCAGCAAACAGTATATAGGTCAAATGCAGACTTCCAACTGTTTTTGTAAATAATGTTTCAACAGAGTGAGAGAGTCATGACTATTTGCTTACTCTCAGTCTAAGGTTGCTGTTTAGTCAGCTTGGGGCTACTGTAACAAAATACCACAGCAGGTGACTAAAACAACAGAAATTATTCCTCAGCCCTCACCATTCTAGAGGCCATAAAGTCTGTGATCAGGGTTTGAATGGGTTCTGATGAGCTCTTGGTTCCTGGCTAGCAGGTAAGTCATCTTCTCCCTGGACCATTACATGACAGAAAGAAAGAGATTATCATCTCTTGTGGTCGTCCTTCTCTCAACCTATTCATGAGAGCTCTGCACTTGTGACCTAATTACATCCCAAAGGCCTCCACTGCCAACATCATCTATCACTTTGGGCTTCAACACAGGAATCTCAGGACCACCAATATTGTACCACAACTGCACAGATGGGTAATGGTAACAGAAAGTCTATGACTCTCTAAGTCTGCAGTATTTACTACCTGCCCCTTTTCAGAAAAATTCTCCTGCCCCCTGGCCTAGAACATTAAATCACTTGCCCATATTGCTCAGTCCATCTTCCATTTCACCTTTGCAGCAATGATTTCTTCCATGCTGTCTTCCTTGTCATGACAGTAGACACCTCTCAATCTTGGTCATTAGTATATGCCAGCATTCAGCACAATATTTGGCACATAGGAGGTGTGCACGAAGTTGTGACGACTGTAATTGTGCTCAGACTTTTTTTTTTAATATTATTTTATTTTATTTGAGACATACTGTACAGAGGGCCTACAATTACATGGGCAGGATAATGCATACATTTCTTATCAAGCATTGCAGCCTCCTCCTTTGTTTACCCTTCACCTCCCTTCCCAGCCTCCCCCCTCCCCCCACCCAATTATACCCCCCTCCCCCCCACACCGACATTGTAAAGCTGGTTTTGACATGACATTTTGTACTTCTCATTGTTGCAACAGGTCCACCTGAATCCTTAAACGACTTGTTTGCCCCCATCTCCTCCACATGTTATACTGACATCAAATATAGTGAAAGCGGGGGTTACACTGTGGGGGAGGGACATACAAAGCAACAAAGAAATAATCTTATAAATGCGTTAGAAACATATGCATGAAAGAAACGAAAACATTAAAATACATATTTAAGGGTTCATTTTCCTAACATCACATTATCTGACCTTTTCTGCTTGACTCATACCTATACTAGATATTGCAAATAAGGGAAACCATGGGACCTATGCTTCTTTGGGCCTGGCTTACTTCACTTAATATAATTTTTTCCAAGCCTTTCCATTTCCTAACAAATGGTGAAATGTCATTCTTTCTGATGGAGGCATAGAATTCCATTGTGTATATATACCACATTTTCTTGATCCATTCATCTACTGAGGGGCATCTGGGTTTCAGACTTTTTATCAAGAGATGCCTCTAAGCTTCTGTTCCTTGCTTGGGCTCCCCAATACAAGACACTTGAAATGCACATTTTAAAAAATGACAGTTCTTAATATAACCTCCTGATAATAATAGTAGCCTGCTTTTCATCCTCCATGAACTCCATTTCCTTCTGTTATGGCTACTTGCAGACAGGACAGAATGGCTTTTCCAAATGTGGATTTGCTAAATCCAGAAGCTGTTGACCCTGGGGACCTGGAAGTGTGGGTCACCATCTCCATGACCACCAGACCTCTCTGGTGAACTACAGGATGGGCAGCTCCCTGTCTAGCCAACATGAGTTGCCAGTCAAGCCTAAGCATCCAATAATAGACATCTTTCTGGGAGCCCAAGAGGAAACACAAATTTTGAACAAAGGAAGGAAGGGAAAATGAGTAGGAGGATGATGCATGACTGGTAAAAGACCCAACATCCTGAATCTCTAATAAATTAGTTCATAACACTATTTGGTAGGGAAATAGTATGAATGGAAATAAATAAATACATACTAGATATTTTTTAAAGACATACAGTGGCAGTGAAGGTATTTCTTATGAAAAATTGTGTAGTAAAAATATTATATATAATAAATAAATAATATATAAATAAATATATAAATGATATATTAAGACAGGCAATGGATTCAGAAGAACAGGGTTGGAGGTCTGGCTTGGGTACCTGGATAATTCATTTAGCCCTCGAGAAGCTCAGCTTTCCAATCCATACAATAGGCATCAGAGTAATAAAATATTATCTGACCCATTTTTATTGCTACAATAGAATACCAGAAGTAGGGACATTTATAAAGGAATACGTTTGTTTTGGCTTGTGGGTTTTGAGGCTAGGAAGTGTAGGATCCAGCTGTTGTATCTGTTGATAACTGTGGTCTATTTCCAACTCTTGATAAAAACCAGAAGGGCAAGCAAGTGCAAAAGAAAGAAGACAGGAGGGTGATGCTACAAACACTCTGATGTTGTGATAAGTAACCTAGTCCCTAGAGAACAAGAGTACACATCTGGGAGAAGACAATCCATTTAGGAGGGCATCTATCCTCACAAGCCAAGCACTGTCCATGAGGCTCCACCTGCCATCACATGGGCATTGAAAAGTTAAACCTCATATGAGCATATTCAAAGCACAGCAATTCCAGTCTACATTTGTGAGATCAGTACTTAGGAGACAGAAGCAAGGGAATGATTCTCTCTCTCTCTCCCACACTTTCTTTCTGTTTCTCATCTCTTCCCCTTTCTTTCCCAGCTTCCTTCTGAATCCTCCAGTAGTATTAATCTATTCCCGAAAAGACATTACAAGCAATATATAAGTTGACCAATTCACAATCTGTCGCAGGCTGAGTTTGGATAGTCCGTAAGAAAACATGAATAAGAAACAGCATTCCAAAATACACCTCCACTTTTGGGAAAACCATCGTAATTTCATTCAGCAAGCAAAGAAATGTCACTGTAATATCACATAAGTTTAAGTCCATTCTTTTTTGGTTTGATTCTTTTTTAAATTGGTCATGGGGCTTGAACTCAGGGCCTGAGCGCTGTCCCTGAGCTGTTTTGCCCCTGGCTAGCACTCTACTACTTTAATCCATAGCTCCACTTCTGGTTTTCTGGTGGCTAATTGGAGATTAAAGAGTCTCACTGACTTTCCTGCCCAGACTGGCTTCAAACCATGACCCTCTGATCTCAGCCTCCTAAGTAGCTAGGATGACAGATGTGAGCCACCAGTGCCCAAGCTAAGTGCATACCTTGTTTGCACTACTCTACAGTTTCAACTTATACACCTGCAAAATTCAGATTAGTTATAAGATGTTTAGGGAAAACTCTTAAAGGGCTCAAATTATGGTAAAGACTCAGCTGATATGTCAGCATTAATTAGCTTAATAAATTGTAATTAGTACCTACGTCAAGCTTTAGAAAGTAATTCCACTCTAATTTAGGAGGGAAGAAACAGATACAATGGCCAATTTTGCAGCCGGTAGATAATTTTTTAAAGTTTTTTTTTTTAATTGTGAAAATACCATATAGAGGGGTTATAATTACTTGGGCAAGATAATGAGTACATTTCTTATCAAGCATTGTTGCCTCCTCCTTTGTTTTCCCTCCCCATCCCTCCCCATACTCCCCGCCCCCCCCACTTGATCCTCCCCCCACACCAAAGTTGTAGAAGTTCGTTTTTTGACATAATGACTTGTACATCTCATTGTTGCAATGGGTCCACCTGTATCTCTATTTAAACGATTTATTTTTTTCCCTTCACCTCCACAAATTATACCAACATCAAATACAGTGAAAGCAGGGGTTATGCCGTGGGGAAGGGACATACAAAGCAACAAAGAAATCATCTAATAAATATGTTAGAAACAATTGCATGAAAGAAAAAACGTTTGAATCCTTATCTTGGGGTTGATTTCACCTAACATCAACTTATCTGACCTTTTCGGCTTGTCTCAGACATATACTAGTTATTGCAAATAAGGGAAGCCATGGGACCTATGTTTCTTTGGGCCTGGCCAGTAGACAATTCTGATGATAGAAATTAAAGTAAGTTTGGGAGGGGAGAGGAAAAAAAGATTACAAAAACATATTTTTAGACAGTCTGATTGGTAGGCACCTCTAGAAAGACAGAATTTGAATAACAAGTTAAGCTAGTTGAAGAAACAAAGTAAACAAATATACACAAAAGGGAAGAGGGAAACAAATATGCTTCAGACATGAAATAGTGCTTGTGCCAAGGTTGGCTTCTCTTTGGGTCACATATGACACATATCAACATATAAACCAACATGTGCTCCATCCCTCTATTGCTGCCAGCTTGCTGGTCAATTTGTCTAAATCAGGTACCCTCTGCAGGCACAAGGCCTTACGCCAGGATGTAGCATCAATGTGTCAGATGAAACATTGACTTTCCTAGATGACTATGTATAAAAGCGATTCCGGAAAAAAAAATGTTTTCCAGATTTATTCGTAGGTTGTATTTTACTCACAAATCAAGTGAAATAGGGTTATTTTGGTAACTCTGGAGCGAAGAGAATTAACATACAGCTGGGAAACAAGACTCCCAATGGTAGATCAAGTTCACCAGACACATAGAGCGAAGCAATAGACCAGGCCAATGGAAGCATGGCAAGCTATAATGGTTCCCAAACTGAGCATAGTATACACTTCCAAGCTTCCTTTGCACTGGATACAATTAGACACTCAATTCAATTAGAAGTAGATCTTGATGCTTAATTTATTATGGATTTGGGGCAGGGTAGTGGAGCTGGTTTTGAGATAAGGTTGCACTATGTAATTCATATAAGCTCAAACTCTCAATCCTCCTGCCTCAGTGAGCCTTACAAATTATACCATGACTGGTATAATTTTATAGGTTATAGCATCTCAAGTAAAGAAACTTGTATGCCTATTATGTCACAGATGTATTAAACTCAATATGTATGAACAAACTTTTTTGCTTTCTATGACCATGATATAAAAGGAAACCAATGTGCAATGGTGTGTAAGTACAGAACCCAATAATACCCCTCAGCAAGGGCTGTCATCCATCTCACGACCCACCACATTCTTGCATGCTGTTCTCCATCGCAGCTTTCTGCCATTCTAAAACAAAGTATGAACTTTCTCACTCCTCCAGTGTCCTGTTTCAGCAGTTAGCTCTACGTGGCCATCTCTCTTTACTCTTCTCCGAATGACTAAAGCAAAAGCAAAGTACACAGAGCTTTCCTGAAGCCAAATATGTAAGCTGTTCTTAATAAGACAAACAAAGGAGGAAGAGAGGGAAGAAGAGAGGCAAGATAGAAGAGAAAGGAGAGAAAAAAAAGAGAAATCGACTGATAGAGAATGATATTTTAACAAGGATGGAGATACAGCTCAGTGGCAGAGCACTTGCTTAGTATGTATGAGACCCCGGGTTCTACTCCCATCACTGAAAAAAACATAAAACATATGTAATATATAATAAAATGGCTCACAGATTGCTGCAACATTATCATGAGATAAGACTTTTAATGTCAAGTGAAAGAAAATAAGGGTTTTTGTATTGTTTTTGTCAGTCGTGGGTCTTGAACTCTGGGCCTGGGTGCTGTTCCTGAGCTCTCCAGCTAAAGGCAAATACTTTACCACTTGAGCCACAATGCCACTTCCACTTTTCTGGTGGTTAATTGGAATCTCATGGACATTCCTGCCTGGGCTGGCTTTGAACCCCAATTCTCAGACCTCAGCCTCCTGAGTAATTCGGATTACAGGCGTGAGCCACCAGTGCCAGGCAAGGGTTGTTTTTTGTTTTTAATTTGGGAAAGTTAACAACTGAACTGAACAGGAGCCAAAGAAACACATCCTGTTTTACCAAGTGTAATCTATTAATTTGAAATATACTTTCATTAAATGTACATTCATTGTTTTAAATATTAACAACTCTCTAATGAACAGCACACCAATATTTAAAAATGCAAACATTTGAAAGCTGGTAAAATAGGAAAATATGTCAGTTCAGAAAGCACAGGAAATATCTCTATACCTTTCTCTCAAGTTTGTGGATGCAAAATTGTCCTCAAAAATATATTTAAGTATGTCTATTTTAAAATGGAGAATTGCCAACTGTCAAAACACTCAGCAGAAGCTCATCTGTGCATAGACAGCAATACTGACACATTTGCAATTGAAGGAAGACCCAGAACACTTCTCAACCTGGCTCCACAGAGGCAGATTTGGAAATAAACTGGGAAGCACACAGGACAAGTAGCAGGGTCTGTTCTACAATGGAAACATTGAGGACAGGCACAGGCAAAAGTTATCCCTGTGGAAGAAAACAACTTCCCATTCTTCAAGCAGCTCCTTTTCTAAAAAGGTATCACACCTTCAGAGCACATGTCTACAGAAAAAACAGAGTCTACTTCATTCATACCTGAAATACTTTCTTATCAGGGAGGAGAACCAAGAGAAATAAATAGCACATGTCTGAAATCCTGGACCACATGTACTGCTTTTTATTTCTGATCCTTATGGAGGAGTGAATCAGATCAAGAGCAGCTCCTGGTGAAGGCCTGGCAAGGGCAATGTGCTTTGAGGGCGGACTATAATCCTCTCTGATGCACAGGTCACAAAGCTGGAAGGGAAAGATTGAAGGGAAACAGGACATGGGACCAAAGGAAACACTTGTGAGGCAAGTGAGAAGTACATCCATAGAGAAATGAGAATGAGTAGAGCTATTTAGCAGAGGCACATGAAACAGTGAACATCTTCCCCATGACTGGATGCCAGTAGCTTCAAAATATTCCCATTTGCCCTGCTCCACTTCACTGGAGGATCCAAGTTTCCCCTGTGGTCCTACACAGGCCGTATGTAAAACCTTCCTTTCTGCTTCCACCCACAGGCAGTAGGCACTATCTTGAATGGAGAGACTGAGCTCTTCAGACACAGCAATTCTAGTCCATGGTAGAAAGATGTACACGTTGCAGGTGACCAAGTGAATGTTGTATGGCTATTTAATTTTTCCTGTTCATTACAAAATAAACAGAAAGCAAATTTTGACTACTCTGTAAACTGCAATTTCCATCACAACGGTTCATTTTCAAAGGTCCTCCATAACATTTCCAGAAAACACAGTGTAGCAAGAGATGACCCACCAGCTAGTAACCACGAAGTAGAAGTTCTACCAGCCTTCCCCAAAAGACATCACAATGGAAAAGATCCCTGATACCACCTGCAGAAGTCACCAGAACAATCACCAGTCAAGCAGCAATGCCTTGACTCCTGGGGAACAATAGTAAAAATTCATCGCTGGGCTCCAGTGGCTCATACCTGTAATCCTGCCTACTCAGAAGGCTGAATCCATAAAACTCTTACCAACAATTAACTAGCAAAAAGCCAGAAGTATAACTGTAGCTCACCTGAAGGTGGGTCAGCCTTGAGGACAAAATATAAAAGAGAGAGTCCAGGCCCTGAGTTCAAGCACCAACACCAGCACCTGCACGCACACACACAAACACACAAAACAACAACAACAACTCATCTATAGTATGGTAGCATCCTACACAGAATCCCCAGCCCTGTTGTCAAAAGCACCAAACTATTCTTAAGAAGACATTATCAGCATTCAAAGATAATAAAAGGCTACACACACACACACACACACACACACACACACACACACACACACACACACACACACACATACATACACATATATATATATACATACACCCATGCTTTTCTTTTCTTTTTTTTTTATTGTGAAAATACTGTACAGAGGGGTTACAATTACATGGGCAAGATAATGAGTACATTTCTTATCAAGCATCGTAGCCTCCTCCTTTGTTTCCCCTTCCCATCCCCCCCCCAAAGTTGTAAAGTTCATTTTTTGACATAACGACTTGTACATGTCATTGTTGCAATGGGTCCACCTGTATCCCTATTTAAATGATTTGTTTTTTCCCTTCCCCTCCACAAATTATACCAACATCAAATATAGTGAAAGCAGGGGTTATACCGTGGGGGAGGAACATACAAAGCAACAAAGAAATCATCTTATAAATGTGTTAGAAACAATCGCATGAAAGAAAAAAAATTTGAATATGTATCTTAGGTTTTATTTCCCTAACATCACCTTATCTGACCTTTTCAGCTTGACTCAGACATATATTAGTTATTGCAAATAAGGGAAACCATGGGACCTATGTTTCTTTGGGTCTGGCTTACTTCACTTAATATAATTTTTTCCAAGTCTTTCCATTTCCTAACAAATGGGGCAATGTCATTCTTTCTGATGGACGCATAGAATTCCATTGTGTATATATACCACATTTTCTTGATCCATTCAGCTGAGGGACATCTGGGTTGGTTCCATATCTTAGCTATGGTAAATAATGCTGCAATAAGCATAGTCGTGTTGGTAGCTTTAGTGTGGTCTTGTTTGTGAACATTGGGTAAATGCCCAAAAGTGGGATTGCTGGGTCATAGGGGAACTCTATGTGGAGTCTTTTGAGGAACCTCCATACTACTTTCCAAAGCGGTTGAACAAGTATACATTCCCACCAATAATGCAGTAAGGTTCCCTTCTGTCCACATCCCCTCCAGCATCTGCTGTTATTAGAGTTCTTGATTATAGCCATTCTAACTGGAGTGAGGTGGTATCTCAATGTTGTTTTGATTTGCATTTCTTTTATGGCTAGAGAGGTTGAACATTTCTTCATGTGTCTATTGGCCATCCTTCTTTCCTCTTAAGAGAAGTTTCTCTTTAAGTCTTTAGCCCACTTATTTATTGGGCAGTTGTTTCTTTGAGGCTTTGTTGTTGGGGGATTTAATTTTTTGAGTTCCAGGTATATTTAGATGTGAGACCCTTGTCCATTGTATGGCTAATGAAGATCTTCTTCCAATCCGTGGGCTTTCTATTGATCTTGCTAGCTATGTCCTTTGCCATGCAGAAGCTCTGCAATTTCATGCAATCTCATTTGTCCAACCTTTCTTTGATTTGTTGTGTTTCTGGGTCTCTATTAAGAAAATTGTGGCCTGTGCCAAGGAGACCTAGAGTTTCTCCTATTCCATCCTGTAATGTTTTCCGAGTGTCTGCTTTGATTCCCAGGTCTTTGATTCATTTGGAGTTGATTCTGGTACAGAGACCCATGCTTTTCTTAGGAAATTACAAAGCTTCCTGATTCAATGTGTAAAATAGGTGAATGAAGATCCACTGGCTAGCCACAAAAATTGCATATTAGACAAAAGGAAGAAGAGGCAGGGAAGATTCAAGGGAAGGCAGAAGTATTCTCCAACCCTGCTCCCAATCCATTCATAGTATCCAACGTAAAGTCTGCTCTTTCTAAATCGCAAAGGGGTAAGGAAGTCATCCCAGGCACTCTCCTTGTCCATGTGCCTTTGAAGCCTCCAGTTGAAACAAAGAGACAAAATTTATGGATTTACTAAATCTAAGTAGCAGTTCTATATTACTTCCTGTTCCCGGGAGTATTTTTACACTTATTTTCAGGTAAGTCTTGACATACTAATTGGTATTCCTCAAGGTCATAAATTCAGGTCTGTTGATTCTGATACCATGATTCAGAGTACCACGATGCCTAAGATAATTGCAAATTTGCCTATGTGTATGTCTTACATACACACACATACTTAGGAACATTTGCACATATTCCATTAATAATGGATTTTTTTTCTCATCTATAAGCCTGAGGAAAGTAACTGCATCTGTGTCCTTATGATGTCAGTTCAGAACTACTTATACTTTATTAACAGTTAGTCTTCCAGGATAGCCTGACTTTGACAATGGAATCAAATTTCCATCATTCTATCTTGGATTCTATCCAAGGATTTTTTTTTTCTTTGTTGTTAAACATCTCCCTTGGACCATCTCTGCATTCATTACACATGCTTTATCCCATTTTCTTCATTCTTCTTATTTAACACTGAGCAAAGCTTAAGGAAAAAATATAAAAGCTCTACAAATTGTACTTCATCCTACTTATATTTTATCCACTTGTAAGCTAGACAATCTATTTCTTGCAGGATACTGTTAGAGCCTACTCAATACCTGGTTGGAATTTGGACTTCAACCTGAGGGCAACCTTAATTAAATGTCCTTTGTTAGCAAGACATTGAAGCACGATTGTAAAAGGTATCACTTGAGTTCTAATAAGCCTTCTGATACTGATGTATCAAAGAATGCTTGTGTGAGAAAAGGTGTGTCACCAAACTTCATGCATGGTTCACACCAAGGCAGGGCGACATTTTAGCAAGAAGCAAAGAACCTGCAAGACAAGGATGAGACAGACACGAAGCAACTGCCAGGCAACGTGGTATGTTCATCGTTTAAACACTCCATTTCATTCCAAGGTACCAAAACGATAATAGACTTTATTCTAATTGGATTGTCTGCAATGAGCCAATTTAAGTGCTAAATGCTGCGAATTATTCAGCCTGACATAGCAATGCACTGATGTGAGCCACTGCAGGGCAGGAGGTTCGTGGAAAGTGTGAGTTCCCGAAGCATAATGAGATGCCGTGAGTCTAACTTGGCAGGCCTACATTGCACAGATTCATATTGTCTCAACAGCTGCGGGAGACCCAAAAAGCAGTGGCTGCCACCTTGACCCAAAATGCATCTGCTACCAGCCAGTGCAGCTGATTCTGTAGAATACTAGACCCAACATTACTGGGGAAAAGACAGGTCAAAGGCTTCTTAAGAGAATGGTTGAGAATACAGGCTAGAACTATCTGCAAGTTTGGGCACCACCTGCTCCCCTCAAGTTCCATTACTTTTTACAGATTCAGAATAGTCTGATGTTTAAATTTATAAAGAAGCTAGCAAGCGTTTATAAACAGTGATTGAGATCTGGGATGCAAGTGGTTCTACCACAAACCAACTAGCTGTCCTATTAAATATTCTTATACTTCAGGTACATCATTTTGGAAATGGGCATACAGCTGCTGTTTTTATTTTGTTTTTTGGTCAGTGGTGGGCTTGAACTCTGGGCCTGGGTGGTGTCCCTGAGCTCTTCAGCTTAAAGATAGTGTTCTATCATTTGAGCCACAGTGCCACTTTTGGTTTTCTAGTGGTTATTTGGAGATAAAAGTCTCATGGACTTTCCCATGTGGGCTGGCTTTGAACTGCAATCCTCAGATCTCAGCCTCCTGAGTAGCTAGGATTACAGACATGAGCTACTGGCACCTGGCTATGGTTGCTGTTTTGAGAATTAAGAATATACAGTAGCCTCCCTCCCAGTTCTGCTTTCTAATATTCCAATCCCTTGGAAAACATTATTTGAAAAATATAAACTAGTAAGCTCTAAAAAAAACAAAAATCATGGGCTGGGAAGGTGGCTCAGTGGTAGAGTGCATGTCTTACATGTATGAGGCCCTGGGTTCGATTCCTCAGCACCACATAAGCTGAAAAAGCCCAAAGTGGTGCTATGGCACAAATGGCAGAGTGCTAGCCTCGAGCTGAAGAGCCGAGGGACAGCGCCCAGGCCCAGAATTCAGGTCCTAGGACCAAGAATAAACAAACAAACAAGCAAACAAACAAACAATTCACTAAGTTTATATGATATGGTATTCTAAGCATCATGTTGTAACTTCACATCATCCTACCCTGTCCTGTACCCACTGCCTTCCAGTTACTCTTTCAGTCGCTACCTTGGTTATTCTGCCGTCACAGTATGACAGTACTTGTGTTCCTTCCATTGCTTAGTAATGGACCCAAAGCTCAAGAAAAGTAATGCTAGCAACTTATAAGCCTATTCTAATTGCTGGTATTGTGTTACTTGTGCTTGTTAATTTTTACTGTAGGTAATCTGTAAATTGAACTTGATCACAGTATAATAGGAAAAGCATAACATATATACACTGTTCATTAACTATCCATAATTTCAGCCATCTCCTGGGGGTCTGGGATATATCCCTGGTGGATATGTGCATATAGACACTTTGTACACATTGAAGCACAACACATTCCCAATAGGAAAATGTAATAATAAAGTGCAGAACGTGCTAGGTGTCAATGGTTCATCTCTGTAATGCTAGCTACTCGGGAGGCTGAGACTTGAGAATTGTGTTTTGAAACCAGAGAAGGCAAGAAAGTCTGTGAAATTCTTATCTCCAATAAACTACTCAGAAAAAGCCAGAAGCAGTACTGTGGGTCAATGGTAGAGTGCTAGCCTTGAGGAAAAGAAGCTCAAGGACAGTGCCCAGGCCCAGAGTTGAGGCACCAGGACCAGCACAAAATAAATAAATGAATAAATAAATAAATAAAATAAAACAAAATACAGATCGTATATACTAACAAAAACATATATCATTTTCTCCCAGAAAAAAAATGAAAAGGAATAATTAAGTATCAATCTATGAAGCTTCATTTGTAAGCTTAATGGCTACTAGCTGATATCATAATATATGTATGAACATACCTAAATTGAAAGTGAGCTTTGATTCTTAGCATTGTTCCTTCCTTCATTCCTTGTTTCCTTCCTTCCTTCCTTCCTTTTTTCTTTCATCCTGATGTGTGTGTGTGCACGCGTGTGTGTGTGTGTGTGTGTGTGTGTGTGTGTGTGTGTATCTGTCTGTGTTGCTAGGGATTAAAACAAGAATAACTACTTTATTAACCTATTTATAAGACTTAGAAATCATTTATTAAAAAGCATAGTTTCAAACACATGGTGTCTTGGGTGCCAAAATGAAGACTTCCAAATTAATTTATAATGATAATCCAGTTACTAAAAGAATTCTCAGCAACAATGCCTTCATGTCTGATGCAAACTGTATTTTCATTAAATACCATAGTCCTACAGAGTCAAAAATAAGTCTAATGTCCCATGAAAAGCTTAAATTTGCAGTGGCCAACAATTATCTATTTTCATGTTGTAATGGTTCCTATACAGGGTAAATCCAAGTTTATTCTGTGGCACTACATTTTCCCCAAGGTAGTAATAAACCACAGTAGTCAGATCTGACTTACATGTGTGTGTATATATTTTATTCATAACAATTTTCAGTCCCTGAGTGGCCTCCTCATATATGTGCTATGGTTCAGACCATGTATTTAGTAAGTGACAACACTTGGAATAGTCTAGAAATTATAAATGCAACTCAACCAGTCTTAAATGACATGCCATGACTTGGGATTTCCTATATTATTCAAGTTTAGATATTTGACTTTGTATCAAGTGATAATGTGGTGCGTTGCAAACTAAATAATACCTCCTAAGAGGTACTACTCCTGTTGAAGAATAATTTCCACTTCCACAAAGTATCCTTGAACTTCTTGAACATCTCTACAATAAACAAGGGAAAAATAAAAGGAGGAAGGAAAGGAGGAGGGAAGGAGACAAGGAGACAGGGAGGTAGGAGTCTACCTTTAGAATGAGATCACAATACTGATCTCCAATGCAGATTCACAAACTTTATAACATGATCTCTAGAAATAGGCCAATAATAAGATGATGACAAATAAGATGTATTTAACAGTTCTAATTACAGAACAACAACGCCTTCTTCCAACTTGAAGTCGTCTCTTACTAAAATTGGTAAAGACACATGTACACTTCCACATTAACCAGAATTACAGCTCTACTCCCCCGCCACAGCCATCCATACCCAAGTGAACAGAAGAGACGTGAGAGGAATGTTCTAAAATATTCACAAAACACAGAATGGGAGAACTGGGTGAGAAAGACTCCCTGCTTCAAGGCAATTGCCCTGCTCATTCGCTTTCTCTAAATTAAAATCTCATACATTCAAAGGTTATCATAGCGTCTCTTTGTGATCAACATTTTATGTCCTTGACCATGAGCTAGGGAAAAAAGTGAACTAATGAAAATCAGTAGATGTTTGGTTCTAAAGAGGAGAACCAGGTGACATTACAAAATAACCATCTTTATTCATAAAGAGCAAGACCATTCGGATTAATTTATGAAGAACAATTTCAGATGTTCCAACTTGGAAAAAGAAAACAAGGAGATGGGCGACACTGCCTCCCACACTGCAGTAGTCACAGCATGAAAGAAAAGGAATCCATGATGACTACCAGATGGTCAGGAGCTACAAATATGGTTGTGTGTCCCCAGCACATCTCTCTAAAACAATGAGCAGAGAGTAGGAGGAACTTAAATTCCCCCAAGGAAGACTGATTCCAACTGGGTCTGAAGTAGAAGAGCCACCTCTAAGAACATCAATACAGCCAACATGTAATAACAGTCGGAAATGTTCAGTCACTTCCCAACACAAGAAAAGTGGGTCAATAAAGGGGAAAAGGAGAGGACCAGTGAATCTTTATCATGACCTTCATCTTTGAGCTGATTGTGTGATATCAGTAATAGGATCATTCCCCTGACATCTTGTTCAATTCAAACTGGAACTACAAAAAAACTGCGGATAAGAACACAGGCAATCCCACACTCCACCATTTCCATTCAGATAGGAAATAAACCAGAGCTTTTTGTGATCCCACTGTGAAACACACTCAATTAGGCTGAAAGTTGGGTTGGGGAGGGGGGATAAAGCCTTTCTTTTGCTATAGCACAGACACAAAAGAGGACATTTTAGCAAACTGGTACTAATCTGTGTGAGCTGAACTCCTTAAGATAGCACCTCTCCCTTTACACAGCATTGTAAAATCCGACATCCACACCATGAGAAGAAAAACTGTATAAAGAACTCAAAGAACTAGCACAATGGAGTGATCCCACTTAAGGGTGAGTGGGGTACACTGATCAATCCTAGGTTCCGACTGCATAAGGAGTATGTTATAAACGGGGGGAAAAAAGACACAGGGCACTAGATAACCCTATCTGAAGACCACAAAAGGCAAGATTCTAAAAAGATGAAGGGAAAGGATCTATCTACAGGGAGATAACAAGAACTACAAAACTCAGAGCAGCTACTAAAGTCATACATCCACACAATGGCTAACCAGCTCATAAGAAGTTCATCTGTGTGCAATAGTGAAAGGATCCTGGCTCTGGGATGAAGCCTCCACCTGTCTCCTTGGTTGGTGGGTGCTCTTAACACAGCAAGCATCCTGCCCAGCTATCCCCTGCAGCTCTATACAGAGAAAAGTTTCCATAATTTTCATCATGGGGAAGAAAAAAAGCCTAGAGTAAAGAAATGGAAAGAAAATAACACTTTAAAATAGTGGGGGGAGGGAGGGGATAAAGTAAAACCAACAAATCAAAATTGGACTCAAAACCCATGCTGTCCATTTCCACCCAGTGAACTGAAATACCCCTATAAAACTGTTCTTGCTATGTTTCTGGGCTTTACATAATTTAGAAAGCTTTAGAAGAAAACTCACACTCCATAGGAAATAAATAAATGCCAACTTCCCAAACCTATCTCCCAATTGACAAGAAAAAGGGGAATTAAATATCAAAACTATGCAGATTATTCAAGTATATCAAATAAGAAGGCCAGAGATCAAAAAACCAGTCATGAAAGTTTTGGGAAAGATTGCCAGTCTTTCTGTGCATAAGAATCAATCATAATGACAAATTCCAATGGATTTTTTTCCTTTATATTTTCCATTTACATTAAAGAGTAATAGAGTTGTGCTTAAGTGAAGCTTTGCAGTTTGAGTTCAGTAAGCAAAGCCTAATCCTAAATGATGCTGAGAAACTATGGAATGCAAATCCACAAATAACTTTGAAATTTAAAAGGAAGAGCACATTCTCCATTATATATGAATTCCTATTATAATAAGGGGGCTGGATCTCACTTGGTTGAAGGGAACTTATATTGGTTTTTTGTTTGTTTGTTTTGGTCTTACCAGCGTTAGGGGTCATAACCACATGGAAATGGAAATTCTTTATAAAGGAGAACATTTTCTCCAACATCAAGGAATACCCTTAGAAGCAAATCCTATGGGGCTCTAAAAATACTTCAAAAAATAACTACTGCACAGCTAGATAAGATCCTGACTTCTTGCTCTTTGTACCACTCAGAAAAAGAAAAGATTTGATTACATCAAAAAGGATATCAAAGAATGAATGCTGACAACTTAAAATAGAGGAAATTGAGGGCGTAAATCATCTTGGTGAAAAATATACAGATTTACCAGTACTGAAAGGAACGCAAATTGAAACGACTTTAAAGTTATACTTCAGACCTATTAGACTACAATGAAATTATAAAATTCAATTTTGGTGGAGCTACAGATAAACAGGTATGCATTGCTAGCAACGAAGCCAACTTCAATCTTCCTTAATGACCTGGCAGCTTTTAATAAGAGCTGTTCAACAGAATAATTCCAAAGAAATAACTAGGGGGTAAAGAAATTAATTCATACCAAGAAATATTACCTTTTATTATAAAAATAATGAAATTTTTAAAAAACTTACTGCTTCAAAATAGTGAAACAATTATACAAACAATGGCACAGCAAAAGACTGCATAATGACATTTATACTAATAACATGCATAACACACTGTCTATTAAAAATACTTGTATGGTCAATGTTAACAGAAATATACATATATTTATTCAGTCAAAAACAAAAGTGCACCGGGCATCAATGGTTCACACCTGTAATCCTAGCTACTCAGGAAAGTCTGTGAGAATCTTATCTACAATTCATTACCAAAAGGCAAGAAGGGACCTCTAGCACCAGTAGTAAAGCACACAAGCCTTGAGCAAATAAAACACAAAAACCAACACAGGGACATTGCCCAGGCCCTAAGTCTAAGCCTCAGTACCAGGACAAAAAAAAAAAAAAAGACACAAGAGGGTGGATCAAGGTCTACACCAACTAGTGCAAGGATATCATCACCCTAAATTTCATATGTATAACTAGTGCAAGAATATCATCACCCTAAATTTCATATGTATGATTAAGAAGATACACCCACTCTTGATAAGAAAAGTCAATGTTTAAACTAAGAGAAGAAGCAATTCTGAGGAGAGAGAATCTAAAGATCAAATATACAAAGCACTGTTAAACTTTACTAACAAGAAGACAATGACAAAGTGAAACAGTGAGTCACTTTGTTATGCCCATAGGATCATTTCTCCAAAATGGGAGGCCATGTAAATTATTGGTAAACTTACATGAATTTGCATGCAAATGACATTGAAACATTGCATAGGCATTCCAGCAAACAAGACAGATTTTTGGTTAAATGCACCAAATTTGTACAATTCATCGATTCACCAAATATTCAAGAAATTCACTGTTGATGCTGATGTCCTCCCTTTGTAGGCTCTCTTTCATTTGGATGATGTCTACTCTTCAGACAGTGTATGCATGGACAAGACTCTACTCATGCACATATATAAAAATATTTCTTGGGGCTGGGAAGGTGGCTCAGTGGTAGAGCACTTGCCTTGCATGCTTGAGGCCCTGGGTTCGATTCTTCAGCACCACATAAGAAAAAAGCCAGAAGTGGCGCTGTGGCTCAAGTGGTAGAGTGCTAGCCTTGAGCTGAAGAGCTGAGGGACAGCACCCAGGCCCAGAGTTCAGGCCCCACGACTGGACCCCCCCAAAAAAATATTTCTTCACTTTTATATAAAGTTCCAGCAGGAAAGATGTATGTGAATGTTCATGGTTGCACTCTGTATAGAAGCAACAGGTTACAGACAAGGAGAGTACGTTTCGCTGGGAGAACAGGTAAACAGAATAGGATGGATGAATACATGGAACAAATACTACACAGAATGCCATCAGAAGCAACGGTCAAAGGGAAGTTAGGAGATTCAAATACATGTTAAAAGATACGGCTAAATGAAAATGAGCAATTCAACAATGAGATCAGTAACAAGTAAATTAAAATAACCTAGTGAATTAAAAATAGCGGCATTGAAGATGGGGAGAGGGGAGCAGGAATGAATGGAATTCAAGGGAAAGAAAAAAAATGAAGTAAGACAACAAAATGCCAGGATGTTAACATGCAGACAACCCTTGGAACCTGACACCCATACTTTAAAAAAGAGTATGTTCAAGTTATTTGCAAATCACTTCAATCCTGATCAGCTATAGAAATCTACTATGGTACTTCAACAGAGATGAACTCATGGCAGCAATATGAGAAGTGCTCTTTCTCTAACCAAGTATGTACATTCTGACTAATGATTGCTACCCTTCACAATTAGACTTCACAGTCTCAATGACTTATAAACCTGAGCTGGAAAGGGTACACTCAGCCTGAGAGAACAGCTCCTCTATTGTCCAAAAAATACTTATGTAACTTGGATCATCTGCTTGACCTCTTCTAACAGGAAATCTCAAAATGTCTGGTAATTCGCCTTTGAATTTTTGCCTAAAGAGATGCTACTGAGCATGTGGGCTCTAATGTACTAAAAAAAATAAAATAAAAATCTCCAAATTGGCCAAGGAATAAAGCCAAAAATAGCCTTGCCATTAAAATTACCTGGTCATCAAAAGGGGTGGAAAAATCCATTTCATTCCTACTCGGAGAAAAAGCAAATGCCTTTATAGTGTTTCTGGAGGGAGGGTATGCTATTATTTAATAAAAGGGCAAGTCATTGAAAGGAACGGCAGGAAATCTCACTTGAAATAAGCAGGGCAGTATCCATGTCCACTTAAACTTATGGGCAAGCATAAACCTTGAAAGGATTGAAATCTGTAATCACAGTACTATATGCAATTCTTTTTTTAAAAAAATGTCAGTATTACTCATTCTTATGTAGATTGTGGGAAGTTCTACCTCACCAAGAGATTTTTTTTTTCTTTGCTTAAGGGCATAAAGTCAAATTAACTCACATTTGCTTTATTCCTGTCGTTCCTTAATTCTGATCCACCAGAAACAGATGCAGGGCTTATTACCGTGCTGAGTCACAAAATTATATCAGATTGAACCCTTGAACCTAAAGTACTCACATACTCACTATGGCCTCTGAAGTTGCCTGCAAAAATAGTGCCAAATGGTCAATGATCTCCAAATATACATTTCCAACAAAGCTTCCATTTCTAAAACTTGATTTAAATATTGATTCCGACCTATACAATGGTCTAAACTCAAAACTTACAAAGGAACAAGTTTTCCAGCGTTACCCAAATTGGGCAGGAGGTGGGGGAGTCACCATGCAGAGTCTAATTTCAGTTTTATTCACAGCCATGGTATGTGGCTTCACAATCCAGGAGCATCTAACTGTACTTTCAAGTGATCTTTCTTTTTTTTTTTTTTTTTTTAGGGTCCGGTTGTGGGGCCTGAACTCTGGGCCTGGGCACTGTCCCTCAGCTCTTCAGCTCAATCAAGTGATCTTTCATACTAGAAATACAAATTCCTAAAAGATAAGCTTTTTCTCTATTTCCCTTCAGCACAGGCTTTAGCCAGAAAAGAACCTCTGATTTAAAATAATAATAATAATAATAATAATAATAATAATAATAATAATAATAACAATAAAAGTTCCAATTCAACATGAAAGAAAGAGGAATTTGTAGAGAAATGCTAGGATGAATCAGGAGGGCACATCTGGGCTCTGCTAGCAAATGTGTCTGATCAATTAGTGATGTCTTCCATGATCATGGGAGTCAGGGGAGAGAAATTGTGTGCTGGCAGATCCAGAATGAAAGCTTTGCAAGGACTGAAAACACTTCCATTGTAAAATTTGAGAGCTGCCATTCTGATTCTCATAGCAAGAATAAGAACAAGGCATAGAGTAAAAGCAGGACAATGGTGCAACACTTTATACTGAACACTTACTATGAAAAGCAATTCATATAAGAAAGGAGCAAGTTGTGAAGGATGAAGAACCATTAGGACACACAGAGACAGTTTTTGTCTCCAAAAAAAGCTGTTTGGAAGAAATCCTTTTGAAATTCCACATTTTGGGGGTTTTATGTCACTCAACCCAAAAAAAGAACAATAACTGTATTTATTGGTTCAATTAATTCTCTATTTTCTATAAAGGAAGGAAAATATAGTTCTTTCTCAAAAGGAAATCTAGGACACTTCTCTTTATGTTTGAGCCAAAACAACAGTAGTGAGACAGTTTTAAAAACCTAACTCAAATATGTTAGATTTCTACACTGTAACATATTTTTTATATATATATATATATATATATATATATACACACACATGTATATATATATATATATATATATATATATATATATATACACACAGAGAGAGAACATATTCCATATAAATATGATCCTACAGTTTTCAAGTCCCAGATCTTACAAATGTTTCCTTCCAATATGACCTAGTTCCAAGGGTTAAAAAAAAAAAAAAAGAATCTCTCCACATTTAATGATGTCACAAGCAACTAGCAGGCTAAATAAACACCTGAAAAATAAAACTAAATTCATTTATGCTGAACATAAAGTGATTAGTGGAAATATTAATACTTAAATTACTCCTTCATAACAGGATATTTCCTTTTTTGGGGAGGGGGGGTTGGTTGTGGGGCTTGAACTCTGGGCCTGGGCGCTGTTCCTGTGCTCTTCAGCTCAAGGCGAGTGCTCTACACTTGAACCACAGTGC
Organism: Dipodomys merriami; assembly: GCF_024711535.1. Lineage (NCBI taxonomy): Eukaryota > Metazoa > Chordata > Mammalia > Rodentia > Heteromyidae > Dipodomys > Dipodomys merriami. The sequence continues at coordinate 20,230,084 of NW_027202604.1, read as the reverse complement.
CACTTCCGGTTTTCAAGTGGTTTATTGGAGTCTCAAGAACTTTCCTGCCCGGGCTGGCTTTGAACTGTGATCCTCAGATCTCAGCCTCCTGAGTAGCTAGGATTGAAGGCATGAGCCACCAGCGCCGGGCTTAGGACATTTACTTTATAAGCAAAAGAGACTTTCTTTAGCAAAGCAAAGGTTAAAGGTATTCAATATTTTCTATGTCATCTAGAAGGAACATACTTGGGAGACAAACAAACAAGAAATAGGATAAAGACCCAAGTTTTCTAATAGTACCCTGATCTGTCACGGTTGAGCCCACCATTGTATGAAAAAAAGCAACCATGTTGGACAAAGATATGACCTCTCTGGTTTGATTTCAGAAGTCCTTTCTTGAACTCACACATTCTCATTCAAATGTTCTAGAATTGCATCTAATACACTCCCAGAGTGTAGTTGTGAAGATGGGAGGGAAGGGATGGTAGGGTTAAAACAAAGGAAGAGACAATGCTTGATAAGAAATGTATTCATTACCTTGCTCATGTAACTATAACCCCTCCTCTGTACAGTATTCTCACAATAAAAAACTTATTTAAAAAATACATAAATAAAAATAAAAATAAAGAAGTTAATTTCAACACTCTGAAGACACAGGCAGGAGGACACACACATTGGAAACTATCTTGGGCTACAGTTAGTTCAAAGCCACCTTGAGCTACATCTTGAGAATCTGGCCTATAAAACCAATGGCTGGAGAAGTAGCTCAGTAGAGGAGTATTTGCTTAGTGTGTCCAAGTCTATGAGTTCAATTCCTAGAACCAAAAATTTTAAAAAAGATACTCCCAGTACCTGAAGATTTGTGTTAGGTAACAAAGAAATATGCGAACTAGTAAGCTAAAACAATTACAAGTGAAAGTACATTTTTAACCTGACAAGAATAAAAATTCAGCATAGAAAATGAAGTTCAGAAGGTAAAAGATTCTGGAAGTTGGATAAGGTCAAAAAGAGAAACGATTTTTAAAACATTGCCTGTGTATGGACAGGGCCTTAGAAGATTCCAAGGGACTCTTGGTGGCTTAGGCTCAATATACAAACAGGAGTCCTGTTTGTGTTTGTAGCCTGCTCATCCTGGGGAAGTGTGCATGCCCTACTTACTTCTCACTAGGTAACATACACGAGTGTAGTTAAAGCTCTATGATAAGGAGTAGTCAGATCATGAAAACAACTTTGAGATTATGGCATCTGGCTTTCAATTATCTGTAATGTGGTAATATCACAGAGCACAGAGAATCCTGCTCCTTTAAAATAATACTTTCTTTTGAGGTTTACTATGGGCTGGAAATATTTTTTTTTAAAGGACTTTCTTTCACAGAAAGTTTGGGAAAGGGAAGAAAGATGACAGGCACATTCAAAATAAAGGATTTCCTAACCATTTACAACTTGATCTTGCACAAAGAAAGGAAGAAACAGGATGAGAAAAGAAGGAAAGAGAAGAGAGTGCAGAAAGGGAGGCTGGGGTGGAAGGGTGACTGTGGGGTAAGGAACAGAAACTTCCCCTTAAAGATCACATTATCTTAATCATATTTAAGAATTTACTGGGAAGAAAATCTCAGGTGAAATTTGGTCAACTGGAAAAAAATGTATATGTATAAAACTTTTAAATGCCGACGTTGCATAAATGTGTGTGTGTGTGTGTGTGTGTGTGTGTGTGTGTGTGTGTGTGCCTGTGTGTGTGTACACACACGCGCAACATGTCTTTCACGGCATTTATAGACTGGATTTACACCTTTTTGAAATCACCTAGGGAAATAGCCTTTCAGAATGAGTACATTACATTTTGAGTCACAATTTAAATGCAGTGTGGACTTGGGGATTATGGAAGAGTCAAAAAAAAGCAGACCGCAAACCTAGGTAGATAGAAGCTGGAGGCCTGCCTGTGGGCATCTGACAGGAAGGTTTTGAATGCAGTGAATGGTTTCACACTGGAAAATCTTGCATGTTGTAAGTCTCCTGGGGTCCTGGGAGGCTTGGTCAGCATGGCTCCCATTTACTTGGACCCATAGGGAGGCAGTTAGTCAAATAACATTTTCAAAAAACACAGCAGCAGAAACTGCTGGCCTGCTTGAGAGGCAGAAAACAGAGGGTGTTTGCACTTCTTTCTCCTGGCATACAAACACCCCACCACCCCCTTTTCATCAGACTTTCACAGTCTCTGGAGTCTCTAGAAAAGCTCAACTCCATCTGGATAGAGACACAAAATCACAGCAAGGCCGGGTTTCAAGTGGTGAATCCTGGCAATCCCCTGGCCAGCCAGGGACCCACAGCTGCATTTGGGCACTCAAAATGCACAAGAACAGGAGGAAGTTATTCCGTAGTGGAACACACAGAGGCACAGACAGGATATGTCCTGGGCAGAGAAAAAATGCCCAAAGCTCGCAATTCTCTGAGCCCCAGCCAGAGAAACTCAACACCCAGATGTGAAGGAGACTATTTACAGAAGCACCTCTTCCTGCCACTGCCTGAATGACATCCATTCTTGCTGACTGACAAGTTTGAGTCCATCTAGAAATGTGAGAAGATGGAGTAGTCACATATAAAAAGAAAAGAGGTGTGAAGAGCCCTCAGTGTTAATTACAGGCTTCCTGTTAATAAGGTATTAAAAATAATCAAGCAATCCCAGACTGCCTATGACATGACTCTACATCCACAGTTTCAGCTCCATGTGGTCAACCATGATCAGAAAATACTAAACAGAAAATTTTTAAATTTCTAAGTGAGTAATTTGTTAGTTTTAAAGGGATCACCATTTTGAATACCATGATGAAATGCTTTACCATCTCACTGGGTTGCATCTGGAATGTAAATCAGCCCCTTTCCAGCATCCTTACACCAAAACCGCCCTTGGTTACTTAGTCACCATCTTGAGTATCAGGATTGTGACAGTATCAGCAATTGGGTTCAAGTCACACTTGTTATCTAAAAATGGCAATCAAAGCCCAAGAGTGGAAAAAGCCCTGAAGGATTTCCTTTTAGGATCACTTACATAGTTCCAAGAAGGAGAATTATGTACAGTACAAACAGTTATTTTTGAGAGAGTTATCACATTCACCTTTAATTACTACTATTATTGCTCTATTTCTATAGTTGTTCATCTCTATGCTTAATTTCAGAGCTTAACTGTACCATAATTATGATTTTTTAAAAAAGAATCCATACTACGCTCAGGATTTGGTAATTATCTGCATTTTCAATTGTCTACTAGGGGTCTTAAACATACCTTCCAAGGCTAAGGCAGTACCAGTATTCATGAGATCATTCATACATTCAGAATTTGCTTTGAGACCAAAGGTAGAACAAGGAGCTCAGATAAAAAGTGGCTGGTAAAATGTTCACATTACAGAATCCATATTCACAAGAGTGCACTTCTCACTGTGTCCCACTAAAAAAAGCAAACGCAAAGAAGGCACAGAGCCAGCCTAGGTGGTAGACTGCACGCCAAGGCAAGGACTAGAAAAGGCAAGAGGAAAAGGACAACTTCTAGATGATCATGGTTAATGAAGCATATACCAGATCTCCACTTGTCACAAGCCAGGAGATGTGTTAGGGCAGGGTTGTTTGAGGAAAGATCTACCATTTGCTTAGGTGTAAGAAGACAAAACAGTCTATCAGATATTCTAAGTGTTCTAAGAGTATAGGCTACCAGCAAGTACAAGGCAATATCAGATCAAGAGAAGCAGCATCTGCCAGCTGGAAAGGGATGGTGAGCTGGGGAGTATGTGTGGCCTACCTAGTACGTATGTCACCCTGAACCTACAAAACAGAGTGCTAGCCTGACCTGTAAGCCATACAACAGTCAGGACTTGGGTCTTACTTTAATCACTGATAGGTCTGCAATATCACAATCAAGGCCAGGGATATATTACTCACTCAAAAAAGATTTACCATTAGAAAGAAAATGTCATCAGGACAAAGGACTGAGAGAAAAATGTAAAGGATTACTGAATGCTAGCTATGTAATAAGACAAATTTATACCTGTATATCTCTAAAATCAAGACAGATTCTATCATTGATGGTATCTAAGCATCAAAACATGGTTTACTGGTAGTGAATTTTCTTGGAGTAGTACATAAATACAGACCTTACAGACAATGTTGTCTTCAGTTAGATAAAGTAAGGTGGTAAGGGCTGTGTATGGTAGTTACAATCCTAGCTGCTTGGGAGATAAGAGATTAGGAGAATCATGGTTTTAGGAGAGCAAAAAAGTTGATGAGACCATATTTCAATCAGTCAGCTAAGTATGTTGTGACATACCTGTCAACCAAACACTAAGCATGGGAAATCAGTAAGAGAACCACAGTACTGGTAATCCATGGTGGGGGGGGGGGGGAATAGAAGAGCCTATTTGAAGATAACTAAAGCAGAAAGACTAGAGGCATGGCTCAAGTAGTAAAATGCCTGCTGAGCGCATCTCAGTGCTACTCTCAGCCTGGATATCTTAGCAACTCACTATGGAAAGTAGCTCTGTAAATTCTTCCACTTCATTCTTCTCTCCTTTAAGTCACCCTGACAGCTGTGCCTAAACCTCACCAGTTCCAATCAGACTAGGAGACTAAAGAAAGCACTGTCTATCTAGGCTGCCAGAGCAGAAAGTGAGATCTACATATGGTGCCCCATGATGAGAGAGAGAGAGGGTGAAAACCAACAATTCAGTACATATCTAATGTTTTCCCTCTCACAATGCTGAGCTGGTAGAATGGTTAGACGACCTCCTCATTCAGTCTGCTCTTTATTATCATGTTTCATGACAAGAAAAAAAAAAAACACCTTTGTTGAGCAGGAGGGAGGCAGAAAAACAGGCAACCCATAACTAGGAAATTACCATCATTTGAAAATATTCTCTCAATTAAATAAATTTCCTTGGGTTTTTGTTTTAAAGAGGTACACGTGTGGCAATATCCATTTTTCAAAACACAAAGACAATCTACAGAATCGGGATTTTGAATCTGTTTTAAATAGGATGGTTCAGCCCCCAGGAACAGGTGGTCACCTTAGGAGAACAGTTGGCAAATTGGCTTATCTCAGAAGCAGTGTGAAAAGGCTCTAAGCTTGCTGGACTGAAGAGCGGGGGATACGATTAACACTTAACCCAGTTTCAATGAGTAGTGCAAAAGGCAAGTGCTTCTTCGTGGCTTGAAAGATCATCTGGTAAATGGAGGGCATTTATGAATTTTGCACGTAACGTGCAAACTCACCTTGCAATTGGTAGCCACCAAGGGAGCTGGCACACTATACCTAGGGTTCTGTAAATCTTTCTGATCTTATCTGATCTGAATATCTCAATGTATATCACCAAGTGCACAGCAATAACATTTTCCTGGCACAGCAGTCAATAGGATATATTAATTAAAACTAGAAGGTCACTCAATAACTTTTGGCATCACAAAATTCAAAACTGGTGACAGATCTTACTTTGCTTGCCAACCCAATTTCTGCGCTCCTGGTTGGTGAAAACACAATCAGACAGTGAAAAGGAAACACACAGAACACTCCTATTCTTGTGATTTTATCCTAAAGAAGATACAAATGTTACACGTGTGGCAGCAGAATCTAATGTAATGGAAAAAATGAATCAAACATGTAATCCATAGATGTACCTAATTTTGTTGGCATTAGGGCTCAAAATATTTAAATATAAACTACTACAGCCTCTGAAACGCACATCAGACCATATGGTTTGCCATCCACTCCTAACAGGTCACCGCTGCTTTTTGTCAACAGATAAGATGGCTAAGTGATGGGGAAACATTTCTATGTACAAGGCTTTGAACTAAAAAGATTCTATGCTTTATTCCGTTAATCTGCAACAATCTAAACATGATCATTACTGCTAGCACCACCCAGATTAAAGAGGTAACAGAGGTTTACTGAGGCTAACTGCAGGCCCTTGCCTAAGGCCACACTGAAACCAGAAATTACACTAAGCCATTTCTGCAATAATTATTCTGTAATGCCAACTATTTAATGACAGGGCATGCAGCTAATGAAAAAACCCTAAAGTGATACGTTCACAATTCCCTCCTGCCCTTCCTCTGACTCATCTGATGTGGCTTGCCACCTCAACAATCTCCCTAACAAATTGTGAGATGAAAAAAAGAGCTTATCATCTACATAGTGAAACAAGTCATGTCCACTGGTATTAACAAGTGTGCATTTTTCTTGGACATGAAGATGGAGAGCTTTGTGAGTTAGCCCTGTGAGAAAGGGTCATTCAGGCACTTGGTGTAAGAAGGGATGAATGGCAGAACACACCTTGAATCAAAGGACAGGGACTAAAGGCATGTCTGCCAACTCCGTATGTGCCCATCAAATCACAGACGTTTCAACAGATCCACAGCTGCCTCAGTGTATGGGGGAGCAAGCCTTTAATTGAGAGATTGGGACGAGGGGAGAATTAACAACATAGCCACAATGGTAAAAAGTCATTTATTTTTCTAATTAAATTCTCAACTTGGTGGGAGTAGCCTATTAACAATACCAAACAAAACAAAATGTGCATGTTAGAGGTTAGCATCAGCATTATTTTTTGAATGATGATACAGATAAAAAGAGACATTACAACCTTATGTTGTTTCCTTACCGCCATCAATTTAGGGGATTAAAAAAAAAAGAAAGAAAGCAAAACTGGAGTTCTAGTCATCGTACCATGTCATTTGATACTTGTCATTTGAGCTGATGCACTCAACAAGACTATTTGTGTGTAAAAGCTGTGTTAGAAAATTAGATTTGTTTTAAAAAGGCATTTATGGAGCAATTTCTATTTGTAAAGTGCTTTGCAGTCATTTTTAAAAGTAATTCTTAACAACAACCATGTAAAGTAGGTCAGAGTTATTATCCCTTATGCCTCCTGTTTCAAAAGGCTGAGGCACGGAAGGTACAAAAAGGTTAAGTGATTTTCCTGGGGCTGCACATGCGCATGTGCACACACACACACAAACACACACACACATACACACACACACACACACACACACAAACTTGGTACCAGAATTTTACGTGTTACTATAGGTAAATCCTAAATGTTGCTCTCACCTCAATGGTTCTCACTCATGTTTTTGGCCCTATTTTGGAATTCTGTATTTTTAATCAATGAAGATAAAAAGAGTCAAACACCCCTCCCCCACCTGACCTTTTCAATTAGAATCCAGAAATAGGTTCTCAAAATGCAGTAACAGGTGTTCCAAGATGAGTCTGCAGGGAAGTCTGGCTGGGGACCCATTACTGGTGGGTATTTTGGAAGCTTCACAATCTCCCACAGGCAGTACTGGGGCAGACAGCTACAACCAAACCAATGCTGAGATCACACTAAAGCAGAAGCCAAAGCGCTCTCTCATGGAAGTGCCTTTAGTCTTTCATTAGAAATCATTTCAACTCATCAAGTTTCCCTATGAAATACAACTGTTTGGGGCATACTAGGTTCTCTCCCCCTGAGAAAATTTAGCTCAGGTTTCTTTCACTGAAAAATACAAAACAAGTTGTCTTAGCACCCATTGCATAACTACCTTCAACTTGTCATTCTTCTTTATTTTTGAGTTATTCTTCCATTCCATATACTGTGAGAATGCCATGATCAAAACTGATCAACATTTCTTAGGAGCAGACAATGTAGCTAGGGACTAGGGCAGAGTTGCCATTTCCTTTAACTTGTCCTGAGAACAATTTCAGAGATTTTAAAGAAAAAAAAATTTAGAAAGAGTTGAGGAAGTTCTCCAGGGAGACATTATGACTAATTCCCTATAGAGGAGTGAAGTCAGATTAATCTTAACCCACAATCACCACAATCATTTTCTACAAGGTTTTCTCTTAATTTGTATTTCAGTTCTTTTATTCTATGCATTTATTCACATCAATCAACAAGAAAAATATCCAAGGAATATCTTTGCCATTTAAAGTCTTTCCCTATTGTTGGGGGCCAAGAACAAAAGAAAATGTATTGAAAAATAATAAAAGAAGGATAGGGAAAGCCTGAGAATAACAGTAAAATCAGATTTACCATCTTATGTATACTGAGTCAGAAAGGTAGGTTAAAGTATCAAATTGGATGGCTCTGACGTATCACCTAACCAAATCTGCACCAACTTTTCTGTCCTGTATTGTGTGAACCACAGACTATAAGAATTATAACAAGAGAGGGGCTGGGAAGGTGGCTCAGTGGTAGAACGCTTGCCTTGCATGCATGAGGCCCTGGGTTTGATTCCTCAGTACCACATAAGCAAAAAGAAAAAAGTCAGAAGTGACGTTGTGGCTCAAGTGGTAGAGCTGAAGAGCTGAGGGACAGTGCCCAGGCCCAGAGTTCAGGCCCCACAACCGGACCCCCCCTCAAAAAAATAAAAAATTATAACAAGAGAAATGAGAACAATGTCAGAACAAGACAAAGACAGGGAAATAGAAAAGACATGAAGGCAAACTGAGAGGCAGATTTATCTCTGGACAGTGTTCACAAATATGGAGACTATGCAACTCTCCAAAATCAACAAGGTAAAAATTAAATCATCCTAAATAGCACAAAATAAAGAATTTGACAAAATCCAACATCAAACTCATGATAAAAACTCTTAGTAAGAACTTCCACAACTTGATCACAGTAAAACCTACAACCTGCAAATAGTTAATGGTACAAGTTTGAATGTGGTCCCACCAGGGGTGAAAATGAAACCCAGATGTATGTTCACACAGCTTTCATCCAAGCAGTCTTCTTCTAGCCACTGAAATAAGGCATGGAAGAGAAGACTATGCAAACAAAAGGAAAATTATACTGTGATTGGTGACAGAGAAAATCCCAGTCAATGTCCTAATATCATCCTAGAACAAGTAAGTGAGCTAAAATAAGTTAGCACAGCAAAGGCTCAACCATGAGATTGCATCACATTTATTTTTCAAGCTTTAATTTCTCTTCATCTTTAAATAATTGTTTGATTTAGCATGTCAAGTTATGAGTACAATCTATCTTGATTAGGGGTACTTCTTCCATCCTCATCGTCCCCACCCCGCACACCTCTCCAAACCCTACCCGTTCCCTCAAATCACATTTCTATAAGCCAATAATGAATAAAACAAAAACTGGACCAATCATAGCTACTCCAATTGCAATGAAGTTCTATGTAAACACTAAAACTATTGAGAGACAGCCGAACAGATCCTAATGGAGGGACTGGGGTATGGAATGTCTGACAGCATAGAAAATTCATCCATTGTGGCAATACCAATCTACCTTATTTGTCTAATTCTCATTGATGTGCCAGCAAAATTTGTGCAGACATCAACCACATTACAAAATGGATAGGCAGAGACCTTTGAATAGCTAAAAACAATAGTGAACAAAGAACAAGGAGGGAAAGCAATTGCCCCCGAGAAATATTGCATAGATACTGCCATAGCGATGGTGTGACACTGGGGAGAAGGACACAGCATCAATTGAACAGAAGGAAGAACTCGGAAATAGACCTGACAAATAAGCAAGTCTTTTTGTCTGGCAACTTAAAATTAATGAAAGAAGAATAGCCTTTTCAACAGATGGTGCTAAAGTAACCAGGCATTTACAAGACACAAGAAAGAAAGAGAGAGAGAGGGAGAGGGAGGGAGGGAGGGGGGAGAGAAGGAGGGAAAAAGAAGAAAATCAACCAACGTAAAGCTGATACCACAGGCAAAATTAAACCAAAATGGATCACCAATGTAAATGGAAAATATAAAATCATAAAACTTTGAGAAAAACTTAGGAAAAAACCCTTTAGGATATAAGGCTAAACAGACTATAGACATAGCTCATAACACTAAGAGAAAGAAATTAATGTTAGGCCTAATCAAAATGAAAAACTCTCATCACAGTATGAAAACCCATAAAGACAGAAACAGAAAAATAAAAATAAATTACAGGCTCAAAAAAATGCTTGCAAGACATAAATTTAACAAAAAACTAGGATTTAGGATAGATAGATAGATAGATAGATAGATAGGTAGGTAGGTAGGTAGGTAGGTAGATAGATAGATAGATAGATAGATAGATAGATAGATAGATAGATAGATAGATAGATAGATAGATAGATAGATATTTTAAAAGTCTCTAAATGCCATCCTAAAAAAAAAAAAGAATTACAATTTATTGTCTATCCATCAGGGAAAGAAGTTAAAACCACAAAAAGGTAACACTACACACATGTCACATGAGTAAAATGACTTTGAAAACTGGCAAGGATGCAGAAAAACTGATCAGACACATGTCACTGTAGAAATGTAACATGCTATAGTCTGAAATAACATTTGCCAATTTTTTAATAAAACTACAATGGGTGGAAGGAGAACAAATCATGTTAAATGAGTAAGCCACGCTGAGAGACAAATAGTGCATGCTTTCTTGATATGTTGAAGTTAGATATACAAGGCACTGGGATGTGACAAATTATACAGTATTCTAGATACTCACATACAGTGAGACCAAAAGAGATCTAGGAGAGAATCACAAAGGCACAATCCATAAGAGCCTCTTCATATTTATATAAAATAATACACATACTGAGACAAACTCCAAGATAGGGAAACAGAAGACTTTTTTTTTCAGTTTTCAGATTTTGATGATACTGTCTTCTTTACCTTATGTATGGAATGTTCACATGTAATATCTTTGGGAGGAGGACAGGAAGACACAGAACTTAAGGGAAAAGGGGGTGAAAAAGTGCAACAGTGGAGCTCAGTGGACATTAATGAAAGGGAACCATACAACTTGTGCGTGGAGATGGGCGAAAGGAACAAGGAGAGATTGGAGAAACAGATGACACTGTGTGAAAGGAAATGTACTCATTACTTGACTCATGTAATTGTAACCCCTCTGTACATCACCTCTATAATAACAATAAAGTAAATTTTGTCATAATAAAAATTTTATGTATTTAAACAAAACTATACATGTAGGGCTATCAGTTTTCTGGTCCTCTTCAGAGCTGCCTTTACTTTCTCTTTGTTAAATAAACTATTTATTACCTTACTTAAAAAACTACACATGTAGCAAGCATACAAGCTATCAATTGTTCTCTTAATTGTTCTCTTATAAGTTGTCCCTCTTTAGAAAAAAACGGAGGTCCACAAATGTTCACAATGGTTCTATTCAGAATAGCTCAAAGATGGAATTCCAGGCCCTTCAAGTTGTGGCAGACCCCAAACTTAGAATATTACATGGCAATAAAAAAGGAGTCATCCAAGCTGTTAAGTGTAACAAGGGGGGAAAGCCAATTTCCCAAGACAATATACTGCATGGTTTTATTGGTATTACCTCACAAATAAAAATTTTACAAATGCAGGGATCAGAGGTTTCTAGGAGTTAGGGATAAGGGAAGAAAAAGAGTGAGGAGGAAGGGTTAAAGTTATTTCTAAAAGGAAAATTTGACAGATCTTCAAGGTATCAGTAATGTATCTTGACTCTGAGGGTGGATCTTATACAAATGATAAAATCACAGAGAATGTCATGTTGCAAAATACAGCTTAGGGGTCAAGTCTACATCCACAAAACCTAGGGATTCAAAAATAAACAAATACAAAACAAATTTTACAGAATATAATCTATATTCCAGAATATAAACTGGATTCAGGAAATTCGACATCACTAATGTGATATCATTTTCCAGTGATACAATGTACTATAGTTTCATAGAAGGTAACCAAAAATCTAAACAATCACTCTTCATTATTATCTCTGTGTTACATATATTCACAAATACGTATGAATTTATCTTAACAAAGAAAAAAAAGATGTGCACTGCTGATCAAAACACAGCAGTTGCTGATGGTGTGGATCCTAAACTATAAATGGTTTCACTTACAAATTTGTTAAAGCCAATCCCTAAGCTCTGTTTGAAAATCGACCCTCATTAGAACCATCACCTGCTAATACAATGCCTTCCAAATTGAGCTATGCACAGAGCTGCCTGAATACTGACAGAACTCACCCAGACAGCCAACTCCAGCTTATCTGCCCCACCAGGAGCCAGTGTAACAGAAAAACTAAATCATCACAAAATTCCAAGCATCATTTTTATCAACTGTGTCAGCTCACATTCACAATTAAGCCTTGTCTTCAACTGTTACCATCTCGGCTCATAAACAGATATTTAGAAACACAAAACTTCACTTCCTTAAAACAAAATGACCTCTAGAAGATACTTTCAAAGTCAAAGAGGGGTCTCCCTCTGTCTTAAGACATGTGAATAATTGCTCTTCCATTTATAAGGTCAGAATCCTCCCTGTTCATATGCACCGCATGTGATTTTACAAGCTGTGAAACCTGCAGCAAATCATTAGCTGAACTGTAAACCCAATCACTAAGAGACAGGACAGAGGATCTAGGGGAGATGAAAGGACAGGGAGGAAAGCATCTTAATACCCATAAGAAACTGCCCTCTGTTGTGAAGTAGGATACACAGCTGGCTTCAAAGCACGAGAGGTTCAGCTCTTCTTCGAAAAGTATGGACCAAGAATTACCCAGTGCCAGCTTCTCTTGTTTTCCCCTTGGCTCCTTCCCAGACCCAAGTCAGAGTAATGCTTGGGAAGAACCATAGCAACAAGCTATCAATTGACTTCTATACACATGGAAGCTCCCCAGCCCATTCAATACTTGTTCACAATACATGGCTATCTTCCTCATGTAGACTAGAGGTTTTCAACCCAGATGGTTTCAACTCTAGGAGGCCTTCAGCAGTATCTGTCTTGGGACTTTCAGTTGCTACAACCTGAGGAATAGAGGGTCTGGCTAAATATCTTAGAATCCAAGTACAGTGCCAAATGTCAGTCCTACAGAGGTGGAAACTCCAAGAAGAGGTCCTTACTAGGAGTTTAATAGACAATGTTTTAGAAAATGTGAATAAGTCACACACAGTTTAGATTTTGAATGCCCACATTGAAGAGCCATGTTGAAAGCTGGGTTCCCAGCCTATTGTGGGAGTAGGTGGTGAAACTGTTAGAAGGTGGGGTCTACTTAGAGGAAGTTGGGCCACTGGGAAAAGCCCTGAAGAGGTAATTGGGAGTCCAGCAAGTCAATCTCCCCCCCCCTCCCCACCCCTCCCCGCTTTCTGCATCTGGGCCTTGAGAAGGCAAGCAGCCTCACAATACACACAATGTACTGTCTGTGCGGCCACAGGCCCCAAGCATAAGAGCCAAAACAACCATGGAAACCACTGAAAAACAACCAAAACAACCATGGAAACTGCTGAGAAACAACCAAAACAACTACGAAACTTCTGGAACCCTAAAGCAAAATGAACTTTTCCTGTTCTTAATTTTTTTTTTTTTTTTGGTAACTCTGTTATTTTGCCACAGTACCACAAAGCTAACTAGCACACGTTTAATAAATTAGAATTAATGAGGGGAAGTAAAGTCTCAGGGCAGAGGTAGCTGTTACTCCCCTGGCATGATGGAGTCTGACTCATCGCAGAGAAGAACATTTCTCTGAAACCATGCAGCTATTAAGAACATCAATTCCGGAGCCATAAAGACCCAGTTGGAATCCCAGTTTTGAAACTAAATATCTGGGTGACATTAAGCAAAGCAATTACCTTTAGCAAGTCTCGGTTTATTATTTGTAAAGAGGGATTAATAACTACTCTTCTCTCCAAGAGCTGTTAGAAAAATGAAAATAAATAAGATGTGGCTGTCAAAGAACATAGCAGAGATTCCACAAAATAAGTATGTGTTGTTGTTATTAATGAACTCTCACCCACCTACTTCTGTAGTCTTTTTATTTCCCAGCTGCCAATAAAGTACAATATTTCTGATTCTTTTTTTTTCCCCTCCAGGTTACATATGCTTATTCTCTTAACTAGTGTCAGCTCCTCCAGCATTTACTAAGAGCTATCCATATTTAAATGACCTGTAAACTTAGTATCAATTGGTTTCTTCATGAATACGGTCACCAGCGTCTCTAACTGCCTACTAATGGTTTCATATAAGGGATAATCTTGACCCAGAATAGGTCATCAGTCTAGTTTTCCAAGCATAGAAAGAAGATCCCTCCAGGGCAGGCATACAAATCCAGACAAGAAATATGTCTGTACTTTACTGTGAGCCCTGAGTACTAAGCACTAATAATAAAACAATAAACTCAGCTGGGCACTTGTGGCTCATACCACTACTGAGGAGACTGAGATCTGAGGATCATGGTTCAAGGCCAGCCCAGGGAGGAGAATCCAAGAGCTCTTTTCTCCAATTAGTCACCAAAAAGCTAGAAATTGATCTGTGGCTTCAGTGGGAGAGCACCAGCATTGAGCAAAGAAAGCTCAGGGACAGTGCCTAGGCACTGAGATCCAGCCCCAGACTGGGAACCCAACAGAATAGTAAATTCACATGCATAGTTCCTCCTCTCTGAAAAGACTTGGTTTAGATTCAGGTGTCAGGGACTCATGCCTATCACACTGTTACTCAAGAGGCTGAGAGCTTAGGTCAGGGTTCAAAGCTATCCTGGGCTAGAAAAATCCATGAGACTTTTACCTTTATAACTAAACATCAGTGGGGGTGTGGCTTAAGTGGTAGAATTTCAGCACTGAGTAAAAGAAGGAGCTAAGGGGTAGTGCCAGGTCCTCAATTTAGGCTACCAGTCTTTAAATTTTTTTTTTAAGACTGACTTAGAAGGAAATGCTTATAGCTTACCATTCCAAAATGTACCAAGACAACTAATCAGATCAAGGAAAAGCTTTCTATTAAACAATTCTATTCTATCATACAGTCTTCAGGAGGCCTGAGCTATTAAAACCAGAGAGGTGGCTGAACAGTAGCAGTCAGGAAAGAACACAGTAAAGCCAGATGATGGCTTTTCATCTACAATCCATATAACCTAACCACCCAGAGTCCTATTTACTTGGAATGTTAAAAGGGTATTAACCACATCTACCTCATGGGGTTCTTATGAGGATTAAATTAGCTAGTACATTTAATGCAGTAGAACAGTACCTGGTGCTCAATTAATAGTGAATATTATTATCCTTATTAGCAAAGGAATTGGAATTCCCTAACTTTCCATGCTACAGTCCTTGATTTTCAGTGAGGGAATTAGGACATCGTTCATTGTCTTGCAGGCATACTCACTTTTCCACAATATGCATCATCCTAAAGCCTTGGTATGTTTTTAGCACTTTCCACATTTGGAGCACTGCAATTAGAACCCCGTCCTCTATCACACTTGGCTCCCCGAAGCCCTCATCTGTAGTTCCTCAGCAGCCGCCAATAGTGGCATGCCACCTATCAAGATAACAGTTTAAATCTGAGAACATCTGTTACATCCCTGGCTTGCAAACTGGGAATGAAAGTTTACAATGCATCAGGTTTACTTCTTATTCTTTATGATGGCTCCTTGGAACCCCTAAAGATTATCATGCTAAAAATAGAACTTAACTGTTACCCATTTTATTTCATGTACACACACACACACACACACACACACACACACACACACACACACACAAACACACACACACACAGAAATTAATACTCAACTAGAGGGGCCTAAGGGCTTACTTCAGCATTGCTATCACTTAGTGTCAGGTAAAGACATGGATGGGTTGGAGTATTTTCTGTAAGCTTTCTGAGGTACGCTTTCCACTCCACAAAATGGGAACAACAGTATTACCTCTAAAAGACATTAAGAAGAATAAATTACAGATGCATCAAAAAGAGCATGTTATCAGCATATAGTAAATCTCGATTATTACAACTTCACAGTGGTAGCTTTGAAATTAAAGATCAGCTAAATTTAGATGCATTGAAAAATAATTATCAGTGTATCTTCACAACTTAGCTAATATATGGAAATATTCTTTTAGAAACAGTCATTTCAACAAAACTTGAAACAGACTGGGGATGAACCCCTTACACAGATGATCTTCACTACAGTATGAAACTGTGTCCTCAGATTAATTAAAAGTTAGAGTCAAGGGGGCAGGGGAAGGATGGGAAGGGATGGAAAGGGGAAACAAAGGAGGAGGCTACAATGCTTGATGAGAAATGTACTCATTATCTTGCCCATGTAATTGTAGCCCCTCTGTACAGTATTTTCACAATTAAAAATAAATAAATAAATAAATAAGTTAGAGTCAAAAAAGTTTCCATAAGTACCACTTTCATAATCACTTAGAACACACATTAACATCTCTTTGGAAATTCAGTTCTGCTTTGGGAAACCACCTCTAGCTGTCTCTGCTGTTCTTAGTCACTCTGCGTATTTTCTAGAAGGTAGATGTCTATACAGAAACCTTCCTTGACCTTGGACTTCATTCTCTGAATTGCGTCTCTGTGAAGCAATTTCTAAAATAACGTACCAAAATCAATGATCTTAAATCCATGGTGCTGTGTTTCCCTTCTCAAAGTTAAATGGTTAACAGAGAAAATCTCCCTGTAGACCTACATCTTCCAAGGAATTAAAAAATAAAGGTCTACCACAGAAGAGAGGCCACTGGAGACAAGCTAAGAGACAGCTAGAGAGCAAGCACCAAGACAAAGCAGGTATCTGAAATCCACAAGTTCCTTTCCACAAAATAAAATAAAATAAAAATTCAAGAACCATGTGTAAAATCAACCTCATGCACATTTGTAAAATTACTAAAATTGAATGAGGTAAACTTTTCATGGTGATGAAAAGTACCATCTTAAGCAATATCTGTAGACTGTTATATGTGCTCTCTGACAATGACATAAGCAAGATCTTCCATCAGAAACTCAGTGTCAGGTGAAAATTCCCCATTTGCTTTTAAAGTACAAGAGGAAAGGGCAAAAGCAAAACTGAATAACAAACTCGAATTCAACTCATTTATATCTATATCTATCTATCTATCTATATTTCTATCTCTATCTATCTATCTATCTATCTATCTATCTATCTATCTATCTATCTATCTATCTATCTATATTTGGCTGGTCCTGGGGCCTGAACTCTGGGACTGCGGGGATGAGGTCCCTGAGTTCTTTTGCTCAAGGCTAGCATTCTATCACTTGAACCACAGCACCACTTCCAGCTTTTTTCTGTGATTAATTGTAAATAAGTCTCAAGGACTTTCCTTCCTGGGCTGGCTTTGAACTATAATCCTCAGATCTCAGCCTCCTGAGTAGCCAGGCCTGAGACACCAATACCCAGCAGTTTATATCAAACTAATAATTCATTCTCAAATCTAGGAGCTCCAAATCTGATGACTTTAAACTGTTAATTTCAACTTTTTCCTGTCTAGAATAAAAAGGGGCTGGATAGCAGTTTCAAGGAATGTCTCTAATTTTGTTGAAGCCAAAGTTTACAGCCTCCTTTACTCAAAGACTAAGAATTACTGAGATCTGGAAAAGAAGAGTGAAAAATCTGACTATGAAAATAACACACAAAAAAATATACAATTAAATGAATACCAAAAAAAGAAAAAAAACACAAAAACATCCATTATCCATCGCTTTGCATGGCAAACAGCTAGGCTTGATTAATCCAAAAGGCTACACAGTATAGACAGAAAAGGCAAATAAGAAGAAACAATGAGTAAAAAGACACCATTTGTTAAACTGCTCCTAGTCTTGAATTCTTGAAATCTACTTAACCTTGAATATTAAACTATGGATCATTTCCATGCAATTAATACCTTAAGGGTAATAATTGGGTTTCAAGTCTGACCTTCAGACTGCAACATGAATCATATTCTGCTACTAAAAAGAATGCAACAGCTGTCCCCACATACCCTGCAGGAAAGCTTAAGTGGGAAAAACTTAAAATATCTTTCTACAAAAAGTATGAGAATGGTTATGTGCAAAAATCACTCAATTTGGCAGCCCATAACACAATTCCATGTGTTTCAAAGACAATTCCTTTATCACTTTTTCAAACATTCTTCATTTCTTTGCAGGTAGCCTCTGCAATGTGTCAATTTAGAACTCTAGAACTGTAAAGAGAAGTAAGTTAAATATGAAAATGGACATCTGCAATTCATTAAGCTAAGAGTTTAGCAAGGCATAACATTTCTGGGGAAGAGTGTGATATCTCCATAGAAAAATACACTTACCGGAAGATTTCATTTTATAACAATTCTAACACTAAGTGCATTATAATGTCCAAACAAAATACTCAAGCACATAAACCAGAAGTAACAACAGATGGGGATACTATAGGAAAAATACTGATGAAATGAACAAAGCAACAGTTCATGTTCCACAATACGGAGATGTCTCTCTCTGTGTCTCTGTCTCTGTCTCTGTCTCTTTCTCTCTCTAGTGTGGCAAATTAAAGGCTAAAATAATAATAATGACAAATTTCAACCCACTGAATAAAGCAAGTATATATTAGTCCTAAAAGTAATAGTGAATAAATGACTAGATTAGTTAATAGGAAAGAAAAGACTGTCTTCCAGTAGGATGCCAGTGAAGGTAGAGAATTACATGTAAAGGAAATACTGACTTTGAAAACTACCATCATAGGAAAGTCAATAATTATGAATGGATGATAAAATTATTGGCTAAATTTGACCAAAAAGAGTATTTGCACAGATTCAAAATCTCACTTATAAAATCATTTATTAATGATTACTTAGGAATATAAGAACTATATGTTACTGAAGAAATATGTTAGATGTAAGTGACTGAGGAAAATACAACAACCTCCATATCTATTTCTACATAGCCTATATCTATCTGCTTATAAAAGTATCAGAGAATCTAATTTAAGGAATATTCAACAAAAACTGTTCTGTACTCTTTGAAATGTCAGTTTCAAAAGAAAATTATGACTTAAACATATGCTTCAGATTAAATAGGATTATAACATGATGGACTAAATGTAAAATGTGGTTCTGGATTAGATCCTGGACTAGGAAGAAATCTGATCTAAAGACCATAACAGAAACAAACAGTAGAATGTGGGTACAGAGTGTGGATTTTGATGATGGGATCATACCAACATCTCATTTCCTGATTTAGATAATTATTCTGCCCTATAACTGTAAGAGAATATATTATTTCCCCATGATATCAAATAGCAAGATATAAGGGATCTACTAATATAAAAAGAAATATATATGCAGAAAAAGAATGCTGAAACGTATTCAAACCAGATCACAAGGATGCAGATTGTTTTTATCCTGTTCCTCAAACTTTACTCAAATTTTGAAATCACCTTAAAAGTTCAATACTCAAAAATTTCTTAAAGGTATAGAGAAAAACATAGTTCACTGATATTCAGCATCTATCTGAATTTCTTCTGATTATTCCATTCTGGTTATATTTGCCTTTACTTTTTAAATGTGACTCTCTTATTTGATCTTACCTTAATCCACTTTGGTTTTCTTCTAGAGCCCCAACAGAATCTATAATGATGTTCCTATGAAAAATTAGATTTTGAGTACTATTCTTCTAATATCTTTGCATTTCCAGGAATGTGACACATCAGCAATATTTAGGGAAGTATGCATTAATTTTTATTTAAGAATAAAAAAGAATATATTAAGATACCCTGAGGTCTTCTTTCCCCCGCCCTAAATAAATATGGATGATTTAACTATCGTCTCTTCTTTTTTTTTTTAAACTTACTGAAAGCCATCATACATAATTATGATCTGGTAACATATGGCTGAGAATATTCAAAGCAACAATATTCAAACTTCATAATGTCACTGCTCAAAATCACCACACAGTGAACAGAAAGGTTAACTAACAGCCCACATCAAAAGGACTGAAATGGTAAAGAAATTTCCTTTCTGGTGTGTGAATAGATTTTGAATGTTTTTGTTTGCTAGTTTCCTTAGCCTTAAGAAATATGAAGACACTTCAAGACTGAAAACATCTGTATAAACAGTGAGGTCAGAAAACCTTAAGGGAGAAAAAAATCAAAGTTTTGCTGGACTCTTTAACTTAGCATGGTTTTCACTGTGTCTAAAAGACCTTGTTAAAATTTAGTTAGTGGCTCTTGGTTAGAGAAAAAAATATAAATAAATAAATAAATAAATAAATAAAAAGAATGCCAGGGAGTTAGAATCCTCAGCAGGGCCCCATCCTGTAGGCTTTTATCTTGATCTTTCATTTCTCTCCTTGTAGTGACTGAATTTGTTTACCAGGCTGACATGAGTATATAAGTGTTACTTTAAAATAAGATACCGTGGTCCTGTTTTAAAAATAGTATTTACAGAACATATCTCAGCGGAAAACAATCAGAAAATTGGAACCAGACAGGTTTCCCCCCCTCTTATTAGCAAGGCACACAAGATGCTTCATTGGTCTGCTTGATCGTCCATGAACACTGCACTGTTGGACTTCATCCCTAATCAAAACTTCACTTAAAAATAAGAGTCCAGTCCCTTGCTGATCAATTCCCTAACAGCAGAAAAATGGCACAATACGAGTTGGTGAAGCAAACATGTAATCAATTGTTTACACTCAATTAAGCAGAAAATAAAACCCCTCTATTTGGAAGAAGACTATCTGTAAAACACATATTGGGAAAGACACAGAAAATGGAAGGGCTAGTTAATGTGGCTCAAAATGATCTCAGGTCACAACTCCTAGGAAGTGTATTTTTAGCAACACCTTGTATCAAATGTAGAAGGGAAGTTTCCTGTCTACAAATTCAAGGTTTCTACCTTCCCCTATGACTTCTACAGATCTCAATGTTGACACGAGAACTCTCATTAGATACATGGTAGACCACTCAAGATTTGATACTGACGTAGTACTGTCTTAGAACATCACCCTTTTTACTGCTTGTCTCTAAAAGATTTCCCTGTTACCTCAAATCAAAATACTCAAGAAAATGATTTAAAAAATACCACCACCACCACCACCACCCCCACCCCCACCCCCTCACCCCCGCGCAAGCAGGTAATACAGAGAACCAATACAGAAATGACTGATCTACTAGTTAGTGGCTCAACATTACAATGTACACTTAAAAACTCAATGCAAGCAAGCTTACTTTGATGTCTATTCTGAACAGACCTTTGGGAGAAATCACTTTTACTGTCCACCCCTGTGAAGTATAGTGATAATTCTCCATCCAACTGTCTCAGCTACTTGTCTGCATAGAAACGAAAAGGGTTTTTTATCATTAGAAACTAGTAGAAGGGATCTAACAGGTATTGCCATTAGTGATAACTTGTCTGTGATAAGCTCTTTCTTAATATTCTAGTCATAGGGTATGTTGGAAGTATCTTGGGTCATTGTGCTAGGTGCTAGCCCCCCCCCATACTATGCCCCATCAATATACCCATGTTGCTAGTGGAAGGCACTATCAGAATGAAGACCTGACTACTGATGGATGTAGCTTGCTTAAGCAGGATCCACATGATCTCTATATCTAGAGGTGTAGAGAGGTTCCCAGGTTAAGACTCAGTGAAAAGATATGAAGATGTCCCTACAACAGCAGACCAAGTGATATAGTTCAATCCTTGTCACCATTCAGAAAATGGAGAGTGTGATTTTAAAAAATTATTTCTGAATACTGTGTGGGGTAAGAATAAGAAGGCAAGGAGAAACTAGAGGAACAGGACTGCACACACATACAAAGATGCTCATGAAAAAAAGTAAGTATGTGCTCATGGGAAAACAACTGTTGGGGAGGAGGGTTCAAGGGAACATAGACTGAGAAGCAAGCAAAGAGCAACTTACTAGAGGAAGGAGGAGCGATCATTTTGTTTCTTTAGACTTTGGTGTGTTCTCCAAATATTTCACTGTATTAAAAAGAAACCCACAGAGGTTTTTAAAAAAAAACCTCAGGATAGAGATCTATAGGCAAAACTCAGAGCCCATTTTTGCCCAGTATCTGGCTCTAAGCAAGGTTGTCACAGTTTACCCTGCTCTATGATCTATGAAATTTACAAATGGGTTGAAAAGAAGGTAAAAACCACCCACCTCTCCACCTCATCTACTGATATTTTCATATGAAAGCATGGCTTTCAAATTGGCAGAGTAAAATAAGTGACATTTTTGCTCCAGATGACAACGAAAGCAAATAGCACATGTCAAGATTATTTACTGATGGAGTATGCAGGGCCGGTCTGTGAGCAGCTCTGAATCTGAGAGCAGGTATTCGGATTAAACCCGAAACCTCTCAGGAAGCTTCCAGCCTATTTTTCTTCTAGGGTTTTTCTTTTGCAAGGAGCATGTAAAATCTGCCAGGACCAAATTTGAAGTCCACTCCTTCAGTTTATTTAGAAGCTGCAAGTGCAAAGCATAAAATACATTACCGTCTTGGAGAAATACCTGCTTTCATGGAGAATTACCAGAAAGGAGTGATGACTTTTAAAGGTAAAAGAAGTTCTTGCTTTCAAAGAGTATTTCAACTTAAAAAAAAAAAAAGAAGAAAGAAAAGTTCAATTGTCACCCCAATTACCATGACTGAAATTGGCACCATCTTGGTATCTGGTAGATAAGGGACTTTACCAAAAACTTGTAGAGGTGAAATTCTACACCTAGCCCCAGGTGATAGGGCATGCCTGAATTCCTAGAGGAAAGGGCAGGGATGTGGACAATAGGTTACTGGCCCTGCCAGAACTGTACCATGAACTAGAAAGACTCTGAACACTCCAGCTCCCTGTAACCCTGCACCCTGACCATGACCCTATTTAGATCTACCACCTCAGCTGACATTTTGCACCATGCTCTGTGTCTCTTGATTTCCTCAGGCCATCAGGGTATCCCTCTTAGACTCTCCATTAGAGTTGATTGGTTTGTTGAGATTGTTTTTCTGCTCTCTCTTTACTATACTACCTCATGGCTGTTACCTAACAGTATTAAGTATATTCAAGGCTGCAAGTTTTTTGGGGGACATGTGTCTACCCAAAGTTGCGGGCTTTCTAATGAAGACTCTTGATTTGACCTCTCAAAATGGTGGCTTCTTTGTATCTTGCAATCAAATTCCCGTATAACATTATCATCCCTTATTTCTATAAACACATCCAGTCATGACTAGTGCCTAGAGCCTTCAGAACAATTGTTTTGACTGCCAACAGATCACAAATGACAAGAACACAGATACATACACACACACAAAACATTTTTAAAAAATGAATGAATGAATGAATGAATGAAATACCTTCCTACATTTTTACTTCAGGGTAGCTTAAATGCTATCCTAAAGAGATGTTCTATAATCTTACTTGCAGGTAGATCAAGAGTCTCAAAACTTTCCATCCCCAAGACTTGACATGATTTCTAATCATTTAAAGATTCTGCCACTTTATTTATCTTTTGTACTCTTCCAGTTATAATTTTGATCTTCAACATCATTTACAAAGACCTATGTGTTAAAGATTTGGTCCCCAACTCCCAATGGCTAGCTATTTAGGAGGTTGAGATCTGAGGATCACAGTTCAAAGCCAGCCTGGGAAGGAAAGTCCCTAAGACTCTTATTTCTAATTAACAACCAGAAGTGAAGCTGTGGCTCAAAGTGGTAGAGCGCTACCCTTGTTTTGAAAAAGCTCAGGGATTTCACCCAGGCACTGAGTTCAAGCACCACAACCGACAAAATAAAAAGAAGTTCTAATTCCCAGTCTGGAATACTACTAAGAGGTGGTAATATCTTTAGGAATGGGATATGGCAGAAGGAAGCTGGGTCACAGGAACTCCAATGTGGCAACCTGTCCCTGCCCAAGTCTGAATAAACGGCCATATTCAATAGTCCATGAAAGTCCTTGAAGACATATAAGGTGCATTTTGAAATTTGATTTATCTCATTTCTAGTCCTGTTTTCTTTCCTAATTCTCAAAGATACAATTCTTTTTTTCCCAAAGAAGACTTACTGAATTTTTGTATTCAAATAAGCTATTTTAACTGCTTTTCTGGAAGAATTCTTTCTTCCAGAAAAAGTAAGTTTTGAATTACTCAGTGAGAGTTAATATTTTAGATGTATTTTAAAAGGACAAGAAAGAAGAGGTTGATGAAAACAATCATAATAGTAAGGTACATATGTGAAAATGGAAGTAGATAAATTGAGGGGAGAAATGGAGGAATAAAAGGGGTGATTTAAACATAAATAAAAAAGTAAAAAGGGATTGCACAGCAAGAGATTGGGATAGCTGGAACCAAAGTTACCATGGATAGGACTCACACATGATAAACATTATGAAAGTGTTGGAGCTCTCCAGCACCAGAGCCAATGAGAAAAGTACCCAGAATTGAGAACACCAGGAGACTCAACAACACTTTCATCTAATTTGAGACTACAAAAACAAGGGGAACAAGTTAGATAAAAAGACAATGTATGGAGCTGGGAATATGGCTTAGTGGTACAGTGCTTGCCTAGTATGCATGAAGCCCTAGGTTTGATTCCTCAGTACCACATAAACAGAAAATGTCGGAACTGGTGCTGTGGCTCAAGTGGTAGAGTGCTGGCCTTGAGCAAAAAGAAAGCTCAAGGACAGTGCCCAGGCCCTGAGTTGAAGCCCCAGGACTGGCTTTAAAAAAAAAAAAAAAAAAAAAAAAAAAGACAATGTATGGAGCTCATACTATAACTGCTTAGATTTTTTTTTCATTTCTGCCAACATTATATTATTACTTTTTAAAAGTATAAATGAAGTCAATGAAAAAGTAGGGCTCACAGAATGACAAACAACCTGTATCCTCAGTTTGAAAATCCCTCAGTGAATTGCTATGATGTTCTGTGACTACTGGACAACAGTGGACATCAGCAGCTGTCCTGAGCATTGCAAACCCTGGAGTGAAGGCACAAGGTGAGCTTCTACTGCTCAGGGCAAGACTGGTATTGGATCACCATTAAACAAGTATGAAAATCCCATAGCCAAGGTGGAAGAGGTATGGGATGGCAGTAGACACATTGGAAAATAAAGACCAAATACTGAAAGAGGTTTGGAAAGCAGGGGAAGAGCCTCTGTTAATCCGCTTTCTCAACCTTCGGTATGACAAGTTTTAACTCAAAAATGATCATAGTTGCTCTGGTCTAGGAGAAAGACATACAAGGGAGTAAGCAGTTACAACAAAGACTTACAGGGATTGTGATGCAAGTTCCTTTAATGAAGAGAAAGATCCTTTACAAATCAGAATGGTAACTAGCATGAGATAGGGGTATTTAGATATAAGATTCTATGACTTCTTTAAACATTTGTGGGAATCTGCTGGACTTTGCTAGAAAAGCAAAGATAAGGGAGATGACACACTTCAAAGCTCTTAGTAATTCATACTAACTGTGGACCAAAGACTGAACCAAGAATAAGCCTCTCCTCCAAGATTAAAACGTGTCTATCTCATATCACCAAGAGTAGCGTCATAGTAAGTATACTGACGCAAACTAAAAATATCCAAACTATACAATTTCTAGGACATTCTGGCTTCTGAAAATAGAATAAAAGCCAATTTAACAAATCTAGTCATTTGGAAAGCAAATCCATCTGAGCAAACCATTCGGTTCCGAAAAAGCAGCTTTCCAACCAGCCATTGGCATCGTGCGAAAAACAAATGCAGTTGACTGACCCACAATTTTTGAGTTACTCAGATGCTCTTTAATTAGCTTCCAAAATGCCAAATGATTTTTCCATTTGAAAAACTGTTCCCAGATTGTGCTCTCCGGAAAAGAAAGACTTGGCACATAACTTTCTTGAGAAGGGAAACGCCATCAGCACTAATGCCATGCAACCGGATGTTAGACAAATGTGGGACACCCTGGCATACATAGCTCTTGCTATACCACAGAGCCTCCAAAGAAGCAGCAACAATTATGCTCTAGGACAGAAGTCTGAGGAATTGTGTGCAGTGGGAGGTGGGGGGGTACCCTGAAAAATTGACTGAGACATTTCTTAAAAAAAAAAAGTTACCAGTATGCTTCTAAAAGTCTGTACCAAATAACTGAGTAATAAATATCTTATTAAACAATCTAAATAACCTATTATAATATTTAGTCTCCTCTCTGAGCTCTACATAATGCCACAGGTTGTACACGTGTATTGTACTTTTAGGAATCTTATGAGAAAGGGGTTACTAGTACCTAGTTAACAAATAAATCATACAGGACCCAAATGCATCTTTCCTCATGCTACACTGGAAAAAATCAATATATATTTAGATGCATACTTAGGGCTGCAAAAGCCACCTAAACTACTAATGTAGATGTTGGAGTTCTCGTCAAAGCCAATGATTATTCTCTCTCTCTCTCTCTCTCTCTCTCTCTCTCTCTCTCTCTCTCTCTCTCTCTCTCTCTCTCTCTCTCTCTCTCTCTCTGTCTCTCTGTCTCTGTCTCTGTCTCTCTGTCTCTGTCTCTGTCTCTCTCTCTCTGTCTGTCTGTCTCTGTCTCTGTCTCTCTCTGTCTCTGTCTCTGTCTCTCTCTCTCTCACACACACACACACACACACACACAATATTCCTTCACTGGGATATTTGACACAGTCTGTAATCATGTTTGCCATGACAGCTACTGGCATCTAGTGGGTAGAGGTCAGCAGTGCTGCTCAGCAGCCTATCCTACAGTAGAACCTCACATCCACAAGGCATATGGCCTATGACAATGTCAAAGGTGTTGCAGTAGAAAACTTTGAATTTCCAAAGTTTACCGGAGCTAGCAATTTTCCACACACGTCACAAGGTACTTCAGAGGGCTGTCAAAACTAAGATAATGACAGGGAAACTGAGAGGACAGGGAAAGAGAAGACTCTTTTCTCACTTGGATATATTTTCCACTCTTAACTATAAAGGGAATTTAGATTTGCTTCATTTATAACACAAAGGCTTCAAAAACAACATGAAAGACTGAATAGACAGCCTGAGGTGAGCTATGACAAAAAAAAAAAAAAAAAAAACCCTGCACAAATGAGCAACGGAAGAAAATCTATCCCAAAATACATTAGGAAGAGAAGGATGTCTTGCCACATCTGTTCAACACTGTGCTGGAAGTTCTAGCCAGGGCAATTAGACAAGAAAAATGTAAGGCATCCAGACAGAAAAGGAGCAAGGAAAACTAACCTCTACTTGCAGTAACAAAGACCATCACAGTAACAGTGATCATGCACACAGAGAATCCTAAGACACTCACAAAACAACAATTAAAGAGATCGCCAACAAATTAACAAATTGTTAGGATATGAGGGCAATATATAAAATTCAAGTCATTGTTTCTGTGCTAGCAATGAACAACCCCAAAGTGAAAGTAAGGAAACAATTCCATATAAAAGGCATCAAAAAAATAATGAAATAAGGGTTGTGGATAGAGTTCCATGGTAAAGTTCAAGCTTCATATATGTGAGGTTCTGGGTTCAATTCCCCAGCAACGCAAAATAACATAAAACTGCTAAGAACATGTGTAATAAAGAAAACAGGGCCAAGTGGCAGTGGCTCATACATGTAATCCTAGTTTCTTAGGCTGGGAGATGGCTAAGCAAGAAAGCCAAGCAAGAGCTGAAGGCTATGAATTTAGGCACCATTAAGAACACCACCTAATCTCCCTCCTCTCAAAAAAGAAAATTATAAAACACCTTGGAAACACTAGAAGAAGGTGTGAATCAAATACATAACAAAACGCTGAAACAAGGATACAAGTTGACCCACTGTAACAATGTGATGTACAAGACACTATGTTGAAAATGAACATTAAACTTTGGGGCGGGGTGGGGAGAGGGGGAGAGGAGGAAGGAGTTGGGGAGGTAGGAAGGGAAGGGATGTTAGGGGAAAAACCAAGGAGGAGGTAACAATGCTTGACAGGAAATGTACTTATTACCTTACTCATGTAACTATAACCTCACTGTACAATATCTTTACATTAAAATAAATACAATATAAAGTAGAAAGACATCACATGTTCTTATATAAGAAGACTTAATCTGTTTAATATTCCCATCTGAGCTAACGATGACACAGAGCAAAACATAAATCCATGTAAAGAAAACTATTCCTAAGTATTAACAGCCTGATTAATCACGACTCAAAGTGCCTGATCACCATGTAATATAAACAGCCTACTAGCCTTAAGCTCAGACAGCCCAAGGGTCTTTCAAAGAATTTTTACAGCTCTGATTCATTTCTTATCAAAAAGGAAATTGATTTCATTCCATAGGACTTATTCCTTGTAAACTTGTGTTGATGGCTACATTTAATTTTCTATAACCCAGATTAGTTTTTCTCTCTATTACCATATGAAAATAGTTGAATCGATCAAGGCTTTCTGTATGCACAGGCCAGTGGCATTATAAAATAAGATGTACCTCTTAAACCATGCAGTTTGATGCTTGTACAAACTGTGAAAGCAGATTCAATTATCCCATAATGAGACTCCAAAAATCACAGGAGGGTTCTACTATGTTTTACAAATCTGCGGAAAAGTCAAATCACAACCAAGATAAAAAGGTAAACTTAGAAGACTGGGGTTCACTTTTTATATTCCTTAGCCTGAGTCAGCAATCAACAATTACACAGAACCTAAAACAGGATGAGAATTCAATTGTACTGTCTCACGTTCACTACTACTACTGTATCAGAAAGCCTCTGCAGAGCAGATGGATCTTTCACTCAAACCTCCCGAAATTAATATATTTCCATGTGACACAAAAATATCCCTAAAAGGCTTGAGCAATAACACTGAACACGTTCTAAGTCTTTAACTGAGTTTTGGTGATAAATGCCAGAATATGACCAACAATTCTGACACCTGGACACATCTACTAAAACTTATCTTCCATGAAAGAAAGTCTCAAACTTAACAACAAGGATCTGAGGAAGTACATCTCTCACACAATGACCCTTGGCAGCATTTTGAACTAAACACTCCATAATGTAAGGAGATAATTATGTAAGATTAAACCCAAAGAGGGAGATAGACATTGACTATACTCTGAGTCATTCTGTTAGCCTCTGACACTCAGGAATACAGCTTATTCTTCCTTATTTTGAAAATGGTTATGGTTAACTCTGTAAATTCCTCAGTATACATAGCCTCTTTGGAGTTTAAATATTTCCGATCCAAAGAGGTGTTTTCTGTCACCAATCAACATTCATTTTCATTTTTTTTCATTTTTAGCCATTGTCTTCATTACTAAGAGTTCCAAGAGTAGAATGCATATACTCTGCAGACTAGTTTACATATAGTCTCCATATGCAAACACTTGCGATGATCCCAGAAGCATGCTTCTGATAGACAAGTAACCAGTTAGTACTGTCCTACCAGTGAGAACACAAAAGCCCTGATGTTTATTCTGCTTGATATATTTTTATTAACCCCTCAAGTATGATATATTGTGGCAAGTTGTTTGGTCAGCTGTTCCCCATCAAGCTTCCTGGTCGAATGATGAACTACAAGACAATCACAGGTAGGCACCTTGGTGGCTTCTCTGTCGTTTCCTTATTAACCCCCTGCAGGGAGCCTCAGCATTTGTACCACAGTTTAGAGAGACAAAATTAACTGCACCAGACGAAGCCAGCAAGCTCACATACCTCTCCCACCGGTACAGAATAAGTACATCTCCATTTAAAAAATATTAAGGTACACTTATGTGCTTCCTGAACAAATTCTTCACATAAACAAATGAATCAGGATACCACAGAATCCAAATGAGGGTTTTAGTGATTGACAGATTCAGTGATGAGTGGTATTAAGTATTGGACTCAAAGTGCCATGGTTGCTAAGCAAACCTCTAGCACCTTTTCCACTGATTACCTACAAGGCACAGACTAACTTTATGCCCAGGCAAGCATGGACTGCAATCTTCCTTGTGTTTTCCCATACTTGGGGTAACAGGTACAGCCACTGCTTCTGAAGATGGAATGCTGGGAGTATCTTTTAGCCTAGGGAGATCTCACACTGTAATTCTCCAATATCTAACTACCAAGTAGCTATGATTACAGGCTTGAGCCCCTGCTTCTAGCTAAGTATAGGTTTTCTTGTTTGTAGATCAATATGTAAAATTTTATTAGATATAGACCCAGGTATTTGACATCTACAAAGTTACACTTTAGGAAGAATTGAAAAGCAATGCAATAGGCAAAGATCTTACACTCTTCTGTTTTTCTTTTGTAAAATGGAATACTGAATTACAAAGATAGTTTTCTGAATGATCAAAAACTCAAAAGAAGACATCCAAAGAGGATCTCAATAATGCTCAAAACTTAAAGAATATGATTCTAAAAAAAGTGTTGAAATAAAGTACATGTTATAATAAATTTTTAACTGTGATAATGTATAGCATAAAAATGTATACGGTTCTGGGTGCTCAAGCCTGTATTTCTAGTTACTCAGGACACTAACATCTGAGGATCACAGTTCTAATCCGGAGCTGAGCAGAAAATTCTGTAAGACCCTTATTTCCAAATAACCACTAAAAAAGCCAGAAGTGGAGCTGTAGTTCAAGGGGTAGGGCACCAATTTTGAGCATAAAAGCTCAAGGATAGTACACCCAGGTCCTGTGTTCAAGCCCCAGGGCCAGTATAATAATGATCATTCTAAAAAGTAATAATAGATTGAACAATATATACTAAAGTAGCCATGAATTTCTATTCAAAGGGCATATATAATATGATCCCACTTCGTTAATATTCTGTACTCTCGAGTTTGTGAACAACAACTCTAGATACATGAGGGAGTATGACACTAACGTAAGATTACACTAATGTAAGATTACCCTGTACTATCCATTAATAGGTAGCATTAGAAGAAATGAGGAAAGGAATCAAAAGGGAAAATTCAAATTTATAATTTCATTATTTTAATTTGTACAATTTGTTTACTGATTTTTATATATTTTAAAAGCTATTAACCTCAGAAAAGTTTACTGGTGAATCCTCTTCATTTTAAAAATTAATTTGTCCTATGACATTTGGAAGAAAACACTTTCATGGTTTTAAAATTAAAAAATGAATAGCTTTGTCACCTGTGAAATGCTACTTAAATTACTATACTATATGAATGATAAAATAACAAGTTTACAAATACATTTGGTTATTCATACTAATCATTGCTTATTTAAAAAGCAAACTAGCCAGGCACCAATGGCTCATGCCTGTAATCCCAGCAGCTCAGGAGGCTGAGATCTTAGGATCCAGATTTGAAATTAGCCTGAGCAGGAGAGTCTATTAGATAGTAGTTTATTGGAGAAATAACTATTCAGAAAAGGCCAGAAGTGGCACTGTGGCCTCAAGAGGTATAGCACTAGCCTTGAGCCAAAGAAGCTCAGGGATAGCGCCTAAGCCCTGAGTTCAAGCCCCCAGACCGGGAAAACAAAAACAAAAACTAAAATACTTTATAAGTATATATGAAAATAGATTTACACCCATTAGAAA
Source organism: Dipodomys merriami (assembly GCF_024711535.1). Taxonomy (NCBI): domain Eukaryota; kingdom Metazoa; phylum Chordata; class Mammalia; order Rodentia; family Heteromyidae; genus Dipodomys; species Dipodomys merriami. The sequence continues at coordinate 20,198,847 of NW_027202604.1, read as the reverse complement.
GGAAGGAAGGGAGAGAGGATAAGAATGAATAATTGAGTGGTTTGATCAAAGCACATTATAGGCATGTGAAATTAATGCTAATGACCAAAACAAAAATACACAAATTTATATGCTAAGTTTAGATTTACAGAAAAGTCACAAAAACAGCACAGTTTCCATACATCCCTCCATCCAGCTTCCAAACGTGGACATTTACCATAATCACAGTGAAATAGAAGATCTTATTTGAATTATATCAGAATGCCCTAATGCCGCTTTTCAGGCTCAAGACCCTGTCTGAGATGTCAGACTGCACTTAATTGCTATTTCTCAGTAGCTTCTCTCTGTACCACTCCCCAGATTCCTGGCCTTTTATGATCGTGGCAGATGTCCTATTCAGTTCTATGGAATATCCCTCAACAAGGTGTGCCTCACGTCAGCCCTGAATTATACTGCAGCTATGAATTTTTGTGGAGAAATAGTACTAGGTCTGCTCTGAGTCACACTTTTTTAGTTTAAAACCACTTTTATTACCAGACATAAAGCTATCAAATACTCAGATATTGATGCCCTTATTCATGCCTCTGTGTGTGTGTGTGTGTGTGTGTGTGTGTGTGTGTGTGTGTGTGTGTGTGTGTGTGTGTGTGTGTGTGTGTGTGTGTGTGTGTGTGTGCATGAGCACTGAGTTTGGGACTTGAGCACAGGGCTTGTAGGGTGCTGTCCCTGACCTTTTTTCTCAAGGCTAGTGCTCTACCACTTGAGACACATAGCTCTACTTCTGGCTTCTGTTGGGTTTTTTGTTTGTTTGTTTGTTTGGGGTAGTTAATTGGGGATAAGAGTATGCAGATTTTCCTGCCCAGGCTGGCTCCTAATCACGATCTTCAGATCTCAGCCTCCGGATGGCCATGATTACAGGCCTGAGTCACCAGTGCTCAGCCTTTTCGGCTTTTTTCGAAGACAAATCTACTTTTAATTAGTGAGGACATAAGACTTTCACAAGTAGAAATTGCATTTCAGTGAGACAATTTCATCACTACTAGTTCGTTCCTTTAGCTTGGGTTCTTATCAAAGTAAGACAAAAACAAACAGAATATGACCTATATCTCCTATGAATGAAAAGCAAAGGATAGAGGGCCGGGGAATCAAACCACCACTGTGAGCTTTGTTCTTCAGTTACATCTCTGTGAGAAATAATGGCACCCTTTACAGAAAAGAAAGACCTTGGCAAAGATGTGAAAGTGTGTGTGTGTGTGCATCTCTGTGAGAAATAATGGCACCCTTTACAGAAAAGAAAGACCTTGGCAAAGATGTGAAAGTGTGTGTGTGTGTGTGTGTGTGTGTGTGTGTGTGTGTGTGTGTGTGTGTGTGTGTGTGTGTGTGTGTGTGTGTGTGTGTGTGTGTGTGTGTGTGTGTGTGTGTGTGTGTGTGTGTGTGTGTGTGTGTGTGTGTCAGAGGCAAACCTCCAAGCTATTAGCTCTCCATCTGACAGATGTCTGAATCACCAGCATCCAGTCACAAAAGACAAATACCAGCAAACACCCCTCTCTAGCCACTAGGTAACCCTCATCTAGAAACGCTTTCCAGTTTCCTTAATAGCTAAAGAACACACTTTGCTGATGGAGTAGCCTGTATAATTAACATTAACATCATTATCATCCTTCAGTAGATGGTCCTCCCTCTCAAATCACTTTGCCTTGCAGATGGAATCAAGTACCCCTGACTAGTCCCTAGGCATCCCAGCCACTCCTGAAAAGGCCCCTGAATGGAATCAATATATGCTCCTCACTCAAGTGCCAGCTGCTGGGCCAGAACCCAGAAGGAAGGAGGCTTCACCCCTTATTAACACTCTCAATTTTCTCTGCTTTGATATGTGTCTTCTATACCCTGAAAAGAGAAGAAATGAGAAGCAAGAGCAAAAGCCATAGTAAAAGACTCCTGAGATCTTTATCCACTCTCAATCGCCTTCCTTACATGGGCTCATGACAGGAGAAAAAAGAGGAGGGGAAGTTTTCAAAGGAAGTCATTTTCTATTCCTGTTCATACCATGGACTTGATGCAGGTTTAAAATATTCAGGACTTCACATGTCTGCTTCACCCCTTACCTGTCTTCTGTTTTGGCACTAGAGAAGAATATTGATTCCTAATCTGATTGATTTACACACTGAAACAACATCAGTGAGAAGAAGTCTTCAATTTTGCTTATGAATTATCAGCCAAGATATTTATAAGTGTAGGATGTCTGTCCTTGGCACTATGATTGTTGTGGGCTCACTGAAGCCTGGCCTCAACCCAAGGATGCTAACAGCACAAAATCTCTGCCCCAAATTCTAGATTTGTCTAGAGACATTGCCCAGTATCTCCTTAGAATGCTGAAGTTACTCCTTGCTAAGAATTATCCAGTATCCTGGGGAAAACTTGAAAAAAAAAAGAGTGCTTTGTGCTCAGAAAAAGAAAAGAAAGAAGTATGTGAATTCAAGCATTACAGAAAGCATTTAATTCTCTGCCTCAAAATGCAATCCATCCAATGAGAACTTACACATTTGAAATTGACCCTGTGCCTTTAAAGACTGCTAGCTCATCAGTGCCACTTAATACATCTGAATTAACAAGGTAAATGGTAGACACAGGGCCAACAGGAATAACTCAAGAGAAAAGGCTCCCCAAGGGGATGGGGTTTAAGAGAATCAGCAAAGGCCACTTTGAAATTTCAAAGGCTTGAAATGCCAAGCCAACAGGGGCCAGAGGCAGCTGCCCACTATGCTCAAGAAGCTTGAACTGGCAAGACAAGTTGAGGGTTAAGGACAAGATGCTTTGTTGAGCACTCCATATTCTTATACCGGAGATACAGTCTGTTCAGAGCTTCTAGTTATGTAGGGGTCCCTATACTATGTTACTATGAAACTACAGTCAAATATGTGTTCCCTTATCAAACTATAACCAGAAAGAACAGATCACATTTACTCAGTTGCACATACTGACACTAGTAAACAGAAGCAATCCATTTTAATAACCATTGTTCAACTGGATTAGTGGCCCAAGAAAAGGAACAGGCACAAGCCTGAGTGTCTGCTTCAGCCTCTTCCATACCCAGGAAGAATGAGAGAGGATGATAAATTCCAGAAACTAAAGGAAGTCATCCTGGTCACTCCAAATGGGAGGAGACAGGTGAGCTAGCTCCTCCCCCTAAAATACGTATATCCATTTAAAACACTTCAATTTGAACACATATTCCCTGTTTGTTTTCCTCAACAAACCAGTATTGCGTGACATAATAACAAATGCCATATACTACCTATTCTGTATTCTATGCTCAATTTCTTCTTTGGGGCCAGCAATCTAAGATTCAAACTATTTTTAAACACCCAGAAATATATAACCAATGAGCCCCAAACAGCCAAACAGTTGCCACCATTATTTAACAATATTTTTTTTTGTTTGGCCATGTTTGCTTCAGGTCCATTTTATTGTTTTAGATATGAAATCATACAGGCAAAATATAAAGGTAGTTGCATGGTTTCCTATGGTATGAAGATGGCAAAGCATCTAACCAATGGCAGCCATGCCAAGCTAAGGCCAGATGTTAGTAGACCTGGCAAACTCATTCACATCACCCCAGCTATATATATCCAACGTTTCTCTAAATGGTAAAAGGAATGATCTGATGCCCCCCACCAACATACAGCTATTTGACTTCGCTGAATAACTACTATACAGCTCCCCCAAATGGCTGCATCCATTTATTTCCACTCAGTAGCACTTCTAAACGGAAAAGTAAAAATGTCACATTTTACAACTGTTAATTCATTCTCTTACTGCTAGATGGGCCTGACCCACAATCACCTTCCCACATTTTCTAAATAAGGATCTCTAAAGTGAAATGGAATTTCAAGGACAGCATCACCCTATGCAAATCCAGTGGTTTTACCAGGCTGGATGTTTTACATCTGACTTGACTCTTCAGTGATTCTGAGAATACAGGGATGAGATATGTTAAAAGTCTCTCTTCCAAACCAGTCCAAAGATTTTTGGGGAGAGTATTTTTTTTTTGCCTACATTGGAGCTTGAACTCAGAATCTCGTGCTCTCCACTTAACCCATACCTCCACTTCCAGTTGTTTGCTACTTAATTGGAAAGAAGAGTCTCTAAGACAGTTCTGCCCAAGCTTTGAATCTTGATCTTCAGATCTCAGGCTCCTGGGTAGCTAGGATTATAGGCATGAGCCACCAGAACTCAAGTGACTTCACTTCTTCAGAAGATCACATGAAGTAGGGGACAGGACTGCCAACTACAGCGTGGGCATAGACTCCTGCTAGGGAACACAAAACAACCTGCATCATCTCAATGCTTCGCATTCTCAGGCTCAGAACCAAATGTAATTCCACTTGTACAGAAGCAGGGAGCTGGAGCTCACAAGAGAATTAGTAACTAACCCAAGACGACAGAACCAAAGAGCCACAGAGCCAAATACTAGAACCAATTCATTCTAACTCCAGAACCAAAACTCTGACTGCATTTCAAATACCTGCTGCACTGGAAAGACTATGCTTTTGTGCAAAGGCATGCTACTTTTCCCAGTAAATAAGACTTATTTGGCCCAGTCCTGTGTAGAAAGGATATTTTGCAAAATGTTTTCCCTTGCTGTTGCCACAGTCTATCCACGGAGGATATGAGAAATGCTATGTTATCCTAGAAGCCGTCATTGCTGTACTGTTGAATAGACCAAGGGGGGATTTCAGCTGTCAAGAGCTTTGGCTCTGAAAGCTTCGGCTCAGAGCTAGGCTTCTGAAAGGCTGGATGAGAACACTCAGCTCCAAAATGCATATCCCTGGATCCTTGATGCTTATGGCCTTTAAAGTTAAACAGCCTTGCTGAGAAACAGCAAGAGAAAGAGAGGGAGCAATTTATCTCCTTCAAAAGTAGAGGCAAACGGGCAACATTGCATAGGAGCTACAAATCCAAAAGGCCTCTGTGATTTCCAGGCCCTCTCCCCAGACAACCAAAGACTCTATCCTACAATCAATAGACAGGAAAATGCAAGGTGAATTCTAACACACAAAGCAGGAGAGAATCAAATCCCCACATCAACAAAACTTTCTTCTTTTCATAAAATCACTATGAATTCTGCCAAATAATCTCAGCCAAGATCCAACAAGGCCCAGAAGACAAAATTCCCTTTCTTAGAACAAAGTATGTGAAGAAGGCAGACTGCATGGTTGTGCTTTGTAACTAACCAAAGGTAGTAAGAGAAAAGTAGAATATAGGAGGACCCTCAAAAATCTCAGCTATTCCCTCTTCAATCTAGATAACAAGAAAACTCTAAGCACAGAGACAGACATGCCAAAAACTGCTCGGTTTTTCAAGAAAATTCCCAGTCAGAATTTTTATGTGTAAGTATCTGCTGATTCAGAACAGTGACATAAAAAAGAAAATTCCAAGTCACATTCATTAATTGAGCTCTTTGTAAATAACTGCATTTGTTTCAGAAACCGATTCCTAGCACGACTCCATTATTACTGTGGTGATTGCCTTTACCAAACACTTCAGCAGGACTTCATGATTTAAACACACACCACTTTCATACATTTTATGTAATCACTGATCATCCAAAGTGGAATGTAAAAATTATTTTTCCCATTTTGTAATAGAAAATTGAGTGTAAGCAGAGTTTCTTATGTAAAGACCAAATATGCATACACATATGTAAATATACACACATATCTGTGTATATATTACCTGTATATATACACATCTAGGTAAACATATATGCACATATGAGTATGCATATACATATACCTACTGTATAGGTGTATATATATATATACATACATACACATATGTATCTAACAAAAACAAGGTTTTTTAAAAAGTAGCTGCCATTTAACAAAGCAGTTTATGAATATTATGTATCTTGATCAATGTCACTCCTTCCAACATTGAAAATAAAGTTTATATAAAAGCATCTAGGTACACACTATTCATATTGAAACTGTATAAAGCAACATGGGGTTCTTCATATACTGTGACCTGAATACTTGCTTTTCATCCCCCCAAAAGTTCATTGAAACGTAACTCCTAACGTGAGTGGGATCAGTGGAAGAACGGCTCCTCAGGTCCATAATAAAGGCAGAGGGAAGAGAGGAAGATGAGGAAGAAGAAAGCAAGAAGGAAGGAGCAGGAAGAGGAAAAAGAAAGAAGTGGAAGAAGAGGAGGAAATGAGGATAGATCTCATCTATTCTCTGTGGTACTCTGCCCACCGGATGGCAGCCAGGACTTCTGAGAATAGCCTGATAACTTCGAAACAGTCACAAGGTAAACCTATCAGAGAAACTGGTGGGTTTATCTGAAACTTGTGCACCCACTTGCCACAAAGGCAAATTTTCATTCTGGATGTTAGCTTTTTGTTTTCTTTAAATACATGCAGCCAAGTAACTGTGAAAATCTTTCACAGAAAGATCTAACTGCTACTAGACATAGGTGGCTTATGTAATCCTAGCTACTCGGGAGGCTGAGATCTGAGGATGGTGGTTCAAAGCCAGACAGACAGAAATGTCCCTGTGAGACTCTTATCTCTAATTAGCCAACCAAAGCCAGAAGTGGCACTATGGCTCAAGTGGTAGATTACTACCAGCCTTGAGCACAAAGAGGCTCAGGGACAGTGCCCAGGCCCTGTGTTCAAGCCCCACAACCAACAAGAAAAAAAAAAAAAGAGGTCTAACCACAAGATGGTCTTTCACTGGGTACTTCTTGAAGAACACAGGTATTTGGACCCTAGGTACAGATAGATACTAAATCCTAAATCAAACAGAGACTTCAGAGAAATAGGGAAACTCTGGAAAGACATCAGGGTGCAATTCCCCCTCTAAACTCAGTATTTTTCAGGTAGCAACATCATTGGGAGGTACAAAATGACTATAAAGCTATAATGAAATGGCCCACAACAGATTGCTCTAAGCTAAAGTAAAGAGAACAGCAGGAAAGGCCTAGTGATGGTTCAGTAAAGCACTGTCCTAATCTAGCCTCCAAAGCGAGGAGAACACAGAGAACGTCAGATTCACTTTACCAAAAAATACCACAGAAGCCAGAGGATCCCCTAATTCTGATAACATATTTATTTTAAAGAAAACCTAAGCAAGTCATAAAATGAGACATGTGTGGTAAACAAAATATGAAGTTATTTCACAGTTACAACGACCCACACCTGGAGGAATTCAAAATAATCCACAAACTACAGAGTTTGGGCTTAGAAACATCCAATACCCTGAAAAATAGTATTTGACCTCAACCTTGCATGGTTTGCCTTCTCATGTTTACTCAAGGAACAACTATTCCTTTGCAAACAATTTTTGTTACAAATGGGTCTTGGAATAGTTCTAGAAGCCAAATGTGTTCACTTTACCCAACAGAAAATTTAACAGAAAAGAGAGTGGGCACATGGAGATGAACAGGGAAAAGGCCGAAGGAGGCAGGAGAGAGCCAGCATGCAAAGGCCCAGGGTTGGACACAGGGAGCCGAGGATGCTTGGGAGAACGAGGCAGGAAATAAAGACAATGAGATAAGCAGGGACTGGGTTCTTCCAAACCTTTCTTATATCACTGATGGGTTTTGGAATTAATTCTGAGTCGATACTGAAAGGTCTGGAAGCAGAGCATATCATGAAAGATACCTTGTATTCTCTGATCTTGGGGGGAAAGGGCATTTCTCCATGATCAGGAATAAGAGGATCCACTGCATAGACCCAGCCCATTGATGGGTGTGAACAGAAAGAGCTAACATGGAAAAGGCTGAACTCAGAGGCTAGCACAAAATTGGGTCACAGGACAAGCACTCTAAAGAAAGGAAAGGTAGAGATCAGGTTCAGACTGAAGCTCAGAACTGTCAAGTTGGGAAAGTCTGCCCTAAAACCTGCTTCTACAATTTACCAAATGTGTCGCCATAGATACCACATTCCACTTCTGAGCCTCCAATATTGTGTGTGTGTGTGTGTGTGTGTGTGTGTGTGTGTGTGTGCGTGCACATACGCACGTGCAAGCACATATGTACATGCAAATGTGTACACACGCACACGCACACACACATGTCCACACGTGTGAATGCATACCAGTCCTGGAGCTTGATCTCAAAGCCTGGGTGCTATCCTTGAGATTTTTTGCTAAAAGCTAGTTTTCTACCACTTGAGCCACATATCCACTTTTGGCTTTTTGGCAGTTAATTAGAGTTAAGAATCTCATGAATTTTCCTGCCCAGGATCCTCATATCACAGCCTCCTGAGTAATTAGATTATAGGCACGAACCACACCAGAACCTGGCCCAATTGTTTCTTTTTACTAGCAAGGAGTTGGGTTGGGATGTAGCTCAGTGGGAAAGTGCTTGCCTAGCAAGTACAACGCTCTGAGTTCGATCCCCAGTAACAGACACACACACACACACACACACACACACACACACACACAAACACACACATACACACCCTCTTAATAGCAAGAAGTACGTAATAAATTGATCAAATTGATCAAATGTAAAAATCTAGACATATGACTCATTGAAGCAATGAAGTACTAAAATTATTATTATTATTATTATTATGGGATATAAATGAAAAGACTTTGGAAAGATTATCAATGTCAACTATACATGGACAGGTTCTTAACTAGTTACACAGCTAGCACCTACTTCCTTTGGCTTTCTGTATCCATCAATTATCCATTTAACCATTCTCCCTTCAGGAAACCAACTCAGCACAACAGCAATAGTGAATATGCCTCCATATGCAATTGCTTGTTGGCCATGGAGGGCTGCAGCTTCTGGGAAACAAAGAGTAGGAGGCCATGCCAGGCACCCAGAGGGGCATCCATAAATGCCTGCTGTCACTGAATCATAGCAGTAAGAAAACCCTGCTCAGCTCCAGACAGAATGTTCAGGACCAGTTGGCCATTTGCTACTGATCCATTTCCAATCCTGGGCATCTAATAAAGGACTCAGTCTGGTTGGAAAAGTTCTGTTCTCCCTAGTGGGTAAGAAACTTTGCAATGCCTATCAAACTCTCTTAATTTGAATTCTAGCTCTCCTGCACCCTCTCTTCTACCAAAAACCGAAGCTTCAGCCAGAACAAGAAAGAATCACTTTCAAAGAGGGACAATTCTGCACAATGTAGCTTATACAAAATAATAGCTATCTCACTTCTTTCTCCAGCCCCTAGACAATTGTTCCAGAAAGGAGATGTGTCCCTCGGCCACAGGCCAACTTCTCACAGACCTACAAAGTAGGGACAGAAGTCTCCTACTTTGTATCTAACACCACCTTATTCTCCTCTGGTAGAAAGAAAAAGAAAATTGAAGAAAATGATCCAAGACATGCAAATGTCTTCATTTTTACCCTGGTAAAAATGAAAAGTACTTGCAGCGGGATGGAGACAAAGGAAGTACAGATGTTTAATAGACAACATAAAACAACAAAATTATATGTAGTTGTTATAAATGTGTTGAATCCAAAACTGGTGGAGATATTGAGAAGTAACTAGATACCAAAGATCCTAATCTCACAACTTCATACTTAGTTAAATAGGCTATTCAGAGGTGGAGTCTAGGTGGAGGAAATGGATCATGAAGAGTATGGCTTTGATGAGTATCACTTGTCTCTAGTTTCTTTCTGTTTGCTTCTCAGCTTCCTGGCTGCCATGCTGTAAGCACCTTTCTTCCACTAGGTCTTTCTCCCATGGTTTCTACCTCATCACAGGCATACACTCAAAGGAGTGGGATGACCATGGACTGAAACTTTGAAAACTGAGAGTCAAAATAAATCCTTCCTCTTTTAAGTTGATTATATCAAACTACTTTGTCATAAGTCATCAATATATTAGCGGAGGTAGTTAAAACAGTTTTTCTAAGAAGTGGACAGATAAAAGTCAGCCCACCGGTAGATTCAGGAGGGGTTGTACCACATGGCTTATCACACAACAAGAAAGTGAGCACTGGGACCCCTGCCTGGTTCAACCATGAAATTGCCCCCATACCAATCTCCTTCACACAGTTACAATGACATCTGTAAAGGAACCAGGGCTAAATTCTGTGTCACCCTGACTATGTTTTGGAGACTTGAGATAACCAACAGGCAACAGGAAGATAATGAGTTGTCAGTGCCTTTTGAACAACTGCTGAATCTCAGCATTTTCTAGACGAGTACAGATGCAGCACAGCAGAAAATACAGAGCAGGCCATGCCCCAGGCCTTCAGGGACTACTCTCGCTATTTGACCATCACATGAAATATGTGTTACCCTCGGGCAGTACACTCTGAGATCTGGCTCCAAAGGCAGAAGACACATGTGCAGAAAGGAAGGACATGGTAAATGACTAGGCTTGTGCAAAAGGAAGCAGCCTGCTGTCACCTGCCCTATCAATAGGGGGATGACTAATTATATTATGACAAGGTCCAAAACAGTATGAATATAGAGGACAGCATCCCTGACCCTATCTATTTTATATTAGGTTTAATGGAAGAACTGGGTACAGACTACCCAGGTATTAATCTTAGGTATGAGGTTGAGAGTATATGAGTTCAAACCCTGACTACCCTACTCATGGGACACATACTTTGCATAGAGATCGGTAGTACCCATTTTGTATCAATAGAAAAATGGTGGTGGTGATGGTAGTAGTCGTAGTAGTAGTAGTAGTAGTAGTAGTAGTAGTAGTAGTAGTAGTAATAATAGCTCTGGGACTTCTAGAGAATTAAGTGAGATGGTCAAATATTTAGCTAAGTGGTAATTGCAATTATTCTCACCATCAGTATTGTTATAGTTGTATTGGTGTCACATGTATGCAAGGAAGAGAGAATAATGTTTGATTCTGACAAATATTGACCCCAGAAAAGCCAAAGGCATTTCTCCTTGGCTACATACACAAAGCAACTCCCAGTATTCCTCAGGAAAAAAGCACCTTCATTTCCACTAATCAGTAAAAATGACCCCCAATTTCCAGACACCTGAGGTAACCAATTGCTTGACCACTTAGCACTGGAGGGAGCAAACATAAAATGGTCTCAGAGTGGGTAAGCGAGTGAGGGAATGGCTGAATGTGCCCTGGGACTGTTACATGCCGCCATAGAAGGCTTTCAAGATGCTAAAATCCCATGACAGAGTTTTTGTCAAACCATTTAGATAGAAGAGTAGAGAGGAACATTGTGGAACAATCTAGTAAGAATGAGAAAATAGGTAGTACACATGACAGGGCAATGGATCCTGCAGTCTCCTCTGCCTTCCTCCTAATGTACTCCTAAATTTTGGTCTCCTCTCAATTTCCAAAGCACAGATGTTGAATTGAAAACCTTAAAATGCTTGGGTTATTTGAGCGTGCCGGGTGGCTGGTGAACCAGATTTAAAGATGGCAAAGGCAACCAGATAATTACAGTGACAAGGTGAAAAATTAAGAGCTGAAACAAATTCAGTTCACCATGCAAAACTGAACTTGATAGTTTATTAGAGAAAGATCACACTTGATCTTTCAAGCAAATGACTGTGGTTTCCTAATCCCCCAGCATTTGCCTTAATTCTCCCCCAGAATCTTTTAAGACGCTCAGTTTAGCCTGCGCTTGCGTTGGACAGAATTAGAAAATTGGAAGAACTACATACTCCGCTATCTCAGGATGGGGTAGGGCCAGTATATACTAGTCCAACCTCTGCTACTATAGCTAAGTAGGAAGGCTGGGTCATTCATAAGGAAAAATGGTTGGTTTAGCACACAGTTCTGAAGGCTGAAAGTCCAAGATTATGTGGCGCTATCTGTTCAGGTGCTCATGGTGCCCTATCTGTGATACTCTCATGACGGAGGGTATCTTGGCAGGAGAATATGCAATGAGGAAAGATATAAAATGTTCATACAGATGCCAGACACCAGGTTTTAACAGAAAGTAATAGCCTCTTATCTCATGAGAATTAACAGGGAGTAGAGTTAGGACACAAGAAATGTACTAAATCCTGAGGCCAGGGACCTCAACAATCAAATTACTTTTTAGTAAGCTCTAACAAAGAGGTTCTAGTACCTCAGCACTTGCATAATGAGAACCAAGCTTCCAAAACAGTAACCCTGGAGGGCCATACTCAAATAATAGCCAAACCACGGCAACCATCCACTTACTCTTCCATCACACCAAGATGGATACCTTTGGAGATGAATGCTCTAGGACAAAGTCTTAACATTTCTACCAACTATTAAGATCCCTTCCTTTCCTTGGGTGAGGAAAAATAAACTACAAGGTGAAATGACAGAACAATGCCAAAAAAGGTTCTCCTTACACAGCAGGAAGAATACTCCCTCCCCTCCCCTGCCCCCCCCCGCCCTCCCCCCCCCACCCCCACCCCCCCCCCCGCACCCCCCCCCTGCTGGCCCCTGCAGATTATATACTTATTTAGGAATGTGAAGTACAGAAGATTCAGACATGAAAATGACCTTCCAAGGACTATAACGAGGGACAGGATTTGAACCCATTACTGCAACCTTGAGTAACTTCTTCAGAATTGGTATTGCAAAGCATATTCTACGAAATTCCTAATGTTGAGGTTCATTCCAGATCATCTGCTCATCCTTACACACCATCTCTCCTCTAATGTAGGGGTAAATGAAAGGCTCAGCATGTATGTCAGGCTGACCTTTCCTGAAACCTGATTTATCAATGTGTTTAGAATTCTAGGGTGGCTGGGGGAAAGAAAAAGTTGAACTCACACAAAATTCAGAAAGAGGATCAGGGAACAAAAGCAAACTTTGTTTTAGGAACCCAGAGCCATGCTGCCTGAGGAACGCCAGAGTCCCACAACAAGTAAAGATAACAGCCTTGCTGAGGAAGAATGCAGAGAAGGCAAAAGGAAGAAATGGAGGCATCCGCTGCCCATGACACGTCCTTCTGGGTGAGCAGGTGATGCTCTCTGGGAAGGCCAGTGGGAGAAGGCCAGGAATCAAGTCTAAAGCACTGAGACTTGTAGCCTTAGACAACATTCTTAACTCATCTGCTCCCAGACTTAAAGCAATTACGTTTCCATTATATTCTTCCTCCTCGTGTGTTATTATAGAAATGTTCACGCATACTAACAAATTTGAAAGAATTTTACAGGAAAATACCTGCACTTACACCCCAAAGGTCTTCATTAACATTGTCACAGGCCACATTCACTTGTTCCTTCCCTTACCTGCTCTGAGAACACTTACATTTTTCCCTCCAGTGCTAAAATGCTTTGACATTCTTTTTTTTTTTTTTTTTTTTTGTCATGGGGCTTGAACTCTGGGCCTGGGCGGCGCTGTCCCTCAGCTCTTCAGCTCAAGGCGAGCGCTCTACCACTTGAGCTACAGCGCCACTTCCGGTTTTCTGGTGGTTTATTGGAGATAGGAGTCTCACGGTCTCTCCTGCCCGGGCTGGCTTTGAACCGCAATCCTCAGATCTCAGCCTCCTGAGTAGCTAGGATTACAGGTGTGAGCCACCAGCGCCCGGCTCCAGTGCTAAAATGCTTAAGCAATGGCCTACCACTGGTGTCTGGGATAATTTTTGCTTATTAATTAGGATAATGCATTTCTCCCCAGAAATACTGGGGTGATAGTTCATGAAGGAAAGCATCGGATCAGATAGAGGGCTATTCTTGGTGATTTTATAGTATCAATCCACTGTCAACTCATTTCTCAAAGGAAAAGAAGTTGTCAGAGCATAGCCCAAACAACAGGCAGCCCAGTGATGTCTAACAGGCTTCTGCAGTTGAATTCCATGAATTCAAGACAACCACAATGGTGGAATGAACTTCCCATCAGAAAAAAAAAAAAAAAAGGCACCTGGTATTAGATTTCATTCTCATGGATCTTATTAACTGCTAAGAAATACAGTTGGAGGAAGGAGAGGGTTCCTGTGAAATCAAATTGTTGCTTTACATTTGTGGCAATCATGGTGCCAAGAATTTATAAACACCATTCTCAGATTCATCTATTAAGATGGGACTTAATACTAATTGTGCTGACATCAGAGAGAAACTAAGAAAACAGGAGGGGGACAAAATCCCAATGTAGATTTTTACAAGCAAGAACAAAGACCCAAACCACATAAGTGATAGGTGACTCGATCCTGCTGCTCTATAAAGCAGACTAGTGATAATTTTTCTGGCTTTTAGCCAAGGGAATCCAGGCCATTATTATAGCTGCCAATATCAAAGTTTCAAACCATTTCAGCACATTTATTACCTTAAGAGGGTGAAAGTATTTGCCCCATCTCCCTCTGTATGTGCCTTGGTTCTACCCCCATGGGTTTTTTTTCATTTAATTTCACAGCTTGTACTGCATCTCTGAAACAGTAATGCTCTCCTACCATCAGGACACATGGCAGAGAATTTAAGTAGCATAATAAAATCCATGGGCATCAGAAGTACCCACTGCCCTTCTATAGCAAGGACTGTGGTGGAATGCCCACCACTGGAGGAACACTGTGTAATGGAGTGGGTCAACACAGGTTCTCCATTGCCCAACTTGGACTAATTAACACCACTCTGGGCCTCCCTCTCAGGCTTGTGAAAACCACTGTGACTGATCTGGGCTCACCTGGAGCTGAAAATTACTTTGCCAATAGCAGAGAATAATACTTTGTGCATAAACAACAACAAAGGCAAGCCTCCTCAGTGGTCTGAGCTTCATCTTCTTTTATGTGGAACATTTCTCCAAGGCTTTGAAGACAAAGGACAGCATTCTACTAAAAGCCAACTATAGCTAACCAGGAAAGGGGAAGGTGGCATTTTCTCCTCTCCAGCTCTTGCTCCTATGGTGATTATCTTTCTTGTTTTCTGCCTCCCTACTCCTCCTTTGACAAAAGCTTAGAGGAGTAATGATTGAGCTATTTCTTTGCTTTTCTTTTTCTTTCTTCCTTCCTTCCTTTGTTTCTGTCTGTCTGTCTCTTTTTTGTTTATGCATTTATTTATTTATTTATTTACTTATTTTTGGTGCCATTTCTAGGGCTAGAACTCAGGGCCTGGGCATTGTCTCTGAGATTTTTCACTCAAGGTTGGCACTCTATCAGTTGAACCACAGCTCCACTTCTGACTTTTTGGTGGTTATAGATTTGAGTTTCACAAACTCTCCTGCCCAGGCTGGCTTTGAACCAAGATCCTGAGATCTCAGCCTTCTGAGTAACTAGGATTACAGGTATAAGTCACCAGCATCTGGCTGTTTATATCTCTCTATCATAGTTTATACAACTGGAAATGAAACTTTAATGGTCTGAATAGTTTTATTATTGAAAAGCCAGTTACTTTCTAGGACTTGAGGGTAAACAGCGTATATTTGTCATCAACCAATGGGTTTCTACCGCAGAGAAAAAGTTATCCAGAAGTCTGTGATGCTGAAAGGACAGCGCAAACTACAGCAAGATCCAAGATGATAATTAGAAGACCTAAGATCCAGGGACAGGTCTTCCTTTCTACTCTAGGCCTTTTAACCAACCAGTACCAAAGCCAAGCTGGAGGCAGAACTTTTCACTCTAGACAGAGTTCTTCCTCCTCTACCTCAAGTAACACACTTAAGCAACCCCACATGATTTTAGAGTGATATACATACTAGAATCCCTCACTGTTTTTCAGCATTAATAAATGGTAAAATCCATTAATCAAAATAGACCATGTCCAGATGATTTTAAGTGCTAGAAAAAAAGTATACAAGGAAGTATTTGCAGTGGTACAGAAAAATATAAGCATAGAAAAAGTTACTCACCATGCAGATCAAATGACATAGATAGCTGTGTATTTTATTACTTAAAATCAGTCTAAGAGAAAGGCAATTCTGGTAGTATCTCTCAAGAAACTTAGACTCAGGTCATTATTTTTACAACTGATCTACCATGCATTGATCGTTCATTAGCTTTTTCTATAATTCTGTTTCCTTATTTTAAACTAAATAAGTTAGGATTCTAGAACACAGGGGTTGACAAATGAAACACTCAGGTAGAACCAACTAGGGCCTCAAACAATCAATCACCCTTTGTGTCAACTTTTCTTGAGACTTCCATATTATTTTTTCTGAACAGAGATTTCCACAGATGAAGGCAGGAATGACTAAGGGACGCCGTTATAATGGGAAGTTCAGACATGAGGTCACAGGGGCTCATTTTTTCCCTCTTGTAACATTTTCTGATTCTAGATAAAGGGTAATTCAAATCAGATTTGAGTTTAAGTCTGACTTGATAAATAACACTGTGGCTTTAGCTACTTGATAACCCTCCTGAGGATATGAATTCCTCATTCTACAAAATCATTTTATGGACTAAAATGCTCCCTAAAGTATTTAACAATATTGAGCACATCATAGATATAAACCAAATGTTCAGAAGTATGATCATGATACAGGATTTCAGGGTCTTTAGATGCTTAAATAAATGAATATGAATATGAATTTTAAATACTATGATTTTTCAAAGTGATCCTAGCATTTCTTTTGAGAATTTCCACAAGTTTAACCTTCTTTGGATTAGTGACCCTCCTAAACAAGTCAGAAGTATAGTCATGAAAATATTCTTTGAGAAACTTTTTGGTCAATCTTTTTAAATTCTTTTTGATATATCCTGCACATTTCAGATGATGAAAAAAAGGACATTTATTTCCGAATTTATGAGTAGATAGTTTATTTAAAGGAGTCTGTAATGAGCTAGTGTATCATGCTAGATATAAGCACTGCGGTTTTAATCTTTAAATTTCAATTTATAGTCCTCTCCAAATATACATAAAGGCATCATAATTAAAAGTTTAAAAGATTTTCCTAGCAAAGGAAGCAGCAAAGCTGCCATTATTCTAATTCCCCTAAGCAGGCACTGAAAACCTGTTTTAGAGAAAAGCCATTTTTTATAATAGTGTGCTTTTTAATTAAAATACTAATAAATACTCATTCTCTTGTTCAAACAAATACACATAGAATACCTAATAGCCTAAAAGTTTTTTTTTTCCTAACCAAAAACCAAAAGTGTACTCAACTGAAAAAATAATTGATACATGGAAAACCACTTGGTTTAATCCCATGATTATGTAACATTTCTGTTGTAAATATTATACTGGTTGCAGGCTTGTTTTTACAAACTAAATGGAAAATTGTGCTCATTTCTAAGCACACAATTGGCTATAAAAGAACTCTTATAGGCAATATCCTTTCAAGAGAAATAAGATCAATGAATTGGTAACATTATTCATAGGAGTGACACATTGGCTTGCAGAACAGTCTTCTCCATTAACTTTGTGAATTAGGCTTTGGGACGAGTGTGCCACCTTTGCTGTAGCAGGAATGTCTGTATTTCTGGCTTTCCTGCTCTGTCTTACCAGGAAGAAGAGCTGACCACCATTTGCTTCATGGTAATAAGGGCTCATAATTTCTGCATCCTTTCTTGTGACCCATCTAGCATTTGAAGTGCAAATTTACCACAGCGTAATTTATCTTCCAGAAATGTATGACACTATTGAAAGTAAGGTACGGTGTAACCAAGGAATTCTCAGTCAGGCCATTTTGCTCATGGGATATTAGGCCAGCAATGTTTGGAGAAATTTCCAGTTGTCAAAGTTAAGAAAGTAAGGTAGTAGGGGGAGTTGTTATTTTCTTCCTTCAAGTAGAAGCCAGGAGGTCAGTAAATATTCTTTAATGCCCACGTTGGCCTTCTTACAATGGAAACTTATCCAGCCCCACTGTCCACAGTGCTAAGATTGATATAGATCAGTTTAACTCATTCTACATCATTTCTTCTGAAGAGAAGTGAACATAGTTTTTGACTGCAAAAAAATCAATTACTTTCATAAACTCTACATTCAATAGCAATATACTGATAAAGTCGATAAAATAATTAAACTTACATGAGTCTTCCCAAATTAGTGGAAAGACACCAACAACAGTATCAATAAGCAAAGTATAATCCAATCAGTTCCAAAAAGTAAAAGCATCAGACAAGCATTGTCACACCTAGTTACCCAGTAATCCTAGTAATCTAGTAATACTAGTAATCCTAGTTACCCAGAAGGCTGGGATCTGAGGATTGTGATTTGAAGTCAGCCCAGGCAGAGAAGTCCTTGAGACTTGTGTTGTTAGAAGGAAGAAAGTCAGGTGAAAGAGGGCAGATAAATAAAGACAAAAAAAGGTTCATAATATTCAATGTACATGTGAAAATGGAAACACATAAGTTGTACAGATGCTGCAGTTGGGAAAGAAAGATGGGTGAGATGGAACTGATCAAGAAGCATTGTACTCAAAAAGTGACACATTGAAACACACCTCTTCTTACAACTACTTAAATATACTATTTTTTAAATTTTTAATGAAAGCAAGAGCTAAGTGCTGGTATTCACATCAGTAATCCTAGATATTCAGAAAGCTGAGATCCAAAGATCATGGTTTGAAGCCAGCCAGGCAAGAAAGTCCATGAGACTCTTATCTCAAGTGTAGTCGTGGAGATGGGAGGTCAGGGATGGTAAGGGAAAAACAAAGGAAGAGGCAACAATGCTTGATAGGAAATGTATTCATTACCTTGCTCATGGAATTGTAACCCCTCTGTATGGTATTTTCACAATAAAAAACTTATTTAGAAAAAAAAGAAAAGAAAAAAAATATAATCACTAAAAAGCTGAAAGTAGAGCTGTGGCTCACATAGTAGAGAGGCAGCTTTGACCAAAAAAAGCTCAGGGACAGAAGAGAACTAAAACTTAGAGCTAGGGCACATGTACATGTGCACACACACCACACACACACACACACACACACACACACACACACACACACACACACACACACACACACACACACACACTCACACATAAATAAAGGAAATAGGGGGAGGAGGAAGATAAAGAATGCATAACAAATATTTAGTCACAAAGTTTAATGAGACACAGATCCTCACCTGACTTTCTGAATCATCACTAAGCTAACTCTTATAATCAGTGAAATCAAATAATTCTGTAGACATATTAAAAAATCATCACTATATGGGGATAGAGGCAACCCATGGCACTTAAATTGCCACTTTGACTTCTCTCCAGTCTCCTCCATTGGCCTATCCCACTCAATAAAGTTATTATTAATGAATCCGAATGTCAAATCTACTTCCACATAGTGTTACAGGTACCACTACCATTCAATGAATTTGCCAAGGGAGAAATTACGTATCTGGCATCCAGGATGGGATGTGAATTGAGCAGAAGTGAATTCAAGTCATGCCGTGGCCACTGGAGGGCTGTATGAACTTAAACACGTCATTCCAACTCTCCAGATATACTTCATGTAAGTAAAGGAATATAACATACACTAAGATCTTAAAAGATCCTAACTTTAAATAAGATATTTCAGTGTGAGATTTCTGGAGTCATGAAGCATTGGTGCCTCAGCTGCGAAACTGGCAAATACCTACTGTATGAAGTTCTTTAGAGGAAGTAAAGCAAAAGCATTAGACACATGCAGAATCATGAGAGGAGGGACGACTCATGGATGAAGGGAAGTGACCAAACAAAAAAGGGGCCTTTGTCTTTAAAAATGAAGGAACAACATGCAGAGAAAATGCACTGGAATTAGACCTGAGCTTCATGAACCTGGAAGGCATGGAATGACACTGTCACAGAGCAGTGCTGTGTAGGGGACGTCAGGGAACTGATCTATCCTCTGCGGCTCAGTGCCCTCACATACAAAAGGGACCAAAGTCTACATATCCAGCCTTTCACCACAGAATTTCTCTACATTAATTACAGCACAATGGAGAAATTCATGGGTTACTCATACTTCAAAATATTACAGAGCTGTAGAATGAATGAGTTAAAGAGTTATTTAAAGTGACCTGGAGATGTGTTCATAAAATCCTTTTCAAAAAAGACTTACAAAGCGAAGGGTACACTGCAATTCCAATTCCATACTTACAAATAATCAGAATGATTAAAATCAGAAATTATTTCATGCATCAAATCAGAGATGATTTTAGGCACCCAATGAGAATAGAGTGGGGAACAAATGGTTGAGCAATAGGTTGGGTAGGAAAGTGGAATGCCAAGAGTAAAAATGATACTATGAAGCCAGACGTGGACAAAGGGTTCATGCCTGTAATCCTAAACACTCAGGAGTCTGAGATCTGAAGATCACAGTAAAAAGCCAGCCCCGGCAGAAAAATCCAGTTTGTTAGCTTGTTAATCTCCAATTAACTTGCAAAAAGCTAGGAGTGGTGGTATGATAAAGTGGTATATTGCCAGCCTTGGTGAAAAAGCCAAGTGAGACTACAAAGTCCTGAGTTCAAGCCCCAGTATACCACCCCCCAAAACACAGATTTAAAAAGACATTGCATCTAAGACTTCATGTCAGGATTCCTCTGGTTTGTTCTTTCACTACAGATGAAAGGACATATATTTTATAATTTTTAAATACCCTCAAAATTTCATGGTCTCTGAAAGTTGATAAGAGAGATAGAGAAGAGCAGGAAATGGAGAGTGACCACTTAATGGGTATGAGGTTTCCATCTGGGGATGTTTAGAAAGTTCTGGAACTAAACTGTGGAACATTTGCATCACACTGTGACTGTACTGTCACTGATCCATGCACTTCAACATGGAATGTATGTTGTGTGTATTTTACAATTTAGATGCATTTTTTATCTTAATGTTCAACACAAACAGGAGAGCTAGAAACCATCAACGTTGACTAGCATTACTAATACCTAGGCCTGCAGATGCCAAGACAATAAAGGAAGCAGGGAGGAAAGAGGGGAAAGGAAAACTCAGTGGTGAGTAGACAAGGCAGAAAAGAATTATGTATGCAGCTAGGCGCCGATGACTCACGCCTATAATCCTAGCCACTCAGGAGGCTGAGAGCTGAGGATCGTGGTTCAAAGCCAGCCTGTGTTGCCATCTCCAATAAACCACTCAGAAAACCGGAAGTGGTACTGTGGCTCAAGTGGTTGAGCACTAGCCTTGAGCTGAAGAGCGAGGGACAGTGCCCAGGCCCAGAGTTCAGGCCCCACGGCCAACAACAACAACAAAAAAGAATGATGTATGCTCAGAGGGACACAGAAATATGTTTCAATGGGAGGTGAGGCAAAGCCAAAGCCAAACTCTAATGCTTCAAAACTTAAAGGACATCATTATTGTTGCACAGTGCTGCAGGAGCGGCTAGAAAAATTAATCCATTCAGGAGAAGAGAGGCCAGAGATAAAGTAGAACCAGAGTCCACTTGTGAAAACTTCATATCCTATAACTTTTTAGGCTAGAAGTTGCAATTCCACAGCTTGGAGACCTTCAGGACCTATGCAGGAGGTTGGGCTCCAAGCTGGCTAAGAAAGGTTTGCCCAATACAAGAAACACATAGAATCAAGTGCTGATGTCTCACACATGAAATCCTAGCTACTCGTGAGCCTGAGGATCATGGTTTGAGGCCAGCCTGGGCAGAAAAGTCCCCACGAGATTCTTACCTCAAATTAACCACTCAAAAACTGTGGCTCAAGTTGGTAGAGTGCTAACCTTGAACACGAAGAGGCTCTAGGACAGTGCCTAGGCCTTGAGTTCAAGCCCCACAACCAATTAAAAATACAAAGAAAAAATGCATAGTAACTGTGGAACTTTCCCACAACAACAAAAAAAGGAAAAAATTAAATCCTGACCATCTCCAAGAGGCGTCATGCCATTCTAAATCCTGTTGCTCCAACTTTAGTGGAAAAAAAAGACATAATGCAGAAATGGTTATTCACTCACCAAGAACAAGTCATTCAAAATTATATGAAATGGAAAAAAATAGTCAATTCAGAAACATCACGTCCAAATATACCTACAGCTTTATATCTGAAATACAAATGATCTGCCTGTACCATAGCATCAGAATTTCCTTCTACATTATTTCACATTAGCCCATCTGGTAGAAACCTTCATATAAGACCACTCAAAGGGTTCCTGTTTCAGGAAAGAAGCACTTTGTTTGTACTTTATCTAGTCTAATCTACTTCCATAGGTCTTGCTAATTTGCAAAACTGCAAGCAGGTATACAATCAAGAAACCTAGACTTTAAAGGGAAAAAAAAAGAATCACAGTGCTTTGAAATAGCATAAAGACTTTATGGGGAAGAAGGAAATAGAGCAAATAGCGACAATAGAATCTTTTTTTAAAAAACATTATTGTCAAGGTGATGTACAGAGGGGTTACAGTAACACGTGGTAAGTAGAGTACATTTCTCCCACTTCCCTCAACCCCCCCCCACACACAGTTATACAGATAATTTCCAACATACTGTCTTGTGAGTATTGCTGCTACATTTGTTTGCTCTTTGTCCTTTGTCTCACCATTTTGTTGTCTCTTCTCCAAATCAGATAAACATATATACAATACCCAGGGTACCAAAATAAAAAACAATGACAATAGGGGATAAACCATAGGGAAAAAATACACAAAAGGAAAAAGAAATCACATAGTACATTAAAAACAACAACAACAAAGAAAAACCTCTTGCTTCCCTGTCTTGGAATCTTAATTGTTTGTTTGTTTGTTTGAAACAATGAAGCCTCATACATATTACACATCTGTTCTACCACAGAACCACATCCTCAGGCTACTCTATTCCCTTCCTAGCCTCCCCTCCCCTCCCCTGAATTCTTTATGTACCTTCCAAAAATAACTTCTCATCACAGGCTGACCAAAGCAGGGGAAATCAGACCAATTTTACAAATGAGAACATTGAGGCTCAAGGTTTTTTATACTTACAGTAAATTCAAAAATGAAAAGCTGCCCAGGCGTGGATGTGCAAGAGAGCAAGCACAGAAAGACAAACACTGTGTTATCTCACGTATGTGTGGAAGCTAAAAGGTTGATCTGAAAGCAGTAGAGATTGCAATAGAGATTACTAAGGCCTGGAAAGGGTGTCCAGAAGATAAGGATGGACAGAAGATTTATAATGTAGTACAAGTACTGGGTAGCAATGGGAGGAAAAAGTTTGAAGTTCCTGTATGGTCAACAAAAATAACAAAAAAATCTTGCGCTGGGAAGGTGGCTTAGTGGTAGAGTGCCTAGCATGCATAAAGCTCTGGGTTTGATTCCTCAGTACCACATACACAGAAAAAGCTGGAAGTGGTGCTGTAGCTCAAGTGGTAGAGTGCTAATCTTGGGCAAAAGCAGCTCAGCGACAGTGCCCAGGCCCTGAGTTTAAGCCCCAGGACTGGCAAAACAAATAAAAACAAAAACAATTATCTTTTTCTGACAAAGGCAGACTATATTGTCTTCAAACAATGTAGTAAGAAGACTATTAACACAGATATGACTGTTAGACTCCCTAAAAATTAATTCCAAAACATTGAGAATCAGTTTCCCTACACTAAAAGTCTTAGTCCAATGTATTCTTCATGTATTTTTTGCAAACAAATGACCTCAAAAGTTTAATGGTTTGAAATTATTTATGCCAATTATATCACATCACAGATTTTTAATCATCAACAAAGCATCTCATCAAACATTAGGGAAAAAAATTATACAGCAACAATTCCAAAGGACAATGAAACCTGAAAACTTCTTGTTAACAAAGCTTTCTAATTTGTACTTTCAAATGAGGCCATTAAAAGCAAAAGTGAAAGCCAGCCAGTGAGTCTGCTTACCTAAACGTGTATAGGCAGAGATTTAGATCAAGCTGGCAATAATTATGCCATGATACAAGCCTTAAGGACAAGCAAAGTCATTAAGGCCCCTGAGAATGGCTATAACAAATTTATATACTGGGAAGCATTGTCAAAAGTCTTTACTACTATTAATAATGCTAAGAACTTAAATGAAACTTCAAAATTTCAACAAACTGCATGTAACCTTTTTTGAAGGAAAAAAACAAAAACAAAAACAAAAAACCCTCTCATAGCACTATCCATACCAAAACTCTAAACTAGGGAATCTCTAATCTCAATTGCTATATGTAAGAACATACTGAGAATGATGGTGCACACCTTTAATCCCCGCCATTTTAGAAGAATCTTTTCTACTTCTGCCTTTCCAATAGCTGGGAGGAAGGGAGGAATTGGTTTTCTATTGCTTCAGTATTTTCCTTTCTTGATGGACCATTGATTCAAACGGAGGACGTGCTCTTCCCTAGAGCAGGCCCACTGTACAATGTTTAAAAAAAAAAAACAAAAAACATTAAACATAATGACAAAAACTTTGAGTTAAATTCATCCCCAAATGTAATACCCTCTCAGCTGGGATTTCAGCTTTCCCAAAGATTTTTTTACCAGCTTCTCTTGTCCTTCTCCAATAAAATCCACCCTCACTTGAAACTCAGTGGCACTCTCTGACACAGCACCAGTTCATTTTGTATTATTTGAGGACCCTGTCTTAGTGCTAGGTGTTCAATAGCCAGGATACTTTGCTATTCCTCAGCAGGACAAAAAAAGCAATAGCTAATGCTTTGAAAAATAAAAATCACACCTAACCTATTATTTATATCTGAAATAGAAATGATCTCTCTCCACTGTAGCATCAGCATTCACGTCTACACATTTCACATTCTTCACATCTCACATGCTCTGTGTTATATAGGAGCTAAGAAATCCCCGTGCAGTTGCCCATGGAGCAGCCTCAGAAAGATATAACATGGGGATATAAAACCAAGACCTACCTTTTACGGCATCCCATGGCACAAAAAAAAAAAAAAGTCATGCTTTGAAAAAAAAAATCCCTTAAGATTAGCTGAAAGATGGTGCTCTCATTCTTGCTATATTTATTCAAAGTTTTAAATATGGCTTTCATAAACAGTGGTGTATATTACACACTCAGGCTGCTGAGGTGTCTGAAAAAGTAGTACTGTGAATGTCAATAACATATAAATAATATTATCAACCAGGAAGGAAAAGTAGATAGAGCACCAAGGATAGCCACACTAAGAAAATCCTTCCCAGCAGTTTAAAACATGAAGAAAATCCAGAAAAATTAATGGAGACAACATATATAAATCACAAATGTGCCAAAGCTCACTTTAAAAGTATATTATCTATCCAGACACACATTCACCTAACTATATTTAGTTTCTACAGTTTTGAAAGAAAGACCCAATGACAATAAATATTTCCCCAGGGGACACACTCAGACTCACATTGAGCACACAAGCAAACCAGTAATATACAAACAAACCCAGCAATAGCTTTTATTGGAGAAGTAGAAAGCCCTGGTATTAGGGAACCAGTGGGAAAATGAGATCTCTCTGAAACATTGCAATTTTTTTTTAAACCAGGAAAATGTGATGGTTAAAATAATGGTTAGTATGTGATGGTAACCATAAATACAAACTAATAGTGAAAATAGAGTAACCTTTAAATATCTCAATTCTACTTCAGTCAGCTGAACTACCAACATATTTAAGAAACATACCTGAAGGAAAAGGAGTTCTAAAAGTGGGTTCTAAAGGTACGAGTGGAGGCCTAGCTAGCTTAAATATCTCAATCCTTCTAAGTCCGTCCTGGCACTGTATTATTTCAGGTGCCTACAGATGTCACACAAAACCCAAGGTACATGTGGACATGCATATTTGCTGTGCACACAGGGCAATCTATCTAAGCCTGGCTGGAAACATTCCATTGTGGGCCCAACTGAAAGCTGTCCACTTCCCCAGACCTAATGGCTTTTCTGTTAATGCCTGCCTCCTTGCTCAGACCCCATAAAAGCCCAACTCCAACCTCACCTCCTTATACAACCTCCATTCTCATGGGAAGGTTTGTTGGTCCTAGCGTATTCCTTTTCCCTTCTCCTCCATTTTCCTAACAGGTAGAGTTTTGGTTACTTCAGTGTAGCAAAACAGAAAAGTTCACCATCTATGAGTAGCTGCCTGGTGACTACAAAGTGGGCTTGCCTTCATACACTCTCTTCTACTTCATTAAGCTCATTGCATGCTCTCCAATAATACAAGTCAGAACCTGGGCTGCAAAACCGTAGCAATCAGGTTCCCATCACTTACACTGCAAAACCTTGTTTTCTTTCCAATCTATTTTCCCCAGAAAGCTTTCAAAGCCTCTGAATCATAGAACACTCCTTTTCCATAACTCCACATATACTTGCACTGCATTTCCAGTTTATAAAATAAAACCCTCTAAAATTATTCATGAGATTTCCCAGGCTGCAGGTTCCCATAAGCTGTTCAGGTAAAAAAAAAAAAAAAAAAAGCATAAAACAAACCATCTACTATTATGCTGCTCCAAAAGCACTAATTGTGGCCATGGGTTTATAAAGAATGTTATCTATTTCCATCCTGAACAAATTTAGGAGAAACTGTGGTTTCCTGTTCCAGGGTGTTGTCCAAAAAGGACTCCACAGAAGTCTGCAAAAATAATCCTTGGCGTTTTGTTTCAAGAGGAATACTTGGAGGGTTTCCCACTGAGAAAGGAAATGAGCTTGTCCCAACTGTAAAGGGACCAGTGTGTTCCAAAGACTGTGAGAACGACACAATTCTGATGTAAACAATGTCTAATGAACTTACTATTGCACAAGTATTGGGGTGCATCGATATGCTGTGGTATGAGGGGAGTTCCATTCTGTTCTTAATCCTCAGGACCTGATGGAAGACTAACCTACACCTCAGTTTTCTTGCCTACAAACTGTGATTTACTGAACCATGGACATCTTTGTAAGACTTAGTGTAAGGATTACAATGCATGTATTTGCCTCATACAATACTGGTATTTTTGACTGATGTGCGTACATATATGCTTGAGCATAACTGAGGTTTCAGATTCATTAGAAAGCAGCCCAACGTGAAGTGTGATGAGCTATTTAGAAAGAACCACATCTTTATGGCCCATGTTCATATGTGAAAGGACAGTTTAATCCAATGGCTCAATGGATAAAAATAGTCTCAAAGAAAAGTTCTACCAGGGAGAGGGGGAAAAAATACATTTTCAAGATCATGAGTTGCTATAAAAGTTATATTAAGGTACTCTAAAGTGTAACCCTACTTTTGAAAGAACATCCTTAACTTGAAGAAGTAACAACTTCTGACATTTGCCAGCAGAGGCATTTCAAGGACAAGAGGAAGGAGTCATCAGGAGGTCAGGTATACAAACTTCTCTTTCTCCACCAGACAGAGGGCCACAGACAGCCAGTGTCGAAACTGGGATCTAACCCCATAAAAAAGAGGATAAAGATGGCAGAAAGACAACTTCAGTTCCATTAGAAGTCACAAGGACCTTTATCCCCATAGACAAACACAAATCCCAACTAAGGAAGGAAAGGGTATTCCAAAAGACAGGTTTCAATCTCCATTCTCTGCCAAGAAGGAGCCGTTTCACTGACAGGTCCTATTCAGGAGCCACTCCAGGACAGGCTCTCTGGCATCAGTGCTGTAGCCGAAGGCAAGGGTGCAGGAGATTTTTTACAACATGTCCTGGGTTAAAACCAGGACTGCCTCTGCAACCCCCCCCCCCCACACACCCCTGAGTAGTCCTCAACCCAGAGGAACTAACCTTTCATCTGCCTATTTACAGCTCCTGGATTCTTTGCAAACACTTCTATAGAGTGAGGAAGAAGACAAGGTGGGGAGGGAGAAAAAGGAAAAAGCAGAGCTGGATGCAAAGGGAAGAGCTATATATAGAAAGCAATTATGTAAGAGTGGGAGAGTGGGAGAAGGAGGAAGCTTCTAGCCCAGGAGAAAAGGCCATCTCAGCTGGCTCCCCAGCTCCTCCCGAACAGCATGTCCCTGGGAAGATTTAGTAGCCACAATGACCAGCACAGATTTGAGGCTGAGATTTTTTTATTATCATTCTTAAATCATGTAGGCTTTGCAATGGGTACCAGAACAAAGAATCTACTTCATACAATTCATTCAAACTTTTCCTATTTTTTTTTTCCTTAAGCGTCAGCTTCTGGGGGGTTATAAACAGCATGGAATCCCTTGGAAGACAATTGTAATGCTTGTCTTGCAGGAAGGTGTGTCCCCTCCCCCACACCACCTGCCTACTGAGCGTTTAATATACAACAGTGAGGCAAGTGTTAAGGTGTGAAGAAGAGCATAATAAAGTAACATGAGCTGGATGGATAGGTAAAACAATAGGAAATTTCCACTGCAGACAAGGAGGCACTTAAGACTTTACTTTATATCACTTGAACTTGATTAGGCACAGGTTTTCTTTCACGGGGCTGTTCTGCCATGTGCTCTTGTCTACTAGGCACTATATAGCAGGTTCCAAGGTTAGGAATGACTGGAACTCAGACGTTTCTCAGGTAGGAATGACTGGAACTCTCACGTTTCTCAAGTTGAAGCTCAAGTTCAGAGACAAGCAATACTTGTACTACATTCAAGGTTAAAGAGCTACCCTCTAGAATAGCAGGTGAATACACTCATAGTATTCAAGGTACCTATGTGTAACTGGAACTAGGTAATTTGAGAAGCTGGCCAAGCCTGGGAAAGATGGAGGAGAATGATGAAAGGGAGTGACACTGATCGAGATGCATTGTACTCATAACACTGATAGGTTTTATTGATATCCCTTTGTACGATAATTTAATAAGAAATAAATATCATGTATCTCAAAAACACAGCTTCTCTCTGAGAGGCTGAGTAAGAAGGCAACTCCAACTAAAACTTTTTTAAAAAATCAAAAATCTCCAAAGCCTAGGTCTCAGGTCCTACTTCAGCTATGTCCTTGGAGACTTCACTGTGACACCGAACTGTCTTAAGGCATACAAGTCACATAGAAAAACATATTCTCTAGCTGCTTCTCACAAGAATATAATTCATCACTCAGGTATTAATTGCTATTGTAGGATTAATTACTTGCTATTGTAGCTTTGAGTCTTAACAATGTGACAATAATTACCTCTTTAATATTACCTGTATAAGGAATAAAATATAGCAATTCAAATTTTCCGAGCATTTCTCTGTGGTTACACATGGAAGTGAGTGCCTCATACAGACTCTGAGTTCTCATATCTATTACTATTTGTGTTCATCACATTTCATTGCTTTGCTAAAACACCTGAGAGAATTAACAACAAAAAAAATAGTGGGAAGGTTCACTTTTGCCTCTTGATTTCACTGTTTAGATCATCAGTGACAGAAGGAACAGGTACCAAAGGAAGTTGGTCACCTCAAGGAGAAGAGGAAGCAAAAAGACAGAAAAGACCAAGGACCAGGGAGTTATATTCTTCAAGAATATAACCTATGCCCTCCCCCCAAGTAGGACATAACTCCTAGTTTCCAACACAATCCAATATCACAATCAAATTAAGAGTTTATCGATGGATTAATTTACTGATTAGGTTAATACCAATGGGAATAAAGCCTTGACTATATGGAGTATTGGGGACAATTTATAGCCACAACCTAATAGAACTATGATCTCTACTTAACAGTTGAGCTAACGGAGGTTTTCAAGGCTATTTGACTCATTCCAGAGCATAAGAAAGGTCCATCAAATCTAGCATTCAAATATATATGGACTGAGCCCAACTCTTTCTCCCAGAACCTCATAGCCACTTGGTCCCTTACCTTCATACAATGTATTATGGTATACAACTGTGTTCTTATAAACTTACTGGGAAATACTATATTTCAATGATATGAGATACTTCGAAGCCTCCGTGAAGATCTGCCTTGAGAAAAGTCCATACCATGTAACAGACATTTTCTTTTCTAATCTTCCATAATATATTGTCTTATACTAAATGTGTTCTTAAATGAAAGTTGTGACAAAAGAGATTTAGCTCCATACATGGCTTTACATGAAAGTTTAAGGAAGAAGCAAACAATTCTTAAATGACATCATGGGCTCTCAAAGGGGAAATTAAAACATCATCTCAAGTCTCTATATAATGTGATCAGTAGATAGCTTCCTAGTGGAGACATCTGCTTCTGCCTAAAGCAACAGCCTCTGCTGTTTCTGTCAGGAAGCCACCTCATACTTTGGGCATACTCACTTTGAAGTTATTTGTCCTCAGCTGTTGCCTAAAACTCTGCTAAATTTCAACATGGTAGCCAAGATGAGCCGAACTCATACCTATAATCCTCGACACCTGGGAACTCAGAACCAGAGGACCATAGCTCAAAGCCAGTCTGAGCAGAAAATTCAATGAGAGTCTATCTCTAATTAACTAGGTTGGAAGTATGGCTCAAAGGGTAGTGCATCTGCCATGGCTATAAACCAAGAAAGCTGAGAGTTGAGGCTCCTGAATTCAAGCCCAGGTACCAACAAAAGAAAAAAAGAAAATGAAAAAAGAGAGGAAGAAAGAGAGGAAAGGAAGAAGGAAGGGAGGAAAATTTTAACATGAATAACTATTAGCTGTTCTTTCATATAATCCCTGAGTTTCAAAAGTCTTGTCAGGTGAACAGTTCATTCAGAGTTCCTTCTAGGTGGCTTTTAAATCAATAAAACTTAGGGGTGGGAGATGGGGACACCTGAAGACTAGGAAAGTGTCTCTACAGACATTCTTAATAAGGTACAAGAAGAAGTGTGACAAAATTAAAACACATAGAATGACAAAAGGAAGAAATTAATTTCCCATCACTTATAGACAACTAGAAAAGAAATGGTTGCTGAAATCCTGTGCTCTAAGCACTGACACTGGACATGATTTTGCCTTAGACTATGTAATGAAAAACTTTTTAACCATTCCAATTGTTGCAGGTAAGTATTCCCTAATTATCTCCTTTTAACATTATATGTAGAAAAGGTTCTACAAACTAGAGTTGTCAGGTATAGTAAACAAAACATACAAATTGGCCCAGGTATATCTGAATTTCTAATAAAGAACAGTGTTTAGTATAAGTACTAAAGTGAATGCTTCTATACAAAAGAATTGTCACTTATTTGAAGTTAAAATATAGCTGTGTGTTCTGTATTTTATCTGGCAAGGCCAACATATCAGCTAGCAGTGTTAAGCTGTAAAACAAATATATGAAACATAAGTTTTTGTGCCAAATCTCAAAACAGGGAAAACTTCAAGCAAGTTACCAAACACAAATCCTCCATGTTATGTGTTCAAATATGGAACAAGAAAACCCATATCAACAAACACTTCCATGATGGCTGATACAATTAGCGGTCCAACAAAATCGTGCAATACCTCAACCCTGAGAGTTCACACAGAAATAAAAGGTTTAACTGGAGTTTTCATTATAGGATTGCAGCCGTTTCTAGTGTGATTTGATAAATACATTTATAAGGACAAATGCAGTGCTGAATAGGTGACAAGACAGAGAAAGCTGCATTTGAGCATGCTAGCATGCCGAATACCACATCTAATCAAAAAGAGTCCACATTAGCAACCTGTTGAATATTCATCAAGCCTCTGTACACCAATCACACGGCTGCAGTAAAAATTTAAAAAAAAATAATAATTTTTAAAAAGTTTTAAAAAAATTTCTAGAATGAATGTTATCCAACTGAAAGGTGGTAGATTCATCATAACACATGCACAGTAATATACAAACACATTGGTGCTCTCTCTCACTAGCCTAGTGAGCAGCAATCCTTAGCTCAATTCTCCATCCTGGATTTCTCAATGCCAAAATGTTGCCAAAAGAAGACAGCACAGATCGACCTTCCTTACTTGCATTATTTGTATTCCAGAGCTAGAGAGAAAAGATTCAGAAGCTCCACATTACACCTATAAAGCATATATAGGACATAGATATGTTATGCTACATCAATAGTAGTTTTTTTAAATATCCTTTCCTCCCTTTAATACCATTGGAAGAGATGTTCTCCAACTCTCTCTGCAACGCAGATGTGGACCAAAAATCAAAAACAAAAAACATTTAGGCCAATAGAATGTGACAAGAACAATGCGCACCACTTCTATTCCTGGCCCGTAACATGTCCCCAAGCTAGAATCTTGGGTCACCAGAACTGTAAGAAAAAAAGATGTTTGGGGCTCAGAACGACAACAGGAAGCTAAGCCCACTGACCAACCAACCACCCTGGTATTATTCACATTACATGAGTTGGAAACAAACTTTCATTCTGCTGAGCCTCTGAGATTTGAGAGCCTGTTACTATCACCAGCATTATTAATATTATGTCCAAGATATTTCAGATCAAATGGAAACACAAATTATATTTCATGAAATGTCAGGCATCTCTCTTATAACTCTGTCACTCTGGTCTGATTTATCGTCCATCCCACTTAACAGAAAACATCTCTTCGATCTCAGTATCTTATTAATGCGCTCTGCAAAGGAATTTTGTTTCATTACATATGTCAACTTAAACTTTGGCATGTGACCACTAGTTATTTGGCAAGATCCAAGCCTGTATTTCATATGAAGCAGAAATGACCAGAGGGAATTTGAAAAACTTACAGAAGAATTTGAAAAAAAAAAAAAAACTTTTCATAGAAGATAAATAAAATATGCACAGTCTAGAAACATATACACATACAGATGAAAAATAAAAATAAGTGAATGTATTAAGACCCCAAAAGCAATCTTATATTCTGCCTTCTTCTGTCTCCAGCACCTACAGGGAGTTCATGTCCACTAAGTAAATCTCACACTGATGGTAAGGTGGGTAAGTCTCCCAGATGAAGAGACTCATGCCCAGATTACACTGAGTTCCTTCCCTGGTAGAGAAACACTGGCCCATGTCCTGGTACATCCATTTACCCTCCTTCATTTGCTTTTTATCTAGGCCTGTGGAACTTAAGCACTTCCCAGTATCCTCTTTTCTTCTTTTGGATTATTTCACTTGGTAAATCGCCAATAAATGGAAAGACATGCCTGTTTTTTTCCACTGCCACTTCCAAGGCATAGAAACATTTCTTGGGGGCAGCAGGTTGAGTGGGGATGGACTGGGGCTAAGTTTAATTACATCTTGTTTGACCTGACACTAGAAAGGATTCGATACAAAGGTTGAAAAAGAGTCTACCTTGCACCTCAGGGTGAGTTCAATGCCCCATTAGTCTGGTTAATGACTTAACACCTACAGGACAAAGATCTTTTTTCCCCTCTTCATTTTAAAAGAAAGAAAGAAACTGCACAAAACTAAAATCATTGTGAAGAAAGCTATAAGATCTTAATTTCTCTTCCTAGAAAATGCACAGGAAGTCTCCACTTTAATTTATGGCTCTTCAACAAATTCAACTGACTTAGGAAGAGAAGAAATATAAAGGTTTCCCTTCTTACAGTACTATAACTCTTGACTGCATTCAAACATCTCTCTATAATTTTAAGACAGCCTTGCCCTGGAGTCCATGCTGGCTTTGAATCACCAATGCTTCTGCCTCAGCCAATCTAGTGCTGGGATTACAAGTTTGCACCACCACACCTGACCCTCTTTAGTATCCTTTTGTTTGAATCTCTGTAAACAGTCACAATACACAAACTTCATACCTTATTTTTTCTCTATATTAAACTCAATTTACAAAAAAATCGAGGGAGGGAAAAGGCAGTCCTCTGATATATTGGAAATTACCTATATTCTACGCATTTGGTTCTTGTATATTGTGTGATTGATCACCTTCTTCCCTTCCCCCAATGTAAACTCCAAAAACTAAAAGTCGTATCATCCTCTGAAGCCCTATTTAGACAAGCCTATGCCAGGCCCTTCAAAGATGTGTTGGCAAATAAAAGAATATTTACTCTGACTCAGTGCCCATGATGACTAAAGTAAGAAAATCTTACACAATTCGCTCAACCAGCATTTGTAATAAAGCCCAAATCAGTCTCATTACACACACATTAGCTTCTTATTAAATCATATAATTAAGGAGATGAATGTTTAATTTTTATTGCTTTAGAATAAGATAGATTTGCCCAATCCTAATACTATGTGTAAGACATTCAATTCTTACATCATAATAAAAAATAAAAACATTCCTCACTATTTTATACATTAAAGAATTAGTAACTAGAAGAAAATAGATCAAAATCCATGGTAGATATTCAGAGAATTAATTAAGAATGTTCTTGAGAAAGTTAAGTGTATCTAGTCAAAATATTAAAAGCAATCAAAATGACTAAGGAAAGCAAAACCATAATCATATAAAGTAATATAATTTAGCCTACTAAAGTGCCTAGTCCTTACTACTGCTAGGAAATGTTATGATATAACATCAAGAGGGAAATGTAGGCACACATCTAAATATATGTATGAATATAAACTATATGTATGAATATAAACTATAAGTGTAGACTTAAATATATGGGTGCTATATTCCCTAAATTGTAAGACTCCATGAATTTTGAAATGCACAGTCGTTTTAATAGCAGCTTTTTTAGAAGAAAAAGAAACAGTATCACATAAAATATATACAGCTCTAAGATGTGTTAGGATTCCCAAATAAAGCAAATGGGGGGGGGAGGGTTTCTACTGAAAATGCTGTGGAGGTAAGGTAAGAAAGTAAGTGCCAGGCACTTGCAGGTGCTGTGAGTAGAGTGCTGGGAACTGGGCTGAGTAAGGTGGAGAATACTGGGTACTATGCAGGTATAATGAGGAAATGAGTGCTAGGTATTGTGCAGATACGGTGAGGAGGTGAGTGCTAGGTACTGTGCTGTTAAAGCAAGAAGAGTATTTGGTACTACGAAGGAAAATGAGGAAATGAGTGCTGGATACTGTGCAGGTACAGTGAAGAACCAAGGGCTACGTATATGGTAAGGACATGATAGTGGCGAATGCATAGGGTACCAAGAACAATACTGGAAAAGAACACACATAACTTCCAAAGTGGGCTGGGAATGTGGCTCAGTGGTAGAGTGCTTACCTAGCATGCATGAAGCCCTGGGTTTCATTTCTTAGAACCACATAAACAGATAAAGCTGGAAGTGGTGCTGTGGCTCAAGTGGTAGAGTGCTAGTCTTGAGCAAATGCAGCTCAGGAACAGTGCCCAGGCCCTGAATTCAAGCCCCAGGAGTGGCAAAAATCCCACTGAACAAAAACAAAAACAAAAACAAAAAACAAAACAAAACAACCTTCCAAAGTAGGTCCCCCTCAGACCAAAAGTAACTCATTGTTATTTGATTTCTCTACATTTTTCTTTGTTCTCTAGTTTCTCAATATGGAATGTGTGTGGCCTCTATAACCTTTAAACTTCATCAAAAAAATCTCAAAGCAATTCTCTCAAACAAGAAAGTGATGTTGCTATATCAAGCTGTATTATCTTATAAAGCAAATTCTTCACTTTTCAGTTCAAGCCTGAACTGGGTCAAGGATGACTGCAGTATTTCAGCCTGTGGCTCTTGGAGCTGCTTCTAGCAGCTGGAGAAACTTCTGGCAGATGAAGGATATTTCCCTTCTTTTACTTATTTTTTACATTTATCTTCCCCACTGATGTAAGGTTCTCAGGAGCAGCCAGATGCAATTTGAAAGAAACAGAACAATATTATAGAACCTTGTATTCTGTCTGTTGCTTTCTGTACACTTAAAATAGCACTTTGGAGGAAAAGTGACTTACTCCCATAATCCCAGCCACTGGGAAACCTGAGATCAGGAGGCTTGAGGTTCAAGGTCAGCCCAGGGAAAAGTTTAGTTTTTCCCTATTTCAACAAATAATTCAGAGATAGTATGATATATCTATCATCTGGGTATAAAGGAGCCACAAATAGAATTGCAGTCCAACCAAACTCTGCTAAAATGTAAGACACTATTCGGAAAACTAACTCAAGCAAAAATGACTCTGAACTGGTGGAATGAAAGCCTCACAAACACAAAGACCTAAGTTCAAATCCCAGTATTGCTTAATTAATCCATTAGTCAATTAAGATATATGAATTAATTTGTATCTATGATATGTATATAATTTAAACATAATTGAAGTATCAAATAAGTTCTTCCTGACACTAATAAAAATAATGTCCCCCTACCAACTTTCATTTCTCAGTGATGCCTCTTAAAGCTTATAAGAGATATATCTTGCTGATTTTAGATCTCTTTTAGATCTAATTAGTCTTTTAACATCCAAATCAGAAATCTACACAATTCGCTCAATCTTACAGAATATATAAGGCTTCAGACTTCCAGACATTTTAATTAATACGTGCTAACTTTACCCTACCATTCTTTTAAAGACCAGCCCATTAAGCATGAAAAGCTTGGATTTTATATAGCTCCTTTCTAAATGCAAACACACAGACTTCTAGAGACAAAGCCACTAATAACATGCTATCAATTTTATTTACAGAAACAGAAGACAAGAACTAATTCCCAGTGACAGGTCTATCAGGGGAAAGCAAAAGAAGAAGCCAACACTCAGAGAATGCCCTGAGAAGACAGGATCTCACTTTCTGAATGTTACAGTGCTATTGGAATAAAACTTGTTCATCTCTTATTTAAATGTTTTTCTAAGCTAGTACTACATTCAAAAGGCCAAGCATATAAAAGCCAATTTCAAACATCACTTTTATTTAAGGAATCATCTTTATTTATAGCATTGATAAAAAGAAATCTAGAGTTTTGAAAAACTAAAAACCAAATAGATCTTTATTAGACACTATGTGAACCAGACTCCACACCACAGTCTTTCTGTTCATCCATTTCCAGCCAGTCATTTGTAGGAACAATTAAATTTATTGGGTTTAGTACATCCCAAACTCAAAGACACACTGAAAGGGATTAGGAAGTTCAATCTGGTAATTTCATTTTGAAATTCAATCCAAAAGCATTATTCAAAGGAAACAGAAGCCAGGCCCTGGTGGCTCACGCCTACAATCCTAGCTACACAGGATGCTGAGATCTGAGGATCACATTTCAAAGCCAGCCCAGGCAGGAAAGTCCCTGAGACTCTTTTTTTTTGGGGGGGGGGGGGGGTCCAGTCATGGGGCCTGAACTCTGGGCCTGGGCACTGTCCCTCAGCTCTTCAGCTCAAGGCTAGCGCTCTACCACTGGAGCCACAGTGCCACTTCCGGCTTTTTTCTTTTTGCTTATGTGGTGCTGAGGAATCGAACCCAGGGCCTCAGGCATGCAAGGCAAGCGCTCTACCACTGAGCCACCTTCCCAGCCCCTCCCTGAGATTCTTATCTCCAATAAACCACTAGAAAACCAGAAGTAGTGCTGTGGCTCAAGTGGTAAAGCACTCACCTTGAGCTGAAGAGCTGAGGGACAGTGCCCAGGCTCAGAGTTCAAGCCCCATGACCAGAAAAAAAAAAAAAAAAATCATGTGTGTATAGGCAATATAATTTGAAATCCAAGCCCAGAATCTAAATTCCATTGCTTATGAGACAACACAATTCTTGGACTGAATTAGATGATCCAACAACACTTACCTTTCAGGTTATCTACACTGCTCAGATACTAAGTTCAGGAGGATTCTGGTCTTTGCCATTTGTTACGTATCTGACCAGTTGTTGTTCAACATCACTCTGTGAGTGGATGGAACTACGCCCAGTTCAATTCAAGCACTGATGCCCTAAGCCAAGTGTGATTGCATTGCCACTCCTCAGTTCAAAATGGTGCTATATCATAAACTTTCAAGATCAGAATACCCTAACTTGAAAATGCACTACAGACAACCAGCCTACCTAGCTTAGTAACATGGCACTCCAGAGGGCTGGGTGCTGCCATGTGAGCAGCATGCAGTTTTTCCCTGCTGGCCAGACCAAAGGTATCTTACTCCACATCACTAGCTCCCTTGCCTGGAGGAGGGAAATTAAAACTCAGAATATAAGCGCCCACTGAATGCTTATCACTTTTGTACCACAGTAAGTTTGAAAACTCCTGTATCTCATCTCATCTCTGGACACTGTTGCTCCTGTATGTTTGAAAACATGGCTTTTCAAGTAAAAGTTAAATGAGGTCATAAGTTAGGCCCTAATGCAAAAGGACAGACATCCTCATAGGAAAAGGGGGAGAGGGGAAAGGAGGAGGAAGAGGAGGAAGAGGCCATGTGAGGATACAGTAAGGAAGCAGGTAAGGCAAGGAGAAAGAAGCTCCAGAGATACCAAATCTGCCAACACCTTCATCTTGAACTTCCTGCCTCCTGAACTGTAAGAAAATACATATTTTCTGTTAAAATCACCCAGGTGTGTTTTTTCTTAGAGTTGCTATAGGACACTAATGTATCTGAACTCAGTGTCACCGCTTATTTTTGATGGTCCCTCACCATGATCCGTGGAGGCCCTGGCAGTTGGAAACATAGCACAGTTGTGCCAGTATGATCATTTCTGGTGTCTTCACTCCCTTCACCTCAAATACAGAAGCCAATGCTAAACTCAGACTCTCTTCTGACCCTGGATTATGACTTCAAGTCTACCAGTCTCTAGTTAACCTTTAAGAGTCTTGTATCCCAGCATCCAAGCATTCTGCAAGACATGTACAGGACTGTATGTGGGAGTTCCATTCTGTGTTGTCTGATACTAGTGTTTCAGGGGATATTAACCTGACATCCCAACTTCTAAAGGCACACATGAATTCCAACAGTGCCATACTGAGCACTTGTGTTTTTCCAATATAAAGTGATAGCAATAGAGAGCTGGTGCTCTTAATGTTAAGCCTAGATGTTAATAATGTCAGGGACGCAATAAGCAATGTATCTGAGAGATATGAAAGGCACAGTATAAATAAGTGTCACCCTCGCTAAAAGCCAGCAGCCAAGACACAAGCCTTGAATCTTGTTCTTGAATGGAGCCTCCAATTCCTACTAGCTAACACCAACCACTATATCAAGCCATCTTAAACCACATAAACCAACCACTCTGTGTGTGACCCTCTCAGGAAAAAAAGGAGGATGGTGGGTTCCTGCACCTGAGAGCTCAGAGTACAAGAGATATGTACTATAATAAAAGAGGTAAGCAATCTGCGTATGGTTGGACACACTTGTAAACCCAACAACTTGGGCAGTACATAGAAGGGGATCATAATTGTATAGCCAGCCCAGGCAAAAAGTCAGTAAGATCCTGTCTTAAAAGCCAACACAAAGGCTAGTAATTCCAGATACTTGGGAAATGAACGATGGAGGATTATAAGCAAAGCTAGCTCTGGATAAAAAGAGTGAGACCCAAAACAAAAACAGAATAACTAGGTTGGCCTCAACTAGTTCAGCATTTGCCTAACAAGTACAAGGCTCTGAGTTCAATCACAGTAATAAACATACAAAAAAGAATCACTTGGACTGGAGGTATAGCCTAGCTCACATGGTAGAGTACTATGTAGAAAAGAAAAGGACAAGTAAGAGCTTGAGGTCCTGTGTTTTACCAGGCATAGGATAGATAGATAGACAGACAGACAGACAGACAGACAGACAGACAGACAGACAGACAGACAGACAGACAGACAGACAGACAGACAGATAGATAGATAGATCATCTTGAGTTCAAACTATAAATGCACAAAACATACAGACAAACAAAAGGATAAGCAATAAACAATACTGAAGAAAGGGACAAAAAAGATGAGGAAGGTGAAGACTTGCTGGCGTTTACCAATAAACGAATCTAGGGCACAGATTAGGCTCAAGGCCTAAAAGCACCAAGAAGCCAAAACGAAAAGTGGGGTCTATATGCTGCTTTTAATACAGGCTCAAAGACATGCTGTTGGAAAGGAAGGTTGAGAACCAAGGATGTAGGTAGTTGCAGAATTCAGGTAATCAACAAGACCTAGCCATTAGACATGGTGAGGGGTCGGGGCAGGGGAAGAAATAGCATGTTCTGATTAAGGAAGAAAATTGACTTCATTTATGGAAGAGCCTGGAGCAGGAAGGAAGCATTCAAAACAGAAAAAGTGAAAAGAAACTGAGACAATATGCAAGATGGAGCTGAAGTAGAATCACAGTAATGACCCGTGACAAGGTGTCCTGTCTCAACCAATTGTCACCAGAAACTCCTGTATTCAACATAGTAATTGTAACCAAAACACAAATCTTCTCTCAACAGACCTAATATTTAAAATGCTGGACTTGAAGTATGTTTAGCTTTTATTTCTAGGTGTAGCAGAATTAAAGATAGGAAAGCACAGTGAAGCATTGTAAATATGAAACAAATCCAAAAACATACTAATAACAAGCATACAAGAGGAAGTGTTTATTGACTGGGACTGACAATCTGGTTGAAATAAAATCCAAGTTTCTATATATATATATATATATATATATATATATATATATATATATATATATATATATATATATATATATGCCTGAGCCATGGATCACCAGTATATTCACTTAAAAAATAAAAATAAAAAAAAAAACCTTTTTGTGTGAGAAAATTAGCACCTCACACCAGAACCAGAACCAGATTTTTAAAATAAATTAAGCTCCACAGTAAAGAAAGTTGGACACTGTGAAATGTGCCCCTACCTCTTTTATCAGGAAAGTATTTTTGCATGCATAAGGCCCAAAACAAAAATGCTTTAAGAATACACTTGACAATATTCCACATAATTCTAAAACAAATTTTCCTTTTTTAAATTTACTTTTATTGTATTGTAAGGGTGATGTCAGAGAGGTTACAGTTACCTAAGTAAGATAATGAATACATTGTTTGTCCAACACTATTAGCCCCTCCCTTGTTTTCACCCACTTTCCCTCCCCCTGAACACAGGTTTAACCCCCTGCCCAGGTTGTAAAGTTCATTTCCAACATACTGTCTTTTGACTATCTCTGTCTCACCACTTTGTTATTCCCCTTCCCTTCCCCATTTCAGATAAACATATATACAAGACACAGGGTACCAAAATAAAAAACAGTGACAATAAGGGATAAGCCAAAGGGGCGGGGGGGGGGGGGGGGGGGGGGAGGAAATAACCTCACACTGAACATTAAAAAACAAAATGATGACAAAAAAAAGAAAAAAGACTCTTATTTTCATATCTTGGAGTTTATTTTGATTAGCATAATTTTATATGGTCATATGTACAGAATTATTGTGATCCTCTGCTAGGACTATCATAGACATATATTAATGATTACAAATGAGGGAAACAATGGAGCCTGAGTTTCTTTGAGTCTGTCTTACTTCACTTAATATAATTTTTTTCCAAGTCTTTCCATTTCCTTATGAATAGGGCAATGTCGTTCTTTCTGACAGAAGCATAGAATTCCATTGTGCATATACCACATTTTCTTGATCCATTCATCTACTGAGGAACATCTGGGTTGGTTCCCAATCTTAGCTATGGTAAATAATGCTGCAATGAACATAGTTGTGCTGGTAGTTTTAGTGTGGCCTTGTTTGTGATTGTTTGGGTAAATGTCCAGAAGTGGGACTGCTGGGCCATAAGGAAATTCTGTTTAGTCTTTTGAGGAACCTCCATACTGCATTCCAGAGCAGTTGAACATGTTTACATCCCAACGAACAGTGTAGTTAGTAGCATTCCCTTTTAGCCACATTCCTGCTAGCATCTGTTATTATTTGTTTACTTGATAATGGCCATTCTAACTGGCATGAAGTGGAATCTCAATGTAGTTTTGATTTGCTTTTCTTTCTTTCTCTTTCTTTCTTTCTTTCTTTCTTTCTTTCTTTCTTTCTTTCTTTCTTTCTTTCTTTCTTTCTTCTTTCTTTCTCTCTTTCTTTCTCTCTTTCTTTCTTTCTTTCTTTTTGCCAGTCCTGGAGCTTGAACTTCAGGGCGCCTGCTGTCCCTGAACTTCTTTGCTCTACCACTTCAGCCAGAGTTCCACTTCTGGCCTTTTCTGTTTATGTGGTACTGAGGAACCATGCATGCTAGGCAAGCACTCTACCACTAGGCTACATTCCCAGCAGTTCATATTTCTTTTATGGTCAGAGATGTTGAACATTTCTTCCTGTGTCTATTGGCTATTCTTACTCCTCTCCACAGAAGTCTCTTTTTAATTCTTGAGCCCACTTATTAATTGGGTGGTTTCTTTGAGGATTTGTTTTTGGAGGGCTTAATTTTTTTTGAGCTCTATGTGTATTTTAATGTGAAGCCCTTTGTCTGATGTATAGTTAGTGAAGATCTTCTCCCAATCTGTGGAGTTTTCTATTTATCTTGCTAGCTATGTTCTTTGCCATGCAAAAACTCTGCAGTTTAATGTGATCACATTTATCCAGCTTTTCTCTGATTTGTTTTGTTTCTGGGTCTTTATTTAGGAAGTTTCGACCTTTTCCTTTTTTTAAAATCAAAGCTCAATCTAACAAATTGAATTGTAGGAGGAGGTATAAGTGTGTGTGTGTGTGTGTGTGTGTGTGTGTGTGTGTGTGTGTGTGTGTGTGTGTGTGTGTGTGTGTGTGTGTGTGTAAAGAAATGACCCTAGGAAGGCAACATATAAAAAAAAACTTTTTTTAAATCAAAGCTCAATCTAACAAATTGAATTGTAGGAGGAGGTATAAGTGTGTGTGTGTGTGTGTGTGTGTGTGTGTGTGTGTGTAAAGAAATGACCCTAGGAAGGCAACATATAAAAAAAAAAAAAGATGCTATAACAAGGCAAATGTCTTCTGCGACAACTCAAAAGAAAGAAAACAGGAATAAATTTATCTGTAATGTTTACTTCCTATAAAAAAGTACTTTTGGTAGTTCTATAGCAGACTTAGCCTTTACTAATTATAGGAAGATAGGGTGCGATGTCTAATGAGAAATAAAAGTTAAAATATTATAGAGTATCTAACTGGAAATAGAGCTCTTCCTTTGAGAGATGAGCCTTCCTCAGCAACTCAATAATAAAGAAATGAAGCACAAAGGAAGGGAAGAGAAACAGCAGGGGATAAGGAATCCAAAGGGGCAGAGGTCATATTTTCTGACCTCTTAGTAGAGCTACAAACACTGCTCCCAAGAATGAAATAGAAGTTTCAGAAATCAACTTAATTAAACCAGGAAAAGTCTCTTGAGATGTCCTCTATAAGGATTTTAAGTCGATTTGCTATATAAAAATATGCATGTTTAATTTTGACAGATGTAGCTAATTGCCCTGAAAAATTGAAGGCAGAAAAATCTATGTCTTAAGCATATGTAGAATTCATTTGAAAACTTTCAGTCAAGAGATTGTCTGACCAACACTATTCCACCTGTTAAATGAAAAGAAATGGGAGCCAGGGGCTGGTGGCTCACGTCTATAATCCTAGCTACTCAGGAAGCTCAGCACTGAGGATGGCAGTTGGAAGCTAGCCTGGGCAGGAAAGTCTGTGCTACTACCTCCATAAGTACCAAAAAGCCATAAATGTAGCTGTGGTTCAAGTGGTAGAGTGCTAGCCTTGAGCAAAAGAAGTTCAAGGGCAGCACCAAGGCCCTGATTCAAGCCCCAGGAGCAGCATCAAAAGAAGGGAGGGAGGAAGGGAGGGAAAAGAGATAAGGGGTAGGGATCCAGCTCTATGGGACAAAACTTACCCAGAATGCATTAAGCACTAGGTTCAATCCATGACAATATAAAGAATAAAAATTTTAAAAAGGAAGAAAAACATAGAAATGCACCCCCACTCGATTCTGTGCCTTCCTTTTCTTAGCTATAAAATGAACACCAACACCAACCACGGATTGGGAGTGGAGTGTGTGAGGTCAATGACATAAAATTCTGACACTCTGAAAGCAGTGCAGCATTTTAGTCAACGTCAGCCCTAGCAAAGCCAGAAAGCCCAAGTTCAAGTCCAGGCCACTCTTTAACCAACTATGTGGTCCTAAGCCAAAAATCTGGCATCTCTATGGCTCCAGTTTCCCTTTAGGCTGTAACATTATCTATCTCTAGAGTTGTGATGAAAAACTAAATGAATTAGTACAGGCAATGTTTGAATGGTGCCTGGCAAATAATTTTTTTTTTGGTTATCATTTTAGGCAGCAATTTCAATATTACAAGCGCTATTTCCAAATCCAATAATTTTGTGAGTTCCTATCACCATGTGAAAACCAAAGCACAGCTGTGGGGAGAATATGCCCATTACAGCTAAATGTAAATGTGAGCTCATTTGCATGGAATTGTGCATGCAAAGTAACTCCTCCTTCTTGTTGGCTGAACAACATGATTACATGTATTTTGGCAGATATAATTTCTTGATTGACTCTTTCTGAGATATTTATAAGATACAAATGTATAAATCAATGCATAAATATAATCCTTCATCTAGAAACATTATAGAAATATTAAATTATTTCTAAAAAAGAACATACTACCTAGAATAGTTATAAATAAGATAGGAGCTTATCTCTTTTTCAGTATATTTTTCAGTCTTGTCGGCTGAAGCAATTTAGAAATTTTTACCACCATCAACAACTATCCTAAATGTGTATGCATATATTTGTGGTTAGTTATTTAGATATACAGTTTGAACCAAAAATTCTTAATGCAAACTATTTTAATTTTTCGATATAAAACTTCTCAAAAATATCATTTTCCATAAGAGGAAAAAGTGGAAGGGAAAAAAAAACAGCACTCAAAATCTGGTTGAGTATTTTGGGAGTTTTTTTATATTTTTTATTTTCTGTTTCAGGGGACACTGGAATTTCCCCAAGTCACCCATTCCTAAAATTCCCAAATAATTGTAGGTAGAGTAATTCAATTAACATAGAAAGAAAATCGATGGATGCCATACATCATAGAATTAACTGGGAAATTGCTTGAGTTTAATTTCCTTTTCACATGGATAGTGATAACAGTTTTAAAAAGAACAGGGGTCTCTTAAAACAAGAAATGAGACCAAAAATCGTTCTTTTTGTAACAGACAAAAGTTGTGTCAATGATTTTATGCAAGTAGTATTACTTAAAATAACAGAGATTTGATATGATCGTTGGTTTGGTGGTTGGTTGATTTGAGACAGCCTCACTAAATAGCCCAGGATAGCCTTGAAATCACGACTTCCTTGGCTCACCCTACTGCTGGAATTACAGGAATCCATGAACAGGTCCACTGTTTTTACTTCTTAATAGCTGCATTGGTTCTCTCACCAAAGTTGTAAGACACATGTTTACACATATAACTGATAAACTCTGATGACTGAATTTCACCCTGCATAAAACTAGAATGAACATGCATACAACCTTAGCTCAGTAAGAGTAGGTATTCATACAGAGCCAGGTGTTGGTGGTACACCCCT
The DNA here is from genome assembly GCF_024711535.1 of Dipodomys merriami. Lineage (NCBI taxonomy): Eukaryota > Metazoa > Chordata > Mammalia > Rodentia > Heteromyidae > Dipodomys > Dipodomys merriami. The sequence goes on along the minus strand of NW_027202604.1, from coordinate 20,154,001 downwards.
ATAATCATACCTACTCAGGAGGCTGAGATCTGAGAGGATCATGGTTCAAAGCCGACATGCGCAGAAAAATCCAAGAAAGACTCTTATATGCAATTTACCAGAAAAAAGTCAGAAATACAGTTATGGCTAAAGTAGTAAAGTTTCACCCTTGAGTGAAAAAGTCAACCAAGAGCACAAAGCTGTGAGTTCAAGTCCCAATACTGGCTGGCAAAAAAAAAAAGGGGGTGGGGGGGAAGCAAACATAGAGGTCATTAAGGCATATACTTTGCAGCTAAACATCCATCATTCTGGTGTTCAACAAAAATGTGAGAATCTCAGTCTGCTAGAGAAGGCTTCAAGTGTCCTCTAAAAAGAAATAAAATGTGGATTGGTGACGTGGCTCAAGTGGTAGAATGCTTGTCTAGCTAAATATAAGGAACTAAATTCAATAGTCTATACTACAAGAAGGGAGGAAGGAGGGAAGGAAGAAAGGGGGGAGGGAGGGAAAGGAAGGAGGGAAGTGAGGGGAGGGGGGAGAGAGGGAGGGAGGAAAGGAGGATTGAAGGAAGGACAGAGGGAAGGAAGGAAGGAAGGAAGGAAGGAAGGAAGGAAGGAAGGAAGGAAGGAAGGAAGGAAGGAAGGACAGAAGGAAGGAAGGAAGGAAGGAAGGAAGGAAGGAAGGAAGGAAGGAAGGAAGGAAGGAAGGAAGGAAGGAAGGAAGGAAGGAAGGAAGGAAGGAAAGAAGGAAGGAAATTAGTTTAGCACCATAAATTACAATATGCTTATTACTTCTGGTGAAAAGAATTATCACCAGAAGATGGAGAGAAAATAGTCAACACATCTATTTGTCAAGAACCAGAACATTTAATAGCCCCTAAAGTTTGTTTGCCATTTAAAAGACAAACAAATGCTAGGTAGATGGATAGGTAGATAATCTCTGAGTTTTCTACCTGACATACAATCATATAACTATATTAAACATGAATAAACTCAAAGATGACAGCATTTTTTTTATCATAAGAGTGTAAGCTGGTCCCCACTATATGATTCTAACACATAGCAGGCTCAAAATTTGCAGTCAAGTTTCCAAAAGCATGACAATTGTGATTTGCTACCTAGGTTTTCAGAACTGGCAGTATGCCCAGGAATTTACCAGGTGACATCACAGCATTTCTCAGAGCCGGCTTTGAAATGCATTTGTAAGTGGATAAATTTGACCAGCATCTGACATAAATCTAACTTTTCAGGACAACTGCTATGTGTGACAAACACACTCTTCACATGGCAGCATTAAAACCATCAGAAGCAAAGCTTTTACCTCCTTCTCAGTGAGAGTATACAAATGGAACAAACATTAGGGCATAGCTTCAATGGATGTGAATGAAGTGGTCTTTCTTCATTTACACATAAACAGTCCCAAATAAACTACACAGATGATGATCTCCTGTCTCCAAAATTCATGGGTGCATTGGCTGTCTTTCCCACCTAGTTCAGGACCGTGGCACAGTAGCTAAATGGCATCATACAGTGACTTTTCTGGACTGGATGTCTCTCACTGGAATGATGAGAGAGTCATTTTCATTAAAAACTCAAAACAAAACAAAGCCATGGCATGAAATAAGAAAACAAGAACAAAATCGTGCTACACGATCAATACTGAAAACATGCTTTTCTTACATATCATCAAGTAATTTTACGGAGGGACAGAAGGGAGGGTACACAAGCAGGAGGGTGGTACAACCTATGTTGCTGGAGTAGTTATCCCAGAAGCCTGTGAACCCAGATTCTTTCGGTGGCATCCTTTAGGCAGGGAATGGGCTAAGTGAAGCATGATAAATGGCCCCCAGGCTGCACACGTGTCAACAGAGGCCCATTTGGCCTGGCCGTGGAAACAGAAAGGTCATTCATTACCCAATGTGAACAAACAGAGAGCACGTTTGAGATAAATAACGGTCATTATTGAACTACAATGCTCCCTGGGAATTCCTCAACACTTCCTTGACATTAATGTACTATTTGTGCAGGGCTCGATGAGGCTCTCGCTATATTATTTAGTGCTTCACGGTTTATGTGACACACCACAGAGACATTTACTTCTCCTTTGCCGGGATCCTTGAGATCCAACACACACTGAATATTGTTCATGCAACATACACACACATGCACATACACCACACACACACACACACACACACACACACACACGCCATGTGTACCTAGAACCTTGTATATATACAAACACAAAGCAAGCAGAAGTTAATAAAGCAGGCATAGAACAGAGAAGGGATGTTTTAATCTGAACTTCTGGAATTCGGAGAAGAGTAGGTCACATGGAGAATTATCCTATGCTCCTAGAAGCATAGGAAAAGGGAATTATAAGAGTTGTCGCCTGAATAAAACAGATCCCTCACAGAAACGAAGACCACAGGGCATCCCTTTACACACAATTCTTACCACAAGGCCTTTAGAGAAGCTGCTGTCACTGCAGTGAAACATGTCACCATATCCTCTGAGGTTTATTCTGAAGCCAGTTTCCACTTGATTCCAACCCAATGCCACCCCTATCTGAAGCTGTTCAGATGGGCCCCAACCATACACAGGACCATCTGTAGAAGACAGGTGTACAAAGATTGTCAGGCACAAGATCGAACATACTTCCTTCACCTTGTAGTGATAATGAAGGAACCTGGTCATAAACAATACAGTTCCTGCTTCCTTGGTGCCGTATCCAGTGGCATCTCTCCATGGACTTCTCCATCTGGGTCTTCCCATTATCAGACATGTGATACACTTTGGTTGCACAACACATAGACTGCTATTAAGAAAGGATGGTCAGATGTGTGGGCAATTATCCAGTTACAATGGTCTGATTGTGTGTGGGAAAGTCATTTATCTCTTTGTCATGCACCTTTGGAATGTGGGTTACAATTATTTTATTTCCTAAGAATGATTAGAACATAAAACTTCTTATGATATATCACATAGAAGTGTAAACAAGAAAAAACACACTTACAGAAAAACACAGCAATGGCTAGTATAACGGCAAAAACTACTGAGCATGAACTAGAAATTAATAATGCATAATTAGTCTACAAATCTTCAATTGAAGGAAATGATTAAGGAAAGCTAAATTTTAATGTTAAGGAAAGCATCTAAGCTGTTCAAAAAATTAAAAATATCTCTTCAAGTAGTACATATGAACAAATGCACTATTTATTATGTATTAGCATAAAGATTTGGTCAGTACCAGGTTTTTAACTCAGGGCCCCGAACTCAGCTTGCTTGCTCAACTAGCACTTCACCACTTGAGCCATGCCTCCAACCCAGCTATACTTGAGTTACTTTGGAGATGGAGACTCAAAGTTCACTGTTTGGGTTAGCTTAAAGCTTCAATCCTCCAGATCTCAGACCCTTAAATAGCTAGTATTACAGGTATAAGCCAGTAGCTCTCTGTTTATGGTACTATTTAACCAGAAAATCGTGAACCTTTACCTGTGAGATAATTTTACCAAGTAGATAATAGGTGCTATGTCCTTAGATCTCTAAACTAAGTATATAAAGAAAGGGTTCCCTGCCATAATCTGTATCTTACCTGCTAGTTATTACAACTATATCTTTTTGGTATTTGACCAATCTTAATAAAGCTGAAAACTGAAGAGATGATAGATAGATAGATAGATAGATAGATAGATAGATAGATAGATAGATAGATAGATAGATAGATAGAGATAGACATCATATAATATATATATATATATATATATATATATATATATATAATTACTACAGAAAGCAACATTTCCTTGGATGAAAGAATTGATCAAAGTTATCACAGGGTATCTAAAGATTGCAAGAAGTATGTTTCCTCATTGGTTGGAAAAGACTTAGGAGATTTCTGAGTGAGTCTAGCACTCCAGATTTTGACCTTCCTTCTTTCCTACCAAATGATACCAGTGATTATAGGTGGCAGGGGAGAGAGGCAGCATGATTAGGAACAAGATATGTGACAACTGAGAATTGAAATCCTTCTCCAGAACTATAATAAGTTACAGATTAAAAATAGAAGTCTTCTTTTCACCTTGTATTTCTCATGGTAAAGTAGGTTATAATGTAAATGCAAACAAACCTTTCAAAGAGAAAAACAAACAACAAGGTTTTTTCTTGCTTATTGTTATTGTTTGAAGGTGAAACATTGCTCATATGGAATTCTTCGTTCCCATCTAGGGAAGCTAGTTTGGAAGGTGGTAGAAACTTTAGGTGGGGCCCTAGCTGGGGAAGGGAGGAGAGGGGGGTCATGTACCTTTGAAGGTGATGCCTGATCTGTTCCCTTCCCCATTTTTGAGTCTCTGCTTCCTAAGACTGTTAGATAAAGATGCTCCTCTGTCATATGCTCTTATGCTATTACCACCACCAGCCTCTGCCCAAGCACGTAGGTCCCAACAACCAGGAACTGGATCCTCCGAAATAATGATGAAGTAACGTTCCTCCCTTAAGTCTTTTCTGTCCAGTTTCTTTTTTTTTTTTTTTTTTTGGGGGGGGGGGTCCAGTCGTGCAGCCTGAACTCTGGGCCTGGGCGCTGTTCCTCAGCTCTTCAGCTCAAGGCTAGCACTCTACCACTTGAGCCACAGCGCCACTTCCGCCTTTTTTCTTTTTACTTATGTGGTGCTGAGGAATTGAACCCAGGGCCTCAGGCATGCAAGGCAAGCACTCTACCACTGAGCCACCTTCCCAGACCCTCTGTCCAGTTTCTTGGGTCAGAGCAAGGAGGAAAGTGACTAATCTGCTCATATTCTAAAAGTAGCATTTAGGAGGAGGCTCACCATTTCCCTCACCCAAACACCTAGGGCTAGCTCCCACTCACCACTCCCTTCACACTTCACTGACCACAGAGGAATGAATATACACCAAAGTAAATCTTCTCTCTTACGGCTTCCACCTCAAGAAAAACACATTCTATACCTACACATAGTCAAGATGTCTGAGAAAGTCTAAGAGGCATACCCAAAGTAGAAGGAAAAAGAACTGTAAGGCTACCACCACAGGCTTGAAGATATCAAGCTTTAAAAAAAAAAAATCTTGAGTCAAAATGATTTACTTCTTAAATCAACAAATGATTGGAGGACAGGTTAGCTTTTTGCCAGAGTGAGCCTAATATAAAAACAATCATTCCTTTTGAGATACTTCTGCATTTAAGCATCATTTGTCTCAGATTTTGAACCTGCAGAACTCAGTGACAAAAATCTAAGGGAGTTGCTCATCTTTGTTTACCAAAAGGGTTAAAAGAAGATGTCAGAGGCATTTTGTATCACAGTCAAGAAATCTATACTTAACTCTGGGCTGCTACTAACACTAACATTAAATATAAAGTCATTTTTACATTTGTCAATAGACCAGCTCATCAAAGAAGTACGAGAGCCAATCGTACAGAGAGTCGATTATGAAGTTCTGGAAGATGCAGGAAAATGGACCAATCTGTCCAAGATTATAGTCAAAACAATTCTGTCGGAGTGGGAGGGTCAGGAAGGACGAGGACACTTCCCAGTTATTCTCCAGTGACCTGGATCAATCTACAACAACCTCCATGTCATTATTTTGTCAGATCCACTCAGCATCAGGCAGTTGAGTCTGTTTCCCAGCAACTTCAGGGTGTTTGCATTGATATTCACTTCACTATATATGCAACACAGCCTGGGAGAGCACAGCCCTTTCTCAGGGAGGGAATTCAAGTGTTTAGCAATCTTCAGAAGACAAAAGAAGGAGCTATTCCCTGCCACAGCATGCAAAACTCCTTGTACTAAGTAAAAAACAAAGTTCAATTTCAAATCTGCATGTCCTTTTTTTTTTTTTTTTTTGGTCTGTCATGGGGCCTGAACTCTGGGCTTGGGAGCTCTCTATCTCTCAGCTCTTCAGCTCAACACTAGCACTCTATCGCTTAAGCCACAGCATCACTTCTGTCTTCTCCTGCTTATGTGGTGCTGAGGAATCAAACCCAGGGCCTTATGCATGCAAGGCAAGCACTCTACCACTGAGCCATCTTTCCAGCCCTGCATGTTCTTCTTTTAAAACCATAGGCAAAGCTATTAATGATAACAGGATTAAAGATGCTTGAGTTCTTCCTATGTGTCCTAAACTAAGCAACTTACATACACTATTTCTATGAACTGTTAAGATGATCAAATTAGCAACTGATTGAAGAGATCAGAATTTACTCTTACTCCCAACTTTATGAAGTTTACTTAACTATCATATTGTCTCCTAGTTCACAACTGGAATCTAGGAACAAATACCCAACTCAGTTTTGTTTTGTTTATTTTCTGCTGATCCTAGGATTTAAACTCAGGGCCTGAGCACTGTCTCTGAGCTGCCTTTTGCTCAAGTCTAGAATTCTACCACTTGAGCAACAGCTCTACTTCCAGCTTTTTTTTGGAGGCTAATTGGAGTTAAGAGTTTCATAGACTTTCTTGCCCAGGCTGGCTTCAAACCACAGACCTCAGATCTCAGCCTCCTGAATTGCTAGGATTATAAGCATCTGGCTAAATAAATAAATAAATAAATAAATAAATAAATAAATAAATAAATAAATAAATCTATGCAAGATGCACATTGTCAAGCCACAAAAGCAGCCGAGATTGCTTTTTGTTGTTGTTGTTCCTGCTTGGTATATTCTAGTTTCTATGTACGGCTCACAACCAGAAGGAAACTCATCCCTTAGATGATGACAACTCCATATTTCCATTTCTCTTTCCTTTCATTATTCTGTGCTCAAAATGAACAATTTTGACTTATAGCATTTCATTTAAAAACATTCAAAAGTTAGGGGAATGTAAGCTTGTGTTCAATTTACCTTGTTTCTGAAAATGCTTAGACACCTTTTTTCTTTTCTTTTTTAATTTTATTATAAAGGTGCTATACAGAGGGGTTACAGTTAGGTAAATATGATACTGAGTACATTTCTTGTCGAACATTGTTACCCACTCCTTTGTTTTTCTCCCACTATCCCTTCCCTCCTGAATTCTGACAAGTAACCCAGAAGTTTTCTCTAACCTGACAAACCTCAGGTGTATATTTGCTAAGACATCTTCAATATCCTGATCCTTCTTCAGGGATGGTGCTTAACAGCAGACCCAGGAGTCAGGATTAAAAGCCATTGTTTTTCCTCTCCTTGGTCCTTCTTCATTTGCCCATATCTGAAGGCAATTCTGGGCAACACCTGGTTAAATAACTAAAGGTCAAAAACATATATGACCCCATGGGCTCTGTTGTCTACAGGCAAGGAAGCTGGTTGAACCTTCAATGGCTTATCCAAACACAATGAGCAGATAGTTACAGATTGTCTACAATCTTACTTAAGGATTCCACAGAAACTAAAAATCTTTACAGTGGAATCAGCTTACAGCTATGGCTTATGCCGCAGCAAGGGGAGCTATGTTCAATGTACACTTTGGTTTTCTTCCACATAATTATCCTACTTGAACAAGCTGGTGGCAGAAGGCTCTATGGGGTTCACAGTTGAAGGTTGATGAAGACTTTTTCAAAGCAAAATTTTAACATGGAAGGAAGCAAATGATAAACAGTTCATCTGGCTTCTCTGACAGAATTAACATGTTCATCTTTAAATATGACAAGTATATTCTGCAGAAAAGCCTTGAAAATATTTTGAACTAACAGAACAGGAAGAGTTTAGTCTACTTGGTGAAACAAATTCAAGATCACTGGCCCAAATCTCAGAACTGCCAAAATAACTGTTGACTATCATTTTTTTTCCTTTCATATTTAACATCAGTATTTTTTGGAAGACATACCCAAAAATAGATATCTCTCCCCTGTCTTACTTTACCAAATTCTCTACAATTTTCTGGAACCCACAGATAGATATTTTACCTCTAAGAATAGGCTTCTTTTCTTCTTTACTTTAATAGCTAGTCTACAAAATAGAAATAATACCAATGACCACACTAATCTTTAAGATGTCTATCACTTGTGCTAAGTGAAAGTCAACTTCACTTTAAATGCGTAAATGTCATGCATCAAAAATGCTTACCACTGGGAGGCTATACTTGTTCCTCTGCACTGAGTCTGCTTTCCCTAACTAAAAACTTTCACAAACTGGTTCATCAACACCTGTGAGGTCAATCTCCCAATGCAACCAAACTCTGGAGTAGAAAGGACACAACACAGGATAGAATAGATTGGAGCAAGATAGTTCACTTGGTGCACTCAATTGTTTCAGAAACTCCTAAATAGGAAATCCAGTATGAGGAATATCAAAAGGTATGTCAGCTTTCAAAAAGGAGAGTAGACACTACTAAGTATCTCCCTTTCCATGCAAATCAGAGGAGTTGGTTCTCTAGCACATTTAGGTATCTAAGAGTCCATCTCAAAACTAAAATGCATTCCAGTACCTCCTTAAGGAGGAAAGTAGGAAGATACTGTTACAGAGATTTTCTAGAAGACTACAGTTGTCTAAGAAGGTAAGAAACTTAAAATAAAAAGTCACTACACCAAAGGCCAGCAACAAATTCAACACTAAATATAAAAATAGTTTCACATTGGAAAATTCCTCCTTGCTTAAACTGGAAAGAAACTCTCTGGGTTATAAGAATTTTCACAAATATAGCACTCTCAAGGATGAAGCTCCTTTCCTTCAAGCACCTAATTTATTTTTCTTGTCCATTTGGTTTTACCAAACAGGAAGAATCTCTGTAAGAACAGAAAGGATTTTTTTTCTCTCTTTCCTTTTGCTACAGAAGGGTCTTTGTTTTAACATTCACTGCAGTGCTGGCTGGGAGCATTTCCACTGGTGAATTATTGTGAAAAAAAAGTCCAGGGTCAACATTATTATGGTGTTAGTCCTCATTAATGGGGAAGTTATATCAAAGCCAGGGACAAGAAAGAAACTCTCTCAATATCAAAGTCACATTCCCAACAGCCCAGAACTATTTTCAGACAGGCATCTTTTACCTTTTCTGGTTATAATGTGAAAGCATATAGCTTCACGATTGAGAATGTGGGTGGAAAGAGGGGATCAATGAGACACAGACATTGAAGTCAAAGGGACAGTATGAAAGACATGACAATGTGGGGGCCCTGGGGAGCTATTCCAAAAACAAACTTACTCAGCAAAATCACACTTCCATATTAGAAAGGAAAAACTGTAAAACACAGATCTTTAGGCAAGTTACTTCATCTGAGTAGGAAACTGTTACATGATCACTGGGAGAGGAAGGAGTAAGACACATGATTGTGGAATATTTGGAAAGAACACTGGCCATGGTGCTGTAGGATCTGGTAAAGCCTGCCCTGGGCTTCTACCGGCTCTGTTTATGACTTTCCAAAATGGATGATATAATGGATGATATAATGGTATAAAGGTGCTGTATATAAATCAAACCATGTAATAGTAGACAAGTTTTTGGTATATTTGTGGAGAGAAGGTTCTCTGTCATTGTCATCATTAGCACAGTCATTATACATATCACTATTTAGATACATTCCTTACACTCATTACTCTCTAATCTTCTAACCTTTTTAACCTTCCTATCTTTCCTCTCTCCTTTTTCTTCTTTCTCCTACCCCCAGGGCTGTCCTAGCTTTCCTTCATTAACTTTGTAAGTAATAGCAAGTCACTTATCATCACTTATCATCCAAGCCCTAGTTTTCACACTTCCAACATGAAAGAAAAAAAAAAATCTATCATGTATTTAATCAAGAAGTATTCAAGTCTTCTATTAACCTGAAATCATCATGCAAAGGAACACCATGACATCACAAGAATGTTTTTGGTTGTTGTTAATTACTATAGATAAAGTTAAGACAGTTGATGATGAAGTATCTATTAGGGTGGGTATGTGGTTAGATGGTAGGTAGACTGTTTTCGTAGTAAAGAGTTCAATCTCTAGCACTAACAATTTTTTTTCTCTTAATACAAAAAAGTGGCCATAGGCCAGTTTTTCATGCCTGAAATCCTAACTACTCAGGAGGCCAAGACCTGAGGATTTAGGTTCAAAGGCAGCCTGGGGAGGAAAAAGTCCATGAGACTCTTATTTCCAATTATGCATCAAAGTGCTAGAAGTGGAGCTGTGGCTCAAATGTTACTGTACCAGCAAAAAGCTCAGAAACAGTGCCTAGGCCTTGAATTTAAATCCCAGGACAGAAACAAAAAGCAACAAATGAACAAAATCCTGCCATCCTTGGTACTCCCCTTTTCAGAATTTACATACAACTCAAATTATAATGATTTTGCATTTTAAAAAATCAATTAAGCATTTTACTTTACTTAGAAATGATTAAAAGTAACCAGGTTACATAGTCCTTGTGTCAAAAAAAGAAAGAAAGAAAATTCTCAACCGATTTCCAAATCAAAAACTCCCATCATACCTGTTTCCTGTGAAACTACTCAACTGCTTTTTAGACACTCACATGAACATACAATTAATAATTTCAATTCTGAAAGCTTAGTATTGCTTTGTGTTTTATATTATGTATAGGTATTTGAAAATATATCAACATAGATTTTTAAAAAGGAAATTACTAAAACAACTACCTACCAAGAAGCATCACAGCATTAACATTAATGCTATGACAATTACTACTTCCTGAAAAGCTGCATTTATGCACAAATTTACAAGTCAAGCATTTCTTATCAGCACGGTGGGATTCCACTTTTATCTCACCACAGTTTTCCTATCTGGTGACCTCTCTACTTCCCTCATTATCCTCAGAAAGAAAATATTCATCATGCCTCACTAAAAACACTACAACACCCATCTTCTTCCAACCGTATTCAAAAACTATGCAATGAATTGGTATTCATGGGGCTTTGACTAAGGTAGAATGATCCAAGCCGTTCTTGGTCCTCCAAACTTTAAGAACCAGTAAAGTCAAAATAGCAAGTAAATGTCTGGAATAGTGAAGAATTCACCATTTGTTCTGTGTTTTTTCATTCTGTTCAGGAAAATCAAGATGTAAAATCACAGCAAATCAACATCTCCACCCTAAAGGGGGAGGCCTTGAAAATTTAAACCTTATATCCTTGGGTCTCGATTTCTTTTGCTGTGAATGACAGAAGTTTGACTAGATACCTTGACTTCAACATCCAACTTTCTAAGGAACCTTAAATGAGTAACAGCAAGCAAACGTTCATCACTCAATGTGTTAGATAGTTCTGTTTTCAAAAGACTTCATTTGTGAATAATATTTTCATGGTTCAAAAGATGGCTAGTAATCAGGAATTTTAGGAAATAAAACAGCTTATACTGAAATGAAAATGAAAACAATGAGAGGTCCATCCTAGAATTTCCAAACACTAGTTATGTTTCTACAATACCTTAGGAACCTGGCCCGCTTTTTAACTCTTGAATCTTCCATGCCAGTAATAGTGCCCAGCATGTGATAGTCACTTTGTAAACATTGTATTGGATGGATTCACAGGCTTCTCTTAACCTAATAAATGACTGCTATCTCTTTCATGTTGCTTGGTAATGACTGAGACCTTACAGCAATATGGTTCTCAATAAGCCCTTGCAAAAAAGAATTGATAAGCTACTTGTGCTCTATAAAGCAATGAAGCCTCCTCATCTAGGCCCTACAATCTTGCCAATATATAAACTCGTGTTCACTCATTAGCTCAAATGAGAGATGTCACTGGGAACTGGTTATCCTCATGGTAATATATTCCATCTCTAAGACTGCAATGACATGGCTACAACCAATAGAGACACTCAAATCAAACAATGAGATGTCTTCAACTCATAAACACAACCACAGCTGAGAGAGAGTGGCTGCCATTAATGGGCCTACCAAGCAAGCAGACTGCATAGAGGTAGTCCTCTAGAAGTAAAAGGCAGTATCTTTGGAGGTTGGCAGATACGAGTTTTGAAGTCTTATTTCCACTCTGACTGGCCCAAGCCTTAGCATCTTTATTTGTAACACAAGAATAAAAACTTTTCTCCACAGCAGCAATTTCCATGGAGGAAAATAGGACTAGATATGTAAAGTACTTCAAGTTATGTGCTAGCACAAACTAGTCATGCAACAAAATTTATTTTCCTAGTCACGCAAGACGAAAAGAAGGAAAACGTGAAATGGAGGTATCAAACAACAAAGCCACACACATTTCTATAGTTTTTTTTCCTCTTGGTGCTAATCCTAAATACAGGAATTTCAATAGTATACTGTGTAACTCTCATTTCCCTGAGATCTGAAGTTATAAACAAACAAACAAGAAAATGTGAGCCTTCTAGTAAGAAGCAGACTGCAAGTTAACCCTAGACACAAATCTCCTGCTAAATGTCATGTGTGTCCTCTTAAAATTAAGCAAAGCCTCTTCTTAACTTTGTTCTTTTTTTTTGTTTGTTTGTTTGTTTTTTTTTTGTTTTTGTTTTTGTTTTTTGTTTTTTGGGTCTGGTCGTGGGGCCTGAACTCTGGGCCTGGGCGCTGTCCCTCAGCTCTTCAGCTCAAGGCTAGTGCTCTACCACTTGAGCCACAGCCCCACTTCCGGCTTTTTTTTCTTATGTGGTGCTGAGGAATCGAACCCAGGGCCTCAGGCATGCAAGGCAAGCGCTCTACCACTGAGCCAACTTCCCAGCCCCTTAACTTTGTTCTTTTATACAAGAAATGCAATAATGCAATGGTTACTAAGCATAGGCCCTAGAGCAAGATGGTGCAAGAGCCAGAGTACCCAGTTCAAATCCTGCTGGAGGATTGAGTTCCAAATGGCCATGACTCAGAACAGGTGCCATTAAGTTTCTCTGCTTCAGTTTTCCTCACTGTAAAAACAGCATCGCGTAATGTGACCATGAAGCATTACTATAGAGCTGGGTATGGGGGTACATGCCTATAGTCCCACCACTCAGGAAGCTGAGGCAGCAGGATTGCACATTTAAAGTCAGGTTAGTGAGATCATGTGTCCAACTAATTGAAGAAATACACTACAAATACATATTATAGCATTACATAATGTTTGGGATGTAAACATCCTGCAGACATCACTTCCTTTGTCCTGTGAGAACTAGAACAGCCCCTTCATCATAGATTTATCACAGCAAGGCCAACAGAGGTTCTAGGATGGAGCCAGGAGGACACGATGCATGAGATAAATGACTACCTCCATTGGGCTACAACCATGACTATTATATTGAAGGCATCCAGAACTTTTCAAGCCACCACAGCTGAAAAACAAATTAGTATAACCCCATTCTCTCCCTACACATGCAAATAAGATTTTACTTCTTAAATTCGGTACTGTCACCAAAGACTCAAAAGTCATCCTCTATGACACAGTATCTCATGCTAGAGAATTCTTTTCTATTTTATATACCAGTACTGAGACTTGAACTGAAGGGCAGGGGGATCCCTCCTAGCATTTTTGCTTAAGGCTGGCACCCAACCACTTGATCCATACTTTTTCCACTTCAAGCTTTTTGCTGGTTAGTTGGAGATGAGTGCCATGGATTTTTCTCCCTAGACTAGATTCAAATTGTGATCCTCTAATCTTAGCCTACGGAGTAGACAGGATTGCAGGCATAAGCTACTGGCCCCAGCTTACTAAATAATTGAATGCTTTCTACAACACTTCCCTGGAAGAGTATCTTTTTTTTTTTTTTTTTTTAATGGCAGAATCTTGCTAAGTGGTCCTTGCTGTCTTCAACTCATGGTGATCCTCCTTCCTCAGCCTCCACAGTGTTGAGATTACAGACACACACAACCAGGGTGAGCTTTCGAGGTAAAACACTGGTTTTTGCTGAACCATAATGGTTGGAAACACATTTCAGTTTATATAAACAATTATTCATTGCAGGTAACAGCACTGCCTACAGGAACTACACTTTAAATGTCTCCATAAAGCATGGGGCAGCATTTAAAATCCTATAGGAAGACTTGTGCATTTAGCTGAATCCAGCATCCTAAACCAGTAATTGCACATTAAATATTCATCAAACAAACAGTTGTTCATAGCACTTTAGTCTTTCTCAATGTCTTCAGACACCACCCTGCACCCACTACACATAACTCAATCCCATAACCTGAGCTGGACCAACACAGACAGGGCTCCTGCAGGTGGATAAAAAAAGCAGCACACAAGTAACAGACATGGAAGCCTTATCCTGATTCTACAGCCATTTAACAGTATCTACTGTGAAAAGCAGCTCATTGAGATGGTTTCTGACCTGAAAAACCTAAGTCTTCTCAAGAATCTGAATTTAAGTTCATGAGTAAAAAAGCATACAAGCCCTCTTGGAATAATTTGGAATGTCAGCCAATTGATGAGGAAACTTAGGAAATATGGTAAAAAACAAAACAAAACAAAGATTAAATTTGTGAAGTTTTTATGGATCGCTACAATGGACATATCCACTACAAATAATTTTCAACCTTTCTAATATACTATCACATAGAAAAATGGGTTATACCTGGAAAATATGGAGAATTGGTATATATTGTCTGTTTCATTGATGGATAGATGGATGGGTAGATGGAACCCAGTGCTAAATTGCTTAGACCTGAAATAGTCATCTTAAATCATGGTTTTGACTTAACTTGGACCCTGACACTAAGAAAATGATCTGCATCTACCTGGCTGGGGGAAAAACAAAGGTCAGAAAACCTGTTCTCTGTAACAAAGATGTGCTACATTAGGCTCAAACATCATCTGCTTGATCTACAAAACCACACATAGATTTTCAAGCCTGCTTTCCCCTAGCAATTTTACCTCCTGAGACACTAAGTCCATGGTTCTTTCCCACTTCATCCTCTAGCACATTTTGAAATAAAAGTGTTTTTAGAAGATGAGCCTGCTAATAAATTAAATTATTTCTGTTATACCACAACTAATGGAGAGAAAGCGCCCAGCTCAAGATGAACAATAATCTAACCTGTTAGATCTGATTTGTAACCTAATGATATTCTCATACTGGCACAGGAACAAAACAAAACCCAAGCTATAATAACAGGCAAGGTGTGCTGTCAGCAGTCTAGAGGGAGTTTTTATATTTTGAGCCTGTGGGAATTTGGAAAAGGTCCATGTTACCATTTTCTCTCTTATCAGAATGACACAGCTGATTATACCTTTAAATGAAGCCTAATAATGTATGTTGCTTCTGCTAATCAGAATAGGAAAGCTCAAGTTGCCGTTTGTAAAAATAGCAGATCATTTAATACTGAACACAGTAATGATGGAATTTCACCTTTGGTCAAATAGAGGGCGGGTTCTGTGACCCAAGCCATCCCTGATTCATTTCCCACACTGCTGACTACTCATGCTCCTCTTGCTTTTCTGGCCAAAGAGTAAAGAGAGACATAATTCAACAGATCAGCTTCCTGCTGTGGTAATACTATGCAACTGAAAGAAAGGGTTCGATGGAAGGATTTGGGTAAAGAACAATGAAGCATTTATTTCTTGCTCACTGATATTTGGGTACAATGAGTGCCCGGGTCCAGGAAAAGTTCACCTATTTCACATTTGGAGACCAAGAGTTACCTGTGACCTCTGAGCCATGCTGTTTCATACAGACAAGGTCAAATCCAGCCATGCAATCACATCTGAGCACTTTTTGTTGAGGTGACCTCCACTACATTCCACAGACCAGAGGATCACAGAGCCCAGCCCACTAGCAACAGGGTCAGAGTAAACTCCTCAGTCAACACAACTGGGAAACACAGCAGAGTCACACAGTAAAGGGATGGTCCCACAGCTAGATCGCTACAATGGACATATCCACTATAAATAATGTCAACCTTTCAACCTATACAATAAGCAGGTCTCCCATTAACCCAGATACCCCATAATATGCCCTAATTTGGAGAGCCCCTAATATCCAATCTTAGGTAGACTAAAGGAGTTTGGGATTTACTGATGATTCCCTGGCTGGTAGGTGGCCAATCAAACACTCATTCCCTCCATATGGTGTCACCTTGATGGTGGAACCATGTGTCACCGTAAACCTAGTTACAAGTACCCCTAGTACCTGGCAACAAGCCAGGAACCATTTGTGTGGATCACAGAGAGCTTACCATTAGCTGCCCAGGCTCAACAGGAAGGCATTTTCTCAGTTTATATGCAGCCAGGACTCTCCCATGTGCATTGGGCAGTGGGGGGGGGGGGGGGGGGGGAGGGGGAGGAGGGGAGAGGTAGAGAAGTCCACAGGGGACCTCTGCCTCACTGATAGCAAAGAAATTTGAGGAGAAAATGTTCCTTTTCTGCTATTCTCAAAGGAATTATCTTGATATTATGAGCTGCCTGTGTTCCTGGTCAGAAAGCCTCTAAGGCTCACACATGACAAGTGAATAAAATCTAAACCCCTTAGCTTTAGTAGTAAAATGCTGTCATTGGGAGAAAATACTTGCATGCTATTTATCCACTAGGGAATTAATATTCAGGATATCTGAAGAACCCAAACAATAACCCCAAAAGATAAATAATCCAATCAATAAATTAGTAAATGAGCTAAACAGTTGGTTTTCCAAAGTCTAATTGGCCAATAAGTGCATTTTTAAAATGTTCAACATCTTTAGCTCCCATGGAAATGCAAACAGAGATTCCCAATCATTCCAGTCCAAATGACAATCATAAAAATAAAATATAAGCTGGACACTGGCGGCTCATCCTGGTAATCCTAGCTACTCAGGAGGTTGAGATCTAAGGATCACAGTTCAAAGCCAGCCCCAGCAGGAAAGTCCGTGAGACTCTTATCTCCAATTAACCACCAGAAAATCAGAAGTGGCCCTTTTGCTCAAGTGGTAGAGCACTCGCTTTGAGCTGAACGGCTCAGGGATAGCACCCAAGCCCAGAGTCAAGCCCCAAGACTGACAAAAAATATATATGTATATGTGTGTGTGTGTGTGTGTGTGTGTGTGTGTGTGTGTGTGTGTGTGTGTGTGTGTGTGTGTGTGTGTGTGTGAATGAAAACAAATGCTGGTAAGAGTGGAAGACAATGGCTCTTGTCCACTGCTAGTGTGAATGTAAATTAGTGCTGCCAGTATACAAATTCCTCAAAAAGCCAAAACTACAACTATTATATGATCCAGCTATTCTACTCCTGGGAACACACCTAAAGCAATCAAAATCAGAATAAATTAAATAAGAGACACCTGCACAGACACCTGCATACCCATGTTTGCAACAGCATTATTGACAATAACCAAACCATTTACACACACACACACACACACATACACACACACACACACACACACACACACACACACACACACAGAAATACAAATGCATACAAAGGAGTATTGTTCAGCCATACAGAAGAACACAATTGTATGTAATAAAATTTCATTACAAAACCCACTACTTTGAATAATTAACACATACTAATAAAGATAAAAATACTTTTTCTGGTATATTTTTATATTTATAATCTTCATCTTTCTGGTACCTTCCATAGGAAGAGAACAATTACATTGTTATAGGTAGTATGCATTTCTTGCATCCAACTAATATGGTCAATATCCTAACACTGGTTTTACATAAATTAACAAGACCAACGCAAATGCAAGTTTCTCTGTAAAGTCCTGTGCTTTTCAACGATTGTTTAGCTGACTTTACATCATGTTCTTTCCTTGTTTTCTTCTATCTGGCCCAGCCCCTTACGTGACTCTTGCTAACAAGTTCAAAAACCTTTATAAGGCAATGGGTATACCACTTCGATAGGCAGCAAAAAACCACTGGCTATCTTTTCTCCTTTGGGGGGGAAATGTCATCATTCTTTCTCTCTTTCTTAAAAAATATGTGAATATATTTTTATTACTTTAAGTAGTTCTACAAGGAGTTGCCATTTAACAAAGCAGTTTCTAACACAATGCATTTTGATGTCATGTCATAGCCTTCAACATTCTCACCCATCCTTCCCCTAATGATCCCTTCCCTCACTCTTCTTAATTTTGTAGGCTATACACTGAATTCTTGGTTGCATTCTCCTTTTTCTTCATTCTTGACTCCTTTCCCCTGGATCCTCTCTCTCCGTTTTCAAGCACCTTGTCCTCTACTGTTTATTTTTTTTTGACTTTGACTTTGCCTTACTGAGGAATTACACTATTCCAGTTCTCCCTTGAAACTACCTTGGAGACTGTCACCTTTCCCATGGTACAGGGGATAGAGAATGACATTATAACCCACTTCAATGTCACATGACAACATTGTTCAGGGCTTCATTCTCCCTGACATTTCCTGAGGGTAACTCTTCCAATACTCAGGATAATTAAACAATGCTTGCCACGTGTAAGACTGTGAACTAACACTTGACACAGTACTTTCACTCTGCACTAATTATTATTATCAAATCTACTAACCCATTTTGCAAGTAAAGAAGCAAAGGATAGCAAGGTTAAGTCACAAGCCCTGTAGGAAAAACAGATCCAAACCAACATGTCTAGTAAGTGGTAAGATGTTTTGTAAGAAAGAGTGAGAGTGAGGTGAATATGATTAAAACATGTCATATATAAGGAAGGAAAAATCACAATAACATCCCTTTAAGCAGTTGATACATACTATTAATGAAAAAAATTAGTGAAATAAATTAAATTGAAAAAATAAAATAGTCCATTATGCTTCAGTTTTCATCCTCTAGAACACTAAAGAGCTACACGTTAAGCTCTTGGATCCAGAGGCTCCATTAGGAGTGAACCCAAGTTTTTAAGCCTTTTTACTGCCAGCGCTGAACAACAGAGTTGATTTTAAGAACAACCTTCACTGGGGTTCCACTGCCAATTTCTATGTGGGAGGGCAGGAAAGGGAGGGGTATAATTCAATATTATCTAGGCCAGGGGAATCGGTGCCCAATGAACTATATGTTCCGAAGCCTAAGTTGAAATCTTTCTGTTTTGTAACAAGAATTGTCTGTCCCATATAATTTAATCTGCCCTTAAGGTCCAATATTACATTATGAAATTTAAATTGCACAAAGAAATTGATTCCTGTCTGGGTAGATTCTGATGAAGTTGATAGCCTATTTTCAAAGTCCCAAACTGGACCAAGGAATCACTGGTATAAGAATTGGCTGGCATGAATGGAGATAACAAATTGGAGACTTCACAGTTAAAGTGTAACTTAATGTATTCTGATGAGCTCCAAGATGTCAGAACCACATGTTCCAGTCCATTCCACATCTATACAGATAGCGATGGTCATATATCTACTTTAAAATAACCAAGCAAATCAACACCAGTATCCATGGTTTTGGTTTCTAATAATACCATGTTTTAAAGTCATAAACCAGTTACTTTTAAAGTTTATATTGATTTACTTTTTGATTTTTGAGACTTAACCTTGACACTTACTGACCTTGGAATCAACATTTAGCCCAGGTTAAGTTATTTTTTGTGTATATGCTGGTCCTAGGGATTGAACTTAAGATCCCCAGCTCTCATGTGCCTTTTCCACTTAAGGCTGGTGCTCTACCACTTGAGCCACAGTTCTAATTTTGGCTTTTTGCTAGTTAATTGGAAATAGTCTCACAAAATTCCTTACCCACGCTGATTTCAAACTTTACTCTTCAGATATCAGCTGTCTGAGTAGCTAGGATTACAGACATGGGCTACCAACCAGCACACAGCTCACGGTGACATTTTTGTTATTTGTTTGTTCATGTATTTCTAATTTTTTGTTATTTAAAGATGATGTACAAAGAAGTTACAGTGTAGTAACATTTTTAATTGACAGAAAATAATCATTTATTTATGGAATAGTGTAACAAGTCCATCACATTGAACGCTTTTTTAGCTGCGAGAGTATTCAAAATCCTCTCTTAGATCTCTTCAAAATACACAATATATTATCGTTACATAAGAACTTGTTGCTCCTCCCAACAGTGACACTGTACCTGCTGCCCAGCCCCTCTCCTCCTCCACAGCCAATGAGGGCCGGAAGTAGGGGGCGGGGGGGAGGAATATTCTACTTCTAGGAAATCAACAACACCAATTTCAAACAACTGCAAATCATGATTATCAGTTCACCATGATAATCAGTTACATCCACACACAAAAGGCCTGACCCTAAAGAATTTCATCTTAGGCATTTCTGGTAACGTCTGTTGAGAGTTCTGTTTGTGTAATGCTATCAGAAGTGTGTCTGGATGGGATTATATAAACGAAGGGAGCAACCAGCACATTCTGAAGCCAGCAGCTTGCCCTTCAATAATCTGATAACCAGGCCTTAACAGCAGCAAGGAGTCCTGGATGCCTGAACTCTGGAGCCTTGGTTGAACCAGATGTCAGAGTGTTCCTTACTTTACACAAGATCAAAAAGGCAAGTCTCCCAGATAAAGTCACTCTCTGGACACCTCTGAGGAAGGCAGGAGAGAGAGGCTTTGATTACAAGAATTCTATAAACAGTCTGTATACACAGTTCATAGCCTGAAAGGTGAAAACATCATCTGGAAATGATTCAATGATAATTACATCCATATACACATATAAATCCAGAGTTCAACTATAAAGAAAGAATTCAAAGTTTGTATAAACACATACACACAAGTAAATATATTTTATTAGCTCTTAGAATATTTCAGCAATATAAATCCCTTCAAACATGGGTAAAAATACAAAATGCAGTTACTAATGGGATTCAGCATGACCAATACTGGTGAAACAAAATAGACCACAATTGGAAACTTCCTACGTGAAGAATGAGAAATGGGCAGAAAGTCATTGATCAAGATGTGTTGCACTAAGCTGGGTGTTGGTGGCTCACACCTTTAATCCTAGTTACCCAAGAAGCTGAGATCTGAGGTTTGAAGCCAGCCTGAGCAGGGATGTCTGTGAAATTCTTAACTCCAGATAACCACCAAAAAGCTAAAAGAAGAGCTATGGCCTTGAGGGGGGGGGGGGGGAATACAACCACCCCAAACCCTTAGTTCAGGACCCAGGACCAGTAGAAATAAAAGAAAAATAAACAATTCTTAGGGTCAAATCTAACTTTTGACAATATCACCGAACTGCACTGTGTTCTCAGAGTGAGAGCATAGCAAGAAACTTCAATTAAACTGTCCCTCTGCTTGTAAGTCTGATGAACTTCAAAATGCACTGAATCACCAAAGCCAGGGGCCTTGCATACCAAAGTCTTTTCTTGTTGGTCTTTAATAAACGATTATATTTCTTTTCCCCTGACCAATGGTAACATGCCCTCTCTCTCCATGATTTACAAGTCCTCTCAGAAATTAGAAAGGGATGTATAGGGTGTGCAATTCATTTTAATAGGAATTTGAATGGCTACTTTTTCCCTTTGTCAAAATACAATATCCTGAATTGCCTCTCTGTGCGTGTGATAAATCGTTTGGGTGCAGAAAATGAAGAATGTTTTTAAATGGCGAGTTAAAAGGCACAATTCCATATTCGGTTTCTGAACAGCAAACTCTCTGAAGTGATCGGAGCCTGCTGTGTATCTATCTGGAGAACTTTTATTAAATCTAATAGAACTCAGGAGGAGGGGTGCAAGCCACAGCATATGAGATCTAATTTCCATCTCAGTTCACTTGCGTTCCTAAAATTACATCAACAGCAAAATCAGATATGTGTTAGATGCCGCATTTAGGATGCTTCTAATAGGTAAAACTTGACTTTTATTATTAGAGAATAATTACTGCTCTGTGATTCAGCTAAGGAAGCCCATTTCTGTCACTTCCTTTTCCTTCCTTTACCACAAATACAGCCAGCATAACCTGCTACTATTCTATCACCTGATTTTAGCTAATTTAAGGGGGAACTGAGATTTATTAAGATGCACTGTATTTTAACAAAATGAATATAGGGAAGCTGAAACATGAACTGTGTCAGGAGGGGGGTCAGGAAAAGGAAGAGATGATGAATAGAGAGAGGAAGGGTTGGGCAAATACTCACTATCCAATGTACATATGGGAAAACAGAATCAGGTAACTTAAGGTGATGGTGGTGTGTAGAAAGATGGGAAGAATGATGGAAATGGAAACAGTGATCAAGATGCATTGTACTAATAAAATGACATGTTGATTTGAAGCCAATTTGTAGAATTGCTTAAAAAAAGATACACATACATGTATATCCATATAAACACACACAGTTACACATGCATTTATACTTTAAATCTGTAGGCACAAAAATCATTCAGATATCTAGTCTCAAAAACCAAAAGGTGTTAACAATTAAATTCAATTTTCTGCCAGTTGCAGCCAAAATGTGCCCCAGTAGAGACAACAGGACATGTATATTTAGAACATGGATGAGGAGGATGGTGAAATGGAGTCCCTAACACATCAGTAAAAAGGTCCTGAGAATGATTACAGAATTTTAACCAGATGCAAACACTAGAGCTAACCTGAAAAACCCAATCTTGATTCTCAACAATGACAATATTTCCTACAAAGTCTAGCTGAAGATCATTCCATTATGAATGCTTTCTGTTAGTGGAGTCCTTTCCTTCCTTTGTGCCTCCTCCTTCCCCCTTACCATCCTAACCTCTGTTTCTGTTTTCCTCTCTATTTCTGTGTCTGTTTCTTTCTATGTGTCCTTGTCTCCCTCCATCTCCCCCATTCCGCCCCCCCTCTCCACTCTGAAAGCCCAAAATGACAAACATAAAAGATCATACACTTTACCCTGTCTCAAAATCTCAGGCTAAGGGCTAGACAGATTCACAGCCAAATTCTATAAGGCCTTCAAAGGAGAACTCACTCCAATACTCCTCAAAATCTTCAATAAAATTGAAAGGAAAAGATCACTACCAAACTCATTCTATGAAACCAGCATAATCCTCATTCCAAAACCAGACAGGAACTGATCAAAGAGAACTATAGAACCATTTCTTTGATGATCATCGATTATAAAACTTCTCAACGAAATTCTGGCCAACCTACTTCAACAACTATTAAAAAAAAATCATATACTATGATCAAATGGTATTCACTTCAGGGATGCAAAGCCAATTCAATATACACAAGTCAATTAATATAATTCAACACATTAACAAGAGCAAGGACAAGAACCACATAATCATCTCAACAGATGCACAAAAATCACTTGACAAGATCCAACACCCTTTTATGATGAAGCTCAGGAGAAGCTAGAAATCCATGGAACATCCTTTAATATAATAAAGGCTGTATATGACAAACCTACACAGAGCATTATACTTGATGGGGAAAAATTAAAATCATTTCTACTAAAATTAGGAACAAGATAAGGATGTCCACTCTCTCCACTCCTCTTCAATATATTGAAATTCCTAGGCAGAGCAATACAACAAGAGACAAACATAAAGGGGATCTAAAGACAAAAGAAGAAGTAAAACTCTTTGCAGATGACATGACCTTGTATTAAAAGAACACCATAGACTCCTCTCCCAAGTTACTTAACCTGATCAGAAACTTTGGTAAAGTAGCAGGTTATAAAATTAACCCACAAAAATCAGCAGCTTTTCTGTATGACAACAGAAAAAGAGCAAGGCTGAAATCAGGAAAGCAATAGCCTCAAAAAAAAAAAAAAAAAAAGAAAGACCTAGGAATTAACCAAAGATGGGAAGGACTTCTATGATGAAAACTTTTAAAAATCTGAAAAAAGAAATTAAAGCATACTTAAGGAAGTGGCCAAAACCTTCCATGCTCCTGGATTGGGAGGATTAACATAATGAAAATGGTAATACTGCTAAAAGCTATCTACAAATTTAATGCAATATCCATCAATATCCCAACAATATTCTTTAATGAAATAGAAGTTATCCAAAAATTCATATGAAATAATAGAAGAACCCGAACAGCAAAAACAACTGTTAGCAGGAAGAACAGTGCTGGGGAAATATCAATATCAACTTCAAACTCTATTATAAAGCTGTAGTTACAAAAACAGCTTGGTACTAGCTATACGAACAGGCCTGAGGACCAATGGAATAGATGCAGAAATGAGCCCACAGACTGTGACCACCTAATCTTTGATAAGAGAAGGAAAAGCACAGGATGGAAGAAAGAGAGCCTCTTCAGCAAATGGTGCTGGCAGTATTGGCTATACACACGTAGAAAACTGAAGTTAGATCCTTATAAACCACCCTGCACCAGAATCAATTCCAAGTGGAACAAAGACCTGAACATAAGATCAGATACCCTGAAAATATTACAGGAAGGGATAGGGGAAACACTAGGGCTCCTTGGCAAAGGTCAAAACTTCCTAAATAAATATCTAGAAATATAACAAATCAAAGAAAGGCTGGATGAATGTGATTGAGTTAAACTGCAGACTTTCTGGGTGGCAGAGGACATAGCTAGCAGGATAAATAGAAAGCCAACAAATTGGGAGAAGATCTTTACTAGCCATACAATGGACAAATGCCTCATATCTACACTATAAGCTCAAAATCTACATAGAGCTCAAAAAAATTAAACCATCCAAAAACAAATCCTCACAGAAACAACAGCCCATTAATAAGTGGGCTAAAGACTTAAAGAGAGACTTCTTTGAAGATGAAATAAGAATGGCCAATAGACACATGAAGAAATGTTCAGTATCTCTGACAATAAAAGAAATGCATTCCATCTCACCCCAGTTAGAATAGCCATCATCAAGAAAACTAATAATAAGAGATGCTGGCAGAAAAAGACATGGCCAAAAGAAAACACTAGTATACTGCTGGTGGTAAAGTAAACTTGTTCAAACACTCTGGAAAGCAACATGGAGGTTCCTCAAAAAATTAAACGTAAAGCTCCCCTATGACCCAGCAATCCCACTCCTGGGTACTTACCCAAATGATCACAAACAAGGCCAAATTAAAGCTACAAGCACAATCATATTCATTACAGCATCACTTAACATAGCTAAGATATAGAATCAACCCAGATGCCCCTCAGTAGACAAATGGATCAAGAAAATGTGGTATATATACACAAAGAATTCTATGCCTCCATCAGGAAGAATGACATTACTGCATTCGTAATGAAATGGAAAGACTTGGAAAAAATTATATTAAGTGAAGCAAGCCAGGCCCAAAGAAACATAGGCTGCATGGTTTCCCCCATACCTAGGATTTTTTTTAGCAGAGGATCACAATAGCTTAATAGCTATGCACATATGACCATATAAAATGATGCTTACAGAAATGAACCCCAAGAAATGGAAACGAGGTTTTTTAGTGTCCTACTTTCAGTTATTTCTTTTTCTTTTCTTGTTTTTCCTTTGGTTTATTCCCTGTTATCATTTTTTTTATTTCTCTGTCTTGTATATATCTGATTTGGAGAAGGGAAGGGAAATCACAGAAATGGTAGGACAAAGGATGAACCAAAACAATAATGATACAAACTAGACACTATGTTGGAAATGAACTTTACAGCTTGGTATGGGGGTAGTGCGAGAAAATGGAGGGGGTAATATTGTTCAAAAAGAAATGCACTCATTACCTGACTCATGTAACTGTAACAACTCTGTACGTAAACTTTACAATGAAAAATTTTTTTAAATCTCAGGCTAAAAATGATTTGCCAAGTTTTAGTAGAGACTTAGAGCAGAAAAAACTGTATTTAGTACCTTAACACCTGTTGATTCAGAAATCAGCTCCAAATACCTGCCCCAGACCTTTAATAATCAAACCACTACATTTTGTCCCCATCCTCAAATCCATAAAGGTTTTCTTTTTCTTAAATGGCAAAGAGGGAATATGATTGACGGCTTAATAGAAAACATAGTCCACCATATAAAAACAAAAGGTCACGTCATAACTTTGCAAAATGTAGTATTTGTAAATTCATTTCTACCTCTTTTACTCTCCAACATCTACTTTCAAAAGAAGTGACGTAATACTTTTTAAAGAGGAGAGAGAAAAAGAAAGAGTTTTGCTCTGAGTAAGAATGGCATGGGGCTGGGAAGATGGCTCAGTGGTAGAGCGCTTGCCTTGCATGCCTGAGGCCCTGGGTTCAATTCCTCAGTACCACATAAGCAAAAAGAAAAAAGCCAAAAGTGGTGCTGTGGCTCAAGTGGTAGAGCGCTAGCCTTGAGCTGAAGAGCTGAGGGACAGCGCCCAGACCCAGAGTTCGGGCCCCACAACCGGACCCCCCCTCAAAAAAAAAGAATGGCAAAGAGCAGTCCTTTATTTCTTTCCTATCTTTAGATAAATATAAGAAGAAACGTAATTGCAGTTTATACCACCATACATTCCAGTGCTTCAGCTGACAGATATATCGCTAATACCTTTTACCTTAGATTTCAGCATCTCCTAGGTTGTATTAATGATCCTAACCCCCAAAAACAGCCTTTCAGGGCAATGTCATCAGTGCATAACTGGTACCACTGAGTCATTTTGATTAACTGTCATTACCATTTTCAGGAAGAGCAGGCTTGAGACTGTTCTTAAGAGATAATTTATCATGAAGATACATGATAGTTTTTGACTTGGTGGCATGTGTTTAAATGACAACAGAAATCAACACACCAGATATAACTTATCCTAGAAAGCATCATTAACAGTGTTAACTTCAGTCAGATAATTTATTAAGGAGGACAGTCTGTGCCCTGTAGGGTGGTTACCAGCTTCTGGACGTTGCCAACTCTGCTCCCATTGTAATGAACAATCCTATCCCCAAGCATTGTCAAATTTTCTTGTTAGGGGTAAAATCACCTCCCCAAGTTGGCCATCACTGATCTAGAGCAAAAGAAATAACCTTTCATAATAAGTAAGTTCTGCCCTGGCAATATTGAAGGAGTGCTGTAACCTATCCTGTCTCACAGAGTTCTGACACCTATAACCCCATCATGAATGAAACGGGAGCACAATAAAGTTTTTATCTTAACAAATTTGTCAATCACTTCATATTGTGCTATCAGAAAACTCAAACCCCAAAGGGAGAAAAGCCCATATATGCAAAGAGGGGAGACATTATAGTTTTTCCACATGAGAAAAGGAATAACTTCTCAGCTTCAAAACTACTGCTTTGCCTGATGCTAACAGACCTATTTTTAAAACGGGGCAGTAGGCACAGAAACAGCAAGTCTAAGTATGTGTATAATATCTGTTCATCTTTTTGACATACCAATGAAGTCTTTTTTCTTTCTGTTTGAGAAGAGGAGAGGCAGTCAGTAAAGCCTGCAGTAAAAATAAAAAATGAGCATACAAGCAAAGAAAACTAACCATCAGCACTTTCACACTACCCTTAAACAAAAAGACACTGATGAGACAGATTCGTTTTAACCCCTTGGCAGAAGAGGTTGCCAGATAGTCTATTGCAAAGTACCACTGAGATAGGGAGAAGTTCCATTGTGGGGATACAAAAGCAAATCAAGCTTGGGAGCTTGAAAATCAAGGCTTACCATTAAGAATATTAAGAATGGGAGGGTGGGGTGGAGGAAGGGTGTACACAGGTGACAAAGCTTACACCCCACAAAAGACTATAGAAACCAAGTCTTTTTGTTGGTGGTGGTAATAGGAGTAGTGACTCTGTGTGTGTGTGTGCATGTATGCGTGTGTGTGTGTGTGTGTGTGTGTGTGTGTGTGTGTGTGTGTGTGTACATGCACGCAAGCACACATGCTGGTACTGGTACTTAAACTCAGGGCCTAGGCACTCTCCACTAGCTTTTTTGCTCAAGGATCAAACTCTTATCACTTGAGCCACAGCTCCACTTCTCTGGCCTTTGGGTGGTTCACTGGAGATAGGAGTCTCATGCATGAGCTTTCTTGCCCCAACTGGCTTTGAATAGTGATCCTCAGATCTCAGCCGACTGAGTAGTTAGTATTCTCAGATCCTAACTGAATAGTTTAGGATCCTCAGATCTCAGCCTCCTGAGTAATGAGTTGCCTGGCTCTGGAAATTAGTTTTAACCATTAACCTCAGGATTCCCATCAAATTTATCATTTTACCAATATGAAAGAAAGTCATGTGCAATATGTCTTTCTTTGTCAGCCTCAAACAACAATGGAGGCCTGTGATTAACCTAAACATTTTAAATACAACGAGTCACCCCCATGCAATGAAGATTACTCTAGGCTTTCCTCTGTAAGATGCCCAAAAGCCCAAATTGGTCAGCAAGTAAGTACTTATTTCCATAAAACCAGAGGAACGTTAAGTGGCATACCATTTCTTCTCAGGAACCTTGGGATTTTTCTTCCCTTTGAACCTGCATTCCATTCTGTCTCCAGGAAGTGACTTGGTCTTATTTGCAATAAAGCATCTTTCTGAATTTCCCACAGAATCGTAAATCAACTCCAAAGGAAAGGTAGTGCTTAATACAATAAATGGATCTTGCCATGGTAGATTTTTCATACCTGACAACTCTGTCCTAGAGGAAGCACAAAAGACCCTAGCATTGCAACTTTTAACTTTCCACATGCTTGGTGATTATTCTAGCAGATCCAGAAGATTCAAGACAAATGGAGACTGTTAAATCTCTTGAGGAAGAAACAGCTTGACTGCCAGGCAACTGGGGTATAGTGGCATATCACCCAGTAGGAAAGCCAAGAAACCATCAGACATTTGAATATCATTTTGCAGTTAAAGAACATCAATTGAGGCGTGGTGGTACTCAAGAGGCTATGACAGAAGGATTGTAAGTTTGAGGCCAGTTTGAGCTACATAGTAAGACTCTCAAAAAAAATCAACAACAAAACAAAGGCAATTAGTTTATAGGAAGCAAATGTGTATGTGCATGCGTGCACACACAAATGTGTGCATGCACACACCATTCATTATCATTTAAAGGCAAACAAAATTATCCTTTGGGAAAAAGTTAACTATCAGAATTTTTTTCCTTTGTTACTGTTGTTGTTTTCTTTTCTTGGTGTCTTGTTTGTTCATTTATGTGTCTTTGGGAGGGCAAAGGAGGCATAGAAATGGAGGGACAACGGATGAACAAATACAGCAGTGGTACTCACGAGACACTATGTTGAAAATGACTATACAACTTATAGGTGGGGGCAGGAGGGAAAAACTGGGAGAGAGCAAGGAAGGGGTGACATTATCTAAAAAGAAATGAATTTAGTAGCTTACTTATGTAACTGTAACCTCCCTGTATATCACCATTATAATAACAATTCAAAAGAGAAATGTAATAACACATAAACAAAAGCTAAGAAAGGTGCTAGGAGACACACTTTGATCAGAGACCTGCTTCATACCCAACTTCTATGAACCATGCTCTCCGACACAGTGGCTTCTTGCCAAACAGGACCACTTAAACCCTTGACATATGGCTTACTCAGAACTGAGTTGTACTCACACTATTTAGTGCATACTGAACTCCAAACACTTCCCAGAAAAGAGAATGTAAAATATCTCACCATACATTGTGTTCCTGGCAAGTTAAAAATGATAATTCAGAGGTAATGTGTTGAATAAAATATGCTATTCTATTGAATTTTACTGTTTTTCTTAACTGCTTTATTGTGACCAAGAGTAAATTTTAAATCACAAGTGTGAGTCACATTGATAGTCCCCATGATATTAGTGTTGGACTGCGTTGTTCTAGATCAAGGGTCAGGAAACTCTAAGTGCCTGACACAAAATATCGTAGGCTTTGACTGCCAACAGTGTTCAAATAGTCATGGATAATGTGTAAACAAATGGGTGTGGCTATGTTCCAATAACAGTTTATTTCCCACACCGGAAGACAGCGGAATTTGTCCTCTGTTCCCTACTTTGCCTACCTGAGGTCTAAAATTTTAAAGCTTTTCTATAAAGAAAAAGATGAATATACCAGGAGCCATGGCCTGAATTTAGTCAGCAAATGTGTTTTTCTTTCCAGGCTGGCTTTTGGAAAAACCTGGACGTGAAATGCCTTCAGATTGGCCATGGGTATGCCTGGTCCCAGCATGCCTATCAAAGCCCAGGTCTTAGTGGCCTCCTATGCAATGGCCATGTGCGTTTGCATTTTTGCTGTGGCTTCAATGTCACACAAAGAAGCATTCCAAGGTGACAAGTGAAGAAGCAGATAACATGCATTCTTTATCAGGGAGACTGAGAAGTAAGTTGGCCACACAATTTATTATCCAAACCAAATCAATTCTGAGAAAGAAAAGAAGAACATAATTAATCATTATGTCTGGATGACAAGCTTTGACAGGAACGTGTACAATTATCCTACCAATAGAGGAAGCAAAGCCTCCAATAAAAAATACCAGGCAACATTTCTCAAGATGCAGACATCAACAATTAAGGAAACTACTGATGACACTTCCTGTATAGGATGTTGTGCTAATAATCAACAAACCCATTGCCTACTATATCCACTAAGGCTGGGCCCCTTAATAACTGAGTAATAAGTACTGTGGTTGGCTTCCCAGAATTCATTTAATCAAATCTCTATGGTTAGCTTCCCAGGATCTATTTTATCCTCTCTGGCTAACAATACTGGTTTTAGTCTTGAGTTGCCAATTTTTTCCTATTTTAATCAGAGATTAAATTAAAAGATTTAAAGAAAGGTATAACTCAAACTGGGAGACTGAGGTTCATTGTACTCTTCCTACTGTTTTTATAAATTAATGATAATTTCCACAGTCTACAAAATGCTTTAGGTAGAAATGAGTAGCTGATGTCTGTAATCCTAACTATTTCAGGAGGCTGAAAAATGACAGGATTTATTCCAAGTCATTCTGGGAAGAAAAGACTCCATCCCCAGGAAGAGATACCAGCCATAGTGGCATGCACCTGTAATACAGCAACTGCATGAAACTTGGCTTAGGCATAGGACTGGGTGGGCAGTGAGATCCTGTCTCAAAAGTAACCAGTGAAAAACAGAGCTGGAAGTGTGGTTGAAGTGGGTAAAAGGACCTGTCCAGAAAGCAAAAGCCCAGAAATTGAAAACTTAGTTCCAAAACAAACAACAGCAACAACAAAGTTGGCTCATCTCACCTGGACTGCTAGGCTGTGCCATGTATCTAAGGTATAAATATCAATAGAACTAGGAGGCAACAGACACAGCCAGCAATGTTGAGCCAGCCACTGGGTCTCCTAAGAAAGGTCTTCCTTTCAAATATGGTGCAAACAGTGGGACAAAGGTGAACCAATTCAACCGTGATACTCATTAGACACTGTGTTAGAAATGAACTATACACCTTGAGGAGTGGGGATCCAGAGGACAAAAACTGGGAGAAAACGGGTGGGGGGTGATACTTTCAAGAGAAATGTATTCATTACTTGACTTACGTAACTGTAACCCCTCTGTACCCCACCTTTACAATAAAATTTTAAGACAGAAAACAAATATGGTTCAGGGATAGCTGAGATAATGCTGTACGTGGAAGAGACCCACTAGAAAGCAAACAGGGTCTCGAACAGTCTTGAAATCCTACGTCCACCAAACTTTAGTCCTTCCTTTGTTTTTAAAGCCAATTAGCACCTGGTGTTTGTACCTGACAGATGATTGAGAAAACCATCATTCTCACCTTCCTCCCCCTGTTCACCACCCATTTTCTCTTTTGGTGTGTGCACAAACTAACTGTACTTAAACATATGTGCAGACAGGCACACACACACACACACACACACACACACACACACACACACACACTTGTACACACACACTTGGAGTCTATATCTGGAAAGTACATGTAGGGAAGTATCTGTCAGCGTGCATGTGTGAGTGTGCACACTCATGTTCACATGCATTTGATGTGTAGACCCCTAGAGGGTACTAATGAAAATGTGTGTGCTTTTGAAGCTAAATTAAGCAGTCAGAAACCATTTCCCACCTCGTAAGCACTCCCTTGAGCTACTATAGCATCTGCTGTGCAGAAGCAGCTGGCTACACACTTTTTACCTCCCAGGAAGTCACTTCCCAAAGGGCAGCTGAAGCAGGCAGGGCTGGGGCAGGCACCTCCCCTGAAATGCTGCAAACAGAATTCCTATGGCTTCTGCTTCATACCACTCATACCACAGGACCGCATTCAAGGTCCCGTGCAGTTTGGTCTACACTGAACTTTGCTTCTTCCTCCACTCCTACAACAAAAATAATTTATTCATTCAGCTTCCACTACCCATGCTCAGAGGGAAGAGAAGAATCACGTGGACCACACCCAGAATCTCAGGCTACATTAAGAGCCAGCACTAACCTCTGCACCCAGAAAGGTGCCAAGAAGCATCCAGGAAAATCTCCCTGGTTCCCAACACACACTGAATTCCCCATACAAACACCTTAACCTCTCCCAGCTCTCCCAAAAAATTTCACCCCAGTTTCTTCTTTCTTTTCTTCTATTTTGAAAATTGGCACTGCAGTAAAATGTTATCTATCTTCTCCTTACTTAGAAAAATCCACCACTTTCTCCAACACGGGCTATGTGGGAAAACTAACCAATTTAAAACCAGTAAGACAGCAGCTATCCCCACCCCAACTACCTCGTCCACATTATCAAAGTAGTATTTAACAAGAAAATGTGCCAGACAAGGACTAAGTGTTACCTTCACGAAATTCCACTAGTAGGTCTGCAGTACCAATGAGGAAATGATAGGAGAGACGAGGAGACTGACTTTGTCAGGACACACACCTGGCAAGATGTAGGACCAGACTGCTTTGGTTTCAGTGTCAAACTACGTACAAGAACACGACATTTTTCAAATAAAGAATCCAGTCTTTGTGAGTTAATTCATTAGTGATCCTGGAGAGGAAATGCTATGTTCAAGCTCTCTAGGGGGTCAAGTATAACTCCCAACTCCTTACAACTAGTCTGCACACAGTAATCTCTTTTCAGAAGGAATAGTACAGAAAAGAGAACAAATACAGTAGAGAAATCTAACACAGGCTGACTCAAATTGGATGATCAAGGTCAATACCAAGAGATATAAACTGTGTGAATAGCAAATGCCTTTGATATGGCATGATGAAAAGGGCACTAGCTGTGCTATCTTCTACCCCCAAAATCTAGAACCTCAGACTGGTTGTTGGAAATCCAATGACCCTCCATTGTCAGAAAATGAATAGACACACAAGAAATATAGGAGATTTCATCAAGGCATTTTATTCCTGTACAGAAGGTGGGAGGGGGGATGTTTTCAGCTCTCCCCAGAGGTAAGCAAGCACACTGAACGGGATGGTCTGCTCCATTTTTATCCTATCACAAGGGGTGACATTTGTGCTTTCTCCTTGTTGCTAAGGAGTCAGGCTCACATTTTTTTTTTACAATTGGTTACCAGGGTGATGAGGTAATATGAAGAAGTTAACCATCAGTGAAAGGTCTCTACTGGTGGGGGAAGGGGGAAGATCATCATGACTGGCTAGAAATGGGTAGGAACAGGGCTGGATATGGAGCTAGGAAGTTATAGTTGGAACAGATTAGTAAAGTCAGTGTAAAGTTCCCACTCAAATCAGGAGTCTAATTGTTAACTCCACTAGTAAGGACTCAAACAACACAGATGATAGTTACAACTGAAATCAAAGAAGCAAATAATTCCAGGAAATAACAGTACCAGGAACAATACAGAATGGTTACAAGATGGAGACATTTTAGTTTGACAGAAATGATTTTTCCCCAATAATAGTTATGAAGATAACATCCAAATGAAAGAGCAGTCTGCAAAAACATTGGCCCAGTATGACTCAAAATTGTTGAAGTATCAACAATTCCCATCTGGGAAAATATCCTAGTCCAGAAGAACCTAACATGATTAGATAGTAGACACATAGTATCCCTTGCTTGTAAACCCAGCTATTCAAGAGGCAGAGATCCATAGGATTGTGGTTGGTTTGATGACAACTCAGGGGGAAAAAGTGAACAAGATACCATATCTCAATCAATAAGCTGGGTGTGGTGGTACATATATATGCCTATAAGTCCAGCAAACTGAGGGGCATGGATAGGAGGATATTGGGAACAAGTCATCCTGGAACAAAAATTTGAGATCTCATCTTAAAAAAAAAAAAAATTGAACCACAAAAAGGATCAAGAACCAAGTGGTAGAGCACCTGCCTAGCAAGTAGGAGGCCCTGAGTACCTCAAACCCCAGTACCATCACAGATAGAGAGGAACAAGAGACAGAGAGAATGTTAACTAAATATTAAATGTAACATGTCCTATATGGAATTGGGAAACAATAAAGAGTATTAGGTTGAAACCTAAGGAGGTCAGGCACCAATGGCTCACGCCTGTAGTCTTAGCTTCTCAGGAGGCTGAGATCTGAGGAGGATCACGGTTCAAAGCCAGCCTAGGCAGCAAAGTCCTTGAGACTCTTACCTCCAATAAACTACCGGAAAACTGGAAATGGCGCTGTGGCTCAAGTGGTAGAGTGCTAACCTTGAGATGAAGAGCTGAGGGACAGTCCCCAAGCCCAGAGTTCAAGCCCCATGACTGATTCTAAAAACAAACAAACAAACAAACACCCTAAGGAAGTCTGACCAGTCAATCTTAATACCACTGCATCAAATTTTGGTTCTGTAGTTGCATTAAATGTACCAGACCAATATAATAATGAATGTTAACAATAGCTAAAACTGGACATGGGATGTCTGGGAATTCTATCCTCTACATGATTTTTGCACCAATATGAAAAGTCTAAAATAGCCAGTCTTTGTAATTTTACAGACGATGTCCCCAATGACTTCAGGAGAAAGACAAAATGCTTTCCAGTTCCCAGACCCAGGAAGGACAAGGAGTTTGCCAAAGACCAGAAGGCCGGCTCTGCACACTGGTAAACATACAAACCTTCATCAGGCTTCTAGTGCACTCCATTGTCCATCTCACTACCTGGTTACTAATTACTGTAAGGGCAAATTATGTACTTCACTAATCAAGCTTCTCCTTTACACTCCTGAGTTATTAGACTGGTTGCTGTGATAGCAGATATTTACAAACAAGAAGAACACACTTTCATCAAAGTTCCCTTCCAATGCAAAGGTTAAAAAATAAATAAATAAAAATATTCAAATCATTCAAAGTCCTAAAAGAAAATTCTAAAAAGATTAAATTAATTAAAAAAAAATATGAACCATATCACCACTATGCAAGGGTGGTAAATAACAGGCTTGTTAAAATTCAAGGCAACTTTGAGAAATTTTTATTCCTTCCTGGGAAATGTTCTGTATACAAGTCTCAAAGGACAAATGATGAGCTGCAAATGATTTCAACCAGCATTACACTGAAAAAGTAATTTCATGCCTGATACTATTTTCAACCCCCAAAGAGGCCTTCTTAACCTACTCAGAGAATTAACTCCATGTCCTTTTCCTGTCCCCCCACAATATTTAGTTGTAACATTTATGGGGGCTAGAGTGGGGATCGTGAAATGTTGAGTCAGCATAGTGGCATTTACAATTACAATGGGATCCTCTGCTTGTCACAATCAGAAATATTTCTTTCTATATCACAGCAAATAAATGATGACGCCCGATATTAAGCTGGCAAAGTTAATCTTTGCAGAAAAAAAAAGTTTCTTGCTAGAAAGGGAAGTCATGAAGTTATCCGAATGAAACGGCAGACAAGTGTGTCTTAAGAATGAACAAAAATACATGATTGGAGGGCATTCCAAATGTTACCACATGCTCAGATTCAAGAAACAGGTTCAAAACTCTGGCTTTTTGATCTTGTGCTGGAAAGGAAGTTCCACTGGCTCTATTTATCTGGACAGCGCCTCTCTCCTTCCCTCCCTCCCTCCCTCCCTCCACCCCCCCCTCTGTCTTTCTCCCTCTCTCTCTCCCCTATTCCTCTCCCCCCCCACCTCTCCTTGAGATAGGATCTCCTTCTATACTTATGTAGTGTCCCAAGCTGGCCTAGAAGAAGTCCCTACCCCCCTGTCTGAGCCTTCTGAGTGCTGGGATTACAAGCTTGTGCCACAATCCTACACTCTTCTCATGTATTTTCTCTTTCTTCCATTCCTTTGATTTTTTTCCCTCTCTCCTCTGGATACTGAAAGTCAGGCTGATGATCAAGTGGCCAGCAAGTAGAATCTTCTGGGTATTGTTAAAAAGACAGTTGTTGCACACCCCATCACTTCCATGGGTATTAAAGATTCTAACTGCCTACAGACACAGGGCTTGTTTTATAATGCTTGCAAACACATAGTTCAATAAGCTCTTAGTAATCCATGATAAAAGGAAAAAAAAAAAAAGAAAACCAAACAATCTGACTTAGAAAAGACAAAGGAAGGTTAATGGTTAGTGCCAACACTCAGTACTTATCCTGTGCTTCTCCTCCAGCTGAGGGGGCCGTTCTTTCTGATAGGGAGGGATGCCTGTGCCAAAATGTTCTTCTCCTTTGTTATTGAGAGAAGACAACATTTCTTACATGCCTAACACCAATACATACCGGCCCCTCTCACATTATTCATAAATTCCTTGATTAGGAGACTCACCCACTTTTAGTGATGTTCAAATGTTAAATATAAAGGCAATTTCAAACATGACTCAATGAAACTTACATTCTCAGTTCAGAGGTGTTAGCATGTGTAGAAAAAAACACTCTCAGAGCCAGTGAAATGTGCTATCATGCTTCAGCCTCCAAGGAAATGAAGGATACAGTGCAACTTCCGGTTTTCACAAATGATGGAAAGAAGGCTCAATGAGCTGATGATGAGGGACACACAGTTCAGCCCTACCTACCTTTGAGGAAGGTGGAGAACCTGTAAGAGCTAGGTGTTAGTGGCTAAGATCTGAAAGAAACATGTTCAAAGCCAGTTGAAGCAGGAAAATCCATGAGATTCACTCTTACCTCTAATTAACTGGCAAAAAGAAAAAAAAAAAAAACATAAGTTGAGCTATGGCTAAAGTAGTAGAGCACCAACCTTAAGCAAAAAACAAAGTGAGAGAATAAGACCCTGAGTTCAAGCCCTAATAATGAGTACAAGGAAACAAACAAACAAACACATTTAAGAACCTGTTAGGTAAAACAGGAAATACTCCAGTACCTTTCCTACATTCCTCCACTCCATCTCTTATCTCTAACTATGTCAAGTTGGATCCACAAACTAAACTCTTTCACTTGGGAGAGAAGAGATGAGACCAATGATTTATTAACACACACAGAGTAAGCCAGTAATTGATATTCCGTCTCTAAATCCTTCTGGGCACTTACATGCCACCAGGCCCAGGGTTGAGTCAGAAAAGACCGTCAAGAAACAAACAAAATCATTGCTTCTATGTCTGAGAAGTGAAGAGAAATAAGAAATAAGAAACAACATGAAGAAGGGGGCATAGAAAAATCAAGCATCTTGGGAGAGGCCACATGTAAAAATTTACTCGCCTGCATGTCATCTGTGATCTAAAGAGAAAAAAGAAAAGAAAGGAAGCAAACAGAGAAAATGATCAACAATGCCCAAAGATCTAGGCCCCAAATACAAAGAAGCAACAACCCCTGCAGCTCCCAGGACACCCTCTGACTCCCCCTCACCTTGACTACAGTGCTCTCTCTGAAGGCTGTGCTCTTTCTAGCCCTTCCTAAGCAGCTTCGATTGCCTCATGGAACTAAATCTGCCCATTCTAGACCTTCTAAGAAGCAACTATCAGTTCTCTGGACTGCTGAATTTAAGGACTCCTCTTCAATAACCCCAAGGTCATAATCTTGATTTATTACAAG
Source organism: Dipodomys merriami (assembly GCF_024711535.1). Classification (NCBI taxonomy): domain Eukaryota; kingdom Metazoa; phylum Chordata; class Mammalia; order Rodentia; family Heteromyidae; genus Dipodomys; species Dipodomys merriami. The sequence continues at coordinate 20,116,584 of NW_027202604.1, read as the reverse complement.
CTGTCTTTTGTTTTGAGTCAAGTAAGAAGAAAAGGTACCAATAATCTTTGCTCTGGGACAGATCTCTACCATCTTCTACCTCTGCAATGAAAATTTAAAGGAAGTACAGCAAACCTACCAGTTATCTGCATTGTAGACTATTGGATTAACAAGGCCCATCACCAGCCTCCAGGGTCATCTGTCTCTTTAATCTTGCTCAATGGTTAACATTTGGGAAGCCCTCCCTTGTCTCCCAGACATATTATTTTCTAGTTATAAGCTATGAGGACATCCCTTCTCCTCATTAAATTTAATGTGAGGATTATTAAAGGGAATTTGCTAATATTAATGCCCACTTTCAACTTGAGGGCCTGAGCCACAAATTTTTCTTCATTTTTTGGCTTGTGGAGAGCAGCCCAAGGATGCAATCTGAATAAAGTTAAGGAAATTCAATCATTTAATATATCATTTAAGACAGAAGTAGTGATGCATTATCTACACAAAGATATGATTGCACTCCAAGCCATAATGAACTTTCACCGTCCAAGGGCCACATGCTAATGGAGGCAGAGGCATGGTATATATAAAGTTCTACAGTATAACAGGAATCGATAGCCTTAAAAATAACAACTGCTGATATTTACTGACCACTTACCAGCCAGGCATCTACATTCTCTCATTTAACCTCTGAACACTTAAAGAGATACTGTTCCCATCTACTTTTACAGCTGGGAAGGAAAAAAAAAAAAACTTAAGATTTAGTGATGCTACTTCTTCCTGACCTTCACAGCCCGGACTCTTAAAAGCCCTTTACTATAATAAAGCATTGCAAGAGGCCAAGTCCATGAACAATAACCTCAAACCAGGACAGCAGAAATGCCAGCCCTATTCCTTATTACTCCTTTGACCCTAGGAAAGCTATCCCAATGGACTCTAAGCCTTAGTTCCCTCATCTGTAATTAGGGAAATCACAAGGAACAAAATCCAGCATTGACTGAAGGACTGAAGAAATACCTGGGAGATGCGTTTGATGACACATTCCTGATAACTCAACATTCTAGAGGCTGAAATGGAAGGACTTCAGGCTCGAGGTCAGCCTAGGCTACACAGGGAGACCTTGTCTCAAAAAATAAAAACTAAAAATAAAGGCATGAGCCAGATGTCAGTGGCTCATGCCTGTAATCCCAGGTACTCAGGAGGATGAGATCTGAGAATGACAATAAATAGAAGCCAGCCTGGGCAGAAAATCTAAGAGGAACTCTTTATCTCCAATTAGCCACCAAAATGCCAGAAGTGGAGTGGTGACTCCAGGGGTAGAATGCTAGGCTTGAGCAAAAAAAAAAGCTTAATAATAGAACTCAGGCTCTGAATTCAAACCTCAGGACCAGCACAAAATAAAATAAAGTAAGGATTTAAACAAAAAAGCATCTTCTTATCCTAAACATTAAAAGATAAAATAAAATAAAGCAAAACAGAATAAGTAACTATCACTGCTAGCTCCTCAGGAGGCTGAGATATAAGCATTGTAGTTCAAAGCCAGGCGACACAGGAAAGTCTATGACACCCCTACCTCTAAATAACCACCAAAAAGCAGAAAGTGGAGTGACAGTTCAAGTGGTAGAGTGCTAGCCTTAAGGGAAAAAGCTTAGGGACAGCAGCCAGACCAGGCCCCGAGTTCAAGTCCTAGTAATGGCAGGTGCGTGGGCGCAAGCGAGCACACACACACACACACACACACACACACACAATAAATAAATAAATGAATGAATGAATGGCTTGAAACAGGGTCTGGGATTTACTAAATATGCAATAATTTGTGTTAACTAATAACATAACTGCCACTACTACCAAAAAGGAGAAGTCCAAATACCACAATTAATAAAAGATGAACAAGAAACTGGCAAGTGTAGAACAACTCTCCTACCCCCAACATTCTTTCCCTCTCCATCACTGTCTCCTTCTCTGTCTCTATTGTCCACTGTCTACTCTCCCCAAGAAAGTCCCAGTCAACTCTAAGATGTGTTTCTCATGGTTGAAAACCAATTCAGGGGAATAAAAACACTTGTTCCTTAAACATGCTTCCTTACTCCTGAAGAATTTTTCAGTATAACTTGATGCATTTCCCCATCTTTCCAGAGTACACAACCTGTAGATTATGGTTAAAATGCATAAAAGAAGGAACAGTCCGTGTGTTAAAGACATTTGCATATTCAACTTGTAAGCAGCAATCTGCTCTGGTATAAGCAAAACATGCTATCACTGACGTCTTGTATTTCAATTTTCTTTACACCAAAACAACAAAATATTTAAACATTTAACATCTGCTCAAAGACCTAAGAGATGAAAGATTGCAGAACACATAGGCGGAATGTTGACTAAGGGAAAAGTCAAATTACGTGGGGGCCAGATTTCTCAAAGCCTGACCTCTTATGTCAGAAAAGGAGAGCCAAATTGCCAGGAAATGTATGGAGGGAAAACTGAAACCATAAACAATCTGAGAATGTTTAAACAAACAGATGGCAATCGAAAAATAAAGACAAGAAGAAATTTTTAAATAATAATAATTCAAACACATTCTTAAAAAAAAAAAGCCCAAACCCAAATCCTAATACCTAATCATAACAAATTCTGATTTTAAAGGGGAAAATAGATGTGGGAATGAAGATAGGGCAAGTAATGGAGAAGAAAAGATTTTGATAAGACTATTAGTGAGAAATGGTCTTTAGTGCTGAAACAATGAAGTAATGAGGTAAGCTTGTGTAACTTTCCACATTAAGCAAGTGAAGCAGTCTGCAACGTTATCCGACTCCTGAGATGTCGCCTCCAAAGCAAGTTATCATTCTCCAACTTGGCAAAAAAAAACTTCACGCCATGGTTATAACTGAATAAGGGGAGAGCCAGGAACCAGTGGCTCATACCTCTAATCCCTAGCTATTGGGAGGCTGAGAACTAGAGGATCACAGTTCCCAAACAACCCAGGCAGGAAAGCTTCAAGACATTTCTCAACCCATAGCTGAGCAGAGTGGCATGAACTTGTCATGTTAAACTACTTGGTAGGCTACTTGGTAGGAGGGTTCAGGTTCTCGGCCAGCACAGACAGAAGTTCCTAAGACTCATCTGTGTTCCCAGCAATCACTGCAAGCCTAAAAGGTGAATCACATTTCAGGTAGACTTAAAATTAACCAGTGAAAAGAAAGTCTCAGTGTTCAAATCCAAATAGAGACAGAGACAGAGACAGAGACAGAGAGAGAGAGAGAGAGAGAGAGAGAGAGAGAGAGAGAGAGAGAGAGAGAGAGACAGAGAGACAGAGAGAAAGAGAGACAGAGAGACAGAGAGACAGAGAGACAGAGAGACAGAGACAGAGAGAGAGATAGAGAGACAGAGAGACAGAGACAGAGAGAAAGAGAGACAGAGACAGAGACAGAGAGAGATAGAGAGAGTCATAGAGAAAGAGACAGAGAGAGACAGAGACAGTACAGAGGCAGAAGACAGAGACAGATAGAGACAGAGAAACACAGAACTGGAAAATGGATGATTCTGTTTCTTTTTCTCAACCTAGACAAACCTGGAGTGCTGTTTCTTTTAGCTAAAAGGAAGCTAGCAAGCAATGGTGGAAGTGGCTAGACACGACAAATGAACCACATCCAGGAAATGGCATCTAGACACTTAAGTCTGTTTGTAGGCTAGAGTTTTGTGCTAGTCATAGAACTTTTTAGTCATTATTGTTGTTGTTGGTCATGGGCCTTGAATTTGGGGCTTGGGCACTGTCTCTGTGCATTTTTTTAAATCAAGGCTAACGCACTACCATTTGAGCTACAGCTCCACTTCCAGTTTTTTTTTTGGTGGTTAATTGGAAATAAGAGTCTCATGGGCTTTCCTGCCCAGGCTGGTTTTGAACTATAATCCTCAGATCTCAACCTCCTGACTAGCTAGGATTGTAGGCAGGAGCCTATAATTATAGGCAGGAGGTTGGTTACACTATTATTCTTTTAATCAAGGGCACTTTATTTCTACTTCCCTAGTATTTGACTTGGCCCTCTTTTAAGTGAAAAACTTATGTTTATGAGGAAACTAGTAAACTAGAGAATGCTTTGCTTGAGACACAAGGCCATTCTTGAAAGCACCAATGAGGAACTCACAAACAAACCTACATAACCTATCCTTTGATGTGAAAGGCATTAGGGGAGGTAAAGAGTAAGTTCTTGATCTGATCACTATTAAGAGTAGGACTGAGTAATCTGGGAAAATGATTGGCTGGACCCACAATGATTCTGAGGTAAATAGTTGAATATTCCTAGCCATTCAACCAACATTTTATATGCCAATAGAAGAAAATAGAAGCAGGAGGAAAAAAAAAGAAGAAGAAGAAGCACTTGCCAAGGAGAACTAAAAACTTAAGGAAAATATGACAAAGCACATAGCAACCTAAATTCCTGAGTTCACTGGTGGAAGGAGTCAAAAGCTGAGAGGAATGTAGTTTGGGCCAACAGGTGTCCACTAAGAACAACTTCAAGGGCCAAGTCAAGCCGGAAAGTCTTGTATAGGAAGAAAAAAGAGGAGCAGCCAGAGGTCCCTAGAATGCACTTTGATGACACTGAATGAACACAGATCGTTCACCGTCCCTGACATCACAGCCACACAAGTAGAACAAGGAGCTCCAACAAGAAAGGCATGAAGGTACAACAATTTAGCCTCTGGCTGACTATTCAGGACAATGCATTGAGTATGTACTTCTCTACCTCCCTCATGCCTTCTATCCTACAAATCACTAACAAAATCCAAAAAAGGGCAGATTCAAATAAATGCATGAATACATAATAACTCGGGAAACAAGAAAGTACCTTAAACTAGTAGAAAAGCTCTGTGGCCTGTACAAGAGTCATTAAGTAGCATAAATAATTTTATGAGAAAGAGAAGTCCTGGGTACCTGAAACTGGAATCCAACCTTGGGCTCAAAAAAATCTCAGAATCAGCATAGTTTTCTTCCCAAAAGTCTTCTGATGATAGTGAATCAAAGGCTGGAACTATGTGTCTCTAGGAACTCATCTTTGCCAGAAAAAGTAATTCTCCAGTCTCTGTGGGAAGAAGCCTGAATTACAAATGTAAGGTACAAGATATTCTAAGTACCCAAGGCAAATGTTGGTTTTGTTTTCCATTCCTACTGAGAAATAATAATATCTACTATCCTCAAAGCTTGGGATCTAACAACTCAGGATCAATTGTGTGTGTGTGTGTGTGTGTGTGTGTGTGCACGCACGCACGCGCATGTGTGTGTAGAAGTGAAATGAAAAGCAGAATCACATCACATTCCTTTCTTGTTTTATTAATAATTTATACAAATATCACAACCATTGATTGTACAATTGTGGCTTTAAAAGGATCAACAGTTTTATCTTCACACATTAAAAGGAAAAGGGAGATATTAATTTATAATTCATCTTAACCCAGAATTTCCTTGTAAATATATATACATTTTAAAAAAATCAGTTGGACATGCACACCTGCAATCACAGAACACAAGAGGCAGATGTGGGAAGATCAAGAGCTTGAGAGCAGCCTGGGTAACAGAGCAAAACACAATCATACACAGATAGATAATATCCAGGATTTACATATACTTTATGGTATTGATGTTTAATTACTTTCTAACAAATCAATTTCCTATTTATAATAGAAATGAAAGGCTCGTTCAGACATTTATTCCAAAATGAAAATAACCCAATCACTATGCAGAATTTCTGAAAACTATCAATAAAAATCAAAGAATCCAAAGAACTGTAGAGATAAAAAGAATTCTACAACTGAGAGGGTCTTGTGAGGCTTCAGTCAAGCTAATGGCGAGACCAAGGGCAAAAGAAATAGCTGCTGTAAAGATTCTCCTCTACTACTTCATCATGTGGATAGGTAAGGAGAGTCACATTTATAACCTCACATGTAAACTTAGCCAAAAGGTGAAAGAGTATTTTATGACTCTCTAACTCTACCAGCTCTAAAGAACTCAATATTGATGTTTGCACTAAAATAGCACATGGGCTGAGTTTTCTCATCAAGTTTGATTTTAATCCAATCCACTTTTTATTCAACTGCAGTCTTATAATTAGTAAGTGTGTGACACGGTAGTTATTAAGACAAGGTGGCTTTATGTAAACCCACTGCTAGAGGAAGGGAAACACAAAGTGGTAGGGAAGAACAGGACAAGCCTACTGGCCCAGCAGCATGTAACATGTGACAAGATTGTCTCAATAGCAAAAGAATCCAACTTCCAGTGTGAGATAGGAAGAGGTCAGTTACCTTAAGGTGTCCACTCATACCAGACCACCCCACTATGCTCAGGACAGCCTGTAAAACCATCACTACTCACTTATGTAGACACAAGTCACTTAACGCGGGGGTTACTTAGAAAAACCTGCAGAAAATGAACCTAAGTAATTGAATGTGAAGGAACTCAGAGTAGAAACTCCCCCCATGAGCAAAATAGGTTCCTTCTCAGCTTAGAGAATCCAGACTTTAAGCATTATCTTTACCTCCTCCCACTCACAATAGAGGCTACAATAACAACCACTCCATTCCAAACACAGTAGAATGTTATGATTAACTGCAAATAAATGTCAATTACCATAATCCAAAAGCTTGAAATTTCTGAGTCCTTTGCCCACTTCAAATAAAATACTTAAGCATAGACATTATGATCTTTATATCTATCAGTAGACAGAGAAAGAAATCCCCATGAAGTATTGAATACAAGGCAGGGGGGAGCAGCAAGAAGGAAGAATGCAGTGCTATTTTTGTCTTCCTCTGGGTTTCAGTAACATTTTATACTGAACTATAGTGGAGCAATTGTAACATGACATGTAAATGTGCATTTACATGTTGATCTACCCAACCAGTAGGAGGTTATGTAAGGGCAAGGACTGTGTCTTAATCATCTCTGTAGTGTACTAGTGCTCAGGAAATGCCTATTATTAAAAGAAAAAAGGTAAAAAATGTAATGAAAAAGTAATTCGAGAAAGTACCCAACCATGAAAAGGGACATACCCTTTAAGTGATAATTTGTCAGCCAAGATAGAGATTGAGTCTTGGAAAGAAAACCTTCGTATTAAAAACAAACACCACCAAATAACAGGTCAACAAATCATGACTGATGGGCCAAATCCAGAACTCTTGCTGTGAGTTCTTTCCAAATAAAGTTTTATTAGAAAACAGCCCTGAACAATTATGTAGGCATCAACTGTAGCTACTTTCATGGGATCATAAGCACTATCTAGCTTACAAAGCCAAGAGAGAGGGGAGGGGGAGGAGAGGAGGAGAGAAAGAGGAGGAAGAGGAAGAGGAGGAGGAGGAGAGAAAGAGGAGGAAGAGGAAGAGGAAGAGGAGGAGGAGGAGGAGGAGGAGGAGGAGGAGGAGGAGGAGGAGGAGGAGGAGGAGGAGGAGGAGGAGGAGGAGGAGGAGGAAGAGGAGGAGAGGGAGGGAGACAGAGACAGAGACAGAGAAAGAGAAAGAGAGAGACACAGAGACAGAGAAAGAAAGGAGGGAGGGAGGGAGGGAGGAAATCATTTACCACATTACTTTTTACAGAATAAGCTTGCAACTCCTGATCTACAACAAACTATATATACCTAGAATTCCAGCAATCTGTGACCATGAATTTAGAAGAGAAATTATATCTCTGTTTTTTTACAATCTCAAACTCAAGTTGTTGAATTTAACATTTAGCAACTATGAAGGTAGGAGAAACTAGGATACTGTTAGTCCTTGAGAATGCGTCACCATCAGAAATAACACACAACACAATTGCTGCGGGTATCTCAAAATGCCACAGGTACTCATGGCAACTTAATATTATGATAGCTGTTAATAGGTTTTTACTACCAATCACAAATTGTAATATTTAGAAACTATCTCAATAGAACTACTCCCTTCTATAATATTATATATCCACTGTTCCCATTAAAAACATATACTTTTAGATCTAGTAGTCCCCAGGAACTAAACCTCCTCTCTTTCTACTACCCAAGAGAGAAATATAAGTCTACTCTGATACTTGCAAGGCGCCATGCAGGGTACATTGATGCTCAAAAGAACAGTCTGAATTATGTAAATACTTCACTATTACAGCAGAACAGGGACAGAAATTGCTCAACATGGCCAATTTGGGGGTGGGAAAAGGGTAATACTAGAGCTTGAACCAAGGGCGGTGCTTTCCAGGCAGACACTCTATCACTGAGCCTCACCTCCAGCTTTATTTCCTGTGGTTTATTCTGATATAAGATCTTGTTAATTGCTCAAGGCCAACTTGAACCTCCACCCTCCGGTTAAAGCTTCCCACCTTAGTTCTGAGAGTGGGTGTGCATCATCATGCCCAGCTTCTTCTCTTGAGATGGGTTTTGGAGAACATTTTAGCATGACTGGCTTGAACTAGGATCCTACTGATCTCAGACACTATGTTGCTAGAATGACAAGTACATGACATTACCACACCTAGCTGTTGGTTGACATGTGACCTCTCAAACTTTTTACTCAGGCTGGCTTTGAGTTTTTATCCTCTTGATTTCTACCTCTTAAGTTTGTTAGGATGATATACATGAACCCACATGTCCAGTTGCAGGTCAATCAATACTGTAGTATTGTAGCAGGATAGGAACAGAAATCTCTACAATGGCCACTTTGGGGAAAAGTAGGGGGAATCTAGATTCGGTAGGCTCTAAAACACAGGATTACTGCCTTGATTATTTTAAATGTTGCAGTAGACCTTTCCTTTTACCCAGATAAACTTATATAAATGGGCAGTCACTCTTTCCCCTACACTGGAATCCATCCTCAAGAATCAAGATCCTTGGGGGATGGGTGTCCTAATTTCAACACTTTTAACAAGTTTGCACTGGGTAACAAAGTATCATGAAACTATCTTGGGCACTAGGGCCTACCTAAAAAGGTAATTCTCTTAATCAAGGTAAACAACTTTATAGCCCATCCAGCCAATAAACTTTCCTCTTAAGTTTTGAGAAACAAACTGAGTGAAACAATTCTGTGGAAACCACTGCAATCGAATGTCCATCATCCTAAACAAAAGGCTTTCAGAAAACCAGAGTGGACATTAAAGTTCTTGAGGAGGCGCATGGGAGACATTTAGGATCCACTGATTCAATGAGAAAGCCTGAGAAGCTAGCCAGAAAGGCCTAATCAATAAAATAGCAGTGTTTCTGTAAGTATCTGTGTTGACTGCTCACAGTGGGCCACACAGGCGCCAAATAGTGAACAGGAATAATACAATACAGAATCCTTCTTGTTTCAATCACTAGTGCAATAATACATCCAAAACACTGATCACAGCAGAGAGGGACTGTTTCCATCTCAGGTCCAAAAGATCCTTTCACCAAGTGGCAGGAAGGGAACCTACTGTGGACGTTTTCATGCTCCTGGAATCGTTCCAAAGTAGTTTTCCCTAACTACAACCAAACAGGAGCATAAAAGGTCCCTAGAGATTATTTACCCCCCACCATTCATTCATTCATACTATATATGTATGTGTATATGTAGGTATGCATGTATGTAGAGAGGCAGGTGGGCAGACAGTGGGGAAGCTAGCTTCTTCTATAATCCTATAAACCTATGGTTGACAGGGCTTAAAAGTTATTTTAGATGTAGTAGTTCCAAAACTCTAAATATCTCTCCAATACCTAAGACAGAAGGTGAGTCCCTGCTGTGCTACTTACAAGGCCCCATGTAATGCTTACTGATGCTCAAAAACATCATCTGAAATGGGTTGAATACTTCACTGTCGCAGCAAGGCAAAGGGCAGAAGTCATCCATGGGGATTTTGGAGACAGAAGAAGGAGCTGAAACTCAAAACATACAATTTAGGGGCTTTATTGGGGAGTTGTTTATTTGCCTGGTTGTTTATGCATATCTGTGTATATTCCTGTTACTGACATTTTAACAAGGCACTGCACTTGCTAGACAGGTGTTCAACTGTTTAAGTCATGCCCTCAGCACTGCATATAGTTCTTATAATGGAAAATAATAAAAGTCTCTGTTTTAACTCTACATTACAAAGCACTTTCAAGCAACTTAACAGATCACAAGCGCTTTAATTTTTTGTAATATCTATTAAAACTGAAACTACTTTATTCTAACAAATCTAGCAGAGAGACCTGGAAATTGTCAGTGGTAACTAAGAAAGAATTCAGAACACATCTGTTTGCACTCTGTCTGTTCAGCACCTTACGGTGAGCACAGCTTCAATTCCCAATGGAACATTTCAAAGACACAAGGGTAATTTTCCTCAGTCTTAGCATATTTGAAATCTACATGATCTAATCAGAGAATAATTACTTTAAAATGTATTAGCTCCAAAACTTGATAGACATGTCATCTCTGGTATTTAAAAAAAAAGAAAAAAAACATGAGATGTAGGTATAAAAATAGACAGACTGCCAAGATAAAAGTAGGCCTATTATCTAAAAATAATGTACTTTCTTGTTCCTGACACTGCTAATGATATAACCAGGCTTGAAATAGATTTCTTTACTCTGTCCTAACTCTTGACTCTCCAACCACCCTTGAATTCCTACCTGAATTCTAATCACCAGCCCAGACTTACCTTTCTTTTTTCCCCTCAAAGCTCTTTAAAGATAGCTCCTAACCACGTAACAATAAAATAACTCATCAATCACAAGTTATCACATCTACCCACAGTCAAATACCATACTAAACTGAATATGGTCATGTGGTTTCCATGCCATGAAGTGAGTCCAAGATATATGTGTGTTCTTTTCTCAAGTTAAAAAAAGCTACGAATAGTTATAGAAGAAGAAAAAGAACCAAATGAAATTTTCAGACACCAAAACGAAATACCAGTCGCCCAAGGCAAATCTTCCTATTTTAATTTCTAAATAACCACCATGACGCACACATCTGACACCGCCTACTCCACCCTCCTTCATATTACGGAGGAAACTATGAGAATCTTATATTTTTTATTCCACAGTGGATGCTTAGGAAAATGCGAGAGGTATAAATGATTTTTTAGATAACCTACATATGATGTTCACTTAAGGTGGCATTTATTTATAAAACCAATTAGTAGAGAGAAGAGGTGGTTATCTTGAGACCAGAGAAATTTGGGGAAGAAAAAGAAGGCAAAGTGTTGAGGAGAACTAGGTTTCTTAAGTGTGCGGAGAGAGAGAGAGAGAGAGAGAGAGAGAGAGAGAGAGAGAGAGAGAGAGAGAGAGAGAGAGAGAGAGAGAGAGAGAAACAGACCATTCACTAAAGTTGCATTATTATGGCCCTAAATATATTCAACCCTATGTAAAGGGATTAAATTCTTCCTTCTCAAAGCCACAGTTTACAAGAATGGTAGTCAAGAGCCAAGCAACATCTCAGAGCCTGGGCCCAAAAATAATGGCCCACATTGCTGAGTCTGTGGGCTAAATGGACATTTATCCAAGTGTCTCCACAGGAAGCTGTTTGAAAGAACAAAGATGTGCTGTTCAAGAGCACTGCCACTAGCTAGTAGGTGACAAAGCTCCTTTCTGTAGGTGATATTAAAATTTGAACTCATGTCTTACTCTTGCTAGACAGTAGGTTTACCAACAGAGGCACACCACCAGGCCTAATTTGTATGGGTTCTTGTCAAGCTAGGGTCTCTTTATCTGCCTCAACCAGCCTGGGATGCAATTCTCTTACATGTGTTTCCCATTGTCACTGTGCCTGTGCAACTGCACCCAACCATATGCTATCTATCCTGTAGCTAGAATAATAGATGTGGCCAATCACACCCAGCCACTAATTAAAGTCAAGTCTCATGAACTTTTCAAGCTCAAGCTGGCCTTGAGGATCAATCCTCCCATTTCCATTTCCCATGAAGTAGATTACAAGTATGAGCCCTGAGTGTAAAGATTTTATATATACATATATATACACACATATATATACATATATACATAGATATTCTAAGATTTGTCCATGTAAGTTCAACCATGCTTTCACTTTAATGCACAAACTTTTTACACTTCCCACTTCATTTTTCTCTCCCAAGGACATCTACTTATCAAATATGCACTATCACTTTAAGCCAGATCTACACCAGCAGAACAGAGCAAGACTGATACAAATTATAAAGCTAACTAACACCAAAAAATCTGCTGTTACCAGTAACGTGCAGCTAATGAAGGTCTAAGGATGTGGGAAGGACTTTAATTAGCCTGAATTATCAGGATAATTACATTGATTTTTGCTAAAGTAAATCCATTCTTAATTGGTGAAACTAATTGTATAAATATATATCTCACTGAAATGTTCTAGATTTTTCAAACCAAAGGGTTTTCCGTTTAATTTTCCTAGGTAAGTGCTAAATTGCACACTTCATTTTACCTTTGTATAAATAAACCCCTGGAGTGGACAGGGCTTAAAAAAGACACGTATCTCTCCTGAATTGTCCTCTGTCTAATTGCATCATTCTCAAACCAAATACACTGGGGGTTAACATGTAGAACCTATACTTAATTCATAAACACGCCTTGGAAAAATGGTTAGCAGCTGCCTGTTAGAGGCAGAGCCATGAAAATTTCTGTAGCATTCCTGCATGTAATTAGCCTCTCTTTCTCTCCTAAGCTATTTATAAATGCATAAATATACCTGCGCTCTACGTAACGATGACAGGCAGTGACAACATATTGATATACAGTGCCACTTTGTCGTTGGAAATGAATATTTCATTAGCTGAGTTATCACTCCTGGGTTACGACCTTCAACTCTCTAATTTTAAATTCATCCGTTTTCACACTATTAAGCTGTTCTTGAGCACACCACAGAAATTACAGATGTAGAGGTAAATTTTCCAAGATAATTTTTAATTCCAAAAAAAGGTCAAGGAGATGCATACTAAATTCTTGAAAAGAATTGTATCTCATAATGAGAGCAAATGAATCATTTTGCTTGTTAATGATATTTGCTTCTACGTGTGAAAATGGAAAGGCAAAAGAAACAGATCAAAGCCACAGAAAGACATTATCAGGCACCTAATTCACTGGGGCATGCATTAGAAACTTAGAAAGGAAGAACTACCCGTAAGACTTGCTATATAGCCCCAGCACATCCCTCTCCAAAGATCACAGAGACAGAGATAACAGCTTTCACTCAACCACTTTTCTCCATCCCTAGGATCAGCCAGTAATAAACTCCATCATGTCATAAAGTATCTCTATCTCCCCTTCACCACCATCCTTAAATTAAAAACATCTCCTGCAGAATCAAAAGCATTTTCTTATTATCACATACATGATGAGAGATCATCATCTGGGAAACATGGAACAGTTGACTGAAAGATGCTTCTTGCCCAGTTGGGCATTCCCTACTCATCCATGAGCCACACCCTCAGCTGTGCAATTCATGGTGAGTCATGTGGTGCTATTCAGATCACTGCTAAGCATGAAGAACATGTTCTGCTCGTTTCATCCACCACGGTCCTCTTCAAAAACTGTGATGCAGTTTCCAGCTCATCAGACACTCAACTGACTTAACTGTATGCAAGTCTTGCTTCTGTGGATTTTTTTTTTCCTGTTCAACTTCTTAAAATCCAGCGCTCTTCAGAAGGTGTTGTTCAATAAATTCTCTGTTGGTCATCTCAGTTAATTCTAAATCTCTGTCCCAGCCCAATCTTCATGGTCAAGTAGCCAATGACTAAGCTAGACCTTGCACCTCTAATTTGTAACCCACCAACTGCATGGATCCCTCCCATGGCTCTCTATTTCAAAGGGCAAAGCGTAGTACAAAGACTCTCTGTGATGAGGGTCCTGATTGACAACTCAAGCTCATCTTTCTCTATCACCTGCCCACTGGATTCTTCTAGGATTCAGTCTTCCCTGTGAATGACAGTGTGAGGTAAGGCCAGTTCTGGTCTCCATTTTTTTGCTCGGTCTTTTTAATTGACAGCCAAGATGCTGCCACCTGCCCCAATGAAATGCCAATCTCCACCTTCAATATACATTGTTCTCAACCCTCCTCTCGTGGGACAATTTCATCCCCAATACATGTCAGCAACCTTCTCAGTCCACCAAGCCACACCTCAGTTTAAGGATCCCATTGGGGTTTTACGCTATGCATTTCCCTACTATCACGGTTATATCATGATGATGTTTTATGACTTGTCATCTGTGTACCTCATCCTTTAAGGGCTTGTTAGGTGCTTTAAGTATACCCAGGAGGGTACCTGGCACAAAGCAGATAAACAAATAAATATACTTTAAGAGGTACATTACAAAACCACCATACTCAAGTGATTAAGGAAGACAAAGCAAATGTGGCATAAAACCTTCTATTTTAAACATCACATCAGCAAGGAAAAGGTCTAACTCAAGTAGGTTAACCAAGATACATCCTCCTCATCAATCTCCTCTGGCCCTTATCTCATTAGAACACTACGCCTCGGTTAACAACATCAGTAATTCGCCTCCTAAAAATGCTACCATTTCTGGGTCACTCAACTTGCTTGTTAGCTGCGCACCAAACTACTTTGTTCACATCACTCTTAAATCAACAACTGGTGAAAAAATGTGTTCAGCCATTTCTCTCTATCTCAACACGTAATACCAACTAAGTTTTGTGATGGCTGGGTTCATCAGCCTGACTTAATGGTTCATACTCAATTTACTGACTGATTTAACACATGACTAAATTGATGAATAAAGCATCTTCATCTATTATTAAATTAGCACTGATTGGTTTGTCAAACCGTCCAAGTGATTCTCTGAAAAATAAACAATACCTGGCATTGCAGAGATGGTGGACAAGACAGATATACTTAAGACCAGCTTTAGCTCAAGTTTTAATAGAAGTCAACAGAATGGAAACTCAAAGAATTTTTTCCATTGGCTGTGAAGGTCTTAAAATGTCAAAAGACAAAAGAAGGTGTTCAGTAATGTCACAGAGAGACAAAACAAAGGACCTATTCACTGCAGCACTTTGCTTAATGCTAGGACAGTACTCATTCAAAGAGGTAGGATATCTCAGTCTGAGGAGAAGCAGATTTAGATGTTGCTTATTAAGAAAAATAGGAGTACTTAAGTAATAAATCCTCTTACTTCAGAAACTTACACAAATAGATACTGTTGTGCTTTGGGGGAAAAGCCAATCATGATCATGAACCAAATTTTATACAGGTCAGGATGTGGAAAAAGAGATTACTTCAAATTCATTGGTCGACATGACAAGGGTTTTCCCTGTGAGTTTTAGAATGACCATTCAAACAACAGCCAAACTAAGGGTAGTTTTTACCTACTATTAAGTTGTATAATTAAAAAAAAAAGGTTAAACACATGTACACAAACATCTATTAAAGTTTTATCACAAAAGCATATATATGTGTATAACTAAAAATTACTTTCTATGAAATAATATGTACATTCCCTGGCTGTTCTGCTAAGGTTTATTGACTTAGGAGGTTGGTCTGTTTTTATGAAATGGGATGTCTCCCTAGGTAGACCAGAATGGTCTTGAACACACAATGCTCCTGGCCTTGGTCTCCCTAAGGGTCAGAGGTTGCAAATGTGTGCACTGCCAAGGCCAGCTCTGAGACCGAAAGAGGGAAGGAATCAAATAGCTAATTCCCTATTAGAGCTCTATGCAGACCTCCTCCAACAGGGGGCGTCAATAAGGCTGTTTCTACCCAAGTACTTCTAGCCATGTGTTCCTCAACTGTTTGGCAGACACTCTGAGTCATCTGAAATTAGCTAACATAACTAACAAGACTGGAGTCAGATACTCCAAGAACTACATAATTACCAAAAATTCCTCCCATTCCCTCTGGAGGCACGTTCAGGGAGAGCTCTGAGCTCATGGATGTTTTGGTTAACAAAATCCCATTAACTTATAATAGCACACTGTCGAGTAGATGACCCTCTAAAACAAAAAGGATGGACACAGGCTCACATTTTAATTCGGTACATCTTTTATCTTCATATTTAAAGCTAATTGGTAGTAATACCTAAGAATTAAGTTTTTTTCAAACAGTTAATGAACTGAAAACAAATTCTTAAATCATGGATGCAAAACTCAACTGTCCCAAGGGGCCTGGCAGAGAATAGCAACAGCAGAGTTCAAGATATTTCTGAAACAGTGGGAACTAAATAGAAGGAGGTGCTGCAGGCATTCAGCCCTGTTGCTGAATGCCTTCCCAC
This sequence comes from Dipodomys merriami, assembly GCF_024711535.1. Lineage (NCBI taxonomy): Eukaryota > Metazoa > Chordata > Mammalia > Rodentia > Heteromyidae > Dipodomys > Dipodomys merriami. The sequence continues at coordinate 20,100,430 of NW_027202604.1, read as the reverse complement.
TGCTGGCTTCTCCTGTATCATTTTAAAGATGTGCAATATGAGTCTAATGAAAGGAAAATATTAATATTTGGCACTTCAGATTCAAATTATCCATTTCTAAATATTGGAAACCATTTCCAAGACAGTGAGAACACTAGGAACCCAAAATATATGTAAACCAAAGCAGCCTAAACTTATAGAAAAATCCATTTTGCCAGTGATTACATTTCATACAAAGGTCTCAGAAGCTTCATCTACCATTCTCAAACATATCCACCTCTCTCCCAATCAAACTTCAGCCATTTTCAGCTTTGTAATATGATCCTTAGCAAGAAACAACAGACAATGACTAAATGGTGGATTATACTTTTTTTTTTGGTCAGTTGTGGGGCCTGAACTCTGGGCCTGGGTGCTGTCTCCCTCAGCTCTTCAGCTCAAGGTTAGTGCTCTACCACTTGAGCACAGCACCACTTCTGGCTTTTTCTGCTTATGTGGTGCTGAGGAATTGAACCCAGGGCCTCAGGCATGCAAGGCAAGCGCTCTACCACTGAGCCACCTTCCCAGCACAGATTATAGTTTTTATAAAGTAACTCTGACGTTGTTTTATTCAGAGAAACCCATTTAGGCTCCACATCTAACCTCCATGTCTAGCTATAATAAATCTTTGTATCCATGAAGTTCTTGTATCAACTTTTCTTAAGGCAGAGTGTTTCAACCTGGAATTCCGCCACACCCCCACACACATACACTCACAGATAAGGCCTTAAAATAGAAATTTAAGTCCCAGTAATTTAATTGGGAAATAGTCCATGAAACAATGAGTGTCCAAGACAAGTTAGAAAAATGAAATAGCCCACTCTGATCAGAGATGGGCTCATAACTACTTCACTAGGGAGAAAGAGCCCCCTTCTCTCTTCTGGAATGACAGATGCAGTTTCCTGTGGTCTCAGAAGCCAAAAAGATGAGCAGCAGCCTAACAACCCAGGAAAATACGTATGTGTTTGGAAATGAAGAGAAAACATGGGTAGGGCACCAATGTCATCTGTGTCCCCTGAATTCTTGGTACACTCTACACCAAGCGAAAGCTAAAAGGAAGAGAAGTTAGAAAACCAACCCTCCGATGCCTAGGTCTGGTGAATTATCTACTCCAGTTAGAACACTCCCACCCACAAAAGAGCATTTACATAACCTCCATCTCTCAATTCCTCCTGTCTGTATCATTGCTAGCAGGAGGGCTGTGAAAATCGGCTCAACCTTGGGAGGTATTTTTGGTCTCCACTCTCCAAGGACAAGTCAACTGTGATGTACAGTGCCAAGCACTAGGCCTTCAGACCCCAACATGGGCATCTGTAATTAGAAAGGCAATTAGGAGCAATCACATTCTTCTGGCCAATTACTGCCTCTCACAGGGAGGCTCACTCTTAAAATTAGACCTGAAGTCAAAACCTACTTGTGCAGCATTATCTCCTCCACTCTTGTCTCTCCAAGGATTCATCAGAAGTTCCTCCAGTTTACTTAGCTTTAAGCACTCCCTGGAGAATGCAGAGCACTGTGCAGTTTCTTAATGGATTTTAATCTATGACCCAAATGAGGGTATCCCAAAATAGCAATGGGACTGACCAGAAGAACTTCTAGGATGTAGACTAAAAGTTTTATAGACTTTTCTCCCTGAGAGTATACGTGTGTGTGTGTGTGCGCGCGCGCGTGCGCGAGTGCATGTGTCTGTCTGTCTCTCTGTCTGTCTGTGTCTTCTGGAAGGAAACATAAACACTGCTACTCACTTCAGTGATCATTAACCAATGCTAAGATTTTATGCACCAGAACACATTCTAGGAGAACCAGATTATACAGCATTTTATCACTTACTCCTTTGCTCACTCCTTCCTTCCTTCCTATCCTCCCTCCTTGTAAGAACTCACCTATTCCTTTTTCCCTCATTCTGTCTCCCTCACTTACCTTCCGACAGTGCTAAAACAATCAATGTGCTCTCCTCATGATTCAATTTTGGTCCTTCGTCATTCTTCTTGCTTGGAATTCTTTCCAAGGGTCCCAGATAACTGGGGAACCTTGCTGGGTGTCGCCTAAAATATACCCCTACTGTGTTTACCTATGGCAACTCAATTCGCATCCTTCATGGTGATAGTAGAGGCCCACTATGGTATTTTTCACACTGGAGAGAAGACACAGTGTCATGAACCAGGGCACCAAGAGTCTGCTGTAAGACTGAGTAAATAAGTTTCCTATGTACCTTCCATGTAGCAGGTCGTAAATTAGGCACATAAGCTAAATCCAGGTGGTGTTTGACGCACTAAGCTTTTAACAATGTCAGGGTTGAAAGTCGAAGAATTGTGCAATGTAATAGGACTTCAAAGCTGTCTTTTATAAGAGACCTACTTTTACAAGGGACTTTCTTAAGAACAAAGATACCTTAACAGGTCCCTTGATTACCATCTGCCATCTTTCACAAATGGAAAAACAAATCTAAAGCTACTCTAAGACACATACCATCGGCAATAAAATACGGTCATCTCAAGTGACCATCCTGTGATACCTTCTTGGCCTGGCCTACCTGGGCCTGACCCTTAGCTCTAAGGTTTGGGCTGTAAACAATCCTGGCTTCAAACTACTCTCCTTCTAGGTTTCCCTAGTCTCCTCCTGGCTGTGAGAGCATCACATTTACTCCTCCTGGCTGTGAGAGCATCACATTTACTCCTCTGCATTCAAGAGTGCTGAGATCTTCAGTCCTTCAAAAGTACTGTAATACATTTCCCCCAGTCCTCAAAGGAACTAAGGCGTCTTCATATCCCCAATGTTTTGGCAATGCCTTTGTTCCCAAACGTGCTTCATAAAGATGACTTAAAAAAAAGAAAAAACTCAGTTTAAAGCAGCAGAGACTCTGTCATGCATTCTCTCAGGGCCACATGGCAAAAGTCAATCAAACTAAATTCAGTTCCTCAGAAACAGTATCCATATTTCAGATCCTCAGTGGTGACACATGGATGCTGGCTACTGTGTTAGGCACCACAGAATAGATCATCTCCATCATCAGAAAGACTTCTATTGGGCTGTGCCGGTATAGACATTCATGAAATAAAGCTACCAACTAAACCCTTCATTATGTATTGACCAAAAACGAAAGGAAATGTTACGCCTGATGTCTGCCAGCAACACTAATTCAATAAAACACTTTAAATATTTATCTAAGAACTTTTCTTTGTGAGGTACCAGATTAGGCCCAGTGGAAACACAAATGAATTAGACTTGAACTTTAACCCTCAAGGATTGTTCAAGCCTGAGTGTCAAACACAGTCAAAGATAGGTAGACTCCATGCAAAAATAATCATTAAGGAGAGCAAGGCAGGCATGAGTTAATTCATTCAAATGGAAGAATGAAGTGAAATTTAAATTCTAGCAACATTTAGGCAAAGATGTGGTTTCTGTGATACTCCTCAAAGACAGGGAGAATTTTAGTAAACAACAAAGAACCATTCCTGATTCAAAATGCATAGAAATTAAAATGCAGCTGCAGGAAAAATTGAGAATGTTCGAGAATGACAAATGTTTTTTGTGGTAGTAACTAGGAGAAAGAGTGTGGCAAGATGCAAAGCTGCAAATCATCACAACCAGAGTCTCCAGAACCCCGAGGCTCCAATTAAAGGGACAGAGTCTATGGAGTACGGAGCAGGGTTCCTAGTTCACTATAAATAGGCCTTCTCTCGCTATATCTCTTCAGTCTGTAGAGCAGGTCTAACCAAGAGCAAAATATTAATAATAGACACAAACTCGTTCTCCCCATCACCATGTATTGTTACGTTGGGAGTCCTAAACATGGGGGTATCAGTATACTCAAACTAAATTGAAAATTTCAGTAATGAGAAGCTGCAGGTCACCAAGAAGCAAGGCAAGCTCATGGCTCTGCTCATCCAACAACAACAACAAAAAACCCTGGCACTAAAACTTTGGGACTTAGCAAGGAGTACCATTCCCTCAGTGGAGAACCGTTTAGGATTCCTTGGTGCAACTGTAGATAAAAAGACGTACAGGTGTGGAGATTTCAGACCAACCTAATCCACTGATGGTACCAGAAGCTTGAATCCTCAGCCATGCCATTGATTGTTGTCCATGAAACTAAGCTCTTTCTGTGAAGCTGTTTTCAAGATAGTTGAGAATTGGATGAAACTGGAGAGCTGGTTTCTATGTATGAACATACATATGTGTATGTGTATAGGAATGTAGGCATGTGAATATATACGTATGTTTACATGTGTGATACTGGAGACTGAACTCAGAACTTCTCCTGAGCTATGCCACAGTCCATAGAAGCATTTTTAAAAAATCTCTTTGCTTATTTTGTCTTTTGAGGAAGAATTTCACTAATTTTTCTCAGACAAGCCTCAAACTTAACTCTATCTCTCAGCTACGATTTTAAATAGCTGTACCACTACACCCACCTGAGAATTTGCTATCAATGAGTTTACCAAAAGAAAGGTTCCTTCTTGAAAAGTTTAAAATGCTGAAAGAACTTTTTTTTTTAAAGAACTGAATGTTGAAATAACTTTTTAAAAGATTTTTTTCTTTTTACAATATTATACATAATCTCTGGTCAAATTTACAAACTGAGAACTAATTTGAACTGAATGAAAGCGGAGGGGAGGTTGGGTTTTACCAAAAGAATAAATTCTCCACTTTGGGACAGAGCAAACAGTGTACTCTTTGACCTCCATTCCAATTTTGCTTGCACCAGTAACATAGTTTCTGTTTTCCTAATAGCCTGAGAAGTTAGTCAGCAGCCCTGGGCCATTTATAAATCAGGCACCATCAATGCACATGCATCCTTCACCTTCCTCTGCCTAAGTACACAAATCCACATAACACAACTCCTCCTGATTCTATCATGACTGACAATGTTCCTAACACTATTTAATTATGAAACAATTGATTTTTGAACTCTGAAGTCACCCAAGAGAGTAGTCAAGACACATCCAGACTTAGAAAACAAAATGAAACCAACTTCAGATTTGCATCCAGCTGAGGCAACCAGCCATCACAAACCTTGCTATGCACCACAAATGTGGGGCTCTGATTAAGGTGCAGGTTCTCTGTCTGTGAACTATGGTCCAAAGTATGGTCCTTCTACAATCAGTCTAGTACTAATCCTCACACCATTTATATAACTGCCAAAGATTCTTCAAATGCCGGCCAACAAACTCCAAAATGGTATTCAGACACAGACAATCACCTGCAAAAATAATGTATGCTGATGTTTATAAACAAGTAACATAGAGAGTCCCAGGAACACTTCCTAGTGAACAATCTCATAGTCTGGAGATTCTTAAGTCACTAAGATCATCAGCAAAATGGGCTTATAAACAAACTTCTTTTTTGAAAGAATCTTCCTTTCCAATCATATTTTGTTATATTCTATATAAACAACTCCATGAAGCAATTTCAGTCTGTAAGATGATCTCTGAATGGACACATGGTAGAAACTTCAAAATGTTTAATCTTCAAAAAAAGAAATATTTTCTGGATTGGAGGCATGGTAGAATGGTAGAATGCCTACCCATCAAGGGTGAAGTCCTAAGTTCAAACCCCAGTATTGCCACACAAAAAAATAAAGAATCCAAAGAACGTACTACATGCTAGGCCCTTTTGCATTATACAACATTATACAACAATTAGTTTTGGGCAGTTTGCTTAACCACACTGCCATTGATTTTTACACTTACACATTAGCAACAATAATCACGCCTGTTAAAAATGTTGGATATTATCGCAGATCTTTTATACAAAGGAATACATTCTTGTTCATCCAATAACCACCTTCAATCTCCAAAGTTTCTCTTTTTGGCCATGTGTCCATCTTTTAAAATATGAAGCATCCCCAGAAATTTCTACCACTTTTCCCATACTGAATGAACTGGAGTCCATTGTTATTTTGCAATCACTGGTTAGTAGCTAAAAATTTACCTTTTCTTTTTGTTATTTAGCAATCACTGGTTAGTAGCTAAAAATTTATCTTTTCTTCTTTTCCCTTTTTAACTCCTTGAGGGAAATAACAAAACACTAAAAGAATACACAAAAACTAAAGAACACACAAGATGCAAACAACCAGGAAAAACAATCACTTTCCTTTTTTAAATCTAGTATGCAGTAAATCCAAAGAGCATACAAATTGTGTAGGAATCATAATTATTTTGGCTTTGTATCTCATCTCCATAGCAATTAAACTATAAAACAAACAAGTTACCAGGGATGCCTAAGAATTCAAGTAAAGAACCAAGGCAGGTCAATGATCTTTAAATGTGAGTTAACACACAGACAGAAGTCAGCTTGTCTGGTTTAAATGAAACTTAAAAAACGATGGAAACACAAAGCTAATATGCCTTTTGACTTCCCTTAAGAGGTTTACAAAAGAAAAAGAAAAGATAAAATTAAAGGACCCAAAGATAAAGCTCTCAAGTTTCAACATCCCCTTGTCTCTATCCTCCTAGGAGCCAGAGCAAGCCTGAGCTGAACAAAGAATAAAAAGGCCTGGCAGATTTTTCTGAGCTCCATTCATTATTATGAGAACTGAATACTTCATCTTCAGAAATGGCTAAAGCTTTGTTATATAATGCATCTGATTTTCTTTGTGTTCCAATTTTTTTTTTCAGACACTGTTCAGTGAAGAGGTAGGAGTTCACTTCCATTTCATTGAAATCAAGTTTTCCCACCTGCCAACCACTCCAACTACCAAAAACCAAACAGAAGAAGCAAGAGAAGACACCATGGCTCTACTAACACTGAGATGTCTGAGAATAGAAATAGCAGCCCCAAGGCATGACTGCTAGTGACCAAAGGTAGAAAAATGGAGAAAGCAGAAATCCTGCCACGCAAAATTTAAACCCTGGCACTGCAGGGATGGAAGTAAATAAGAGGTGTGGAAAGGCCCCCCTGTACAAGCCAAAGGGAAAGAAACCCTTCCTTGGCAGGCAAAACAGAGGTGGGAGCTGTTATTCTACCCCAAAATCAGAACAGCTTTCTTTAACTACATTCAGAGATGAATGTAAAATAATTGTAAAAGTTATCAAGTTATAATTCAGGATAAAATTCTAACTCAGATAAATGCAATTCTCATTTCTAAGAGTAACTCTCAAATCATAGTTCATCTCAAAACTTTTATGAAGCCACTTTTGCAGAAATTTAATATGATCTGAGGTAGATTAAACGTAGGAAGAAGTAAATGCAAAGAAAAGCATTCAAGTAATTAGTCCCGCCTTATGCACACATACACACACAGGTGTACGCATGCATAACATTTTCAGGCTAACATTGTCAGGTAGTTAACGTTATATCAACTAACATTTTAACTATGGGCAATAAGTTTGATTATTTTTTATTTTATTTTTTTATTGTAAAGATACTGTACAGAGGGGTTAGTTACATGAGTACGGTAATGAGGAATTTCCTATCAAGCATTGTTACCCCTCCTTTTTTTGTGGTACGTTTTTTATTGTAAAAATGTTGTACAGAGGGGCTACAGGCCGAAATTTTCTTAATAGAGACCCAGAAATGCAACAAATCAAAGAAAGGTTGGACAAATGGGATTGCATGAAGCTCCAGAGCTTCTGTATGGCAAAGTACATAGCTAGCAAGATCAATAGAAAGCCCACGGATTGGGAGAAGATCTTCACTAGCCATAAAACAGACAAGGGTCTCATATCTAAAATATTCTTGGAACTCAAAAAATTAAATCCTCCAAAAACAAATCCTCAAAGAAACAACTGCCCGATAAATAAGTGGGCTAAAGACTTAAAGAGAGACTTCTCTGAAGAAGAAATAAGAATGGCCAATAGACACATGAAGAAATGCTCAACCTCTCTAGCCATAAAAGAAATGCAAATCAAAACAACATTGAGATTCCACCTCACCCTAGTTAGAATGGCTATAATAAAGAACTCTAATATTAAGTTTGATTCTTTACAGAAGTATATGTGAGATGAAGGTCTGTTGATAAAATCCTGATAAGTTAAATCAACTCTAAACACAAACCCAATCACTAGGAAACAAACCTGAAACAAGGGATTGTACAGACTAGGGCCTACACAGATACTGCTAACTAGGGACCTCCTGTCATTTTGAATGACACACAATCAACATCATCCCCAATTTCTAGGGTTCACATAGCAAAAATTGAAGGAAAAAAATCCAATCCCCTTACATTTATTGGTGGTGGTGAATTATGCCAGTCCTGGGGCTTGAACTCAGACTCTGGGCACTATCCCTGTTTTCATGCTCAAGGATGGTGCTCTAACCCTTGAGTCACAGCTCCACTTCTGGTTTTTTGGGTGTTAATAGGAGAAAGAAGTCTCACAGCCTTTCCTATGTAGACTGGCTTTGAACCATGATCTTCAGATCTCAGCCTCCTAAGTAGCTAGGATTACAGGCATAAATCACCAGTGCCCAGTGACCAGTTCCAACCCACCAAATTTATAAAAGCGACTCATTCAAACACGAAGACCTTGCTATAAGAAACCTTATAGTAAGGAACCTTTTAAAATAATCAACATAAATTGGTCAGGTGAAACACCAACTCCAAATGAAGCACTTAATAATCCAATACTGTTAACTGTCTGTTATAATTTATTACATGCTCTACAGCAGTGATTCTCAACCCAGGATGAGGTTACCATTGTCTCCCAGGGGACCTGAAGCAACACCAAGAAACGTATTTGATTGTCCCAACTGGGGGTTCTGCTACTTCGTAGAGTCAGAAAGAACAAAAAGATAATTAAAGAAACATGGCCCCATTTTTTTTTTTTTATGTCTTCACAGTCACCGAGCCCATTTTTCTTAAGCTTTTAAGATGGATACAGTGACTCATGTCTCTAATCCAAGTTACTCAAGCAGCTATAAAGTTCAAGGCCAACTCCAGGCAAAAAGTTCAGGAAACTCCATGTTGATCAATAAAAAGGTTGAATGTTTTAGTACATACCTATCATACTAGCAGAATATGGCAAAAAAAGATATTCTATTCAAAATTTATCAAGAACCAAAAGGACTGGGCATTTGAATCAAGTAGTAGAGCTCCATGAGGAATCTAGAGAGTGAATAAGGGAGGTCAGTTTTCAATTCTTTATTAAGGCTAAACGATAAAAAGTTCTAAGAAATACTGGCATAAACAAAAAGGTAGTCTTTACCTTTGCATTTCCCAATCTCCACAGGCTATAGAACTCTGTCCTTGTAAAATACCAATTACTTATGTTGAAGTCAAAGACATTGAGCTGTATATGCTGTATATGCAAGTACATATAGTTAAGATCTTTCAGAAACTTCCACATTGAAAATCAGTATTGAGGTAATTAGAGAGAGACTTAACCCTACATGGCTAATTTTTTTTTTTAAAGAAAAATCTATTCTCCCAGGTAAATGTTAAGAAGCTATTTAAATTTAGGCAGGGAGGGGCTAGGAAAGTGGCTCAGTGGTAGAGTGTTTGCCTTGGTGCATGAGGCCCTGGGTTCAATCCCTCAGCACCACAAAACCAGAAAAAGCCAGAAGTGGCACTGTGCCTCAAGTGGTAGAGTGCTAGCCCTGAGCTGAAGAGCTGAAGGACAGCGCCCAGGCCCCACAACTGATAAAAAAAGAAAAATATCTAGGCAGGGAATGGTTAAAATGGCTGAAAAATTCCACCAATGTCTAAAATTAATTCTCATAGTAAATGTTGCCACTTTAAAAAAAAAAGAAGACATACATCACACCTGTGAGTTGCAGAGATATAAATCCATGATCTGTAGTGATAAATGGCGAGACTGGTGGCTGGCTGCTTTGATGAATAACTCTCTGTCTCTATCAAATTCCAAGACCATAAACACGGATTCTAATAGCTCTATTTATGACCACTATTTTACAGACAAAAATCTAAAATCAATTAATATATTTCTAATTATTACATTTCTTCTCCTCCCAAGGCATAAATCTATGCTGTTCTGTAATGATGGCTCGAAATAAAATATCAAATATTCATCTTAACTTACATGTTAAGCATTATACAGTGTATTGAAATATCTTTGAAGGGTAAAAACTTGCTTTTTCACCTTTCTTATTACAGATTTACTTAATTTATTAAGATAACTACAAATTTCTAAATGCCAAGCAATGAATACCAAACATACTTTAAATGTATTTAATACCCTGAAAACAATACCATATATGCCAGGCTCATACTTATAGTCCTAGCTACTCAGGAGGCTAAAATCTGAGAATAGCAGGTCACTTTTTTAAAAAAATTTATTGTCAAGGTGATATACAGAGGGGTTAAAGTTACATAAGTAAGGCAGTGAGTACATTTCTTGTCCAACTTGTTACCCCCCCCTCATTTTTCTCCCACTTACCCTCCCCTCCTAACCTCCCTACAAGTTGTACAGATCATTTCCAACATACTGTCTTATGAATATCGCTGTTGCATTGTTTCCTCCTTTGTCCTTTGTCTCACCATTTTACTATTCCCTTCCTCTTCCCTAATTCAGATAAATGTATATACAATACCCAGGGTACCAAAATCAAAAACAGTGAGGGATAAACCATAGGGGAAAAGTAACACAAAAGAAAAAAGAAATCACATAGTACATTAAAAACAACCACAACAAAGTCAAACCTCTGTGTCCACATCTTGGAGTTCATTTCACTTAGCATCATCTTATATGATCATATGTATATAGCTATTGAACTATTCTGCTCATGAGAATAGCAATTCAAAGCCAGCCCAGACAGTAAAATCAGAGACTCTTCTCTCCAATTAACTAGCAAAAGACCAGAAGAAATCTAGCTCAACTGGTAAAGCACCAGACAGCTTTAAATGGAAAACACATTAAGGGATAGTGCCCAGACCTGGGTTCAAGCCCCAGTAATGGTGGGGGATGGGAAGGAGTGGGGAGGAAAGAGGAACCCAAGCAAAAAGTTTCTTTTTTTTGGTCAGTCGTAGGGCTTGAACTCTGGGCCTGGGCACTGCCCCTCAACTCTTCAGCTTAAGGCTAGTGCTCAACCACTTGAGCCACAGCGCCACTTCTGGTTTTCTGGTGGTTAACTGGAGATAAAAAAGTCACAGATTTTCCTACCTGGGCTGGCTATGAACCGTGATCCTCAGATCTCAGGCTCCTGAGTAGCTAGGATTACAGACATGAGCCACTTGCGCCTGGCTTCTTCTATATTTAAGAGTTAACATGAAATTAATCCATATAAAGAAAAATCTACACATTTGGGAATATCTACATGCTGATTTTTTTTAATGATTTACTACAAGAAAAATAATCTCTATTTTGAATAAACCAAAGGAAATAAAAAAATATGATGTAACATTTATCTAACTCAAAATTGCTTATTTTTAATAAACAGAATCTGGCAGTCCTACTTTCTAACTAATATGTTTGAATAATTGATGGCTATTTATTAGCATATTTAATTAGGAAAAAAACATTTTAACATAATAATAGTGTTAAATAATACATTTGCGATAACAACCTATTTTCCTTTTGATAATGCAGACATTAGTTCCGCCAGACAAATCTGAAATCTCTAATCTATTCTTTTTATATACAGATGGAAATCTAGAAAATGTACCCATCAGAGACATCAGACTTAAAAGAGAAAACTTAAAGAAATAATTATCTCCAAAAATAATGTCTCTCGTCACCAGCATTCCTGAAGAGGCTTTCTGAATGATGCCAGAAATAAAGCTGGTGGCTCACACCTATAATCCTAACTGCTCAAGAGGGTGAGATCTCAGAATAGTGGTTCAAAGCCAGCCTAGGCAGGAAAGTCTGTGAGACTCTTATCTCCAGTTCACCACCAAGAAGTTGGAAGTAGGTGTTGCCCAAGAGGTACAGCATCAGCCTTGAGGGAAAAGGTCTAGAGACAACACCCAGACCCTTGAGTTCAAGTGCCTAGTATCAGAAGGGGAAAAACACTCTGGAAATAAGAATGAAGCCAGAAGCCAGGGCAGGAAAAAGATCCTAAAATAAGGCCAACCTTTTTTTTTTGGGGGGGGGGTGAGGGAAAAGGGGGGAAGGGATTATGTCTTCCATGACTTCCACCATCAACAAGCTTCTCAATCTTACCTGTGAACAGGAGAAAGAGCTGGAATATCACGTGTACACACACTGAAAAGGATTGTGACAACAATTTGGTAAGACGCTAGCATACCCAATTAAAGAAAAGACATCCCAGGGCTGGGAAGGTGGCTCAGTGGTAGAGGGCTTGCCTTGCAAGCCTGAGGCCCTGGGTTCGATTCCTTAGCACCATATAAGCAAAAAGAAAAAATGCTGGAAGTGGTGCTGTGGCTCAAGTGGTAGAGTGCTAGCCTTGAGCTGAAGAGCTGAGGGACAGCGCCCAGGCCCAGAGTTCAGGCCCATAACCGGACCCAAAAAAAAAAAAAAGAAAAAAAAAGAAAAAGAAAAGACATCCCAGAATGTACCTGGCATCTGACTAACCTTCCATCTTTTTCAATTCTTAGGAGACTTTACATCTAAATAATCAGGATGAATATTTCACGTCTTGCTATGTTAAATGTACAAAGTCAGTTGTTAATATTGATACTAAAATTTCGTTTTCAAAAGGGAAGGGAGAACATTTTGAGACCCACAGGGATAGAGAACACAAGAATTTCATCTTTAAATCCAAACACAGGAAAGAGGGCTGCGCACATGAACTGGTACACAAGAGCAACCACCTCCTCTGTGGGAGTTAAGGACCATCCGAGAGGTAAGAGATGAATCAATAAACACACAGCCAATTACAATGTACCTTTTGTGGGATGTGTACAAAGAGGAGAGGAAGGCATCCTGGAAGGTATTTGTGGCCTTTATTATACCACTATACAACTCATTAAATATTCAGGTGATGACATTTGACCAAAAAAGAAAAAGAAAAAAAAAAGTAGGAGATGGTTGCCTGTCAATGACTCATTTGCTACAGGTGATCAAGTGAGGAGCTGCTATTCCCTGCCCAGCCCTGAAGTGACTTGTCAAAGTTTACAACTGGACAACCATAAATTTTCTTATGGTGCTATAGCAGCTTGGCCTGTCGATTCTTCATGGGCCTTCATGGTTAGCAACACTAAAATGGATATTATTTCATAACAGCCTCTTAGATCAAAGAGTTGACACATGGAGTAGTCATCAGAGACCTGGAAAGTAAAACAATCATAATAAAAGCAATCTCACTACCTCTTTACTGTGGCAACACCAAGTCATTCATCATCCTCACGTGACTGACACAAGAGGTGGGCTTTTCACCGTGATCAGAAACAACCGTGATTTGTGCTTTTACCAGGGCACAGACTGTTGTGACTCATTTGCCAAGCTTCCCATTTCAACTTCAGAACGCCAAAGACTGGACACTCCGTGGCACTCACTGGATTCTCCAACACTCCAGTCATCCCTCATATCCAAGCTTGCTGTGTGTGTGTGTCCCTCAATACACTCTCTATTGAAAATCTAGTCGATAGCTGCCTAGCAAGGAGTAACTGTCATAGCGTTGTGGTGACCAACTATGTAAAAACGATCAATTCTAGTGCATCTCTACTACAGGACTTTCCCAAATTTGGCACTGCTGGCATTTGAAGGCAGGAAAGATCTCATGTGAAGTGTTCTACATGCAAGATGCTTAACACACCGAAGCTTCTATTAACTACGTACTAATGGCCCACACCACTACTGCACAGAATGTCTTCAGACATTTGTACTTGGTTCCTTAGAGGATGAAACAGTCCCCAGTTGAGAACACCTCCTCAAGCACAATGCAAAACTTCTAAGTCAGAAGGTTCCAAAAGGAAGCTTAATCAAAATTGGTAGAGGGATTTTAGACAAATTGTTTAATCTTTCTCAGTTCTATGTGGCTGTCCTTTTTTCCTCTGCCTGGAATGGTTATCCTACATATCCAGCAAAGTTAGCCCCTCATTATATATTTATGTCTCTGGTCAAATATCACCAAAGAGGTCTTCCAAGGCTAAACAGAGCTCTTCTCCCTTCTCATCACTCTTCAAATTTACTGTATCATCTCACATGACTATATGATGGGATGCTTCACTCCTTCTCCACCAGCTAGGCATGCAACCTTAAGTAATTTGCTCTCCAGAGCAGTCCTACTGTTTGGAGCTAAGCTTGCCACCTGGCCAGGGCTTCATAAATAATTTTCAGTGAATGACTCCAAGAATGAAAACTGACAATAGGACAAAAACCCTGCCCATGCCCCAGATACACTGCTCTCACTGTAATTCCCTGACTTGGCCAAAGATACAGAATCTTGGCAAAAAAAAAAAAAAAAAAAAAGTTTATGAATTCTAACTTAAGCCCAATTTCCCAAATTCCCCAGAAGGAAGTTGTAGGCCAGTATGGAACAGGCTTCCCTGGATTAAGAAGCTTGTAGGAGCTATATGAAAGCTTTTCAGAAAGACCTTAATCAACATTAGAACCTAATGCTTTCTATTTATCTTTTGGAAAAGTCTCTAGGAACTCACTTCCCCTTCCTGAAAAGACATTATCTTATGTTATAAGCATCCATTAAGACACAGCAACTAACCCAAAGCCAGGGACTAAGTGGCTGCTCAATAAATACCGATCTGTTGACTCCTCTAAAATATCTCCGCCCTCTGAACAATATTGCCCAACAGAGTTTTCCCTTAGGAAGAAAATACTCCATCCCCAAGCTGAACAAAAGGGCAGCCTGAAGCCACTAATGTCTGCAGAGAACTCGCAGTTTGGCTAATGAGACTGAGAAAAGAAACTTTACAATTGTACGTAATTAGTTCAACTTTAAACAGCCACATATGGCCAATGTGGACAGAAGTGGACAGGGAGGTTCTCAATACCAGATGCCTTTCCAAAGGAGCCCTTCAAAATGTCATTTGCAGCAATGTTAGTAGTAACTACCAGAGTCTATTTATACTATATCCATTTCTGCTACAAGTGCTGGGCAAACACTGTTTAGACTTAAATCAATCATGTTAATTCCATTCCTCCAGTCAGAGATTGGTTAAGCATGAGCATGTAACCTAGGCGTGGGCCAATAAAATATGAGGTTTGTCTGGTCAAGCAGTGGAGTGCTTTGAGGAACATTTCACTTGTTTTTAAACAGAAATAAGAAAGAGGTAGATTTGCTCCACGCCACCCCCCCTCAACCTCTGGACTTCATAACTCAGTAGTTATGACTTTCCAACTCCTGAAGCCATATATATGGAAAACCACAAGGAATGTGCCTCGAAGGTCCAAGGGAGCCCATGAAGTATCAATAAGCCAATACCTGTAATTTCTAAAAGGCAGAGTAAGTACAAGGAAGCTGCCCAGAGTGGTGTGTGAGAGTAAATTGCCCTTATTATCAAGCCACCTGTCTGTCAAGGAGCTTTGTGAGAGGCTAAAACATCATCACTCATTTCCAACAAATTCTTACACTCAACCAGTCCAGAAAAGGACTTCTATGGGCTCTCAGAAGAAAGATCCCAACAGTATGGCTCAGTGCAGTACAGTGGCATGACTGCCCCTTCCTGGCATAGCAGGGGAGCTGCCCAATGGCCTTCCTTATGTGTGGAAACTTCCTTTTCACACCCTAGTGGATGGTGAGAGAAAGGGCAATCTTTACCTGAAAAAGATGTTATAAGATAGCTCATTAGGAGGTGGTGTAAGAATGTAAAAAGCCACAGGATCTTCAAAAAGTGTCAAAACCACTCCTCAAGCAGAGTGTAGACTCTGTACTTAACAACAGTGAGAAGAAAATACCTCCCATTATCACAGTAAGTCCCAGAAACAGAAACACACTAAAGCCGCCTTAGCTCATCCTGATAAATACTAGTCAAACAACCTAGGAAAAGTTCACATTATACTTTCCTGCTAAAACCTCTCAGTGACCAATCAATACTGACTGTGCCAATGGCACTTATGCCTGCTAAAAGGAAGAATATAGTCTTGACATTTGGAAGAGGGGCAATAGTGGGAGAGAGAAAACTGGGTTATATACAGGAGGAAAAGAGGTCATCAATAATTGGGTCAGAGCTACTAAATGATACCCTTGGGAGCAGAAAATTTCACACAGCTTCAAGAAGGAGCTTAATTTTCCGTCCTGGGAGTGGCCCGCAAACTAGAAAATTGTGGATCACTATATAAACAAATCTGAATCCAGTGACTTTTCAGTTCCATGGGAGATTATCAAGATCAATTAAAAGGAGTAAGTTAATCAATATATCATACATCCCAAAATATCATCAAGTCAGCCTCCATACTTTCTGGAATTCCCTCCAGCAGAATACAAAGAGATGATATTTAAAACATTTAAGAAATCCGATATTTGGACTGGACAATGAAGGACGAATGTAGAGGTTTCCCTTCAGATCCTTAGCACATTCCTAAGTAAAGAAAAGATGCCCTAGGGCATTGGTAGAGGTTGAATTTAGGAGACTAAGAACAACTATGAATTTCAGGGTGTCTAAGTGTATCA
The DNA here is from genome assembly GCF_024711535.1 of Dipodomys merriami. Classification (NCBI taxonomy): domain Eukaryota; kingdom Metazoa; phylum Chordata; class Mammalia; order Rodentia; family Heteromyidae; genus Dipodomys; species Dipodomys merriami. The sequence goes on along the minus strand of NW_027202604.1, from coordinate 20,083,987 downwards.
CAATACCAGAACCAGTACATGCCATGAGCTAAGGTTTCTAAATCAGGACTCTAAATGCTTTCGCAAATTTAGTTTTTGATCCTGAGGTTTAAACTTGGGGGTTTACACTTGCTAAGCAGAAGTTCCTTTATTTTTAAACTAATTCAAAGAAATGACATACCATTTATAACTTTTCAAACCACAGATTACTCTAACTTTAGGGTAGCTTCTCCCAATTCTTCCATGATGTTGATAAGAACTCCTATACAAGACAAATTATTTTTTTATACTGGAATACCAGGTGTATCACTGTTTAGATAAAGTTTTTCTTAAACAGGCCAATGTTCTATAAAAATCTTAAATATAATTTAATAAGAAATTTAACACATTCCAACAGAAAACTAGCAGGACTTGCCAGACAGGACTAGTACCAAGAAATAATGGAATCTACAAAGTCTAGTTCTAAGATATTCTATCAGCTAAAGACTCTAGGGCAGGTTCTATCAATCTTAAAAAAAAAAAAAAAAAAAGAAAAAGAAAAAGACACAAGCAAAAGTGTAAAAATCTATGAGTGCCAGAGTATGAGTTCCTCCTTGATTTAAAAAAAAAAAAAAAAAAAAAAAAAAAGAGCACTCAAGAAGAAATGACTTTTATGTTAAAGTCAAATACTTACATATCATAGTAGAGTCTTTCATTAAAGTCAAATACTTCTATCACAGCAGAGAACTTATCACGACCTAAAATGACATTCAATGATGCTACACTGGTGGAAAATATAATAGACTAGAGTCATTGCTGAAAAGTGAAGATTCTTAAAGCTATTAGAAATTATTTTTCATGAAGGCAAGGTTCTACAGGATAAACATACAACTACTATTTTTTTAAAAAACTATACCAGGGTCTTACATCCATAATAGAAAATGAGGTTTACAGTCACTGAAATATAGGAAAGCTAAGTTCTGATAGCATGGAAGACAACCAAGAAGACATGCTACTTTTAATCAAAAAACATAACCAGCTAAGAAGTAGGAGCCAGTGTCCGTCACTACAGAATAAGCCAACAAGCGTTGAAGACTAAAATCATCACTCAAAGAACAGTTCAGGTCTATATGTTCAATCTGTAATGACCCTTTGGTGGGCAGGGTATGGCCCTATAGGGAGGAGTTGAAATGGACACAAGCTCAATGATTGGGAGCATGCTTCTGAAGGGCCTCTCTGAGTCTCCTTATTTGAATCCCTATGTGAGCAGTTTCCTTGACATAACTATAAACTGAAACTCCTAAAACCATAGCTACAAACTAAACCTTTCCTCCTCCTAAACTGATTATCACAGTAACATACTTGGTAACATGTAAGACAAAAGTCAACTGCTCAGGTCTAGGTGACCCTGAAAGTTTTTGAATTTATTCAATCCTTAAGCACATATTACACACTTCTTCTGTTAATACACTGGTACTACTGAAAGTTCACAATCCAGTGAAACAACTTTCTCTTAATTTTATATTGCTACCAGGAACACCATGCCAGGAGCAGTGGCAACAAGACAAGTCATAAAAGTTCAATCCCACTTACTAATTTCAACAAGAAAAAAGCCAATAAAGTGGTATTCAGAAAGATATATGCCAAAGATATTTTATTTGTCAAAGGAAAATTCTACATAACCTAAGCTTAACAACATCCAGAAGGAAAGAGAGAATGTTCCTCTGTTTTATAAAACCAGGAAGTAGATTTTATGAACCAAATCAGACATAATAAATGAGTACATTTTGTTAGGTTGGAAAGACAGACCTATAACTTTTAAGTAAATCACAGAGCACATTCAAATAATCGCTCCCTGGTTCTTAGGCATGTATTTTAAACTTGTGTACTTTTCCTTTGAGCTATTAAATAATATCCTACCACTCATTCATTCACCCACAATCTACCCCACTCTATCCCCCCCAAAAAAAAGTCAGTTTCAAAGGCCAGAAGATCATCCTTTCAGATTTATGAGGAGGAAAAGAGGATGCCTGACTTTGATCCATCACAGATATGAAAAATATATACTTAGATATAACTCCCCGTGTGCCTTGTGTAGACCCACTAAAATTTATAGATTAATGAATATAAGGATTTATGTTATGTCAAAGTAAATATTGACCTTATCTCTGCCTGGGTCAATAGTTACTGCTTGCTCAATAAATCTTGATGTTCATTTTCAAACTAAGTCAATATCAGTTCATTAATTTCTGCCTGCTTCATATCAGCATTTTATACAATTTGGATTGCTAGTGAAAATGTTTCACCTTAAAATCTTAGATACAGCTAACCAAGAGGAAAAAAAACAACACTTTTGCTTTTCTTCTAGCTTCCCTTTGGGAAATCCTCCTGACTTTCCATTTTTCTCCCTTCAAAATTGTTACAAAGAAAACTGCCTGAACTTTGATAAGATTTCAGCCATCTATTCTAAAATAAAGGATCACTTTTTAAATTATGGATATACTGGTATGAGAAACTTATAAACTCAAGATATACTTCTCTAAGTATATATATTTCTCCTAAAAGATATCCTGGCATATTCCTCAATTCTCACCAATAACCACAATTTAAATCTGGTTTTGTCTCTACATCTCTGTACTTTCTACATTAATGCGACCATATTATCCGTATCATTTTAACATCTTATTTTTATTATATTTAAATTGTTGTATAGAAGAGTTGCTATTTAGCAAAGTAGTTTATAAACACAGTGTATCTTGATCAATGTCATCCCTTTCAACATTCTCACCCAATCCTCCCCTATCCACCTCTTCCCTCATTCTTCTTAATTTTGTAAGATATTCATTGGATTCTGGTCTGCATTTTTCCCCCCTCTTCTTTATCCTTCTAGCCTTTTCCCCCTGACCCCACCCTATGCATTTCAAGTACGTTTCCTAATGTTTCATTTTGCTGAACTTTTGATTCTGGCTTTCTAAGGAGTTACACTATTTCATCTTGAAGCTCAACTTCATTTTGATGGATGTTGGCTGAGCATTTCAATGTAAGGAAAATCTTTACCAATGGACACTTGGCTGTTTAAACACTGTACCACTTTGAGGACAAGCACAAGTATTTCTGAAATGTAACTTCCTGAGAACAGAAGTGCTAGATGAAAGACTATCGATATTTAACATTTTACAGATATTGCCAAAAAACCCTCCACAGACTCTATCAACATGTTACCTTCAAATTCTCAGCCTACCACTTACCCATGTTTCAAATGTCGCATCACAGCAAAAACTGAAATCATTACCACTGATATGATTCACAGGATCCCAACACAGCATCAAGCTGTATTTCATCTTCCTAATATGCTTGCAAAGGGTTACAAAGAACTAAAGAATGAGGTGGTATCTTCTTACAATATGCCTTTCATGTTTCATTTATGAAACTGACTGGAAAGAAGAGATCAAGAAACTTTGGAATGGTAAGGAGTTGAATAAAGTTTTGTAAGATGGAAGGAAGAAGAAGAAGGAAGAGAAAAAAGAGAAAGAAAAGGAAGAACAAGAAGAGAATAGGAAAGATGGAAAGACGGAAGAAGAGGAAGAGAAGAAACAACAAAAACAACTAATTGCAGGGGTTTTTTGAACCATTTCTTTTAAACAGTAAGAGAGAAAGAAAAAAATCTTGGCCAACATTAAAGCATAGACAAAGTACCTTTAGCATATGGCAATGCATTTTCTCTTCTCTGTGCAGAGCTTGTGATTAGTGTGTGGCCATATGTGTTCTTTCTCACCCTAGCTCTCCTTGTAGCCACAGATCAAGCAGACAAGGAACAGATAATTTACAGTTTGTTCCACTATTTATCTCCTCCCTGCAGATCTTTCACTGCAAAACACTGAAGTAGAAACAGGGAAGTACAAAGATTAATTAGGAACAAATTTCTACTTAAGAGAATATAAAGTCTACAAAACAGAAGAAAAATGGACAAAACAATAAACCACATCTTAATAGGTTCAAGTCCAAGTTTTTTTTTTTTATTGCCAACCCACCACTCCACATTTGCTCATTTTTAAATTAAATGTGGTACCATCTTCAATCACAATAGGGAACATCCAGCACATTCCATTTTGCTTTCTCTCCCATGTACCAGTGGTAATAAATTTCCATGGACTCTTTCCTTTTATCTCACAAATCCCCAAAAAAACAACCTCATCATTTTATTTTATCCCACCCTCATCTTCCCATTGATCAATCCTTGACCATTCAGTGATCTTATACAGAAAACCAATTGTCAGCTAAAGTTCTGGATCACAAGTAATGCCATAAACCTCCACCTAGTTCTAAATCACAAGTAATGCTATACCTCCAACTAGATGAAATGCAACATTCTGCATCATTCCCCCTGCTTTCTTTACCCTAGCACAGAATCTGGACCTATGGGACTTCTTCCCGTGCCAGGTATTTTCAGAGTGTTATTATGCCTCAAAGCCTTTGCCCACTGTGGCAAATCATCTGCCAATCTTTATAGGTGAGCATTTTCACAAGCAATTCTGTAAGGAGCTTTTCTGGCTACAGTGGAACCCAACATGGCTCACAGTATTCAATTTTTCTTTTTTAAAGACTGTGCAAAACTAATAAGGAAGATGGGGCACTGCTGGTTCATACTTGTAATGCTAGTGATTCAGGAGGCTGAGATCTGAGGATCACAGTTCAAGGTCAATCCCAGGCAAGAAAGTCGGTAAGTGACACTCGCATCTCCAATTAAACAGTGAAAAGCCAGAAGTACAGCACAAGACGTGAGCAAAAAAAGGTAAGGGACACCACCCAGACTCTGAGTTCAAGCCCCAGGACTGGCACAAAACAGAAAACACACACACACACACACACACACACACACACACACACACACACACACACACACACACACACACACACACACACACACACACACACACACACACACACACACGAAAGGTAGGTCAAGGTTAGAGGTCAAGGCTATTCATCACTAGGATTACTTATGGGAGAATGAATTCAAGACTGATCTGGTGTAGCACCACGGGATCAGAGGAGATCTATGATGAAAAAGTCTCTAGGAAAGTAATTCACTTAAGACTCTAGGAGGCCTTCAAAAGAAGGGCAAATAATAGATAATATTACTATTAAACCTCAAGCTTGTACAGTGCCTTTTATTCTTCTAATGACAAAAGCAGGCTTTGGCAGGAAGGTGTATTTTGATTTACCCTGTATAGACATTCTTAAAAATAGGCATGGAAATGTAATGTTAAAGAATTTAATTATGTCTTCAATTTACCTGGCAAGCTCATTACTTAAAGAGATCCAACGGTGATAGCTTTAGTAAATCACCCACTTCTTTGTCAATATTTATGGCAGGATCCCCATAATGAGTGCATATGCACAAACTGGCAAGATCCACCTTTATCTGTCCATCTGGATACAAAATTGAAAAACAATTGCTGGGGAAACAGACAGATACCTGCACATGCACTCACATGCAGACATGTGTCTTTCACAAGATCTTATACAAACATACAAAGAATGGCATATTATTAAAAAGTAACCGTTACTATTTCCTTCACACCAAGCTGGATCCAAAGTTTCTTTCAAGGGCTAACATACATTTCTGGACTGATCAAAGCCACTCTGGAAGGTAGGCTCAATTTACGGTTTGGATGGTTGATTGGTTTGATTTTGTTGGTTTATCGTGTGTGTGTGTGTGTGTGTGTGTGTGTGTGTGTGTGTGTGTGTCTCACACTGTGTGTGTGTGTGTGTGTGTGTGTGTGTGTGTGTGTGTGTCTCACACTAAGTAACCCAGGCAAGACCATCCTGCCTCAGCTTTTCTGAGCATTATGATTATGGCCACCATGCTAGCAAATGTGGTCCTTTCATCTTGGTTTTTACAGTGTAGCAGGTCATCAACACCAAAGCCATTAGAAAGGACCTTGGTTGTCCCTGCTGGAGGAAGCAATGCTTTTTAGAATAATCTCATTTGACCTTCAGCTGGCCCAATGCATTAACTTTTTGCAGGGAATTTTGCTTATCAAAATTTTGGATTCCTCTAAAGATAAGAGATTTCTCCTTTGTATTGATTCACAGAAATTCTTTATTCACAGAAGAAACAGGAGACAGTATTAAAGATACAGTAAAGAATCTGGAGGAAGGGACAAGATTTTTCTCTTTTCCAAGTAAGAATTTGAAGGGCAACATGTAGATCAGTTTACAAAAATGCATTATATCTCCACTTGAACTTCTTCCAGATTTGCTTCTTATTTCTCTTCCCAGCAATGGTGACCTACCCAACATGTGCTACTTTTCATGGAATAATTATAGAAATTCTGGGAAAATTCCAAAAATCATAAGCTGTCATCACCTGCAGTAACACAGAAAAATACCTACATCTCTAGCTATGTAAAATCAACAGCGAGGAATTGTTTTATGATTTCTAATGAGATGCCTGAAGCAACTGCATTTTTTTCTGGTATAAATCAGCATGAAATAAAGAGATCATTTTCTTTTTTCCCCCCTCTCTTCCCTGGCATAAAGAAAAAGAATGCAAAGATAGAAAGCAATCTTGAAATGACATGGATACTACTAACAGAGAACCACAATGTCTTATGTTCTACTTCTTATCTTTTATGGACAGTGTTTCCACATGAAACTCAGATGGTATGACCCTTTCATACAACAGATCAAATAAAGAACAAGAGGTAACCCATCTTCAAATGGCCACAATGAATCTAGAACAGGTTCCTAAACCTAATCAACTTCTATGCTAAAACTGTAGTTGTTAACAAAGGAACTGTCTGATTAGTCTATAAAAGTATAGCTTTTTATAATATTTCAAATAGAAACAGGATATCTGCATTATGCAAAGTAATTCAGTAAAAATGAACTAGTTTGGTTAGTCCTAAATTGAAAACAGAAAGGTCACCCTAATTTTAATGAACTTCACTCAAGACAATATCCTATAAAGAACCTCTAAACTTCCTATAACTCTCATGAGTGACTGGGATAGTATGTGTAAAAAAAGAGGTGACCAAGTAAGAACAGCACCACGCACGTGGTATTCAGGTAAGGGGTAGGTTTATTCATCATTCTGGCTGGTACCAGGCCATCTGGAACCAGGCTGGTTCCCAGGCCTCCACATAGATGGGAAAGGCCTGGGAAAAGAGCTGGGAAAAGAGCTGGGAAAGAGCTAGAAAAGAGCTAGAAAAGAGGGCATCTGGGCCTAGTCTAGGCCTTATCTAAGGCATAGGCAGAGAAAGGTGTGGCCACATCAAATTCAGATGTGACCTCAGAGGATGCAGATGTGACCTCTTTCAGGTGTGCCAGTTGCCTAGGTAATGCAGGTACTGGGCAGAGACTTTGCTGCGAGGAAGGTGGAGTCTGCTTGCCATCCAGGAACGGACCTTACAGTATACCACTGACATAATGATGTTAGGATCATCTACCAAACCCAACCCTACACCACAGCAACCTAAGGCACAAGATACAGCAACCCAGAATAGTAACCAGTCACTCATCTCCTTGACCCACTCCCCAAAACATATCAAATGCCACTCAGCCTTTCCAAAATAAGATCACTATAATCACTGTGAGTGCTATCCAAAAGGCTTACTGAGAATATTCCAGCTCCAGAGAAATGCAAAGAAATTAAATGATCTCTTCTCCATCCCTGAACAGTTCTTCAATTGACTCAAGAACTATTCAAAATGCAGGCTGCATCAAAAGAACTGACAAACTTTTTCTGTAAAGACAAATCGTATCTGAACACTTTCAGTCAAAAGGTATGGGTCAAAAACACTTTGTTCTGTATTATAGCACAAAACACAACATACTATAAGCAAAGTCATAAGAATGGTTGTGTTCTAATAAAAGTTGAGTTATAAAGAGAAGCTGTAGTTTGTACTTTGCCCACCTTTGAACTTCAGAGTAAACTTGACACCAATTCCCAAACCCTGAATGGGAAATCTTGTAAATTTGACTGACTCTTGCTTCTTCAACTCTTAGTGTTATCTAGTAGTCACCCACTGTAAACTGACAACCCAAGGAAAAATCCAGTAATAGCAACATCAACAACAGTTGATGACTTAACAGTGCCAAAAACAGCAGTTATTATTTAGTACTGGATTCGCGGCAGAGACTGTGTTAAAACTTTTCATACACATCATCTTTCTTTATCCCCACAAAACCCTTTAAGGAAAGGAATATTATCACTACTTCACAAATGAAAACCAATACTCCAAGCAATTAAGGATTCTTTCAAAAAACATAATGGTTATATTGCTATCAGAACCAGGGTTTAAAAATATAACTACAAAATTTCGTACTCTTATACGCTTCTACTCCTAAAGCACCAAATGGCCATATCTCACTGGAGAATTGCAGATGTGAGATTAGAAAACGAACCAATAAGCCAATTTTGAACAATGGCTTCATTTAACTGTGATAAATTTATAAACATTTTCTCAACAAAGAAAGGGCTTTTCTTTGGGGTTGCTTTGCAAGCAAAATTTATGCCCAAAGTTATACTGTTGTAGCTAATAATCTCCTGTCTACTCTGCCATGGTTTTAAGGCACTGGACCTAATTCATCAAGACAAATCCCAACTTTTACACCTTCCTGCTCTTTGTTTATTGGTTAGACACTAAGAAGTAGCTGAGGGACCTCAACTCTTCATGGACTAAGGACAATACTAAACCACTGGCATGGTAGATTTCTAAGCAGAACTGCTTATGTACAAAGACCTGTACATATGTCTACCTAACTTAAAAATCCAAAATCTAAGCTATCCAAAACTCAAAACTTGTTGAATGTGTGTACATATGATGGCAGAAGAGTCTACACCTCACTTTTAACTTCTGGTGCTGAATATTTCAGGCTTGAACCAGTCTCTGTCTTATCCTTTTCTCCATCACACTAACAATGATGTTACTGATTCTGCTAAACCACCTCATAGCCCTCTGAAAAATAACTAACTGACTGTCCTATATAAATTGCACAGGAGAAGAAATCTACCAAAACAACGATTAACAAACTATAATAGCCTGTGAACTCAAACCAACTGGGAACATATTTCTGCAAAACATGCAAAGGAAGAATGGGATTTTCTGTATTTTAAAATGGCTCAGGGAAAAAAAAACAAAAGATTATTTCCTGACACATGAAAATTATATGACTCAAATTCTGGTGTTCATAAAGTTTTATGAGAAGACAGCCAGTCTGCGAGAATTATCTGTAGATGCTTTTGTGCTGTGATGGCAGAGCTGAGCGGCTACGACAGAGACCATATGGTCAGAAAAATATCAGACATTTCCTATCTAGATGTTTCTGCAAAAAGTGTGCCAATCCCTAAACTTGAATCATGAGGCCTTCCAAATATAAAGGGAGGACTCAAATTTAGTCAAAACACATTCCACACGTACAAATGGAGATCAATTAACCCTCACCTCCAGAGACAAGGACATCAATAATGGCTCCATCCCAAAGATGGCACCATCTAAGTCCTGTTGTAACTGCATAACGGGAGAAGTTTTAGGCTTTTCATCTCTTCACTGCCATTTACAATTAGAGATGCTGATGGGATATAACTTCCAATTCCCTGACTAACAGCATTATTATTCTAAATTGATGAACTATAAACAGCAGGCCACTTTCTGTCTCATATCAGAGCCACAGAGTACAAAATAATAAATTTACTTTGGGCTCCTTAGCAAGAGGAGATAGATATAAAGGTAGATATAGATAGATATGTGTTTGTGTAAAATAATAGATAATATACTAAATAAATAAAAAATAAAAAATAATATATAATAAAATTTTGTCCTTCCTGGCCTGATATCCTTCATTTATCAAAAATAGTGACAAAAAGAGCTCTAATTAAATCATTCTAATCACCAAGAACTGGGTGTGATGGAAGACTTCACAATAACTATCTGTTAGCAGCGAAACAAAACTGATAGTTTCTTCTCCCTGTAGGAGCAGGAGATTTATCAATAGACAAAAGGATGCAAAAAGCCAATAGATAAGGTCTAATTAAAGATCAGACCTATAAATTTTACAATGACATAAATTTAACAAGATTTGCAGGTGGAAATTCAGGATTTAAAACCACAGTATGACTATGAAAAGGACATTTCCCAGCTCTATAATCAACAACATTGCATAATACATAGATTTATTATGAAGAGTAATTCTCTATGCCTCCAAGCTCTTTCATACAAGAAATGTGAATTATTCAGTGCCAAAGAAATTTCCAAGGTGGTCTATCTTCCTGTTTAAGTATTCCTCCTTAATTAGCAATAATCCTTTTTCCATATATTTCTGAGCTTCAAAATCTTGTTGCTCATTGTGAGAAACATAATCCAGAATCTAGACAGGTCTCTAAATACAAGAGAATTATTTCCAGGGTAATATTCATTACAATGCTTTCTCATTTCACTCTCTCAAAAGTGGAGACTAAAAATAAACATGAAAAAAGCTGCAGTCAATGGTAAAGAACTACAATACATTCAACCAACAGGACCTAAAATAAAGGTTGTACTTCATAGAAGATGAGACTCCCTTCTGCAGCTGATACATACGTAATATTTAGCTGACATTGAAGCAATTTAAGATGACCATTGTTATCTTCCACATCCTGAAATCACAACCACTAAAAGGTAGGCCGTGTCTTTCAGAAAGTTACAAGTTTGGTATAATAACGCATTAATAAGGAAAGTTCGGGAATAAATGCTGGGGGTGGGAGGAAAGGTTGAGAAGACAGGTGGAAGGATGAATTAAGAGTGCTTAACACCTGAGGAAACGCAGGCTTGGCTATTTCAAACTTCCATTGAATGAAAGACTCCAGAGACAGAGTTCAGGTGAGAACATGGGGAAACCTGGGCTTGCCAGTAAAGCACAATGGCATAGTTCCATCAGGACAGTTCAACTCACCGGAGTAGGCCCAATATGGATCACCTGACGCCTTGCGCCTTCGGATCTGCACTGTGCTGCCGTGTCTGTCCTCCTGCAGGGCCCCGACATAGCCTTCAGTCAATGCTGGAAGAGAGAGCGACCACAGTTAGACAAACTCGTCATCCCATCCAACATAGGGTGACAGATGTATATACTAGGTGACAGACTTGGGAGATCTTGTGGATGAATAAATAGAACCTCCTTCTCTTAGAAGGCAGATCCAACTACAGAAAACTCCAGAGAGATTATAATATTCACTAGAGTCCACAATGATCCCTGGGCCAAATACACAACACATGAAATACTTGACATATGTTTTTACTTAATCTGCCAAATACCACCAGGCAATAGATATACTCATCTCAACAATAAGCAAATTGAACTCAAGAAGTGCAGACATTTTCATGTGCCCAAGGTGAAACTCTTAGAAGAATTGGAACATGTGGTATTGGTTCCAACTATGCAAAGAGTTGGTATATGTCCTAGGAATAAGCCTAGAATAGTCTGATTTGATCTTCCCAGAGCTAGAGGACATTGTACTCATTTTGCAGGTAAAAGAATTCAGGCCCTGAGATGCTAACTGGTCCGCAAACACACAGGTAAGCAGGTAGCCAACCTGGGGATAAACATAAATATCCCTACATCAAAGCCAGTTTCTCTGCCAGCCAACCACAGCACTGTGTCAGGCCTCATCTCCCACACCTTGATCCACAAGCCACAAATCACCTGTGGTACTGAGGATCTGAAGTAAGAAACCCTTCCAGGCAGATGATGCCAGAAAAAGAACACTACTAAATAACAAGTTTCTGAAGGGGAAAAAAAAAAAAAAAAAAGAATCCCATCGATGCAGCTAAAACAAAAAAATTCTACACCATTATGAAGAGTTTCCATCTGCCTGCAATCTCCATCAAAGCCCTTCCCCTCCCATCTCCTTCAGGGATGCAAATCTCTCTTGTAGTGAGCCCACACCTGAATGCAAGGATGTGTACAAAGACAAACATCACAGGTGCCCAGAATCAAAATGAAATGGAATTATCTTCAAACAAAACACTCCACCTGACTATGTTCATATTTAAATGCACCCAAACAAAATCAAGGGTGCTTTTTAAAAGCAAAGAAAATGGTTAGAGGAACTGTATCTTCTTCAGTTTAAGATAAGGATGGGAAGGAGGAAACACAATAGTGAATAGTATCATCCCGAGAGCTTTGGTAAGAAAGGGACCAGCAGAAAGGAAAATGAAGAAACATATAATGCACTTTGTGCAGACACCTCAATTGCAAACACCAATAAGTAATGCTTGAACCAAGACCTTCCAGGAGATGAGAAACTGGGACTCTAATGAACTCCAAACACACACCTACACAACATTTATTCTTTCTTTATTGGTCTAGAATAACAAAGTAAGAATTTCAGTCAATGTTCTGTTTTGTTTTTTTTTTTTTAACTACAATGAAGGTTTTATGCTCCTTATCTTCCAATCCAACCTATTATTTTACAGATGAGCCATTCAGAGCACTAGAAGTTGACCCTGTAACCTGCCAGAGATCAAAACTAAATTTTCTCATCTCCTACCTTGCCAATCTATTCTTCCCCACTAACACACACTAAATAACTGTTAGACTTACTTATTTGTTAGACTACTTATATGTGCATAAGATAAGCTTTATAATGTACACTGTGCTTCAAACTAATTAGTCCCAAATTGTTGTTGTTGTTGTTATTAAGATACTGAGTAAAACAGGGTCCTGTCCATTTTCTTCTTTGTAAAATAAAGAAAAAACAAAACAAAGCCAGCTTCAGAGGAGCTGCTAGGAAGACAACGGGACTTACCAAACAAAAAATACCTCTGCAGAGGTGGGACAGACTTGAGCTTAGTTGCAGTAACTAACCTTGGCTGGGTGCAGCAAGCTCTGTAGCCAATTAACTGATTAAGTTGTAAACAATTACTGGGCTAAGATGTAAGTAAATGGAGTGGTGGATTGACTAAACTGGAGCCCATTAAATTGTTTTCTGTGTCTCCTCTTCATTTCTCTCTATAAACATCTACTGATCAAATATGTTTGTTGGATTTGCAGAACCTGCTCTGTTTGTGGGTGACTGCTTGATTCACAAATAACCAGGCCCTATCCTAACCTTTTCAGGTAGTAAGACTATAATCCAAATACCTCTTAACATTTTTCCTGTTCTCCATATTACACAAAAGATCCCTCAGTGAAACTGATCGTGTCCTTAACACAGTCATTTCAACTTCTGACTATCAATTTCTCCTTTCATAAAAAGGCTATTGTTAGAACTGAAGTCTGTGAACCCAGAACAGATAGGAACACAAAATAAACGTATGCCTTTAAACTTACTTGGGATGGGACCCAGAAATAAATAAGAAAGGGGATAGATAAGGAGTTCTACAAGTAAACTGTTTGGTTGGTCAACTGGTTGGTTGGTTTGGTTAAGACTATTATTTGCCCAAGCTAGCCCCAAAGCCCTGCCTCAGCCTTCCAGCAAGCTGGGATTATAGGAACACATGAGACTCTTTCTGGGTCCAGATAACTATATTTTGAAGAATGAGAAAAGGGCCAACTAACTTCCCTACTGAGATGTACCTAAGATTCCCTTCACTTCTGCCATCCCCAACTCATGCCCTCAAGATCTAACCCACACAAGTAAAGGACTGTCTAAGCAGAAAGGTGCAGCCTGCTGCAGAATGGATAAGAATGTGGTTCAAATGCATATAAACAAATCTGAACTGAGCAAAACAGACTTCTATCCAGAAAGCTCATGAGCCAAGCACACAGAAAATGAGAGAAGGTGTGTATTCTTTAAGCATATTGACTCCTATGTTCTGTATAACAGGCAGAATATAAAATCATAATCCCAACTACCCATTCCCACTTTTATTCATAAGGAAGTAGTTTTCCTTCCCCAGAATGATGCAGATCATCAGGGTGCTGGAGGGGACATAGGAAGTCAGGAGGATCACAATTCAAGGCCACCTCACACAAAAAGGAAGTTCTCATTTCAACAAAAGAGCCAAGTGTATTGTTTCCAGTTCTGCAGGAGACACAGGTAGGTAATAAAAACAAACAAAAACAAAAAGAGACCCTATCCCAATATATAAAGCAAAAAAGAAAAAATAAAGAATAAAGATACGTCTCAAATGGTAGCAGATAAGCACGAGGCCATGAGTTCAAACTCCAGTACTAACGAACAGAAAAAAAGTCAATCCATACCAACATCCAATTCAAAAAAAAATCAAAAGACTGTCCTCTGACATTTAAGCATAGAATAGATACCCCAGAAAAGTAGATGATGCCAGAGCCACACAACTACATGGCTCTGTGGGACTAGGGATTAGAAACCCAGAAGAAGTGCCTGTCAAAAAAGTAGATCTCGTAGGACAAAAAGGAAATGTGATAGTGTTAACTACACACCGGTGAAGGGAAATTCACGTTGTGTTCCCTGGCTTACAGAACTGAGGTTACTCTATAGGACTTACAAGTTCAGGCTGTGCAAGAAAATCCACTTCCAAAGGCACACAGCATGTATGAGGGGCTCTAGGTCCCCAGGAAATAGGAGCGCATATATTCCGGGACCACTGCCAGTCCACTCCCAACAGGGGACCACCACATAACCCCCTGCACATAAGAAGGGAGGGAATGAATGAAGGAATGTGTGCACATGCTACGGAAAGGCCATGCTCGGCCAGGTTAGGGAGCATCTACAAGAGAGCATCTACCTACTACTTCTGTGCCGGCATCAGTGTGTATTCCCGTAAACCACCACAAAAACACTACCTTCTCCCCCTCCTAGCCTGTCTTTTGAGCCAATGCCCACCTATCAGAAACAGCAAACATTTAATACCCAAAGTAAGAAGGGAAAATTCCCAAGGCCCCCATTAAACAATTCTTCAGGGAAGTAACTCAGAAATAAACATGGCAGCAAAGGACTTTATCACTTGGCACCAGATTTTCTGTTTGACAGATAAACTATTCATTAAAGGTGGCTATATTTAGCTTCCTTTTTTTTTCTTTGTATCTGGAAGCAATGAGTGATTTCTTGCCCCGCCCCCTAATAACAACATAATCATGCATGACTGGCAGTGCGTACATCAAAGGAAAACAAAAGTTGAAGTCCTCAAATGTATTGCAATCAATGATGAGGTGAGTTTTCTAAAACAATTCTTAAAGACCATTATTTGAATAGCAGTCCAAGACATATAAGAGAGTATATTAAACAACTTAATATTTTATTGGCAGTCTGTGTGGTTCCCAAATAAAGCTCCAGAGTCAGCAAACCCAATTCAATCAATTTTAATACCCAGTACTCTCCTAAGCCCCCACAGCCAACCAACAGTGGCATGGCACTGATATGGTAGGGCTATGAATCATGCTATTGATTTTCAATATCTTCTATGCAGAAAATTAAATTATGCAAATGCATGCCTTTACGGATCCTTACCTTAATGTGAAATTGCATACTTGCTTATGTCAGCAACTTAATTACCCAATTAAAAATGGAGTATGCTTATGAAAACAGTCAGTTTCACTCTTCCAAACAGACAATAAGTGTAAATCTGCGTATGGTTACCATGTGACTAAGAATAGGAAGGAAATGGTGTTCTGCAAACAGATTTTCTAGCAAGTTCTACAGCACCAAGCCCACTATAGTTTATGGAGCTGAAGTCATTTGTTATCTAAAAGCTTAAGAGGGTTTTTAATCATGATGCAATATTGAAAGCAATTGCAATGGCTGTTACATAAGACAAAAAGAAACCCAGTAGTACATAGCTCTATTTCCCTTGCCTAACAAATCAACTCTAATGTCATTTTAACCAAGAAACACACATATTCCCAACTCACTGGTAAACCTGGGCATGAGGAATTTGAATTTTAAGTAGTCGTCAAGGGTCTGGATTGTATAATTATGAAACGGGATTGCAAAGAACAAATCTAACCACTCCCATCCTACAGGACAGTTTGCGTTTCTTAGTTCTGACTAAATGAAAGTAGAGATTTCAAAACCAATAGTATTAACTAGCCAATGATTGTTACATCTCACTCAGCAGGAGGAATCTTAAGTCAACTTGGTTGCTAGGCAGACAGCTAAATGAGTGACAGGTATTTTCATCAGGGAGTTTTCATAAACTCTCTCCCCTCTCAGAACTTCTACCTAGCCTTCCTCATTTCCAGCCTGAAGCAAAAAAGATAAAACTGTTTCCAGACCCAAAGGCCCAATTCTTTCCTATAAAAATATCCTATGATATAAAAATATCCTATAAAAATATACCTACTACTGACGATATCTACAAAACTGTTTCCTATGTACATGATTTAATTTCCCAGAGCTACTGGACATGGTTTATGAGAATATATGTTTTTATTCTGGGAATCTAAAAGCAGATATATAACCTGAAAGCTTTCAGGAGGATTCTGCGTGATCAGTCGCATCAGCGTTGCACAGAGATTCTGACTTGGGGGGAAATAACTTGAAGTTGTGTTTAAGTCTTCTGTGTTAATTTGCAGACAAAGTTTTCCATCAATAAGCCCAGCTCCTCTGAATACCACATTAAATAGCATTCTTGACTTGGATAGATTTTTCTAGATTTTACTGTGAGATGGAGGGAAGGTTCATTTGAGTTTGGGAGATAAGAATAGGTAGTTACAAGGATTGGGAATGTGTCTCATGGGGCAGAGCAACTGCCTGGCAAATGCAAGGCCCCGAGTTCAAACCCTAGTACTGCCACACAAAATAAAAACAAAGACCAAAGTTGTCTTATATGGATACAAAATATTTCTCAGCCAAATCTGCAGATAAATAAACTAAAATCAAAGTAAAAGGATGATTTCTTTCTTTTTTTTTTTTTTTTAAACTGATTGGTACAAGGGTTTAAACTTAGGGCCTGGTACTAGCTCAGCTTGCTTGCTCATGACCTGAGCCACCACCTGAGCCATGCCTTCAGGAAGGAGTTTTGCTGGGCTCTAGAGTCTGGACTGGCTTTTAATATTGATCCTGCAGGTCCCAGCCTCCTGAGTAGCTAGAAATGTCTTCTTTTTCTTGAAAAAAATGGACTCTTTACGTATGTGCTCGTGTATGGAAGTGTCATATACCTAGCAAGAAGGGAAGACAGGTAGTCATCAGGGATTTCCGAACACTGCATTTCTCCACAATACAGTCTCAACTCTCACCCAAGCCAGTGATGTCCACTAGACATCTTCTGTGTTGTCATTTCCTACAAGACAAAGCAGCTCTAAGACAAAGGCTAAATAGTAAGGTCATAGTAAATATCTAACACCCATAATTCCTTGCACAATACAGTTGCATTGACTGTGCCCAAAGCAAAATGGTTTGGTCGTGTGTAAGAGTATTTCCACTTAACTACTGATCTGATTCTAGGTCATTCCAAAGAGTATGGAGCCTGGGAGAATGGGAAAAACATCCATACAAAATTGAAAACAGCAGAACAAAGATATTCTGGCTCCTGAATGCTAAAATAAATATTGCAGAGGATAGATGGATGGATGGATGGATGGATGGATGGATGGATGGATGGATGGATGGATGGATGGAGAAAGCTCCACTACAGTCCTAGGTCATCTGTCAATCACTGCCAAAAATGAGCCACCTAAAAAGAAGCAACAGGCACTTTTATTTTCTTGTGCAGAATGCAGATTTTTTTCAGAATGGCAAACAAGCAGTTAGGCAGGCTGTTTATATTGATTATAACTACTCATACAACAAACAAATTAAAGATCCCTCAACGATGGTGAAATCAAGCATAATTTTCTCTAAATTTTAAAGAGGATTCAAGAACATTAAATCTTACACAATAGTTTGAAATGAATATATCTTTATCTTTCTTGTGTCCACAATGGGCAAAAGTATCAAATGATAGTTAAACGTAATTAAACATTCTGATCAGCCTCTCATCTCTTTTGTGCCTAGATTGCAATTAATTGTACTAAAATGTACCTGGTGAGTGTCCCAAAAAAGTACAATCAAAAAGTATGTTTTATTTTATTTATTTATTTTTATTTTTTTGCAACTAAGGAAGAATTCCAGATGGGTTCTCTAGTTGTGTGGGATTCTGAGCTAACCTCAAATACAATAGATTTTATTACAGTAGATTGCCCATTTTATCATATTCAAATGTACCTATTGTCCTGCCAGGAAATATTTTTCATAATCTAATGGTGTTAAAGAGACTTAATATAGAGCCATGATTTTTTTCATACAATAAGTTACTAAAGCTCAGAGGCAAATGAAGGGAAAAGGAGATCACAAAGCAGTGGGGTTTTTTCCCCTCAGTGACAAAAGAGATGTAAGAGACAAAAGAGACACTACTTCATTCAAACATGTTAAATCAGGTAGAAATGCAAAATCCTAAACTTTTTTCATTATTTTATAATAATTCCAACCCTGGAATTATTAAAAAGAAAAAAATATTAGTGCTACTGCTCTCATGCTAATTCTGTTACAGTTTGAATAGCCAAGAATGAAAAGTACACATAGAAAATGTGTGTGTATGTGTGTGTATGTATTCTGGTACTAGGGTTGAACTCAGGACCTCATGCTTTCATTTGGCTTTTTCCACTAAAGGCTGAGGCTCTACCACTTGTGCCACAGTTCTACTTTCAGCTTGTACTAGTTAATTGGAGATAAGAGTCTCATGGACTTTCTGCTCTGGCTGGAATCCTCAGATCACAGCCTCTTAAGTAGGTAGCCATCAGAGCCCAGCAGAAAACTGATCTATAATAAAGTTCTTGGTACCTTTGTAAAGAAAAACTGAGAAATATTGTGGTTCACTTTTTATTACAACACCCTCTTAAAAAGGGTGGGGTTCAACTTCAAATCCATTATAACATCAGAGAGAAGTAAAACAATTATTTTGGTTTGCTTTAATAGTGTTTGGTCTGCAAAGAATCCATGTATATTTCCAGGAATATAAAGCTTATTCACAGGTAGCATTGTGATGATGTTCAATGCCACAAATGCATTCTCCAATTTTATGGTTGTGCCATTTCCTATAATACTTAACTAGATACAAATATGACAAACACAGTCAAGAGGCTGCATGTACACTGGTGGCCACCATACTGAAAGGACCATACACATAGATGGTTTATTTCACATACACACTTGTGTGTGTGTGTGTGTGTGTGTGTGTGTGTGTGTGTGTGTGTGTGTGTGATTAGTTGCCAACACAGATAAAGGCAAAAAAAAAAGAGCTCCAGTATCTGTATTTCCCTAGATTTTATATAGCAACCAGCTTTTCAAAGAACGTTCACAAATATCCAGAAATATAAATATCATTTATATTTCTTAATATGTCATCTGAGTTTACACTGGCTCAATTAAAAGTTATTTACTAAGTCAATCACTACGTAAGAGGCAGGCACTATTGTAATTGGAATCAATATACTGGCTTGTATAATTCTTCCAATGATACTAGAGTCGGGTATAATTATTCAGAAAATGTATGTTACTTGTTCTGAGACAGGTATTACTCTCAAGCCTGCACAGCTGATACTGTATTTCATCTGTTCTCTAGTCTCCTTTTACCTAGTGCTGGGGATCAAACCCAGGACCTCATGCCTGTGAGGTAAGCACTCTTCCATTGAACTATAACCCTAGCCCCTTACAAATATTCTTCACAGAACTAAGTATTGACAACATAAATCATTTCTAAGTTAACAGCTAGCTACTCCACTTACTCAAAAGAAAATCAACAACATCACAAGTGAAAACTTTGTAGAGGAACCTTAAGGAAACTAAAGACAGAACAGTTTCAAAAGAAGGAAGCTGTCTAGGCTACTCTTCCTACCACTGTTGGAAACTTAAGATAAAAACGTGCTCCTCTGCTGAGCACAATAATATGTATAATCCCAGCTGCAAAAGGGAGACAGTAGGAAGATCAAGGTAGGGCAGAATTAGCACAACACTATCAGAAAAACAACAACAACAAAATAAAAGCAAAAGGATTAACAGCTTGCCCTGGGTTCAATCCCTTAAAAAAAAAAAAAAAAAAAAAAAAGCATTTTTCACAACAATACTACCAGAAAAAAATATAGTTTCTCTACCACGTTGAGAAGATCCAAGTACAACTACATGGGTTTTTTTGTTTTGTTTTGTTTTTATTGGTTTGTCAGTCATGGGCTTGAACTCAGGCCCTGAATGCTGTCCCTGAGCTTTTTTTCACTGAAGGCTATAGCACTCTACCACTCTGAGCCACAGAGTCATTTCCAGTTTTCTGGTGGTTAATTGGAGACCAGAATCTCATGGCCTTTCCTGCCTATACTGACTTCCAGCCAGGATCCTCAGATCTCAGCCTCATGTATAGCTAGGATTACTGGTATGAGTCACTGGTGCCCAGCTTACATATATTATTATAACTTAAGGTAAAGAAACAAATGAGGAAGTAATGAATTCTCTCCACTCAGATTCTTTTGTTTAAAATGTTAATTGTGACTAATACAATTTCATTCATGAGAAATAAGCTTCATAACATGGCTCAAGTGCGATATAACAGACATACTGCAGGTGGAATATTGAAATATGTATATTTTAACAAGACAAAAAATAGGCAAACAGCAACAACAACATTGCTCAAGTATGGCTTGGGCGGCCCTTTAAAAATCTCAGTATATCCAACTCTAGTAACATGCCAACAGCCCACCCACAAAGGACAATTCCCCAATTCAGGGATAAGTCAATGGGATGGATAGGATGTATATCCCAAATTTCCTCTGTTGGAAACTAAATGCCCAAATTCAAATGTGAATGGTATTGGTGAATGACCGACTCCTGAGAGCACAGCTCCTATGAACAGATTGATCCAGTCATGAAATGAAAGAACTGTGGGCTGTCTAGGGCGTTGGCATGCTTGTTCCATCTTGCCGTGTGGTCCTTAGCCCAGAAGGTCCTGGGCAGATAACAAGCTCTTACACTTCTCAGCCTCCAAAATAGGAAGCTAGATAATACCTTAGTTATGTAACCAGACTGGCCTTGTTCCACTGGCTCTGTAGCCTAAGGCTAGACTTGAACCCATGATTTTCCTGTCTCCTCTCATGTGTTGGTGGTATTCAAGTATGTGTAGCCATGGCGAGCTTCAAATTTCTATTCTTTATAAATTATTCATTTTATGATAATGGCTATACTAACAGAAAACAGACTAAAGACAATTATATTTCCACAATAACCAAAAGCCACGTAGATATTTTCTAAAATGGCAAGTACAAACTTTAGGCCCCACCATCGGAGGATCAAATATAGAGTACACACCAAACATGACACCCTTCAGATGAAGACCCAATTCTTACGCATCCATTCTGGTAAATCAAACCCCAGTGACCCCAGAACCAGGCTGGAGATTCCCCCTTCAATGCAGACCTATCATGCACTCTATGGTCTGTGGCTTTATAGTCCCTCACATTTCATTCCTCTGGTCAGCCAAATCTCTTTTCTCCCTCCACACTTACCATCTGTGTAAGTAGTTCCTAAATGATTGTGGCCAAATAGAATTTCTAAGGAGTATCCTAAGACAAAGGCAAATATCACTCAAGAATGCGTCATTGAACAACATCATTGGAGAAATGAATGGGTACTTCATATTCTCTTGCCCTCTTGGAGCTTAGCTTGTATACACGGGAGAACAAACTTCAAAAATGAAGTGAAATAAATGATAAAGCCACAGAGAATACAAGGAGGGAAGACAGACTTGAGGAAAAACGGCCGCCTGGCTGAAGCTTGGTGAGGTGCAAAGGGTAAGACCTTAAAAGAAACTGAGAAGGCACAGGAAGAGCTCTCAAGTAGAAACCAGTGGAGTCTGACACATGATATCCTTTAAAAGTTTTATTGCAAGCCAGACACTGGTGGATCACGCCTGTAATCCTAGCTTCTCAGGAGGCTGGAGATCTGAGGATCGAGGTTCAAACCCAGCCCAGGCAGGAAAGTCAGTAAGACTCTTATCTCCAATTAACCATCAGAAATCTGGAAGTGGTTCTGTGGCTCAAGTGGTAGAGTGCTTGCCTTGATCTGAAGAGCTCAGGGACAGCGCCCAAGTCCAGAGTTCAACTGACCAAAAAAATGTTATTGCAATAAAATGATTTTTAATATTATCATACAGTTGTAAAACCACTAGCCTAATCTAATTATAGAGAGCATCTTTACCAAGGTATGAGATTAAACGATTTCTCTGTGGAGAACAGAGGAGGAAGGTTGGCAAGGAGTGAAGCAGAGGCTCCTCAAAGTAGCCCCCAGGGTTCAAGACACTAGGCCTGTACTTGCACCCCTGTGCAGGGGAATTGAGGCCTTTGACACAAGCCAAATTGTAGAACGGAAACAAATTCTGGTCTAATATATATACCTTAGCTGGACAAATGCCTGGACAACAGCTTCTTAGTTTTTCTTTGCTATGGTTTTTTTCTGATTCACCTCTGCTCTTTTTCATCTTGAATAAAATTGCTCAAGAAATGAATTGACTTACACAACTCAGTTAGAAGAAAAGAACAAAAAGCAGGCAACTATTTACGAAGATAATGAAGACGGGGGAAAAAAGCAAAAGTAACCATCATCACTATATTTTCCCTAAAGGAAAAAAAAAAAGCAACCATACTTTCCTACAGATTGCTACAAGACAGAGATTGGAAATGTGTGATGTATTTGGACGGCCACAGAGAACTCATAGGTTTCAGAGGAGCTTTAAGGGAAGATTTTTCTTTAAAATAATCTTTTATCATCATCTACACATGCACATACTAAAACATGCCTTACAGAGTCTGCCAAGAAGAGGCCCTGAAAAATAACTTCCATAAGATGTGAGCAACAGGAATGGAAAGTAACTTAGATAAAGGCTAATTAATAAATTAAATTGAAGGTCATTCATCTTTGTGTAATGATATAGATTTTGTCTTTAGCAACTGCTGAAGACTGTCTATATAATCATGCAAATATATCCAGGGACAGGGTTAGAGGGAGATAAATGACTGAATGCACTGCTCTCCCTCATCCCAAATCCACAGAATCATCTCTTAGGTCTGATAAGCAAGCACCTTCATTGTGTTTCTTTAATCAATGCAAACCCAACTCTGACATTTAAGGGGGGGGGGGGGGAAATAATCCCATAAATTCAGTTAGTATTGACCAGGCAACAACTTGCATATTATGTCAGAATGTCGCAAAGCTTTAGGTTTGTTTCTTTATCTTTTCTTTTCTTTAATTTGGTGCCATACTAGGGCTTGAAGTCAAAGCCTGGTCACTATCTCTTATCTTTATTTTGGTCAAGACTGGTGCTGTACCACTTGAGCAATGCATCTACTTTCCTGCTTTTTGGTGGTTAATCTGAGGTAAGAGGGTGATGCTCCTACTCTGAAGCACAATCCTTAGATCTCAGCCTCATGAGCATCTAGGATTAAACAGGTACAAGCCACCAGCATTGCAGCTTTGCAAGTTCATATCTGTTATCTCCATTTCCATTTGGTGTTGTTTGCTTTCTTTTCAGGATGGGAGGCTCACTCGTCCTCTCTTTCATGGGCAGCAAGAACGTTCAGAAGCATTTTGCTTTGCTTCAAGAGGAGTTATTAACTTCAAATAACACAATGCAAGTCTCAAAGAAAATAATTTAAGAGGGCTATTACAATCTTAAATAAAATGATTTCATTTAAAAATTCTAACCACATAAAAATTTTCACCAGATCTTATTGAGATGGCTTAGGCAGTTATCTCTAAGTCTCTTTAAATAGCTTTAAAAGCAATTTCTTTAATAATTACTAGAGGAAAAAAAAATGTCCTCTTATGTGGGGGGGAAGAAAATAAAAAGCTATTGAACCATAAGTCCTTTCCAAATGAACAAAGTACTGTGATTAAAAAAGCAAGCTTTGTTTCTTTCTTCCTTCTGAATTTGTTAAAACCTTCTCCGGCTCTAACCAATTGCTTGCAAGACCCACACCAAGAGTTGAAATGGAAAAGCAGTTGCATAACACTAGAAAGCTCAAATCCCAAATTGAAAGTTTCGGTTCAATATTTCCCTTTTTTTCCTCTCACAATACCTATTTGTATACAAGAAATGGACTGCAATCAATTTCAAGGAGATGCTTCTACCCTGAATTTAAATCATTTTATAACTCTGCAATCCAGTCAATCAAACTTGGTATGGGAGGGGGAATAAAAAGGCATTTTCTTTTATTTAAAAAGAAAAAAAATTGTTGATGGTACACTCTCTGTCTCTCTCTCTCTCTCTCTGTCTCTCTCTCTCTGTGTCTCTCTCTCTCTGTCTCTCTCTCTCTCTGTCTCTCTCTCTCTCTGGAGACTTCAATATCAGGCCTAAATGAATGAATCAAATTGTCCCTTTGAGTTTGCAGAGCAGATAGAACAATATAAAATAAACCATGCAATACTCCAGTACACGAGCCAAACTATAGCATCGTGGACCACAGAGCTCTTGAAACAATCGTGGAAAATAAACACCACTTTAAATATTACTTACAAAGCTCTGCTAAACAGATTGATTCTTAAATATCACCTCTGCATAAGCAATAAGAAGGTACTAAATAAAATGCTGAGAACAATTCGAAGCCTCTGATTTTTCTTTCATGCTGGTCTATCCATTTTCTGATTAATACATTCTCTGATATGCAACACAATGAACCAAAAATTGGATAAAGGGAAGTCTGTGGGTGTTGTCAACTGTGAATGACATCTATGGTTTCTTCAGGAACTTGTGTTACAGCATAGACAAGAAGACAGTACGATACTTTGTGAAATTACATTTGAGGCTTTATCCTCAAAGTTGATACTCTTAACTAGAAAGTTCTTATTAAAAAAAAAAAAAACACCAGTCAGGCATCATGACCCCAAGCCCTGGAATCCCACCACTGGGAGGCAGAGGAAGGAAGACTGTGAGTTTCGGGCCAGCTTGTGCTACATATCAAGACCCCAAATCAAAATCAAAAATAGAGAAAATAAAATAATTACCCAGCAAAGAGATACGAGAATCTAGGATAAAATGTCAGAGGGAGAAAAGAGTCTAAAGATAATGTGGCAGGAAGAGAGATGTTTAAATATATGTTAGGATACAGAATGAAGCTTTTTTTGTAAAGTTCTGTCTCTGTGAAAAGAAATAAATGCATTCCCAGAAGTCCTCCCCATGCTGCTTTAGTTTTTAATGTGAGCAAAAAACGATCACAGAAGAAACTGTTAAGAGCTAAATTCCCTTTGTTTTCGGGGGTGGGGGTGCATTGGGAGGGGGTATTTAGTAAGGGGCTTGACCTCAGAGCCTTGCACTCTTACTTGGTTTGCTTTTTCACACAAAGCTAATGTTCTATCACTTAAGCCACACCTCCACACTAACTTTTTGCTGGTTAATATACGAGTGTCATGCCTGCCCAGGCTGGCTTTGAACTGTGATGCTCAGATCTCAGCCTTCTGAGAAGCTACGATCACAGGTGTGAGCCCCTGGCACCCAGGGAGAGCTGTATTCCTTGGCAGGCACTGAGCCCTATGTTAGAAGTCCTGCATGCAGCCAGAATAACTCAAGGAAACCCCACTAGAACTTTCAGAGCAAATTCTCTCATCCTTCCCAGGTGACAAGCCAGGCAACTGAGCCACAACATGGTTAGATCGTCTGCCAAAGCCACCTTGAGTGTGACAGAGAAAGGAACTGAAATGCAGACAGTCCACACAGACTGAGAAAACGACCTAGAGCTCCACAGAGATTACCTAGGAGGGATTTATATCTTTTAAAACAAATAGATACAAAGAACTGAACACAAAATGCCAAAGCAATCGATTCAAATGGAAACCCTTGAACCAAGAATCTCCAGAACAATTCGGTTTTACCAAGCTACTACCCATCCCTCTTGTCTCAGAAGAAACACAATGTGCACAATGTGTTTTCGTTTGCCCTTTTAAGAGATCTCACACAGTGAACGCTCTCCACTTGTATCTCTCTACTTGCACCAAATGGACTGTAATAAAAATGGTAATTCCTGAAAATTATTACAAGGCTTGCAAAGAGAATTCTAGCACTACAGCCTACACAGGAAGGCATTATGCTAACACCAACGAACTGCTGAGAAAACAACTCACTTTCTGTAAAACAGCAGAAGAGAACATTCCACGCAGGCATATGTTCACATTTCAACTGAGAAGCGGGGAGGAGATGGCGCTTGGTAGGGCCACACTATCCCATTCACAGCAGACCCTAGCCACGTGGATTTCACAGGTGGCCTTTACACAGGACTTTGGTGACCCATGAAGAAGGTACAATATCTCTACAATCTCGTTTCATTACATTACAAGGGTATTTTATGTATATCCCTAGATTATATCAAATAAGTTGCTATAGTTGTATCACGTGTTTCTTCTCCTGTGATGGCTGGTACTAGAAGTTAAAGCATCTATATGGCTTACTGATGAGGGAGGTAGGAAGATAGGTAGGTAGGCAGGCAGGTAGGTAGGTAGGTAGGTAGGTAGGTAGGTAGGTAGGTAGGTAGGTAGGTAGGTAGGTAGGTAGGTAGGTAGGTAAGTATGTAGGGAAGGTTTGTCTGTCTGTCTGTCTGTCTGTCTGTCTGTTTGGTTGGTTGGCTGGTTGGTTTGTACTGGTACTACTTAGGGCCTTGTGTTCTTACTTACCTTGTTCAATCAAAGCAGGGGCTCTACCACCTGAGCCTTGTTTCTACTTCAGGCTTTTTGATAAGACTCTCATGGACTTTTCTGCCCAGACTGGCTTTGAACTGTGATCCTCTGATATCCTAGGTAGCTAAGGTTATAAGCATGAGCCACCACTGCTGGCTATTGTTGGATTTTGCATTGCGGGAGACAGACAGAATCCAGGCCCTCAGGCTCATACTCTATCACTCAGAATCATCCCAGACTTTATATTCTTTCTATTGAGCAGTGGCACACAAGAAAATGGAGAGGAAAGGAAAGTGTTATTCAAACCCTCACATGGCCCTAGGATGATCATCAGCTCCAACACTGCTTTCCTGCCATGTTCTCTTGTTCTCTACCTAGCCCATTCTCACACTGAAGGGAACTCAACTTCTGTCTTCCTTGTTTTTACTATTCAAGGGACAATAAATTCAATAGAGGAAAGGGCTTTTTTTGTTGTGGTTGTGGTTGTTGGTCATGGGACTTGAACTCTGGGCCTGGGCGCTGCTCTTCAGCTCATGACAAGCATTCTATCATTTGATTCACAGTGCCACTTCCAGTTTTCTGAGTGGTTTATTGCAGATAAGAGTTTCATGGACTTTCCCACCCAGGCTGGCTTTGAACTGTGATCCTCAGATCTCAGCCTCCTGAGTAGCTAGGATTACAGGTATGAGCCACCAGTGCCTGGTAGAAGGGCATATTTTTATGAAGCCCAGTGGTTCTCTGTTCTTTAGCATCAGGAAGGGAGGTCTCAGAAATCCATGAGCACATTGGATGCCTTGGTTTAATGTTGAAAGAGAGCACATACAGTGAGGTGCTCATGTTCATTTTCAATAGGACAATTTTTTAGACTATTCCCACAGCCAAATGAATCAGGATGTGCAGTCTTGGAAACAAGTTCTTCCTGCAAAGCAATGGTCATTTCTAGGTCACATAACCTTAGGATCTTTCCCTACATTCTACACTCATTTTCCTTACTATGTGATAACTGAACAAAAGCCAACTTTCTAACAAGTCTAAGTATTCCTAGGTTTAGCCGATTGACCATGACCTCTCATGTCAGTCTCAGATTTCTAACGTCATGCCAATTATTTAAAAGAGGTTGACCTTGTGGACACACAGTCCCAATGCCCATATCACTGGGGGTAAATATGCTAGTGCATTCCTGAATCACAGCACCTGGGGGTAGAGGCAGGAGGATGGTGAGCTCCAGCCCAGCCTGGGTTCACACATGAGTTCAAGACAAGCTTGATGTACATAGGGAGACTACCTAAAAAAATAATACAATTAAATGATGCAATTTGTGAATGCACCCTTAACATCATAATCCCTTTGTGGGGCTATAGAATATCTACATTTTGAACAAACTTCTGATGGGATGCCAGTCCTATAACAAACCATATTCTGAGCAAGTCATCAGCAATGTAAATCCAGTGCTAATATAAGGAAAATAACCTTTTACACAAGAAGCTTAGGAAACTATTTCTCAATAGGTCCTCTAAAATGATGTATATGCAGAAAGCCTAGAGATTTAGCCCCCCCCCCCAAAAAAAAAAATACAAAGTCGTATGTTTTGCATTTCCTTCTGGTCTGGTTTTTAAAGGTCACAGGATTCACAACAGATGTGCCCTAGCTTGAACCTTAAACATCTACATGGCCACTAACAGGGCAAAAGCACAACACAACAGCTGAGAAGCCATAGCTACAACAGTTGGTAGGCTCTGGCCCAGTAAGACCAGCCCTTACCTCTGCCAACACAGACTGGATTCCCCATAGGCAGTTGCCCAGGGATAGACGGGCAACTTCCAGGTCACAAACCACTCGGTCTAAGAATTCACCACAGGCGAATAGCCTAAGTGAAATAGCAAAATCAGTTGCACTGTCATTGTCCTGGAGGAGACGAAATAATGAACTTCACTTTGCTGCGAGCAATCTTTGAGGCTATGGAGCTGATCAATAATCATATTATCACACATCTAAGCATTTCTATGATAAATTCCTATTTTAATAGCATTTATTGCTTTTTCTGATTATAAGAGCCATAAATATTCATGACAGAAGCACATTAGGCAAAGTACATTAATAAGCCAAGTACATTAAATAGACACAGAGTACATAAAAATCATAAACAAGAAAATAAAATAGCCATAACCACTGCTCAAATATGGGTGTATTTCCTTCCTATGTTCCAATAATCAGTGGACTCATAGGTTTTGGTTGTTGTTGTTAATGCATGGAGAAATTTTCCAATAAGAGTCTGTGCTCAACTGGGTATCGTGGTACATGCCTATAACCCCAACCCTCAGGAAGTAGAGGCAAAGGATCAAAAATTCCAGTCCAGTCTGGGCTACATGGCAAGAAAGAATCTCAAAAACAACAATTACAAAAGTAGATACTATAGATGGATGGATAGACAGACAGACAGACAGACAGACAGCTAGATTCAGAGATATCTATATATCTCCCAAGTGGAATAATGTATAAAATAAAGCTCATTTCCATCAAGAAATTGAAAGTATCACCAACAGATCATGTGACTTAGCCCAAATCCAACTGCCCTATCTGTGAAGCAACAGATTGGGTATTCCATGATCTAAGTTAACAATACGCTTTTCTTCTTCAGTCAACTCAGGAGTCCTGGGTCAAACAAAGGATCAAAAACATGGAACTCACAAATGCAGAATAATTGTTTTACATCAGTCAGTTGCCAACATTTACAAAGGAGAGGAAAAAACAAAAACCTGTCAATCCAGACTTGAGCCTCTTCTTTTAAAAACATTAGTATCAAGTGACTTGCACCACATGGCAACAAGTGGCCCAGCACAGATATAAGCCTCCTTTCACCTTACTACTGCTCCAAAACCCAGGTCTTTCCCCAGCTGGGCTGCCAGGGAGCTGCCTTTTCAGCACTTAGGTTTCTGCAAGTCTTCTCAGCTAGTCTCCAGGATGTGCCACCCTGGTCCTTCTTAAAGATATAGGTGTGCAAATCTTTCAGGACGATTAGGGTATAAAACAGGAAATTAGAAAAGATAATAAAGCTTTTAGAGATTACCAGGCAAACTTACAAAGTGTGTATCACTTAAATTTTTCATTCTCATCTTTTGCTCTCACGGCACCAGTCATGTAGCAGTAAGCATGGGGAATGCGGTCTATTTTAGGTCACCAAAACAGAAGTTTGGAGAGGCCAAGTCACTCAAGTGCTCTGTGGCAGAGGCAAATTCATAAAACCCCATGGCCAAAACTGTAGAGAAAATAAAAAAGGGGTTCACAACCTGTCCACAACTGGTTCTTCTTGGCCAGTGTGCTACTCAACTTTAGAAGCAGAAATGGAGTCTAGCAGAGTAATGGAAGCGAAGGTGAGGAACTGCACATGCTCAATGCCCACAAAGGAAAACAATGGACCAAGTGCAGCTGGTAAAGTGCTTTACCTTCAGCATCAGCAATGTATAATCTATAGGTATAATCCAGCATCATCAGCTTCACAAAGCTTCACAGGCAGAAGATGAGCAATACCTGACACTTGGAAAGTAGTCGGAGAATGGACCATAGCAAACTAGTGTCATTGTGCTACAGAATTTAACAAGTTTACTCCAAATTATTTCATGATCCAGGAGAAATCCTATATGGTAGGATTAAAGGCCAGACTTGGGATGGGTATAGTTGTGCATTTATGTCACCCCAGATACTAGAGAGGCAGAGAACTTGAGAATAGAGGCTAGAGTAGCTGGGTGTGTTGGCATGCCCCTGTCATTCTATAACACAGGTAGAAGGATCACAGTCTGAGCTTGGCTTGGGCAACAAAAAATACTAAAGAAAAGAAAGGCAGACCCTCCTTTAAAAAATTAAAGAAGAGCAAGTTAGGTACCAGAGCCTTGTGCCTGAAATCCTAGCTACTTGAATCTTTGATCTGAGCTGGCCTGGGCAGAAAAGTCTTTAAGATTCTTATCTCTAATTGACCACCAAAAAGCAAGAAGTAGAACTGGGTTTAAAAAAAAAAGTTAATGTACAGTGCCCAGGCCCTGTTAATAAAAGCATAAAAGGACTGGGGGTATAGCTGCCTGGCAAGTACAAGGACCTAAGTTCAAACCCCAATGTTTAAAAATTAAAAATTAAAAAAAATAAAGGCAAGACTTGAAGCTACACATTAACTTATAGATCTCTGTCCAGTGTGAAGAAAAACAGGACTGTTTTACAGTAATAACTGGAGTTTCAATTTTATTATCTGATTGGACATTAACCAATATGGGATATAATCCAGCTATCATGGCCTGTGAGTTCTCAGTTCCTCAAAATGTGCCTTGGGCCAGCTTTCCATATTGTTTATCTTATTAAGGATCAGATTCTGCCATAGGTTTCTTTTGTTTGGATAAGAGCAGGTTTTTAACATCTTGAAGCTTATGATTTAAAGCTGCAATGACTTCTACCATTCTTCCTTCAAAATTTATGTGCTAGGTGTGCCTCTCTTTCTCCACTCCATTTCCAATGTTGTATAGCACTCAGGAAAATGACCCCAAACATCCACATGAAATCCTATAGTTCAATCTCCATTAGCAAGAGCAGCTTAACACATCAGCAGCTCAGGGGAATTGCTGAACTAGCTTTGAGGATTTCTAGGAGTTCAAAAATATCATAATAATGATCCTTAATGGCCAAACTTCAGGCATCAAAACAAGCACTGAAGGGGATATAATTCCACCAGCAGTGCTTAATGAATTATAAAATAGCCTTGAAGGCATCTTACATGCCTGAAGTAGGGAAGTTACCACTTAAAATTATATGTGATCCATTGAAGAGCAATATATTTCCATTATGCAAATTCTCAATATAAGAACTGATGGTATATTTCCCCCTAAAAATTATTCTCTCTATTGTCCTAAGGTAGGCTCTGCACAACAAAGCATGACTATTTTCAACTCTTAACTCATACACTTCCTTCTCCATGAAAAGAAAGATCCACTGAGTTTAAACATCAGGATGCCTGCAAGGAGCCAGTAGCTCACACCTGGAATCCTAGCTACTTAGAAGGCTGAGATCTGAGGATCATGGTTCAAGGCCAGCTGGGGCAAGAAAGTCCATGAAACTATTATCTCCAATTAAGCACTAGAAATAAAGCACCTGGAGCTGTGGCTCAAGTGGAAGAGTAGTAGCCTTGGGCAAAAAGATACACCCAGACCCTAAATTCAAGTTTTAGAGCTAGAAATAATTAAACAAACAAATGAAAATCAAGAGGCCTTTGCTTTAAACTGATGTTAAATAGAAACATAGGTCCCATGATTTCCCTTATTTGCAATAACTAGTATATATCTGAGTCAAACAGAAAAGGTCAGATAAGTTGACGTTAGGGAAATGAACCCTAAGATATGTATTCAAATGTCTTTTTTTCTTTCATGAGATTGTTTCTAACACATTTATAAGATTATTTCTTTGTTGCTTTGTATGTCCCTCTCCCATGGTATAGCCCCTCCTGCTCTCACTGTATTTCATGTTGGTATAATTTGTGGAGGGGAAGGGCAAAAACAAATTGTTTAAATAGGGATACAGGTGGACCCATTGCAACAATGAGATGTACAAGTTGTTATGTTGAAAACGAACTTTACAACTTTCGTGGGGGGGGGAAGGATTGCATGGGGGGGAGGGGGAGGATGGGAAGGGATGGGAAGGGGAAACAAAGGAGGAGGCTACAATGCTTGATAAGAAATGTACTCGTTATCTTGCCCATGTAATTGTAACCCCTCTGTACAGTATTTTCACAATAAAAAAAAATAAAGTCTGACTAAGAAAAAAAATAAAATAAAATAAAATGATGGTAAATGAAGCCGTAAGAGGAAGCTCCTAAGAAAAAGGCACTGAACACAAACCAAGGCAATGAAGTATGACTGAAATCCGAAGGTAAAGTCTGCAGACACACAAAGACTTAGGTGAAAAGTGGACAAAACATGATGATGATTCATGTGGAAACAGTTAAACCAGAAAAGTTAGATTCAAAATGTGATGAAGGCCTGTCCTCCACCACTCATCCTAGGCACTAACAAACATGGAGCTCTTCCACAGCCAACACTCCCTGGTCTCCCATAGACAGAAGGGGAAGAGGGGGCATGCAGCAGGAAGTATCTCCAAGACAGCTCTGTGGTACAAGGGGAAACAGTCAAACTTCTACTGCAATATAGCCAAGCTAGGATGTCCCAAAGGCACATTTATGAAGCAAATTCTCCACTTAGGGTATTTTTAACTAAGGATGAATTTCTCAGAACATAGCTCTTCACAAATTGAGGAACATCTGTGTGTACGTATATATGTATACGTATATATCCCTCTCTCTCTCTATATATATATCTGTATAGACATTGTGTGTATATATGTATATCTATATATACGTATATATGTATATGTGTCTATAGTTATATATATAATATCTACTGTGTGTATACATGCACAATAAAGCAGGAAATCATGCTACAAGACGCACATATTTGAAGACAATGAAATCACAGTTTCTCTTTTCTTGTTCTGCTAAAACACTGACCACTGCCCACATACCCTATTGCCAATAGAAAGCCAAAAGGGGATAGATAGTGTGAGGAAGATGGAAGAGAATAGGAGCCTGTGAAACATATGGCTTCTTAGCAAGGTATCAGCACAGATAATCAGATCCTGCGATCAATGGCATGTGAAGGGAGAAAGAGGACAGCCAGCTTACTCTAGGTATGTAATTTCCTGTTGATCATCTGATAAAACACTGGGAAATAAAACACAAGTGTGTTACCACACATTATCTGGCCTTTGAACAATGAACCAATTAAGGGATTATATAATATCTACAACAAAGGCATTTCCTGGAAAAATAAAGGGTTGGGGGGGGTGGAGGGGAACTAAGCCAAGCTCTAAATATATGACCTGGGTTCAGTATTGAAAGTTTTAACTCAGGGACAGGCTACAAAACCAATGCCTCTATATTAGTCATGCAAGTCTACCAACCCCTCAAACAATCCTCTAAGCTTCAGCTTGATCTTTGAAACTATTCAAATAGAAACATTCCTTTCATTACTCCAAAAGCTGACACTGTCACTTTGTTCTTTTTTTTTTTTTTGGGGGGGGGGGGGGGTCGGCCATGGGGCCTGAACTCTGGGCCTGGGTGCTGTCCCTCAGCTCTTAGCTCAAGGCTAGTGCCCTACCACCTGAGCCACAGTGCCACTTCTGGCTTTTATCTGCTTAT
Source organism: Dipodomys merriami (assembly GCF_024711535.1). Classification (NCBI taxonomy): domain Eukaryota; kingdom Metazoa; phylum Chordata; class Mammalia; order Rodentia; family Heteromyidae; genus Dipodomys; species Dipodomys merriami. The sequence continues at coordinate 20,050,214 of NW_027202604.1, read as the reverse complement.
GTGGTTCTGAGGAATCGAACCCAGAGCCTCATGCATGCGAGGCAAGCACTCTACCACTGAGCCAACTTCCCAGCCCTGTCACACAATTCTTAAGAACACAAAATACATTTCCATGATTTAAAGATCTACATAGCAGACATCTACAGGCTAAAATATACTAGGTCAGAAAGAAAATGGACAGAAGTCTGCTTGAAATTTTCACCAAAATAAATAAACCTAACAAAAAAAATTTCACTGTTAATAATGACCTAACCAAGGTAATAATTTCACTTAGTTCAAGTACAAAATTAAAGGAAAACAGAAATTTGATAGTGACTTTATGTAGTGGCTTAGAATAGAAGCCTGGCAGGAAAATCTTGTACACAGGCTAAGCTCTAAAACCCAGCCCTAATTATAGGAAGCACACAGAGTACCCATCAAGGTTCAGTGCCCATACCACTGGGTATCTGTAAGCCCACCTGCTTCCCCTTCCAGGTCAGAATCTACTCCATCCCTTCCATCACTCAGCTGTGTGCCTTGCTATGCTAAGTGAGTCCCCCAAAAGAGAATGTGTGAGAATGGGAGATGAAGAAAAATGGGAGAATGGATCAGGGGCACACTTAATGCTACTATCTCCTTAATGCTACTATCTTGGGAATAAATGTTACTGCTAGAGTAATCGTGTAAGTGTGAGGTATGTATGTGTGTGTCTGTCAGACTTGTTTTCTCTCTTTTCTTCCCTCTTTGCTCTCAGATATGACAGCAAGAAGGTCCTCACTAAATGCTAGTAGTGCTTCAGTCTAGGACTATCTGACCTCCAACGAACCAATAAACTTCTGTTCATTATACATTACTCTGTCTCTAGTCATCTGTTACAGCAATAGGAAGGAAGCAGACTGCCAGAAGCTTCAAGGATGCTGCCTAAGTTCCCAGCAGCAAGTAGAAGACTGGATCAAGACAAATCAAATACACAGAGAACAGTGTCAACAGGATAGGACAAACCCCAAATCCCACCAATTCCCTACAAATACACTACATGTCTGGATCTGCAATACCCTATGCTAGCTTCCTGATTTTCTCATTGCTGCGATTTGGGTCTTTCATACATACCACTTGGTTTTTCCTAAGTAATGCACGGGCTTTCATTATATGCCACACACACACACACACACACACACACACACACACACACACACACACACACACACACACACACACACACACACACACACACACACACACACACGCGCGCGCGCGCGCGCATACAAACGCACAAAAGCAGTCTTGATGTGTTTTAAAAGAAACCAATTTATCCTGACAAAGGGAAATATACAAGGTGTGTTGTCAAATATAAAAACAGGACACAAAACTCCTCCTGAAATACCACTCCTCTGGATTTTTAATGATTATATACTACTCCATTGGTCAAACCTCACAGACAGATGACTTTGCATAAGTTCAAAGAAGTTCCCCTGACTCTGGCCACTTCTTTGTCATCCTCAGGATAAAAGCCCAATAACCTGATTCATCAATTACTAAGTAGCTCTGGTAGAGAGTGTCACATCCTTGAATTTGTAGACATCTTTACAGCCAGAGAAGCCACTGCATCCTTGAACTCATCATCAAATCTCAAATGGTTAGCAATATAATCAGATTTGATGACACTCTATTACTTAAAGCACTAAAACAATACAGGTGGCAATTCAAATGCAGGCAGCCAAGTGGAACAGTAACCAACTCTCAAATCACCACAGAGACCAGCCAGAGACCAGGAACAAAGATGCACTATAGTTCCTGCTATGGAAGGATCAGGACTGCAGGGTAAAATTTGGTGCACATTAATTATGCTTGGTTAAATTTACAATGTAGTTGAAAGGCAAGAAGAAGTTAAATAATCCTGTAAGATGGTCACCCGAGAGATGGCTGATTAAGTGTCTAGCAAACAGAATAGACAATAAATTAGAATTACGAGCAAGAAGAGTTCGCCTAAAGAGATCACAGGTAAAAACTTAAATAATCAAGGCCAACACAGCGGAAACAAGTGACAAATCTAATTGGCTAAGTTATAATGGCTGGTTTTTGCAACTGGATAATATTTCCAAAGTCTCTAAATGCATTTTCCAAACACTGAGGCTAACCCCGTAAATATGAAACTGCCTGATTGAGAAATCTAGCTAGCTCAGGGATAAAAGCTTCTCATTCAATGTGTCCTGGGTTTCTCCTTTCCACCCACATAAAGGCAATAAAGGCAAGTGACGGAAGTCGCTCTCAACTGACCACAGTGGCTCACACCTTTAACCATAGCTATTCAGGAGGTAGTCACCTGGGAAATCAAGATTCAGGACAACACTGGATAAAAAGTTATTCAGATCCACTCTCAGTAAGTCAGTATGGTGTTACAAAGCTGTGGTCCCAGCTATACAGCAAACACTGGTAGGAGAACTGCAGTTCTTCCCTATTTTATCACCATCAGGACTTTTCCAGGAAGCATCTTCCACTTCAAAGAGAGGGTGAGAAGTAGAAAATGAGGAAAAGGAATGGACAGGGGAAAATATACTTTTTTTTTCTGCCTTCTTCCTGTTCTCTGTTTGTAACCACCCTTGCTGCACAAGACTCACCACAGCTGTACCAAGCAGAGCAGGAGGTGAGCACACCACCTCAAAACTGCTAAGTCCCAAGAAGAGAGAAGAATTCTGGTAAGAAAGGCTTTCATCCTACAGATCTCCCTCTACCTCAAGGCTAGGGCTCCAATTGCTTAATGAATAGGTGTAGTGCTTTGTTCTCATTATAGAAATTAACCCAGGTCCTTTCTTTAATCACATCATCACATGGGACACAATTCAACAAGCAAGTATTTCCCCCACAAATTTCATATTCCATTGCTCATTTTTCTCTCCGTGATAGTGATGGTTGAGTGACAGGCTAAGCAATACATTATATCTATGTTTTAATGTGTGGAACTATGTAGTCCCTGAATTGAGGTTTGGGGATTGCGAATGATTTTTGTAAGCAGGGGAATGACTAGAACCTACCATTTGTGATGGATCACAGGGGACAATTTATGTAGCCACAGAGCTCTGACAGGTAACAACAATTCAATGTTGATTGTTGATTCCCTCTCAAGAACCAAACTCCAAATTCACTGGAGCTTCACATGTCAATGACTGCTCCTCGTCAATAACATTGAATTACAGGGTTTTGTTACAATGGGAACTGGATAGAGACCTGCAGGAAACCAGGCCAAAACAAATGAAAACGTGTGCACAGCCCAGTCCCACTCAGCCAGCAGGAGTTAAGCCTGTGCCACACCCTCAGCTTTTTCAAGCTGTGGATTCTGGTCCCTAAGCAAAGCTACATCTAAAAACACAGAAGCTAAATTCCACTGCTCTTGGCCACACACTGAATTCGTACCAAGAGGAAAACAATGAACTTGAAAATTTCTCTGAGTCAAACCAGAATTTGGTCTATTTCTAATACTGGTCAGAGTCTATCAAAAATGTTAGGGTTAAGAAGTGTTTCAGATTTCAGAGTCTTTGGGAGGTATGTAAAATATTTGCACACACTTCATACACCAAAAGTCTGAAATCCAAAATGCTCCGTCTAGTTCAGCCAAAGTTCATAAAATTCCACTTCAACAAAAAAAGGCTGGCTACCTGTCAGCCCAACTAACAGGAGGTATAAATGGGAGGATCATGGACCAAGCCAGCTTGAACAAAAAAGGGAATCCATGCTCCAAAAATAAGAAAACAGGGCTGAGGTGTGGCTCATGTGACAGAGTATCTACCAAGGAACACAAGGCTGTGAATTCAAAAATCCTCAGTATCACTAAGAATGAAAAAGGAAAAAAATGGATATAGATTAGCAATGTAGCTTTTCAGCAAGGGTTTTTTGTTTTGTTTTGTTTTTTGCTTTTTGTGGGCCATGGGGCCTGAACTCTGTGCCTGGAGGCTGTTCCTGAGCTATTCAGCTCAAGGCTAGGGCTCTACCACTTGAGTCATAGCACCACTTCCAGCTTTTACTGCTTATGTGGTACTAAGAAATCAACCCGGGGGGGGGGGGGGGGGGGGCTGGGAAGGTGGCTCAGTGGTAGAGTGCTTGCCTTGCATGCCTGAGGCCCTGGGTTCGATTCCTCAGCACCACATAAGCAAAAAGAAAAAAGCCGGAAGTGGCGCTATGGCTCAAGTGGTAGAGTGCTAGCCTTGGGCTGAAGAGCTGAGGGACAGCACCCAGGCCCAGAGTTCAGGCCCCACGACCGGACCCAAAAAAAAAAAAGAAATCAACCTAGGGCCTCATGAGTGCAAGGCAAGCACTCTACCACGGAGCCACCTTCCCAGGCCCTCGGCAAGGGTTTTGAAAGGCTGTGACACGGCCTGTGATGGAACCTACAGTAAGGATATAATGGCATGTAAGAGATTCTAAGTCCTCCATTGTCCTTTTTTTTTAATGCCCTTCCTAGGGCTTGAACTCAAGATCCTGGGCACTGTCCCTGAGATTTTCTGCTTTTTTGCTGAAGGATATTGCTCTATTACTTAAGCCACGCTCCACTTCCAGCTTTTTTTGGTAGTTATTGACATGTAAGAGTCTCATGGACTTTCCTGCCTGGCTACCCTCGAACAAAGATCCTTTGCCAGGGGCTGGTGACTCATGCCTGTAATCCTAACGACTCTGGAGGCTGAGATCTGAGGATATGGTTCAAAGCCAGCTCAGGCAATAAAGTCATTGTGAGACTCTTATCTCTAATTAACTACAAGAAAACTGAAGTATGGCTCAAGTGGTAGATCACTAGCCTTGAGCACAAAAGAGGCTCAGGAACAGGGCCCAAGCCCTGAGTTCAAGCCCCAAAACTGACCAAAAAAAAAAAAAAAAAAAAAAAAAAAAGGGCCCTCTGATCTCAGTCTCCTGAGTAGCTAGGATTATAGGCATGAGCCACTGTTGCCCAGCACCCCCCTGTGTTTATGAGAAGGGAACATAATTTGTTTATATAAACCTACCCTCCTGACCTAAACAATAATTCAAATGCCTACAGAAGAGACACTTTTCCCATATTGTACACAATACTTTGTGTTTGTTTTGCTTCATAATAAGAAATTTCTCTCTTCCAAATGAGATGCATCCTTGATAAACAACAAAATTTGTTTTCAACATCGTGTCTTGTACATCTCATTGTTACAATGGGTCAGCCTGTATCCTTACTTAAGCATTTTTATTTTTCCCTTCCCCTCTCCAAATTAGAGAAGTTTATATACAAGATGCAGGGCACCGACATCAAATACATTGAAAATAGGGGTTATACATGGGGGAGGAACATACAAAGCAACAAAAAAAATCACATGGTACATTATAAATACATTAGAAACAATAGCAAGAAAGAAAAGAGATATTTGTGTCCCTAACTTGGGAGGTGGGAGGGAAGGGATGGTAGCAGGAAAACAAAGGAGGAGGCAACAATGCTCAACAGGAAATGTACTCATTACCTTCCTCATGAAATTGTAACCCCTCTGCACAGCATTTTTACAATAAAAAACATACCCCCCCCCCAAAAAAAAACCACCAAAATTCACCATCAGATGACACCAGGACTGCATAGGTAAATTCTTCATAAAGAAAAACCATGAAACCACCACAAACAGCACTTCAGATGCGACAGTTTCTGGGGCGTTCAGGGTACACGAGCCTCTCACAGCTAAGACCTCATCTCCCAACTATGGGGTAGAAAGTGAGTAACCTCTTCCCACAGGGATAGTAGATGGAAGGGCTGGGGCAGATGGGCAGCCAGCTAAGCCACCAGCCCCTTTCTGCAGGGTGTGCACGGCTGTGCAGGCTAGCAAGCCTCACGAATCAGGCTGTATGCAGCCCCCCAGGGGGCCTCCATCCATTATGTCATTATGTCCTGCTCACATCCCACCATGGTCCCCGCACAAAGCAGGACGAGTCGATAAGGATCTGCTGATCGATCTGTGGACTAATAAATACAGAGTTAGCGCTCTCTTCTTGATAGGAGAGAATTAAGTGGCAAACAGGAGAGGAAGCAAAAAGGCCTGTTGGAAAAATAAAACAAAAACACTAATATGTGCTCCAATCCACTGATGACTTGGAGAACGTGCAGGCCTGTGTATAAGTTCATGTCAACATGAATGTATTCTTTCCTATATTTTCTCTCTTTTCCAATTATTTGGTAGGCTTTCCCCCAGCCCCGTACCTGGTCTCTAAATATCTAACCTGCAACTTCATTTTGTCCTCTCAGCCAAGAGGTGTGAAGGAGAACAGGAGGCCAAGGACCAGGCCTTCCCCACCCAGACCAGGAGTCAGAGACAACCCTTCTCCAAGTACAAGTTGGGAAGCAGGATTTGGGGAGAATCTCAACCTGTCACTTAACCCCATAGTCAGAGTTTTTTTTTTTTTTTTCTGTGAGAAAGTCTCTGGAAAGAAAACGGTAACAAAGGGACATGTCACTTTCCCTTTAAGGAAACTTTTTGCAATGGCAAGCCATTTAAACATGCATCCCACTAGCTAGTACATCAATCACAGTTAACTGCAGGAAAAGCTAAAGGCTGGTCTTTATTCCATGTAGTTCTGCCTAAGAAAACCAGGATTACCATTACTGAAAAAAAAAATAAAGACAATGAGCAGTCTATAGTTCATTATCAAAAACCAGGTTAACACAGAGGTATATAATGAAAGGTGGGATGGCTTTTCTCCTTGAGATGTTCAGAGTAGAATCATTTGACATTTCACGAAACGTATTAATAGCTGTAGATCTCATACTTCAGAGAAGCAGAAAGTACTTACTTGAAAGGATTTTAGAAGATCAATCAGTTCAGACCTCTCATTTGGATATTAATGTTTCATAACTGTACCACTTTACATAGATGTGTAACGCTGTATTTTAAAAATACGGCATAATCATTCATTCGTAACTCGCCGATTTCCTTTGTTAATTATTACAACAAATGCTTTACTGCCTTTGTAACATTGAAATCACCCGTGCAATTAGCACAATGTCTAATAACGAATGGAAACGAGCACATAACTTTTGCAGCCCATTTAATAGGAGCTCAGATGCCTCATTGCCAACTAATAGATAAGGTGACCACCTTCGATGAGCCAAAAAATGGGATACACTGCCTGCCACATGAGGGTGACAGGAACTAACACAGACACCTGCATATAACACCTGAAGCTCCACTGATCTATAGACACAACCTTTCATCTAAAGATTTCACAACTGTACCAAACTTGGGGTAGGGGGTAGAAACTAGAACTACTTGAGTCCACACTTCATGAAAACTTAATCTACATACGTCTTATCTGGTAGTGTAGCCCCAAACCCAAGAAAAGGCCTAGGGCATCAAAGGCCTTAACAGTAGTTGTTGCCTCCAAGAATCTGTCAAAAAGCTAATAAAAACTGAAAGCATGAGACACAACACACACATTCTAGGAGTCTGAGAGAGGCAGTGGTAAATCAAAATAAAACAAACAACATAAAACCTCACTGATGAGCCAGGGAGGGCTGGCATGCCAGGTAAGATAGAGCCAGGAGTGGAGGGGCACCACAGTAAACCCAGCAAGGGCAAGTCTGAGGGCAGAGGCTTGGGAGTGCAAGACCAGTCTGGTCTATACCTCATAGTGAGATGCTGTCTCCATATAAAACAGAAGAATACCAGTTGTTCCAATAATGTTCATAGAGAACTTACTTGGGAATCTCATTTCATTTCCATAAATGTTATTTTACATGATCAGAGGCACAGAGGCATTGCACGCCCTGAACTTAGTAGAATTTGAACATAAAATTGACATTGTTGAAAACTACATGTGATTTTTCTGTGCGTGATTTTGTGATTTTAATACAAAGATCTGACTTTTGCTACGAAGGAAAGAGCCATAGATGTTTAGAAACTTAGTTATTTCCTAGTATTTTCTCTTTAAAACAAACAAACAAACAAAACAATCCCTTGCCAGGCACCAGCGGCTCATGCCTATAATCCTAGATACTCAGAAGGCTGAGATTTGAAGCTAACCCAGCAGGAAAGTCCATGAGACTCATGCCCAATGAGCCACAAAAAAAAAAAAAGGGGGGGGGGTGCTGAATGTGGAGCTGTGGCTCAAATGGTACAGCACTGGCTATGAACTAAAAAGCTAAGGGCAGCAACCATGTCCTGAGTTTAATCCCCAGGTCTAGCAGAAACACTCTCTCTCTCTCTCTCTCTCTCTCTCTCTCTCTCTCTCTCTCTCTCTCTCTCTCTCTCTCTCTCTCTCTCTCTCTCTCTCTCTCTCTCAAAATAACTAGGATGAAATATTTGCATGTGTTAATGTCTGGTGTTTCTTCTTGATGTAAAAAATTAACTCAAACTTTAACAAAAAGAATGAACCGATGACAGTGAAACTAAAAGATACTTTTCTCTGAGGAAAGCAACAGTAATATTGATGCCCTGTTTTCCAAAACTAAAATATTTCCAAGTTTATACAGACAGACAAGGTTCGTGTAAAATAACCTCCATGGGGTAGTTTTTGGAAAACATGGGAGTGGGGTTAAGAGTTAAGGGAAAATTCAATTATGAACAAGACCAAAATTCTAAATGATACAATATATTAATGAAGTGACTTTGAGTGGAATTCCTTCCCATGTCATATATTTTGGGGGAAAGGGGGAGGCGAGTACTGGGGACTAAACTCAGAAAGGTTGCTTGCTCATCCATGCCTCTTTTTACTATGAGTTATTCTCAAGGTAGGGTCTAGCTTTATGGCCATGCTGACTTGGGCTGTAATCTATTTATGTCACTGGTGTCACCTGTGTAACTGGTGACACAGGCACCAAGCCATTGGTGAAGAGCTGAGTTATACAGATAAAAATAATTCTGTATTCTTGAACATGGCTGCAATGCACCTGTGCATGACCAGGTTTTAGTTTTCAATATAATCTCACAATTAGACACAGGTACTACACAATGGGCAACAATAATAAGAATGCTATCTATGAAATAACCTGGTTTCCAAGAAATTTCCAAGAAATACCAAGAAAGAAAAGTTTAACAACAATATGAATATAGCATTATATAAACTGAAAATTAGTTGTTTCCCTATAGGTAAATAAATGGAAAATGCACAAAACTCACAGAAGTTACTTCTAAGAGGTCTAGAAATACATGTTAACACATTTTTAGAGGGTCATTTTCTTAGGGGAGGAGGTTGGTCGTGACTGGGCACTGTCCCTCAGCTCTTCAGCTCAGGCTAGCATGCTACCACTTGAGCCACAGTGCTACTTCCAGTTTTCGAGTGGTTTATTGGAGATAAGAGTCTCACAGACTTTCCTGCCTTGGCTGGCTTTGAACTGTGTGATCCTCAGATCTCAGCCTTCTGAGTAGTAGGATTACAGGCATGAGCCACTGGCACCCAGCTGAGGGTCATACTTTTGGGGGTGGCATTTAAGCCCCCCTTGGACTCAGTGCCTGGGCACTGTCTCTTAGCATTTTCTTTCAAAGTTAGCACTTTATTCTTGAGTCGCAGCTCTACTTCCTATTTTTAGAATTGTTTAAACAGTAATGGATTCATTTTTTTTTAAATCAACAAGAAGCAATATATAATACAGTGAGATTTTGTTTAAAAATCAAAGAAAATAACTGAGTTAATACAGCTTTAACATTCATTCTCAAAAGCAAAAAGGGGGGGGGAGCTTCTCCTTGTCGGATAGCTTTACTGAAAATTTATATGACTATGCTTTTTCAATTATTAGTAGGAAAAAAGGCCACAACTTAAATTAAAAACTTACCCACCAGGATAACTCAAAGTTACATCCAGCACCCTCTCTGGGTGTCTTTTACGAGACTTTTAAATAACAGGTTGCCTCTGTATTCGTAAAAGCTCTCTTCGCTATAAGCATTTGGAGTATCAATAGAGTACAAGCATTTAAGGCAGATTCAAATTCCGTTGTGTTCATTTAGCCTTCTCTTGTGTGGACATGGGGTACAGAAGATGGGGACTGCATTCTGTGACCTAGCTGTACCTTAGGGCACAGAGGCAGAGTGAGCGCTTTGGGAATGGGAATGCACCTTGTAGTACTACACTCTTGCCAGCTATTTAGGGAAAAACCAAATGCAAAGGATAGAATGAGGAGTGACGAGAACGTCAGGGACAGATGCATGCATGAAGTCACATCTGATGGAAAGGCAGTCATCTAGCCCTAACCAAGGCAGATGGGCATCGGACATGGTCATGCATTAATTCATCACTATTCAACACTATGCATGAGTCCCATATCACCAAATGGATGGGCTAGAAAGGGAAGGCTCCCTCCTGCTCTAGTCTGCTCCTCCTACATTTTCTTTTGCACAATGATAGCGAGAATAACATAGCATTCTTTCCCTGTAAAATATCTTTAATCGTAAAAGTAATCCTAACTAGACAATACTGAGATGTGAGAATTGTGATTCAGAGGCAGGCTAGGGCAGTAGAGTCTATGAGAATCTCTAATTAATTAGCTAAGGAGCTAGAAGTAGAGATGTGGCTTGAGGGGTTAAATATTAGCCTTGAGGGGAAAAAGCTAAGGGAGATCATGATGCATTAAATTTAAGCCCAGTACCAACAATACACACACACACACACACACACACACACACGGTTGTCCACATCACAGCAGACTTCCAGTTTCACTTGAAACTTAGCCAGAGAACCCAAAACCTGAAAGGACTAACAAACATGATGCAACTGAACAAAGGAAAAATAAAGGAAGACTTGGAACCTCTCCCCTTGCTTCCTCCCTTCCTCCAGCTTGGGGGCCCAACAATCAGACCCCATCAGGTACTACAATATCACTCCCTGCTTTTTCCACAGTCTTCATAGGTGTTAGGCCCACCATCTTCAGGTTCACTCCAGCCGTCTTTACTAACTTAATAACTGGCACTTCAGGTACTCCAACACCATTTTCTAGCTGATAGCTCTACTGTATGGGGGTATTACTTGCTGCTAAGCCACTATCTAGCACTCATCACCCAGCACCTTTTAATGAAATCTATTTCTCTGATCCCACCAACTAAGCTCACACAGTGCCCAGCCCCCATCCCATACCTCCAGCAGGCTGGCATCCTCTACGCAGAGCTGATCAGCTTTAACATGATTTCACAAGTCTGTTCTGAGTAAAGACCAGAGCCAAGTCTGTTTGCAGGAAGCCTGGGAAGGTAAACTGCAGATGAGCAGGTAGCAGAACTGTCACCTGACAGTGACCACAGGCAGGGGCCAGGAAGAAGCCACCAGTCTTTCTGCTACCTGATACCCACAATGCCACTTGATGCCACCGTGCATGGTAGAAAGCACATCCCTAACTCAGCAAGCCAGGCAAGGACAGGAAGACATTGCCTACTGGCCTTTGTTACCTTTGAGGTTGTTCCCACAACCAGACAGGAAATTAGGGCTTATTCTGAGGAACTGTGGGAAGAGAAGGCCAGGGTTGTTTCAGTAAGACTTTTTACCACTGCATTTAACAGATAATGTCACATAAGTCCAGTGGTTCTCAAAGTGGGGTGAAGGGCTGGAGTTGTTTTTACCCTCCAGGGGATACTGGGCAATACCAGGAGACAGTTTTCATTACCACACTGAAGGATGCTATTGAATAGAAGCCAAAAAGTTGGATAAATACCCTGCAATGCACAGAATACCCTCCTGTGACAAGTATCTGGCCTAGTAACCAGCAGTGGCAAAGCCCTGAAATACTTCCTTGATAATCAATCCTAAATGGCAGATGGCATTAATACACACAGATAAGACACATGGAGGTAAAAGTTTTAAAAGACTGACCCATGCAGATCTCAGATTTGATATAACATATGTGCAACAAAGACCTGCACTTTCCCCATTATACTATCAGGCCTCCCAGATTAGCGGCCTCTTCATAGCTGGTCACCAAACCAAACCCAGCCCCCTCCTCTCCACCCCAACAGTACTGCTAGTTAGGAGGGTAAAGAGTTCATGCCTTGTCCCCTTCCCCACGTCCCAGACAAAGACCACCCTACAGCAGCAGTTCTCAAAGACAAGTGACTTAAAGTGGGACCTATGGTGTACCCAGCTCCCCCTGTAACAGGCAAGCCATGGTTTCGTTTTTATTTTAGCTATGACATCCTGGAATTTAGAACAATAAACCTGATGCAATAAAAGAATCCCTCAAACCGCTGAGAGATGAGTTTTTATTTAATAGCAGAATTGGAAATATCCTTTTCAACTGAGGAATCCTGAGCTAATAGAAATGAACAAACCCATAGAATATTGGATGCAAATATGTTATGCAAATGTTTTTCAAAGGAGAGTTACTCCACAGCTTACCAAGCAAAGGGAAGAACTCTCTGAACATACACACACACACACACACACACACACACACACACACACACACACACACACACACACACACACACACACACACACACACACACACACACACACACACACACACACACACACACACACACACACACACACACACACACACACACACACACACACACACACACACACCGCTTACCAATGAGAAAACCAGGAAGAAAAGCTAAGTGGCATCTCCAAGACCACAAAACCGCTTAGCAGGGGGAGGCAGGGAAGGGAAGTGAAGGGTAAACAAAGGAGGAGGCTGCAATGCTTGGTAAGAAATGTATGCATTATTCTGCCCATGTAATTGTAGCCCCTCTGTACAGTATGTTCTCAAATAAAATAAAATACAATTTAAAAAAAAAAAAAAAAAAAAAAAAAAAAAAAAAAAACCGCTTAGCAAAAGGGAAGCATAGGAAAAGATGGTACCCATTCTCCCCAACCTGTAAACATCTTAGAAATACTATTTGGGGTTTCTGAATGGTGATCATCTGAATAGAAGCAAGACTATTAAATAATTTTCAAACTACATTTCAAATCAGGAAAAACATCAGCCAAGTTAAACATTACTTACTCTCACAAAGCTACTCTTGTAGAACTTGACATTAACTCCTGATACTACTTTAACCTCAAGCAATGGTAAGAGTCATTCTTCAACTATCCTTTATCTGTTTTACCAAAAGCATCAGTAGGCAAATGATAGGCAGTTTAGTCACATGAGAGGGAGACAAATACAACTTGTTAAGAAATATCTCAAAGGGCCAGTCCACGTAACTCTCAGAAAGCAAATCTACAACTTCATCATATGAGGAGCAATTCAAGTTTTGAAGTTAGTTATAGGCTGCAGGAGAAGCAGGTAGCAGCAAAGGAAAAGGTCTAGGGATAGAAAACCCAGATTCAAAGGTAAGTTGTGCATCCATCTTGCAATTTCCTATGTGCATCCAAGAGAACTCATTCAATTGTATGCCAACAGACATTACAGAATGCTCTTTACAGCTGTGTCTCCAGAACCCTAAAACCAGAAACAGTTGAAAGTAATCACAACAGGAAAATAGGTAAACTGCTGTATGTTGATATAATTGACATAAACTAACAAAAAGTACCATATACTCTATCAAGAAGGAATTCTAAAAAGAGGCTACACATGACAGAGAAAATACTCTGTGGTTTCACATGCTTGAGGTTCTATGAGTAAACCCTGGGACAAATGACCCAGGTGACTAGGATGCTGGGAATGTGCCATATCTTTATTTTAGGGATAGTTCTGAAGTAAAGCAGCCACAAACTTCAGATGTATGTATGCACTACATTATAAATAGATAACTGCATATGTTTTAATTCAATTACTCAAAATGCCAAATTGTTTAAAGAAAAGTACCAAAAAAATGCAACTCTGCAATTTCTCAGTTGAGACTCGAGGCTAGATATTTCACTTCCTTGGCTTCAAAATTTCTTTTCTGTAAAATGAACATAACTATAGTTCCAACCTACCCTCACCATGCTGTGGTAAAAAGTAAACACCATTTAACAATGGATAAAATCGTATCCCATTGCCTCAAAGCAATATTAAATAAAAATTATTTATGCCACTGTTTGGGACTGAGACCCTACCACATATATGTATACACCAGATCAAGTCAAAATGGAGTCATTCATGCTAAACAGAACAGAATCAAAGTAAACCATTATAGAAACTTGGGATCTAGAACTGACCTGTTCTTCTATAGGAGAATTCAGTCTAACTGACTCAAAGGGATAAGAAAACCCTTTTTCCTAGCCCCTTACAAAAATGTAACCTTTGTTAAACCTGATTAAACAATCATGTTTTTATTTCAGATTATTATTCTGCTTTCTTATTCCTTCCTGTTAAAGCCCACTGTTAAGCCACTGCTCAGTGGGAACTTCCATTCTGTTTGGTAAAATGGAGAGCTCCTGATTCACAAATCTTAAATAAAATTCCATTATATCTGCAGCTAAATTTGTTGTAATTTTGTCTGTTGATGGCACATAAGCTGCTATTATCTCTACCCTCATCACTACAATGATAATCATTTTTAGAGATATTTGTCTACTTCTTTTCATTAATATATTGTAGAGGTAAAGAATTGGTCATTGGATGTGAACTTGGCTTACATCTGCCTCTTGTGGTTGAATCAAATAGGGCAACAAATACGATTATTATAACACGAAATCAGTTAAGTTAGTGATGCAGGACAACTCAGAGAATGTAACCTGGACCTCCTCGAACTTGAACCTTCCAGGGATCTGCAAGCGAAACAGCACTTGCCCAAAAGCTTCCTTGATGGAGTCCTGTGTCCAACATGATATTCAGGAGTTGTCAGATACCTTGTTAGCAGCAAGAGCAAATGTGAGAAGTATCACACTGCTATTCTGCATGTTCTGACAAGACCATGAGGAAACACAGTCCCCAATGAATCAGAGAGCCCAGCGTGTAGCCTGATTAATCACCAGAGGAAAAAGCCCATATGGTGTGATGGTGCAGAGCTCAGAGAACACACAGGAAGAAATATGTAGCTAGTGATAAACAGAACAAAAGGGTTAGGAAAGGAGGGTGGGAGAGATCACTACTGAATGTGGCAATGCACAAGATTCCAGAAAAAGGGCAGTTTTCACTTCTTGCTAATCACCTGGGTACCTTATGACAGGGCCTTTTGACTTTGTTATGGAAGGGAAGCTTACAAGCTGAAGCTTTAATACTGGGGATGCACATTTGTTTCTGATGAGGGTGATTAAGGTATCTTATTTTCTGTGGAGTACAGAAGTAACAGATATCATGAATGGAGAAGGGGCATAAACACAGAATAGAAACGACACAGCTGAACCTGTGGATGAGAAAATTAAAGTATTTAATTCAGGAATTCATATAGAAGCCATAATTCCAATAGCCACATTCTGAATAACACTGTTTTTTGTGGCTGTTTTTTGGGTTTTTTTTGTTTCTTAAGAAATCCTAGAGTTCAGCCTCGAAAGACAGTCAAGTTCATGTCACCATGTTCCACAAATATTCCTCTCCTTGCTGAAGGATCACAGAGGTAAATTAAGCAGAAATATATCATAATGGGTAATAAAAGTAGGCAACCTGGGAATTCACTGTGCCCAATTTAGTTATAATTTTTTAAGTTAAGCTAAATAGAAAGAAAAGGCAGATACAGGCTTCATAGCACTGTGCTGAATTATCTCAATATCTATTTCATCAGGGCTATAATAAATCTCTCCATCAAACCCTCTCAGTTTATTTTCCACTTTGTCACCCTATCTATTTGGGTATCTAAGAAGATAGATCTGGCTAAAATAACTGCCTTTCTTTGGGAGAAAAATATCTCACCTACATAGGTTTATATTGGGACTCTGGTAGCCTGGGTCCATATACACATGACTCAACTTATTGCTTGGCTGAAAAGTTACAAGACAGTTACAACTCCCAAATGGAATGGGATGGGGTTGGAGGGGGGGAGATGCATACAGAGAAATTCAGTAAGAAAATTTTGAGGGTTTTCAGACCCGCTTAGCTATTCACTAAATAAGAATGGATTCCCAAAGAACCACAGAGACACACAACTCCCCACCCCCAAGAATCCAGACTAGAAGCCATCTTTGCTTTATAGAGTTCAAGGACCCTTGAAACGACAGTATAAATCATTTGTTCTTGGAAAATCCTGAAAAAAAAATTTTTTTTAAGTTATTTCAAAAGCAACCACGCTCTGGGTGAGTCTCCTTTTATACTTAATCTTATTCCCCACCCCCACCCCCCTCAGCTTTTCAAGTGCTTCAGTTTTATGCAAATTGTTCT
Organism: Dipodomys merriami; assembly: GCF_024711535.1. Taxonomy (NCBI): domain Eukaryota; kingdom Metazoa; phylum Chordata; class Mammalia; order Rodentia; family Heteromyidae; genus Dipodomys; species Dipodomys merriami. The sequence continues at coordinate 20,034,073 of NW_027202604.1, read as the reverse complement.
CTTAGGTTCCTTTGTCCTCACAGGCACTTTCCTGTTCTAAAGCTACGTCTTTTGTTCTCTTTACTCCAATGAATTCATACTATCTCTGGCCTTTTGTTTCTTGGCTGTAGTAAAACTCTATGTCGCAGACAATTTAAGCTAAGATGACAATCACTGCAGAAAATAAAACAAATCTGTTTGCCTCTGCTCCTACCACCTGATGACACATGTAGTGGGGGGTTGGGGACAGCAGGGCAGGACACTGCACTGTTCGCTTTAGCTCAGAAAAGGGTGACAAAGGCACTGGCAAGTGCAGGTAGGAGCAGCTGGCATTTTCCAGGGAATGTTTCACTTAACATCCCTTTGTGATTTCGGTCAAACAGAGATGTACCAAGGGTGGCATGAAGGTCCCTAGGGTCCCCAAGTTACTTTCAGGTGATACAAGGGAGTTTTCTAGAACCACACAATGAATGACCCATAACATCCCAACAGAGGGCACGCAAAAGCTGTTCTGAAAAATCCAGCTGTCTTCTGCTGAGGCAAAGGTGAAAAAGGGATTTTGTACTCTTCTGACTAAAATTTATTCTAGAAAATAGCTTCCTTTTCAGAGAAATGTGTCACTTGGTTGAACATACTAAGATTTTAAGTGGTGTTTGAGAAGAATAGTTTTGTAACTTCCCGTTTCAAATTTTAAAATGGTATCTCTCTATAGATAGAGTCTCTATAAACAAAGCTGAGGGAAAGGCTTCGCCTTAATAATTATTAAGACTATGAAGGAGAGCTGAGATGGAAAGGTTTGAGAGCCACTACTGTGCCAAATCTGAACTTCTTGGTAAGTCAGGTTGTACAGGAAACACAGGTACATTTGTTGATCTCTATGGGCCAAATTCAGTGTGTATGTATTAAGTGCTATTGGAACATAGCCACACCCATTCATCTACTTGTAGCCTAGATCAGCTTTTTTTTTTTTTTTTTTTTTGCTACCAGGCAAGAGCCTCAAGCTCTCACTTGTGCCTAAAGACTGGCACTCTATTAATGGAGCCACACCTTGCAGGTAGGAACAGCTTTTTGGTGGTTTATTGTAAATCAAGAGTCTCCTGGACTTTTCTGCTGGGTCTGGCTTTGTTGAATGGCCATTGTCAGATCTCAGTCTCCTGACTGCCAGCTTTGTATGTCTCTGAAGGATTCACAAAGCTCTCCATGAATTGGCCTCTTGCCTACATTACTCAAGTTTTTGCTAAGCTACTACTCTGGCTACTCCCCTAATGAGTTAACTTAGCATTTTGTACCTACTAGTCTTATTTAGCAAGTGTTCTTCCTTAATTACTGTCTCAGAAAGGATATGACAGACCCTTAAGCTGGGTTCCCCTTGAAAAGTCACTTTTCCTGCTTACCTCTCTAAACTCACCACATACAAACCTGAGTCAGAACTCATCCTGGCTATCTTCTTCCCCAACAAAGGACACACATATCTTTTAGCTCCCCTTTTTTTGTTTCTGTAGCAGATTATACCTTTGTCTCTCTTCCTGGCATATTTCATTGTTGTTCACTTGCTTCTCATGCTGACAACTGAACTCAGAACCTCCACCTGCATTCCAGGTAGTGCTCTGCCACTAAGCCATACTTCCAACCATTCCAGGTACAAGGACCAGCCTCATTACTGCTAAGCCCACCCTCCTAACGGGCAGAAAAGGCTAGCTGACTCTACTAGGTACCAGCTAACAGGCACTATTAATGTGAACATATATTCAATTACAACGCATTACCTAGGCAGTTAACCATAAGAGTTCAGAATACATTAGGAAAGAGGAAGGCAGTGCCAAGTTTACAGACACCTCCTGGCTAAGAAATGAAAGCACTTGAATTTTCTCTTACATAAAATGTATTATTTCCCATCACAAAATCTAATGGAAACATAAAAATCATTTATTCTAACAAGTTTTAGACGGGTATTAAATTCACAATTTCTCATATATTAATCATTTATACATCCTGCTAAATAGTTGGACTTTAATATGATGCCTACCTCTCCATAAAACTCAAACAGCTCATGTAATGAATGAGCCAATTGCACTTTTAATATCCTTCCATTGTTAATCTTTTTTTCATTTTTATTCCAAAGAATAGCAACCAATTAATAAAATTCGTAGCCTCACACGTCCAATTGCTGTAAGAACAACTGTTACTAATAGGACTGGAAAGATATTGAAGAAGGAACTGTACAACATACCAAAAAATTGTAATACACCAGACAGGTGCTGGTAGCTCAGCCTGTAATCCTCATAACTCAAGAGGCTGAGATCTGAAGATCAAGGTTCAAAACCAGCCTGGGAAGAAAATTCCATGAGGCTGGGAAGTAAAGGTATAGCTCAAGTGGTAGGATAGTAGCTTTGAGCAAAAAGCCAAGAACAATTCCTTAAATTCAAGCCCTAGCATCATCACACCAAACAATGAAAGAAACAAACAAAAAACTGTAATATATACTTGCACAAGAGCAGCCACCTTTGAAATGAAAATTTGATTTTTACTCATTTCCAGCTATCGTAACTGTTAGGAAAATGGAGGACAATGGGAAAGGAATAGACCTGACTCAATTGTCAACAGGCTAGGACTGTTTATTACCAGTGAGGGGCACAGACCTTCCTGAAGGTTTGGAGGTTGTACAAGGGACTGGGTTTGGGGTCCCACTAATATGGGTCTTAATGCAGAAATAAAGGAGTAAAAATCAGGCTGTAATTACTCGGGGGCTAGGGCTGGGTACTTTCAGTTAGGCCCAGGGTAAAATGTCCTGCCTGAGGTGATAGGCACTTTCGGCCAGGCCTACATTGGAATAACCTGCCTGAGGACAGGTTCAAGCCTGTTCAAGACTAGTCCTGCACACCTGGTGTCTTGCTTGACCAGGGGGAATAAGGTGGATTGACATCCTTCATCTTCCATCTTTAGATAAATAAAATATTGGGCCAAGAGAGGACAGGCAAGTCCTTTGGTAACAGCAGCTAATAGCTACTCAATAATATATGCCACCAAATATACTTGTTTGTTTTGGTGCAAATAGATCAATCCTATGAGCTAAGTTTGATTTTTTTAATTCACATTTATAGCCCCAAAACCCCAGCTGAAAGCTTAAAGGATGTATTCCTACTATCTTGTGCAGATGCAGACTTGACTACTGATTTGGTCAATCCTGTGGGATATACAAATAAAAGAATGTATTTGCAGAAGTATGTACCATCAAACCGATCACCATGCTGTACATTAACTGGCATCACATCTAAAAAAAAAAGGGTATTTCTTCGATTCTATTTTTTTTAGCTCCCTTAGCAAAGATTAGATGGGTTTAGGTATGTGGGTTCATTTCTGGGTTTTCAATTCTATTCCATTGGTCCTGAGGCCTGTTCTTGTGCTAGTACCAAGCTACTTTGATTACTATGGCTTTGTAGTAGAGTTTGAAATTTGGTGTTGATATTCCTCCAGCACTGTTCTTTCTGTTAAAGATCATTTTTGCTATCCGGGGTCTTCTATTGTTCCATATGAATTTTTGAATTGCCTCTTCTATTTCCTTGAAGAATGAGGTTGAAATATTGATAGGTATCACATTGAATTTGTAGACAGCCTTGGGAAGTACTGCCATTTTTTTCACGATGTTGATCTTTCCAATCCAGGAACATGGGAGTTTTTGCCACTTTCTAAGTTCTGTTTTGATTTTCTTTTTCAGGTTTTTAAAGTTTTTATCATAGAGGTCCTTCACTTCTTTAGTTAATTCCTAGGTATCTTATTTTTTGTGGGGCTATTACAAATGGAGTTGCTTTCCTGATTTCAGCCACACTTTTCTCATTGTTGGCATACAGAAAAGCCATTGATTTTTGAGGGTTAATTTTATACCCTGCTCTTCAGTAAATGGTGCTGGCAAAATTGGTTAATCACTTGTAGAAAACTAAAACTAGAGCCTCATATATCACCCTGCACCAGAATCAACTCCAAAGACCACGGAGTCAAAGCAGACACCCTGAAAACATTACAGGATGGAATAGGAGAAACCCTAGGCCTCCTTGGCACAGGCCAAAATTTTCTTAATAGAGACCCAGAAACACAACAAATCAAAGGAAGGTTAGACAAATGGGATTGCATGACATTGCAGAGCTTCTGCATGGCAAAGGACATAGTTAGCAAGATCAACAGAAAGCCCACCGACTGGGAGAAGATCTTCACTAGCCATACAATGGACAAGGGTCTTATATCTAAAATATACCTGGAACTCAAAAAATTAAATCCCCCAACAACAAAGCCTCAAAGAAACAACTGCCCAATAAATAAATGGGCTAAAGACTTAAAGGGAAACTTCTCTGAAGAGGAAAGAAGGATGGCCAATAGACACATTAGAAATACTAAGACACAATAGAAATACTAAGCCTCTCTCCCCATAAAAGAAATGCAAATCAAAACAACACTGAGATACCACCTCACCCTAGTTAGAATGGCTATAATCAAGAACTCCAATACCAACAGGTGCTGGAGGGGATGTGGACAGAAGGGAACCCTACTGCATTGTTGGTGGGAGTGTAAACTTGTTCAACCACTTTGGAAAGTAGTATAGAGGTTCCTCAAAAGACTCCACATAGAGCTCCCTTATGACCCAGCAATCCCACTTTTGGGCATTTACCCAAATGATTACAAACAAGACCATACTAAAGCTACCAGCACAACTATGTTTACTGCAGCATTATCTACCATAGGTGAGATATGGAACCAACCCAGATGCCTCTCAGTAGATGAATGGATCAAGAAAATGTGGTATATATACACAATGGAATTCTATGCGTCCATCAGAAAGAATGACATTGCCCATTTATTAGGAAATGGGAAAACTTGGAAAAAATTGTATTAAGTGAAGTAAGCCAGGCCCAAAGAAACATAGGTCCCATGGTTTCCTTTATTTGCAATACCTAGTATATGTCTGAGACAAGCAGAAACAGTCAGATAAGTTGATGCTAGGTGAAACAAACCCCAAGATAACGACTCAAATGTTTTTTCTTTCATGCAATTGTTTCTAACATATTTATAAGATGATTTCTTTGCTGCTTTTTATGTCCCTCCCCCACAGTATAACCCCTGTTTTCACTGTATTTGATGTTGGTATACTTTGTGGAGGGGAAGAGAAAAACAAATCGTTTAAATAGGGATACAGGTGGACCCACTGTGACAATGACATGTACAAGACGTTATTTCGAAAAATGAACTTTACAACTTTGGCAGGGGGCGGGGAAGGGGGATGAGAGGGCAGGGATGGGAAGGGGAAACAAAGGAGGAGGCAACAATGCTTGATAAGAAATGTACTCATTACCTCGCTCATGTAATTGTAACCCTCTGTATGGTATTTTCACAATAAAAAAATTAAATTAAATTAAATTTTAAAAGGGTAGCTGAACCCATAAGCAAAGTAGCAGGAGAAACTTCATAGCTGGTTGTATATTATTTGAAGGATTGAGTCCTGCCTTATTCCCTAGGGTCAAGCAAAGCACCAGGTGTGTGCTCACATGCTGGTCCACAGGCAAGTCATTCCAACCTTGGCCCCCAGGAGACAATAGCCCCCATACCCAGCATTCCACTGTGGGCCTGGCCAAGGACATCACCCTGGAGCTCAAGTAGATGACAGCCCATTTTTTTATTCTCTGCCTCCTTGTTAAGCCCACCCCAAAATCCAGTCCCTTGCACAACCTCCAACATTATTCACTATTTCTCATTGGCATACACTACAGAGAGAACATGGAATACTCATTCTTCATTATACTTAAGTACTTTCCACAACTCAAAATATGCCTGCCTCCCATCTATCTGTATATGGTACAGTAACATCCATTTCTTCCTTCCCATCACTAAGTTCATTATGAATCAAAATACAAGTCCTCTTGACTTACTGTGACTTGATTATACCTTCCATATGCTATCCAAACTAGTAACATTAGGGTTGGAGGTATGGCTCAGTTGGGAGAGCACTAGCCAATAAACAAAAGCGTCAGATACTAGTTTTAAGTCCTGGTCTCAGACAACAACAACAAAAGAACCAAACTAGTAACATTATACTGAAATACTTGATGCTAGCCATCTGTTCTGAAGAAGAACATAAATGAGCCTTCAGGTAAAGTTCTTTCTGCATTAAAGTACTAACCTTATTGGGAGAGTTTCGAGAATTTATTTATCAAGATTATATAAATGTTTTCATTAATGTGATGAAACAACACATCAGTTGAAACAAAGCTAAGTGAGAACAAGAGCTTCTGAGTTAAAAACCCAGTATCAGACACAGGGCACACACACACAGAGCACAGACAGTGCACGTGTATGTGCACGCGCGTGCACACACACACACATACACACACACATTTCCATACAAACTTCATGCCTACAAACTTCCAACTTTAGAGGATATCTAATATTCCACACTTCTGGTGTGTTCTTTTTGATTTATCATTCCTCCACTGACATATCATATAGTCTAATTTTGACTATATAAAACCATAGCAGAGCAGGCACCCGTGGCTCACACCTATAATCCTAGCTACTCAGGAAGATCACGGTTCAAAGTCAGCCCGGGCAGGAAAGGCCGTGAGACTCTTATCTCCAACAAACCACTGGAAAACCGGAAGTGGCACTGTGACTCAAGCCATAGAGCACTAGTCTTGAGCTGAAGAGTGCAGGGACAGCGTCCAAGCCCATAGTTCAAGCCCCGCAACCAATCAAAAAAAATTATATATATATATATATATATAATTATATATATATGTATGTATATAGTTCTTTCCTTCCTTTCCCTCTCCCCCCCCCCAAAAAAAAATAAAATCATTTTCTGGGCAGTTCCATTGCAGAAATGTAAAGAAACAGTAACATGTTTTGAGGAATGTCTTTTTCTGATATCTAAAACTCTCTGGCACTGAGTATATCATCTATTAATTTCCTTTAAAAAAAAAAAAAAAACTAGGACTGGGAAGGTGGCTCAGTGGTAGAGCACTTGCCTTGCATGCATGAGGCCCTGGGTTCGATTCCTCAGCACCACATAAGCAAAAAAGAAAAAAGCTGGAAGTGGCGCTGTGGCTCAAGTGGTAGAGCGCTAGCCTTGAGCTGAAGAGCTGAGGGACAGCACACAGGCCCAGAGTGCAGCTGCGACTGGACCCAAAAAAAACAAAAAAACAAAAAACTTACTCTCTAGCAAAAGTTCAACCCAAACTCAAAAGCCAACAGACATTTACTGCTATCCAAAGAGTTTTGTTTCTGTCCAGCTACTACTCAGAAGTACATTTGAAAGAGAACAGGTGTCAACTACCAGAAACTCTAAGTGAATGGTTTTCTCTCAGTATGGGGAATCTAATAATGGTACAATCTTGGCCTTGAAGTATATGATGATCATGAATTTATCCCTTCCTGAATGTTCAGTCCAAGAACACGATGCACATCTTAAGGACCTGGCCTTTACCTTATGTTGTGCTTACTTATTCAACCTACCTTCTAGTCATTTCTACATTTCCTTCTCTTTGTATGTATCAGATGTCCAGGGATGGAAAACAAGGCAGCCAGGTCCTGAAACACCTATTATATATAACATATGTCCTCACAGAGCACAGGGACTTCAAAATAAGCCCTGTCCTTTTGTTCTGGAAAGCAAAAGCCACAAACTCAGAAAGGCTTCTGGCATGGGCCCTTTCAGAGTCTCTGCCATCTTTAAGTCTCTCCCTGTTTAGGTCTAGTAAATGTGAAGAAAAGGAAGCCCCAAACCCTCTAAGGAGTGATAAAAGCCGCAGGAATCATTGTGTTATATGCTGCAAGCTATGAGACCTGGTGAAATTGTCCCAACTAAACACTACTGGCCAGTTGGGGTTCATGCCAGAAAGGAATCTGGCAAAGTTCTCCGTGACCATCTAACCTAGAGAGGACAGTGCCCAGTCTGTCCTGTCTAATGAAATGCTTTCACGGCAAAGTACATGAAAAAAACTTAATTTTAAATGCTACTAAAACATCCTAGCTAGAAAAGTTTCAAAATACAAAGACTTCACAAATGTTTCCGGGATAAAATAAATAAAAGCAGACTAAGAACTCAAAGTCTGCTCAACTCATTTGAGATGAGGATAAGCATGCTCTAAGAGACTATCATACCTGAATTGTCCACAAAGAGACAAGAATTCCTAAGGCGACTTCACCACCTGGGAGGCTCAGGAATACATCCGAAAGCAGCACCCCCACAAGTCACATTCGCCCTTTCACCAGAGGTAGGTAAGTTTCCAAAGCCTCAATGATCCTCAATAGACGGTAGCAGAGATTAGGTCTTTCCACCATTCAGCTACACTGGCCTCCAACTGTGTCTGGCTCGGTGCTCTAGAGGAGAATGGTTGCCTATTTAGTTATTTCTTTGAAGTGCTCTCCCCTTAGGAGATTGAATTTCCTTCTGTGGGGAATTTCATACCTGCTACATTTTAAGCCAGACCATCATAAATCCATATCCAATTTCATAAAAAAAAATCCTTCTGAACTTTTTGTAAGGCAGAGTAAACAAATTAGTGTGAGTATAAAAATGTGTGTGAATGCATACATAGCTTCACCTCATCATTGTCCACGATGATAAGGGAACCATTATATGAATCAAATAGGTAATTCCAGTTGCCAGATCACTCATAGATGGTGCTAGGCTTCATTACACCAGCCCCTAATATGAATTGCAAAAATGGTTTCCTTAGGCAAAAAGTAAATATAATTTCCATTCCTAGAACCTAAAGTCCACAGTGATAAATTATTAGGGGAGGGGAAAACCAAAAAGCCCTCAACAGATGTCAAGATGCTTAGGTGACAAGCAAACATGTTGGACTTTTTTCCCCCACAAACCAATAGCCGGGAGCATTAGCAGGTGTCTGTCATCTCGGCTGCTTGAGAATCTAAGACTGCACTTCCAGGCCAGACCAGGCAGGTAAGTCCGAGACAACTCCATCTCAACAGAAAGAATTTTTTGGTGTGAGACCAAGTGCCTTTCATCCCAGTTACTTCAGGAGCCTAAAACAGGAGGATAAAGGTCCAGGCAAACATGGGATTCCTAGGCAAATCAGGTATGATATATCAACACTGACCCCCTGTCCCAAGTACAGGTCCACTGTAAAAAATGCTCACCCTTTGCCCTCTCTGACAGTTTCAAGGTCACAGGAGACATGTCTCCTGATGTTCTGAGCAGAAAGGACAAGTATGACCATGGCAACTGTGGTAAGGCTAAGCTGCCCTACCAAAGCTTCTGCTCTTAATGAGGCACACACACACACACACACACACACACACACACCACACACACACCACACAAACACACACACACACACACACACACACACACACACACAGAACCCAGAAGAAGAAAAGCTGGGGGTAGAGGAGGGGGGAGAGATGGCAGTGTTTGCCATTCAAGAAGCAGTGACCCAGAAACACAAAAAGAACACAGAATTTAAAGTAGCAGCTGACAAGGGCACTGACAATTGAATTTTGCAAACAGAAACTTTAAGTCCTTTGGTATGGAAAACACACACAGGGGTGGTGGGATAGTGGCTTTTTTCTTTTACCAACAGTACCCAGCAACCAGCACAGTGAGGAGCCAGATTAGAAAGCTGCAAATCCCCCTCCCCGCAGCCCCCCGCCCCTCAAGAGCCCCAGCACAGAGGAAAAGGCGAAGAGCCTTCCCCACCGTGCAGCTAATCACCGACAAAGCTGAGACCCGCTGCCGCAGCTGGTAACCTCTGAGTCTCAGGAAGATGGAGATGGAGGAGAAAAGAGGGCCTTGATGAGCTCTGGCTTCATGGAGCTCCGACTTTACAAAGATCCCCAGCAGGGATGACAAATGCCAGGACACAGTCTAGGCTGCCACGCGGGGACATACTTCCTGCTCAGTGATCACAAAGGCCTTTGTGGCTTGAAGTCCAAAAACAATTTTTGAACACCTAAGCCTGGATCCTTGACTAGCCTCTGTAAACAATATAAATGTGACAGAAAACAAAGCTTACCCAAGGGAGGTAATTTCATAAATTCATTCATCCAGCCATTTATTCATATTCTTTCTCCCTCCCTGCTCCATCTCCCCCAAGATATCTTCTCTTCACCCTCTCAAGTATCACCTACCTAGCAAGCCATCTCCCCGACAATCACTTTCCTGGACCTTTTGGTAGACCAAGTGATGTCAGCCACAACTCAGCCTCTTAAAAGAAGGGGCTGAGTGGACATACATCCAAACCAGGTAATTATAAGCTTCATGAAGAAGCAGGGTGTAAGAAGCCCATTTCCTCTTCTAGAACAATATCTGAGCTTCCCATACTCCTATCAACATAATGTCATGTGATTAAACTGTCTTATTCTGTTAGCCCTTTAATCAGACATGGAAACAAAAAAAAAAAAAAAAGAAGAAGTCATAATCTACCCTAAAGCTGTCATAGGCTGAGGGCTATTGAACAATTGATTTCCCAAAAAGGAGCAGGTATGGCTGCACATTTATATGCCACTCCCACAAATGTTTCTCTAAGTGAATGCAAATTGGTCTCTAAAGAATGTATCTAATGTGTTAATAAGGCTATGGCCAGCAAAGCTACACAGTCCTACTTAAAAGATAATTCGGAACTCCATATTATTTCCCATACTTTTGGATAAATGCAAAATGTTCATGGTGTTGTTATCTTCTCATTGCTATCACATTGAAAAGAGAGAGGGAAAACAATATTAGGTGCTAATATCCATGAAGATCCCAAAGCCACTTCGAGTCAGGTCAGGCCAAGTACCCTGGATGTCAGGATCCAGAGTCCTTTGAACACTTTGATAAATTCCTCCAGGAGGTGAGCACCCTAGCAGCACTGCCCTAAAGTGGTGATCAATCAGCAATCACTGTTACATGAAGAAACTGCTGCTTACTCTGAAGAGTGCTGAAACACCTGTTACTCTGAAGAAGGCAGAAGCCAGGCAACCACCTGCCACTCCAAATGCAAAGATGAGTCTGTGGATATGGCTAAACACTATGTGTAGGGCTGCTGAAGCCCTAAGCAAATGCCAGGTAAGACAGCTAAGTCAAACTATTCTTATCATCAACTTCAAATGTGGTGGAAATTCCCTGGGTGTTCTCCTCTCAGTGGGAAACAAACAAGATACTGTGCATTATGTCTGGGTACGCTATGGCCAACTGGTAAACTTACTTGTGAGCTTTCCTCACCAGTCCTCACGGCCAATACCTAATTCATTTTTGATTGGTGAGTTGGTTTGAAGGAGTTTTACGGTGACTCTATTATTTTTTAATTAATAAAGCATGAAAATATTATAAAAATTAAAGTCAGGACTGAGGTATGCGGTTCAGGTGGTGGAGTACTTGCTTAGCACGCAGAAGACCTACCATTCAATCTCTAATACCACAAAAGAAAAGTCAGAGGTAGAAAAGAAAGGACAGTGAAAAACTCCATCTTCTTCCTTCATCTCTCCTCAAACATCTGAATCATTCCCTTGTGTGTACCCCACAAAAGTAGCCTCATCTAAAATCTGTTGCACACCTTGGCCCCATCCAATTAATAAAGTACCTAGGGAAATATAGATACAGATATATAGGTAAACATATGTATCTGTTCGCAGGGAGATGCTTCGCTAATTATAACAGCTGCACATATGCCATAATTCAGCAGACTATAATTTATTAAAGCTGCCCCAATTAATGGGCTGTCAGGTGACTTCCATTTTTTTTCTCTAAATTTAAATGCTATACCAATGAATAACCTTGACATCTGTCACTTTGCATTCGTGGACAAGCACATCCACAGGGTTGGTGCCTTGGGAGAAGAGGTGCCAGATTAAAGGACATGTACGTGCAATCCCAGCACTCAGGAGACTCAGACAGAAGGATTGTGAGTTCCAGTCCAACCTGTCCACAGAGCAAGATCTTGTCTCAAGAAACACACACACACACACACACACACACACACACACACACACACACACGCACGCACACGCACGCACATATGCATGAATATATAAATGTGAGGTGATAGGCAAGGCCTAGTTTCTTTACAGAAACTGCATCAATATGAAGTCCTCACTAGCATGAGGGCTATGATTCAAGACCCACAGCTGTACGAACTATTCATGGCATAGGCTGGTTCTGAAAGACCAATTACTTCTGGCACAGAGGATAATGAGAAGTGTCAAGGGGCAGTGAGGGTCAAATCCTCCGCCCCTTCATTCCCTGATGCCCAATTCTATCTGCTGTCAATAGCAGCACAATTAGAACACAGGCTTAGAGAACACAAAAGGGCTCTGCCATTCCTGAAGACAGTGGCCCTGAGAACCTTAATGTGTATGTCCTCTAATGCTCACCCTTCTCACTTACCAGTAGATATATGCTGCGTGCAGACTTCTAAACAAATAAAATCTAGTCCTCCCCATGCCAGACCACAGGAATGAGAACACACCCAAGTGCTCACTGCAGTGAACTACCTGGTGAAAGCCTTGCAAACAACTCAACTCCTACTCCCAGCCCAGCACATGGTAACCCATCTCTCCAATGAGAGACTGAAGACATTCAGAGGTTTGACACTGGTACATGCCAGGCTGTCCAAGAAATCGCCACCTCTGGACTCCATCAGTGTGCTCAGTGAATCAGCCGTCGATGAGACCGACAAAGACTGCACCCTAGGGACAGAGATTAACTATACAAATTTGTTGTTACAATTGATGATCAAATGCTGTGAAGGAAATAAACAGAATAACATGACAGAACTAAGATAGGCTAGCAACCCAAGCTAAAAGAGTCGAACAGTCCTAGGAAGACACAATACTTATATTAGTGTATACACAGTATACACAGTAGTCTGTAATCTCAGCTACTTGGGAAGAGAAATTTTGCTGCAGACCAACCTGGGAAAAAGAGGAAGAGGGGGGGGGGGGAGTAGCAAGACCCTATCTAAAAGAACAAACCCAAGATGGGGATTTAGGGGTTCATATCTGTAAGAGGCTCACAGTCTGAGGCCACCTGGCAAGGGATGGGGTAGAGGAACTTACCTGTCCCTAGCTAAAAAGGACGGAGATATGATTCTGGTGGTACAGAGCTTGCCTAGCAATAGATCAAGTTCCTAAGTTCAAACCCAGAACCAAAGAGGAGGGAGGAGTAAAGTAAAAGGGAGGTAAGGAGGGAGAGAGGGAAGAAAGAAGGGGAAGGAAGGAAGGAAGGAAGGAAGGAAGGAAGGAAGAAAGGAAGGAAGGGAGGGAGGGAGGGAGGGAGGGAGGGAGGGAGGGAGGGAGGGAGGGAGGGAGGGGAAGGGCAAGGGTGAAGGGAGGGACAGAGGACTTGCTGCTTCTCTGTTTGGATCATTTAGGATCCAAGTAGATTTGGTCAAGATGAAGCTTGTCCCCAGCCAAAGACTGCACAGAGTTGGGGTACAGGGCTGTTCACAGAGTTGGCTGAGAATATGTCAGTCAAACCCGCATGGTATTCTGAGGTCATTCCTGCCCAACGTGCACACATTGCTTTTTTTCTTGCCATAGGCACTAACTTTCCACCAAGTTCCCTGACTTTCAATGTCTACATCCATGAATTGACTGGAACAAGGCTGTCAGATCCCTTCAGGAACCATCATGGATACTCTTTTTTTTTTAATCAAACCTTCCCCCCAGCCCCCACCCACATCCTCCTGCACAACCTTGTGTGTGTGTGTGTGTGTGTGTGTGTGTGTGTGTGTGTGTGTGTGTGTGTGTGTGTGTGTGTGTGTGTGTGTGTGTGTGTGTGTGTGTGTGTGTGTGTGTGTGTGTGTGTGTGTGTACTGGGAATGAAATCCACGGCCTGCATAAAGAACACCTGTTCTACCACTGACATACAGCCCAGCCTTCCTAGCCAAGATAACCTGCTGTGCAAGTCAGAACTAGACTGTTTGCATATGCCAGGATCTCTTTCTCCTCCACTAGTAATTCCAAATTCTCGGTTTAGTGAGATATCTTGCATGTGCCTAGGACTACCAGGTAATGTAATAGTTACCTGTATTTTTTTAAAGGGGGGAGGGTGAACAAAAGAAGAGGGGATGTGGGGACATGAACTCATCTCCAGAGGACCAGGCTGCAGTAAATAATTTGTCCCAAGGTCACTCAGTGGCAGGGATGAGAATCACACTCAGCAGCCTCTGGGGACAAAGATCACAGTCACCTTTCATCACCCTCTGCTGGTACTTTTAAAACCTGGTTCCCAGCCAGGTGATCACAGCTGTAATGCTAGCAACTCAGAAGACTGAGATCAGAGGATCCCAATTTGAAGCCAGCCCTGGCAGAAAAGTCCTTGAGACGCTTACTTTCAATTAACCACCAAAAAGGCAGAAGTGGAGGTGTGGCTCAAGCAGTAGAGTGCTAGCCTTGGGGGGAGGGGGGGGGAAGCTAAGGGGCAACACCTGGGCCCTGAGTTCAAACAAACAAAAAACCCACAACATATTTCCCAACCAATCCTAGGCAATCTTCCCCACTAAACTGTTACTCCCTTCTCTCTAAGTCCCTCCACATCTAACATGCAAGTATAAGCCTATATCGCCATACTGGCAGATTTTTGCTTTTGTAATTATTTAAAGCTGTTTCATATGGTTTAGACTCCCAAATGAAGCCATAAATACCCCAGGATCAGAAGCTGCTGCTTGTGTTTATTTGTTTCCCCATTTTGCAGAGCAATGGACTTCCCACAATAACAACCACACTGGAAACAGGAGCTCTGGTCACACACACTAAGACAGAGCCCCCTGGGCTTGGACAGCTGCCTTTTGTTTCTCCCAGTGTCACTGGAGTGTAACAAATACTGGATGAGAGAAAAATCACACGTAAATGACGGCATTTATTTTTTAAAGGGCTGTGCCTGCTCCAGGCAAAAACACCCAAAGTAAAAAAATAAAACTAAATGTCCATTCACCTCCAAAGAGGTGTACACAGGTACAAAGATACATAGATAAAACATCCTGGAGAAAAGCAGATACCAAACTAGACAGTGAACAACATACACACACACACACACACACACACACACACACACACACACACACACACACACACACACACACACACACACACACACACACACACACACACACACACACACACACACACACACACACACACACACAAAATGACCAGCACAGGTACAAAGATACATAGATAAAACATCCTGGAGAAAAGCAGATACCAAACTAGACAGTGAACAACATACACACACACACACACACACACACACACACACACACACATATGAAATGACCAGCTGTGACTACATAGCTCAGAACTCAAAACTTCAGTCTGAGCTCTTCCAACCAACATAGGAAACATTCCTTTCATTGACAGCTTTTTCCAGTGGAAACGGTACCCAAGACACTTAGCTTTCTCCTGGCTGTGCTGTCTGGAGAGACCATCAACCTAGTAAGCAACTGCATCACTGAGTTCATGCCCTGCTATCTGGCACCACAAATGCTTCATTTGAGCCAAGGATGGTTCTAAATGCAACCAATATAGCAACACTTCCTAATCACAACCTCAAGATAATAATCACGTAATTTCTACCTTGCACATAAAGGCTATTATTAAGTGCCTAGACTCAAATGGGAAGTCTGCTTTTTATAACTAAATTTACCATGTTTTAAAAAACATGGGTTTGGTTGTTCTGCTAATACCAAACTGTAGCTCCAACTCTCTAACAGATGTTTTTCAAGAAGGCTTCCCACATTGAAGTGATGGGCAAAGTCCAGACTTAAGAAGAACTAAATATAAAATGGATGGAGAAAGAGAACACAATGTCCTAGGAAGAAGAGGACAATTCAAAGGGATTTCCGGTTTCCTTTGGCTACGTTGGTTTTTGAATAGGCCACAAATTCAAGAGCACTCTTGAGACAGCCAAAGAACTCCTGAGGCTAAAAGAGCAGTTAAGTGTCACTTGGATGCTTGGTTAACCAGAGAGTATATGGGAGCCACATATTTCCAAAAAGGAGGGGGAAAAAAATACATCCTTCACTTGGAATTGAAAATTACAGTTCCACAGAGAATTGACTACTAATTCTAGGCCAACCCGGAGCAGCAGCTGTTACCACGGCTTCATTTCCATGTAAGCCGTTCAACAAACTGTCCTGAGTGAACCATGCCTTTCCGGCTAGCTCGGCCCAACAGGCACGGCGTTTCCAGGTTGTGACTGCTGTCAATTATCAACCCAGCTGTCTCCAGCCATAACACTGATCTTTATAGCCTGACTTTTGCAATGTTGGCTGCAAAGACAACTCAATATGATGGAAAATAAAAATACCTTGATGGCCCCATAATGACTCACTTTTCAGCCCAGGCATGACATTCCTGTAATTAGTTAGCAAGACACCTTGAGCCTTTGTTAGACCTAAAAATACATCCATACATCCATTTATCTACCATAGAGGAGCTAAAAATGCCACATAGAAATTAAGTGGGGCTGGCGGGGGGGGGGGGGCGGGGGGAGCTGACTGTCCACTTAAAGAAATTTTGGCTAATAGATCACATATGTTCAGCTTTGTCTTCCTCTTGCCTTTTACTGTTTTAAATTTTATTACCCTAGGGCATTTGAACCAAACAGAATCTTCTCTGTTGCTTAGGAATTAATCCACTCCTGCTGTTTATTCCTCATTTGAGTCATAATCCTCCATTTGTGACATCACAATTAGCCACTTATGGTGATGATTATAATGTCATGAACAAAGGATTATGGCTGGGAGTTGGAAACAACACGGCAGGGCCACTGGCATCTGGGTGAGGAAGATCTTCTGCCCAAATAATCTGCCCAGGGATGGAGAACTGCAGGACAGTAAAGAACCTCAGACAGAGAGAATCACTGGGAGGAATCCAGCTCCTGACGGAAACTTCCAGCAGAACTGAACCAATCCTTTTACACTACATTTGCAAGCAGCATTTTCCTTCTCCAGCCCACTTGACTAAAAGCTTTTCACTGTTGAATATTACAACAAGCTCCAAACTAAATCCACATTCATTATTAGATAGTTATATACAATGATAATTTCTAGGCTTCAATCTTTTTATCCTCGACCATTGAGAGAATATCCCTTAAGCCCCCAAACACGTGTGTGTATTTCTTATGACAAGGACATTCTTGTATGTAGTGATCTGATTTACAGTCCAGTTTTGTGTTTCATTCATTTTCAAAAAAAAAAATACTAATGCTTATTTGCTTCCACAGGTAACTTATTTTTCAACAATCAAGAAAAAAAGGCATGCCTGAGGCCCTGGGTTCGATTCCTCAGCACCACATAAGCAAAAAGAAAAAAGCCGGAAGTGGCGCTGTGGCTCAAGTGGTAGAGCGCTAGCCTTGAGCTGAAGAGCTGAGGGACAACACCCAGGCCCAGAGTTCAGCCCCATGACCGGACCCAAAAAAAAAAAAAGAAAAGAAAAGAAAAAAAGGCAATCCATTTTTTTACAACTGTCCTCCGTAGTCAACACTAATCTAAAATTCAGGATCTTAAAAAATTGAAATCCGGAGCAAGAGGTATCTTAAATGGCTATCTTCTTCATTGGAGCTTATACATGAAACACTAAGTCTACAGGCATCATGGTCAATCTAACCCCAGGAAGATTCCGAAGCATCTGTTCCTACAATCTATAGCTTACAGACATCAAGTGCAGAATAGTCCCCAGGGAAGGAGAAACATTACAAGATGAAAGTTTGTGTTTTTTCCCTATGACAACCCCTCCTCTGAAACGCTGAATTTGAGCCTGTCTGGCATGGCAGATGAGAACATCTTTCATGCAGTCTAGTTTGCACACATTACTGACTTCCCATCAACCTTCAGGATAAATTAAAAGCGGGTCCTACACCATTGTAAATGAAGAACACAGATTGTGTTAGCTCTAATGGCTCATGCCTATAATCCTAGCTTCTTGGGAGGCTGAGATGGTTTGGGATCATTGTTCAAGGCAGGAAAAAAAATAGTCTGAGAGACCTCCCCCCCCCCCCCTTGCTCAGCTCACCAAAGAGCTGGACATAGTAGCAGACATCTGTTCTCTCTAGCCTCTGGACACCCAGGTGGACCATGTCCCATGCATGAGCCAAGGTAGGAACCACACTGGATCTTAAAAACAGCCAACCAGAAAAACAGGGCTGGTGGTATAGTTTAGTGCTAACAGTGCCTAACTAGCGAGTACAGAACCCAGAGAAAGGAAGAAAGGCAGGCAGACAGGCAGATTGCAGGATCCCACTCATTTGAACACTTCAGCATCTGATATCTGCAGAACATTCCAGTGCATGTGCTGCCCTCTGAGCAGGTTTTATAGCTGGGTATGCAGTGGGCAGCTTGTATGGCATTATTAACTGCCTGCTTAACAGATCCAGGAACTGCCATTTATTCTAAATACAGAGTGAAGGTTTTAAAAGCAGAAAAAGCAGCTTTTCAGAAGCTAAAAGCTTTTAGGACAGGATGGACCTTAAATCGCCTATTTCACAGAGACAGAAATGACTTCAGGGAAGTGAAGACATTATTACATTTTTTTTTAAGAAAAACATAAAGATGTAAGATTAACTCAACTTGACTCAAAACCAAAGCTGTACATCTAAACTGATTGTGGAATGGAATGAAAATTCACAACCTAAAAGCCATGGCTATGTTTGAAAATGATAGCTTCCACATTGATTCTTTCCTATATGTCATGTGTCCTATGGCGTTCCTGACCTGTACCACATTGAGTGCTGCTGTCCATTGGGGACACTTGTAGCCAAACACTGACCCAGTAATAACAATTATTCTATCAGCCTACAGAATTACAGAGTAATTACTCTGTACTGCACAGCCAGAAATATCTATAGGATGTGTGTGTGTGTGTGTGTGTGTGTGTGTGTGTGTGTGTGTGTGTGTGTGTGTGTGTGTGTGTGTGGCCAATTATATAATCTCATAACCCATCCCCAGGGCTACAATAGCCATGCTCTCTATTTTCCCAGTTTACCTTTTGGTGCTACCCTGATTTAAATTACAAGGTAGAAGGAATGAAGTTTTGTTTTTTTTTTTTTAATCAAAAGCAGCCTACAGATCACAAGCATAGTTTGTCAGTGTTTCTATAAAGCTGGATCATTGCCAATATTTTTGAAATCAGAACATTCACCCAAAAACCAAATTTCTGGCTTCCCTTGAGCTCCATTTGGGGCCCAGTAGGTACCTGTGAAGCCCCACCCGTGCTGATGAGGAAGAGTACTGGCTGCTCCATGAGACCAAGGCCTCTCCTCTCTCCCACCCTACCTCATTCAGCACCACTAGTTCGGACAGTGGTCTCACAGCACATGGTCTAGACCAGTAAGCTTGAGAGTGAAAGGATACCCAGTTCATAATTACACTGGGGCAAGCTGGCAAGGTGACCCAGGTTTGGGCACCTGTTTTGGCTCTTGCTGGGATTGTCTGCATCAGGTATCATTGTTCTTCTCTAGCCCAATCACTTTGCTTTGCAAGGTTCATCGGTTTTGCATTGGGATTGAGACGATCCAAGTTTTAATGTCTAATTAGTACACTGCTTAAGGGGACAGTCAAAATGGAGAAAGAGAAACTGTTCTAGTCATGGGCCACTTCATGAGAAAGTAGGACACAGTGAAGCAGGCAGGGTGTTACACAGGGTGGCCTTCTCCTGGGAACCACCCTTTGCTTTCTAGAGAATTTTCATTAAACCCCAGGAACCTCTGATCTGTTACAGTTTTATTAGCTAGAATGTAATGAGGAGACTTTGAGCCCATGTTGTTCAGGTTCTGCATGTACAATACTGTGATGACTGGGGGGTTTAAAGGCTGGTTTATGATGGGGGTGCTAAAGGTCAAAGACCTTTTAAGCAGAAACAATGCAAAGTCCTCTGCAACTGAGCAACGATTCCAAAACCTTGCATGCATCCCATCCTCTTGATGTGCTGTCAAGATCTCCTTTGATAATGAGCCCAGTGCACAGTTGGGCTCCCTGCCAAATGTGGCGGCCATAGGTTTGAAAACAGTTTGATATGCTCCAGCTTTGGAGTCATATAATCAAAATCAATTAATGTACCGTTAGGGAGTTTGTATGTACATCTGTCCCCGAGGCAGCAAACTTTCCAAATCACACTGTGGCACAGTCTCACGCTATTCATCACGCGCTGCCATCCCATCAGACAGTGAAGCCTTCTCTCCCTCCCCTAGTAAGATAAATAACTCAAGGAGGACTATCTTCACCAAGGGGGAAAAAAGCTTTCAAGAAACCAAAAGGAAAGGGCGTGGGGGGGTGGGGGTGGCAGTTATCTAGTTCAGAGGTCCATAATAAGGGGCATTCAGAGACAACAAAAACCTAAGAGTGGGGGATACAGATACACTGGCTTTTATAATGAGCCTCTACCTTTAAAAAAATAAAAATCAACTTTCAACAGCCAGTAGTGGTGATACACACCTGTAAGGCCAAGACAAAGGAGTACAAGTTCCAGACCACCCTGTGCTACATTGTTAAAACAATAATCAAACAACAACAACAATCAAATGGAATTAGGTAAAATGAAGAAATGGATGGATTTTGGGAGATGGGGGAGAAAAATGAAAGGGGTGAAACCAATTAAGATATATTATACTCAGACACTGACGCATTGAGTTAAAGCCTCTTTTTTCAGCTACTTAAGGATAATAAAAACTTTTTTTAAGAGAGAGAAAGATACACAGAGGTGAAAAAAAGAAAAACTGCAAACGAAGGAGTTTTTAGTTCTTTAAGACTTACAAAAATGGAATAAGGTTATGAGAGGACCAGCCCTTGTCCTGTGAACACAAGATAGAAAGATAAGAAGTCTGGAAGGCAGGATGGTAAACTTACTTAGAGTTTTCAGGCACAGAACATTTTATCAGTAAGGTACATCTGTGGAGATATTCCAGACCTGGAGAACTCAGCACAAAGACGAGAAAGCTCCCATGGACAGCTTCACCCTTCTTTCTGAATAAAATAGAGTTGAGGAGAAATACCAGGATGTGTGTGCCAATTTCAGTCACATGACTCCTTCCTCCCATTTCTTCATTGTGCATCTAGACAACACAAGTATAAAGACTAATACGTAAACATCAGTAAACAAACTGACAATTCTTCCCTGAAACAAATCTATCTAACCCCTTCCTTTTTGTTGTTGTTGCTTAGGGTGGTAGTGGGGCTTGAACTCAGGACCTAGGTGCTGTCCTTGAGCTTTTCATTGCTCAAGGCTAGCATTCTACCACTTTGAGCCACAGCTCAACTTCTGGTTTTCTGGTGGTGGTTAATTGGAGTTCAGAATCTCATGGACTTTCCCACCCTGACTGGCTTCAATCCATGATCCTCAGATCTCAGCCCCCTAAGCAGAGAGTATTACAGGTGTGAGCTACCAGAGCCCCACTGACTGTCTATTTTTTATTAAGAAGCCATAAGAACTACAATTCATGTAGCTATTCCAAATAGTTTCCACGAGGCTAATTTTCAAGTGTCTCTGAAAACGTTTTCTCTTCCTTATCATTTTCTCTACCTTACGGCTGGGCAGCCCCACACAAGCTTGTGAGTTGAGCCTGGGCATCCAGCCCTATCCCCTGACCCACGCTGTGGGCTGGCCCCTGCTGCTAGTCTAAAGATGATAAAAACACTCTAATCTACTCAACATCCAAACTCTGCTCTGCTCTGCTCTGTGCACAGCATGCTATGCTTCCCAGTACAGAGTCTGCTCTTCTGGGTTTCAAGTTCCCAAACAGCTTTCATCAATTTTTAATTCATGAGAACCACTGTACCCAAGCTACTTTTGGAAGAGAGTCTGCCAGTCTTTTCCCTGCCTCACCCCCACTTAGCCCACGGCTCAGTACTCCTAAGGACTCTATAATTGACTTATAGCCTAGGTATTCTACATCAAAGGGGGCTGCCAATTTTCAGGAATTTCTAACAAGAAATATGCCAAATAAGCACATCGTTCTACTACTCTGGGACCCTCTGCACTCGAAATTTAAGTTGTTCCAAATCAATTTAGAGGTAGAAAATGGGAAGTCAGCACAATCTAGTCTACTGACATATAAATGGAAAGAAACTTCAGGAAACAACCAACAGGTAGATTCTAATCACAAGACTAGTACTACCATTGGTATATATGGTAATTAGTAAAAAGCTATATGCCTACCAAAACTTGACACTGATAGTTTTTTTGGTTATTATTGTTGTTGTTGTTGTACTGACACTTAAACAAAAGTCCTGTACACCTGGGGCAAACTTTTTGCTTTTATTACTTTTCAAGCAGGATCTCACGAATGGACCTTTATATTTCTACTTTCACTTCCCATACTGCTGGAGGACAGGTACAAAACACCATGCCCAGCTTTTACTAGTTGATAAGGGGCTTCAAAAAATTTCTCCCTCATTGGCCTCCAACTGTAATTCTCCCAATCTCAGCTTTCCCAGGAGTTGGAATTACAGATGTGAACCACATCACCTGGTCAACACTGATACATCATGATCAAAGCTGCATTTAAAGGTGTCATCTAAGGTGTGTTTAACTGTGTAACCTTAACTGAACAAATTACCTCATGTCTCTAGGCCTCCATCCCTTGATGATAAAGTGGGGGTAATAGAGACTGCCTGTGAAGGCTGCTAAAAGATTCAGGTGGACAAGATGGATGCTAGGTGTGACAAAGCACCTGTCTGATACTACAAAGACATGGAAAGCGACCATTCATGTATTAGTCTTATGTAAACTCTCTGGAGGCTCAAAACACAGAGTTATCTCTGCATCCTCAGTTAGACAACATAGAAGCAGAAAAGAAAGGAATTACTGATTCACACTGGATGTTACCCAATCTCTGTCCTGTCTGGTTCTACTGACCCTTGACCAGGGGAAAGCCCAGGATAGCTCTCAGGTAAAATGTGGACATTAGGGCTGCCTTGCATGCCTGAGGCCCTGGGTTCGATTCCTCAGCACCACATAAGCAGAAAAAACTGGAAGTGGCACCACATGTGGCTCAAGTGGTAGAATGCTTGCCTTGAGTTGAAGAGCTGAGGGACAGAGTTCAGGCCCCACGACCAGCCAAAACAAAACAAACAAAAAAAAGTGGACATTAGTTGGTGGAGGTGAATAAACAGTACAACAAAAACAGACCTGTCTTCATTGCCCAACAGACATCTCCTAAGGAATCACATAAATTGTATCTCCATCTTAAGATGTATTTGGATAAAGGACATCTGCCCATAAAAAGTAGCAATGAGTTAAACTATGTGTATGAGGAGATAGGCTGTGTGTGTGTGTGTGTGTGTGTGTGCGCATGTGCGTGTGCGTGCGCGCGCGCGTCTGTCTGTCTGTCTGTCTACAAGATTCATTTGAATGACAACATAGAATGTGAAAAATGTACTGACTTCACTTTACTAAAAACTTGTAAGTTTCGGAAATTTCTGGTTATAGTGTTTAATAGGCAAAGTATCAATCAATCTCTAATCAAACTTCAAGATTCCTTATTGATAATGAAAAAGATAAAACCACTTTACTATAAGAGGTAGTTTAGGCTCACAGATAATCCTGTAATCCTAGCTACTCAGGAGGCTGAGATCTGAGGACTGCAGATAAAAGCCAGACATGGCAGAATAGTCCATAAGACTCATCTCCAATTGACTACCAAACAGTCAGAAGTGGAGCTGTGGTTCAAATGGTTACAGTGCTAGTCTGGAGCAGAAAACCTCAGGGACAGTGCCCAGGCCTTGAGTTCAAAAGAACCAGCATGAAATAAGTAAGTCATCTCACAACAACACAGCCATACCCACTCCTGGGCATTTAGCATATCACAAGCCAGGATGTCATAAAGATATCTGCACATCCATGTTCATTGCTGCACTATTCACAATAACCAAGTTGTGGAAACGGCC
This sequence comes from Dipodomys merriami, assembly GCF_024711535.1. Taxonomy (NCBI): domain Eukaryota; kingdom Metazoa; phylum Chordata; class Mammalia; order Rodentia; family Heteromyidae; genus Dipodomys; species Dipodomys merriami. The sequence goes on along the minus strand of NW_027202604.1, from coordinate 20,010,224 downwards.
AGATGACTTACAGTAGATGAGTGCAAACAAAAAATGTGTTACCTGTACACAATAGAATTTTACATAGCCATTAGAAAGAATAATATTATGTCATTTGCAGAGAAATGGATGGACCTAGGACAAGTAATGTTAAGTGAGCTAAGCCAAACTCAGAGACAAACAGCGTATGTTTTCTCTCATGCAATTTTCTCTCATGTGCAGAAGCTAAATCTAAAATAAATTATACAGGTCTCTAGGCATTCACACACAATGAGACCACAGGAGGATACTTTTAGGAGAGGAATAGAATGGCATAATGCCTGTGTGCATCTGATCATACAAAATAATATTTATTGAAATGAACTCCAGGAAATGAAAACAAAAGATTTCTTCTTTTCTGCTGCTTTTGTTTCCTTTCCTTTTTGTTCTGTTTGTTTACTTATATATCTTTGGGAATGTAATAGGAGGAACAGAAATGAAGGGACAAAGAGTGAACAAATGAAGCAATGGTGCACATTTGCCACTATGTTGAAAATGAACTACACAACTTATAGATGGGGATGGGAAGGAAAAACTAGGAGAGAGTGAGGAAGGGGTGACATTGTCCACAAAGAAATGTGCTCTTTACCTGACTTTTGTAACTGTAACCCCTCTGAACAGCACCATTTTAATAACAATAAAATTAAGATGAAAAAGAAATCCATCTCAACCAACAGCTGGGAGTAGTGAGATACACCTGTCATCCTACCCACAGGGGAAGCCAAATGACTGGGCTAAGTGGTATACATCCCTAATCCCAACAACGGAGTAGGAAAATAAGCACAAATGGAAAAAAATTGCCCAAAAAAGGAGACCCTACCTCAAAAATACCAATGTAACATGAGCTGGAAGAGTGGCTCAAGTGGTAGAATGTCAGCAGACCAAGTAAAAGGTCCAGAGCACAATCCCCAGTACCACTGAAACTACCTACATACATACTCACACATGCATGCATAACACATGCATACATATACACAAGCATACATCTATATATAAAAAAGGAAAAAAATTAACCCACAAGTTCTTAAGGAAAGTATCAGGCTTGTTTGTATTCATTGCCAACAAGAGGCTAAAGCTAAACAACTGAGATTTTAATGATAGGGAATTAGGTAATTTATGGTCCAGGCTACAGGGCAATGATACATGGCTTCTCAAAGAAACAACATAGATGTAAAGTAGAGATCTGAGATAACCTTTAGAACTGATGGACACATGAAACAGTTTTAATAAGAGAAATTAAACAGGGAAGCAAAGGTTAACACCGAGAAGTACCTATTACCTAGCCATGGGATTTATACCAAGCGTAAAACTAACTTTGTTTGGGTGAAAACAGGAGCCAAACACTCAACTTTCATGCTGGTTATTTGAAAGTTAATACTAAATACAATTTAATTTAATAATGCTAAATACAATTTAGTATGGATGGGGAAAATTAGTATTAATGGGGGGAAGGGTAACCGTCTAAAAAGCATAATCCTGTTTTGTTTAAAAAAGGAAAACACATTCCCATACACATGCTAACTATGGGTTGGGTCATGGCAGCTCAGGGCTGGGTTCCTGAATGATGTGTCTTTACTTGGCTTTTTTCTACAACAAATCATGCATGACATGCGTTGCAAGGATAAATGAAGCTCAATCTCATTCCATCCTTAAGAATATTTTAGTATGAGAAATGAAACAACTTCAACATTCACATCCATGAATAATACCTAAATGGATTAGTAAATCTTACTTTTCTGTATTTTTTTATAAATGTAATCATTTTAGTCTAGCCCTTCCCCCATCCTCCAAAGAATATGTATACAAGTGTAAGAAGGGAGCATCTTTCTCTCTCTCCTCTCCTTCCCCCCTTACACACACACACACACACACACACACACACACACACACACACACACACACGTATGGTTTTTGTAAAAAACAGCACTTACTATACATCATGTGCCAGTTTTACTAGAAAATAAATCGTTATTCAAGAAAAATGTGAAGAGTTAATGCAAATTTCTGGGGCACCAGCAGTGAGTGACAGACATCTGTGGTAGGGTAATGCTAGGCTGTTTCTTGCTTTGTTGATTCAACAATCAGCACTGAATGTCTTCTGTTCTAATTTATTTTAACTTCTGCTTAATTAAATGCATAAAAGAACTAATGTGTTGGATTTGGGGATTTAAAATGACTTTCACCCAGCTGTTTTTAAATGCACTAAGAAATTTCTTGAATATAATTGTTCTTTTAGAGGGGGAAAAAAAAAACGACTGTAACCATGACATTCACCAAGGGGAATTATCACCTACTGACAAGGGCTGACAACTTCTAAACAGTAATTCCCCCACCTAGAGTTTGAAAGGCATCCCAGGACTTTTCTTGCTACCTCATGAGGTAATACAAATGTTGCTCGAGGAAAAGGTCAAGATGAAATTATTTTATATTCCTTTTCTACTGATTCTACTAACAAGTGCTTAAGAAAGAAAGAAGGAAAGAGAAAAGAGAGAAAAAGAAAGGAAGGAAGGAAGGAAGGAAGGAAGGAAAGAAGGAGAGGGAGGGAGGGAAGGAGAGAAAGAGAGAGAGAGAGAAAGAAAGAAAGAAAGGAAGAAAGAAAGAAAGAAAGAAAGAAAGAAAGAAAGAAAGAAAGAAAGAAAGAAAGAAAGAAAGAAAGAAAGAAAGAAAGAAAGAAGGGAAGGGAAGGAAGGGAAAGAAAGGAGGGAAGGGAGGGAAGGGAGGGAAGGGAAGGAAGGGAGGGAAGAGAGGGAAGGGAGGGAAAGAAGGGGAAGGAGGATGAGCCAAAACCTGGGGTTTAGGTGACAGAGAATCTACCTTTCAAGTAATTGTGGTATGAATGAAGAACAGTAAAAACTCTAGAACTGTAAAGAGTTCTGCGGCTATGAAAGCACCTGACTACATACTTGCCATCCAGCCCAGTAACTGCACTCCTAGGCATTTATCCAAAATAGGCAGAAGCTCTCAAGCCATAAAAATGCCTACATCTTTCAAAAAGCCCAGAGTACTTGATTTACATAGAGAAACAACTTAGTAATATTTTTTGAGATATGAGAGAATCTCCAAAACACTTTTCTTCACAAAATGCTGAGGGTGATCCAAAGACCTCAAACAAAATACACAAACCACATGGGAAAGGTATTTGTTTGTTTGTTTTATTTGTTCTTATCCATGTCTAATATTTTGCTTTTCCATCCAGCTTCTCTGGAACCCTTAACAGCCTAGATATAGACACTACCATGTTCTCAAATGAAATCCTCTACTGAGTGTGGTGAGGCATACTTGGAATCCCAGTTGTGCAGAAGACAGTGGGAGGAAGATCATGATCTGAGTCTGGTTTCTGGAAAAAGGTGAAAGACTCTATCGGAAACACAACTGCAACACAAGATGAGTAAATCACACACTACAAAGTACTTGTAGATTCAAAAGGTGAAGACTGCCTAGTAAGTATGCGGGAAGGGAAGCGGGAGGGCTGAGGACAGGAAGGGAGAGGGGAAATCTATCATGTTTTCAGCTTAGCATAGCTTGAGTATGGGGTAGGTAGGGCAAATCTGTAGAGAGCTGAGGTGTCAATGCCTACAACTACAAAAAAAAAAAAAAAAGGAAAACATATCAACAATGGAAGGACTCTCCTTGCTGCGATTCTATTTTTCAAAGACCTACACAACAATTTTCAAATGACAGCACAATCTCAACCATGGCAAATTCCCCCCTGTGGGGAAAACTTGCACCAATTCTGATACCTACACCCACGGCTTGGGAAAAAACTCAATGGAGCTAAAAGAGATTTTACACACACTGCCTCCCATGGCCAGTCCCCTCCAGAGCATCTGAATTTTGTGTCAGAGGGGTTAATGAGTGCCTGGGTCTCCTTGAGGTGTAGCTTTGGAGTATGCCCATATGGGAAATGAAGATAAGCCAGTAAAAGATGGGGCATACATCAACCTGGGGGCAGATAATACCGTAGTGAGAACAGATTACAGGTCCACAATGCACACTAACGTAATTTAAACAAATATAACAGAATGGATTCTGACCAGGCAAGGTGCTCTTAAGAATAAGTCAAGTAGGTTTGGAAGTCACAGTAACATTTTAAGACCCTAGCAGCTAGTTAATTCTCTGACACCTTGCTATACTAAAAGAATAAGCAAATTCCTTTAAAAAAAAAAAAAAAAAAAAAAAAAACACGATCTCAGGATGTGCCAAATCTACTCCGTATTCTTCAGACATTCCTATACAGTAGTCGTTGATGATGGACCAGTCCCAATACCATTGCATTGAGCTCAAATCTGATTACCATAAAGCTAACAAGGGGCCCAGCACTGGGCTTTCCAAAATCTTCCCAAGAAGCAACATAAGACACAGTTACTTAACCCCTATCAAATGGACAAAGAAACTACTGTTTAAAGGAACTGAATAAAGTCCTTCGACGTCAAACACTCCATGAGCTGGGATACAAATCTCAATCTGTTGGGACTCCCAATACTGCTACTTTTTTTCAGGGGCATAAGGGAGCCATGGGGTTGGAATTCAAGCCCTTTTGTCATATGAGGCATACCTGCAAGCCCTTTAGGTTTTAGTTAGTATTTCAGAAGGTATTTCATGTTCTCCTTGTGGACTAGTCTGATCATCATCTTTCTACCTATGCTTTCTGTGTAGCAGGGATTACAGCTTAGAACTAGCTATCACAATTGGCTGACTCGTTCAGATGAAGTCTCACTAACTCTCTTCTTCATGCTACCCTTGAACCATAATCCTCCAGATTTCTGCCTCCAGAGTACCTAGGATAGCAGGCATGAGTCACTATGTCCATACCAACTAAACTCTTAACCACTCCATCAGGGCCTCTTCCCCAAGTAGGAACAGCTCCAACCAAGGCTGCACCCATTGATTACTACATTCAACCAGAGCAGACACCCCCAGCTCACCATCATTATATCAGCAACCAACCACAGTCTGTTACAATTCCAATTCCATCTTAGACCATGCCAGGAACAGAATTCTGTAGCTATAGAAGACAGAGACCATCAAAGTGATGTACCTGCTACTGAATGGTTTTACACACACACACACACACACACACACACACACACACACCCTGCAGAATGATAGCAAGTGAGAAATTACTTCCCTCAAAAAAGAAGAAAATACAAAAGTGAAAACATCCATTCATTACACAAAACACTATAGTGTCCTGCCCCACACCTGTAATCCTAGCTCCTCAAGAGGCTGAGACCTAAAGGAGAGAGGTTGAAAGCCAGCCCGGGCAGAAAAGTCTACAAGACTCCATCTCCAATTAAATAGCAAAATGCAAGGCATGGTTCAAATAGCAGAGCATTAGCCATGAGCAAGAAAGCTGTGACTGCATGAGGCCCCAAGTTCAAAACCCAGTACCAGCACACATGCACACACACACACCACTACACTGTAGACACTGAAATCCAAAAGGAAATAGGCTACATGAAATAGACACAGTTAGTTAACAGTGGACCTGAGTGGGTGTTCTACAGGCATGGTATGCCATGGGCCATCCCATGGTGAGCTGCTTAATCTCTTGGAGCTGGGTATCAATGGGAAAGCACAGCATTGGTTTCTATTGTGTAAGCATCAGGGGGAATCAAACTTAGAGCTTTGCACTTGCTAACATATATTTTACCACTGAGCTACACTGTCAACTCCCCAAGTAATTTTTTGTTTAGTTTCTGCAGTGCTGGGACTGGAATCCAAGGACAAACATGCCAAGCAGGTGCTCTACCCCTAAGCCACATCCCCTGCCTTGCGCTACTCTGTTTGATATCAGCCTCTATGTCCTTATTCTGAGTCTACTGAACAATTGAAAGGAAGAATCACAAACTCTAGACCACAAAAAAAAAAAAAAAAAAAATCCATCAACCCTACCATTCTTCTTTCTGTTTCAATCTTGCCAAGCCTCATGCACTTTCAAGGAGGAAAAAAAAAAAAATCAAAGTATAAAATTATCAGTCCTAGAAAACAGCCCTCCCCCCACCGCCCCACCCCCATCCTCTTCTCCCAGGGGGAAATGCCAATTATAAAAAATGCAATGCACAGTGTTTGTTTTACCAGGGGACAAAACCGTAATTATAAAGTATTTCTATATTAACTAAAGTTCACCATAATAAATGAGCCTTTAAAAACAACAACAACAACTAGGCCACCACTGATTTAGGATACACTGAATAAGTATTCTACAAATTCGGTGTCAACCAAAAGCTCTATGTTGCAGCTCTTGGTAATTTCAGATAATGAGAAACAGGGTGGTAGAGTAAATCTTCCTATTAAATGTCAGCCTTAGTGAGACACACGTTAAGCCCCAGATAATCCCATCTCTTCAAATCAGGTGAGAGATACATTTGTGCAGATTCTCCTCCAAGATCTCATTAAACTTCAGAAGGGCTCACCATGTTCAGGCAAGGTAATGTTCACCAAGTAACCTTTTAAAAACAGCAAATAAAAACCATAAAACAAATTAAAGCCTATTTCCTGTAATACTTTCTATAGAACTCACTTCTCTGGTCTCTTTCTTCCCAGCCTTGAGCCTCCTGTTGGAAAGGGCCAAGTGCTTTCTGTAACATCGCCAAGTCTGTTTCTATTCTGAAGCTGGTGTGGAAAAGCAAGGAGAAGAATGCAGAGTTTGAAAGCTATTTGCAAATTCTGCAGGAGTTACAATCTGACTCTGTAGTAATAGCATTCGTACTCACTGTGCGTTCTCTGTCTCTCTGTCTCTGTCTCTCTCCGTGTCTGTCTCTCTCTCTGTCTGTCTCTCTCTTTCTCTCTCTCTCTAGATGGTGGAGACTGCCCTGAGGGGACAGGACATTCTGTAAATGTTTTACAATCCACTGTAACTGTAAGAATGGCATCAAATATTAAGATCCTCAATGCATGAATTTTAACTAGATTGTATTTAAAAGTTTATGGAAGTAAGAGTTTTTTTAATATCTTCTTTTTCTAAGTTATACATAAAGATAATATTCTTATATAACGTTGTACAGATATTTTTCATAAGAGATCCAGATGGGAGTAAATCTTTTAGCCTTGGTAAGTAAGCCTTGTTGTAACCACAAATGCACCGGACCAAGACAACAGCTACCAGAAATCAGCAAACAGGGTGAGTAGCTGTGCACGAAGGGAGTTTCATTAGTCAAAATTGATCCTGGTGACATTTTCCCTGTCTGCCATGGATTGCCTACTATTGTGGGTCAGTTGCAGACTTGACAGAAGCAAGTTATAACCAGGCTGACATCTATTAACAAGTAGACCTGGCCAATATTTAATACATGTTAGGAGTTTAAATATCCAGCCAAATACATAAAAGTATGCAATCCAAACTTAAGTTGTTGAGTATGCATTTAAGTTTTGTACTCCTCCACATACGATATGTGATTGCCCTAAGACCTGAGTGTCCTGCAGTAATTTGGTTGTTGTTTACAAAACCAACCCAAATGTGTATGCTAGGTTTTTACAACAGGAAGGAGCAGATGGCTGGACCTCAAGTTTTTAGTTTTTGTTGTTATTGTTATTGTAGAGTTGGTATAGAGAGGGGTTACAGTTTCATGAATCAAGTAATGAGTACATTTCTTTTTGAACCACGTCTCCCCTTCTCTCTCTCTCTCTCCCAATTTTTCCCCCCCATCCTGACCCATAAGTTACCCAGTTCATTTTCCACATAGTGTTTAGCGAGTACCACTGCTGTATTTGTTCACCCTTTGTTCCACTTTTCTGTAGCCTACTTTACCCTCCCAAATACAAACAAAGAAAACAAAAGGAAAAGAAAACAAAAACAGCAGCAACAACTAAAAAATATCTGGTTTCCTTTTCTTGGAATTCACTTCATAAACTATTATTTTATGTGATCATATGCACATCACCATTGAGACTTTGTCAGTGACTCCTATGCATATCTTCCTTTGGCTTCAGTGTGTACATGTCTAGAGTCTTATACAATTTAACATGTCCCTCTGTGTGTGTGTGTGTGTGTTTGTGTGTGTGCGTGCGTGCATGCATGTGTTAACCATAGGACTTCAAGTTTTAAAACATCTTTTAAATCATCATTTCAATGAAAGGAAGGAGAGAGGAGTAGAACACTATGATATATTAAATGGAAAAATAATTACTAAATGGAAGTCGCCCCTTAATTCCCAGTTCTGTTCTACACTTTTTTTTGGGGGGGTGGGGTTAGTAGTGGGGCCTGAACTATGGGCCTGGACACTGTCCTTTAACTCTTCAGCTCAAGGCTAGCGCCCTACCACTTGAGCCAAAGCACTACTTCCAGATTTTTCTGCTTATGTGGTGTTGGGGAATTGAACCCAGGGCCTCATGCATGCGATCAAGCACTCTACCACTGAGCCAACTTCCCAGTCTTGTTCTATACTATTTTTAACAAAGGAATAAAACCTGGTATCAAGTTTTCTTAATGTGATTTCTAGCAGTGATCAGGGACAAATTTGTCTGGAGACAATTTTAGAATCACAGACAAAAGGGTTATGATGCTAGCATCTAATATGAAGGTCAATAATGTTCTTGAACACCCTAGCCTTTGCAGGGAAGTGGCGCTGTGGCTCAAGTGGTAGAGCACTCGCCTTGAGCTGAAGAGCACAGGGACAGCGCCCAAGCTTGGAGTTCAAGCCCCACTACCGACCAAAGAAAAAAAAAAAAAAAAACAACTACGGAATAATCTGGTCAGGTGCCATTGGCTCATGCCTGTAATCCTAACTACTCAGGAGGCTGGCATCTGAGAATCAACATTCAAAGCCATCCTGGGCAAGGAAAAAATCCAAGAGAAATTTAACTCCAATTAACCATCAAAAAGTTGGAAGTGGAGGTGTGGCTCAAGGACTAGAGAGCCAGCTTTGAACAGAAAGCTAAGGGAGAACACCCTTCCTATTCCTCAGAATAGGAAGGAAAAAAAAAAAAAAAAAAGGAATAATCTGGCCCAAAATGTTAGGCTTTCATCACCTCATTTTACTTTCCAAACAGCCTTACAAAGCTACTTTTCCTGTTGATTGGCAGCTAGCACAGAGAGGTTGGGTTGTTGCTCCAGGCCCTACAGCTTCAAATGGACAGCTAGGAATGGACTACAAATGTGTCATTTACCCCCACACAGCACCCAGAAGAGGAAATTATTTGGCAAATGAAGACTGGTAGGTTTAACTCTTTATAAAAAAAAAAAAAAAAAAGCAAGACATCCAGTCTCTGAGCTACTGTCAAGTGAGAGTCAGGCCCATCTCTGTCAGGCCCAGAAGTTAATTCGGGCAGAGAACAGGGGAAGTGAGAACTCATCACCTTCGCCCAGGTAAGGAGGCTTTGGCGGCTCCCCAGTGGTGCCCTTGATCTTGACCAGCCGGCAGGAACAGGAACAGAGGTTTTATTGAGCACCTTGGGAGTTTATTACACTCTGCAGCTCTTTCTCCTTTATGGGATTATCTGTCCAAACTCAATAACCACCAGCATTCAGGGCAGGTTTGCCTCATTCTTGCCTAACCAAGACGGATACCACCTGTTCCCAGTTCCTAGTATAATTAATCATCTCACTGGAGGGGCAGGGGGGCAGAGAATCCTTTTCAACGCAAACTGCATCTGTTTTCATGTTCTGAACCTCTCAAATTCACATTCAAAATTTCAAATCAAAGTTCTGTCTCCATATTTCATCTTTAGGAAAACAAAATCTTTAAACAAAATCTTTAAACAATCTAGTTATTCAAAAACAAAAGCAGACAACAAACAAAAAACCAGTCAATGTCTTTTGCTTTTGCTTCATAAAATAGCCTAAACTTTGCAAGATGACTCCCTGAGCCTCCTTTAAATGAGAATTACATCTCTATAAAAGAACTGTGAACTCAAACCTTTGTGCCTGACTTTTTATAATGGATGTGAAACCAAATTTCTAGTTAGAGGACAGTGAAAATGCACAGGTAGGCCAGGGTTGCAGAAAAGTCAATGATTTATTTCTTGGGTCTATATTTCGTACATGGTCTGGGTCTATACCTCTGCATGAAAGTTAAGGAGAGACTGGTATTACCAGGATCTCTGCACAAGATGTCCTACAGTATAACCCCCGCTTTCACTATATTTGATGTCAGTATAACTTGTGGAGGAGATGGGGGAAAACAAGTTGTTTAAGGATACAGGTGGACCTGTTGCAACAATGAGAAGTACAAGTTGTCAGGTCCAAAATGAGCTTTACAACGTGGGGGGGGGGGGGGGGAGGACTGGGGCTGGGGGGGGAGGGGAGAGGCTGGGAGGGGATATGAAGGGTAAACAAAGGAGGAGGCTGCAATGCTTGGTAAGAAATGTACGCATTATCCTGCCCATGTAATTGTAACCCCTCTGTACAGTATGTTCACAAATAAAATTAAATAAATAAATAAATAAAAAGAAGAAATCTACCTTGACCACAGACCAATAGCACAAAGCACAACATCCGACATTAAATACAAATCCTCTTCTACTAACAGTCACGGAGTTTGAACTTAGGATGTCACATTTCCTAAGAAGGTGTTCTTACGGTTGAGCCATGCCTCCATCCCTGACTTTTGCTTGCTATTTCTGAGATAAGTCTTGCTTCCTGGCCGCACAGGCACCTGGTCAGGGTCCACCTATGTTAGGCTTACTTCTAGCTGGGATAATAAGCACAACAACCTTGTCTAGCAATCTTCATTAAGAATGGGTTTCACAGACTTCTTTTTAAGCCTAGGCAGGCTAACCTTAAACCCTGACCCAACCATTTTAGTCTTCTTAGGATCTAGCTACTAATCTCCCTAGTAGCTAGGATTATAGACATGAGCCACCAGTCTCTTGCTACAAATTGTGTAGAGTCCCTCATAAGTAACTCTTACATGACAGTAACAGAAGCACTAACATGTATCAGAAAACGACTTGCCAATGAAACCAAAACCAAAACAAATCTAAAACAAAAACAAAATAGGCATTCCCAATCCAATGAACTTCATGTAATCTACGGACAAACGCCTCCCACTCACTATCTTCCTATGATGCCTTCTTTAATGCCCAAAAGAGAGCACGATGTACTTATTTTACAGTACAAGGTTAAAGTTAAATGTTTTGCTGAATATCTAGACTTATAACAGGTTGCTTTACTGGAACAATCCCAGTGAAAGCAATCAGTGATCTTGATGACTCTGACTGAAGACTTTAATCTAGGAGTGAGGCTCAATCACATTATGGGCTCTGTCCTCAGGTACCATCAGTGAGTCCTAGGAGCATGGCTTCCTGCTGGAGATCCATGACTCACAACTATAAGCAGATGTGCTAGGAAACCAAGAGTGTGACATCAGTGTCAGTCCAAGGAGCATGTGCAGTAGGAACTTGTCAGCATAATCCACTTAATATGAAAGCCGAACACAACAGCTTCCTTCTGAATCCATCACTGACAGTTTCAAGAACAGAGCTGCCCAGGCCATTTCCACCCAAACTTCACATTTATTCTCTGACATCGTAACTCCAACTACTTCTTAGCATGCAAGGAGATACATACCTGTCTACTGCAGGCTAGATGTGCAAGTAGGTGCTTTAAACACAACATACAAGCCACGCACGGGGGGCTCACGCCTATAACTCTAGCTACTCAGGAGGCTGAGATCTGAGAATTGTAGTTCAAAGCCAGTCTGGGCAGGAACGTCTATGAGACTCTTATCTCCAATTAACTACCAGAAAACTAGAAGTGGAGCTGTGGCTCAAAGTGCTAGATCACTCGTCTTGCACAAAAAAAGCTCAGGGAAGCCGGGCGCTGGTGGCTCACGCCTGTAATCCTAGCTACTCAGGAGGCTGAGATCTGAGGATCGAGGTTCAAAGCCAGCCCGGGCAGGAGAGACCGTGAGACTCCTATCTCCAATAAACCACCAGAAAACCGGAAGTGGTGCTGTAGCTCAAGCGGTAGAGTGCTCGCCTTGAGCTGAAGGGCTGAGGGACAGTGCCCAGGCCCAGAGTTCAAGCCCCACGGCCGACAAAAAAAAAAAAAAAAAGCTCAGGGACATCATCCAGGCCCTGAGTTCAAGCCCATAACCAACAAAAACACGTGTATACACACACACACACACACACACACACACACACACACACACACACACACACACACACACACACACACACACACACACACACACACACAAAGACACACAATCTCCAGGCCTTCCAATAGCCAATAGCCTTATAAGAACAGAGTTACTTGTTTTCACCACACAGAACATGTTACTGAGACTCAAAAACACTGTCAATCACTCTAATTCATACTAGGTATTTATTCTTTCTTTCAACAAATACCTATGGAGACCTTTCCATTCTGTAACACCAGTCATCTAAAGTGACCCACACAGACACACTGTGACCTGCCCAGAGATTACAGGCTTTTAAGTGGCTATGGAAAATACTCAGTTACATAAATGCATATATATTCTAAACTGGCCCAGGCAGCCAGATAAATAAGAATCATGCAGCACAAAATGTAGCAGGTAGAATCTAGGGAAGACACAGCACATTTAAAGGTAATGTTTGCTATTTCTCCATCCAGAAGTAACTCCTTTAAAAAAATAATAAAAACAAAGCTGATAAAACTAGTAAGACTTTAGTCAGCTCAAAGGGGAGCAAGGAGGGATGCTCAATGCTGTTGAATGTACATAAGATATCCTATTCCTAGGAATCAACACCAAAACCAACATGATGGATGCTGTGTTGTACTGTACCCGGTGGTGCTCTAGAAGCTTCCAGTCCTTTTTAAAATCCTTGTATCTACTACTTGAGCCATACATCCAGATCTTTTTGCACTGGTTGATTTTGAAGTAGGGTGCTACTTTATGCCCAGGCCAGTCTGGGCTACATTCTTCTAACTGACTTTCTCCATGTTTCTGGGGATGACAGGTATCTGTCACAGTGACCAGCCATTGATTGAAATGGAGTCTCACAAATTTCCTTTGGCCCAGGCTGGCCTTGATCTTCAACCCCTCAATCTCTGCCTCCCAAGTAGCTGAGATTACAGGCCTGTTAAGCCACTTATACCAGTTTTATAAGTCATCTCTTCGTGTTTCCAGAATTTCTTTCTAATATGATGTGCCTAGTTTTTGCTATATCCATCATCCCTATAGCTCTTATCTTGGTGTTATGAAAAGCATTAATTCAAAATTTCCAATCAAATAAATAGATTTTTAGGAAAAACCTTATATCATACACAGGAATGAAAAACTAGCATACATCTGGCCTAGGTAAATAAGTTAACAGAAATATCAGTAAGTGTATCTTGACATTTTCCTAGATATTACTTCAGAATTCTCAAAACAAGACTTCTAAGTAGTAATTACTTACTAATAATCATCAATGACATTGGAAAGGATATCTACTAGTTATATGACATTAGATCTAGTATACTACACGGCATTAAAGCTAATACACTAATACACTCTTTGGAAAAAGAAGGAAACCAACACACAAAGGTTTAAAAACAAATATTTAATTGTTTAAACATCCTTGGAGAAAAGGCTCTCAAAAATCAAAGCCTAGTCTTCTGTCTCTCCTTCCTGCTGCATTCCACAAAATTATCTTCTCTTCCTCTCCAATGAACAAAGCACAGTTAAAAGCTCCTGAAAATGGAACTAGAAAATACTCAGCAGAATGGCACTATTTAGACTTGTATAATCACAGCTTTGCTGATTAGAAAAAAAACACATATATTTTGTTTGCCCATATAAAATCTGGAGAACAAATAACCAGACTGACAGCTTTGGAGCTACAAAAATAAAAACAATGAACATCTTGTCTTTGATGCTCATCAGGCCATGACTCAGGCCCTATCAAAGCAGGGAACAGCAAGGAATACTCAGGTACTCTGCAGATGAAAGTAGAACAAGACAGATGTAGAAGAAAACACAGGAGAACTCATGTTCCTGAGTAGAGGGCTACCCCTGCGATGGTGTTTCAGTAATGACCTAGAAATGGGATGGGAGCTTAGTGGAGAAAATCTATGATTTTATAGGCATATACCAGCTAAACTCCCCTAATCCAAATGTCAAAATCTCCAAAACCCCACATGTGAAACCGTTTCATGCACAAAAAGTCTGACAGATGACAGACAGATAAAGTATACACAAAATATAAATGAATTGTGCATTTAGACTTGAGTGCCCTCCTCACATATATACCAAAATCTGAAACACCTCTGGGGCCAAAATGTTTCAGATAAAGAATCTCCAGCCAGGTATTGTTGGCTCACACCTATAATCCTAGCTATTCAGGAAGCTGAGATCTGAGGATCCTGGTTCAAAGCCAGCCCAGCCAGGAAGGTCCAAGAGACTCATCTCCAATAAATTACCAGAAAACCGGAAATGGCGCTGTGACTCAAGTGATAGAGCACTAGCCTTGAGCTGAAGAGTTCAAGGGCAGAACCCAGACCCAGAGTTCAAGACCCACAACCAACCCCCCCCCCCAAAAAAAAATCATCAACTTGAACTGTGTTCTCACTTGAAGATGATCCTTCGCTAGACCTGACCAAGATGCACAGGCCAGGGTACACATGATCATGCGTGCTTGAAACAGGAGTAACTGTCTTCATGATAGGATATGAAGAAATATTTAGAAAATAAAGCATTGTTTATAACCAGAAAAAAAAGAAGAAAAACTTAAATGTTCATCACTAAAATGATAGAAAAGAAGATGATGGCCCATTAATTAAAGATTAGCAATGCAACTGATAGAAATGATGAAAAATGAGGGTAGACTTAAAGCATGCCAGAAAAGAAGACCTAAACAAATGGAATATAAACAGAGCATCAAAGCAGACACCTATAATCCCAGCTATTCAGGAAGTGAAGACAAGATGACTAAGGTTTGAGGCTAACAAGGCAAAAAGTAAGTAGGGCCCTATCTCAAAAACCAAGCCAGTCTAGGGACATTGCTCAAGTAGCCAAGAGTTTGCGTAGTACATGTAGCACAAGGCCCTGAGTTCAAATCCCAGTACTGAAAAAAAAAAGATTAAAAAACAAGATAGGCATGGGGGTACAATCTCATCTATTAAGGAGGTAAAAGTAGGAGAACTATAGTTCAAGGATAGACTGGGCAAAAGTCTATGACTATCAAAGTAAACTAGCCAGGCATGGTAATTCAAGTCTGTAATCCCAGTTACTTAAGAAATGGAGATCAGGACATCACAGTCCAAAGCCAGCCTGGGTATAAAACAAGTTTGAGAGATGCCAAAGGGCACAGAATCTGTTATCCCCACAGACACAGGAGAGCACACGTAGGAGACTAGTAGCCAGGATAGTGGCACATAAAGCAAGACCTATCTTAAAAGTAACCTATGGATTAGGCTAGATGTCTGGCTCAGGTAGTAGAATATTGGTTAAGGCCCTGAGTTCAAACCCCAGAGAGAGAGAGAGGAGTCATGAGAACTAAAAATTCTAGCCTAGCCTGGACCACAAAGGAAGTTTTGTTTTTGCTTTTTGTTTTTAATTTTTTGTCAGTTATAGGGCTTAAACTCTGGGCCTGGGCACTGTCCCTGAGCTCTTCAGCTTAAGGGTAATGCTTACTATTTGAGCCACAGTGCCATTTCTGTTTCTGTTTACACGGTGTTGAAGGATTGAACCCAGGGCCTCATACATGCAAGGCAAGCACTCTACCACTGAGCCACCTTCCCAGCCCACAAAGGAAGTTAATTATCTTACATTTGATTCCATCTCTCAGAAGGAAAGAAAGAAAGAAAGAAAGAAAGAAAGAAAGAAAGAAAAGAAAGAAAGAAAGAAAGAAAGAAAGAAAGAAAGAAAGAAAGAAAGAAAGAAAGAAAGGAAAGAAAGAAAGGAAAGAAAGAAAGAAAGAAAGAAAGAAAGAAAGAAAGAAAGAAAGAAAGAAAGAAAGAAAGAAAGAAAGAAAGAAAGAAAGAAAAGAAAGCAAGTCTTAATAAAAAGTTAAAAAAAAGCAAGCTGGAAGGGATGTTTTAGCTCTCCTGTGCACATATCTATTCTATACAAAAGGTATAGAAACAAAATTATAAAGACATAAAGTAAAACATCAAGCAACACTTTTCTTTAGACTGTACGATGATATTTAAATGTTATTCCAATTTTTGTTTATGTGTTTTTTAAAACTGCCCTTTCCTATCTTATACATATAGACACACACACACACACACACACACACACACACACACACACACACACACACACACACACACACACACACACACACACACACACAAGCTCAGATTCAATAGATTGAACAGCTTAGGGACAAAAAGAAACCTGCATCTATACTGAGAGTTATTATTGGTGTGTTATTATCTGATGTTATTTCCTAGGCAGTACAGGATAACATCTATTTAAATAGCACTGACAATGCATTAGGCATCATCAGTCATCGAAAGACAATTTACAGTATATGGGAGAATATGAATTAGTTATATGCAAATAGTACAACATTTTACATAAGACACTTGTGCATCTGCAGGTTTGAGTACTAATGGAGATTTCTACAATGGATGCCCCTTGGATTTCAAGGAGAACTGTACTTATCCATTGTCCTAACATAAATACAAATCGGCTGGCTGACACAATGTCCACCCCCACTGATCCCCAGTGGTCATCTTGAAAACCTTCCTTCCTCAATGTCTGGATGAGAAACTTTAAGCAGCTGCCAAACCAGGCCTCTGCTCTGTCCTTGGTGACAAACAGATGGCAGGCAGTTACTTATAAAAGTCCTTACAAGAAGCTAGACATCAGTGGCTTATGCCTATAATTCTAGCTACTCAGGAGACCGAGATCTGAGGATCAAAGTTCAAAGCCAGCCAGAGCAGGAAAGTCTATGAGACTCTTAACCACAAAAAGTTGGAAGAGGAGCTGTGGTTCAAGTGGTGGAACACTAGACTTGAGCAAAAGAACTCAGGGACAGAGGCCAGGCTGCCTCCCCCAGCCTCCAAAGGACATTTGGTAGCCTCTTCAGAGACTTTTGCTTGTTCCATCTTCGGGCCAATGCTAGTGGCAGAGTTTCCACAACATAGAACAACCTAGCTCAATATGTCTTTTAGAATGAAACCATCTACCATTAATAGGCAGGACGTCTAAACACTGATTATAAATAAAAGAACAATGAACACATAAATTATTATTATTACAGGAACAAGGTCATACTTGGGCAAAGAAAAGGCACATTTGTTCTGAATGTCCCTTACCCCTGCCATAGTCCAGGTGTGGCACACAGCCAAGAGCCAGCAGGTATCTAATCCACTAAGGGAGCACAGAGCAACCCCAGATTAAATTCCATCTTCAGAGCCAGGAGCTACAGACTAGCTGTGCCAATGGCCGAAACACTCCTGCCACAGAGAGCTGACCCTTGCGCTAAGTGATTAACACTTGACTTACCCAGGTCAATGTCTATCACCGTCAAATACTGTCCCTAGTCTCCCCCCCAAAAAAAGTACAGTATTAGTGTTTAGCTAAATACAATGCATACATCCAAAACCTCCAACACATTGGAAAATGGAGCCTGCTTCGTTTCAGCTCAAAGCTAAGGAACCCAGGGGAGGTCAGTTCCCACCTAGACTCTTTAGCATCTCCTGGACAGCGAGCTGTGTCCTATGAACAGAGCTCAGTTCATATATCTCATCAAGCCAAGTGCAGTATGGCCTACTGCCAGTCAACAGCAATGACATGAGAGCATAAAACAAATAAATGTCTTCTACTATCACCAACAGTTGTGTGTGTGTATGTGTGTGAAAATGAAAACTTTGTAACAATATGACAAAATGTAAATGGCACTTTGTTTTTTAAGTAGACACCAAACAGGGTGTGATTATCTCTGCTGAGACTGCGATCAATATACAAGAACTTAATCAACTAAACCCCACCAAGGTACCAGATGGCCTGGTAAGTATTTGGGGGGAGGGGAGCGAGGGGGGAGTTTTATCTTACAGCCAACACATCCATCTGGAAACACATAGAAATTATGTTATTCCTTAAAAAAAAAAAAAAAGAAAAAGAAAAAAAGGGAAAGAATGTCCAAATACACCCATGTAATTGAAGTTGATGAATAGGGTTCTAAAATTGGAGGCAGAGAGGAAAGAAATATAAACAGACACAGAGATAAATGTGTAATTTATCTAAGCCATTAGAGTCAGCAGAGTCATATAAAGTTTTTACTAGACAACTCCACAGCAGAAAAATATAGGTTCAAATTGCTGAATCATTGTTCAGATGTAAATAGGATCCCTAAAACTTTTATGGCTAGTTAAAATTAGTTTACAACAGAAAGTAAACAAAAAAAAAAAAAGCAAGCTATCCAAGGAAAACCTTGAGGAAGACCTTTCTAAATGTACCCATCTCAGAGAAAAGCTTTTATCAGGAGTTTAAACAACACAAGGCATTTCAAAATGATTGCATTAATAAACTTTAAAATAAAACTTGACTGTGTTTGATGAGATAATGGTGATTAAATTTTCACACAAGAGGTGGAAAACATTTATTCTGTGGGAAAGAAAACTGCTAGCCAGGCATGTATGGCTCATACTTGTAATCCTAGCTACCCAGGAGGCTGAGAACTGCAGATCGCGATTCAAAGTTAGCTCAGGCCAGAAAAAGCACATCAGACTCGCATCTTTAGTTAACCAGCAAAAAGCTAGAAATGGGGCTGTGGCTCAACAGTAGAGTGCCAGCCCTGAGCAAAAAAGCTAAGGAACAGCACCTGATACCAGCATGTTAAAAAAAAAAAAAAAAAAAAATTAAAGGAAGGAAGGAAACAACTTCTGGCGAAAAGCACATGGACTTCAACATCAAACTTCTCTCTCATCAATCATCCTCCAAAAATCCTCAGGAAAGCCACAGGCACATTCACTGGTTGAACTGGATAACCATTGTATCCTAATAAAGTCAGCTGCCAAATTTCCCTTCGCTTGGCCAGGGCTCAATAATCATTCATGAGCTCTTTTTTTGTTGGCTTCTTTTTAGCAGTTTTCTGGAAAACTCCTCCCTACACTCTTTGAACATGAGTGTCATCCCACAAGAATCCTGTATCACACATTCTTTTTGCTGTTCCTTGTGTGGCAATGACAGACTCCCTATCCCTTGGCTGGCATTTGATATGGGCCAGACTCCTATACAGGGAGCACTGACCATTAGCTGGCTCCCTTGGGGCAGTTTTTGAACCTCAGGCATCAAAAGGTAATTCCCCAGCCTTGTAGGCAGCTCTGCTTTTCATGATTTCCTCTGTACATTTGTAGAGAGAGGAAAAAAGATACCATTCTAATCTCTCTGGTATTTAGGGGTTTTGTTTGTTCTTTGGGGAATTAAGGCAGGAGAAAGAGAACATAGAGAAGACCCATATGAAGTTAGTAGTAAACTCTGGGC
Source organism: Dipodomys merriami (assembly GCF_024711535.1). Classification (NCBI taxonomy): domain Eukaryota; kingdom Metazoa; phylum Chordata; class Mammalia; order Rodentia; family Heteromyidae; genus Dipodomys; species Dipodomys merriami. The sequence goes on along the minus strand of NW_027202604.1, from coordinate 19,990,857 downwards.
CATCTTTATTTGAACTTTTGCCATTTTTACAAAGTACTGTTTTTGTTTTTGTGGTTGGGTTTGGTGTCCGTCTATAGTCTCTATACAGACTATACAGGCCTTAGCTTCTGAAGTACTGAAATTACAGGTATACATCACAGCACCCACTGTAATAGGTATTCTTTCTTCACCATCTGCTTTTCAGAAGCCAAACACAGAACACTGGCTGAAATCAGGGACAAGTCAAAGTACAATGTCCAAACCAGTTATAATAACCCCTATCACCAGATCTTGGGCAAATCCTCATCTAGATAAGAGACTAATCCACTTTTACAAGGAATCAAAACACAAGCAAAATGCTTGTACCATGCTCAACACAAGACAAAACCTACCTGTTATATGATACTGACTGAGATCTGCTATTAAGTGTGTCCCCTCCAAAATTTAAAGGAGTTGCCAGTGAGACAGAGTATTAAGAGGTGGGTCTTTGGGGGAAGGAGGGGAGGAACATGAGGGCTCCCCCTTCAAGAATGGGATTAAGAACCTCCTAAAGCAAGGCTTCCTGCAGTGCTGAGGCCACTCACCTTACACTTGGGCCTTAGGAGATACAGGAGCCACAGTGAGAGAGAGCCCTTAGAGACAACCAAACCTGCCAATATCTTCACCTGGGACTTTTAACCTCCAGCACCATACGAAATAAATTTCTGTTGTTCTTCAATCATTCACCTTCAGTATCATCTGATCACTGCTGAAATGAACAAAGTAAGACATGCCCCCACCAAGTTCCACTAGGTGTTTTGCCATCTTGGTAGTCAATTTACAAAAACCTATGCAAATTTCCCTTAAAGTTTATTAGTAGATAGTAACTGTACAAAGAGGTGTGCATAAAATACACTTTGATCAAACTCACTGCCTTATCTTTCTCCTGTCCCCCTACTCACACCCTTATTTTTTACAACTTGTAATGAATTTTACTCTACTTTTGTACATGCATATGAAACATTTCAATCATAATCACAGCCTACCCTATTACTCCTCCTCTCACTCACTTTCCTCCAAACAAGAATTACTTTTTGTGTTTTGTTTTACTTTAATTTGTACCTGAGTCAGGGTCTGTAACCTACTATAGCATTAAAACTCCTAATTCCCCCACCCTCCCAACTCAGGAGCCTCCCATAATTCTAAAATTACAAACATGCACTACCACATCCAGATGCACTGCTGAACTTTTAGATTCGCTGACACAGTTCAAGAAAGGCATCTTTTTTTAATGTAAATAAATAATTAATTCAACCAATCAGAATATTCACATGGAAATGTATTCACTTATCAGCCCCTACTATCATCCATATGCTCAGATTTAAAAGTTGGACATTGGAACACACGAACACATACACACACACACACACACACACACATACACATACACACACAGAGACACACACACATTCTCTTAGGAAACAGTGAAGCAATATTGCATTAAGCTTCTAACACAGGGTAATATTAAAAAAAAATCCTCTCTAACCTCTCCTTGGGAGGATTCCAGATGGCAGTCAAATGAGTGTCTTGGACTGGCAATTCTGCCTCAGAAAACCACAGAAGCGAGACACTCCCCAAGTGCATTAGCCTGAGGCCACTCCCAATCAAACACATTGAACTGCTGGTCCAAATGAAATGCTCTGGACCCACAGTGTAGGAATTGAGGTATTTCAAGATGTTTGCAACCTGGTTTTCATTTATGCTTCTTATGGTGAGTTTGCATACCCTGACAGGGGAGCATTCCAAATGTCACACATCTGGGTCACCAGGAGTCTGGGACAGAACCTGACCACATGAAGAAATCCAGGTATGGAGTTCATGGGTTTCTTGAGGATGCCAGGAAATCCACAGTCCATCTGAGGTTCAGCTCTTGGCTGTCTTCATGGAACATACTGCATGGGAAATGAATCTACTATATCTACAATAGCCTTTTTTTGGGGGGTGGGCCGGTACCTGGGCTTGAATTTGGGTCCTGGATGCCTTTCCTCAGTTTTTCTGCTAAAGGCTGGTGCTCTATCATTTCAACCACAGCTCCACTTCTGACTTTTTAGTAGTTAATTGGCAATCAGAGTTTCACAAGCTTTACTGCCTGGGCTGGCTTTGAACTGTGATCCTCAGATCTCAGTCTCCTAAATAGGTAGGATTCTAGGCATGAGCCACCAGCTCGGGGCTTACAACTACATTATTATAATCTCAGAACATCTTCCTCTCCAATGAGAGTAACCTTATAGTACTTTCCTAGGTGATCAAACACAGGACCAAATGTAAGCCTTCACTTAACATGAAGTGATAAAATGCCTCAGGCTTTAGGCATATTAAAAACTGTATGTGGAATAAAACCCCAGCAGCAGTAAGTTCATGGATGGGTCCAAAAAGGTATCATCAGTAGGCTATAAGGGGCCTTAAAAGGCAAGATGGGGTCAAAACACTTCATAAGCATCGTAACACACAGACATTCTTGATTTGTTCTAAGAAGGCAGGAGAGGGCTAAAAGGACACACGATGAGGAGGAAAAGGGGAGAAAGGAGAAGGATGAGGATAGAAAGGAGAGGAGAAAGAAGAGAGAAGACAGAGAAGAGAAAAAGAGGGAAAGATGGAGGTGAAAGGGAAAACTGCCAATCCAAATTGTCTTGTGCCTGGTTAGGGAAAGAGAGATTCAGGCAGTTTCCTTTACAATTTAACATATGAACACCATATAATCTAGCAACTGTACCTTCAGGCATTTACCTCAGAGAAGCAAAAAAAAAAAAAAAAAAAAAACCCTGCCTCAAAAACCCTTGTAGCATGTTTCTTAAAGCTTTATTTGCAAGAGTCCCAAATTTAAAACCCAAAACCGTAAGAAGTGAAGTTAAACAAACTGTATTATACCCATACCATGGAATACCATTCAACAATAAAAACAAATAACTTGGATAGGTCAAAAGAATCCAGCTGGAGAGAACAGAATCAGTGGAAAGTGGGTAAAAAAAAGAAATACAACAGAGTGGCCATCAGCTGCAATGGACATCGATGAAAGTGAACTAAGCAACTCAAGGGCTATGATGGGAGGGAGGGAACAAAAGAGAAGGAGGGAACAGCTGATACTAAGCAAAAGGAAAGAAAGTACATATAAAAAAAAAAAAAGAAAAAAGAAAAAGTACCTATCACCGGATTTGTTAAAAAAAAAAAAAGTTTTGTTGTTAAAGTTCATAGAGCTCATAATCAATGTAGATCAAGATAATGATAACTATCACTGTGAAGATTAAAAGGGGTTTGTAACTTTAAAAAATATATTTAAATAACCAAACACAAATAAATAAATGAATAAATAAAGCCAGAAATATTAGTTCAAAGGAGGAAAAAAAAAGAATCCTGCTAGGTGAAGAAAGCCAGTCTCAAAAGAGAATATACTATTTAACTACATCTAAACAAAATTATTGAAATGACAATTGGTTAGCAATTGGCTAGTAAGTGGCTATCAAGGAAGTAGCACATGAGATCTTTGTTACATCCTGAGTGTATCTTTACTGTGTTGGAGGTGATGTGAAACACACACACACACACACACACACACACACACACACACACACACACACACACACACACACACACACACACACACACACACACACACACACACACACACACACAGAGGCCCATACTTCCCAAACCCAATTGCATTCATGTAAAACTAGTAAAATCCAAATACAACTTGCAAATGCAATAATGGCAATGTCCTGGTCTTCATAGATTATAGAAAATACCACTGAGGGAGAAATGTGCTAGGGACAAACTCTGGAGAAAGAAAGATGCCTAATGAAAAGTATGTCTGCAGGTGTAAAAGTTTTCAGCAAAGATCAGTTTAGAATTAGATAATCTAAGGCCATGTTCAGTGATTCACATCTGTAACCCAGCTATTCTAGAGGGAAAAATAGGAGGATCACATTTTGAATCCAGCCGGGCCAAAGTTAGTGTAAGACCCTATCTGAACAAGCTAACAAGAAAAGGGCTGGAGGCATGGCTCAAATGTTTGCCTAACGTGCTCACGGCCCTGAGTTCAATCTTCAATACCACAAACAAACCAAAAACAAAAAATTAAAGTGATCTACTGAAGAGAATCAGGAATGTGCCCCCATTTTACCTTAAAAGAACTACCATCTCTCTGTACACAGAGTGGACCCAATTTGTATCTGTATAAAGTACAGAGAAATTTACTGCCACTATACGTAATAAATTACATAATGGAGTATAGAAGTAGGAATTACCATCTCAAAAGCCAGGAAAATAACCAACTCTACCTGATGTAAGAAAAACAATTTATTAGAAGCATTAGACAGCTTAGTTCCTAGACTTACTGGCTAAAAAACATGGAAGAGTAAGAAACTAAAATCCAACCCAATCTACTGCCTGTTCCTATAAATAAAGTTTTATTGGAACACAGCCATGCTCATCCCTTTCAATATTGTGCATGGCTGATTTCACACCACTACAGCAGAGCTGAGAAGTTGCTTCAACCAAAACTGCAATTGGCCCACATAACAAAAAGTATTTTCTGGGCCCTTTACAGAAAAATATTTGCCAGACCAATAAAGTTCTGAAACTAATAAATCAAAGAAAAGGCCCATCCACCATACTGCTGCACATGTGAAATGTCTTTTCCCTTCTCCCTATGACTGTAAAAGCACCAGCCAACCACCTCCAAATAAGAGGCAGATGTATGACACTAGCAGACAGCAAAACACGTGCTCACAAATTGGCTTCAAGGTAGGCTAGAAACCTGAAGTCACATAGACTTTGTGCAAGGCCAGAACATAGACGGGGCTTTCAAAGCAGGAATCTAAAAACACAGCATAGAAGCCATATGCAGATTGTGGACCAAGCTATTAACCACAAGCCAAATGAGTTCACTACTACTTTCTGTGGCTCAACGAAAACACTTGGTTTTCTGCCAACTTGACCAGTAAGAAGTGTTAATCGTTGTCAATATTTGCTAAGCCCAGCTTCCTACGTGTTTGCGTTCATCTTTAGTTTTCCCTTTCATCTTTGTACTCTAGTTTTATCCCTTGGGTTGGAAATACATAAAGTTTGGGGGGATTTTAGGTTTTTTTTTTTAATTTTTTCTCTTTGATAAGACATAATTATATCCAACCCCAGAGCCTGTTCAATTGCATGTATGTTTGTGTAATTTCAACAAAAGACGAAGCAAACAAGGCAGCCCTGACATTTTAACCAACTTCTAGAAGCAAATACAGCTAATCAACCATAAAGCAACACCTCATTTTCTTATTGGATGTTGTTAAGGCTGCTAAAAGTGGGAGATGGAAAATTCCAACAAGCTTATAAGTTACTAAGGACAAAAAGAGAGAAAGTTCAATATCTACAGTGATTGTCTCATTTACAACATCTCTCTTACATTTTATAGAGCTCCTTCCGTGACGTGAATCCAAGGGTGTGTGTGTGTGTGTGTGTGTGTGTGTGTGTGTGTGTGTGTGTGTGTGTGTGTGTGTGTGTGTGTGTGTGTGTGTGTGTGTGTGTGTGTGTGTGTGTGTGTGTGTGTGTGTGTGTGTGTGTGTGTGTGTGTGTGTGTGTGTGTGTGTGTGTGTGTGCGCGCGCGCACATGTACCAATGCTTGAACTCAGGGCCTTATATTGTTACTTATCTTTCAGTCAAGACCAGCACTAGACCACTTGAGCCACACCTCCAACTTCTGGCTTTCTGTTACTTAACTGGAGATAACAGATTCTTGGATTTGTCTTTCTGGGGCTCGCTATGAACTTCGATCCTCAGATCTCAGCCTCCTGAGAGGCTCACAGGCATGGGCCACCAGCACTGCTGGCTAATTCAAGATGTCTAACTGAAAGATTTCGTCAGGTTAACTAAAGCTGACATATTTCTGAATGGAACTAAGATAGATCAACAGCTTGGAGATAGTGATAATTCAAAGCATATGTCCTTACTGGTGAAATGGCCTTTCAAGGCCCTTCAGAAATAGTTATCACTAAAATTAAATAAAAAGCCCACTGAGGTATCAAGTCACTCTACAATTTCCCCTAGCAACATCGAGTTCATCCCCAGAATTATTCTCAGTTCACAGACATATGTAGTTCTTCAATTTCCACAAGAGAGGAAACAGCATTGTCACCGACTGGTACTCCTCACCTTTGAAAAATGCTACATGGAATTTCTACTTGTGGAAAATCACAGCAGTTCCATAAGAAGGTTTCACATGGCACAAAAACAATAAAAGCAAAAACTTGTAGGGAAATGATATTCAAATCCCAAGGCTCAAAAGTTAACTTTAACAAATTGCCAAAAAAAAAAAAAAAAAAAAAAGATATTCCAGTACTGACAAGACAGAGACCTGACACAGTACATGACACCTCTTTATCAGCTCCAAGAACTCAAGAGCACATAATTAGCACCCAATTAGTTATTAATAACTTAATATTCACACATCTGCTTAAAGTCTGTAGGTACACAGTCTCATTTCAATGTGATTACAATCATCTCTGTTACAAATAGGTGCTGTATACATAATAGAGTTGCTGTTACAGAGCCTGGAGGAAGGAAAAAAAAAATCAGGAGGTTTGTGTGCTCCCCCACTATATGGTACAAATGCACGTCCAGGAAAAAAAAAATCCTAGCAATTAAATGTAAATAATGTAGTATGCAAGCAAAGTGAACCTTAGACAGTATTTGCTGTTTTCTCAATGCAACTAGTGTTAGATGAAATACCTCCAAATATTTATACTGCTATATCTATAATCCTAACTTCTAGAGTTTGAGGCAGGAAGATCTCAAACTCTAAGCCAGCCTAACCTCCAAAAAAAAAAAAGAAAGGTTGGGGATGTAAACTCAATGGCAGAGCATTTACCTATTATAACTAAGGTCTGAGTTCAATTCCCAGAACCATACACACAAAACAAAAGCCAATAATAATCACAAACCATTATATTACATGCCAAGTACTATCCTAATCATTCTAGACATAAACATTACTTCATTTATTATTCCACTTAACCCTTCTAGCTACCTGGTAAATTCTAGATTTCACAACTTTACAAATGGGGAAATTGAAGCACATGTGTTCGTGTAATCTCTCTCAAACTAACAGCATTTTGTGGCACAGTTAGGATACAAAGTCAGTTCTGTCTGCATGGTAACTTTTGCTTTTTAAACACAAAAAAAGGGGGGCCCTAGCTGGGCTACTATAATGGTAGCCTTTGCTACCTAGCTGGGCACTGGTGCCTCAAACCTATAATCCTAGCTACTCAGAAGGCTGAGATCTAAGGATCGCAGTACGAAGCTAGTCTGAGTAGGAAAGTACAAGGAACTCTTTATCTCCAGTTAACCATCTAAAAACCTTAAGTAGAGCTGTGGCTCAAAGAGATAGAGTGCTAGCCTTGAGCAAAAAATCCTCAGGGACATTGCTCAGGCCCTGAGTTCAAGCCCCACAACTGACCAAGAAAGGGGGGGGCGGTTTCTAGGTCCTGAACAATACCACATAGTTGTTTTTACAGGCTGAAGGGGGGGTCCGGATTACTCCTGTCCAATTGGCTGCCTTTACATTAGTCTGAGATGAATATCTTGCTTTGCTTTCAGCAGGTGCCCCCATATACTGACTTTTCAAACTGACCTCCATTATGCTGTTACAGACAGACGAAGCCCTTATCTGGAATGGTTCAAACTTCAGACTTTTCCAGATTGTGAAATGTTTGTACATGGAGTAAGCTGTGTCTTGAGAATGGGGCCCAAGTCTAAACATGAAATGTACTTGTGTTTCAGTCCCCTGCACACAGAGCCTGAGGTAATTTCAAACACGTTGTAAGTGCACCTGGGCTTTCACTGTGAGCCATCCTCCAAGCGCAGGCGGGGAATCTTCCATTCCCATTGTCCTGGAAGTACCCACACAGTTTCAGATTGCAGAAGTTCGTATGAGAAATGCTCAATGGGTACTCAACTTCTTTGTCTCTCCCCCAGAGAGAGCAGGTTCTTACGTGAAATTTGGAAATGCAAAACAATTCTGTGCCCATCTTTCAAGGATAGCCCCGTTTCACACTGCTGGGAGAAAGGAAAGGAGGACCACAAGGGAGTGGCTAAACCACCCCAAGAGCACAAAACTATGCTTCACTGATTTAAATAAATAATGTTCCATCTGGTTGTATCCTAGCCACCCAAAATAAACCCAAACACTTCAAGCAACATTCATTTTCCAAGCTCAAGCCTATAATCTGGAACTACTCAGGAGCCTGAGATCTGAGGATCAGTGGAAGAAATGTCTACAAGAGTCTATATCCAGTTAACCAGCAAAATGCTGGGTTGGATGTGTGGTTCAGGTAGTAGAGCACCAGCTGTGAGCAAAAATGTCAAGCAGGGGTGTATCATGCCGAGTTCAAGTCCCAGTAATGACAAGGAAGGAAGGAAGGAGGGAGGGAGGGATGGAGGGAGGGAAGGAGGGGTGACAGGTAGGCAGGGAAGGGTGACAGGCAGGCAGGCAGGCAAGCCTACAAAAGGAAATTAAGAACATTGATTTCACTAGCAAAGCATAGGAATGAAAGCTTTCAGGAACACTGGAATAAACACTCTCCTAGCTCTTTCAAGGAATTTATTTTAAATAAAAGATATGTGCTGAGATTTTGAATGACTTTCAGCACAGCACAGAGGTTATTATAAAAGCCCAAATTGTAAGCACCACTTATTTCACAATAAAGGAACCGTTAAATAAAATCAAGGCATAAGCATGAAACCTAACATTTGTCAATAATCAATTCTCAAGGTTTCAGAAGAGTATTCAATGGACTAGGACAAAATAAACAGAGCAACAAAGCAGGCAGATGACAAGAGCATTCTGGAACATTCATGTTCATTTAGAAATGCTGAAATATGTACATGCACACAAATATATTAAGGTAGTCAAAGCATCTAAGTATCTACTTTACCTGTATTTATTACAGTGAACATATGTGGTTTCCTATTAGGAAAACAATAAAAACTTTTACTGGTAGTTCCTTATCCTATTTCCCTTTTGTTAAAATTTTCAATTATGAAGATTTTCCAACACCTAAGATAAACAATATAAAGAAGGCCCACCACAGTGTACTTACCTCCACATTATAAGCCCCTAGCCAATCCTGTTTCACCAACACCCACTCACCTCCTCCTTTCATGTTATTTCAAACACATCCTGCTTATTTTTATCCACAAATATCTAAGACATTAAGAGCTTTTCAAATTAATGCAACAAAACTAGCATTGCACCTAAAACATCTCGACAGTCACTGCCCAACAGCATCTCATTTTCATTTAGGGTTCAAATCTCCAAATGCACAGTACCTATAGCACAGTCCTCCAGCCTCAGCTTCTGGAGTGCTGAGATTACAGGTATGCCCAACTTATACGTGATTAATCTGAATCAGGATTCAAATAAAGGACTCACCGATATACTGGTGACTAGGTGTTTTAAATTCTTTCATATGTAAATTTTCCTCTCTAACCTCCTTTCCACCTCTGCCATTGGTTTGTTTAAGTAACCAAATCTCTGCCTTTGGTATGGACTCTTGCCCTTGTTTCCCATGATGTAATTACCATATACTGGTACTTGAACCAACTGTACTGCTTAGTTTTTCTAAGACTACTTCCTTGGAAACCGGCATCTACCACCAGGGGCAGATGCTGTTCCTTCCCAGGGGCAGATGTTGCCAAGTGAGGATGTCTCATGCCTAGACTCATCAGCTCACTAATAGGGCCTTCCTCAAATTCTTACCGCTGTGCCTTCATTTTTAGCTTTCATGATTTTATATAGGAAAACTTGCCTCCTCTGCTTCACTTCCCCAATGGTAAGGTTCAAAGCCATCTGAGGGTTGGAATCCAGGACCTCACACATGCTAAGCTATTCAATTTATTACTTTTTTTCTTTTTTAAAATGGAATCACTATGTTGCCTGGACTGGCCTTGAATTCAGAATCCTCTTACCTCTGCCTGAAGACTGCACTTTTGATCTCCATACTCATCGGAGCCCCCACTGCCTACAGCATGACCAGACATCACAACCCAAAGACTCCTCGTTTTCAATGCATTCTGGGGTCTATGAGGAAAAAGGACAAGACAGTTCAGCTCACATCTGATTACAAAGGGTCCAGGGAGAGCACGGAAGTGTGCAGAGAACTCAGGACCCTGTTGGTCTGCCTTGTGGGCCCTAGGCAGGGGTTTTTTGCAGGCTCAACTACCAGCTCTGGAGCACAGCCCCCTCCTCCACTACTTTCCCAGAATGTTGGGGGAGTCTGAACTGCTCCCCAAGCCCCAGGCAGGCCTCTGTGACCTGAACAGAGGCTCCCTTAAGGTGAGCCAGGAAAGATCTTCAAGAGCACAGAGCAGAGACATTGACAAAGGGAGGAGGGGGTGGGGAATGAATGAAATCTATGGTCTGAAGTCAATGGAAAGAAAGCTTTACAAATTGGAAGGCTGATGACCCCCAGGCGGAGACAGGTACCTGCCATGCTCCAGGGGTCAGGGCCTGCAGCTGATGGGCAGCTCTGCCATGGACAAAGATGGCTGGAGGAGCTGAGTTAATAAATATCTCAGGTCAGTGCTTGGGTTTCTGCTTGGTCTTTTCTTTCTTTCTTTCTTTCTTTTTTTTTAAATCAAGTAGCAACCCTGTCAAACAGGAAGCACAGAAAACAACTCGGTAGGTAAGCCCTGCTGTAGCTCTGCCAGCAAGTGTGCATGTTGCCTCTTGGAACTCCAGACACGAAGGCCAGGCATGCCCTCCTTCTATGGCCATCCAGAGCTCCCCAGTAAGCTTTCATTAGCTAAATGTGCAACCAGCCCAAAGGAAAGGGGCCAGGCCATTAAACAGAAATGCAGAAACAAAATTCAACCCACTTCACTCTGAACCTTAAGCTTCTGCGGCAGGCCAGGATCATCTCCTGCTTTCCATTTTTCTAAAAGGTATAAGCACTGGAATTAGAGCCCTTGACTATCTTCCAGAGTTGGACAGACATACGCAGAATTTGTGGCCATAATATATGCAGAATTTGTGGCCTGCTGCTTTGTGTTTATAATCAGTGTGAAATTTCATGAGGCACTTTGAAACCTGGATTAAGGGTTTATATGGAAGTACCAATGACCCATCTTTTAAGCAGAACCACGGGCTGAAAGCTGATAAGCCCTAAAGAAATTGGAAATATTTACATAAATAAAAGTCAGGTGCAGGGGCTCCGACCTGTCGTCCTAGCTACTTATCAGGCTGAGACCTAGGGGCAGAGGGAGAAGTATTGCAGTTGAAGGCTATACATCTCAACAAGTAAGCCCCACACCTCTAATCCTTCCTAACAAGAGACAAACAGGATGATCAGAGTCTGAGGCTATCCCTATAGAGAAACACAAGACCTTATTTAAAAAAAAAAATTGCTAAACCATGGAGGAATAGCTCAAATGGTAGAGTGCTTCCCTAGCAAATACAAGGCCCTGAATTCAAGCCCCAGTACCATCACCTCCCCCCACAATAAAAAAGATCAACCAAAAGAAGACAAAGAGAAATGAACATGTTAGAAACATTTCTCTTCCCCAGATTAGCAAACATCTTAGCAAACACTTCCCTCCCATTGTAATTGTAGCCCTGGATAACCATGTGCTGGGTTTCAGGCCTCCACTGCATCCCAGGGATAGGAACACCCTGGAGGGGCAGAGGTTTCCATCCATGGCTGTTCACTACCGCCTCCCCAAGAGCCAGGACAGCTTTATGAGCAACAACCACAACCAAGGGAGCCTCAGAGGTACCGGGATACTCCAAGGAGAGAATCGACCAGTCAGGCTGCAGATCTTCCCTATAAATTTCCTAGGCCTTCACATCATCTACCTTGGAAATCTTCAACAGGGTTGGAAGTCTTTCTTTGACCTGCCAGGTGCCCTACGGGCCCCTCAAATGGTGGCAAGGAGCATTACTAGGCAGCACATCACCTTTTCTCTTAATGTACAAACACCATTCCACTTAGAGCACTGAAGGAGAAGTAAGAAATCCATGGAGTCAGGGCCCTGACTGAGCCAGATCCACCAGACTCTGCGGCTGCCCCAAGAAGAAACCGGGAGCAGGGATGTGCAAGTGGATCTTGAATATATCTCTGCCTGGTCTTTCAGATGGCTGCAAGCTCTGATGGCTGCAGCTTGTGTCATACCTCATTTCCTTTCTACACAGAATGAGGAAGGAGTGGGATCACTCCCAGGTAACCTCAGGCTCCCACAAGGAGCTAGTCACATGACTGGTCAACAGGTAACGTCTCTCCCTCCCCCAAGAAGTTTTACTCCCCTTTTAAATAGGATGAGGACAGCTGTACGACCATTAAAATCAAGCCTTTGTACTTAGCCTTGAGGAGAGGAAGAAGAGGAAAAGAAAAGGAAGATGGACAGCACTTATCACTCATGGCAGGGAAAGCTCAAGCTAGGGCAGTAAAAGTGTTAAGCCATCAGACCTCACAGCCTTCTCTGCCCTCAGGGGAGGACAGCTTTGGTTTGGGGGAAAGACAAAGACAGTGATGGCTGTCTGCCTACCTACCACATGAAGTCCATGCATCCCTTAAGGCCACGATGAATTTTCATGCTCACATAAACTGTTCAACCAGGAAACAAGGCTGTCAATCGTAGACCAAGGCAAGACTCAGGACAGACAGGCCAAGGAAATGTCCTCCTGGCATGGGGGCTGATAAGCCTTCAAGGAGAGAAGGCAACACACTGAGACTCTCCATGGGAAAGATGCCATGTCAGTTATACTTTGAAGGGATTTTCCCCACCCCCACCTAGGATATAGTTTTTATTTAACAACAGTGTGAGGCGAAGGAAATCTAACAAAGAAGTCACTTGAAGGAAATAGGGCCCCTCTAAAAGGTGCACTATATTCTGCTGAGCATCCAACATTCTTTATGGAAGCTGTTCATAGCTAGATACAACCTAGCACTTTACACTGACTGTGGTACTGGGCTGAATTGTGTGCCCCCCCCCTGCCCATCCTCCAAGAGAGAAGTCCACAAAGTCCACGTCCTAACATCTAGACCTGGGACTATCATCTTGCAAAGCAAAGGAATGAATACTGCCTTACATGACAAAAGATATGCTTAAGGATTTCACAGGTGTTTCTCCTAGATTACCCAGGTAGGCTCTAAATCCAATGACAAGTCCCCTCATGAGAGTATGGCGGACAGAAAAAAGACAGGCAGATGAGAAAGACGCAGTGAGACCACAGAGAAAGAGAGGGGGCCACAAGCCAGGGGATGCCAGCAGCCATCACAAATTGGAAGAGGCAAAAACAGAGTCTCTTGGAGTCTCCAGAGGAAATATGGCCTGCCAACACCTAGACTTCTGGCTTCAGGTCTTTCAAATCATGAGGCAACACATTTCTAGAGTTTTAAACCACTGAGACTGTGCAGCCATGGGAAACTAATACACTTGGCTCAACCTCATGCCAAGTTAGTTCATGCTCAAATAACGGAACTGAGAAGGAACCTTCTTCTAAAGTGATCCAAGAACCATAAACTCTGAGCCGGCCACATACTGTCAGAAAACGGCAAAGGAAGCCAGGTGTGGTTGCACACCCTTGTCATCTCAGTTACTCAGAAGGAAGTTAGTGATTCAGGCAGCCCAGCCAAGACCTTATCTTAAAGAAAGAAGTAAAAAGAAAAATGAAAAGGAAAAGGAATCCAGGCATGGCTCAAGTGCCAGATCATTTGTCTAGCAATCCAGTGGCATAGAGGCATTGAAATAAATTCCTGCTACTAGAGGTTGGGGTGGGGGGAAGAGAATGTGTGTGTGTGTGTGTGTGTGTGTGTGTGTGTGTGTGTGTGTGTGCGCGTGCGCGCGCGTGCGCGCACGCGCGCATGTGCACAGAGAGAAAAAATACATAGAGTACACATAGAGAGAGAGACACACACACAGAGAATATGCAGAGAATAAAATACAATTATCAGGTGTCTAAGAAACTATGGGTGTATAACAGATAGGCCACCTAAAACAAATCTATAAACCAAGTACATTTTATATACACAATTATGAATTACACACATAAACACACACACACAATTTCTCTTCCAACATTTTTCAGAAAACTCACAGCTTGTACTTTACAAAATCCCAGGGGAAAAGCCCAACCCCCCCCCCCTCCCCCTACACCGACCCCTGACCCCCACCCTCACCCCAAGCCTCATGAATGTAGAACCCACAGTTCTCCTTCTAGAAATATCAGATCCTCATATTCCACCTGGGCTCATCATCTCCTGGGAGATGCTCTCAAAATGCAGTGGAAAGACAACTAGGGTATACTCCAGTTCACATGCCCAAGAATCTCCACTTCCATGATCATCTATCAATAAGATATGCCCATTTGAAACCAAGCCAGGTTAGAATCCTTTGTAACTGGTGGTCAAAAGACAGCTCAAGGAAAAAAGAAGAAGTATCTTCTGCTTGTGAAGAAATTAACAATTCTTTCAATATTTCCCATTTAGGATTTGGTAAATTAAATTTGAGACACACAGCTCTGTAGTATCATTCTGACATTCTGCTATAAACCACAACAATACAAAAAAAACCCCTATATTCAAGCATGACTATAATTAGCCTTATTAGATACTCCTGGAATATATATAAATCTCAGCAGCATTCCTGTAGCAGCTCATCTTTCACTCAGGCCCCTTTCCTCTCTCAGACTTTCTGACTGTTTAAACTCCATGGGTGAATGGTACAAATCTAAATTATACCACTCTAGCCAAAATCCATAATGCACCAAATTGCCAAAGTATGACGTAACACTCAAAAGAAATTTTCACAGCTTGTATCTTTTACATATATTCAAATTTGGGAGACCCCCCCGCAAATCCCTGAGATTCCAAACCTGAAACACCTGTGGTCCCAAGCATCTTAAGCCAGAGGTAAGGAACAAGTTAAATCCTATAAAAATCATTTGGCCCTACAAAATCATTTGGCCTGGCCCAGCCAAGGCAACCCAGGCAGGACTCAAAATTCAATACAATTAGGAACTTCTTTCATAGCAACATAAATTTCTATTAGGTGAATCATAATAATAACTTTAATTTTGGGGAGAGAAACATGGAATGACCATTATAGTATATGATAGAAATGAGAGGCATGCTTCGCACTGGCGACCTGTATTTATAACAGCCAGATGATCCTGGGCAGAAAGAAGGTTCTCTATGCCTGATTCAGGGTAAGGAATACATAATCTTTTATAACTCTGTTATAACCACAATTTTGAAAACAGTGGTTAAAGGTTTAACAAATCTAAGGCCAACAGTTTCTAAAAAGCTAACCACAATTTTTTTTTTATTGAGCCCTTAAAATTTCTTAAGATTGAGTCATCATTCTGATCATTGAAATTGGATTGTGATATGAAGATTACACACAGTTCTTATAATGAAATTAATCCAGATCAAGGAAATAAACATTTTGGACTTAGTAGAATGGCTACTCTCATTTATCCATATCACTGAAGAGAGAAGGCTCTTCCATGATCAGCTGCACTGACAAGCAAGAGCTTTTTCCAATAGGGTGACCAGTAGTTTCAGATGTGGTTGACTGGTATGTGTGTGGTGACTGGTCAATAACAGTACACACTGACACAGACCCCTATGACCACACTAGGGAAAGAAGTGAAGCACACCACCCTGGCCAGCTCCCAAGTGGGATGAAGGTCCCCAGGTGTGCTGTTCCCGCATCACAAGCACATCTGCATCCTTCAGAAACTGACACCTGAGGGAATGAGGCTCCCAAAGGAACCTCAGGTCTTCTGCGTGGTAGCTCCTATTTGGTCAAGGAGAAAGCCACAGAAAATCCACTGGCCCCCATTATCTTCCTTGAAATAGAACCTTACCAAGGTGCCCAGTACATGTTTATTTTATATGGGCCGCTTCACACAGTCTCCTCAATAACCTGTGAGCTTAATCTTTCTATTAGCCTCATTTCCCAAATGAGAAAATCAACCAAGCTAAGCTTCAAGCAACTTCCCTAAGGCCATCTTGATACCTGAGTCAGAATCTAAATGTTTCCCATCGACATAGATAATTGTTAGTCCCCTAACTAAAAGCACACAGACCAATGGCTAGAAGGAAAAGATTCTGTCCCCCTGCAAGCTATGTGGTAGACAGCTACTCTATCAACCATGTGCAGTATTTTGATAGGAGCTAGAGGAACAGAGAATGAAGATGTAACCAACTGGGAGAACATACAAGTTGGAATGAACAGATCTCACATCCAAAGAATCAGAATTTCACACTTCTAGCAAGGTGGGACCAATAGGAACAGTTTTACTAATGATACTAACAATATTAGATCTTACTAAGTAAATTCTATGTTTAGATGTAACAGACAAGCAGTTCCAAGGGAGAACACTGTGCATTCAAGATAACAGCTGGAACAAAGGCCTATCCCAACATTGTTCATAATACTTCATAAGTAACACTGTGCACAGTGGGACATGCCTATAATCCCAGCACTGGGGAAGCTTAAGACAATAGAATTAAAAGGTTCAAAGCTACAGGTAAGTACAATTGCTGGATACAATGGCAGATACTTGTCATCCCCAGCAACATAGGGAAGCACAAGTTAGGGGAGTCACAGCCTGGGCTACCTTCACATAAGATCCCTACCTTAAAAATTATCAACAAGACAGTCACCAGTGGCTCACACCTGTTAATTCTATCTACTCAGGAGGCTGAGATCTGGGGATCTCAGTTCAAAGCCAGTCAGGCAGTAACATTTGTGAGACTCCTATTTTCAATAAACTACCACAAAAAAGCTGGAAATGGCACTGTGACTCAAGTGATAGAGCACTAGCCTTGAACAAAAGAAACTCAGGGACAGTGCCTGGGCCCTGAGTTCAAGACCCAGGACCGGCAAAAAAAACCCAACAAAGTGGTAGAGTACCAGCCTGGCAAGTAGGAAAGTCTGGGCTCAATCTCTAAAAGAACAAGTTCTTTGAAGGTAGAGGGAGTTAGGGCTGATCAATGGGTACTAAGTTCCAGCTAAATATTAGTAAGCAGCTCTGGTGTGCTACTACACAATTGGATGCATACAGAGCTGTGAGAAAGAAATTTGAATATGTTCACCATAAATAAAATGACTGAGGAAATATATATGTGTAACCTGACATAAGCATTACATCATGTATATCATGTTAAAATGTCAGATGAGATGTACAAAATGTGTATTTTCATGTATTAGTAAATATTAAAAAAGAAAAAGTCCCATGCATCCAAACCATTCCTATAATAAGTTAACAGGCACAGAAAAGCAGGAATTAAAAGTCTTTATTACACACTCAGAAACCCACGTTGTGTATTTTGCAAGTTCTCAGCCCTCCTTGGAACCTTGTCTATAATAAATACAGGCTGTAGATATATTCTCACTTTGAGATCACTTACACCGTTCACTATTTGCAGGGCAAACGAATGCAATCAAACACTAAGGCTTCGAGGAGATTAGACAGCTGCCAAGGTCTGCACTATATCAACAGCTCAAAATCAGTTCACTCAACAGTGTGGTGACAGCCTTACACCTGCAAAACAAACCCAGCAAAGGTGTACACACCTGATGAGGCATCGTATACCAGCAGGCTGTTTCTGTGACTCACAGGAAAACATCCTGTCATGGAGTTCCTCAAGAGGACCACCCCAGGAATCCCTCTTTGACACTTAACCCTGAGACTTATGCAGCTCTGGGTAGGTAAGAGAGCTCAGAGGAGGCAAGGGGGAAAGCTTTGCTGAGTGAATGTCAAGAAGGAAAGTTTTATCCTGCAATATGTACTATAAAAAGGTAGAATTCTAGCCTGAAGGTTTAGGTTTCTGCAGATCCAATATTTGACAAAATTCCACCCCATTTCATGATTTAAAAAATAAAAAGAAATAAACAAAAACTCAACAAGCCAGAATTGAAGCAGCATTTCCTTGATCTGTATTACGAATTCACAGTTTGCCAGGTGCTGGTGACTCACACCTATATAGTCTTAGCTATTCCAGAGGCAAAGATCGGAGGAATGCAGTTCAAAGTCAGCCTGGACAGGAAAGTCCCTGAGACTCCTATCTCTAATCATCAAAGAGCAGTAAGTGCAACTATGGCTCAAGTGGTAGAGTACTAGCTCAGGGCCAGCACCCAAGCCCTGAGTTCAAGCCCCAAGACAGGCACAAAAAGAAAAAAGAAAAAAAGAAAAACCAGGCAATGACAGTGTCAATGACAAAAGACAATTTTTCTTCCCGAGATCAGTGTCAGATCCTGGGATCGCATATCTGATCCCATCATATCCATTCTGGAAGGACATAAGTCTATTCACTTCTATACTCGATGTTCACAAGGAAATTAAGCAAGAAAAAAGAAACAAAAGGCAACCATATTGGAAAGGGAAAAGTAAACCTCTATATATTTGCAGATGATGTGACTGAGTGCATAAGAAATCCTAAAAAAAAAAAAAAAAAAATGTGGAAAATAACTATGCAAATAATGAAAGAGCTCACCAGGGTTGTAGGACACAAGATAAATACACAAACGGTAATCCTATTTCTGTAAACTAGCAATGACTAATCCAAAAATGTCAGTAAAAGCTTGTGTTAGATATCACCTTGTCCCAAAAGTTAACTCAACAATTCCTAGTTCTAGTTTTGGGAAAACTACCAAATTGAACTTTTAAGCAACTATTTCACTTAGTAAATACTTGATGATTGCTTCCTACAATCCAGGAAATCAGAGAATAATGGCAAATAAAAGGGGAAAATTTTTCCTTCCATCATCCATCATGAAATATTCATTCTAATTTGAAATACAAAATACAAGACATGAAAGGCACCAGTGGCTCACACTTCTCATCCTAGCTACTAAGGAGGCTGATTTAAGGATCAAGATTCAAAGCCAGTCCAGGCAGGGAAGTCCATGAGACTCTTATCTCCAAAACAAGAAGTGGCAAAAGAACTCAGGGACAATACCCAGGCCCTGAGTTCCAGCCCTACAACTGACAAAAAAAAGCTTCTGAAGGAGTGTCATAACAAAAGTTAAGTAAATTGAAATAGACAAAGGTGAGGACAGGCTGATGGCAGGGTAGAGTGTAGTTTAGATATAGTGATCGAGGAGGCCTCCCTCAAATCATGGTATTCTAACAAGTCTAACTAAGAAAGTGGGGGTGGGGGAGCCTGGGACACCAATGGCTTTCCATGCAACTGGAACAGCTCAAATTAAGATCTCTGGGATAGAAGCAAGCTTCTATTCCTGAAATACCTACCCTACAAGGGAAGCAAAAGGTTCGGTCTTAAGGCAAAGTCTCAGCCCTGGTCTGGAGTGACAAGTACACTTTGGCTTCGTGTGAGTAAGGAGATAAAGGGAATTGATATGTGTGATCCCTCTGGTCCTTTGCAGAGTAATGGTCACAAGTGCTCAAACTCTGAACACCTCACAGTTACTCACTGTGCGGCCGGGTATGTCAGGCGACCTCTCTGAGCCATTGTGCAATCGGCCTCCCATATTTTCCATATGACTAGCAGATGACTATACTATATAAAGTTCATTGCAATCTGAAAATGACAGCACAATTACCATCATCTTTACTACAACCTTCCCCAGTCTCTTAAAACAGTACAGTCCTCCCCAATACCTCAGGTTTAGCCAACTGTGGATTTAAACTGTGGGTCAAAAGTTGGTTTAAAAAAAAAACTACAGCAACAAAACTGCATCTACACTGAACCCTCACCAACTTTTTCCTTGCCTTTATTCCCTAAACAATACAGTAGAGCAATCATTTACAATGGTGAAAATGTGTATTACGCACAAACTGTAAATAACTTAAAATATACAAGCAGATGTGTGTAGGGTCTGTAGAAATACTTCAGCATTTTACTAAATGAGACCTTATCTCAAAATCTTTTCTGGGGACCAGGTGTGGTAGTTTTAAACCTGTAATTCCAGCTACTGAGGAGGCTGAGCTCAGGAGAATCAAGGTTCAAGGCCAGCCTGAGCAGAACATTTGTGAACTGGGTGTGTTCGTACATACATGTTACTCCATGCAAAAATCACAATGCAGGCCAGCCCAAGTAACAAAATGCAGGATCCTACTTGACAAACAACTAAGAGCAACAACATGGGGATGTTGCTCACATGGTAGAGCCACGGCCTACCAAGACTCTAGTTCAAACTCTAAGACTACAAAAACTTAATTCACTAGTTAAAATCATTAAAATTTAAAAGTCTGAGCTGGCCAACACCACACATAAAGACATGGAGTAGGGGCTGGGAACATGGCTCAGAGGTAGAGTGCTTGCCTTGCATGCATGAGGCCCTGGGTTCGATTTCTCAGCACCACATACACAGAAAAAGCTGGAAGTGGGTGCTATGGCTCAAGTGGTAGAGTGCTAGCCTTGAGCTGAAGAGCTCAGGACAGTGCCCAGGCCCAGAGTTCAAGCTCCACGACCAGCCAAAAAAAAAAAAAAAAAAAGACATGGAGTAAGGTACAGGAAGCAAGTCTGATATTGTCCCTCAATTGTTCTAGTTCCTGTCCACAACACCATCCATTTAAGGCAAATAACCAACTAACCAATTCCTACCACAAGTAGCCAAGAAACACTACTTAAGTAGTCAACCCAGTCATCAGCCAGTGTTCAGTGACTTTGGCCACAACACCACAGCACGAGTAACTTCTCCAACTGTTATTTATTGTCCATCAATTGCAAACACTGCTGTCCATTTAACCTGTTTAGCAAACACTTTGCTTCAGCATCAGACTTCACTCCTGGCACAGTGGGTCACAGCCTGGCAGAAACACCCTTGAATAGCCAAAGAGCCTGAACTGAGGACAGCACATAAGAGACAGGACAATCTTCAGACTGCCTTTGTTACTGCTTCACAAACTCCACAAACCTTACCCTTCTGATCTCCTTACCTGAGTTCACCAAAACAATCATTTACAGGCCTGAGAAGACAGTGTACTGTGGCCAACACCTGATACTCACCAGAGGCTCTGTTCACAAAGATCCCTGTATATTACATGACAGAAATAGCTTGAAACACTGCAGCCATGCAGAAGAACCAGCAAAGCCACTTCACAGTACCAAAACCCATCACTCTATTTTTCCTTCCTGAGTCCTTCCTTCTCTGAGAAAACCTCCAAGCTGTAGTCTAACTTAGGGAACCTTGTAGTTTATGGAGATGGTAAGAAGCCCAAGAGAATTGCCTGAAGGCACAAATGCCTCTACTTCCCAAATGCCCTCTCCTACTCTCTGGTTCCTGAAGGTCCCATGGTGGGACTGTTCAAAAACAGAATCAGGATTTCCAAGATGGCAGATCTTGCATTGAAAACATTACAACCTTCAGCATATGGTAGGTTAGTTATAAGCATGGCCCTCCAATGTTTGTTTACCAGAAAAGAATCTTATAAGCTATGACACCTGAGTCATGGCTTTAACTCTCAGAGTTGTCAGAATAATTCTTACATTGGGTTTTTGTTTGTTTGTTTGTTGGGGGGGGGGGGGGAATCGATCATGGGGCTTAAACTTGGGGCCTAGGCTCTGTCTCTGAATTCTTTTTTTTTTTTTTGGGTCCGGTCGTGGAGCCTGAACTCTGGGCCTGGGCACTGTCCCTCAGCTCTTCAGCTCAAGGCTAGTGCCCTACCACTTGAGCCACAGCGCCACTTCCGGCTTTTTTCTTTTTGCTTATGTGGTGCTGAGGAATTGAACCCAGGGCCTCGAGCATGCAAGGCAAGCGCTCTACCACTGAGCCACCTTCCCAGCCCTGTCTCTGAATTCTTTTACTCAAAACAAGTGCTCTACCACTTTGAGCCACAGCTCCACTTCCAGTTTTCTGGTGGTTAATTGGAGATAAGAGTCTTTCAGGCTTTTCGGTCCAGGCTGACTTTGAACCATGATCCTCAGATCTCAGCCTCCTAAGTTAGGATTACAGGCATGAGTCACCAGTGCCTGGCCTTATGTGAGATTTTTTTAAATCAAATACATTAAACATCTTTATGCCGTATATGGCAGAGGGTCAGAGCTGAGTATAAAATGGTAGCCTTTTGCTTTTCTGCCAGCTGCTCCAACTTAACCACATCTTTTCCCCCAGATCCAAATAATTAACCATCAGTATGAATGCTGTATTATTAGAAGTTTATAGAATGTTGCTAAAAAATAAACAAAACAATAACAAAAACAAAGCTAGTAAGAGCAGACAAGGATAAAGTGATAGCCATGTGCCAGTGGCTTATGCCTAAAATCCTGAGGACCAAGGTTCAAAGCCAACCCGACAGACAAATCTGAGAAACTCTGATCCTCAATTAACCAGCAAATTGTCAGCAGCAGAACTGAAGCTCAAGTGGTGACAGCCTTGAGTGAAAACATCAAGTGAGAGCTCTTAAGTTCCTGAGTTCAAGGCCATGTATACACACAAACAAAACAAAACAAAACAAAACAAAGGATAAAGTAAAAAAAAAAAAAAAAACAGTGTGTGTGTGTGTGTGTGTGTGTGTGTAAAAATTCTTGTACTTTTCTCTAGTGCCCAGCACACAGGTAAATATGCCACAGGTAGTTTATGTTTTCTGCAAGCTTGAAAGTAAATGTAAAAATGGAAATAACCTCTTAATGTAGAGGATGGGGTAAATCTCTCTATTCCAGGATTAGCACAGCTATCTAAACTTATGGTCTCAGGTCTGACCCCAAAACTTTGGCATTGTTCCATTTCAAGTGGTGTTTTCTTCACAGAGCAATGTTTAACCACAGGGCAGAAAGACTTTACTTTGGCTGGGTTTACAAGGAAGCAGCAAAACATTAAACCACACTTCACTTGACCTTAATAAACTCAGGACATGAGAGAGCAGGTTTATTCCTCTCCCCCAAGTTCTCCCACTTTGATTCTTTCATATTTTGAACTCCTTTTAATGACTTTCTACTGCATACAGCAAATAAAGAATCCTCCCATTGATAATTAAACACCTGCTAATTTCTACAAAGGCATTCTAAAATTTAAAAAAAAAGTCTGATGAATAAAACATTCCATTTATTCCATAGGGCTGAGTTCAAATAAAGGAAAATGGGTCATTAAATAAAATCTGTCAATTCTGCAAGATTTAGTTGCTATAGTTAGTGACCATATTTATACTCAGAGTACTTTGAGGTAAAAGGTAATATATTCAAATATTCAAGAAACTTAAAAAGAAGCAGGCCTTCTAAAGCCAGAACATCAGGAAGAACTGAAGGCAGGTTTGTCATTATTATTTTTTAACTTTGTACTCTGAAAATTCCCAACATTCAAAGAGTCCCTCATATACATATCCCTCACCTTCAATCATTATCTTGCAAGCCAATTTTTATTTCTTTTTATTCCAAACCACTTCTTGTTCCAAATGACTTCTTCTAAAGTATAGACATTATAATTTCACCCATCACTACTTCAGCATTTAAGAATGCATTTTATAGTATATTTCCAACATTATGATCTATCTTATCCATACCTTAAACATGATAATAATTCCATAAGTCAGATAACATCCAAAAACCAAATTTCTGCATTTGTAAAATTTTTTTTTAAAAAGGCAAGCACCAGTGTGTACACCTGTAATCCGAGGTACTCCAGAAGCTGGTATCTCAGATTCATGGTTTGACGTGAACCTAGGCAGAAAAGTTCATGAAGCTCTTATCACCTATTAACCTACAAAAAGCTGAAAAGGAAAGTGTGGCTCAAAAGCTAAACAAGAGTAATAGGCCCTGAGTTCCAGTCCTACAACCAAACAATAACACTGATGTATTCAAACAAGGCCCTTTAAGTCCACACATTAAATTTGGTTGATTTTAATCCAGAGCATTTTTTTTCCCCTGCCTTTGAAGCTGGTTGATAAAACTGTTGAGACTCTATCAAGTCCTGGGTAGTGTATAATTTTCCTCATTGTAGATTTCTGGTTGTTGGTTATTTTCCAGGTGTATTTATGTTTTACCTGATGCTTTCTCCCCACTGTCTAAGCTACTCCTCTCTCTCCAAGAACATATCGTAAGTGATCATACGGGCCATGGAAATGAAACTTTTCTTTTTCATGACTAGCCAGACAAGGCCCCTGCCTTCCAGACAAGGCTGGGATGGTCAGAATTGTCCACTTTAGGCATCTACACCCATACACCCAGCAACAGGTTCAAATGGTGATCTGTATCCCGGTTGGCCCATAACTTAAAGTGGTTAACAACTCAGCTACCATCCACCTAGTTCACACGTAAATATTCCCTCCCATTCCTTGGCATGGGTTAACAGAAAAAGGAAATTCACAGCTCACCTTGCCACTCCCCATATGGCCAATACAGAAACTGCACTCCCTTATATGTTACATTAGATGGAAAAATGGAATTCAGCCTACAAATCCCTTTCCAATAGCATACCAGCAGGCAAGTATAGATTTTTTTAAGCAATAAGCAATTCCTACTATCACTGCTAAGGGGGAGAATAAAAAGGGAGGGGAGAAACAACTTTTTTTTTTTTGCTGCTGTCAGGATGGACGATTAGAGTGCAGAAAAATCCTTTTTTGAGTTGTTTTTAAAAGAAAAAGAAAAAAAGAAAGCTTTGTCAGGAAATAGGCCACCATAAAGTAATTCATCTATAAAGTAACACGGGCTTACACTTGAATCAGACCCTTGATTCCTATTCAGCTGCACTTAAATTATGCCTTTATGTGAAACAAGCCCCTACAAACACATAATGTTGCCTAAAAGTCATGGGGGGAGGGGTCCTGCCAGGACAGAAATGATCTTTATTTGCTCACCAACTACTGGCTTTTCACTTTGGATGATCTCAATGTTTGAAATGTTTGCCAAAGGAAAAGAAGACAGCTGTGAGGAGGACACTGGCTTCACACTAAAAGGGAGTTAGAGGAATCCTTCCACAGTAGAAACTGCAGCCTTTTTACATGTCTGTACATGTACTATGGCTTAATCAAGTACTAGCCTGGTGAACTCTGGCACCTGGAACATGTAACTAGAAGGGAAAGTCACCAGCATCAGCAGTGGTCCCATAACATGTGTGGCTGCCACTAAGCTGACACTGCATCACAAAGAAGACTTGTAATTCTCAATCATGAGCTGCAATGGCACTCAGCTTTCCTTACATATAAATCGTGTATTTTGATCATATTCTCTCTTCCTCCTCTCCTCTAAAAAGAGCCTTTTCAAAATAAACACCAGAGGCTGTTTTTGGTGCTATGCAATAAGATTTGGGAACAGACTTAATACCCTGCTTGATGCTGTCACCTTGAGTGTTTTATTTCTTCAAGGTTACTAAGAATCTTTAAATCAGTGACACCTCTGCTTTTGGCTTCTACAAACACATGCTAGGGGTGAGGACAATGTGTTACATGCCCATAATCCCAGTATCTTGGAAGCAGAATTAAGAGAATAGAAACACCTTAGTCTAAGACCAGCTCACAGAAAAGCCTACCTGAGAGACCTTGTCTGAAAAGGTCAAAAGATGGGGTGTAAATGTTAGAGCACCTGAGTAACAAGCACAGCGACTCTCTGAGTTCAATCCCTATATTATAAAACAAAGGAGAAGGAAGTTGGGGAGAAAGAAAAAAGGAAGGAAAGGAGAAGAGGAGAAAACAGCCGTTTTCCTTGCATCTTATATAATTGTTCTTTTCTAATTAGACAATGTCTATGTTTACAGGCATCTGCTCTATAACATTGTCAATACCTTTATCTCTGCTAATTGAGAGACTCAGGGTTTGTTTGTTTGTTTGTTTGTTTTTTCAGTCTGAGGTACTATGACTTAGGAATCAAATTGTCTAGGAAGAGAAAAAAAAAAAAAACAGGCTGACCATCAAATTTTAGAGACTACAGGTAAAGACCTAATTATACTAAATAACTTACAGTCTCAAGCAAATCACTCACCCAGCAGGGCTGGCATGAGGAGTTCCATGACCAAAACTTTACATTGTATGACTCTGAACCAAAAAACACCCTCCCCCCTCAAAAAAAAAACCCCACCCAGCTGTAGTTAAGTACCTTCATGAGGGCTGGAAAGGTGGCTCAGTGTTAGAGTGCTTGCCTTGCATGCATGAGGCCCGGGGTTCGAATCCTCAGCACCACATAAGCAGAAAGAAAAAAAAAAAGCCAGAAGTGACGCTGTGGCTCAAGAGTAGAGTGCTAGCCTTGAGCTAAAGAGCTGAGGGACAGCACCCAGGCCCAGAGTTCAGGCCCCACGACTGGACCCAAAAAAAAAAAAAAATACCTTTCATGATACTCTTCTCCATTTCTCCATGGCACAGTATCCAGTGTTTCTTGAGGTTATCCATACAGGTCATTTTTCTCTCCCAAAGATAAATCTGAGTTTTGAATACCATCATTCTTTTTTCTTTTCTTTTCTTTTTTTTTGGGGGGAGAGGGGTGGCGTCGGTTGTGGGGTTTGAACTCTGGGACTGGGCACTGTCACTCTGCTCTTCAGCTCAAGATGAGCCACTCTTGAGCCACAGTGCCACTTCTGGTTTTCTGGTGGTTAATAAGAGATAAGAGTCTCACAGACTTTCCTGCCCAGGCTGACTTTGAACGTGATCCTCATATCTCAGCCTCCTAGGTAGCTAGGATTATAGGTGTGAGCCACCAGCGCCCAGCTTCTCACAACTGGGATATGATGGGGATCAAGACATCACACCAAGTGGCCATCTGTGCCCATTGTCCTCAACCTTCCCACTTATACATTAGTAGATTATTGTGAAAAAAAACCCTATGGTACTTCCAAAGCCAGCTGAAGTCAGTGACAATCTCCACTATGGGCTACAACCAAGAAACCCTGTGGCATCACCTGAAAAATACCTCTTAGAAACAAAAACAGCAACCAAATAATAGTATCTCTATGGTACATTTAAGGTACACACAGAAGCATTCTGAAAGAAAGGAAGGAACTAAGAAATTTAATCTTACTCAATATGAGGCAGATGCTAAATGGAAATAACCAAAATATATTGGCCTTCCTCTTGCTCAGCAATCAACAGAATTTATACTTCTTACCTAGTAAGGTGAAACTATTACAGAATACATAAAACCCAAAAACAGATCCTAAAAGGCATTCTGAAACATTTTACTTTGCTCTGGTGTAGGATTTACAGTTACTTGTAGAATAAATCAAGAGAAAAATACTTCTTGTTCTAAGAGCAAAGTAATTTACAAGATTCTGAAGACCCTGTTATTTAGTAAAATTAGATCTTTACCTGCCATCTCTAAAATTCCAACATAATCTTTCAAATCAATATGGATGGTAGGTCCTAAAATACATACTGCAATCTGTCACTTAAAATAATAGCAAAAAAAATTTTTTTAATCACCCAATGTGATTGACATTGGGAAACTACAGAAATGTACCAACTTCTGTTCGGCACTACTAATTACAATTAGCAAAGTTTCCTTCTTGAAATCCTTCCAACTTTTTTCATACACCTTCTGTAGTTCTAAAGCCAATTTTCAGATTCAACACCAAACTGAAGTTTGAGGAACTTCAACACAAAAATGTTTTTACCTGACAGCTAAGAATTTGTTCTCTGATTTTATACTGATCATGATGTTGGAGAAGAGCCAAGAAGAGTCAGTGAAGCAAAACTGACATTTGGTTTCTAACCCTCTACCCCTAAATCTTAATTTACTGAGGAGGAAAAAACACGTAAATCTGCATTCTGCCATGGAAGTTCTGAGGTTGAGTACAGACTTTCAAGAATACTCTGAAAGCTTCCAAGTAGAGCAGAACTGTTGAAAGAATCATGACATGAAAATTAAAAGGACATATACATGATGCTAAACCTTGTGCTGGGGCTCTCTTTAGGATCTACTCTACAAAGAAATAAATGTATTTGCATGGGTCCCAGATAAGAAAAGAAATTATCAGAATAGTCACCAACTGGCCCACTATTATTCCAAGAGAGGTGGGAAGAAGGGATATAAATCTACTGATCATCCACTCACTTATCCGAATCTATGGTGATTCTAACTTAGCCCACAAACTCAGTTAACTGACCTCAAAGAACAAACAAATTCTAGACATACATTCCATATGTATTATAAGTATATGTTTAGAATATATATAGTATGTCCTGGTCTCCTCTAGCACAAGGAAAAAAGGAAGGCACATAAAAGAAAGTGAAGGAATGAGGAAGAAAAGTATACAGGTGGGGAAAAAAGAAAACTATGGGGATGAATGAGAATAAACATTGAAGGACAGCATCTAGGGCAAACCTGAGAAGTGAGAACATTTTTGGGTGACTTAATCTACTTCTCAGCTCCACTTCACACCTTAAACAGAAAAATCACTCCTGAATCTATTATTAATCCAATCCTAGCTACAGCTCCCACCATAGAACACAACTTTGGGTTCAATACTAGGTCAACTTATTTCAGCAAGATGCTTGCACTGTAGAAGGAAGACTACTAATATTCTCCAATGCTGAACCATCACCTAAAGAAGTCTCGTGCCTATCACGTCTAGCACTGAGTACATGGGGTATACAAATATATATATAATGGGTATACAAAGAAGTTTACCTTCTGTCTATAATAGTTTTACCTATATGCTTTACTTTTGATGCGCTGTATTTTATGAAAGATTTTAGTAAAAGAACACATATCTTGAGGCAGATGCCAGTGACCCATGTCTTACAATCCTAGTTACCCAGGAAGCTGAGATCTGAGTATCACAGTTCAAAGCCAGCTTAGTCAGGAAACGCCATGAGACTCTTATCTCCAATTAACTACCAAAATGCTGGAAGTAGAGCTATGGTTCAAGTGGTGGAATGCCAGCCTCAAACAAAAGAGCTAAGGGACAGCACCCAGGCCTCAAGTTCAAGTCCCAATACTGGCAATACACACAAAAAAAATATTATTGATACAAATAAAGATATGTATTATATCAAGGGTATGGATGGGTCCAATGTCTTTACTGATCAGTCTGCAATCAATGAAAACCTCTCTTAAAAGAATATACCTCAATGCACAATAGGAAATGTATTCATTGCCTTACTCATGTTAACTGTAACCCCTCTGTACAGTATCTTTACAATAAAAAGAATTTTTTTTAAAGAACATACCTGTAAACTGCAAGTATCTTCAATAGCCAAACTAAGTGACATCACTTCAGAACCACTCCATTCATTGGGGGAAAGAGGGGGTAGACATAGAAAGCTAGCTTTGAAAAATAAATCAATAAATAAAACTTTTAAGTTTCATTTCAGTCTCTCCCCAAAAGACATTTGATCCTAGCTAATCCCAGGAGCACACAATGGCTGACCATTACAAATCTGTGGGCCACCTCATTAAGAGTTCATGCAGCAACCAAATCCCATTTTCCCTCTGCAAATTCAATTCACATCAATAGCCCCATAGATCACTGGCTACTGCTGTTGGCTGCCTGATTTTGAAACATAAAATTTTTGTTGAAAGATTTCTGCCAACACATAATAGGCAAAGTGCAATTTCAATTCCCTACTCACGTGCTTGAAGGAGTAGGGTGTACAAGCTACACAATGTAAATGAAGCCCAGTGGTTTTAACCGTTTAGAAGCTACTTGACATACTGCTCCTGTATTCCTCCAGTCACATAGAACTGAAAAGGAACATACACATATACACTCACACACACACACACACACACACACACACACACACCGAAAATACCACCATACGAAAAGTCCTTT
The DNA here is from genome assembly GCF_024711535.1 of Dipodomys merriami. Lineage (NCBI taxonomy): Eukaryota > Metazoa > Chordata > Mammalia > Rodentia > Heteromyidae > Dipodomys > Dipodomys merriami. The sequence goes on along the minus strand of NW_027202604.1, from coordinate 19,961,190 downwards.
TATTATTCTATTTTCTCTGCTGTGTGGCAATATTAAGTGGTGGTAGTCACACACAGCCAGCCTTCATGAGGAAAGGTTTAGTGTGAAAGAGTGACAGAATGTGTCATTCTTCATTTATGAAACTGTTTTCACCAACAACTTTTGAAGAATTCACCACTTGTGAGAACTAATATTGAAAGGACAAAGTAATACCTTCACAAAAGCAGACTTTCTTCAAGTCAAAGACATCCTTTTCCCCAAAGCTCATCTACAACTCCATTATCAGACCTGTTGTAAACTAATGGTTTCTAGAGGATATCCCTGATTCATGGTTCTCCTTTGACTTCCCTGTTGACTTCTTCCAAGAAATATGTTTGGAGGTGGTGTGGGAAGATTTGGGGGTTTGGGTATGAGAGACAGAGGGAGAAAAGACACTAGGGATCAAACTCAGGTCCTTCTAGCCCTGAGCACGTTAGCCAAACACCCACAGCTCCCCCCAAAAACAAAAACAAAAACAAAACAAAACACTTCCATATCAATTCACATTTAATATAGAATGCAGCAGCTGTACAATGGCAGGATAAAATATGGCAAGAAGGGATCTGGCAAACACATGTCTATCTTACAGAAGAAGACCAAAGAAGGCACTACAAGCTCATTGTTTAATGCTAACTTTCTCAACAGCTACACCACTGACACCATGGAGCAGAAAATTTTTTCAGGGGGAAGGTTGGGTATGCTTGACTCAACAGGATATTTAGCAATATTCTAGACCTCTACCTAACAAATGCCAGTAATATGCTCTAAACCCTGATTATCAAACATGTTGCCAGCACGGCCAAATGTCCCTTAGAAAAGGACATAACTGTGAACTCTTGGTTGTGAACCACTGGTCTATAAGGTCTACATATCTATCAATAAGTAGAAACTGCATATAGATGATTCTCCATACAAGAAACCCCATAAAGAAATCAATTACTCATCTAGGTAATATTCTACCATACCCATAATTCTTCCTGGAACACTGAACAAAGTCAAGTTTCCCTATCAAACAGAAGGTTATAAGAAGATCTAACTCTGATCATTAATCATCTCCTGAGGGTCATGGTTATTTTTTTCCATAATAAAAGAGAATATCACCACTTTATTATGGTATTGACCCATAAGCATGTCAAAGGCCCCTAGACAACATCTATCATGACTTTTCCATATTCATCAATGGGGAGGTCTCCAGAAAGCTCAAAGTCAAAACTAAAAGTTTGACTTTGACAAATTGTTAAGAAAATCTTGGAGTTGAAGGTGTGGCTCAGTTGGTAGAGTGCTAGCCAATGAGTGGAAGCATCAGGTACTGAGTTTGAATACAGTCTCTGAACTAAAACGAAAGAAAATCTGAAGGAAAAAATTCTCCGTTCCAAGCCCCATGAAAAGAAGATGAGTGTGTTATGATAGTTCAATGGAAACAACAAGCTGAAAAGAAAGTGTTCCCTGAACCACCACTGCTAAACGTCTACAAACTAATACTTTAAAAAGACTATTTTTATTTAACAGTTCAAGAAATCAGCTTCCAAAAAGCTCAATTGCCATCTACAATTATAATCAGGCCTAATTTAGAATACCCTGCCATGCTTTAGTCTTAATTAAAAATGTCACACACTTACAATGGAATGCAACGTGAATTCACAACCAAAATGTTAGCAGAACACATACACGCACACAAACCGTAATGCTGGAGTCTAGGCTTTGATGACTGAACTATTTTACCAGTTTTTTAGTGGATATAACTTCAGAATAAACTTTATTTAACTTTCAAAGTTTAAATTAGAAAGGCAATTTGCCAGACATACATACAAATGGATTTTTTTCAGCCTGCCATGCTAATCCTGTATTCTAAGCACTATTATCTTTACTCTACATAAAAGGCACGATGCCTGAACACACTATTTCCACCGATGCAGAAATAGTTTTTCTGCTGTACTAAATAATCAGATTTACCAAGTACCACTTGGTCTCTTTGTGAGCTTCATAATTAGTTAGAATAATGTGTTCCTGCACATTTATAATTCAGCATAATTTTTATATTATAATTCCTTAATATGGTCTCCAGCATTTACCCTCCTTTGCCTACAGGACATAAATGCAGACACTATCCGGCAAAAAGAAAAACTACACAAACTCCTGCTGTCAACCCAGCCATTTAAAATGTCAAACACAAAGAGATCCTATAATGAAGGACCTAAGGACCACATTTAGACACACACCTGTAACTGGCAAAATTGAAATGTTTTGATACTGATCTGCACATAGTGACTTTTTGTAACAACTGAACTTGTTCTAAAACTCTTCAGTATTAAATTCAGGTTCTCCCTACAACACAGAGTCTCTGGTAAGGAATACACAAGAGGGTTGAGAAGTTGTGTAACAATAAGCTTGCCTACTCTATAAGCCTGGAAAATGAAGCCTTTCTCAGTTGGACAATTAGCTTTCTACAACTAATCAGGGAGAAAGAAATGAAGGCCATCTGGCTCTTGGAAGATGTTTATTTGACTGACACCATATTCTTAAAAGCAAGCTTCCCATTTACAAGAAGGTGGAGAAAAGAAAAAAGAGAGGCACCCTTTAAAATCACTTACAGATCCTAAGAACCCACCAGCAGATCAAGTCTCTTATTATTTTACCGGGAAGCAAAAAAAGAGATTATCAGATGTCAACAACCTCATTTGATTTCTGAATTCTGCCACCTATTAACAAGTTAGCCTTTAGCAAACAACTTTCCCTCTCAATAGTCCGTCTACTGGGTAACTGGCCCCTACACCTACAGCCTTTGCTCACAGTGTCCTATTGTTCTGTCCATTGCTCTGGGGTATGGCTGTATGACTTGCTTAACTTCAACAGTGAAAGTATTCATATTCAAGAAATACAAAGCTGTTCCTCAAATGCCAACACAGACAAGCAGCTAGCCTCAAACATAAACCAAGGACAGGAGCTCCATCCTTCCATTTAGCCTCTAACAGTCCTTTCTCTATTGCTCCTTTCCCCTCCTTTCATTGAGCCACATCTTGTCTGTCTCCCACCCTCCATGGCAAAAAGTCAACTACTAGCACCAGCATCTCAAATCTGTAGTCAACAAAGCAACACATTCACAGTATAACCTCAGATCCAAGGTGGTTTAGGAGCTACCATTGGCCAACCTACTGTAGGGTCCACCCATCACCATCACTCTTGTGTGACACAGTAATCATCAGGGCAGCTCCCATAAAGTAGAGGTATTTCCTACTATGTGATACAAAGGTGTGGGGTCCCTGGAGAGAAATGAAATTCAGCCTACCCACAAGAGTACTTTTTGTATGGTGCTATTCTCCACCTGGAAAATAGCATGGCTTTTTAACTGCACCAGAGCATCACCTGAACTGATGATGGTGGCATAACTGTAAACATAGCTAACTATGTTTACAGTTAGAGATAGAGGACCAAGAATTCAAGGCCAGCCAGGGCAAATTTAGATTCTCAAAAACAGAATACAAACAAAAGGTGCAGGACATCCTGACTTGAGTTCAATCTCCTGTACTCCAAAAGAAGAAGGAGGAGGAGGAAGAGGAGGAGGAGGAGGAGGAGGGAGGGAGGGAGGAAGGAAGGAGGAAGAAGAGGAAGAGGAAGAGGAAGAGGAAGAAGAAGAAGAAGAAGAAGAAGAAGAAGAAGAAGAAGAAGAAGAAGAAGAAGAAGAAGAAGAAGAAGAAGAAGAAGAGGAAGAAGAGGAAGAGGAAGAAGAGGAGGAAGAGGAGGAAGAGGAGGAAGAGGAGGAAGAAGAAGAAGAAGAAGAAGAAGAAGAAGAAGAAGAAGAAGAAGAAGAAGAAGAAGAAGAAGAAGAAGAAGAAGAAGAAGAAGAAGAAGAAGAAGAAGAAGAAGAAGAAGAAGAAGAAGAAGAAGAAGAAGAAGAAGAAGAAGAAGAAGAAGAAGAAGAATTTCAGAAGAGGCACCAGTAGAGGCAGGAGGGTATCAGGAAGAACTTGGTAAGCCGGGCGAGGGTGGCTCATGCCTGTAATCCTAGTTACTCAGGAGGCTGAGATGTGAGGATTACAGTTCAAAGCCAGCCCCAGGCAGGAAAGTCCGTGAGACTCTTATCTTCAATAAACCACCACAAAACCAGAAGTGGTGCTGTGGCTCAATTGGTAGTGTTCACCTTGAGCTGAAGAGCTGGGGGACAGAGTTCAAGCCCTATGACCCACCCCCACCCCCCCAAAAAAAAAGAAGAAAAAGAAGAAGAACTTAGTGTGAGAGTATTAGCATGTAGGAAAGGTAAAGAAGCTATCAACAATATAAAGTGGCCCCAGCTATGCTGTGATATATGGTGAGAAAACATACTCACAAATATAAACCAAGCCTCTCTGTTTGACAGGACAATAACATATGTACGAAGAAAACAACTAAGATGAACCATGCAGGGCTGAACTCTGTTGGAGGTGTCAAGATTTTTAACTCATAAAACTATAGAAATAAATAGGCCTGGTGCCAGAGTGGCTCACACAGGACATCTCAGCTATTCAGGATGTTGAGCCCTGAAGATCCCAGTTGAACATCAGAACAGATAGAAAAGTCCACAAGATTCTTTCTCCATCATAACCAGCAAACTGCTGGGATGACAGCATGGTTCAAGTGGTAGAGCACCAGCCAAGCAAAATCCAAACAATTGCAAGGTCTTAGTACCTTGGGGTTCAAACTCCAGTAACTGGGGGGGGGGGGGGGCGGGGGGGGAGGAACCTGTATTCTCATTGAAGTGCCTTGTATGAGACTCAGTACAAAGAAGTACTTATTACTGTTATTACGATTTTTCCCACATGGGAAAAAATCCCACTAATTTCTGATGCCACAACAAATACCTGAGATCAGTAACTTTTAAGGAAAAGGCAGTTTTATTTTAAAAGGCCCACCATTTCAGTGGTTTCAGTGCACAATCACTTGGTCTTGAAGTTTTGGAGCCTGTGACAATCCAATACATTGTGACAGGAACACATGACAATTGGAAGTTGCTTATCTCAGGAAGCAAACAGATGGAGTCAGGCTCTTCCTATCCGACTACCCCCTAGACACACAGTAAGCTAAGGCCTCTGACTGTGCCCCACCCTTAAAGTCTCCATCCCCTCCCAAAAGCACCATCAACTATGCCACACATAAACTTTTGGGAGGCATTTAAGATCCAAACCATTAGCCAGGAACCAGTGGCTCAGGCCTGTAAATCCTAACTACTTAGGAAGCTGAGATCTGAGGTTTGTAGTTCAAACCCAGCCCAGGCAGGATAGTCTGTGAGACTTATCTCCAATTAACCAGCCAAAAGCCAGAAAGAGCTGTGGCTCAATTATTAGAGCACCAGTCTTACGCAAAAAAAGCCAAGCAAGAGTGTGAAGCCCTGAATTCAAGCCCTAGTACTGGCACTAGGAGGGGAGGGGAAGGCCAGGGAGGAAGGGGAAGAAGAGATCCAAGCCATTAAGAACTAACAAGAAAACCATTCTTCTCCTCTTTTATCAGAAGGCTTCATAACCCAATAATGGCTCATGTTTGACTATGCCATGTTCAATTTATGTAACTATTTCCCCTTGATAATAAACATTGTCCAGTTCATTCTGATTGCAAAGCTTTCCCTTCATACAAAAAGAATCTCACAGATTACGTCATTTTTTTTCCTCTCTGAATCTCATCAAAGATTATACCTGGGACTGTAATTGGGAGGGATTTAAATAGATAACTTAACCTTGAGAAGATGTTCATTTGACTCAACACATCCTTGCAATCTAAGAACCACACAAATTCCCGTGCACCTCAGCATGCCTGTCTTTAATTGTGACAGCAGAGCGGAGAAATTCATTTTCAAAGAGCTGATTGAGCCACAAGGGAATATTAATACCTAAATATTGAAGCAATCCTGATGTTCTGTTGAAAGGAGGCTGGTTCTGCTAGATGAATAGGTTCTAAAATGTCTCTGGTCTGTGCCTCTAGAAAACATGATTTTTGCATATTTTTTACATCTCTGCCTTAAGTCAGAAAGCACCATTTATTTTCTTAAAAACAGAAAAAAAAAAAAATCCTTCACTCTCGATTGCCAAGCAATTGCATTTGCTAGGATGCTGGAAGCTTTACAAGGGTTCGAGTCTAAAGGTTGATTCTTCTCTACTTTTGAATATGGAGGAATCAGTGTTCTCTCCAGGCTGCCAGTCTAATGTGAGCCACTCTGCAAGCCTGACTACATCCTGTATAGAAATCACTTTTCATAGCAGGTGATCACAGGCAGCAGGGATGGAAGGACACTACAGAGCAAAGCTGACCTGTTCTTTGTCCTGGCTGGTTCACAGCAAAGGCTGTTCCACCCAGTGATTACAAACACACACACACACACACACACACACACACACACACACACACACACACACACACACACACACACACACACACACACACACACACACACACACACACACACACACACACACACACACACACACACACACACACACTCCAAAAACCAAAGAACTCAGAATCAGAATGAATAATAAGATCCTGCTTCGCCCCTTGAAGCTGGTATCATCAAATCCTCTCACATGATTTACAACCTGGCAATCTATCTCTTGCCATTGATTATCCTGCTATTATGGGATATAACTGCTCTCTGCCTATTCCAAGAACTCTAAAGTGTCGCACAGAGAATACATTAATGCACCTTTAATGCAGAGCAGACAGGGGGTAAGAAACCTGAAGGAATGAAGGAGGCAGGAGAATACATAAAGCTCAAGTTCCTTTCAAAAGCAGTGGAGAAGTTAACAGCTTTTCAGGAAAGCAATCAGGCAATGCATGCCCCACAGCTACCTGGGCTGGGCTCACAGCACTAGCATGTCTGACTGGAATCAGACCACATGCTACCCTGCCCAGAACTACCTGGAGCTGAATAGATAGGAATGATGTGTGCCATCTGTTGGCAGGAGCCATCCAAGGAAACAGTTTCTCAACCAAATCAGACATTGTTACAGAACAATGCTGTACATTCTAAGACACTGAACATGATACTGAAATAAGGAGGTCAGGTCTGGCCAGTGCCATATTGGCCACATGGTGGATTGTAGGGTCTGGCATCTTGTCTTCATGCTGGGGGAAGGAAACCCCCTGCCCATCATCTGTCTCCTAGGTGATGGACGTGCCCTGATCCCTGGAAGCAGGGTGGGGTGGGGCAGCAGGGCTTGCACACTTGGCTGATAGGTTACTGACAGATTCAGTAACCTATGTTACTGGGACTGGGACTGGGAATTTCCTGTGGATCTGCCCCCTGTGCAGACCTATTTAGGCCTGGACCAGCCCAGCTACCATCATGCCATGCCATGTGTGTCTCCATGTTGTGTCTTGTGTCCTGTCTCCTGGCTCATCTTCCATCATCATGGTGTCCCAATTCAGCTCTCCACGGAAGCTGAATTGGATTGTTGGTATTGTTTTTGTTCTTTCTTTCCTCTTTAGCTGTTTCCTAGCTGTACTAAGTGTATTTGCATCCTGCAGGCCTTTGTAACAACTGGCTGCCTGCAGCCTGTTAGCAGTATAATAAAGACTCCAATACTATGTATTTCAAAATGTGGCTTCTGGGATGATTCACCTTACAACATAACATAATTGCCAGGCAAATCCTTCAAGGGACTGCCTCCTCACCTGTAAAGAATATGATAGTTGGTTTTGATAAACCTTCATGCAGGTGAAAACACACTCCAACTGCCTGTCTGTATATGGTACTCATGTAAAGAGAGTTTGTTTTCTTCTGTTTTTAAGTAGTTTAAAAAAAAGAGCATCTCATAAAACATGAAACATATACCAAATTCAGGTTGCAATGTCCATAAATAAATTTCTATTAGGATGTGGACAGCTCAATTTAGTGATGTAAAACAAACAACATTCATCAAAAAAAATTCAGTAACTAAAATGGGTATGGAAGCATGTATCCAAGGTCCCTACTACTTAAGCACAAGAGTTTGAGGCAAACTCAAGTAGCATAGTGAGACCCAGTCTCTGAAAAATTAAAACAAGACAGACACCGGTGAATCACACCTGTAATCCTAGCTACTCAAAGGGCTGAGATCTGAAGATTGTGGTTTGAAGACAGTATGGGTAAGAAAGTCCTTGGGAGTCATTTCTCCATTTAATCACAGAAAAAGACTGAAATGCTGCTGTGGTTCAAGTGGTAGAGTGCTAGCCTTGAGCAAAAAGGAGCTCAAGAAACAGTATCCAGGCCCAGAGTTCCAGCCCAAGAACTGGTAAAAAATAAAAAGTAAAAAATAAAATAAAATAAAACAAAAGGAAGTAAAGCTGTGGTTCCAGTAGTAGAACACTAGCCTTAAGCAAAGAAAAGCTCCAGGCCCTGAGTTCAAGGCTCAGGACCAGCACCAAAATTAATAATAAAAGAGACTCATCAAAGGAGAAGAAGCAGACAGGTATGGCGGAGAATACCTGCAATTACAACATTCAGGAAGCAGAAGCAAGGAGACTGCAAGTTCAAGGGTTAGCCTGGACCAAGGTTAGCCTAGACTCCATAGCAAGAATCTGTCTCAAACACAAGAGAGAGCTGGAGGTAGCTCATGCACACAATCCTGGCTACTTGGGAAGCAGAGATTGTAGTGTGGTCTAAGGCCAGTACAGATGAAAACATGAGACCCAATCACTAAAAATAAATAATAAATAAATAAACCAAAGCAAAAAGGGCTTAAGACATGCCTCAGGTGGTAGGTCAGGAACAGATCCCAAGTTCAAACCCCAGTACCACCATGAAAACAGTATTCTTTTATTTTCATTCTCCCTCTCTTCCTTCTTTCCTTCCTTCCTTCCTTCCTTCCCTCCTTCCTTCCTTCCTTTCTCTTTCTTTCTTTCCTTTCTTTCTTTCTTTCTTTCTTTCTTTCTTTCTTTCTTTCTTTCTTTCTTTCTTTCTTTCTTTCTTTCTTTCTTTCTTTCTTTCTTTCTTTCTTTCTTTCTTTCTTTCTTTCTTTCTTTCTTTGCAGTCCTGGGGCTTGAACTCATGGCCTGGGCACTATCCCTGAACTTCTTTTGCTCAAGTCTACCACCTAAGCCACTGTGTCACTTCTGGCTTTTTCTCTGTATGTGGTACTAAGGAATCGAACCAAGGCTTCATGCATGCTAAGCAAGCACTCTACCACTAAGCCACATTCCCAGCCCTATTCTTTTCTTTCTAAACAAGTTTCTACCTGAGAAAGATCTACTGAGATGAAGCAAAAATGGTACAATGTATATTGTCCTCTAAGTAAGCTTTCATGAAGCTAAAATGCTGGCTAGAAATAGAAAAGTAAGAAAATTAAAATGTTGAGGAAGAAAGGCACTGTGCAAGTCACTTTATAGCTGTGACCCTAGCTGATCCTAGGCCCAAAGAGACCTCTTCCTCCAAGGCTATTCCTAGGGAAATTTAAGTTACTCATAATCTAAGAGACAGTGACAATGCAACTTCTAAATGATTTCAGTCTTCTAAAATCTCTTAACAAAAACTGATCCCACACAGCCAGGAATGTGATAACAGATTTTTATTAGTTATTTTGATTACACTTAACATCAAACACATAGCACTTACAGTGTGCCAGGCATGGTTCCAAGCACTTTAAAATGTACTAATGTATCAAATTCTTAATTCTCACATTCCTACAAGGTCATTGCAATAATGACTTTCATTGTACACATTAGGAAGCCAAGCCACAAAGAGAGTAATCTGTTTGCCAAGGCCCCATGGCCAATAAAAAAAAAATTTGTTTTAAATCCAGGCAGGCACAAGTCCAGTAGCACACACCTATAATTCCAGCTACCTGCACTCAGAACAGATAGGAAAATCACAGCTCAAGTCCACCCCTGGGGATGGGGGAAAAGTATGATGCCCTATCTGAAAAATAAACTAAAACAAAAAGAGTTGAGGGTAGGGAGCATTGCTCAAGTGATAGAGGTGAGAATTAGAGTTCAAGCCCCAGTACTTCAGAAAAGGAAAAAAAGAGAAGGAAAAAAGAGAAAAGAAATACAGAAATCCCAGGCAGGCAGCATCAGAGTTCACAATCCTAACTATTCAAACACCTCACTGATCACAAATAAAAACACATAGCTGGGCTGGGAAGCTGGCTCAGTGGTAGAGCGCTTGCCTTGCATGCATGAGGCCCTGGGTTCAATTCCTCAGCACCACATAAGCAGAAAATAGCCGGAAGTGGCACTGTGGCTCAAGTGGTAGGGCACTAGCCTTGAGCTGAAGAGCTGAGGGACAGCACCCAGGCCCAGAGTTCAGCCCCCACAAAAATAAAATAAAATAAACATAGCTATTAGATCCATTGTGCATCATTCAACAATCTGCATTATTCACGAAGGTCCAATCTTTAATTTTTAATTAATTAGGGAGAGGCTGGAAAAATAACCTGCACATGCTGATGGAAGGAATTTTTCTTAAAATGTAATGGTTTTGCTAGGGACTGGTGGCTCACACCTGTAATCTTAGCTACTCAAGAGCCTGAGATCTGAGGATCCAGGTCCTAAGCCAGCCCAGGTGCTTATCTTCAATTAACCAGGTGAGAGGGAGAGAGAGGAGAGAGGAGAGGAGAGGAGAGAAGAGAGGAGAGGAGAGAGGAAAGAGGAAAGAGGAGACAGGAGACAGGAGACAGGAGAGAAGAGATGGGGGAGGGGGGAGGGGAGAGAGAGGTGAAAGAGGAGAGAGGCGAGGAGAGAGGAGAGAGGAGAGGGGAGAGAGAAGAGAGGGAAAAGAGAGACAAAAAGAGAGAGTGGAGAGGAGAGAGGAGAGGGGAGAGAGAGAGAAGAGAGGGGAGAGAGAGAGCAGAGAGGGGAGAGAGGGGGAGAGAGAGAGAGAGTGAGAGAAAGAGAGAGAGAGAGAGAGAGAGAGAGAGAGAGAGAGAGAGAGAGAGAGAGGTACAGATGTGGCCCAAGTGGTAAAGCTCCAGCCTTGTACAAAAAAGTCAAGGGAGCGTGCAAGGCCCTGAGTTCAAGCCTCAGGACCAGCACAAACTAAAAGTCATGGTCTAATCTTTAAAAACAACAACAACAACAATCTGGACTATGTAGATACGTGTGGTGTTCCAAGTTGACTTACCCTCAAAGAAATCCAAAGGTCAGGCAGGAACTGCTATCTATTTTATACTTTTCTAAGCACCTGACATTTTTTGGATTGCACTAAATATAACTCTTCCTTGGAAGGGTGAGGTCCTTTCCAGGATGAAGTTATATCACTTGAAAAACCATTTTTATGAATGGAAAAGGTCATGGTTTAGTTCATGGTATTAATTCATACTTAACCTGGTGTAAATCTAAGGCCTTGGTATCATAGGCAGGCAGGCCTGCCCCCAAACCCTCAGCCACAAGTACACAGTGCTCCTGCCACATGTCACCTTGTACTCCATTAACAAATATAAGTGATCATGTCTCCATCCACCCCCTCCCTATCCTCTATTCCGCCCCCCTCCCCCGAAGGTAGCTTCCTTCTCCACAGAAAGATGAAACATTACCTTGGATAATCCTCCAATATCACCAGTGATTCATCATGTTTAGAAATGCATAGGAGCCTCCCAACTTCTCTGCTGCTCAGGCCAGTTCAAGCTGCCTTCAGCATTGAAAACAGCAATATAGCATTTATCCTCTTCCACAAACAGAAATCCATCCAATGAAAGGCAGGCTTGAAAGCCAGCTGACTCAGCAGCTCAAGAATGTCAACAAGAACGCAGGCCCTTCCTTTCCCTTCCAGGACAGCCTCTCTCCACGTTCACTTCATCCTTGGGCTGGTACCAAGACACCTGCAGCAGTTATGGTGGTGGTGTATAGTTATGGTGTGAAGGCTATGACAGACAGACAGAGACAGAGAACATGCCAAGAGACAGAAGAGATGCTTCCACAATCCTAGGAATTCAGAAAAGCACCACAAGCTATGTATAAAGAAGCAAAGTCAAGCCAAGAGCCCTCCCCAAAGCCTCCAGAATGAAACCAACCTTACCCAACATCTTGATTTGGGGCTTCTGACTTCCTGAACCAAGAGGCTGTGTGTTTCTGTCCTCTAAAGCATTCAGTTATGGCATTCAGTTATGGCCACTCTAAGAAATTAATACAGAAGAGGGCTCTGAGCTGTGGCATTTTGATAAACATTTTCACGCTGGCTGTAGTAGGGCAATCCATCTGTAATTGATGCTGATTTCTATGGTGTAAATATTTCCACAGTGGTCAGCTCCAAACTACCACCATGATGTGATAAAAGTGTGAATGAGCAAAGATGCACGTACAGCACTGCATTTCTGGTGTGTCCTGCTTCACTCATACAAACAGGACAGGCAGAGCCTCTAAGCAGAGATGGCAGTGAAATCACTAAAAAGTGCTGATGAGTTTGGAGTATTTCGTAAATATAACCTACATAAGTTTACATAATAATTCTGTATTTTAAAAGATCGTGTTTAGTAACTAGCTCTCAAAATTCCTGAATGGGTAATAATCGGTCCTCACCACCAGTTGTGACCCAGGGAAAGAGGCGAAGAACATAAATCCCCTATCCTCACAGGCCTACACTCCACCTGGCCTTGGCAATATGGTCTTCACACTGAGCCCATTGTGGAGAAGAGGGTCACACTGGCTGTTGGATTGTAATAGACAGTGTTCGGTTAATTAAGCAGGTTTTACTGCAGCTAAAACCCTGGGCCTATCTTCTCCCTGATCCCATAAAACATCCATGGCAGTTCGGTTTTTAACCAATACGGGAGTAATTTGAAATCAATTTCTACTCTCTTTGATGAACAACGGACTATTTAGTGTGACCCACAGAGAAAATTAGAGGCTCATGTATGTGAGTGAGGTAGCTATCTGGAGCCCCAGCTGCAGAACAGCTGGATGCTTGGCCGAAAAGCACCCTGAACAGACAATCTTCCTTTGCGTTGAACTGTACTGTCACCTTCGTCTGGACTGTGCGGGTTTCTCTGTAACTGCCAAAGGGACCTATTCATTCAACCGGCACCTGTGCAATAAGCACCAACTATGAGCAAGGCACATAAAAACCCAAGTGAGCAAGACAGAGATTAATCTCATCCTTCTGACATTCTCAGGCTGGCCAAAGGCTACGCAGCACCAGCCATAGAAGCCTAAGGCAGCTCACATGTACACGTGTCCCATTAGGCATCTGCATTTCACAGCTCACCCACGGGCTGCAACTCTAGTCACTTAGTCCAGGATGACCTCAGCTCTGGCTTAGTGCTCTAACAGTCCTTGCTCATGCCAGGTACAAATGAGATCTTGCCTCTGTTCCCAGATACTGCACTTCTCTGTTCTCCTTCACATTTCTGCCAAATGTCAATTTCTGCCAGAGAGGTGTATTTAAAATAGGTGGCCACCCACCCAGTTCCAGCCATTCCCAATTTCCTTTTTCCTGATACTTAGCATCCTCCCCCATGAAAACACAAACTCCACAGAGCCAGTATTATTCCAGATCAAATGGAACACAGTGCAGAAGAAGCAGGCACTCAGATGGATGAATAGATGAGCTCTGGCCGAAGAAAATGTCTCACTGACACAAATGTCACCCAATTTTTGCTGAGTAAGGGAATGAAAGGCCAAAACATGAGCACTGATTTGAATCCATAAATAACCTGAAATGACCAAAAGCATATTATATGATAGTTGTACTGGTTGCAAATTTCCCCTGGGTGTTAAAAAACTCTCACCACATGACAAAGTAAACATGCCCACGCATTAGTTTCTCTACGTCTATACCCAGCTGTGTTCTGGATGAGTTCGCTCAGCTCATGAGGGAAAGGTAGCTTGAGAAGATGTTTTTATCTTGATTTAATCAGTAAAATTCTTTTTAAAAATCTAAGCCAGGTGCTGGTGGCTCAAGCCTGTAATCCTAGTTACTCAGGAGGCTGAGATCTGAGGATTGTGGTTGGAAACCAGCCCAGAAAAGAAAGTCCATAAAGACTCTTATCTCCTGGAAGTGGCACTGTGGCTCAAAGTGGTGGAACACCAGCCTTGAGCTGAAGAGCTCAGGGACAGTGCCCAGGCCCAGAGTTCAAGCCCACAACCAACCAAAAATAAAAATAAATATAAATCAGTGTGGCGAGAGAGGCTTAAGAAAAGCAATAATGGGGGTCAATTTGATCAATGTACGGTATATGCATGTGTGTATATATCATAATGAAACCCCTTCGTGCAATTAATTTATGCTAATAAAACAAAAAAAAAGTCAGAGTACAAAGTTTCAGCCACAGTTAAAATTATCCTTGACAAATCCTTTGACTCACCCAAACAGTTCAGTTTACATTTTATACAGTGAGGCAGTCCATGTTTTGTGTAATGCCTACATTTGCCACCCACTGTGCTTGATTAAAATCAAAGTACTCACTTGAGCGACTCAGGATTATAATTAAGCTTTCTGGTAGCCAGAATAAACAACAAGATGAGTAGACATCCTATGGAGTCTGTTCTTTTTCTTTTTCTTTTTCTTTGGCCAGTCCTGGGGCTTGAACTCAGGGCCCAGGCACTGTACCTGAGCTTCTTTTGCTCAAGCCTAGAATTCTACCACTCGAGTCACAGCACCACTTCTGGCTTTTTCTGTGTGTGTGGTACTGAGGAATCAAACCCAGGATTTCACTTTACCACTAAGCCACATTCCCAGCCTGTTCTCTTTTCCTATTAATAAAATCTCTGCTGTTTGTAGACACAGGAATACATTTATTACCTAGGGTAGGAAACAGGAAAACTGTCCCAATAAGAAAAAGTCCTAACAGCAAGCAGTCACTCATTCAGCTGAGACCTGAGGATACTGATTCAAAGCCAAGCCAAGTCAAAGAAAACAAAAACAAAAGTACCAGAATTCCAATTCATCAACAAAAAAGCCAGTAGGAAAAGTATGGCTTGAGTAGTAAAATGTGCCAGCCTTAATCAAAAAAATGTCAAGCAAAAGCATGAGGCTCTGTCTTTAAGTCCTAATACCAGCGCAAAAAAAGAAAAAGAAAAAGAAGCTGTAGTTCGCTTGGTTGAAGCCAGTCTTCACTGAGACTTTTAGAGACATAAAACTAGCTACACCCAGGTGCCAGTGGCTCACACCTATAATTCTAGCTACTCAGGAGGCTGAGATCTAAGGATCGAGGTTCAAAGCCAGCCCGGAGAAGGAAAATCCATGAGACTCTTATCTCCAATTAGACAACAGAAAACAGGAAGTGGCACTGTGGCTCAAGTGGTAGAGCACTTGTCTTGAGCTGAAGAACTCAGACACCGCACCCAGGCCCCCATGACCTACAAAATTAAAAATTTTTAAATTTTTTGAGTTCCAGGTATATTTTAGATATAAGACACTTTTCTATTGTATGGCTAGTGAAGATCTTCTCCTAATCTGTGGGCTTTCTATTGATCTTGCTAGCTATGTACTTTGCCATGCAGAAGCTCTGAAACTTCATGCAATCCCATTTGTTCAACCTTTCTTTGATTTGTTGTGTTTCTGGGTCTCTAATAAGAAAATTTCAGCCTGTGCCAAGGAGACCTAGGGTTTCTCCTATTCCATCCTGTAATGTTTTCAGGGTGTCTGCTTTGACTCTGCGGTCTTTGATCCATTTGGAGTTGATTCTGGTGCAGGGTGATATATAAGAATATAGCTTTAGTTTTCTACAAGTAGTTAACCAATTTTGCCAGCACCATTTACTGAAGAGGTTGTCTTTCTTCCATTCTATTTTTTTAGCTCCCTTATCGAAGATTAGATGGCTATAGGTCTGTGGGTTCATTTCTGGGTTTTCAATTCTATTCCATTCGTCCTGAGAAATGCAAATCAAAACACTGAGATACCACCTCACCCCAGTTAGAATGGCTAAAATCAAGAACTCTAATAACAACAGATGCTGGAGGGGATGTGGACAGAAGGGAACCTTACTGCATTGTTGGTGGGAGTATAAACTTGTTCAACCACTTTGGAAACCAGTATGGAGGTTCCTCAAAAGATTCCTATGACCCAGCAATCCCACTTTTGGCCATCTACCCGAATGATCACAAAAAAGGTCATACTAAAGCTACCAGCACAACTATGTTTACTGCAGCATTATCTACCATAGCTAATATATGGAACCAATCCAGATGCCCCTCAGTAGATGAGTGGATCAAGAAAATGTGGTATATATACACAATGGAATTCTATGCCTCCATCAGAAAGAATAACATTGCCCCATTTGTTAGGAAATGGAAAGACTTGGAAAAAATTATATTAAGTGAAGTAAGCCAGGCCCAAAGAAACATATGTCCCATGGTTTCACTTATTTGCAATACCTAGTGTATGTATGAGACAAGCAGAAAAGGTCAGATAAGATAATGTTAGGCAAAATGAACCCCAAGATAAGGACACTAGTGGTTTTTCATTTCTTGCTATTGTTCCTAACATATTTATAAGGTGATTGTTTTGTTGCTTTGTATGTCCCTTCCCCACGATATAACCCGTTTTCACTGTATTTGATGTTGGTACAATTTAGGGAGGGGAAGGGAAAAAAAATTGTTTAAATAGGGATACAGGTGGACCCATGGCAACAATGAGATGTACAAAATGCTATGTTGAAAAACGAACTTTACAACTTTGGGGGAGGGGGGTGGGAGTGTAGTAGGGACGGTAGGAGAAAAACAAAGGAAGAGGCAACAATGCTTGATAAGAAATGTACCTTGCTCATATAATTGTAACCCCTCTGTACGGTATTTTCACAATTAAAAAAAACTTATTAAATAAAAAAATTTAAAAATTAAAAAAAAATTTTAAAAACTAGCTGCAGTCCTAGCTTCATGAGTTGAACTGTGTCCTGAAAACTATCCCTCTAGTGCCTCAGAGTTCAAACTTACTTTGCAGACAGGGTAACTGCAGGTATATGGAGTTATGAGGTCAACAGGAAGGACCTCAATCCAGCATAGTGTGCTTATTAAGCCAGGATTTAGACAAACACATACCTATCGAGTGAATGTCATGTGAACCTAAAGACAGGCGTGCAATGTCAAAGCTAGCCAGTAAACCCCACAATCTAAGGGGAGACATAGAGAGAATTCTCCTTCAACAATCCCAGACAGAACCAACCCTGTCCACAACCTAGATCTGAGACTTCTGGTCCCCAAAACAACAAAATGACAAAATTCCGTTATATAAACCACGAAGATATATACACTTGGCCCTGGGGCCTATCTATATACTGACATACTATATACAACTTGGCCCTGGGGCCTATCTATATACTGACATACTATATACAATCACATTTCCTCTTGCTACCTGACTATATAGCGTTGCCCTGGTCTTCAGTATACTTATTTATACTTATAACTCAACTAATGGCTGAGTTTCCTAAATATATCCCATACCTCTTCACTTTATCAAGTAATAACCCCAAAAACAGACAGCTCAGATGACCAAGCTCATATCTAAGGCTGTAAAAGAGGGTTGTCTTCAAGGCTAAAGGGAAAAAAAGGCACTAGTTGCTTGGTGTCAGGCAAGCAAGTAAGAAAAGCTGTTGTCTAATTCTCTACTTTTGTAGCCCACTTCTTTTCTTCCGTGGTGAATAAAAACACCCAAGGGGAAATGCGAACCCATTCATCAACATTCCTAGCCAGACAGAGAGTGAGCTGCTTAATGGCTTTATTGATTCCTTGTTTTGCTCTACATTTCGTGTTACATTGGCTCAAGAAGTCCATACAAGAAGACTCAAGATGGTCTTGGCAAAAAAGCATTATTTCATTTTAAGCTTGTTGCTACTGAGCCTAGTCAACCCTAAACAGAAGTAGCAGAGTTTCAAAACAAGCATGGGTATTATTTCTATTCACTCAGTGCCAGTAGCTTCTTCCAATGGCCAGTGGCCCTTGTTTTCAAAGCAGGAAAAGAAAACAAACTGGCCAGAGCTGTACTTTTCAAGTAAATTTTTCATGGAAGAATAATGTTTCCTTTTGTGTTCTACTCTATGGTAATGGTTACAAATACTTTATGAGGATAAATTTCATATTAGTAAAATGACCCTAATTATAACCAATACAAACCACTCTATCCATTTCCAACCCACAGCAAAAACAAAGTGGTTAAATGGCTCACAAAAATCTTTCAAAGAAGCACAGGAGCTTCAGTGTTCTTTCCAATTATCTATTTTAATGGATTAAATCAAACAGGACATGAGCAAACCACATACAGGATGTTAAAATGTAGTAAGTTTAGGATGGTGACCTAACAGCGTTTTTTTAAAACACAGCTGAAAAGGCCAGGGCCAGGCTTCATTCTAGTTGATTCAAGAATAAGATGACCAACATGGATAAATTTTTACTCTGTGTGTGTGCGTGTGTGTGTGTGTGCGCGCGTGTGTGTGTGTGTGTGTGTGTGTGTGTGTGTGTGTGTGTGTGTGTGTGCAGGCTTCATTCTAATTGATTCAAGAATAAGAAGATGACCAACATGGATAAATTTTTACTCTGTGTGTGTGTGCGTGTGTGTGTGTGTGCGCGCGTGTGTGTGTGTGTGTGTGTGTGTGTGCAGGCTTCATTCTAGTTGATTCAAGAATAAGAAGATGACCAACATGGATAAATTTTTACTCTGTGTGTGCGTGTGTGTGTGTGTGTGTGTGTGTGTGTGTATGTGTGTACACGTGCATAGGCAACACCAGTGCTGACGCTTGAACTCAGGTACTGTCCCTGAACTTGTGCAAAGCTAGCACTCTACCACTTGAATCCCCCCCCCCCCCGCCAGTTCTACTTCCAGCCTTTCTTAAAAAAAAAAAAAGGGGGGGGGAAGGTTAGTGAAGATAAGAGGCTCTCAGAGCTGGGCGCCAGTGGCTCACGCCTGTAATCCTAGCTAGTCAGGAGGCTAAGATCTGAAGATCATGATTCAAAACCAGCCCGGGCAGGAAAGTCCATATGAGACTCTCATCTCCAATTAACTACCAGAAAACCAGAAGTGGCGCTGTGGCTCAAGTGGTAGAGTACTTGCCTTGAGCTGAAGAGCTAAGGGACAGGGCCCAGTCCCTGAGTTCAAGCCCCAAGACCACCCAATGCATTTCTAAACTAAGAACTTGGGGGTTAGAAGAGGTGGGTTTGAGGGAATATCTCAGCAGTACATGAATACCCAGTGCATAATCACCCAAAATAAAAGGGTGTAAGAAGAAAGAAGCCAGGTTTTGTTTTGTTTGTTTTTTTGTCGGTGGTAGGGCTTGAACTCTGGGCCTGGGCGCTATCCCTCAGCTCTTCAGCTCAAGGCAAGCGCTCTACCGCTTGAGCCACAGCGCCACTCCCGGTTTTCTAGTGGCTTATTGGAGATAAGAGTCTCAGATCTCAGGCTCCTAAGTAGCTAGGATTACAGGCGTGAGCCACCGGCACATAGCTGAAACCATCTTTTTTTAATGAATACACTGCTCTCTACCCTAAAATATTTTTTAACAAAAATTACTGAAAATCAATCTAAAAAGCATTATCTTTCCCAGTTCTTTTATTTGTGCTGGTACTGGGAATTGAACTCATGGACCTCACACTCTAGCTTAGCTTTCTTGCTCAAGGCCGGTGATCCACCACTTCTACTTCCAGATTTTTGCAAGCTAATTGAAGATACCTAGATCTCAGATTTGTTTGCCCAGGTTGGTCCTGAACCGTGATCTTCAGATCTCAGCCTCTGGAGTGGCTAGAATTACAGGCGTGAACCACCAAGTACCCAGCTACATTTTCCATTTCTAAAATCCATTAAAAATTGAATTTATTCACCTCTGTTTACCAGATGAATTGTCTTTCTACCTAACAAGATTGTTGCCTCCAGGTGGGCTATGGATAAAGTAAATAGCAGATGGAGAACTTTCTTTTTCAAATTTGTTTTCTATTTTTCAAGTCTTACTAAAGACTATAGTGATGCTAACCTTCCACTAGTACCTGCCTCAAGCTTTGTTTAGAGAGAAAACATTAAAAGAAATACAGCAGATGGATTATCTAGTCTTTTATCCTGATGTAAATATTAGCTAGACTTCTTACCTATTATATACACAGTTATGCAATACCTATAAAACTGATATAAAGAAAACTCATAGACTTTAGCTGTATCTGTGGGTCTTAGATCATATGTATATGCACAGCCCCACCCACAGCCTGACAGCTAGGTCTACACACACACACACACACTCATACATGTACACATGCACTCATACATGTACACATGCACTCCAGTCTTCCAGGTAATGAATGCTTATTCCTTATCTCATTAAATAAAGGTCAAGACAGGTGCAGGTAACTCCTTAGAAGGCTAAGATCTGAGGAAGCCAACCCGGGTAGGAAAGTCAATGACACTCTTATCTCTACTAAACTAACAAAAATAAAGCCAGAAGTAAGGATGTGGTTCAAGTGGTAGAGTGCTAGCCTTGCTCAGGGAAGCTTAGGGACAGCACCCAGGTCCTGAGTTCAAGCCCCCCCCCCAAAAAAGGAGAGGACAGAAGAGGAGGGGAGAAGAGGGGAAGGAGGGGAGGAGAGGAGAGAGGAGGGAGCAAGCCTAGGGACAAACTACATCAAAAGGAGATTCTCTGCCATCTTCCTCCCAGTAGCCAGAGAAATAAACATTCCCTTTACCTGTAATCTAATCCCACAATTAGATATCTACACTGATATCACGCCAAGTTATGAGGATGCTGGAGCTACTTTATTCTAACACAACTTCAGGGAACTTCCTTGTACTGCTAAACATCAACAGCTGTTTCCTTCTCTAGACAGAAGTATCACCAATAAATGTCTTTATTACTGAAAAGATGATCTTACCATCCACCCAGCCAGGAAACAAAGTGATTCCTCGGTCAACCCAAGGGCAAAGCCTAGCTATTCATTCAGGGTACAAAGGGAACATCTCAACCTTGCTCAGTTCTGTCCAAGGAGGTGGGACATTCTCCTGCCTTATAAAAACACAGCCTGTCATTTGTATGGCTTGACTAAGTGATAAACATCTGGAAAGGAACACACCAGTTTTCCCATTTCTCATCTGGATTAAAAAAATAGCCTTCATGGGGGGGAGGGCGGAGGCTGGGAAGGGATGTGAAGGGTAAACCAAAGGAGGAGGCTGCAATGCTTGGTAAGAAATGTACGCATTATCCTGCCCATGTAATTGTAACCCCTCTGTACAGTATGTTCACAAATAAAATAAAATAAAATTTTAAAAAAAATCTTTAAAGATAAAAAAAAAATAGCCTTCATTTTCCCCTAACAGACTAAGAATGCTTTGAGTTTGGATTTTAGGGTTTTTTTTTTAAGTGCACTACTTGTAACATAGACCTTGGCTCTGCTTAGAGCAGGCCAATTTGGTTGCCAATTTGGTTCTTTCCTGTAAACTATTTCTCTAAACACAGTGTGCAGATTACTTTGTTGTGGTTTATTGATAAGAGTAAGCCTGAACGCAGATTATTAGCACAGGGTAAATGAGGGGCATGTGGACTGTGGATGGCTATCCACAGATCCCAGGCTCAAACCAGGACACCTGGTGCAGAAGACATACTTAAGACAGCATTTGCCAGCCAGGAGCTGGTGGCTCATACCTATAATCCCAGCTATTCAAGAGGCTGAGATCAGAGGATCAAGGTTTGAAACCATCCTAGACATAAAAGTCTGTGAGATAACCACCCAGAAAAACTAGGAGTGGAACAGTAGCTCAAGGGGTAGAGCCCTAGCTGTGAACAACAAATGTCAGGGACAGTACCCACCTAGGACAGACACATACAAAAAAAGAAGGAAGAAAAGGAGGAAGAAGAGGAGGAAAAAGAGGAGGAAGAGGAGGAGGAAGAGGAGGAGGAAAAAGGAGAGAAAGAGGAGGAGGAAGAGGAAGAGGAGGAAGAAGAGGAGAAGGAGGAGGAGGAGGAGGAGGAGGAGGAAGAGGAGGGAAGAAGGAAGAAGAAGAAAAGAGAAGCCAGGCACTGGTGGCTCTCACCTGTAATCCTAGCAACTCAGGAGGTTGAGATCTGAGGATTACGGTTCAAAGCTAGGCCAGGCAGGAAAACCTATGAGACTCCTATGAAACTCTTATCTCCAAATAACCACCAGAAAACTGGAAGTGACACTGTGGCTCAAAGTGGTACACTCCTAGCCTTAAGTGAAAGAGCTCAGGGACAGCGCCCAAGCCCTGAGTTCAAGCCCCATGAGCTAAAAAGAAAAGAAAAAAATGTTTGCCAAACTGACCAAGACTATTTAAACACCTCTGCCCTCAAGTGGGCAGGGCTCACCAGAAATCACTGAACTGAAGAGGGATAGGAGTCTTCCAGACCTCTGAAGTCACTCTTCACTCTTTACTAAATATGCAACATTTGCAATCCTTACCTGTCTTCTTTTGGGACCCCCAGTGTTCCACTGCCACTCCATTCCCAGGATTACATACATACAGCACCATGCCTAGCCTGGATGTGCTTTTTTTCATCCTCTCTTTGTGTTTCAATCTCCCTTGGTGTTCAATCATTCTAATGCGCCTTTGCTGGCTTCCATATACTAGTGCATTTAATCCATCCCCAGGGGAAGAGGTTGAATACTTAGCTAAGAACCATGCTTAGCACAGTTTAGACTCTGTTTTCAAAATGACACGTATTCTTTTTCTTTTAAAAATTAAATATTATTTCTAACAATCAATCCACATTCATTCCCTGCCAGTGAGCACCCTGAGATGTGTTTTACTTTTCAAACACAGCTGTCCATCTGCTGTCTACATTGCTGATAAAGCGCTAAGTGATGAAGGGAAGAGAGAGAGAGAGAGACAGAGACAGAGAGACAGAGACAGAGACAGAGACAGAGAGGGAGAGAATTCATTCTCTATGATAATACACAACTGTGCATCTTTCCAATTGCCTTGAAGTTTGAAAGACATCTTCCTGAGCACAAGCTAGCTATTAATTAGATCTAGTAACAACACACTATTACGTTTTAAGCACTTTAAGCAACTGAGAACAGCTCCTGAGCTCAGCAGAATTTTTCTTTCTGTGATTTTTGGTTTTCCTGACCCCCTGCTTTTAAATTCCTCATTAAAAATGCCCAGATCTGAAAGGAAAAGAAAAGAACAAGAGCTGATGAGTGAATGCCCGTGATTATGATTTAAAAAAAAAACAAACTCACTCATCTCTGATTTTTAAAAGCCATTTCATGTTGTTTAGCTAAGAAAGGGAACTGTATACACAGCTCATTTGTAAGGAACATGCTATCAGTGGCAATTCCCACCCATGGAACCACAGCTATTTAAACTATGAGGAAATGTGTGCCTGTTTGTTTGGATTTTGTTTTTTTCCTTTGACGGGGAGAGGAGTGCTGTGATTTGAACTCAGGGCCATACCACCTGGGCCAAGTCTCCAGCCCTTTTTACTTTTTTAAAGTTAAATATTTTGAATAGAGTCTCCCCATTTTTGCCCAGGCCAGCCTGAACCACAATCCTCCTAATTATGCCTTTCTCATAGCAGGGATGACAGGCTTCTGCCATCATACCCAGCTTAGTCCTTGAGAAGTAGAAGGGTCATCTCACTACATTTTTGTTTGTTTGTTTTTGTTTTTTGGGGGGTCCGGTCATGGGGCCTGAACTCTGGGCCTGGGCACTGTCCCTCAGCTCTTCAGCTCAAGGCTAGCGCTCTACCACTTGAGCCACAGCGCCACTTCGGCTTTTTTCTTTTTGCTTATGTGGTGCTGAGGAATCGAACCCAGGGCCTCTGGCATGCAAGGCAAGCACTCTACCACTGAGCCACCTTCCCAGCCCCTCACTACATTTTTTTTAACTATAATCCTCCTGATTGTCACTAGTACTCATTCTCCAGAATAGCTGGGATCACCGCATACAACGAACAGCCATGTCGCTCAGATTTTCTGTGAGTATTTCTAATCAGGAACAAATGGCACGTGTCTTGCCAAGTTCAAACCCTGAGGGTTGGGTTGTGCTCAAGCAGTAAGGCCTTGCCCTTAGCAAGCACAAAGACTATCATCCACAGGATTCTCTGCAATTCTTCTGCACCCCTCCACTCCCTTTCCTTTCTCCACTCCCTTTTCCTTTCTATCCCCATCTACTTTTCTGCCCCTCTGACCTGGTATGGCTGCCCTAGCTAATCTGATATACCTGCCCTGCCACTCTAGCACAACCAGGGGGAGGAAACCCTACTGCAGGGCTAGTGACTCAGTAGGTGAGCTGGTTCTGGATTCATGCACATCTGGCCCTCAAGTATGACATCAGGCATATAGCCCTGTGCCTGTTCAGCCTCCACAAACAAAGAGGAATGCAGCCTTAGGAACCCAGAGTATAAAGACAGGTGTGGGAAGGTTGAATCACATAGGAGAGTATCCTGGACCAGAAGAGGGAAAACCAGACAGTCTTTTATTATTCTTCACCCAGGCAAATCAAATTCTACATATCAACTTTTAAAAAGAAAATACTGTTCTCACCAGGTGTTAGTGTCTCACATCTATAATGCTACTCAAGAGGCTGAGATCTGAGATCATGGTTCAAAGCCAGCCTAGGCAGGAAAATCCGTGAGACTCTTATTTCTGATTAACCAGTTAAAAACTGGAAGTAGAGCTGTGGTGCCCAATAGTAGAACACTAGCCTTGAGCAGAAAAGGTCAGAAAAAATTGTGGCCAGGCTCTGAATTCAAGCCCTAGGACCAAACAACAACAACCACCAAAAACAAAACAAAACAAAACTGTTCTCTGTAACATGTCTTAATAGCAAGAAAGAATCTAATTACCTCAATGATGCTCTTTTTTTTTGTTGTTATTTTGTTTTTCCAGAGCTGAGGACCAAACTCAGGACCTTGCACTTGCCAGTCAAGTGCTCTTCCATTGAGCTAAATCCCAGGCCCTTTATGGAACACAATGATATATAGCAATCAAAACAACTATGTTAAATGTAATAAAGATCAATAATGAAATGTCTTTTTAAATGCCATTAAATGAAAAAAAATTAGCAATAAAATGATCTGTATTTGTATAAATCTATGAGTGAAACTATAACTTCAGAATGAAGAGGCAAAATGAGGGAAGCAGATCTAAGCTTTAGCTAAAAATGTTCTTTAAAAAAATAATGTATTAGCCCAGTGCTGGTAGCTCACACCTGTAATCCTACCCATGCAGAAGGCTTAGATATGAGGATCACAATTCACAGCCAGTCTAATACATACACATATATACATACACTATATATGTATACATACACATATATATACCTGTATGTGTATTTATTCAATTATATATATTTGTATACATGTTTTCACATATTTCATATATTTGTAAATTTTATATATATTCATAAATTTTTTATTTTATGTCTTTTGTTTTTCTATGCCAGTACTAGGCTTTAAACTCTAAGCCTGAGTGTTGTCCCTTAGCTTTTTCACTCAAGGTTAACATTCTACCACAGCCGTACTTCCAGCTTTTTGGTGGTTGACTAGGGACTAATCACCATCTCAGCCTCCTGAGTAGCTAGGATTATAGACATTTGCCACCAGCACAGGGCTTTGGCTGGTTATTCTGAAGATGCAAAAGCTAGAAGAGTTAAGGGAGAATGCCAGGCCCTGATTTCAAGCCCCAGTACTGTGTTGGTGCATGTACACGTACACACACACACACACAGAGCAAAAAGCAGGGCTGGAGTCTGGACTCAAATGGTAGAGTGCAAGTCGAACAAGCAAGCTAAGCAAGCATAAGGCTCTGAATCCAAACCCCATCACTGACCAAAAAAATCAAACAGGAGCTGGGCACCGATGGATCACGTCTGTAATCCTAGCTACTCAGGAGGCTGAGATCTGAGGGTCGAGGTTCAAAGCCAGCCCGGGTAGGAAAGACCATGAGCCTCCTATCTCCAATAAATCACCAGAAAACTGGAAGTAGCTCAAGTGGTAGAGCACTCGCCTTGAGCTGAAGAGCTGAGGGACAGAGCCTAAGCCCAGAGTTCAAGCCCCACAACCGACCGAAAAAAAAAAAAAAAAGTCAAACAGGAACCAGCAATCTCTTCCTGTAAATATTTCAAGTATGAATGCTGAACAGTCCTTTCCTATTGTGATACTGTTCATAAGCAAACAGGCATGACACTGTTCCAATAAAACTTTATTTGTAGGCACAAGAACTGAACATCATATGGTTTTTCACATCTTGAAATACTTTAATAAACTGTTTCCAGTGATTTTAAAATGTAAGAAAAAAAAAGCAAAATAAGGTAAAATAATGTTCGTCAGCTCACCAGATAGACAAGAAGGGCAGTAGGGCAACTTTGGCCACAGACTCCCTTACAGTAAAGGAACTCCAAGAAATCCCAGCCTGTCATGCTGTGGGAAACTGTCACTGCTGTTTGCTGCAGAAGTCTCTAGCACTGGGCTAATTGAAGAAAAGCTACATATTCATATGCATGGATGTATAAATGAATATGCATGTGTATGAATATGCATATATGCATAAATAGTAACTTGTGCCTCTTGAAATTTGTATCTTTGGAATGTTTTATGTACATAACATCAGTATAATAATGCATGTGTAATTTAGAAATATATATAGTAGGCATATATGTTCAGAACTTACCCTAATAAAGAGTATCAGATCAACATGAGCAAGGCAAGCCCTATTTAGCTAGCTCCCTTTTCAGAAACAGGACAGACAACTGTAATGACAGCTTGAATCCTAAAGAAACAGCACACATATCCACAGTGAGGGAAATCCTACAAAAGAGTGGCTTGTACTCTTCAAGGCCAAGGTCAAGGTCATGAACAATATAAGCAGACAATGACACAAGAGTGACAGGACAGCACAGTGTACCCTGAGATCGTGGGCTTATACGTTGTGGAGCTGAAATCATTCAGTAAATACATATAGCCCACAAATGACTGGACAACAGGATTTCATTTCAGGGTATAGTTCCAGAGAAGAAGTGAAGAAAACTAAATGAATGAACTCTAACATGCTGAAAGATGAAGGATCATATTTGCAACTTCCCCACCTCTAATTCCCTAACCCCAGGAGGGAAAAAATTGTGCGTGTGTGTGTGTGTGAGAGAGAGAGAGAGAGAGAGAGAGAGAGAGAGAGAGAGAAGAAAAATTGTGTGCATGCATGATTGTGTGAGAAAGCGAGCAAGAGAGACTTTTGCACATGTATGTGGAAATACACAACAAATATAATAACGGACACTTGACTACAGAGATCCTTTCTTTGTACAACTTTTGCAACTTCTCCAGAAAAGTGCAACTATTTCAGTCTCCTGTGAAAGTCCTCTGGAAGGACAGCATGTGTGGCTGCTTTCTGTGCTTCTATTTCACAGAATTATGTAAAGGGATATGTGCCATTAGTGCTAGGAGGAAGCATACATGGTTGTGTCTGATGTCACTACAAGCTCTTCTTTCTGACCTCAGTATTGCTAAAATGGACTCCAAACTCTCCTCCCATTACCAACCTTACAACAATCACCGCTTCACAGAACCCATCCTGCCTCAGCAGCGCCTGGTGAGGAACACTCTACTATACAGTCATATGTGAGCAGAAGACCAAGCACAGAAACATGTGGGAGACACACACCCTATAAATAATAAACCGGGAGAATATTATGGTACTGCAGTGGGTCTGATGATGTCCTACAGCAATCAACCAGATCCTGTGTAGAGAAAGCAGATTGTCACAAGAAAAATAGACAACAAGCCAGGCACCCATGGCTCACCCCTATGATTCTAGCTTCTCAGGAAGCTGAGATCTGAAGATAGTGGATCAAAACCAGCCCAGACAGGAAGTGAAGCTATGGTTCAAGAATGCTAGCCTTGAGCAGAAAAGCTCAGGGACAGTGCCCAGACTCTGAGTTCAAGCTCAAGCACCCGCAAATAAAGGCTGGGTGGGGTGGGGGATCCAAACCAAAGAGATGTGTCCAGGCACTCCTGGGCCACCGCTATTCCTACCCTGGGCTTCCACTTCCATGACCTGTCATGATTCCACTGGCCTCACCACTGTGGCAGAGCCTTCCTGGAAGCCATCCTCTCCAGAGGAGAAACCTGTGCATACTTTAGTGGGCCCTGCAGACAAGACAACTTTGAAACCAAGAGATCAAAAGAATAGAAGGCACAGCCAACCTTTGGTCTCCCAAAGCTTTGGTGAACTGCAGCAATCTGAGGCCACAAGATCTAAAGCTACCTCTAATTCCCCAACACTGAGAAGGCGCATGCAAATTCGTTACCATATCATCTTCACACACCAGAGACCAATCCCAAAACCCTTACATGAACATGACCCGCTAATTGGGTCCCCAGTGCCTCCATCACAAATAGATACTACAACCAGCCATGTAATTAGCAAGCTTCCGCTGCCAAGACAACCACCTTCTTCTTTTTTTTTTTAATTTCCCCAATAAAGAATACTCCTTCCTAACCTTAAGTTTCAAATCTTGGCTATTTTGGGATGGAAAAGGTCTACTCAATCAGAGGAATCTATCACCTAATGAAAGCAATTAAAGCACCAATTAATTCAAAGCACATACTAGCAAAACAAGGCCAGCATTAACCAAACACAAAGGAGGAAAATTCTAGGGAAAAGTAAACTGTATTAATGACACATCCTCAGTCTCAATTGTCAGTGGCTTCACCAAAAATACAGATGAGAAGGCCAGATCTCCCAAACAGCATCTTTAATTTCATGTTCTTCTGCCATCATCCATTTACTAGTTCCCCAGGTAATCAATGCTACAAGTTTTCTCTCCACAGGGGTACTGGTATTTCATGCTTATAATCCTAGCTACTCAGAAGGCTGAGATCCGGAGAAGCATGGTTTATAGCCAGCCCAGGAAGAAAAGTGCAAGATATTCCATTTTCAAAATAACAGAAAAATAAAAGGACAGGCTAGAAGTATGGTTCAAGTGGTAGGAGGCATGAGGCTCTGAGTTCAAATCAAGGATTGCCACCCCCCACACACACAAAAAAAAGAGAGAAAAAGTGCTTTCTAAGAATGTTCTGCTACCAACTAAAGGAGAGCTTGCATCTTTTGATTTCACCTCGAAAGAACTAAGCTTTTTTAGGCTGGGAATATTGCTTAATGGTAGAGTGTTTGCCTCATGCATGAAGCTCTGGGTTAGATTCCTCAGTACCAAATAAACAGAAAAATCCAGAAGTGCCACTGTGGCTCAAATGGTGGTAGAGTGCTAGCCTTGAGCAAAAGAAGCCCCAGGACTGGCAAAAGAATTAAAAAAAAAAAAAGTTTTAGTATTTATAATACGTTCCTAATACTGCTTTTGTTTGTTATTGTTTGGTGTATGCTAGTACTGCAACTTAAACTCAGGGCCTAGGCACTTGGGTCCCATAGCTTTCTTGCTCAAGGTCAGCATTCTATCCCTTGAGCAACACCTCCACTTCCAGTTTCTTTGCTGGTTAATTGGTGAGAAAAGTCTCATGGATTTGTATGCCCAAGCTGTCTTGGAACAGCAATCCTCAAATCTCAGCCTTCTGAGTAGCTAGGATTATAGCATGAACCACTGGCACATGGCTAAAACTGTTGTGGTTTTGTTTTGTTTTTATTCATCAACAATCTACCCAAAGGTTATAGATCAAATGGTTAAGTCACTCATTATATCTGGGTTCTGACATTGCAATTTCTATGTCCCTCTGTGTATTTTTATCTATTTTCTATAATAAACATTTGTTATACTTCAATCACCAGTGAAGAAACTATGAAAAACAAGGAGATGAAAATAACCTTTGCCTTCAAACAGAGAACAGATTTGAAACTCCAGCATGACCCCAGTTACCTGTGGAGCTTTGAGAAATGAACACATACTCTCATTCCACTGGTCTAGCAAGGGCTGAGATCCTGATTTTCAACAAGACTTCTTTCTTGCAAGGACCAAACCTCACTATACTTTGATAGTTAAGGATTTATAAAATACAAAAACTCAGATGCCAACCAATTATGCCAGTTTAACAGACATGGTAATGTTAACAAGGACTTACGACAAAGCAGGACCACCATGTAAAAGTGAATGAACGCAGTTAGGCAATGGTGTCTCACACCTATAATCCTACTCAGGAGGCTGAGATCTGAGGATTACAGTTGGAAGCCAACCTGGACAGAAAAATCCATGAGACTCTTATCTCTAATTAATGAGCAAAAAAGCCAGAAGTAGGTGTAGCTCAAGTTGTAGAATGCCAGCCTTGAGTAAAGAAGCTAAGGGACGGGACCCAGAGCCTGAGTTCAAGGCCCAGTACCAGATATATGTTATATAGCAATATATGTCATATGTGTGTATGTATATATATATATATATAATATGTATCATATAATGTATATCTAATGTGACATGTCATAGATTATATATGTGTGTGGTACTATATATCATATATGTGATATGTCATATGTGATATATGTTACATATGTCATATACCATATATATGATGTGTATCACATGTGTGATGTATGTGTTGTGTGATGTTATATGTCATGTGTATGATGTGTATGTGATATATATATTGTATATCGTGTGCGATGTATATGTGTGGGTGTGTGTGCATGTGTGTGTATGTGCACCAGCCTGAAAGAGCAAAAACACATAAAACACAAATAAAACTGAACCTTACTTGAAACTACTGTGCTCTGCTGGAAGCACTTGTTTTCACAGTAAAACACAAATGAAATTGCTTCTTATTGATTTTAATTTAGTTTGAAACACTTGCTGTCCAATAATGCCAGAAAAAAAAAGGTGGACAGGGACAAGATATGATCAGAGGAGAAGGGCTCTGGTGGCAATGGGACACTGCCAACCTCCAGTGCGAGCAGCAGTTAACCACCACAGCTAGGATTAGATGTGACACATGGCTTTGCATTCATCTCATCCTCTGGGCCTCTTACCATTCAGGATAACTTTTTATTAGTAGTATTTTTAATTCAGGCTCTAAATGTTGTTCAATTAAGTTTGAGTCGTTTCTATACAGATCCTTAGGACTCTAATTTACAAATAAAATCAGGAGAAGCAGTTATGGCTAAGTGTTACCAGCGTGTCTCCTCAAGAGAGGCTGTTGGTCTCCAACAGCCAAAATAAAAGTCCTTGTATTCTTAAAGATAAAAAGCTAGAAATACATGAACTTCTAAAAACCAGTGTAAGAGGGAAAAAAAAAAATTTAAAGAAAAAACACCCACTACAAAAGGACTTTTATTTTGTTAGGAAGAAGGTTCCTGTTCTCAACACCCACTTACCTGTCCTAAGTGATACTAAGCCCTTTGTTTGAAAATGACCAAAAGCAACCCTGAACTCTTGAAGGCAGAAAAGAAAGGAGTGGAAGGATCTTGTCTACCTCTCAAAGAATCCAAACACAGCCACACAGTCCAGCTTCAGAAAGGCAAGGATCAGAGCCGATCTAAGGTTCCAGGCCTCAGGAATCAAGAGAGAAAATGCTGCCTATGTCAGATGGCTCAATCAATCAAATCCAGGGAGGAAAAAAAAAAAATAAGTCAGAAGATGAGTAACCTGGGCACTGTACTTGCAATCAGGAAGAACAGAGCCTTGTAATAAGCAGAGGGTCCCAAGAAGACCAGAGAAGAAACACTCACATCTAAAACACAACCAAGAAGCTGTCAGCAAAAGTTGATAAAAGTATCAGACGCCAATAGTTTCATGTCTGTAATCCTAGCTGACTCAGGAAGCTAAGATCTGAGGATCTAGGTTTGAAGTCAGCGAGGGCAGGAAAAGTCCATGAGACTCTTATGTCCAAATACCTGCCACAGAAAGTCAGAAGTAGAGCTGTGGCTCAAACGGTAGAGTACCAGCCTTGAGTGAAGAAGCCAAGCAAGAGCAGAGTTCAGGGCTCTGGCTTCAAGCCACAGTACCTGCATAAATAAACACACAAATAAATAAATAAATAACCCACTTACTCAATGGCCAAGCACCTACACAGGTTCAGAACAGCCTCTGGACACCAGCTCCCTACTATTGTGCTCAAATAAAATGCTGGCCAAGTTGCCATTGCTTCACAGAGAAGCTCCTGGACACAGAGTCTCAGTCCATCTTTACATTTTATTATCTCCAGAGTTTCACAGCTATATGAGCTGTCTTAGAGATCTCTTATTCCTCACATTCACACACATTTTTAGAATCCCACAGTATTAAGCACAGTGCAAACTCATGTTATTTTCTAATAACAGTCATCTGGAAGCTATCACATCCCTTGCAATGATGTATAGGAGGCTTCCCCTGATCACTCAAAACCATCATACACCAATGGACAGCTTAGATATTCATTTTCCCTATCTACAACCTGGAAACAGAGAGGTCCAAACCGAGGTCAGTGGCTCCACCCAGCAAGGAGTCTTCCTGTTCACATATAAGAGACAGTAAAGGTAAATTCTACCCCAACTCAACTCTAGGCCCAGGGTTCCAGCTATGCTACTTGCAGCTGCACCTGTCCCCTGTGATATAAAGTCATCAACCCGAGACAATCTCCACTCCCTCTGAGAGATGCAGAATCTATCACAGACTGGAGCTAGGATGGTAAGAAATCATGTATTCCCATCTAACCCAAAAATCCAAACTCCAAAATGGTTCAAAAATCTGAAATACATTCAGTGTGACAACACAAGTGGAGGATTCTACACTAACCTCATGTGACTCAAAACACAAGTGTACTAGAAACAGTGGGAAAAAAATTATTTTGAGGCTTTATGTGAAAAGTGCCTAAGAGGTACCAATGCATTTCATGTTTAGACTTGAACGGCATCATCAAGCTATCACATTACACATATGCAAATATTCTAAAGTCTGAAGAAGCTCACAATCTAAAACACTGGTGTTTTTCAAGCATTTCAGATGTAGGATAGCCAACCCATATTTTAAAGCATATATGAGCTGGGCACTGGTGGCTCACTTATAATCCTAAGTACTCAGAAAGCTGAGAATTGAGCTGAAAAGTCCTTGAAACTTTTATCTCCAATTAACCAGCAAAAAAACTAGTATTGGAAGTGGTGTTGTGGCTGAAGTGGTAGAGCACAAAAACTCAGGGATGGCATCTAGGCCCTGAGTTCAAGCCACAGTATTGGGTTGGGGGCGGGGAGGGGGGGGGAAGCCTGGTATGGTTCTATAATCCCAGCACTTGGGAATCTGAGGCAGGAAGTTCACAAGTTCAAAACCAGCCAGTCACAAATGGATGGATGGGCGGCTAAATGGATTGATGGATTAATTAATTAACTGATTATTCAAGGGTTTGCCAAATGAGAGTGAGTAGAATGTATTATAAACCTATGTGGAAATGTAATAATATAATTCTGCTCTGTATAACTAATGTAAGCTAATTTTAAAAATATAATTTAAAAGGTTAGCCAAGTGCCAAGATAAAGAAACAGCTCGGTGTTCTCTCACTGACTCCTGATTCTGCTTGACCTCAGTGAACCCTGTCATATTCTGTGGCCTCACTTTCACATCAATAAACATAAACCTCCTGTCCCAAGAGAAAATGTCCCACCGCAATGGGCACTGACACTCAGGTGGGCAGGAGAAATGAATCAATTACAGAGCTGAGGACCCAACAAGGGAAAGCTGCCACAAACCTCGCTCCTAGAACGAGGGCTGTTCTGGCAGGTACAGACAGATTTTTACCTCCCTCCTTACCCTGGAGCTTTCACACTTGCAGTCTCATTAACCAGTGTCTATACCTAATTAACAGGTATGGCAAGAAAGAAGGAAGGGAAAGAAGAAGGAAAGGAGGGAGGGAGAGAGAGAGAGAGAGAGAGAGAGAGAGAGAGAGAGAGAGAGAGAGAGAGAGAGAGAGAGAGAGGAAGGAAAGAAAGAAGGAAGGAAAGAAGGAAGGAAGAAGAAAGAGAAAGAAAGAAAGACAGAAAGAAAGAAAGAAAGAAAGAAAGAAAGAAAGAAAGAAAGAAAGAAAGAAAGAAAGAAAGAAAGAAAGAAAGGAGGGAGGGAGGGAGGGAGGGAGGAAAGAAGGGAGGGAGGAAGGAAAGAAGGAAGGAAGGAAGGAAGGAAGGAAGAAGGGAGGGAGGGAGGGCAGGAGGGAGGGAGGGAAGGAAGGAGGGAGGAAAGGGAGGGGGGAGGGAGGGAAGGAGAGAGAAGGGAGCGAGGGATGATGAGGATTTACAACAAGTCTTTATCCAAATAGTATCCACCTACTCAGCTTTCAGAAGTTAGAAATTCACTCTAGCTATGTTTTTTTTTTTTGTCTATAGACATGTGCCAAAAATGTAACCCATATAAACACCTGACTGGACCAAGGCCAAATGTTTTTCAAATGTCACAGGGCCAAATACATATGTTTGCTATCTCTCCATTATAAGATATTTCTTCTTGGTAAAATATTTGGAAGCCTCTAAAAGCAATACAAACCTTATAATACTTTGCTGATATGCCACCCCCTGCAGACAAAAGGTATAATTACCCAGAAAATGAAGATCTCCAGAAAGGTGTCCCCCAGCCACAAGAAAATAATCTTTAAACCCTCTTATACACCCAGTTTTCTTCCTTCTTCTTACATGCAAGTTGTCTGAGTTTAAAAACGGATTCCAGCATTTCATTAACCCTAGATAAGAATGCAAATACAAGACCAATCCCACAGATCCTATAGTGGCCAAGTGCTTTGGAATGAAACACCTGCTTGTGTTAGCCTCTGGCTTGATCACCTGTCCTTTCTCCTTTACAGAATCAGAATCAGCTTAGTACAGTAAGTGCAGTTCTCCAGGTATGAATGGATACGTATCGCTGAATAAATGAATAGTTGTCCCATGCAGAAAGAAGACGGACAGACAGCTATCGAGTCAG
The DNA here is from genome assembly GCF_024711535.1 of Dipodomys merriami. NCBI lineage: Eukaryota > Metazoa > Chordata > Mammalia > Rodentia > Heteromyidae > Dipodomys > Dipodomys merriami. The sequence goes on along the minus strand of NW_027202604.1, from coordinate 19,926,497 downwards.
GACCCGATTCCACAATCAGCAAAGCTATCTCACACTGGGCGTGTTTCTTAACTTAGCAGAACTCCTATTTGTACAACTTGGGAAATGCAAGGATAAACTACAGAAAAGCTATGTCCAATAGGAAGCAAGAGGCTATCTTGCTTCACACATAGTAAGGATCCATCCTGGATGCTCTCAGTGGTTTACATCAGTCACATCTTTAAAGCACCTGTAGAAGAGGTAGCACTAGATTTCCCAGACACCCTCCTTCACCCCTCCCTCCACCCTAAGACTGGCTGGAGAAGGAGGTGGTACCTACAGCTCAGAGCTTGCATGGAAGACAATTCCAGTGACAAGACAGGAAGAACAAGGCAGGGGATGGGAGGTGGGGGAGTGTCACCAGGGCAGATGCAAGGAATCCCAGCACTCTAAAAAGGGACAGTTATGGACTGTTGCCTTTAAGAATCACTTAAGTCTGGTCCTTCAGCAGTTTGAGGATGTCCTTGGAGAGTGCTTCTTCTTCCCTGTCCCACGTGGGTGGCACAGATGCTCTCAGAAGCCCTCCCCTGGGATACCAATCAGGCAGCCCCATATCCTTTCCACATGCTTGCTGTTACGACTCCAGACTCCTTTATTCCACCCAAAACCAGAAGAATTCCAGCTTCCTTCCACCTGCACTACACAAAGGGCAGGTGTCCAGCCTGCCAAACTCATGGGAAAGCAGTAGTCCCAGGAGGATCCTGAGAAACAGTGAAACAGGGATGAACCCCATATTTATCCCCCTGCCACCCCACCCAATCCCCTCCAGCCTCAGGATACTCACGGGGCCTAGGCTACAATCCGGCAAGCCTAACAGACATTTCTGGTAAAGGGATCTTCTGTCTGTTTCTCCTATTCTTCCCATTTTCCCTTCCAAGTTAGGTCTAGTTAGCCCTCCATATTCATGGTCCCATATTCCTTACAACTAGGAATCCAAAACATTACATCTGTATTAAACATGCACAGACTTTTATCTCCTGTCACCAATCCCGGAGAGATACAGTATAACAACTATTTTGCACTGTCTTAAGGAAGTCTAAGTAATCTAAGAGTCATTTAAAGTCTACAAGAGGATTGTGGAAGTTATCTGCAAACACTATACTGTCTTAAGGAACTTGAGCATCTGTGGATGTTGAGGTGTTGTGGAGACCCAGCCATCCTCCCCACACACATACACACACACACCTCCAGATACCAAGGGGGAACTGAAGCAGAGTGGATAGGAACAGAACATTCACTCACTGCACAGAGTCAGTCCCTGTAGCACTCTCTTAGAGAAAGGAACCAAGCATTTGGAGGGCCTTCAGAATGTAGATGCAGAGACCACTATCCAATCCAATACACTAAATAAATCTACAGCTGTATGGAATGCCTGCATTAGGTAGTAACCCAAAGTGCAAAACGTGGATCCTATTACAAGCTTGGCTGTCAGTAAAAACAGGAATTTGAGCTTCAGTAAAACAAAAATACCCACAAAGGCCAAGTGTAGAGTCCCAAATGCTGCAGGAGAATAACACAATAGCTTCTTCTACCCAGCTAGGAGAGAGAATGAGGCCCAAAATGCATTAGCACTTTTGTCAAGGCTCTTTTGCAGGCCACATGCCACCTTGAAAGATCTGCAATAGCCTTTTCTGCAGTTCCAATCATTGAAGAGCTTAGCTACAATGTTCACGGTATTCTCCTCTGTGTCTGATTTTCCTTAGCAGAAACCTGCAACCCTCCCAAGACCCATGACACATCACCAACCCCAACCAGAGAGGGAGAAATCAATGCCAGGGACTTGGCTCAATCCTCACTCAGGAGCTTGAAAAATAACAATGATGGCTATTCTTTTCAAGTGCTCAAGAGATGCCAGGCCTGTGTCACAGGCCTGAGGTGGCTCACCTTATTTATTCCTCCAAGTACCTCCTGGAACACAATCATTACCTTTCACAGACAAACAAACTCACCAACCTAAACAATCCCAACCCAACATCATGATTCCCAGCCTCCAATGCTTTCTAAGCAACAGTGGCTTCCATGAGGCAAACCCTCTCTTGGGGCTAAGCTTTGAGGAAATGGAGTGGGGGGAGGAGAAGAAGTAACCAGGGTAATGGTAATTACACAGCAGACTACAAAAATAATATGTTCATCTGCAAGATGAGACAGGGTTGGAACAAACAGTATGAACAAGAGCTCTGAGATTAAAATGCAATGAATGAAACCAGGCCAGGAAGCTTAAGCCTGTAATCTTTCCTACTTGACAGGCAAAGATTGGGGGATTTGTGTCTTGAGGCTAGCCTAGCACAAAAGTTCAAGAGACTCCATCTCAATTAATGGCTAGGCTTAGTGGTATATGCATGTTATCCCAGGTAAAGGTAAAGCGCAAAGAGGAGGACCACAGTCCAAGCCAGCCCAGGAATAAAGCAAGTTCCTATTTTGAAAATATGTTAAGCAAAAAGGAACTGGTGGAGAACCTACTTAGTAAACGTAAGGCCAAGTTCAAACACCATTAACACACACACACACACACACACACACACACACACACACACACACACACACACACACACACACACACACACACACACACACACACACACACACACACACAGAGTCTGAGAGAAGGGGTGACATTGTCCAAAAAGAATGTTTATCTAACTTATGTAACTATAATCCCTCTGTACTCCATTTTTATAATAATAATTTTTTAAACTGCAATGCACAAATACAGGTACAATTATGCTGTGCATGTAAGCCACATAGGTTATTCTAAATTTTATAGCTGTCATATAAAACACAATAAAAAGAAACAGGTGATATTAATTCTAACCATGTTTTCTGCTCCATATAGCTAAAATGTTACCATGTTACTAGGTAATAAAACACATTTTAAATCTAATACTCCACATACTTTTTTCATACTTCAAGCACATCTCAACTCAAAGGAGCCACATTTCGAGTGTCAACAGCCGCCACATGAGGCTGGTGAATACCACAAGAGACAGACCAGCTGTACAGAAGTTTCGTAGTAAATGAGCCAAGGACTTGCCATAAAAAAAAAAGAGGGAAAAAATAATATCCAGGGAACAAACACAGGATTTCTTGATGTCATCCACATACTTGGCTTCACAAAATAAATTCCTTTCCCCTTTCATCCTTCATCTCCGATTTCCTTACAAAAATAACACTGATCAGAGGACCAACTCCAATATTCAGAAACAAGCTACCCTAAAAGTAACAATGAATTTATTCACAGTAAACACCCGATACTTCACCAGGTATAAACAAGAGAGGGAAGGGATCAATTAAGTCAGTCACAGTTTTAAAAACTGCTGTCACCAAGCCCGTACTTAACACTGACTTAAATAGCTAAGAATTCAGAAAAGGTGTCACTCTGGAATATAAACAGTCCTGAAAGTACTACAATCTGATGCAAAACCTCTGGGCTTTGAAGAAAGGAAAAATAAGCAAGTAATTTTAGATCCCTAAACCTCCATTAGAGGATCTCACCAATTAGGATGTGATGTAACCGTCATCAAGAGATCGTATTTTTTTTTCTTTTCCTGAATAAACAAACAGGAAACAAAAATCAATCTCATGAACTGGGAAACCTTAAAAACTTGTCCATCATAGCGGCCCATCTACTTGCAAGGATGGGAAAGCTGCCTTGGAGCTGTTTGATTGGCAAAGGTGTTTCAATTTAGCACAGAGATGGCAACAGAAGGCCTCTCCCTGTTAAGAGTTTCCAAAGGAGTCGAGTACCTCAGCTAGGCTTTTAACAGACAAAAGCTCTGTAATCAACTAGCAATGTCTGCCATGTCCACATGATACTGGGGACCCCTCAGCTCAAATGCTGACCTCCCTTCCCTCTCCACAAAAGCTATAAAATGACACAGTAGGGCAGGAAGAAGAGTGCTGCTGGCTTTCAATTCATGTTCCTGTTAATACATATCCAGGAGAACCGATTGCCCCCACGATAACACAGACATAGGCACACTGATCATTTCAATAATGAAAATAGCAGAAGGATTAAGGAGAAAGCCTATCTGATAAGCCTACTCCTTCCAACTAGGGGCTATACCTGGCAAATGAAACCTTAGTGGCTGCTACAGTCTAAATTAAAGTGTTTCCCAAAGGACTTTTGGTTACCCATCTGTGGTACCATTGGGAGGTAGTGGAAGGTGGTGGCTAATGGAAAGAAGTTAAATCAGTAAGGATGTATTCTTAAAGGAGAAATTGGGACCCTGGCTCTTCTCTCGTTTCTGCCTCCCTCTCTCCCTCCTTTATCCTGTCTTTCTCTACCTCTCCTCCCACCCTTGCTCTCTCCCCCATTCTCAGCCACCATACGGTCCACCATGTTGTCCATAGCTCTAAAGCAGCAGGGCCAAGAAACCATGGATGAGTCAAAAGTTTTGAAACCATGAGTCAAAAATTTTCCTTCTTACAAGTCGATTCTCTCCAGTATTTCATCAAAGCAACAGAAATCTGACTAACACAAAGACTATCTCCACTAAACCTCTGTGAATAACAACTACTCCTGAGCAGACATGTAACCTTAAAACTCATCCACCACCTGGCTGTACCGGCAGAGAAGGAAGTGTGACAGTGACCCAAAACTCAGTTCAAAGTTCTGGCTCTGCCCCATTAGCTGTGGATCTCTGTTCTCCCTAAGCTTCAGATCACCTCCTCTTCCCAGGGTTCATGGCATTAAATGAAAACTTACTTAGTACAGCATTTGTTGCAGAGGTCTTAAACAACAGCTATTAAACAACAGATACCATTTATAGTATGCTGTGTGCTCAATAGTTTTCCAGTGATTTTTCACACATGTCAGTAAATCATCTCAAGGACTCTAAAGCACCACTAAAATTCAGTATGCCCATTTTACAGATGAGAAAAACAATGAAATGGCCACAAATAAATAGCTACAAAACTGAAATTCGAAAGGATACTCTTAGGAGAGGAATACAAAGGCGCAATACCTACGTGCATCTGATTATATTAAAAAAATATTTATGGAAATGAACTCCAGAAAATGGAAACAAGAGTTCTGTTTTGTTTGTTGCTGTTTCTGTTTCCTTTTCTTTTTGTCTTATCGGTATTTGGGAGGGTAAAAGGGAGGCACAGAAATGGAGGGACAAAGGGTGAACAAATCCAGGAGTGGTACTCACAAGACACTATGTGGAAAGTGAACTATACAACTTGTGGGTGGGAACAGGAGGAAAAAAGTAGGAGAGAGCAAGAGAAGGGGTGAGACTGTCCAAATAGAAAGGTACTCTTTATCTGAGTTATGTAACTGTAACCCCTCTGTACATTACCTTTTAAAAAAGAAAATGGGGGGCAGGGGGAGATGGGAAGGGATGGGAAGGAGAAACAAAGGAGGAGGCAACAATGCTTGATAAGAAATGTACTCATTACCTTACCCATGTAATTGTAACCCCTCTATACGGTATTTTCACAATAAAAAAAAAAAAAAAAAAAAAAAAAAAAAAAAAAAAAAACATCCGGGCACCGGTGGCTCACTCCTGTAATCCTATCTACTCAGGAGGCTGAGATCTGAGGATTGCGGTTCAAAGCCAGCCCAGGCAGGAAAGTCCGTGAGACTATTATCTCCAATAAACCACTAGGAAACTGTAAGTGGCACTGTGGCTCAAGCGGTAGAGCACTAGCCTGAGCTCAAGAGCGCAGGGACAGCACCTAAGCCCAGAGTTCAAGCCCCACTACCAACCAAGAAAAAAAAAAAAAAACTGAGATTCTCTCCAGCATCTGTGCAACTGAAAAAAAGTCATCATTTGCATCAACAGGAGAAGCAGAGTAACTTCCACAGACTTCTTCATTCAGATGGTCAGTGTTCCCAAGATTTTCCAGAAAGTCAAGTTTTTCCTCCACTTTGCATCATGAGCAGATACAGGAATCTCAAGATCAGCAGCCCCCTTATCTCACTTAAAATATTTCAGTAAGTGGGAAAAAAAATGTTTCTAGAAAGCACAACCTAAAACAGTGTTCAGAAAGAACTCTAATGCCATTCACCAGTGGCTCACACCTATAATCCTAGCTACTCAGGAGACTGAGATCTGAGGATCACGGTTCAAAGCCAGCCCAGGCAGGAAAGGCCTAGAGACCCTTTATCCCCAATAAACCACTCAGAAAACCAGAAGTGGCACCGTGGCTCAATTGGTAGAACACTAGCCTTGAGCTGAAGAGCTCAGGGAAAGTGCCCAGGCCCAGAGTTCAAGCCCCACAACCAAAAAAAAAAAAAAACTAAAACTAAAACAAAGGTACACTAATGCCAGAGTTAGCACCTTCTATTAACTGAAATAATTTCAGTGGCCTCTTTTCAAACGCAACAACTGAGAAAACAGGGGGCTGATACCTAAAACTTGAGATTTTCTACACTTTCTGATCATGTAAGGAAGAGAAAATAACTAGTATAGAAAGCACCTGGCAGGAAAAGGAATATGGCAGGCATGGACTAGCAATATGTTCTAGAAAACTTAAGTCTCTGCCTAAATACATTCAATCACCACGATACAGGCAACATATGTCTAATCCACAACATTAGCAAAGGTAGACAAGCAGTACATCTCATCCAAGGGAAAAAAAAGTCAGTTCTGGCAAGCCAATCCTTAAATAGACTCAAATCAAATCACTTTTTAATTGATCAAGCTAGCTGAGATCACAAATAGTAGTCAACACATTACTTTGCAATATTTATGCAGCAGGCCACTTGTAGAGCCAAAAAAAGGACACACTGCAACAGCTGGGCTTTGACTTTATAGACCAGATAGACAGGAATGAAGTCACGTCATCAGCCAACAATGCATATGCTCACACTATTCTGCATGACCAGACCAGGCAACATTAAGCCCCAACCAAGCACTGGAAAGAAAAAGAAAACAAAACAAAAAAAACCACCTGTCTCTCAGGTAGAACTCACTCGTTCATGGCTGGCGAAGCCCTCCAGGGATCAGGTGAGCGTTGTAAATAACCACTATGGGCCAGGTGTGCACCCTATTCCCAGGGGCAGTCACTATTTAATTCTAGCTTGCTATTGTTACCAAGCAAGAACACAGGCCCTAGGATCCTATATTTCCATTTTCCAAGAGTAATCCAAGCCTTTCATGGGAAGCATTCTGGAGGATAGGGGTTCATGTCGGTTTGGGTCACCATTATTCCCCCCACCCCAATGTCTGAAACAGTACCTCGCAACAGTGTAGGTACTAGGAAAACACTTGCTGTTTTCTTGTGTCCATATGAAATATACCTGGCCACCTGAGCCACACCTTCAGCCCTTTTGGTTTATTTTTCAGGTAGAGTCTAAGCACACAGATTGAGGTCTGCACCCTCCATTCTCCTGTCTCACCCCCTAAGTGCTAGGATTACAGGTGTGCACCACACCTGGCCCCCAATTTTTGTTTTGTTTTATCGGTCATGGGGCTTGAATTCTGGGGCTGGGCTCTGTCCCTCAGCTCTTCAGCTCAAGGCTAGTACTCTACCACTTGAGCCACAGTGCCACTTCCAGTTTGCTGGTGGTTAATTGGAGATAAGAGTCTCATAGACTTTCCTGCCTGGCCTGGCTTTGAACAGCTATGCTCAGATCTCAGCCTCCTAAGTAGCCAGGATTATAGGCATGAGCCACCGGCACCCAGCTAGCCCCCAATTTTTTAACTCAATTTTTTTCTTTTAAGAACACTATAAGTGGCAAATAGAGTATCTTTGGGCCAAATTCCCCTTGAAGAACTCCAGGTAATCCCAATGACTGTGCTTTCTCCCTTCGTTTTTCTAGAAGGAGACACAAGATCCAGAATAGGCTGTGTGTTCTCATTTTAGACAGACTCTTTCCTTTGCAGCCTGACTATAAATCACAGGAGATAGTTTTAAAGACCATCTGTAACTTCATTGGCATGAGCAAAACTGTTTTTTTACCTGACTTGAGGAGAAATAAAGTTGGGTGCTCATTTTAAAAGTTTTTCAAAAAAACGATCGGGCGCTGGTAGCTCACACTTGCAATCCTACTCAGAAGGCTGAGATCTGAGGATCGAGGTTCAAAGCCAACCATGGCAGCTAAGTCCCTGAGGTTGTGATCTCCAATTAACCACCAGAAAATCAGAAGTGGTGCTGTGGCTCAAAGTGGCACTTTGAACTATCCTTGAGCAAAAGAGCTCAAGGACAGCGCCCAGGCCCTGAGTTCAATCCCTCTCACTGACTGGAAAAAAAAATAGGATAGGGTGGCACATACCTAAAATCCCAGCACTCAGGAGGCTAAAGCAGAAAGATCTCAAGTTCAAGACCAGCCAGAGCTATATAAGCAAGACTCAAGACTTAGTTTCAAAAAAAGAAGGAAGGAAGGAAAGAAGGAAGGAAGGAAGGAAGGAAGGAAGGAAGGAAGGAAGGAAGGAAGGAAGGAAGGAAGGAAGGAAGGAAGGAAGGAAGGGAGGGAGGGAGGGAGGGAGGGAGGGAGGGAGGGAGGGAGGGAAGCAAAGCAAGTAGGCCAGTCAGCCAGGAATCAGTGGCTCACACCTGTAATCCTAGCTATTCAGGAGACTGAGATCCAAGAATCCAGGTTTGAAGCCAACTGGGCAGGAAAATCTGTAAAACTCTTATCTCCAAGTAACCACAAAAAAAAAAAAAAAAAAAAAAACTGAAAAGGAACTTTGGCTTAATTGTGATAGACTGCTAGCCTTGAGCAAAAAAGCTCAGGATCTGCATCTAGGCCCTGAGTTCAAGCCCTAGACTAGCACCCCCCCCAAAAAAAAAATAAAATAAAACAGAGGAAAAGGTCAAGAAAAAAATATATATATATGGGGCTGGGAAGATGGCTCAGTGGTAGAGCGCTTGCCTTGCATGCATGAGGCCCTGGGTTTAATCCCTCAGCACCACATAAGCAAAAAGAAAAAAGCTGGAAGTGGCACTGTGGCTCAAGTGGTAGAGCGCTAGCCTTGAGCAGAAGAGCTGAGGGACAGCGCCCAGACCCGGAGTTCGGGCCCCACGACCGGACCCCCCCCAAAAATATATAGATAAATATATATATATGCATATATATATATATACCTATATATATAGGTATGTGTGTATATAATCAATAAGATATTATTATGTTGAATTTAGTGGTGAAAAAAGAGACTAAGAAAGATTAAGCACTGTCCCAATTCCTGTGAGAGATGTTAGCAGGGTCTGGATTTGAAGCCATCTCAGTCTATTTCCTCTGTCATTTTTTTAAGAGATTCTTTATTTACTTAATTTTTGGCCTTACTGGGGAGTGACTCAGGGCTTCACATTTGCTAGGCAAGAGTTCTACCACTTGAGCCACATCTCCAGTCCTTCTGCTGCCTCCTATTGATACTTCTGACATTGAGGGTACCCTGTCATCTTCTTTCTGAAACATTACTAACCCTTCTGTATTTTACAGGGTGCTTTCTCCATCTGCATTACCTCAACTTCACAGCTGAGATGTCACATGACTCACTCATGAGACATCAACCTAAGCAGCTCCTGCCTCTGATCAAGAATCAGTCAGGGTCAGCTGCTATTTCCCAAGGGAGCTCTCCAATCACCAGTCTGGGCTAGGTCCCTGTGTCCAATCTCTGATACCCTGTAACCGGCTTTGCTGTGTAAATTTCAGTACAGTCACTTGAGCACCATCATGAACAAAACAACACAAAAGGCAGAAATTAGGTCTTTTCTTTCTCAACTCCTCTCATGAATCCGTGTTCCATAAACACCTATCCATTGAACTTCTATAATGAAACACAGGCATCCATGGCTTAAGATCTACCCACTGGAGATATTCCACAATGAGGTTTAATAGGCTAACTGAAAGGTTCTTAGCCCTGTAGGAGCCAAGCTGACAGGAAGTACACAACATGCATTTGATCTGCAGATTGCAAAAAGACCACAATCCTCCCAAGCTACCTAGAATCAATGGCTCCTAAAATTTCAAATGAATTCTGGAAGCCAATTAGTTATAAGAGAGGAAAATAGCTCCAAAGCCTTCCTCAAGATCTCCGCTGGTAAGTTAGGTTTCAGAGATAGTTCTGAACTCCGGAGGAAAAATCCAGAACCCCAAACCATCTCTTCCTAAGTACAACTTAACACCCTCTTGCCTTTTCCTGAAGTCCTGTATGATTCAGAACCTGCAGCCTACACTCTGGTAATGTAAGGTATAATAAAAATACTTCATGATTATAAAGTAGCCAGAGTCTAGGCCCTAAACAGAAGTTCTCAAATTACTAACCAAATCAATTTAGATTATTTTGAAGATGAGTGGAATGAAAAAACTCACCACCAACAAATTCAGACTCTCTGCACAGTTATTATCAACTTACTCAGAAGCTAAAGTGATATGCTAAAAAGTTGTCTCTATGATCTAACCAAATAAAATCCTATGCTAATTTCATTGCCTCCTTACTCAACTGTAGCAAATACAGGAAAGGAAGGCACCTTGATTTCTAACAGGGTTTTAATGGTACTTACTTCTATAGGCAAAGTAACAGGGTGAGAGATTTAAAGCAGAGGCTGTCTTTGAACTGGCCCTCCTTTGTAATTAGGAAAAAACAGCTTTCAACCTATCTTCAAACAGCATCTGGTCTAAAATTCAAAATGATAAGAGAAACCTATTAAGCCTATGTGACTTTAAACGAATAACAACCTCCTTCAGCTTTGTTTCCTAATATTATAACCATTCTATGATGATTTCCATTTCTGGAGAGGATTGAGGCATATAAATTACTCAGGCAGTGCACCTACATCATGCTTGGTAAGTGTGAGCACTTATAACTGCTGTGCCCATTTTAGAAATCAAAAGGCTGAGCCCTATTTGCCCAAGAAAGCTGCTGCAATGGACAGAGAATTTCTCTGGAGTCTTGGTGTGATTTCTGATTTCAAGAGTTACTTACAGCAGCCAGGTGCCAGAGACTCATGCCTGTAATCTTAGCTACTCTGGGGACTGGGATCTGATGACAGAGTTCAAATCCAGCCCAGACAATAAAGTCTATAAGACTCTTATCTCCAATCAACTACCAAGAAAGCCAGAAGTAGAGGTGTGCTAAAGTGGTAGAATGCCAGCCCTGAGGGGAAAAGCTAAGGAACAGGACTGAGTTGAAGGCTCAGTACCTGCACACACAAAAATAGAGGAGGGTGAAGGAAGGAAGGAAGGAAGGAAGGAAGGGAGGGAGGGAGGGAGGGAGGGAGGGAGGGAGGGAGGGAGGGAAGTACTTATAATATCTAGAAGTCCCAAACCTCCAATGCCCCCCAGCACCCCAAAAATATTAGATAACTTGCTCAAAACAGCCTACCAAGCCAGGGATGGCTCAAAGACTACCATGGACTCTTAGCCTCCAAACTCTGAATAAAAACACTTCCAGAAAAGTGTTACTTGCAAAAAAGAAAAAAAAAAAAAAAAAAAGAATCACTTAAAACCATTGCTTTACCAATAAATCTTCTTGACAATTCTTAGAAGTTTTAGAAAAGACAACCTTGAAGTCAACAAGAAATTCCTCAGTAATCTGGACTATGCTTTTCTGCTTAGCAAACTGCTGTGTGTGTGTGTGTGTGTGTGTGTGTGTGTGTGTGTGTGTGTGTGGACTATGCTTTTCTGCTTAGCAAACTGCTGTGTGTGTGTGTGTGTGTGTGTGTGTGTGTGTGTGTGTGTGTGTGTGTGTGTGTGTGTGTGTGTGTGTGTGTGTGTGTGTGTGTGTGTGTGTGTGTGTGTGTGTGTGTGTGTGTGTGTGTGTGTGTGTGTGTGGTGTACATGTGCCAGTACTTAGCCTTGAATTCAGGGTTTGGGCACTGTCCCCTGGATTTTTCACTCAAAGGACCACTTGAACCACAGCTTCACTTCTGGCTTCAAACCTTGATCCTCAAGATCTCAGCTTCCTGAGTAGCTAGGATTACAGGCATAAGCCATAGGCAACGGGCAGCCCCATCCAGAGAATTCCAAATCAATTCATCATCTGATTTCAAGTGCACTACAAAATGTATGTGGCCACCATGCTAGAACCCAGACAGCTCTTTGATTCATATCGTAGCTGATCCAAATTCCTCAAAAGTGTATCCATGGCATCATACAACACCCCGCTTCCCTCTGCTCTTTAGAAAGATAGTAAGTATCACAGACCCAAAAATAAGATCGGTTGTCCTATTTTCTTCCATAGAAGTATATTACATATCCATGAACTGTGCTTCTATTTCTTATGTTTCAGTTGCTAGATTTCAGCAGCCAACTGTGTCACTTTGCTACTCCCCCAAAACAGCTAAAACGGGGTAGTTCAAAATCACATTTTGTTGTTGGGCCAGAAAACCATCTTCCCAATTTCTGCAACAAAAGTAAGGGCCAGGCTGGGAATGTGTCTTAGTGGCAGAGCGCTTGTCCAGCATGCATGAAGCCCTATTTCTCAGTACCTCATGTGTCTTAACGGCAGAGTGCTTGTCCAGCATGCATGAAGCCCTGGGTTGGATTTCTCAGTACCTCATAAGCAGAAAAAGCCAGAAGTGGCATTGTGGTTCCAATGGTAGAGCGCAAGCCTTAAGCAAAAGAAGCTCAGAGACAGTGCCCAGGCTCTGAGTTCAAGCCCCAGGACTGACAAAAAAAAAAAAGAAAAACAGTGAGGGCCATAACTAGGAATAGGATTTACGCTCTCCTTGACATGCTCTGTATGTAGGTCTGAATTTGTGAAAATACAGAGTCAGGGGATGTAAGCTTGTTCAAGGGTCACACCGGTGATAATTTTAAGCAGACCACTGCTGGCTTCCCATTAAAACTCCATTCTTGAGACTTACCCTTCACCACACTGTGCTAAGTCCAGACACGCACACTCATTTGAGCCTCAAAAAGACCTAAGGAGTCAAATAACAACACGAGCCCAGAGAAAGTGTAGGCACAGAGAGGTTAAATAACTTGGCTAAGGTAACACAGCTAGCAACAGCCTGGTTCCAGGGACCAAATTCTTGCTTCGCTATATTCTCTTACAACTCTCAATAGCTTGGTTTAGGGGGGAAAAAATGAAATAAAAGTGTTAAGAAGTGATAGGCTTCCGAACAGTCTCTCCTTGCTATATATGCTGACCAAACAATACATCCAACTTGCATAGGTTACCCAAGTTCTCAATGTGCCAGCTGCCTCCTACCCCCTTCCCAACACTACGTACAACAATACCATCTAGTTCAGTTAGGGGGCTTCAAAGAAAAACTGAGTTCACGCCTGTAATCCCAGCTACTCAGGAGGCTGAGAATGAGGATCATGGTTCAAAGCCAGCCTGGGTGGGAAACTCCGTGAGAATCTTATCTCCAATTAACCACTAGAAAACGGAAAGTGGCACTGTGGCTCAAGATAGAGTATTCACCTTCAGCTGAAAAGCTTAGGGACAGCGCCCAGGCCCAGAGTTCAAGCCCCACAACCGGCCAAAAAAAAGAAAGAAAAGAAAACCTACATCTGATGAACACTCATTCTTCTATCCAGCCCAAAAAAAAAAAAAAACGTAAAAAAATTTTAACATTTACCAATGAAGCTGGGTACAGATGGCTCATCTATAATCCTAGCTACTCAGGAGACTGAACCATGGAAGATGAAGGTTCAGTGCCAGCCCAGGCAGAAAAGGTTGCAAGACTAAGATAGTCCTCTAGCCACCAAAAATAAGTCAAACCAAGTCAGTAACAAGATAATCCTTTGTTACAGGTGGGCACTTGATTTCCAGAGTGCACAGAACATTGCCAGAGCCCCAGGATTGTCTTTTGTTTGCTTTTTAGGATTTTTTTCTTTCTCCCTGCAGTCAAGATGGTTAACTCCCGTTCCTCAGAGGGGGAACTGGAAGTTACCTAATGTTTTAATCCTCTTGCAAATATTTTCTTAGGGCCTAAAGCATGCATGGCCAACCTCAGCCTGATGTGAGCCTCGGCCACCTGGTTCTGGGACACTAACTATTGCCAAATTCCAAACCCAGCTCTCACAGCCTGCTGGGAGCAAGTTCTTTCTCGCAGGTTTTGCACTTCTCTGAGCGGCTGCCTCTCCTGCATCAATCAATGGTGACTGGCCTGACCCAGATCCACACAGGAGACCTAAGGGGGAGGGGAGGGTTTACAGACTTCCTTGGGTTCGTTTATAGTACTAGTTCTGCAAAGTCTTTTACTTCTGACTAGGCACAGCCTGTGCTGGTGCAGATCACTTGCCATTTCACAGTGATCTCTCCACTGATGATGTATCCCCAGAGATACTGGCCAGCATCAGGTACTTCAGGGTACAACCTTAAGTATGCTCATTTTCCCCCATAAGCTTTAGATTACAACGTGTGGCTACAAGACAGATGAGCACCAGAGATGAAAGCAAAATTGCTATTTTTTTTTCATCTCCCTATTCCAAATGCACACGAAATCATCTTCATCCTACCTAGAAATGGCATCGCACTGTCCCACAAGCTGTGGGTGGAAAAGCTGAGTTTCATCTTAAACCAGGAAGACCAGATTGAAGATTACCACTACCAAGCCAGGCATGCACACACCAGTCATCCAATCACTGTGAATGTGAAGGCAAAGATGGAAAATGCCAGCCAGCCTCACACTGAGTACAAAGCTAGCCTGGACGACACAGAGTACAGAGCTGGCCTGCAGCGAAGAGCATAGTTGAAACCCCATCTCAAGTCACCACCACCTTTCATGGGTAAAGAGAAATGTTAAATCAACTACCCACTAGCAGTACTATAGACCTTCCTCACCTAGGCAAGACCAAGGTGCCTAGATTGTTCCTTTGGTTCAGATGCCAGGAAAAACGGAGGTTAGAGGGAGGGAGAAATGAGGGAAAAGGGCTTCCCTAATCATGATTATGCAGGAGCATTTGAAATGGTCTGATATTAACAGGAAAGTCCCTTGCAATTGGTGCATGGATATTCTGTTAACTGAGGAGTGTTTTGAGAAAAAGAGAAACGTAAATCTAAAAGGTTTTTTGCTTGGTTTCATAGCATTAAGTCGTCAGCATTTCCCTGAAGAACTTCATGTAAACAACAATATAATCTTGTAGTCAGGGAAAACAGGGACTTGCTCAAGCTGTATTGGGGGAAGGGGGTAAGACTGCTGTGTTCAGGCATTACAGCTTTCCTAGGACCCTTCTTCCTCAACTATGCAGTGATCCTGTTATGCCTTATATTCAAGTCCTAACTTCATCCACTCCAATCTATAAGGAAACAGGAACATCAAAGGTTTTAATTCCATAACCCTAATCAAAGGGACCCAGTGTAGAAGGTAGGAAAAATCTTTTCAAAACCAGACACTCTAGGGATGGGGGTGGGAGGGAGGCAAACTGTTATGATTTCTCATCACACTTCTGAGAATTAGACTATAGACTTGCAAATATTACCTCTACCTTTCCCTAAGAAAGTCTTGAGAGATGCTCATCGGAATAAAAGCCAAGCACAGGCAAATATGGAAAAAACCTGCTTAGGAAAGTCAAGATTCTCTGTCCATCCAAGGTCCAACACAGCTTCCTACTGCCGAAGCCTAGATGGAATCAAATTGCCACACAAAACTTCAGAACCAAAGAAGTTTTACTCCAGGGCCGAAAGAAAAGAGATATTTTCTTTTTACTTAAAATTTCTGAATAGCTAGAGAATTTTAAAATAGATAACACCCTTTTCGAGTAACGTATTTTTACATCCTGTAAGAGGCCACTGTTTTCCCAAAAACTGGAGCTACAGACTAAATATTAAAATGAATTTTGCTTTAAAATTACATTTGTTGAGGATGCTGGGAAGAGAGGGGGACACGGATGAAAATAAACTGAGTCTGGAGCTGAGTAGGAGACATGGAGGGGTCCCTTATATTCTTCCGTGTATATTATTCACAACAACTTTTTAAGAACATCTTTAATAAGAATGAAAGGTGGTCACTATCATGTTTGACAACCACTCTGCTTTGATTCAAGCCTCCATACTGGCAATAAATATGTAAATAAATAAATAACATGTGATCTCACCACAGCTGAACTGCTGTTGTAAAACTGAAAAACTCAGCTGAGTGGCAGTGGTTCATGTCTTGAATCCTAGCTACTCAGGAGGGTGTGATTGTGAGGATCCTGGGTAGGAAAGTAGGGAGACTCATCTACAATTAACCACCAAGAAGTCAGAATTGGAGCTGTGGCTCAAGTAGTAGCGCCCTAGCCCTGAGTTTAAACCTCAGTACAGGCACCAAACAAACAAATTGCTGTTTCTGATTCACGAGTGGGGGAGGGAGGAGGAGGAGACTTCTGCTAGATGTTTCCCCACGCCCTGCCCAGATGAGGGAGACCCTGTGGTCTACAACAGAAACTGGAAACTAAAATACAACTGAGAACGTGGGGTGATTCTGAGTAACCAAAGTAACACGAGCTTTGGGGTGAAGAGCCCACAAAGGAGGGCCGCCCCCTAATCCAAAATGAGAATTTTTTTAATCCCTCATTTTGAATCTGTAAAAGCTTCCCAAGTGATATGTGTGTGTGTGTGTGTGTGTGTGTGTGTGTGTGTGTGTGTGAGGGGGTCCCAACACGAACTCCAGCCACCCCCCCCCTTCCAATTTCCAGCCGACCAGCAGCGCCAGGGCCGTGAGCATCATCTCTTCACTGGGTGGAGATGGATGCTGCGCCCCCTTTCCCCACCCACCCATCTCTGAACCTGTGCTCTCTCTCTTCTCTCTTTCTCTCCTCTCTCCATCCTCCGTAGAGAGGAAGTGGCCAGAGCTTGACGAGTGGCTCGGGGCGCCCCCTGAGGTCCAGCCGCGTCACAGCAACCTCGGAAAACCGAAAGCCCGAACCTCCCAAGGCTGTGTGCGACGTGGTTAACTTCGGCTGCCGCCAAAACAGAGGGCGAAACCCTGCTCCTTCCCTTCCACACACCCAACCCCGTCTTCCCGGGGGGGGCCTCCGTCCATTCGCTGTCCCTTCTGCCCCATGTCCCCAGGCTCTCGGGGGAGCTCAGGCTCGCAGCGTGGCAGGTAAGGAAAAGGAGAGCGAGAAACCGCGTCCCAACCTTACCCATCCCATTTCCTTTTTCTTTTCTTGCTTTATCTCAAGCTTTCTCAGACACCAGGGAAAAGAACATCGCGGCTGGCAACTGTACGCATCCCCAGGAAGGCGGCCAGCCTTGGAAATTGGAAATGAAGTGTTTCGCAAGATTGCCCTTCGCCGCCTCCCACGGCCCCTGTTAAAACAGTGACCCTCACAGAGGGCCCGGGGTGCACCTGGACACCCAGCAGGCCACTCCGAGGCCAAGATGGGGAGCCTAGCCGATGGGATGGGGGCGGTGGTGCAAATCCTTAACGGTGGTCTGGATCGGGGAGAAGGGGTAGCTGTTTTTCAGGGGAGATGCCTCTCCACCCCGATGATCCCACAGAAGCCGGAAGGAACCCTGGGTGGCCCAACCCCAGGCCTCCTGGGAAGAAGTGTGGACACGTCCTCCTCGCTCGGGTCCGGGGAGCTGGGTTTCAGGACGCTGACCAGAGACATCGGCGCCGTGCTGGGCACCGGAGGATGCGCAGAGAGAAAAGAGGGGTGCCAAGGAAAAGACCCGTGTCCCCCCAGATCACCCTCGAAACGGAGAAGAGGGTTCTTATGGCCAGTCTCACCCCCCCCCCACCTCCTCCAGTCCTCCTTCCCCAGGAACCAGCTCCCGAGAGGGCAGCAAGGGCGCCAGCACCGTGCGCCCAGGCGCACGACCAGGCTGGGGGAGCCGCTGCACCAAATCCCGGCGCCCTGGCGGCCGGAGGGCGGGGGGGGGGGCAGGCGGCGGTGAAGCAGGGAAAGAAACATCGGGGAAACGTTCCTTTACCCCCCCCCCCGACTCAGATAACCCTCACCTGCAAGTATCCAAGAAGTGGTGAATGAGAAAACAGGGGGGGGGATCCAAAACGGGGGATTCTCCTGTCCTCCTAGGAGTCAGGGAAGAAAGGCACCCCCATTTTTCCACCCTTTTCCCTAAGCTAGGGCAGAGAATGTGGCCTCCATCCCCGGGGAAGGGGGCTAAACAGCTTCGAGGGAGTTGTGGGGGGGGGGGGTTGCAAGCCCTCCCCGCGGGGCCGGCCCCGCACAAGGCGAGAGCGAGCGAGGCTCGGCCGGCCTCTGCCCTCGCGGGGGTCGGGGTGGGAGGGTGTGCCGGCTGCCGGCTGGAAGTGGAGGGTCGCCGAGCTACAACACCGTTACGTGCCGTGATTTATTACAGTCGTCTATGGCCAATATTGCTCCTGTCTTATAACCTGATCAGAAAGGAACCGGTCTGGGTCTGTCAGCTGCGAACAGTCTGCAAAAGGGCAAAGATGAAGGTAGGCAGGGCGCGGGAGACAGGAGAGGTTCAAATAAAAATAAAAATCCGCCCCGGCGCGAACCACAAACCTAGTCACCGACCCGACCCCCCCACCCAGCCCCACCAAGCAACAGAGGAGGAGAGAGGAGGCCGAGGGCTGAGGGAGGCGACCCACCACCCCAGCCCAGCCCCGGGAGCCTGGCACCCAGGTCCCCCAGCCCTGAGCTGGTGTGGGAGGAGGCGCCCCCGCCACCCCCTCCCCGAGACCAGAATGCCAGCTGCTCCCCACATCCCGATCCTCTGCGGCCAGCCTCCTGCTTCCATCCCCGAACACCAGCCTTCCCAAAGGGTCTGTCGGAGAGCTGCAAAGCAAAGCCCCCCTGCCCTGCCAAGAGCTCCTTCTATCCCTACCAGAGCAAGGGGACCACCCCCGGGACCCCACCATCAACACCTCACCACTCCCCTACACACACACACACACACACACACACACACACACACACACACACAAGCATCCTCTCCAAGGATCCAAGCTCCCCAGTCGCTCCACAACTCTAGCCCTCACGATGGGTGCCGGATTAGCAAGGCAAATCCCATTACCTCCCGCCTCCAAGGCCCCCAGAGCTCCCCAACCCAGAGTGGTAGCAGACCCCTGGAATACCCAACCCTCCTCCCCCCTCCCCCGGCCAGCCCTTCCTGGCTTCCACTCTTCACCCCCCTCCAACCAACCAGCCTCCCTAAATATTGCCAGAGGCAGTGAAGCAGATCTTTTCCTTCTCGCCCCCCCCCACCACCCCGCCTTGACCCTCCCCTTCACCCTCTCCGGGGTCCCTAAGATTGGCGCCCAAGCTCCGCGCCCCAGCCACAAACTCTGCCCTACCCCGTGCACCCGCGCGCGCGCGCGCGGGCCGAAGCCGGAGCCGGAGCCGGGGCCGGGTCCCCTCAAGCGGCAAGCACTCACCCGGGAAGCACACGACATAATGGAGCACAGAACTGGTGATTTTCAGGAACAAAATCCACCAACACGGTTCCAGTAACCTCCGCATGTCCGAAAACGCACATCGAAAAGAGGAACGCAGGGGGTGTGTGGGGGGGAGGTAAACTTGTTGAATAAGTTCTGGCTTCCGTGCGAGAGGCTCCGCGCAGCCCGGGCGCTTTCCGCCACCCCCTGCTCGCCGGGGGCACGGGGGGCCTCCCTCCCCACCCCCCCCACGCCCGGCGGCGAGAGTCCCGCTGGAACCCGGGAAGCCGGCCGAGCGCCCCTCCCGGAAAAAGCCTCGACCAGGAAAAAGTGGCCGGGGATGCCCGGCCACGCTGGGGGGCCGGTCCTCGCGGCGGAGAAGGGCTTGCTTTCCGTTCCAACACAGGCGAGCCGAGCGGGCAGGACGAGCAGGCGGCGGCGGTGCCCGCGGCCCCGGAGCCGGCAGGGACCGGCTAGCAGGCGGCGGCTAGCAGCCGACGATCCCCCAACTTGAGTCGGCAGCGCAGCCGGAGAGCCGGCGGGCGACGGCGGGGCTGAGCGCGGCGCGGCGCGGCGCGGCGTCTCCGGGCTTCAGGCGGGCAGCTCCTTCCAGGGCCCCGGGAAGGAAGGAGGCATGTTTGCCAGCGGGGAAGGGGAGGGCAGAGACGGGGGCCGCGGAAAGCGCCCCCCCACCGCAGAGAAACGGCCGGAGGAAACCGAGGAAAACACAAAGGCTCTCAGAGGGGCGCTGAGGCGAGGGCGCCTTCAGTCCATGCTCCCGAAAGTTGTGGCTCCGGCGCAGGCTGAGGAGAAACCGGGAGCGCGGGGCTGGAAACTGGCCATGCCTCCATACAGGAAGTAACATGTGAGCATGGATCCTGGCAGAGACTTTAAAGCCGGCGAGCGAGCGAACGAGCGAGCGAGCGAGCGAGCTGGGGACGCGCGGCGACGGGGGCGCGCGAGCTGGGGGCGCGCGGCCCGGGGCGGCCAGTGGCGGGAGCGCGCGCTCCTCGCTCTTAAAGTGGCCACGCTCCGCTCCGGTCTCGGAGGGGGGGCTGGGGGTGGGGGTGGAAAGGGGGAGTGGGTCGCACAACTCTGCCATCCAAGGCGGGCCTTGGGAGTTTGGGGCTCTGCTGGTGCCGTTGGATGCCCCTGGAGTGACTCAGGTCGGATTTTGGAGAGCGAGGGGGGGGATGACTGCCTTCTGGGGCCGGCGCGTCTTTGCCAGATTCCCGTCGTGCGAGCTCTTAAAAGACGCTGCGCTCTCCGCGGGTTTGGCGGAATCGCCTGTCGGCGTCGCTCACGGATCCGGGACTTGGGGGGGGGGGGGGGAAAGAGGGGGAGAATGGCCTGGCCTGAATCCTGGGCTGGGGGGGGGGGGGGAGAGGAGGGAGGTAGTGGCCAGCTGTCTTTTTAGAGCGTGGAGACTTCCTGATCGGTCTGACCGCCTAAGCATTGCCGCGGCGGGGCGCACAGCCCCGCGCCCCCTGCCCGGCGCATTCTCGGACTTGGGAACAAAGCCCAGCGACCTTTGCACTCAGGTTGCGTGGAATTTCTTTTTCTTCCCCCCCCCCCCACCCTTTCGCGCTTCCATTGGCGGAGTCCACCACTGAGGAGATGGGAGAAGGGGAAGATGATATATTGATCCCCAAGCTTGCAAAATTCCAGCCCAAGTCCCACCCCAGCAGTGAGGGATCCGTGGCGGAGTTTAACCAGTTCGCGATTCCTTTTGGAGACGGTGGCTGCACCCGGGCCTGGTCTGGCGGACGGCGCAGGAAGTGCTCTTACCCCCACGGGGCGAAAGCCAAGCTGCCCCGGGGGGGGGGGGAAACTACTAGTTCCCTAAGTCTCCGAAGAGGCCTGGGGGGGCGAGGGTGGGGCTGGGGAGGGGAAGGGAGAGCTGGGCTTGTAGTGAGTTTTGTCCCTAGGCTCTAGCTGAGAAAGAAGATCTTTATCGTGGAGACTTCTAAGCGTTCCCATTTTTCCGCTCTTACTTTTGTGCTAAAGGGGGTGGGGGTGGGGAGGCGGGCTTTTGATTACCTGTGTAATTAAGCCAAGGTAATTAGCCATTTGTAATTTTCGCCTAATTTTTCTGCCTGTTTTTTAAAAAAAGCGATCACCACGCGTTTTTAAACGTGTGCCTGCGGTTTGATCTCACCAGGGCGGGGTCCCACACCCACTGGAACCACCCAACCGGATTCCAGGTTTTCCAATAATACACAGATGTTCGCAGAGCTTTTCCCGCAAAACGTGATTAGGAAGCAGTTTCACACCCACATTTCCAAAGAAAGGTCTTTGAAAACTTAACGTGGGGAGGGAGGGGGTGGGGGTGACAAAGTAATAAAAGCCAGGAAGTTCCCGGGGAGGGTCCAAGCCTCTATCTTTAGCAGAGTCTAGTGACCACCTTCCCCTGGGTGGAGAATGAAGCCACTTTTGTTTGCTTTGGAATTGGAGGTCTTCCTGGTTTTGTTGGAAGCGCTGACTCCCTCCTGAGTGTTCGTGGGGACCACTTGTTCTTGGAAGTGGGGTTTGGGGTGGGGGGAGGAAGTTCCTTTGTCAGAAATTGAGATCGGTGAATGATGCCAACATACCGGACTGCCTTCTTAGAGGCCGGCTGATAAAATGGAGGGGGGGGGGTGGGCGGAGAGGGAAATCTGTGAAACCTGAGCGTCATCTTCGAGTTTCTCATCTGTAAAACAGACTCGGTAAAAGTTGCCCTCGTGCTTACTGTCTACTAGGGACTGAGCTGAATTGAATTCTTTGTGCGAACCCTTTGCTGAGTCAACACATGTATTGAGAACTTAGTAGGTATGCTAAGCATACTGTGTGCTGCAGCCTGCTTGCCTTCAAAGCTGTCAAGTCAAGTAGTTTCAGAAGACACTGGAATGGGTAAGTGGAAATCAAGGCAGCTTCTATAAGAAAATGTAACATGTCTGGAGAGTTGAATAACCATTCCTCGTGGATCAAGGGCCCCATGCTAATATTTCACATCCATTAGATATGAAACATCTAGTAGATGTTCTGGGGTCTTAGGCTGAAGTTTACCCCAAACTGATCTTGGAAACACAAACCCAGCCTCTATCAATTCCTATTAAGAAAAAAAATCCTAGCCACTAAAGAGGCTAAGATCTGGGGATTGAAGTTCAAGCCAGTCCTGGCAGGAAAATCTACCAGCCTCATCTCCAATAAACACCCAAAAAGCCAAAGGAGGAGCCATGGCTCACGTATTGATCAAAATAAGTTCAGGGAAAGTGCCCAGGCCTTGAATTCAAGCCCCAGGACTAGCAAAAAGGAGGAGGGGGAGGAGGAGGAGAAGAAGAAGAAGAAAGAAGGGAGAAAAGGAAAGAGGGTGGAGTGGGTAGGGGAAAGAAAGAAGGAAGGAAGATGTTTTATAGGTATACTACACAATGCAATTTCATCCTCATTTTACAAGAATTGCAGAGCATACATAGCTGATACTGTTTCAAGTACTGGTGGCTCAAAAATGACCAGTCCATGCCTTCACCTGGTTACAGCACATGGCCCCTCCCAGGTAGCATGGAGGATACCCAGTACAGAGCTGGTCCTGGGGGTGAGAAGGAGGGGCCTGTCCCTTGGTGGGAGATGAAAAGTCTACAAACACAAGGTGCTGCTGTTAGCTACTCATCACCCTCACAGGAGCACGTCACAGTAGTATAGCTGCATCCTTTGTTTGCAGCTGAAATCAAGCCTTCTCCTCTGGAAGTTGAAGTCCCCTTTCAAGCTCATTCCAGATATTGGCAGGTTTCAGCTCCTTGTGGCTGTAACACTGAGATCCTGGTTTTCATTCTTTCTGGCCTCAGCTAGAGGTCCAAGCCTCACGGCTCTCTCACATGATGGCATTTTACTTCATCAAAACCAACAGGAGAACCCTCTCCCATGGTCTCTTGAGAATGACTGTGCCACTACTTCTATGCCACACTTTAACCTCACCAAGGGAGTGACCACATTTGCAAGTCCTACTGGCTCTCAGGAAGAGGGAATTATATATTTAGAACGCCAATCTCGGTGATTATATTTGGATTCAGCCTAGCATAAGAGGAGATGGCCTGTTTAGAGTTCAGATGTCCCTTGATACTACAATGTGGTTACAGCCTGATAAACTCATTGTAAGTCAGAAATATTATAAGCATAATGTACAGTATTGCTTGTTTTCCCCGTGGTCCTGTGACTACCTCTCACCCGGACCTGCCCAATATCTCCAGAAAATATCAACCCAAAATCCAGATTGAAAATTATGGTTCCTACCAAATGCTGATAGCTTGCCCCTCATTGCAAAGTTAACCACACACACACACACACACACACACCACAAGTCACCATCTACACTGACTGGTGATTAAAGGCATTAGCTCTGAAGCACGTTTAGTAGGTTCTGATATTGCTTGCAGATGCATTATCACGGGCACCATAGCCACTGTATGCCTCAGTTTCCTCATTTGTAAAGTGAGGAGATAACTGCATTTACTCTTCAACTGAGAGGCACTGAAGGAATTAATATACATAAGGTACTTAGAACAGTGCCAAGTACCTAATAAGCATTTAATAAATGTAAGCTATTACTGTTATCTGTTCACCCAGCAATGTGATAGAGAGTGAACATCTGTTATTTTCCACCTGCTCAGCTTTCCTTTCTGCTAGTTTTCCTTTGTTTGAACCACCCTGCCTGGTTGTGATGAAGCCCCTGCCTTCCTCCCCCTGCCTCTACCGTCTATTCCTCCAGCTCAGCATGAACATGTGGCCCACCTTGACCATGGTCATGTGTTCAATTGGTCCAATGAGGGCCAAGTTTCCCCTTCGTTTTGCCAGACTTGAACTGATAGGAGGGCCCCAGCTTTCATGAGCCTGTCTGAGGATGAAACAGACATATTGAGGGATGCAGAACATGAGAGGAGAGTGAGAAGGGGACAAGAAACCCAATGTCTTCAAGTGGAATAAGTGAAATTAATTGATTAATGAATACAAGTTAATTAATCTTATAAGTTAATAAGATTGGCTGGGCCTATCTCTAGACTTGTCAATTCCTTGAACTAATAACTTCCTCTTGTGACTTATGTCTCTTTGAGTTGATGCTTTTTCAGGTGAAGCTGAAGCTCTGAAATGTAACCATGATAGGAACAGATAAAATATCGTCTCCCCCCCCCCCATCATGGGCCTTGAACTCAGGGCCTGGGCACTGCCCTTGACCTCTTTTGCTCAAGGCTAGTGCTCTACCACTTTGAGCCAAAGCACCACTTCTGGTTTTCTAGTAGTTAGTTGAACCTTAGAGTCTCACAGACTTTTCTGCTTGGGCTGGCTTTGAACCACAATCCTCAGATCTCAGCCTCCTGAGTATCTAGGATTACAGGCTTGAGCCACCAGCGCCCAGCTGTTGGGTGTTGTTTTTGTTTTGTTTTGTTTTGTTTTGTTTTTGTGCTAGTCCTTGGGCTTGAACTCAGGGCCTCTGTGCTGTCCTAGAGCTTTTGGCTCAAGGCTAGTACTCTACCACTTGAGCCACACTCCACTTCTGTTTTGTTTTGGTTTGATTTTTGCTGGTTAATTGGAGATAAGATTCTCACAGATTTTTCTGTCAGCACTGACTTCAAACCCAGAAAATTTCAGCCTCCTGAGTAGCTAGGATAACTGGCATGAGCCACTAGTACACTGCCCCCTCAATAGATTTTATAATTTCAGCAACACAAGCAAATATTTGAAACCTGTAACAGCAAAGAGCCCATTCTAAGTGTCTTAGATTTACATTTAGGGGAAATGTTTATTTCTGTGTAAAACAAATTAAAATTAAACACAGTTTACCTGTTCTGAAAAATAAATGTAACATGGAAAATTTAAAGACCTCTGATATTAACATGTGTTACATATATGCCCTATATATAAGGCCTGAAGGAAAATGAACAAGTTAATGGTTCTGATGTACCCTATAAAAAGTAGGCTTATGTAATGATAGCCAATAGGACTGATAAGACTCTTGGTTACCAGTAACAAAAGCCCATGTACCAAAGAGAGCAAAGAAAGGGAAGTTATTGATTTATAGGACTGCTGAGAAGCTCAAGACTTCAAAAACTGGGTCCAGGACCTCCAATTTTTCCTCACATTCTCCTAGCTGTGCTTTCTCTAGTTTTTATAGTTTCAACTGCACAGGCAAATGCTTGAGAAGCAGTATTTCCTCTTGTTGGTGATTTCTGTTCTTGCAAAGTTCTTTTCCAGTGCACATATTGATGCCCCCAAAATGCATTCTGATTCATCTTCATTGGATTCTGTATCCCTGCCTGGATCAGGATATTGGACTCAGCCAAACTGGCGATTGAAAGAGGAGAAAAAGGATCAGTAAGAAAATTCTTGACCTCTGTCAAGGGCAAGGCACCAATGGATCACTTGTATAAACCTAACTGCTCAGGCAGCTGAGATCCAAGGATTACTACTTTTTGAACCCAGTCCAGGCCGACAATCTTCAAGAATCTTACCTCCAATAATAAACTAACAACAAATCCAGGATTGAAGGGGTAGCTCAAGTAGTAGATCCACCTGTACTCAGAAAGGACCAAGCATGAGGTCCTGAGTTCAAACACACACACACACACACACACACACACACACACACACACACACGCATGTGCACATGCACGCTCTTAGTCCTCCTTCTGTTCACATAGTTTTGATGTGGCTTAGAAAGCACTGACTCACGAACTTGAAGTTGTGGTAGAATCACCTGTAATCTGCATTTCATGTAAGTTTTTGGGTTTTGCTGCAGTGGATGTCAAGGCACCAGCCTCTGACATTAATTTTATTTTATTGTAAAGGTGATATACAGAGGAATTACAGTTACATAAGTAATGAGTACATTTCTTTTCAACCAGTGTTACCCCCTCCCTTGGATTTCTCCTGCTCCCCCCCCTCAGGTTGTTAACGTTCATTTCCAACATAGGGTCTAGCAAGGATTGCTGTTGCATTGGTTCACCCTTTGTTCCATCATTTCTGTGACTCCCCTTCCCTTCCCCAAATCAGATATTTGAAAAAAGGGGATACTAAGGCACGATGAGGTTAGGTAATTAGTTGTAAAGCTACTAAGGACTCGAGAATAAGATAGAGACTCAGTTTGTTGGGGTACCTTGGGCTTAGAGATTAGCCCTAACACTTACTTTCCAGATCTCCAAGATAAAGTTGATGGCAAACCACAACATCTTGGACCATGTTGAAAGCTCAGAATAATCTGTGAACAAGAATCACAAGTGAATAAGAATCTTCACTGTGGCACTTCCAACTGAAATATTTCCAACTATGGGGGAATCAATTAAGTTATATAGCCATTTAATAGCTTATTACACTGCCATTCACAAGGATTATTTTGAAATTATTTAAAAATCTCAAACAGTTTTCCAATAGCTATAGTAATTCTTGTCACAATAGCAGAAAAAAAGGTGGGGGAGGGGAGTTCAAAAAATCATGCACTTTGATGGACTGGGAAGGTGGCTCAGTTGTAGAGCACTCGCCTTGCATGCATGAGGCCCCCTTCCTCAGCACACATAAGCAAAAAGAAAAAAAGCCGGAAGTGATGCTGTAGCTCAAGTGGTAGAGTCCTAGCCTTGAGCTGAAGAGCTGAGGGACAGCGCCCAGGCCCAGAGTTCAGGCCCCAGGACTGGAGCCCCACCCACCCCCCAAAAAAAACAAGCACTTAGAAAAAGCAATGGATTTGGTTTTCCATTTAAGATTCTCTGTTAGTAAAGATAAGAAAGAAACCTCCTTTTTGTTGTTGTTGTTGTTTTGCTTTCTTTTGTTTTTCTGAAATGGCTTGTTTTCCATGTATGCAATGGCTCTGTAACTAGTGCCCCTCAAAAGCAAACCAAAGGCTGGGCTCTGGTGTCTCACACCTATAATCCTAGCCACTCAGGAGGCTGAAATCAGAAGATCCCAGTTCAAAGCCAGCTAGGGCAAAAAGTTCATGAACCTCTTATCCCCAATTAAGCACTAAAAATACTGGAAACGGGGCTGTGCCTCAAGCGGTAGAGCACAAGCCTTGAGCAAAGAAAACTCAGGGACAGGGTGCAGAAATTGAATTCAAGCCCCAGGACTGGCACACACAGGAAAGAAAGAAAGAAAGAAAGAAAGAAAGAAAGAAAGAAAGAAAGAAAGAAAGAAAGAAAGAAAGAAAGAAAGAAAGAAAGAAAGAAAGAAAGAAAGAAAGAGGGAAAGAGGGAAGGAGGGAAGGAGGGAAGGGAAGGGAAGGGAAGGGAAGAGAAGAGAAGGAAGGAGGAAGATTTAAATGCAAAGTATGTATTGGCAATTCTAAATGCTACTAAGCATTCAGCAAAATGGATATTCAGGTGTTGCCAGGGGAATGTAGGTTGATATAGACATTCTAAAACACAGTTTGTCAGTGTACTAGTCAGATGTTTATTAACAAAATATCTGAGGTTGGCTGCTTTACAAAGAAAAGTTTATTTTGGTTTTAGCAGTTGCGAGGTCTAGAGGTTTCATTTGGTGATGCCTTCTTGCCAGCAGTCTCAAGGAAGCACAGAGCATAATATGGCAAGAGACGTGTGTGTGTGTGTGTGTGTGTGTGTGTGTGTGTGTGTGTGTGTGTGTGTGTGTGTGTGTGTGTGTGTGTGTAATATGTCTACGTGGTCTTCCCCCTTCTCAAGCCATCAGGATTCAGTCACAGGGCCTCTACACTAGTAACTTTATTTTTGTTTTTAGTTTATATTTTACCAGTACTGGGGCTTGAACTCAGGGCCTTACACTTCCTCTTGGCTATTTTTGCTCAAGGCTGGTGGTACTCTACCACCAGAGCCATAGCTACCCTTCTGACATTTTGATGGTTCTTGGAGGAAAAGTCTCTTGGATTTGGCTGCCCAGGCTGGCTTTAAACTGTGATCCTCAGACCTCAGCCTTCTGAGTACCTAAGATTACAAGTGTGAGCCACCAGCACTTGGCCACTCTAGTGACCTTATCTAATCCTATTCATTTCTGTTAGTGTCCACTGGGACTCAGCCTAGTGAGATTAAGTTCTACCCTCTTAATACTTCACATGGCAGTTATATTTCAGCATAATTCAAGGGGCCAAATCAAACTCTACTCATAGCTATCCATACATATCAAGAGCCGCAAAAATCTTGGCATCTTTTAGCCAGTAATTAAACTTTTAGAATACTAGTTTGCTATTATTAAAACAGAAATACTCAGATAGGAGTCCCTCAATAATACTTATAAAGATATTTCTTGCAAACAAATCTTCATAATAGCAAATTATAAACACAGAACAACATGTTGGGAATTTTGCATGATACCACTACAATATGTTGGAAAGCTCACTATCAATATAGTAAATTGGTCATTGCCCAGCCATTGAACTGATGTTCAAGACAAACAAAATGCTTGTCTTATTGTGTAAGATAAAAATCCAGACATAAATGTAAATAGATAGCCCTAACTTTGTAAAAAAAAATGCATAATTAAATGATAAGAAGAAAGAACACAAAAAACACTTAGAATAGTTATATCAGGATGGTTAAATTGCCAGTGATTTTTATTTTCTTTTTTTTTTTTTTTTTGGCGGTTGTGGGGCTTGAACTCTGGGCCTGGGCGCTTGTCCCTCAGCTCTTCAGCTCAAGGCGAGTTCTCTACCACTTGAGCTACAGCGCCACTAACGGTTTTCTAGTGGTTTATTGGAGATAGGAGTCTCATGGTCTCTCCTGCCCGGGCTGGCTTTGAACCTCGATCCTCAGATCTCAGCCTCCTGAGTAGCTAGGATTACAGGCGTGAGCCACCGGCGCCCGGCTTTATTTTCTTCTTTAAAACTCTTGTGCTTTTAAACTTTTCTACAATGAAACTTCGAAAACAAAAACATTTACTTTGGAAATTTTCAGTTTGTTGCCCTAATAAAGTGCCTTGAAATGTGTGTGAATGGAAGACAGTTAGTCAGAAAGTCAAAGAACAAACTCTGCAGCTTTATAATACACTTAATTCTTATTCTTAGGTGAAAACATGAAGTTCATTATTCAACCAGCTCTTTTTACAGGATTCTTAAAATTCTAAACACCATCAGGAGAATACTAAGAAATGAAATAAAGCCAGGCATCAGTGGCTCGTGCCTGTAATCCTAACTTCTCAAGAGTCTAAAATCTGGGGATTGCAGTTTGAATCCAGCTGGGGTAGAAAAGTCCATGAAACTCTTATCTCCAGTTAACCACGAAAATGACTGAAAGTAGAACTGGAATTCAAGCGGTAGAACCCTAGCTTTGAGCCCAAAAGACTCAGCGACAGTTTCTAGGGCCTGAGTTCAAGTCTCAGTACTGCAACACATACACACACATGCACACATGCATGTGTGCATGTATGCATGCATATATATAAGCACAAAGGAATGATCACTTACAAGATTAATAATCTTACAAGAGAAATTATTTGAAAGGTGATATTTTGTATTACACTTACCACATATTTTGGTGGATTTATTTGAACCATAAGTACAAAGAGTTGCATGTCATTATCTATATATTTTTTTCTAAATACTCATGCTATTTTTCTTTTTCCTTTTTTTCTTGCCA
Source organism: Dipodomys merriami (assembly GCF_024711535.1). Classification (NCBI taxonomy): domain Eukaryota; kingdom Metazoa; phylum Chordata; class Mammalia; order Rodentia; family Heteromyidae; genus Dipodomys; species Dipodomys merriami. The sequence goes on along the minus strand of NW_027202604.1, from coordinate 19,896,723 downwards.
GTCCTTGTCAAATTGAGTCCTTCAATACATAATAAACATAATATACCATAACCAAATGTAGTTTTTCCCAGGAATATTGATCTGATACAATATTTGAAAATCAGTCAATATCTTCTGTCATATTAGTAGACTAAAGAAAACTCCACAATTATTCCAGTTAAAACAGGAAAAGAATGTGACAAAATTCCATATCCACTCATGATGAAAAACATCTCAGCCAACTAGAAATATAAGGGAAGTTCCTTAATCATGATAAAGTCCACCTAAGTTTTAAAAACACACAGCAAGTCTCATACTTACATGTAAAAGACTGAATTATTAACTTTCAAAACTGAAAACAAGTCAAGGAAATCAACTCTCATAACTCTTTTTTGTGACATTTTTCATTGGTATTATAAAGATGATGTACAGAAGGGCTATAGTTATATATACCTGACATATAGTTATCTATCAAGTAATAAGTACATTTCTTTTTAGACAATGTCACCCTTTCCTTCAGTTTTTCCCTTCCATCCCCACCCACAAAGTTGTATAGTTCATCTTCAACATAATATCTAGTGAATGCCACTGCTGTATTAGCTCACCCTTTGCCCCTCCACTTATGGGCCTCCCCCTTTACTCTCCCAAAGACAGATAAATGAACAAAGAGAAAACAAACAAAAACCAACGAAGAAAAAATAACCTCGTGTTTTCATTTCCTGGAGTTCATTTTGATAAATATTCTTTTATATGATCAGAGGTACACAGGCATTGCACCTTTTTGTTTTGCTCTGACAAACCTATTATAAAGAATAAAAGATAATGTGTTGCAGGAGGCATGGCTCAAGTGGTAGAGAGCCAGCCAAACAAACAAGCCAAGCTAAGCCTGAGGACATGAGTTCAAATCCCAATACTGCTAACAACAACAGAAACTTTCAAGGCATAGATTTAAAGAAAACAGTTATCTTTCCCTAGCCATAAAAGAAATGCAAATCAAAACAACATTGAGATATCACCTCACTCCAGTTAGAACGGCAAAAATCTAGAACTCTAACAACAACAGATGCTGGAGGGGATGTGGACAGAAAGGAACCTTACTTCATTGTTGGTGGGAATGTAAACTTGTTCAACCACTTTGGAAAGCAGTATGGAGGTTCCTCAAAAGACTTCACATAGAACTCTCCTATGACCCAGCAATCCCACTTCTGGGCATTTACCCAAATGTTTACAAACAAGACCACACTAAAGCTACCAGCACAACTATGTTTACTGCAGCATTATTTACCATAGCTAAGATATGGAACCAACCCAGATGCCCCTCAGTAGATGAATGGATCAAGAAAATGTGGTATATATACACAATGGAATTCTATGCCTCCATCAGAAAGAATGACATTGCCCCATTTGTTAGGAAATGGAAAAACTTGGAAAAAATTATATTAAGTGAAGTAAGCCAGGCCCAAAGAAACATAGGTCCCATGGTTTCCCTTATTTGTAATATCTAGTATATGTATGAGTCAAGCGGAAAAGGTCAGATAATGTGATGTCAGGAAAATGAACCCTTAGATATGTATTTTAATGTTTTTTTCTTTCATGCATGTGTTTCTAACGCATTTATAAGATTATCTCTTTGTTGCTTTGTATGTCCCTCCCCCACAGTATAACCCCTGCTTTCACTATATTTGATGTCAGTATAACTTGTGGAGGAGATGGGGAAAAACCAGTTGTTTAAGGATACAGGTGGACCTGTTGCAACAATGAGAAGTACAAGTTGTCATGTCCAAAACGAGCTTTACAACGTCGGTGCGGGGGGGGGGGGGGGGGCAGGAGGGAGGGAGGGAGAGAAGGAGAAGGATTGGGGGGAGGGGGGAGGCTGGGAAGGGATGTGAAGGGTAAACAAAGGAGGAGGCTGCAATGCATGGTAAGAAATGTACGCATTATCCTGCCCATGTAATTGTAACTCCTCTGTACAGTACGTTCACAAATAAAATTAAATTAAATTTAAAAAAAAAGAAAACAGTTATCTTATTGAAGATATGTATCTTGAATTTTTTAACTCTCAAAACTCAACAGTTTAAAAGATAAGCAAGGAAAAATGGGCAAAAATTCATGAACAGACACATCATTAAAAGGGATGTACAGATGAAAAGCAAGCTCAACATCATAGTCCCCTATGGAAATGCAAGCTAAAATCACAAGAAGATATCACTACAGTCCCAGTTATACAGTTTAAAGGAAAGACTGACAATACAAAGTGCACTGGGTAGGGTAAATGGAATTCTCACTCGGAATATAAAGATGGTCCATTCAGGAAAATTGTGGGCTGTTTCCTGTGAAGTTAATCACACATTTGCCATTTGCCAGTCAATCCCACGTATATGTACTTACCCAAGTGAAATTTACCCCAGAAAGAAGGCCTGTCTTGACTGGGTCTAGCAACTCCAGTCATAATCACTGGAAATAACCTAAGTGTCCTTCAGAAGGAACATGGGTAAACAGGGGCACATTAATCAGTAGAATATTACCCACCAATACAAAGGTAATTATTAGATAAATTGCAGTTTTCCCCTGGGGAGAAGCCAGTCAATTTCTGTGACATTCTAGAAATGTTCCACAGAATGTTCCATTTCTGTAGCAGTCTAGAAAAGTAAAACTATAGATACAAAACAGAAACATTTGTGTCAGCTATGGGTGGGGTAGAAGCCTTTGAGGGGTGATAGCATTGTTTTAATATTGATCGTGGTTGTACCTACCCGGGTATATGCATGTGTTATAACATACATCTATGCACCAAAGAAAATTCAGCATGTAAGTTTAAAAAACATTTTCTAAAATGGGCCTGGTGGTTCAATCCTGTAATCCCAGTGATTCAAGAGGCAATGTTTGTAAGGGATTCAAGTTTGAGAATAGTCTGGGCAAAAAGTATGAGGCCCTATCTGAAAAATAACAGAAGGGGCTGTATGGCTCAAGTGGTAGTTTGCTTACCAAGTATTAGGCCCTCCTTCAAATCCTTCCCCCACAAAAAAGAAGACCCTGACTTCAAGAAGAGCTGAAAGAGCCTTTTTTGGACTGGGGACGTAGATCAGTAACACAGCACTCCCCTTGTGTATGTGTTAGGCCCTTTGTTTGATTCCCTGGAGATACACACACACACACACACACACACACACACACACACACTCACACACACACACACACAGAGGCTCTACCGATTTTTTTCTCTCTTCCTCTAGGCTCAATTTTGTCTCAGACTCTCTGTCTCTCTCTATCTCTATCTGTGTCTCTCTCTGTCTCTGTCTGTCTGTCTCTCTCTCTCTGTATATTGGTTGGTACTAGGGCTTGAACTCAGGCATTGTCTCTGAGCTTTTTTGCTATGGCATAGCTCCATTTTTAGATATTTTGTGTGTGTGTGCCTAATTGAAATAAGAATCTCACAGGCTGGGCTCTGGTGGCTCTAGCTTGTAATCCTAACTACTCAAGAGGTTGAGAGCTAAGGATTGAGGTTCAAAAGCCAGCCTGGACAGAAACAACCATGAGATTTTTTTTTTTTGGTCGGTAGTAGGGCTTGAACTCTGTGCTTGGGCGCTGGCCGTGGGCTCTTCAGCTCAAGGTGAGCACTCTACCACTTGAGCCACAGTGCCACTTCTGGTTTTCTAGTGGTTTATTGGAGATAAGAGTGTCCTGGAGTTTCTTGCTCCAGCTGGCACCATGAGATTCTTATCTCCAATGAAGTATCAGAAAACCAGAAGTGGTACTGTGGCTCACAAAGGTAGAGTGCTTCCCTTGAGCAAAAGAGCTCAGGGACAGCACCCAGGCCCCAAGTTCAAGATCCATGACTGACAAAAAAGCAAACAAATGGAGTCTCACAGACCTTCCCATCCAGGCTGGCTTCAAACCATGATCCTCAGTTCTCAGTCTCCTGAGTAGCTAGGATTTCAGGCGTGAGCCACCAGCACCCAGCTTAACTACATGAGTGACATCCATAAACTATAAATTTGTCCATATATAAAGTATATTTATCCATAAAGTATAAATTCTTTTAAACCAAGAATTCTGCCTTCTTGTTTCCTCTAGCTTCCAACACGCACACATACTCCAGCACACAACAGAGCTCCTGGCTACATCCATAATACAGTGAGGAACAACTAAAGCATTCATAAACATGCTTAGAAATCTAGACACTTGTGTGAAAATCAAAAACCTCCAAGGTACGTGATGTCACGTGGCTCCACAACCACCTCAGCAGCCATGTTTCTGTTCAACCTGGCTTCTCTACAGAATAGCTAGGTTTTGCAACGACAGCAAATCAATCATTACATCATCATCCATCACACCTGAGCTCTCCGTAATGAAGGTGTCTTTCTTCTCACGTTAGCAATTTAGGTGGGCGAAAGAGCCATAAAGATGTATGACAGAAGCCCCGAGAATTGGATTAAATGGGGTTAAACAAGATTCCATTTTCTAAGTCCCTCTTTTGCTGCAGCAATTTTGTTGATCCACAGAATGAACAGCCCAATTGTTTGCAAATTCTTTTTCTTCAAACTCTCAGAAGAAAATTGTATCAAAATTGTTTTGTTGGGTTTTTTTTTCTTCTTCTCTGTTATTGGAACCACAGAAAGCTGGGAACAGCAACCCATATACAATGACTTGCTTATTGTAAAGTTATTAAAGGAAATACTTTATCCACCTAAAATCCTAAAAGGGGACAGCTCTGGGCTCCAGGTTAATGGTTTTAAAGTCACACAGTTTTGGAGTACTGGTTGCCATGGTCAGCAAGGCCTCTTAAGACTTGATCCCTACCTCTCCACCTCCCTGTTGCCTTCTGCTCTTCTCTCTGGGCTCCTCAATGCACCTCTGTCTATCTTGTTTTTCCGCTTTGATTTTGTTGTTGTTGTTGTTCTGAACACTAGGGCTTGACCTCAGGGTTTGGGTGCTATCCTTGAACTTTTATGCTCAAGACTAGCACTCTACTGCTTGAGCTACAATTCTATTTCTGGCACTTTTCTGGTTAATTAGATATAGTAAGACTTGCACAGACTTTGCTGCCCATGCTGGTTTCAAACCTCAGTTCTCAGATCTCAGCCTCCTGACCAGCTAGGATTACAGGTGTGAGCCACCAGCACCTCGGTACATCTGCCTGTCAGACTTAGTCCCTGCTTGCTTCATGTTGGGAGCAGCTGCCCAGCTGTCACGATAAGTGTGACTAACATGTGGAGTCAGGTTACTCTTTGTTGTGGGGCTTCCTGTGCACTAAAGCATTTTTCCTAGCTTCCCTTGCCTCCACCCACTACACCCTTATGGCAAATTCTTCCCACGTCAGCAATTTAGGTAGGCAAAAGAGCCATGATAACCAACTGGGCCCTGGTAGTTCATGCCTGTAATCCTAGCTACTCAGATGGCTGAGATCTGAGGACTGCAGTTGGAAACCAGCCAGGGCCGGAAAGTCTATAAGATTCTTATTTCTAATGAATCAGCAAAAAGCAAGGACTGGAGGTATGGCTTATGTGGTAGAATGTCTGCCTTGAGTGGAAAAAGTCTAGGTCTTACAAGTTCAAGACTCAGTACTGGTGCCGCGCACGCGCGCGCGCACACACACACACACACACACACACACACACACAAAGACATGACAACAAGAATGTCTACATACACGGCTTAATGTTCTAATGTTCTGGGGAGCAAAATATGCCCAATCTCAGGTTTGTCTTCGCTGGAATTATTTTCAACTGTTTTTCTCCCTTTTTGGAATTACTAGGAAGTACAAAGCAGGAACTCTAAACTTGAGCTCATACCAAGCTCTTTTTGCATTGGCTAATTTTTAAAGTAAGGTCTTATTTTATGCCAACTCTGCCTGGCCTGTGGTCCCATCAGGTAGCCTCAGTGACATCATCATATCATCTCCCATAGCCATTGTACTTTCCCAGTAGTGGTAACAGGAACATGCTACCATATTCAGCCCTCGGTTGAGATGGGGTTTCCAAAGCTTTTTGTTTTTGTTGGTGGTGGTGGTGGTTGTGGGGCTTGAACTCTAGGCCCGGGCACTGTCCCTCACCTCTTCAGCTTAAGGCGAGCACTCTACCGCTTGAGCCATAGTGCCATTCCCGGTTTCTCTGTGGTTTACTGAAGAGCAGAGTCTCAGGGACTTTTCCTGCTAGGGCTGGCTTTGAAGGGTGATCCTCAGATCTCAGCCTCCTGAGTTAGGATTACAGGTGTGAGCCACCGGTGCCCAGCTCAAAAGCTTTTTGCTCCAACTTGAACCACAGTCCTCTGTTATCCATCTCCCAAGTACCCAGGCTTGAGCCTGACTTGAGCCACAATACTTGCATTTCCTCAACTCTTGCTTCCATTTTCACTGTGCCAAGCTCTGCTTCTGGTTTCTTTCTTTCTTTCTTTTTTTGGTCCGGTCATGGGGCCTGAACTCTGGGCCTGGGCGCTATCCCTCAGCTCTTCAGCTCAAGGCTAGTGCTCTACCACTTAAGCCACAGCGCCACTTCCGGCTTTTTCTTTTTGCTTATGTGGTGCTGAGGAATCGAACCCAGGGCCTCGAGCATGCAAGGCAAGCGCTCTCCCACTGAGCCACCTTCCCAGCCCCTCTGGTTTCTTTCTTAAATCACTGCCTTTCTCCTCTGAGTCTGAGCGTCACGCAGTCAGCAACCTCACATGTCTGCATTGCTCTGAGCCCCAGAACCCAGAACACCCACTGCATACAATATGTTCAGTTAATGAACAAAAGAGAATGGATGGTTTTGCACCCATGGCTTTTAACAGCTCTCTCATTATCATTGCTGTTGCACAGTTTTTGTGTTTGTGGGTCCTGGAATTGAACCCAGGGCTTCCCACATGCTAAAGTGCATTCTACCACTGACACACACCCTGAAGATCTACTTCTTCATCTCCATTTTAAAATTGCACAGTTGGGCTGGGAAGGTGGCTCAGTGGTAGAGCGCTTGCCTTGCAAGCCTGAGGCCCTGGGTTCGATTCCTCAGCACCATATAAGCAAAAAGAAAAAAGCCGGAAGTGGCGCTGTGGCTCAAGTGGTAGAGCACTAGCCTTGAGCTGAAGAGCTGAGGGACAGTGCCCAGGCCCAGAGTTCAGGCCCCACAACCGGACCAAAAAAAAAAAAAAAAAATTGCACAGTTGTGGGGAGTGACTCAGTGATAAAGTATTTGCCTAGCAAGCAACAAACTCTGGGTTTTATCCCAAGCACAACTAAATCAACAGAGATACCCACTCTGTATCCCTACCTTGCACTTGGCAGGTGCTGAAAATACTAGAATAACTTCTCAGATCGACCCTGCTGCATTGCTTCCAGGATTCGTCTAATAGCATTCCTGGGGACTGAGTGGTGTTTATATCTTTTTTACTCAGTGTCATTGAATAAACACCAGTCCATCTCACTGCCAACTTAGCCTTTTTTCCCCTCTCATTTCTCCCTTTCATCCTTTGTTTTGCAGGCCTTGATTAGACCCTAGAGATAGGGAGATAAGATTTCTGATCTCAGAGTCTTTATGACCTACCACTAGGGACAGTGTGTTGACAATGAATGATAACACAAAGTTAGTATTTGCGTGATGAACTAGGAAAATCCTGGTGGATCCCAGGCTTTGAGAAGTGTCCACCTCTGTGAGCTCATATGATAGTTGATTATATAGATAGTTCCCCACCCTTCTAGGTTTTCACGAGACTTTACTGTTTTTTATCTCTTTACTTCTGCCTACAATGCTGAGTGTGGTGGGTTTTTTGTTTGTTTTGTCAGTTGTGGGGCTTGAACTCAGGGCCTAGGCACTGTCCCTGAGCCTCTTTGTACTCAAGGCTAGTGCTCTACAACTTGAGTCATGGTACCACTTCCAGTTTTTGAGTGGTTAATTAGAGATAAGAGTCTCACTAGGACTTTTCTGCCTGGGTTGACTTTGAACTGTGATCCTCAGATCTCAGCCTCCTGAATAGCTAGGATTACAGGTGTGAGCCACCCATTCCAGGACATGGCCAACTTTTGTCTGACAACATAAGGAAACAATAAATACACATTTTTTTGTGTGTGTGTGTACACAAAATAGAGAGGGTCTTTCTTCATTTAGTCACAGGATGTACAAATTTCCAAATTCCTCTATAAGGCTAACACGAAGGGATCTGAACTTGTTGTTTGTGAGTTCTGCTAACTGGAGAGTTTATTTTCTGTACCTGAAGACAGATGTACCTCTCTTGATGGGGTCTGTACTGAGTGTTGAAAGTCAGGGTAAACAGAAGACCTGAAGAGATTGGGGGCCACGTAGGCAGACAGAACCATCAGAGGAGTTTCACTTCATGGTAATCACAGAAACACGTGGTGCTGGCTGTGATTTATGACATTATAAAGACGATTAAGCCAGAGCACTGGGGCAAAGCAAAGTAGCTGGGATACCCATCAGAGGTAATGAAGATGGGAAGTTAAGAAACAGCCCAGGTCATGGATAACCTCAAATTCTGCTTGGCTTAGCAGAGTCTGATGCAATGCAGTGGAATAGACAAGCTGCTCTCAGAAAACTTTTCCTCAAATGCACTGATCTGTGTAGGTTACACCAGAAGATCAGCCACAAGGCCAAACATCTTGGAAATGATCTAGCATCAGTGGGAAAAGACTCAACACCCAGATGGGGCTTTCTGTGCTGTTGACATCTCCCAAGAACCTGGGCTAAAGCTAAGGCTGTTATGAGAAGGAAAAAGGCTCAGAGAGGTAAGCTAGTTTCTGAAAGTTACACAAGTTAGAAAGTTGTGGCTGTAGAATTGAATAGCAGTTCTTTCTACCACCAAAGTGCATGATCTCTCTCTCTCTCTCTCTTTTATTTTATTTTTTGTAATATTAAGGTTTGAACTACAACATTGCTCTTGCTAGATGGGTACTCTACAACTTCAGTCACATCCTCAGTTCTTCTTGCTTCAGGTTTTTTTTTTCTCTTTTTGGTAATAAGTTATATTTATGCCTGGGCTGGCCCGGAGGGCAATCTTCATATTTGTGTTCTTGCTGTGATTGGAATGGACAGGTGTGTCACTGTGCCCATTTTTTTACTGGCTGAGGCAGTGGTTGAGATCAGTATCCTAGACTATTTTACCTGGGCTGGCCTTGAACCCTGATCCTCTTGATGTCTGCCTCTCACAGTTTTAGTATGGTCCCAGATGACTCAGGTACTCATTAAAACTGAGAAGCAGTGTCCTGGGGTCAATCTTTGCTATACATTAGCATCACTAGGAGATACTTCAAAGCTAAAGACCCTAGGGCCTACCCCATGCAGTCCTATCAGATTCCTACCAGGTGACTAATTCTCAGCAAGGTGCTGTGAAGGAGGCTTCTTTGCCAGGTGAATTCTCAAAAAAAATAAATAAATAAAGATTTCTTTGCAAGCACAATTTGTAAGCTGTTTCTGGGTTTTGCTCTGATGGTGTTTCAGAGATTTTTCTTTCAGTTGGGATAGAAAGGGAACATTCAGGACAGAACAAGAGACAGGCAGAAGAGCAATTGGGTTGGAGAAAGTGTTACTTTTATGGGTGTATGTTAGTACTGGTGCTTGAACTCAAGGCTTTATATTCTTGTCAGGGTTTTTCCATTCAAGGCTGTCACTCAACCACTTGCGTTACCCTTTCACTTCTGGCTTTTTGCTGGTTAATTGGAGATAAGAGTCTCGCAGACTTTTCTGCCTGGGCTGATTATAAACTGCAGTCCTCAGATCTCAGCCTCTTGAGTAGGTGTTCCAGGCTGTTTGAAGTTGTGATTTTCAATGAATTATTCACAGTTTGTCCATGCCAGTGTGCCTCCATTTTAGATGTACTCCACCTCCACCCAGAACTTCTCTATCCTTCTGTCTTCCAGAACCACCCAGAAGCTTTTAAAAATCCTGACATGCAGAGTGTACCCCAAACCAATTAAACCTGAAGTTCTGGGAGACCTGGGCATCTGTAATGTTTAGTACTCCCAAGGACAGAGACAGAATTGAAAACTCTTTTTCTAATTAAGAGTCTCTGGTACTCAGGACCTCCTCACTCCTCCAGCAATAAATAACAATCCACAGGAAATATAGGGAATATAAGAACGGGTGAAACAACTTATGGGGAAGCGGTGAGCCAAATTTAGAAAGAGGATAAACAGGCCACAAAACCTGAATAACCCAGTTTCTCTATGAAACACAGCAGTGGCTCTAAAGAAAGGGAGGATGTCTGATATTTTGGGGGAGACTATTAGAAACACAGACTGAACCCATGCTAGGCATACTGGGTCAGAATCTGCGTTTGCTATAAGATCCCCAAACTTCTTCCCATCTCCTAGGCTCTCAGTCTGAACCTCTCTGACACAGACAGGCCTTACAGACTCATATGGTCCATTCCCCATTTTTTCCCACTAATTAAAGAATTAAAAGATAGGGCAGTGTTTAAAGCAGACAAATCAGGTTTATTTGGCATAAAACAGTGTATCAGTACAATGAGAGGTTCTGAAGCCTGAAGCCGGGTGCTCTGTCCCCTCCCCGACCCTTTCCCTTCCCATTCCCTCCCCCCTTCTTCCTCTCCCCCACCCCTCTCAGGGCCCTATTTATAGAGACCTTTGTCTCCATCCCTAAGGATGTGCTCCTAGTCTGATTGGCCAAAGAGTGGATATGCACTTCAGGGAGTCTTGTTATTGGTTCTTTTGACTCTGACTCTGAGCACAAACACAGAAGTTTCCCTATGATTGGATCCTCAGTTTCTATGTACTAGTACAAAAGGGGCTCTTGACTGGGTGGAGACTGGAGGGGGGGAAGGTGGGTAGCAATATATTTGGTTGTGGCCTTGAATAACACATTTTCTGTGTCTGGAGTCATTTTCTCTGCCTACCTACCTAGTCCAGGACCCATAATTTCCACGCGTTCCCTTTCTCTTGTTATCAGGTGAGAAAATAGAAGCCACATTTTGAGATGTTGAATCTTGGAGTCTTTATTAAAAGGCAGGTGACTGCATGGTGGCCTCTAGCAAATACACTTAACACAGTAAACTGAGCTATGAAGGCCAGAGAGGGGAAAAAAGAACAAAAACAATACCAACAAATCAATTCAACTCCAATGGAGAGCTGAATTGAGATACCATAGTGACTGGAGAAAAGTCAGGAGATAGAACATTAACATGGCCTAATGGCACCTGAGCTGTCCTGACCTAAATAGGGTCAGGTCAGGGGGCAGGTTCACAGGAAACTACCAGTCCCCCAGGCACTGGACTGACAGGTTTAGTAACCTATCAGCCAAGTGCCTGCCCCTGCCTCCAGGAATTTGGGCAGGCCAATCACCTGGGGAGCAGGGCCTATACCTTCCCACCATGAAGACAAGATGCCAGACCCTACCATCCACCCTGTGGCCAAGATGGCACTGGCCAGACCCGGTGGCCCTGTTTCACTCTAAACAGCATCACATCCAAACTCAAGAAGTTCCTCTTCATCCTCAAGTTGCTTACCTTTCCAACCAGAGCCCAGACACAAAAATCTTCCCCTTCTCTCATTCAACCTCTATCCTTCAATTTGAGCCTTTTGATTTCCCAGCTCTGCTTTCAATCACTGTGCAACCCTAGTTACAATTTTTCCTTTCCTTGAGGCTTCTTGTTCAGGCCGTCTTTAGATTTTTGTCTTTTCTCAACTAATTCCATTCTGTTACAAGACCCATTGCTCAACCCTGAGCAGGGATACCCAGTCACCTGCAACCCAATTCATCAGCCTGTTCCTCCTCTAAAATCCCCAAATGGCTGGTGCCTGGCAGATCTTTAGAAGAGAGTAGTTGAATAAATATATTCCTGTCTTTGGAAGAAGGTGAGACTAAATTAAAAAGGAATAGGGAGGGTCTGAATTCCTCAGAGACCTCTCAGGAAATGGTAAGTGGTGGTTGCCTGGAATGAAGTGTGCGTAGTGGAGAGAAGAGAGTGGGCTGGAACTCTGGGATTCTAATTTTGGTTCTTTCATTAACTTCCATCACAAACTCAGGAAAAGTCAGTCACCACACCCAAGTGCCCTAATTTCCTCCCATCCTTGGGGATAATGTCTACTCCACAAGGACTCTCCCAAGATTGTGATAATAATAATAATAATAATGATAATAATAATAATAAAAGCTAAATAGTCTTTATAAAATAAAAAGAAGCCATCACCCTATTCTTTACCAACATTCACTGCGGTTCCATGGCAGTTTTCTCTCCCTGTTAGGGATTTTTCTGTGAATTTTATTGGTCAAATGGATAGTCCTTCCATATTGAAAAACCAAATAGTTCTTTAAGAAAGCCATTTTTGGGGAATATCTCACTGATATAAACCAGCACATAAAAACCCATTACGCTGATTTGGTGATTCAGGGACCCTCATTTCCACAAGGGAAATGAACAATTTAACACTCAATAGAGAGTCCCTCGGTGGCAAAGAGGAAATTTTAGAGCTATTATACCCATATTAAAACTAGAGATATTCAGCACTGGAAATCTTGGGAAACCAGAAACATTTTTTTTTTAACTAAAAAGATCTCATAGGGAAAATAGTCCTATAAAATTCCTACTTTCTTTTTTCCCCTTTAACTCCAATACTTGGCAGTGTGTCTCATGTCCCAAGGCTCTGCTTAGCTTTGCTCCAAATGAATCTAGATCTTTGAAAGCTAAATATTACCACCACCATCTAATGCTTTCCTATAAAAAAAAGCACTAACACAGTTATATTTCCTCTACAAAGTGATAAAATTTCAAGAAACTTAACATTTATGTTTTACCCTGAAAAAAGTTAGCCATATTTTGCATTTCCAAAACACTTTACTTGTCCTAATTAATATCACAGTTAGGAAAGTGACTTTTTATTCTCATCTCTAAGCAAACAAGCTGAGAGTTTAAGTGATTTACCCTTTCTGATAGAAGAGGTCATCAAATGAATGCCAAGATTTGAATTTCTTTGAACACCACTAAGGCAATTTTTTAGGGATTAAACAAATTCCTACCTGGTGATACTAAACTCCCTTTGAAGAAAGCAGCTGTGAGCTCAAATTGTGACCTACAAGGAGCCCCATGGACTTTAAGGGTAAGAAAGATCTATAGGAGGTAGGAAGAGTCCTTTCCCACAAGGTAGCCATATGGAAGCTGTGGTCAGGTAATACCAATAACTGACATTTATTGAGCATTGAGAATGTACAGAGATCTTGTACAACCTTCCAGGGCTTTGAGGTGTATTACATAATTGTCTTTATTTTACAAGTTAAAAACTTAAAAGAAAAAGTTCTAGAGAGATGTCATAATTTGTCTAAGATAATAATTTTTCTAATATAATTCAAGAACCTGAAGCTGGGCACTGGTGCTCACGCCTGTGTTCCTAGTTACTCAGGAGGCTGAGATCTGAGGATCAAGGTTCAAAGCCAGCCGGGGCCGGTAAATCCATGAAACTATTATCTCTAGTAAACCACCAGAAAACTGGAAGTGGCACTGTGGCTCAAGTGGTAGAGCGCTAGCCTTGAGCTGAAGAGCTGAGGGACAGCACCCAGGCCCAGAGTTCAAGCCCCACGATTGACAAAAAATAAAATAAAATCAAGAACCTGAAATTTTGGGCTTGGCATAGTCATTCATGTTTGTAACTTCAATTAATCTGGAGGCAGAGATAGGAGGATCAAGGTTCAGGGCAGGCCCCAGGCAAAACATATCAGAGCTTATCTCAAAAACATGCTAGGTATTGAGCCTGTGAAACCAGGAGAGCTGGAGATAGGATTGTGGTAAATGATTGCAGGAAAAAGCAGAACATATACCAAAAACAAAAAAAGGAAAAGGATGAGAGTGTAGCTTCAATGGTAGAATGCTAGCAAGCCAAAGGCTCTGATTTCAATCCCTGTTATCAGGGAAAAAAATCTGAAACTAAACACTCATGTTCTTACCAAGACCTTCTTGGTATAAATCCTCTGACTTTATCTGCAGAAATCATTTACCTTCTGAAACTTGAGCATCCACATTCACTCTGCTTCAGTTACAGAATGCCACTCTTAAACAGTTTTGTTAAAATTCCAAAGCATGAGAGAGTCAGTCTTACTGGCTTAATATTTTCATTACTAAAGCAAGAAGTGCTTCATACCTGTAATCCTAGCTACTTGTGAAACTGAGATGTACAGGAATCTGGTTCAAGGCCAGCCTGGGCACACTCCCCACTCAAGAGCCTCCCCTACCCCCAACCCACCTTTCTCAAACAATAGTTGAATGTGATGGCACACACACGATTGACCTCCATGAGAGGCTGAGAGCAGGAGGATCTCAGTTCTGGAACAGTTTACAGTAGGTAGAAAAGTTCTCAAGACTCCATCTTGTGGTGGTACACACCTCAGCTATGAGGGAAAGGTTAACACGCTCACATTGAGGTTTAAGTATATACACAGCAGGAAGTGGGATCTTCCCTCTGAAGTAATCAGGCACGAAAGGGCTAAAACTATGTCTTTCTGGAAGAGTGCGTATCTAAGAATCACAAGACACAGGTGAAAACTCAGTACCATTAAAAAAAAAGGAAAAAAAAGAAAAGCATGCTACATCACGGTTTCTATTTCTCAGTTGCAAACTGTATATTTAAAATAGAAACTGGGCGTTGGTGGCTCACACCTGAAATCCTAGCTTCTTAGGAGGCTGAGATCTGAAGATTGTGGTTCAAAGCCAGCTCAGGCAGGAAAGTCCCTGAGACTCTTATCTCCAATAAACTATTCAGAGAAGCCTGGAGTGGTGCTGTGGCTAAAGTGGTAGAGCACTAGCCTTGAACAAAAGAATCTCAGGGACAACCCGGAGGCTCAGAGTTCAAGTCCCAGGACTGGCACAAAAAAACCCTCCAAAATAAAAAACCACACCAAAGCAGAAAAAGTCCCCACTCAAGAAAGAAAGAAAGAAAGAAAGAAAGAAAGAAAGAAAGAAAGAAAGAAAGAAAGAAAGAAAGAAAGAAAGAAAGAAAGAAAGAAAGAAAGAAAGGAAGGAAGGAAGGAAGGAAGGAAGGAAGGAAGGAAGAAAGAAGGGAAGGAAGAAAGAAAGAGAGGAAAACATTGGTGGGGAAAAGGGGAGATGACTAACCAATTAAGAGATGGCTCTTATTTTAATTGTTTTTCAGTACTGAGGAATTGAACCCCAGGTCACTCACAAATTAGCAAACCCTCTACCAGTGAACAGCATCCTTAGTCTGATAGCTCTTATTTGAATCATCAAGTTAGTAAGCTAGGTTCTGATATAGATAAAGGTCTATATGTTTAGTTCTATAACCATTTCTTTATATATCACATTTTCCCCCCCTCAAAGTAAGGGGCCGGGCAAAACATTATCCAGGATTGTTGTGAACTTGATTACATACTCACTTTACTTAAGTACAAACCCTCCCTCTTTTTTTTTTTTTTTTTTTTTTGCCAGTCCTGGGGCTTGAACTCAGGGTCTGGGCATTGTCCCTGAGCTTCTTTTGCTCAAGGCTAGCACTCTACCACTTGAGCCACAGTGCCACTTCTGGCTTTTTTTGTTTATGTGGTACTGAGGAATGGAATCTAGGGCTTCATGCCTGCTAGGCAAACACTCTACCATTAAGCCACATTCCCAGACCTACACCATTTTTTAAAAACTCTATTTTCTAGGGATTTTTGTTTTTGAGCTTTACCAAAAGTACTAACATCATTTTATTTATTTATTTATTGTTTTTGTTTTTTGGCCGGTTGTGGAGTCTGAACTCTGGGCCTGGGCACTGTCCCTCTGTACTTTCAGCTCAAGGCTAGTGCTCTATCACTTGAGCCACAGTGTCACTTCTGGCTGTTTTTCTGTTTATGTGGTGCTGAGGAATTGAACCCAGGGCCTCATGCATGCAAGGCAAGCACTCTACCACTGAGCTACCTTCCCAGCCCCTAACATCATTTTAAAATAAGAGAATCTAACAGTATTTAAGCTTATCAGGACCTCTAAAAGGGTAACAGAGTTTTTGTCCGCCCTTGTACTATTTTACATGAACACATTGATCTATGTGATATTCATGCATGAATTTCCCATCTTTCAATCCTTCACTAAAGTATTGTCTTACCACTATGGTGTTTATGCTTACATTACTGTGAAATCATTAGCTTTTTTTTGTTGTTGTTTGTTAGATTTGGCAAAATCTTTGACAAACTTTGGTGAAAGGAGGTGCATATATATATATATATATATATATATATATATATATATATATATGCACACACATATATTCCTCATAGTGTTTTGAAAAAAAATTGAAATAGTTGCTAACATTGCAACTTGTTAATTTTGCCTACTTCCATCTTCCCTTGGAAAAAAGCGAGCGAAGGGGACATACTGAGCGGACATAGTCCTGCAGATCATCTAAATGGTAAATGTGTTCTATAGACAGGAAACCACTCAGTGTTTTACCTCAGTCACCACGGTCACACATCCTCACACAAAACCACACCCTTCCATTGCAGTCAGTTGGCTTCGCTGCTGACTGCCTACCTCCTTCCTCCTGCCTACCCCAAAGCTCTGCTAGGCTCAGAGCTGCTATTCCTAACATCTATTACAAGGCTCATAGTTTAAGGCTTATGTTTTAAGAATGTGGATGGATTGGATCAAATCTCATTTAGCTTGCAAATCTGAGGCTCAAATATATACCTTGTGGAGGTCTTCAAATGACCTCAAATTATGTAGCACTTCAACTGACAGACTTCTCTGTCAGTCACTGCTCAAGAGTAGACTATGGTAGCAGACAGTATCTGTGATTCCTGAGAACTTTCTATAAAAGATCCTAATACTTTCACCTTGTGGTGGTAGGTGGAGAA
The DNA here is from genome assembly GCF_024711535.1 of Dipodomys merriami. Lineage (NCBI taxonomy): Eukaryota > Metazoa > Chordata > Mammalia > Rodentia > Heteromyidae > Dipodomys > Dipodomys merriami. The sequence goes on along the minus strand of NW_027202604.1, from coordinate 19,879,969 downwards.
AGCCAGCCTCCATACCCTGAGGATGCCCAAGTGGGTCCTTTGGAGAGATTCACGTGTTAGTCACATGTCATTCACGAGTCAAGCAGTCCAGGCCTCCCCAACACTGCCTGCAAAGAACAAGAATGATATGCATGGGCTGGGAAGGTGGCTCAGTGGTAGAGCGCTTGCCTTGCATGCCTGAGGCCCTGGGTTCGATTACTCAGCACCACATAAGCAGAAAAAAAAAGCCAGAAGTGGCGCTATGGTTCAAGTGGTAGAGTGCTAGCCTTGAGCTGAAGAGCTGAGGGACAGCGCCCAGGCCCAGAGTTCAGGCCCACGACTGGAACCAAAAAAAAAGAATGATATGCCTTGGGAACCACTCTGCTAACCTCTTCCAATGACGCTGACCCTGACACACTTCCTTGCAGTCTTCTAAAAAGTAAGGCTTCCCCAGCCTCATCATCTAGGAATTCCTGATCAGAGAAACCTGAGATCATACTTGCATATCACCTGAAGTTGTGGGGTACTTTTCTTTCTTTCTTTCTCTTTCTTTCTTTCTTTCGTTCTTTCGTTCTTTCGTTCTTTCTCTTTCTTCCTTTCCAAAGTAGATAACCAGTATAAGTCACATTCACATGAGGAAATTCAGTTTGCCTCAGAGTTCTTTCTTTTTTGGGGGGGGGGGGGTCCGATCGTGGGGCCTGAACTCTGGGCCTGGGCGCTGTCCCTCAGCTCTTCAGCTCAAGGCTAGTGCTCTACCACGTGAGCCATAGCGCCACTTCTGGCTTTTTTCTTTTTGCTTATGTGGTGCTGAGGAATCGAACCCAGGGCCTCATGCATGCAAGGCAAGTGCTCTACCACTGAGCCAACTTCCCAGCCCCCTCAGAGTTCTTTCTGATGGGTATGATACCTTCCAGTAGTTAGGGGAGAAATGGCTCCGTCTCCTCTCCCTGCTAGCATTGCTAATGGAAACAACAAAAGGAGAGTCTCAGATTTTATTGAGTCACTCGAACAAGTATAGATACCAAACAATCACACATGCAATTGTTTTCTGTCATGTTAGATGCTCTGAGGACATTGTGTATGAAAGGGTTTATTCCAAGCAGAACTGGATAAGCTGTTGTGACCAGGTGAAAGGCAAATCAAGGTGAAAATACATTAAACCGGAGACAGCTTAAAATGGAAATGACTTCTAAGCTTTGTGATGTGATGTGATGTGTGTGTGTGTGTGTGTGTGTGTGTGTGTGTGTGTGTTGTTAAGACTGAGACTCAAAGTTGGTGTCTGATGCTTGCTTTTGGGCTTTGGCTAGCATGCTATGACTTGAGCTCCACCTTCAGTCCCCAAAAGTGTAGAGCCCAGGCAGTTCTCAAACATCTTCCTGACTCCTCCTCCTCACTAATGATTACCAGTGTTCATCACCATGACCAGCAATAAGATTTGAGTACCATTTTGGCTACTGAACTGTGAGGTAAGCATACACTCAGCCACACCAGAGAGAGGGTACCAAGGCACAACTTCATATCACTTCATACAATGAAACCTATTTAGCACCTTTTATGCTAATTAATAGAACTTATGGTGCTATCTCCAATAGGGAGATTTGAAGCCATTGAGGGAGATTTGAAGCCATTGGGAAAGGAGGCATCTCTAGTGTATTGATTCATGATTAGTATTCTTCACCTACTGACTGCATGTGGGATCTTGATCCAGCATTTTGATATTTATGTTGATTGGTGGAGAAGCATTACTGTAAGGTCCGTTGCTGGATGGTGATCAGACTTCACCCTCCTCACAGCCAAGTCTCTGCCTAGTACCTGTGTTACCTAAGCAACTGGCACACCTGGAAGAGGTCACATCCGCATCTGCTGAGGTCACATCTGGATCTGATGTGGCCACACCTTTCTCCCATCTGATCCCATCTCCTCTTACCTGGTCCCACCACCCTTTATCTGGCCACACCTTCTCCTGCCCCTACCCTAGGTAAGGCATGCACCCGGGGCCAGATGCCCTCTTTTTCCAGCTGCGTGGAGTGACAACCTGGCCTGGTGCTAGCCAGTCCACTAAATAAACCTACCTCTTACCTGAAAACCATGTGCATGGTGTTGTTCCTACTCAGTAGCCTCTTTAAATGCCTAACAGTTACCTTGTACATACATTACATGTTGTGTATACTAATGTATTCTATGCAAGCTTTAGGGCTGGGGATGTAACTCAGTGTTAGAATGTTTACGTAGCATGTGCAAAGCCCTGGTTTTGAACCCCCAGCACCACAAACAAAAAACAAAACAAGCTTTTGGCAACATAAGATGAAGAGATATGTAGGAAATTACCTTGTAATGACAGATTCCAAATATACAACCAAGCAAGCTAACTGAAGGCTCACTTACTTCAGCGTCTCCCAACCAGTCAAAGGTGCTCAGCTCATATGGTTTATTGAAGCAATTTAAAGAACCAACAACAACAACAATGTCAAGCCAAGCTCTGGTGGCTCAGGAGGCTGCAATCTAAGGATTGTGGTTCAAAGCCAGCCTGGGCAGGAAAGTCTGTGAGGCTCTTATCTCCAATTAACCCACAGAAAACCAGAAGTGGTGTTGTGGCTCAAAGTGGTAGAGCAAATGAGTTCAGGGACAGTGCCCTGAGTTCAAGCCTCATGACTGAAAAAACAAAAAAATAACAACAATAACAACGTGTCAGTTGGGTGCTGGTGGCTTGTATCTGTAATCCTAGTTACACAGGAGGATCAGATATGAACACTGCAGTTCAAAACCAGCCTTGGCAGGAAAATCATGAGGCTGATCACCAATTAATCCTAGAAAAACAGGAAGTAGAGCTGTGGCTTAAGTGGTAGAGTGTTAGCTTTTAAGGGGAAAAGCTAACAGATCACACCCAGACTCTGAGTTCAAGCCTCAGTACTGCTATACCCCACCCTCGCCACCACAGACCCACAGTGTTAAGCAAGTTGGGGTGGGTGGGGGAGCCTGAATATCTCTTGTACTTGTTGAATAGCTCTTGTACTTGCATGAGTGTAATTTCTTGCATAACATCCCTTTTAGAAATCTGGTTTCTACCTTGTATAACAGGTGCTGGTTGATCTTCTCGTCCTCCGTAATCTATGTTGAACACATATATTGCTCTCTTCTTACTTTATCTGGTAAGGTGTCTCATAAGATATTTGCTTCTATGTTTAGGCTCATCTCTTCTCTATATTTACTTCCCTTATTTTTCCATCGCAGAATTGAGTAATCTTAAGTAATACAGCAAACACATGTTACAAGAGGTTATCATAGAATTAAGAGAGTTTGAAAAAAATATTTGTTTTAGAAATGATGACGGAAGCTATTATACAAACTTCATTTCGCTTATCTACCTTTGGAAACAGCCAAGGGGAAAAAACCTTTTTGTTGGTAGTTTATCTAGGGATTTTCACCTCTAAAAAGAGAGTGCTTTGAGGGAAAGGAGACATTGCAGAATGAAATGCTAAGTGAGTTGGTGCAAATGAAGGTTGGAGGCAGGCTAATTCAATTAATATTTATTCATGCCATCGTGGTCTGGTAACTTCAAGCATCACATCAGATGCATGAAATCAAGCGAGGAAGGATGCAGAAAACCAGATGGCTTTTCCAGAATTCCAACTCGAAGAAGCACAGGAATATTCTTGGTTAAGTTCTGCTGATCAGCTCAGTACCAAAGACCAGTTCATGGAGAGGCTACTGTACCTGCCACCGGGGACATTCCACAAGGGGGAGCCGCTCTGCCTAAATGAGTGAGTTGTTTCACTTCATAAATCACTGCTGGTAATTCACCTGTTTTTTTTTCTTGAAACTCAGAGCTCTTTCAACTTCCTCTGACAAGTCTGTATTGACTGCAAAAACAGCCCCTTCCCACTCACCCCTGGAGTGAAAGAGAATAAGAATGGAGAGCAGTTACAAATTAAGTTTTGCTAATGCAGAATCTCAGAAATGGGTCCCCACGGTGAGATTCAGCTGGGATGTTCATTACGGATGCACATCTCCAAATCTCACCCCACTCTCAATCTACTGACACAACCTCTCAGGTCCAGGAATCTGCATTTCTAACAAGTTGCAAAAAGGATTCTGCTGTGCACTGACATTTAATCAGCTGAGGTAAGGAGTTATTTTAATAACACAAGAACTGAGTAGTTCTATTTGAATCTGTGTAGAAGTTAAAATCCTTTCTGGTATATTTGACACTTTGCAATTAGAACCACAAATGGGTGCAGCTGAAGTGCAATGAATATTTTCCCATCCTTCAGGTAGCTATAGTCACTTCTCTTGTGCTATGTCACACTAGAATGAATTCCTCCCATCTAGCTATAATTCTGTATCATTAATCTACTGTTTCTCCGTTGCCCCCATTCCCATCCATTGGTAACTATGATTTCTATATTAATGGGATCAGCAGTCTAAGCTTCACATATGAGAGAGAACTTGCAGTCATCATTTTCCTGTGACTGAATTTTTCACCTAGTGTAATATCTTCCAGGCTCATCCATGTTGCCACAAATGACAGAATTTCATTTATATATATATATATATAATAGCTGGATATGTACACAACATTTTATTATCCATTCATTGGTCAGTGGGAATAGTTGATGGAAACAGGTTAGCTTAGGTTCCGGGTTATATGCTTGCTCCATTTGAGCTACTCCTCCAGCTGGTTATTTGGAGATGCAGAAGCTGGCTTTGAACCTTGATTCTCTCCACTTCAGCATACTGAGTAGCTAGGATTATAAGAATCCTGGTTTACAGACTAATATTTTTTAAAGTGCTAAAACCACATTTCCAAAAGAATAGATTTATTCAAATGGTGGTTTCAAGCTCTAACCCTTACTTGCCTCATTCATATTTGAGTCTTTGGCAAATTGCTGATGTCTGTGGGCTTTGGAGCCCACACCGGTAAAATGGGAATAATGATCGAACACATTTATTCTTGTTTCGGAGAAGTTTGACATAGCCACTAAACTTAGGGCCATCTGAGCTGCAGTTTTCCCCTTATGAAAAAGCTGGAATGAATGCCGTGCTGGTGAATGTTCAGGAAAGCAGCTGGAAGAAATGTTTGGTTCCCTGTTAGAGAAAACAATAGGAATCAATGCAGGTTCATTTGCATCTCTGCAACCCACCATCTCTGCAACTCACCCAGGTGGGAACTATTCCAAATTTCTTTCCCTCAGAAGAATTGCGTGGTGCAAATGTCAACCAAAGGAAAAAAAAAAAAAAGAAGTTGTAGATTTAGAAGGTAAATACGAATTCTCATCTGATTAAATGGGATGGCAGGGAAACGGTGCAGGTAAGTATTTTTAATGAGATTCCTGAGGTGAGTCAGTTGAGAGTGTGGCCTGCGGACATTGCCCGCCCTCATTAATGACAACGCTGATTTCCCTTGTAAAAGCACCCAACTGTTTTAGCAATCCGGGTAATCCCTCCACTGCCACACTTTTTAGGACCTTCTGTTCCATTTGCTGCGCTGATAAAAATAAAGGTAAGATACCATTAAGCCTAGGCGTTTAATAATGCAAATGAACCCCATTATCATAGGATTCCATATGACTATCACAAATGGTTTCCTAGCTTTTGTTGGAGGTCTCTCTGAAAATATGCCCAAAGGGAACACTTCTCTTTCTGGGTTTCATCAGGCCCTCTTGGTCAAGCATGTGCTCAGCATGCCAGGAATAAGCCAAGGAGAGGGTTGTCAGGGTGGGCTCACTCCCAACTCTCTAGCTCAGCTCTGTCTGTGCAGGAGATGAATCAGGGCCTGTTGGTAAAGTCCATTCCAGAGCTTGTCTGGAACTTTTCTTGAGTTCTGGATGTTAGATGACCTTGATGAAGAAAGCCAGACAACATCTCCTGTAGCGCGTTGTCCCCGGTGTCATTTGGCAGGTGCCAGCTCTGGGCAACATTCCCACTACACTCATTCTCCAGCTTGGTCTCTGTGACTCCACATTGCTTGCTGGGCATGCTGAAGAGCATGCTGATCTTTCCCAAACTGATGGAAGCGGATAGGAGACACAACACTTGCTCATGGAAAGTCCTGAGGCCTTGACTGTGATGTGGTGGGGAGGTTTCTAGACCTCTAAGTCTTTACCTTGAAAGAGGGAGACTGTTTCTTTTATGAATATGCACTGAAAACACAGTCCAGCCAGTGGAAAACTTTTTAAAAAATTTATTGGAGATAGAGTCTCACCGACTTTCCTGTCCGGGCTGGCTTTGAAACGTAATCCGCAGATCTCAGCCTCCTGAGTAGCTAGGATTACAGGCGTGAGCCACCAGTGCCCAGCCATTCACATTCTAATTGTTCTTATTATTACAAATTCTATCAGTTCTGAGATACATTTTTTTAACCTTTGTAGCCCTGCTAAAGGTGCATCTTAGTATTAGTGGTAGATCATGATTTAAGTGTCGGTTTTCTTAGCAGTACGTTAAAAACTGGCCCAAGGGCTGGCAAGGTGGTTCAGTGGTAGAGCGCTTGCCTTGCATGCCTGAGGCCCTGGGTTCGATTCCTCAGCACCACATAAGCAAAAAGAAAAAAAGCCAGAAGTGGCGCTTTGGCTCAAGTGGTAGATCGCTAGCCTTGAGCTGAAGAGCTGAGGGACAGCGCCCAGGCCCAGAGTTCAAGCCCCACAACTGGACCCCCAAAACAACAACAACAACAAAAAAAAAACTGGCCCAAATGCTTTTGTCTTATTTTGCCTGAAAAAGGGCAGCAGAGTTGTTTTAATGGTGCTTAGCCCGCTGTGTCCTTGGTGGCCAAGGGTATTCAGCTGTATTGGTAATTTTTTCATTGCTCCATATAGATGGTCTATCAGTGAACTATGTTTCTCTTTGACTTGTCTGACTAATATGCAAATAAGTTTGAGGGACAGCTAATTCACTTTTCAACAGAATCTTAGCCACACAACAGTTCAAGTCCAGTGGAGGCACCCTGCTCTTCCTACCTGCAGGGACCTACAAGACAGCTTTTCTCCAGGCTCTACACTGCAGCATGACTTCCAATCCCTTGCCATTTCTGAGGCCAGCAACTGAGTGACAACAGGAGTGGTATGGACCCCTGTGGCAGAAAGTGGAAATGGGTTACTGGTTGTGGCTTAGGCTGGCCATCATACAATGAATGCCACTGTTGTACTCAACTGGAGAAGCTAAAGTGCCCCTGAGTGAGGCCAGGATATTCCCTCATATCACTTCTGCCTAGGCCAGCAGGTGCTGAAGTTATGCACGGGTCCTGGGGTTATAACGAAGTTACCATTAGTAAGCATCTACTTTGTCTCACTTAACTCTCCCAACAGGTGTGTAAAGCAGGTAGGAATAAGCATTCTCTGAAGCAATAATAAAGCCCGGGGTTCAAATCCCAGCTTCCCTGCTTGCAGTCTGCATAATTTTAGATAAACTAACTTTTCTGGGTCGAGCGTAAATGATGCTTGCTTCTGAGAACTGATGTGAGGATTAAACATTGTTATTGCTGGGGATTGCTAGACACAACACTGACCCTGAAAGGAATCCTTCACAGCCATCCCAGGGGACCACTCGGAGGCAACCAGGCACAGGAGAAAGATTATTATAAGGTTTATTAGAGGAGCCGTATTTCCCCAAAGAGGGAGCACATGGCATCCATCCCTATCCAGGTAGCAGGAGCGTCTTGGGGGCCAGAAATGACGTAGGTGAGTGCTCAGGTGGGTCTGGGCAGAGAGAGGGAGTGGCCAGATGTATGGCAGGAACTCTAGGGCTGGGGGGAGCTCAGGTCTGGGTGGAGCTTAGGACCAAAGGTGGGCATAATACTAACCGACCTACTAGCAACATTCAAGGGAAGAGTTTCCAAAAGTGGTTACTCTGTTTCCCTGGCACCCTGAATGATGCTTGGTATACAGTAGGCATTCATAAACATCTCTCTCTCTCTCTCTCTTTTTTTATTTTGTTGATGATGGGGTTTGAACTCAAGGCTAGCGCTCTACCACTTGAGCCACAGCGCCACTTCCTGTTTTCTGAGTGGTTTATTGGAAATAAGAATCTCATGGACTTTCCTGCCCTGGCTGGCTTTGAACTGTGATCCTCAGATCTCAGCCTCCTGAGTAGCTAGGATTACAGGTGTGAGCCACCAGCGCCCAGCTCATAAACATGTCTTCTAAGGAAGAAAGGTAAGAAAGGCAATTTGTCATCTGTTCAGAAAGAGTAAAGTAGCTCCTGTAAGCTTACCCTATCCTGGGAACTACAGTGGGGTCAGGGAACAGTAGTGACAGTTTCTATTTGTGTTGTATTTTATAGCTTACAAGGCACATTGACAGTTTCTCATTTAAAACTCTCATCAAACCTAAGCTAGGAGGGGTATTTTTATTAGTATATTCTGTGTTTCTGAGGCCCTGTGAGGATTGGGAGCAGTAGAGCCCTGCAAGTACCTTTCTCCCTCCCCCCCTCCCCCAATAAAAGAGAATGATTATAAAGTAGAGGTCAAGGGGTTTAGCAATAAGGAGGTACTTGGTGACCTTTTTTGAAGGCCCATTCCTTAGCATGGTAGGGACAGATGCCAGAACTCAGGAACAGAGGAAGGTGTGGGCGGAGAGGAAATAAGTTTGAGTGTTTTGGCAGGAGAGCCAAGACGAGAAGTGGGACAGGAGCAGGATCAAATGATGGCCTTTTCAAAATAATGGTGACCTGGGTTCGGTTACCCTTTGGAAATGATTTGTTCTGGCTGATTGTTGACAACCGGAACTTAGAAAGGGATAAATCATGGCCACGAACAGAAGGATCACTTTGAAAAATGATTCTGCTATGCACAAGAATTTTCACTAGAATAGTCCAAGTGGCCAGTTCCCACAGGGAAATAGAATCGGCCTCCATACCATATCATCCTCATTTGAACCAGAATGAGATACATTTTCACAGGTGAGATGGCAGAGCGGGGGAGGGGCGAGGTGGGGACTTCATGTTGGGGACCGCCATGCACGCTGTTGGGAGCGGAAGCTGGAGCATTTTTCAGGGAATACTTTCTGAGAATGAGAAGGTCTGTGAAATCTGACAAGCATAGACCAAGCAGTTTCACCTTTGGGAAATTATCTTGGATGATACAATGTAGCACTCTATAGATACCTGCTGTTACGTTTTGAAGACAGTTTGTCCCTTCTGAAAACTTATATTGATGTGGAATCCCCATCGTGAGATATTCAGAGGATAGAAACAATCTGATTTGGGTATTTGGAGGCGACATCTTTGACAGGTGATTAGAATTAGAGTTATTAGGGCGAAGCCCCATGACTAAATAATCATTTTTAAAAGACAATGAGAGAGAGAAGCTAGGACATATGTGCTCCCTGTCTCTTGTCATGTGATACATGCCTGGTACGGCCATGGGATTCTGCTAAGTAAGAAGGCTGTCACCAGATGCAGCCCCTCAACTTTGGACCAAGAACATGAACCAAAAATAACCTCTCCCCTGATTTTTTTTTTTTTTTTTTTTGCTTCATGCAGTTTTCAGGGTCTCTAGTTCTTACGCAGCTTTCTTTTTTTTGCACCATGGCTGGTACTCTACCACTCGAGTCACACCTTCAGTCTAGCTAGTTAATTTGAGAGGGAATCACTTGAACTTTTCTTCCTGGGTTGGCTTTGAACTAAAATCTTCCATGTCTGTTTTCTGAGTAGCTGGGATTACAAGTGTAAGCCACGGGTGCCCAGATAAACCCTTTCCTTTATAACTTATTACTCTGTGTTACTGTATTTAAGGAATAGATTATGGCCTAATACATTTTTATATATTTATGAAGACATTCAGAGGGACATATTCACCCATGGTTTTTATAGGCCCATTACTGTATGTGTATGTCTCTCTGTGTATACATGAGAGGAAGGGAGAGACAGAGACAAAAACAGAGAGATATCACCTAAATTTCTATAAGTACATTAAACATTAAGGGACATCCATTCTGCCAGTATACATATGATGGGGCTCTCAATCTTTTAACACAGAGAAGGGTCACTCATACATAAATAGATGAGGAAAGAGACTTTATAAACTCATGATGGTATGTGTTAAATGACTGGGGAATGAGAAAGGGTTACTGTTCATTACTTGGGAGAAATTATAAGGAGTAGAAGCAACATTTTTTTGTTTCTTTTAACCTTTCCTTATTTTCTTCCCTACTGGGTATGGATTTCTTGCATGTATTACATTTAAAAGAAAATACTGATTTGAAAAATACCCCGTATGATCCTTGTAAATCTCTAAGTCTCCTTGTACACTTACAAAATCCCACTTATAAAAGTTTGTTTACTTCATTCTTTATTTTGGGAACACAAACACATCTACTGCATGAATATAAGCCCATAGGGCTAAATAACCACCAACAATGCAGTGTTCATAAGGATTTTGTTCTGCATTGACCACAGCCTCTGCAGCGGAGACCAGCAAGCACATTGCAGGGGAGTTACTCTCCTAAACTGTCCTTAGAAACCTGTCAACTGCCTCAGGGAAATTGTTGAGGATTTTGCCTCTTTCTAAAGTAACCGAGAGTCCCTCAAATCTGGTTGATTAATTATAACCCCCAAGGTGCTTATAACACAAAACAAAACAAGAAAAACTTTATCACCCATCCTCTCCCCGTTTTGATATAGTAATTTGAGGTCAGGGCTTTGAATTTTTAATTTTTTTTTAAATTCTTAAGTTGACCGAAATACGGAGCCAAGTTAGGAGACTCCTGCCTTGAACTGCTTGGGAATAGAAGTCTTGGGGGTTGGCTCAACAAGGGGAACACACTTAGAGTTGTCAGAAGCCATTAGCCACCACCAGTGGATGGAATTTACGCTTTTCCTATAACATCAGATGCAAAGAGTGCATCTGCCCCAGCCCTGACTGGAGGAGGGAGGACTGTTTTAAATCAGCCCTTGCCAACCATCTGGACTCTTCCAGAGCTTGTCCGGATAGTCTAGGGAAATGCAAAAGCTGAATGCTTGCTGAAACAGTTCCCCTTAGAGGCTACCTTTGTCAGAGGCTTGCTTATTGTTCAGTTTATGGGAGTGTTATCAGTCTTATAGGAAACTCAGTCTGCTCTTGAACATAGACCCCTTTCCCTTTTCCACACTCTGCCATGAACAGCATTATCCCAAGGTTGGTCTAAACTGGGCTTGAAGCAAGAGAACTGGCATTGTCCTTTCCCTCACCCTCCCTGTTGGTAGAGATTCAATATGCTTTGCTTTTGCTCACATTCACTTATAACAAAAAATTATGCATTCCTGCTTGAAAGAAAGCATCATTTTCTGATCTTGCCTGTCCCTCAGCTTCTTTCTTCCAGTCCCCAGTACTTTTGTACCCTTTGCTCCCAGCCTTCTGACCTGCAGACTGCTCCCTGAGGACTCCATGCTGTCTTCTAGTTATGCCTCTGCTCTTTCTTGCCCTTTCAGTTTGGCTGAGGACGGACCTTCTACCCTAAAGTCAACCTGCAGAGCGGGCTTCTCCAACCTTTGCCCCAGGTTAGATCTTGCATGCCTCCAACTTCATCTAAAGTCATAATTATTTAACTCTCTAAATGGTTATTTGTTTATATTTGCATGGAGTGACTGAGCAGTATTTCAGTATTAATGATGGTTTGGGGAGGTTGAATGGCTGGGGAATGGAGTGCACAGGAGTTGCCTCATTGTGCACAGATTTCCCGTTCCCTTTGAATTTTTGTCCTGTGTCCTTTTATTACCTATTGCAATAAACACAATTTGTATTTTTTTTTTTTTTTTGCAGAGTGGGGTCTGGTTGTGGGTCCTCAACTCTGGGCCTGGGTGTTGTCCCTCAGCTCTTCAGCTCAAGGCTAGCGCTCTACCACTTGAGCCACAGTGCCACTTCTGGCTTTTTTTCTTTTTGCTTATCTGGTGCTGAGGAATCGAACCCAGGGACTCATGCATGCAATGCAAGCGCTCTACCACTGAGCCACCTTCCCAGGCCCCCACAATTTGTATTTGAAAAGAACAACACACCTGAAACCATACAAGAGATTCTACTCCTCAGTTTTCTTAGATTAACACATCTTAGAGGCAGATTTCCAAATCTGCCTCTTGTTTTAAAAATCTTTATTTTTAATTTCACAAATAATATGGAAAATTTTTTTCCATTGTAAAATGCCAATGCAAATGAGTTTTTCTGCTACCAGGCATTTCTGACACAATACTCATGTAATTTCCATTCTGGTCTTAAGTGTGTTTCAAATTGAGCATATTAAAGCAATTTTTTTTCCCCTGGAGTGTATTGCAAGTCTGATGAAGGACAGTTGTTTATAAAACATGGACTTGAGGTGCTTTAGATGAGTAATGTTGGGGTTTGTTAAGGGGGTAATTACAGTGACTTACTGTCTGTTTTCCTATGACAGAAAAGAGATACTGGACTTTTCCACGCTAACACTGGAGAATTCCCCTATAAACAAGGGTAAGTTGGTTACCCAGGACTTTAATCAATGAGAACAAGGTGTCTGGCCTATCAGAATCACAACAAAGTGCCTGGCCAATCAGAATGGTAACTGGGTCAAAGAAAAGAATGCTTGTTGTAAAATCCTGTACTGGATTTTGGCCCTTGGCTACTGATTACTGGCTCTGGTTTAATGTCTTTTTCTTCATCTTTCTAGAAACACAGTTCATCAACTCTATGACATTAAAAAAAGAAAAAAGAAAAAAAAAAGACCTTGCATCCTACTTTAAACTTCATAATCATAAAAAGTATTAAGAAAACAAATTTCTATGACACTTAATGATATGTTCTTAACTGAAGTTGAGAGATTGTTCGCAGCCTTCGGACCTGCAGACTGCTTCCTGAGGACTCCGCGTTGTCTCCTAGTTATGCATCTGCTCTTTCTTGCCCTTCCAGTTCGGCTGAGGACTGCCCTTTTATGGTGTATGCAAAATAAATCTTATTTTTAACTTACATCCCCCCTCCAAAATAATACCATTCTTTTTTTGGGGGGGGGTTCAAAACTATTCTTTCTTTGTTTTTACAAGTGATGTATTCTTTTTAATTATAAAGGTGATATTGAGAAGGGTTACAGTGACAAAAATCAGGTAATGAGTACATTTCTTTTTGAACAGTGTTACTTCTTCCCTTGTTTACTCCCAGTTCCACCCCCCCCCAACTCCCATCCACCATAAGTTGTAAAGCTCATTTTCAGCATAGTGTCTAGTGAGTATCAGTGCTGAATGAGCTCACCCTTTGTCCTACCATTTTTGTGCTTCCCCTTACTCTCCCCAAACCAAACTTACATACAAAACAAAGGGTACTTCTGGGTCTCTATTAAGAAAACTTTGGCCTGTGCCAAGGAGACCTAGGGTTTCTCCTATTCCATCCTGAAATGTTTTCAGAGTGTCTGTTTTAATTCCGAGGTCTTTGATCCATTTGGAGTTGATTCTGGTGCAGGGTGATATATAAGGATCTAGCTTTAGTTTTCTACAAGTAGTTAACCAATTTTGCCAGCACCATTTACTGAAAAGGCTGTCTTTCTTCCATTCTATTTTTTTTTAGCTCCCTTATCAAAGGTTATATGGCTATAGGTCTGTGGGTTCATTTCTGGGTTTTCAATTCTATTCCGTTGGTCCTGAGGTCTGTTCTTGTGCCAGTACCAAGCTGTTTTGATTACTATGGCTTTGCAGTAGAGTTTGAAATTTGGTGTTGATATTCCTCCAGCACTGTTCTTTCTGTTGAGGATTGTTTTTGCTATTGGGGTCTTTTATTGTTCCATATGAATTTTTGGATTGCCTCTTCTATTTCCTTGAGGAATGAGGTTGGAATATTGATAGGTATCGCATTGAATTTGTAGATAGCCTTGGGAAATATTGCCATTTTCACGATGTTGATCCTTCCAATCCAGGAGCATGGGAGATTTTGCCACTTTCTAAGTTCCTTTTTGATTTCCTTTTTCAGGTTTTTTAAGTTTTCATCATAGAGGTCCTTCACTTGGTGGAGGTCACAGCATTCTCTGCCACTTCACCATTCCAGTGTCATTACAATATGAGGTGATGCTGAATGAGCAATATGAGGCTCCTGACACCTTCCATTCCTCTCCTTGTCTCATTGTCACTAGAGTGTTGGTTCCTGGGTTGTCTCTGGTCTGCAATCTGTAGGATGAAGATATTTGCTCCTTGTCAATTCTTGCTGGTGTTGAGTAGAATCCGATCGCCCGATGCGCAAATCAATACCATTCTGCTGTGTATGTTTTTCCTTTTCCTCTGAAATAGCCCAAGGTTTACCAAGAATTCTGAGTACAATTGTGATAGCATGGCAGAAATAAGTAATTATAAAGTCATTCAGCAGAGGAAAATACCAGTTTGTAATTGACAGGGGCAGCATTTAAGCAGATGTAAGACCCTTGTTCTTGACTCACATCTCTAATCTTAGCTATTCAGAAGGCAGAGATCTGAGGTTCACAGTTGGAAGTCAGCCCTTGGGCAGACAAATCCAATAGACTCTTGTCTCTGATTAACTAGCCAAAAGCTAGAAGTGCAGGTGTGGTTCAAGTGGTAGAAAATGAGCCGTAAGCTAAAAAGATCAGAGAATTCAAGCCTCTACACCAACACAAGCATATGTATGCTCACACACAATATCTGTGTCTGTCTGTCTGTCTTTGCGTGGAGAAGGTAAATACAGTTAATTTAATCTAGAAGTTGGTGGGGCTCACTGCATTTTTAGCCTAAAACTGTAATGCCTAATCAATCAGACTGTTCTAGACTTCATTAATCAATAATGTACATACACAAGAGTGACACAGTAAATAAATGTGGCACAATGAAAGAAGTAAGGTTTTTCAACATGAATGTCTTTAAACAGTGGTTGGCTAATTAGTTAAAGTAACTGAACTACACAAAGCAAGTCTATGAAGTAATCTTTGATGTGCTCTTCCTGGATCACGATTTGATTTCCTCATTTCAGGAACCTACAAATAAAGGGAGCAATTTCATATATTCGGTGAATCTTTTCAGAAAGATGAAAGCTACCGACTGGAGGCTTTGTCTATAGACAGGTTAGCAAGATCACACTGAACATTACAGAATGCTTTATCCTGGCCATTTCTGCTTTATTCAGGGGGGGTGGGTGGGAGGGTGGGGATGTGGAGTAGGAAGGAATTCTTCTTGCCCAGCAACCTTTCTGGAGGTAAACATACAAACAACAAAGAGTTTGCTGGGGCATTTTGTGTTTTGTCAGATTTGCGAAGGACTGAGAATCCAGCTCCCTAGGCAGTGGGAGGCTAGTTCTTCCCTCCTCATTGTGGACATACATAAGTAGGCTTTATAGTCAGACAGATAAACTCACCCATGAGGTCTTGTTGATTGTTGGCAAAAGTGAGTAGTACATTTGCATAGGGGACTTAAGTCTTCAGGGAGCTGAGAAATGGAGATCTCAGCCTTGCCTCTTTCCAGGTTAGCCATTCTACTAGTCCTTTTTTTGCATTGGTTCTTTTCTTTTTGGGGGGGGGGTTGTCAGTTGTGGGCCTGAACTCTGGGCCTGGGCACTGTCCCTCAGCTCTTCAGCTCAAGGTTAGCACTCTACCACTTGAGCCACAGCACCACTTCCAGCTTTTTCTGCTTATGTGGTGCTGAAGAATTGAACCCAGGGCCTCATGTATGCAAGGCAAGCACTCTACCACTGAGCCACCTTCCCAGCCCTGCATTGGTTATTTTCAAGACAGTGTTTCACTTTATGCCCAGGCTCACCTGCTCTGTGATACTTCCATTTGTGTACCCTTTTTTTGCCTAGGATGATATGTGCCAACACACCAGCCATTGCTTTAGATGGAGGATTACAGGTGTGAGCCACCAGCTCCAAGCATACATTTAGCTTTTTGAGGGAGTACCATGCATACAATTTCTAACTTTTATCAACACTTTCCTTTGTATGGGATTCATGACCAAATTTGTGTGTGTGACATGTAGGTTTTTGTAGAAGTGTTGTTGTGTGTGTGTGTGTGTGTGTGTGTGTGTGTGTGTGTGTGTGTGTGTGTGTGTGTGTGTGTGTGTGTGTGTGTGTGTGTGTGTGTGTGTGTGTGTGTGTGTGTGCCTGTCCTGGGGCTTGAATTCAGGGTCTGGATACTGTCCATGAGTTTTTGTTTTTGTTTTTGTCAAGGCTAGAGCTCTACCACTTGAGCTACAGCTCCACTTTCAGCCTTTTGGTGGTTAATTGGAAGTTAAAGTTTCACAGACTTTCCTGCCTGGGCTGGTTTTGATCAATATCCTCAGATTTTAGCCTCCAGAGAGACTAGGATGACAGATGTGAGTCACTAGTGCTTGACTTACTTTTTTTTTCTTCCAAATTTTTTTATTGTGATTGAGTGGTTACATAATTCCCCAAATTTCACAGTATTGTGGGACAGTGATGCTTAGTTAAAGTCACAAACACATTCTAACTTTCATGGAGCAAATTGTCTATCACGGTCTATAACATTTATGAGTTCTATGAGCTTTGTGATACAGTTATTTCTTCCACATTGGGTGATATGTACATTTCTTTTGTTTTGCATAGCATCAGCTGTTCCCTCTTTCCCACTTGTTCCCTCCCTCCCATCGCTGCCATTGAGTTGCTTAGTTCATTTTGGTCAATGTCCAGTGCAGCTGATGGGTTGACTTACTTTTATAGGTTTAATTTGTGTTTCTCTAATGACTAAAGACACCAATCACCTTGTCATGTACTAGGTGACCATTTCAAGTCATAGAACTGTCTATTCCAGTCCTTTGGCACTGTTGAGTTTATCTTTATCTTGAGTCTTAGGAATTCTGTATGTATTCTAATTGTCTATCAGGGATATGATCTGTAAACATTTTCTCTCATTCTGGGGATTGTCTTTTGGCTCTCTGACGTTGTTTATCAATTTGTTTCATTGCTCGTACTTTTGACACCATTGGCAAATTCAGAGTAGTGAATATTTACTCATGGTTTACTTACATTGTTGTTTTACATTTAGGACTTTGATCTATTTTTGAAGCTTTGTTTTCTTTGGGGTGGGCTATGTTATTAGGTTAAAGGTCCAACTTCATTCTTCAGCACATGGATAACGCATTACTTTGACCCTATTATTATTCTTTTTTTTTAAAAAAAATAAGTGACTGCTCTTTGCTCCTTTAATGGCCTTGTAGAAATTCAGATGGCTGTAGATATATGGGCTTATTTCTGCACACTCTATTCAATTCTACTGGAATATATGTATGTCTTAATGCCAGCTCCACACCCTTTTGATCAGTATAGGTTTGTAATAAGATTCAGAATGAGCAAGTATGAGGCCTTCAACTTCCACCCTGGGCCATGCAGGCCCTGTGCAGATGCCTCCCTCCCTCTTTGCTAAGTTTCAGTCCAGTATCTGTTACCTAGGTAACTGGCACAACTGGAAGCAGTCACCTACCCCTCCTGCTAGGTCACATCCTGGGCCCCTCTGGTCACTGCTTCCTGATCTGACTGTAGGAGGATCCCAGGCTCTGAGGTCACATTCAGAGCCAGTGTGGCCACACCTTTTCCCCACTTGGCCACGCCTCTTCCTGTCCCTGGCCTACATTAGTCCTGACAGGACGGCAGGCATGCCTCTTGTCAACTGCCCCTTTCTGTCGAGCCTCTCCACCACTCATGGGGATGGGGGCAGCAGTTCAGTAAGTAAACTTCTTTTCCTGCCTAAATACCGCCTGGTGTTCTCTTCATCGGCTACCTAATGAAACCTACCTATTTAACATACCTTACACTTTGTTCTACTTTTTCCAATTTTTTTTAAATGAGGGATTTAGTGTCCCTTACAATTCCTGATGAATTTTAGGATTCCCCCCCAATTTCTTTCTTTTTTTATTTGTCGGTCGTGGGCCCCCCAATTTCTTTTAAAAAAAAAAAGCTATTGGGATTTTATAGGGATCCCATTGAATCTGTATCTTGCTTCAGGAAGTGACATTCATTAGTTTTGTATGTAACAGGACAACCTTATACTAACATTGTCTATAAATATTTAGCTCCTCACATGCTCTTTGACCTGGATTTTGACACATTACTGGCTCCCTCGTTGATGAGTTGAACAAACTTGACACATTCGTTTTATATTTGCATAAGAGTCACGGTTGTACCTTTTTTGAAAAATGATATTTTAACAATGAGGCTGTGCATTGTCATAAGGAAATGATTCTCAACCTCTGGGGGCAATTCAGATAGTACTGTTGTTTGGGTGGCACCTCCAGAGAGGCTGATGTAATTGATTTGGGGCATCATATGAACTCTGTTTTAGGTTCCCCAGGTGATTCAAACTGTGCCTAGAGTTGAGAATTACCATCTTAGGGGAGGTCTAGGGCAACCCCTGAAGTTGGAGGGTTCTCTTTGGGCAAATAGTTGTGAGGGATGCCAGGGGAGCGATGTGATACTGAGAATCCATCCTTACAGAACAGAAGCAGCAGGAAAGGGGAATGCTTTGCTAGTGTATCATCCTGCCTCTGTAACTCCTTTCTCTGTAAGGAAACTGACACCTCGCTCTTGGTCAAATGCCACCAAAGGTAACAGTTCACTGTTTCCAAAGGCTGGTTAAGAAAAATAGCAACCTAAAGTTCCTATGTACCACCTGATAAATATATTGTCAGCAAACATAAGGTTATAAAGGGATGGAGAGAGTAAAAGTAGGAGCTTTGGGAAAAGGCGTTAGCAATCCTTGGCAAGTCAGGGAAACATTTTGACTGCAGTAATGCCTTCTCTGCTTTGAAAGAAGGAATTGCAAGGAAAGATGTAACGATGGATGTAATGATAATGTAATGATGGACGTGATGATGTAATGATTCAGAGAGTGTCACTCATTTTCATCACATTTTCCACTTGGGAACTCTTGCTCTTTTCTTTTGTTGTTCCTCTGGACATACATTATCTTCGTCTTCTTCGTCGTCTTCTTCGTCGTCTTCTTCTTCTTCTTCTTCTTCTTCTTCTTCTTCTTCTTCTTCTTCTTCTTCTTCTTCTTCTTCTTCTTCTTCTTCTTCTTCTTCTTCTTCTTCTTCTCTTTCTCCTTCTCCTTCTTCTCCTTCTCTTTCTCCTCCTCCTCCTCCTCCTCCTCCTCTTCTTCTTTCCTCTTCTTCCTCCTTTCTTTCCTCTTCTTCTTCCTTTTCCTTCTCCTCCTTCTCCCCCTCCCCCTTCTTTCCCCTTTCCTCAGGCTTGAACTCAGGGCCTAGGAACTATTCCTGAGCTCAAGTCTAGAGCTCTACAATTTGAACCACATCTCTACTTTTGGATTTTTAATTTTTTTTGTTTTTGGTATTTAATTGGAGATAAGAGTCTCATGGACTTTCCTGCTTGGGCTGGCTTTGAACCATGATCCTTAGATCTCAGCCTCCCAAATAACTAAGATTATAGGCGTGAGCCACCAGTGCCCAACTATGCAATACGTTCTTTAGGTTAAATCCTCTTTCCTGCCTTCTCCTTAGATTCAGAAGTAAGCTTATTTCTAAATGAAAGTTTTAGGTAGGAGAATGTAGTCCAGCTATGCAACCTAGTGGATATGACATGCTGCCTACATGGGTGGGGGGAAGTAATAATATTCTCTTTATGAAATTATCATAACAATACATGAAAGCATGAAAAATAGAACCTGGCACAGAAGAGATGCCAATAAGTGTTAGGTATATCATGACTATGCAGTTCTGATTGCCTGGAAGTCAAAGCCTTCAGCTGGAGTTACAGCCTTCAGCCTGCAAGTCCTGGAAGGGATAAATCACTGATGGGGGTCTATAGGGGAGTCTATAGGAGAAGGTCTGTGACCTAAATGCCAGAAGTATGAAATTCTGCACAAAGAACGACTTATGCAAGAGGTAGATTGGATAGATGAAATATCCATTTTGAACCACTGGGTGAGTCCTGTCTCACTGATGCATGGACTGGAGGGTATGTGCTGAGTTCCTCTGGGAAATGGAGCTCTGTCTGAGGGGGTCAATACCCCCCCCAAGGGGATTTCACCCTTCTTTTCCTCCTCAGATCACACACAGTGACTGGAAACCTCCCTGGTCATGCTGCTTCTTGTGCTGCACACAGCTTCCAGCCTCTCAATCTATGCCACAGAAATGGACAGTACTGGTTCTCCTCTGTCAGTCTTAAGTAGAATACACCTCGGCGTATCTAAGGAAGAACAAATAGAAGTATGAAAAAAAGGTGATTTCAAGGTAATGTTCCTACTGAAAGGATGGCCCAGATTCTTTCCATGTTCCTGGTGGGGAATCTTCAGTGTATCAGTGACCAGTTCCTCCAAGGGTGTAGTAAGATGGCTGCCACAGTAAGCAAAAACAACAGGGCAGCAAGACTCAAAGTAAGAAGAGTGTCACAGAGCTATTTCATTCATTCATTTATGTTTATCTTTTTTTTTTTTTTTTTTTTTTTGCTGCTACTGGGGATTAAATTCAGGGATATCCTCTTACTTGCTTGGCTGATGATCTCTCTACTACCCCCAGGCTGGCTTCAAATAGTCATCCTCCAGATCTTAGTTACCTGAGTAGCTAGGATTATAGTTGTGAGCTAATAGCAACCAGCAGGCCAACATAATTTTCTGGGACAAAATAGATTTGCTTAATCTAACATAGATTTGTTTACAAGCAAATCCTTCTGTCTCTCACTGACCAGCCCAACCCACCAGGTCCTGATACAATGCTGTTGTGCTTGGGGAGTTCCACGTGCCCCTGTCTTTTAGGCTTCTGTGGAATTTGTGATCCCCTAAGAACCAATTTAATTTAATGAATCTTACATAAAGTATCACTGGGTGGGGAAGGTTTCTATTGTGCTTAATGCTCAGGAGACAGCTCTGTATTTGCTAATTTTTTTAAAAGTATGATTAAAAATCCAACAGCACAAACAAGTTACAAAATATGATTAGCATTAATCTCAGAACAGATAATTTTCAGGAAAAAAATACTCTAGCAATTGTATGCAGCATTGTATTAGAGAAGTACCTACACTGGGGAGTTTCTCTTTATTAAGATTCTGTCCTGTTCCGACATTTGAAAACTTAACTACATTTTTGGTGCATATTTTTTTTACCATGTCCTAGATCAATAATACATATTGATAATAATACATATTGATTATAAAAGAAAGAACAAATAATATAAAATATAGAAAGTGAAAGCACCTCCTTTGTACCATTGACTGTCTACCTCCTGCTAGAGTTCCCTACTCTGGAATCCCTTCCCTTAGAGTTGTCTATGGCTAACAATTTCATTCTTGATCTAGACCTGTGCAAATAAACATAGACATGTCTACATATCCTTGTGGAGTCATGTCTTGTCTTTAAACACACACACAATGGATTCTGATCAGTTTTTCTTATGCTTATGTACAGATTTACTTAATTCATTATTGGGTATCCTTTTGTAATTTTCAGAGTAGTTTTCTACCTACCTACCTTCCTACCTACCTACCTACCTATCTTCTTCTTTTTCTTTCCCCCATAGAAAAGTACTCCCTACTAACACCATAATGACTTCAAATAGTTTTTATTTTTCCCCACACAGCTGGTGATCTACTACTGGAGCCACACCTCAAGCTCCTCTGTAAATAGTTTATAGAAGAGTTCTTAATGGACTTTATTAATCCTAAAGGCTTCATTTCTCTAACATGGAATTGGTTAGAAGATGACTCTGTCTCTGATTTTATAATGATAATGACCATTATACCTCCTACTTGTGTTTGTATATTTTAAGACAATTTTCTGTAAAAGATTTCATTTAAACTCTGCCTAATGATAAGTTGTTCTGGAAGTGCCTGGAGATTCTTCTGATGATAACTTATTTTTATTATAAAAAGTTTTATTATACAAACTAGAAACAGCATGATAATGTTGTTATAACTATCCATGCAGTTATTATTTAATAAAAATGAAAATTAAAAACTCCAATATTATTCCATGCCTAGTCTTATCCAACATTGAATGTTTCCAGATTATATCCTGCTGCTACCTACTTATAAGCTTCCAAATACATGAAGAAAAATTGACATAATTAAAGGGAAAAGACAATTCTACAATTATAGCACTCGATCTTCATACTCTATCACAAAGGGTAGAAAAACTAGACAACAAAAATCAGTGAAGAACTGAAAAATTTGCTGGATTCCAATGGCTCCAAGCTACTCAGGAGCTTGATCTCCAAATTGAGGTTCAAAGCCAAGTGGTAAAGACAAATAGGAGAAACTCTTATAATAACTAGCAAAACACTGGAAGTGGAGGCATAGTTCAAATGGTAGAATATCAACCATGAGCAAAACAAGCCAAGCAGTAACTTGATGCCTAGCGGTCAAGCCCAGGTACTGGCACAAAACCAAAAACAAAAAAAATCAAGAATTGGAAAATTTGTTTAATACTCTCTGCCAACTTCATCTAACTGATATTTATAGAATATACCAGAAATGTTTTTTTCAAGTTTTATGATATATTGATGAAAATAAACCATAACATAGATCATAAGACAAGTCTCAATATATTTAAGGGTATTAAATATGTTTTTCTGAGATAAAGGAATGAACTTAATAATAATACAACATATAGGAAAATTCTTAACATTTATAAATTATAAATTAAACAAGATACTTCTAGACAATTTGTATTTCAGAGATGACATCAATGGGAAATTTATGAAATACTTTGAACTATATGACAAAGGATATACAACATGTCAAAACTGGTGAGATCAAGCTAAACAGTATTGAGATAGAAAGATATAACTTCAAATTCTTTATATCAATGATCAAAGGTTGTACATTTACAAAAAGCTAAAATAAGAGGATTGGAGCAGACCCAAACAAGTCAAAGAAGGAGGAAAATAATAAAGATAAAAGCAGTGGAAAACAAATGAGAGAGCAATGAGGAAAACAAAGAAAAAACAGATACAGAGTAACAATAATTGTTAATCAAAATTTTGGTCTTTGTAATGATCCAGAGAAAACAAAATATAAATCACAATATCACTAATAGATGTTATTGTTGCAGTCCTATTATGTCCTATAATGTAATGTCATGTTATAATAAAATATTATGAATACTTTTATGCCAGAAAATTCAATATGCTAAAAACATACAACTTATAGATGTAGATGAAACAGAAAATCCCATTATCTCTATCAATTTAATAAAATTAACACATTACCAAAAGAAAAAGAAAAAAGAAAACCTTCTCATAAATAAAATGCTCCCCATATATAGGAGACTTACTGGTGAATTCTATCAAATACTCAAAGGAAAACATAAGGCCATTATTACACAACCAGAATGTAGAGAAGAACATACATACCCCTTCATTTTAAAAGACAAACATTGCACATAAACTTGAGATAGAGATTCTAAAAAGAGAAAATTATAACTCACTATCCCTGAGGATTCCTGATAAAAAAAATCTGGAGCAATAAAATAGGAAAATCAAATTCAAATTCCAGAAATGCAAGATTAATTTATTATTAAAAACTCAACTGATAGCTCTTTTTCCCTACCACGGAAAATACACATTTTTGCCAAGAGCTATACTAGAGAGCTCCTACCATCGCAAGTAGTCCACTCCAAGAAACTTCTCAGTTCTGCTACACACTACTCTCTTTTCTCACCCACAGACACCACTACCAGGTACAGTTCACCATATACCCATTTCAGCAAAAGATGTCTGGTAGCCTGGCCCAGGGAAATCTCTTCTGTCTAAACAGCACCATATGCAATAGTAAACAAAGCAGATCAAAATAAGACAAATCAAATTGGGTGCTGGTGGCTCACACCTTTAATCCTAGCAACTCAGGAGGCTGAGATCTAAGGATCATGGTTCAAAGCCAGCCTGGGCAGAAAAGTCCCAATGAGATTCTTATCTCCAATTAACCTCTCAAAAAAAAAAAAAAAAAAGAGAAGTGGAGCTGTGGCTCAAAGTGATAAAGTGCTAACCTTGAGCAAAAGAACTCAGCACCCAGGCACTGAGTTCAAGCCCCACAACCAACAAAAACCAAACAACAACAACAACAACAAAAACACACCAAAGTCTCTGAAAACTATACTACTTTAAATGTAGTTAACACAAAGGAGGCCCTGACCCATATGCTAGTCTAAACAGGATGGTTGAGATTTACATAGGACTCAGGCCTCTTAAAAGCATAGAATGATCTATAGCATTCAACTGACAATCACCCCAAAAACAAGAAGCAAGAATCATCAAAATTTGAGTTAGAAATGATACCGACTGATAGAAACCAGACTTTAAAGCAAAATTACAAAAAGTATTTCAATAATCCAGCAGTTTCCCACGAGATGAATTAAAATGAACAACTAGAAAATGGCAGCAGAGAGACAGCAGTTATGAAAAGAAGAAAATAGGAATTATAGAAATGAAAACAGCAATAACAAACATTTTAAACTTGTTGACTGGGCTCAAAATTAGAGTGGAAGATTCAAACCAAAATGAATGAAAGAAACAGAAAAAGTAACTTAAGGACCTATAAAGAATAAAGAAAAATCCAACATTTGTATCATCAGCATTCCAGAAGAAGAGGTGAGAGGGAGTATTTGAAGAACTATTATTGAAAACATTCCAAACTCAACTAAATCTGGCCAGATTCGAAACAGAATAAATCCAAATACATCTTACTAAGATACATCATATAAAAAATTCACCAAAAAAATCAACAAAATAACAATTCAAATACAAAGATGTAGAAAAATGCATGCTGTGTTTAGCAAGATTTATTACAGGTACACAGAAATCTTCAGCATTTGAAAATCAATCTACCAGATCAATAAATTACAAGAGAAAAATCAGGATCTCTATTGACTTATAATATGTATGATATATAAAGCATCTTAAAATATGTCAAATGGATGCTTATAAGATGTTCCTAAATAAAAAAAAATAGTTTAAGTTCTATTAGAGTAGTGTCTACAAACACAAATATTAAAAAAAATCTACCGAAAGGGGAAACAAAGGAGGAGGCAACAATGCTTGATAAGAAATGTACTCATTACCTTGCTCGTGGAATTATAACCCCTCTGCACAGTATTTTCACAATAAAAAAAGAAAAAATCTACCAAGAAAACTCAAATAAATGGGGGTTATGTACCAAATTCATGGGCTACATAATCAAATATTATTAGCATGTCAAAAATTCTGTAATTTTTAGGGGATGTTGGCCAAAAGAGAACCCTACTGCATTGTTGGTCGGAGTATAAACTTGTTCAACCACTTTGGAAAGCCGTATGGAGGTTCCTCAAAAGACTCCACATAGAGCTCCCCTATGACCCAGCAATCCCACTTTTGGGCATTTACCCAAATGATCACAAACAAGACCATACTAAAGCTACCAGCACAACTATGTTTATTACAGCATTATTTACCATAGCTAAGATATGGAACCAACCCAGATGCCTCTCAGTAGATGAATGGATCTAAAAAATGTGATTATAGGGCTGGGAAGGTGGCTCAGTGGTAGAGCGCTTGCCTTGCATGCATGAGGCCCTGGGTTCGATTCCTCAGCACCACATAAGAAAAAAGAAAAAAGCCGGAAGTGGCGCTGTGGCTCAAGTGGTAGAGCGCTAGCCTTGAGCTGAAGAGCTGAGGGACAGCGCCCAGGCCCAGAGTTCAGGCCCCATGACCGGACCCAAAAAAAACAAAAAAACAAAAAATGTGATTATGTGTGTGTGTGTGTGTGTGTGTGTGTGTGTGTGTGTGTGTGTGTGTGTGTGTGTGTGTGTGTGTGTGTGTGAATTCTATGCCTCCATCAGAAAGAATGATATCGCCACATTTGTTAGGAAATGGAAAAACTTGGAAAAAAGCCAGGCCCAAAGAAACATAGGTCCCCTTATTTGCAATAGCTAGTATATGTCTGGGACAAGCAGAAAAGGTCAAAGGCTATGCACATATGACCAGATAAGATGATTTTAAGCGAAATGAACCCCAAGATAGGGACACAAGTGGTTTTTTTCTTTCTTGATATTATTTTTAATGTATTTATAATGTACCATGTGATTTATTTTTTTGTCTCTTTGTACCTTCCTCCCCCATGGTATAACCCGTTCTCACTGTATTTGATGTTCGTGCCCTGCATCTTGTATATACACTTCTCTAATTTGAGGAGGGGAAGGGAAAAAACAAAATGCTTAAATAGGGATACAGGTTGACCCATTATAACAATGAGATGTAGAAGACATTATGTTGAAAAACAAACTTTACAATTTAGGTGGCAGGGGCAGGGGGGAGTATAGTTGTGGAGGTGGGAGGGAAGGGATGGTAGGGGGAAAACAAAGGAGGAGACAACAATGCTTGATAGGAAATGTACGCATTACCTTGGTCATGTAACTGTAACCCCTCTGTACAGTATTTTTACAATAAAAAAGTATTAACAACAAATGAAGAAAAGCATTCTTATTTAAAAAACATTCTTATTTTAAAAATATAAGTTGACAGGACAAACTTTAAAATTAAATATAGATGCCAAATAGCTTAGAATCGCCAAATCAGTGAAAGAACAAGATTGAAGGCCTAACTGTACATTATGTAAGAGAGCTTCTATGCTATGCCTATTATTATATTAATCGAGTTTCACTATAATTATTGTTCATGCAGTATACGGTATATGCTCCAAGTAGAAAGGGAGCACACGTTAATTATCTCTGTGTCCCTTAAAACAAGCACAGATACTTTTGGTGAAATGTCCAAAGCTGGTTAAAAAGTAGTATGTTTTTAATTTGAGAGAGAGAAAAAAATAAGAAGAGTGGACATTTCAGTCAAGGAGCAGGTGAGCAGAGCTCTACCGATGATATCAGAAATAGATCAAGGTCAAAACCTTGAGCTGGGGGGCTTCCATTTAACACATCGGGAATTTCCCTTGAGGTTATTTAGTGCATTTGTTTTTATTTCAAGGAATGACTTGGAGTCTGGCTTCAGCAAACCCTAGATTTAATTATTCATGGAAAATATCACTTGTCAAATGACATCTTTGTTTATATTGACTCTGTTGATGCTGGTCCTCATTTCTGCATTCTCTTCCTTTAACATGGTGCATCATGGTTTTCCAAGGTGACATGCTGAGCTCCCTTTGAACAGTTAGGGTGACCTCCTTAGTTCTGGACACCAGCCTGTGGATTTTACATCTTGCCAAATCTCTTAATACTTTATTTTTAATCCACAGCCCTATGGACTTTTATAAATAGCTCTGTTAACTCCAAAAGGCCATCCACTTGGTCTTCACAGAAGTTGCGAATTGGTATCGGTCCATGTTTGCATATTTCCAACTATTTTTCCTATCCAAAGTCATTTATTTGTGATGTGATTTGGTCCAGTTCAGTGTCCACTGAGATTATCCATAATGGATTTTGAAATCATCTGGGTTTTTTTCTCTTCTTTTTCCTTCCTTCCTTCCTTCCTTCCTTCCTTCCTTCCTTCCTTCCTTCCTTCCTTCCTTCCTTCCTTCCTTCCTTCCTTCCTTCCTTCCTTCCTTCCTTCCTTCCTTCCTTCCTATCGTGGGCCTTGAACTCTGGGCCTGGACGATGTCCCTCAGCTCTTCAGCTCAAGGCTCTACCATTTGAGCCACAGCACAACCTCCGGTATTCTAGTGGTTTATTGGAGATAGTCTCACAGACTTTCCTGCCCAGGCTGGCTCCTGAGTAGCTAGGATTACAGGTATGAGCCACCCAGCTTCCTTTTTTTTTTTTTTTTTCTTTTTAATTGTCTCCTAGAAACAGCAGCACACACATGAAGCCATCCCAGCTAAAGCCTATTTTTCCATGTATTAGTACAGTACCAAGGCAAAGACGAAGGAGAATCCTTTTCCGTTTAGAATTTAGAAGAAGAATAAAAGATATTCCTGTTGGGCCATTGGAATGTGCTCTATGTCTCATTTCCCTCTTTGGAGATGGAGTCTTGTTAATGGACTTCTCTACCCCTGCTTAACCCGCATCGTGATCCTACCAATTTCACCCTACTTGTAGTCTGGGATGACAGATGCATACCAGTGTCCAACTATGGGTTGAGCTCAGGGATCTCTCAGACTTTTCTGCCAGGACTGGCCTCAAACTGTAATCCTCCCAACCATTCTCCACCTCCCACATAGCTAGGATTACAAGTATGAGCCACTGGTTTGCAGTGATACATTTTATTTTGTACCACAATCTACAAAATATTAATGCAGAAAATTAAGTTTCTGTATATTCAACCAAAATGCAAAGTGCTTCCTAGTCATCACAATAAAAGCAAAACATTTTAAGGAGACAAGTAGAAAGTATTTTCTTCTTAATGAATTGTGAAGGCTACTTGATAAAATTTTTGCTCAAGTATTGAAACACATTAATTGGCATCTTCAGTATTCAGTAGTCAAATGCTGGGTTTTAATAATCCTTTTCTTTTTCTTTTTTCTATTTTTCTCCCCCAGATGGGTCTTCCCTAAATCTAATCCTCCTGGAGAATGTATTAGTCAGTTACTTATAGCAAGGGAATACATTGTGTGTGTGTGTGTGTGTGTGTGTGTGTGTGTGTGTGTGTGTGTGTGTGTGTGTGTAGGGGGAGGGGTTATTAGGGCTTTAACTTGGAGTCTGAGCACTGTCCCTTAGACTTTTCTCTCAAGGCTGACACTCTTCCACTTTAGCCATAGCTCCACTTCCAGTTTTCTGGTGGTTAATTGGAGATAAGAATCTCACAGACTTGCAGAGAGTGGATGGCTCAAGCCTGTAATCCTAGCTACTCAGGAGGCTGAGATCTGAGAGGATCGCGGTTCAAAGCCAGCCGGGACAGGAAAGTCTGTGAGACTCTTATCTCCGATAACCACCAGAAAAACGGAAGTGGCGCTGTAACTCAAGCGGTAGAGCGCTAGCCTTGAGCTGAAGAGCTGAGGGACAGCGCCCCGGCCCAGAGTTCAGGCCCCATGACCGACCAAAAAAAAAAAAAAAATCTCACAGACTTTTCTGCTCAGGCTAACCCTAATCCTCAGATTTCAGACTCTTTTTTTTTTTTTTTTTGGGTCCAGTCATGGGGCCTGAACTCTGGGCCTGGGCGCTGTCCCTTAGCTCTTCAGCTCAAGGCAAGCACTCTACCACTTGAGCCATAGCACCACTTCTGGCTTTTTTTTTTTGCCTATGTGGTGCTGAGGAATTGAACCCAGGGCCTCATGCATGCAAGGCAAGTGCTCTACCACTGAGCCACCTTCCCAGCCCCTGGTCTCCATTCTTGTATCTTGACATTTTGGGCAAGTAGTTCCTTATTGTAGGGCTGACCTATGCATTGCTGTGCCAGTAGCATCTCTGGTCCCCAGTTGATTATGCCAGATAAGTACGTTATGGAGTTGATACCAGGCATGGTGGTACACACCTGCAACCCCAGCTATTCAGTAGGTGGCGATAGGAAGATACCAGTTCAAGGCAAATATGCTAAGATGTAATGATAGTTCTAAGAGAAACATGGTCTTAAAAAATACTGTAGTAGGGTTGCCCCTTTCAATTTCAATAATGTGTGTGTGTGTGTGTGTGTGTGTGTGTGTGTGTCTGTGTTTAAATGCTTAAAATGGTGAACCTGTAGGTTTTCAGGGTTTTGAGTCAAACCTGCTTCTCAATTCTCAGCCTTGAGTTAATCTTGCCCTAAGTAAGGTGGCTTTGCTTTTCGGAAATTCAATCATTTCAATGCCAGTCCCCCCACCCACACCCCCATTGTAATTCCCTCGAGTCCTGCATCTGTCCTTTGAAATGCCAAGCCGGCAGAGGAGGCCGCTGTCTGTGTGTCTGCTCCAGAACATGTTCCAGTTCCAGGAAATCATCCACCTACTACCAAAACGCCCAGGGATGGAGCATCTGCTGTGCAGGGGCACAAACAGGAAGCATTGCTCAGTGCTTTGCGTCAGGAGTGGAACAGGGCCTGAGTAGCTGGAAGTTGTTGTGTTCATTTATGCAGTTGCTCACCCTGGCACCAGCCAATGGCTGGTCCTTGATTCTCAGTAATGCTTTCCTTGAGATACATTTTTTTCCCCTTGCAAAACCCAGAAACCAACTAAAGCTAAAAAAGGAACTTTATTATAGAAATACTGGATGATTTTACAGGATTCCAAGGGAAAATGGCACTAAGGGTGGGATTTAAAGGTTTCAAATGAGTGATCAACAGTAAGATAGTCTGAAGCTGGGCACCAGTGCCTCACACCTGTAGTCTTAGCTACCCAGTAGGATGGGTAGTTGCCAGTCAGGGCAGAAAAGTCCTTAAGACTTTTTTTTTGTCTGGTTCTGGGGCTTGAACTCAGGGTCTAGGTGCTGTCCCTGAGCCTCTTTGTGCTCAAGGCTATTGCTCTACCATTTGAGCCACAGTGCTACTTCCAGCTTTTTCTGAGTAGTTTGAGATAAGAGTCTCACAGACTTTCCTGCCCAGGCTGGCTTTGAATCATGATCCTCAAATCTCAACCTTCTTAAGTAGCTAGGAATACAGGCATGAGCCACTGACCCCTCAGCTCTGAGTCTCTTATCTCCAATTAACATCTAAAAAAACAGAAATGGAGCTGTGGCTTAAGTGGTAGAGTGCTAGTCTTATGCACAAAAGCTCAGGGATCTAGCCCAGGTCCTGATTTCAAGTTCCAGCACACATAAGATGGTCCAGACTTGAATGCTTGCTCTCATACTCACTGGTCTTCTACCTTGGCAATAACCTAGCTCCCTACTAATCTTATGTATAAACTGGGCATAACAGTTGTTCCCTCAGGGATGTGTAGGTCTTAGTGTCTACTATGGAGGAAGCTCTCAAAAATGGTTTGTTCCTTGAATTCTCCTTGTTATGATAATTGATAAATAATGATTTCTTCCAGGCTCTGCAGTTAAGACTTCCACAGAGTATTTAGTGTCAGGATAGAAATTAACTTGATGCTCTTTTGCTTTCAAACCCAGATCTCTACAGAAGATGCTGACTGGCTTAGCAGAACAAGAATCCAACCCTGGTTCAGCAAATGGGATCCATGAAAGAATCATGGCTACCAGCATCCCAGGGCAGTTTGCATATGGGTGGGACACAGGTGGTAGATCCTGGCCAGACAAGCTGAAAGTCTACAGTGCACCGTGGAGACCTCTAAATGTGCTACTTTCTCAATGGCATTCTGAAGGATGAGTGAAAAAAGAATTCTGTGCTTACCAGTTTTTAGTGTGTGTCAGTATTGGGGCTTGAAGTCAGGGCCTCACTCTTAATTCTTCCACCCAATGCTGGCTCTTTCCTTATATTAAAAATTCAAAGAGTATTTCTTTGGATTTCCTTTATTACTATTATTATTATTATCATTATTAATTGATCTTGGGACTCAAGAGTCTCACACTTGATAGGCAGGCACTCTACCACATGGGAGCCCTATATCCAGCCCGCCCTTTTTTCTTTAGTTATTTTCCAGGTAAGGTCTTATGTTTATGTCTGGGCCAGCCACAGACCACAGTCCTACCTGTGTCTTTTGTGCAGCTGGGACCGCAAGTGTGTGCTACCATGTCTAGCTTATTGATTGAGGTCGGGAGGGTATCATTGATTTTTGTCCAGACTAGCTTCAAACTGGGATACTTCAGATATCCACTTCCCAGATTTCTGGGATCACAGACTATTACCACCATACTTGCTTTGTTTTTTTGAGACTGGAGCCAAGCTAACTTTTTTCCTTTGGGTTGACCTTGAACTGCAATCTTCCTGATCTCTGCCTCTTTAGTATCTGAGGTTACAGGTATATACCACCACACCCAGTAAATTCCTGTCTTCAAGTCTATCAACAAACTAATCAGCCAACCAACATGTTCTTGTACAAAGCCTTTTATGATGGAGAATCTGACAACTTTCATGGAGATGATGAAAGAAATAGAAAAATAGAAATTTGATCTCTCTCCTTCCTTCCTTCCTTCTTTCCTTCCTTCCCTCCTTCCTTCCTGGTATAAGCATAAGAATAGACTGAGATACTAGTTTTAGTTCTTTTCCATAGTGAAGAGTTTTCATAAACTCTGCCAGCAATAACAATTTTTCCAGCATGTTAGTATTTTCTTTGTGAATAGATTCAACTTTATTAAATACCAAGTTATAGTTCTTGTTTGAGTAATAACCTATGCTGTATAAGCTGTGAATCCCTAGATGCATGAATCGTTTTATTCTAGTCTGGATCTTTTAAAGGTTGCCCACTTATTAATCTGGTTGCAGTACCCACTGATAATTGACTAGAGTCATTTGTTTGCACTGTAACAGGAAATCCCATCCAGCCTAGCATATACAGTAAGAGGAACTTATCAGTTTATTGAGCTGAGAATTTCCATGACAGGTCAGGCTTCCAGTATAGATAGGTCTACTGGTTCAAACAGTATCAATAGGGGCCAGGGTTTTTCTTTTTTCCTCTCCATGTTGTCTTCCTCTTCACAGGCTTCACTTAAAGCCTGGCATGCTTTATAATCACAAAAAGCTGGTAGCAGGAAGGAAGGCTACATTCTTCTGCATTAGCAGAAATAAAAAGAAAGCTTCCATGGAAGAGAGGAGGTATTTGTTTCCCTGATTCCTCCAATAAGCCTTTTCTGTGATGGGGAGAAGAAGGGTATATTGGCTGGCATAGCCTCTCAGGGCTGCCATTACATTCTTGGAGGAGTTCAATTCCAGCCAGAGTTTCAGATTGGGAAGTGTGTGTGAGGTACTGTCTAGAGCAGAGAAGACTAGAAATCACCTAGAAAAGGCCATCAGCAAATGTTCCCTCTAAGGCTGTTTCTTTTTCTCCGTTCTTTCCTTTCCTTTCCTTCCTTCCTTCCTTCCTTCCTTTCTTCCTTCCTTCCTTCCTTCCTTCCTTCCTTCCTTCCTTCCTTCCTTCCTTCCTTCCTTCCTTCCTTCCTTTCTTCCTTCCTTCCTTCCTTTCTTTCTTCCTTCCTTTCCTTCCTTCATGTCTTCTTCTTTTTTTTTTAACTCTTCATCAAATTTCAGTAAAGTGTCATCTTTTTTGCTCATTTTTTTGGCCAGCGAAGCCAGGTGTCTGACTTGAGTTAGAGAATAGTTACCTTCCCACTTATTACAAACTGTCTTCAAAATAAATTAAGAGGGTGAGCCTTAACTTTTCCTATGGAAGACATTCTTCAGGAAAATGAGATTAGATTTGATTTATCAAAGAAGTGCCTTTATGTTTAATGAAATACCGTGCAGATCTATTATCATACATTGAAAGGATCATGCTGAGACATCTTGATTTTGGATTTAAAATAGTTTTAGCCTGACTACCAATCCCTGCTCCCATAATAGAGCTATAATAATTATTTTGGCACTGTGAGCATTCATCGCATCTCATTGTCTATCAACCCTAAATATATGACAATTCCTGAATTACCTGATATGACTTAAAGGAGGATATTTGCAAGAAAAAAAATCAAGAATGTAGAAGCTGTGCATGGATAAATCATGCCTGTAATTCTAGCTACTTAGGAGGCTGAGATCTGACAATTGAGTTCAAAGCCAGTGTGGGCAGGAAAGTGTGAGATTCTTGTCTCCAGTTAACTAGCAAAAAGCTGGAAGTGGAATTGTTGTTTAAGTAGTAGAGCACTATCCTTGAGGAGAATAAAGTCAGGGATAGTAGTGCCTGGGCCCTAAGTTCGAGCTCTAGGACCTGCTAATGAGACGGAGGAAACATCTGCTTGGGTAAAATTTGAAACCTGACTCTTTAAATACTGTGCTTTGTGGATGCTATTGATTTCCTTTGAACAAATAAAGCAAATTTGAACATCTGGAAGACTGAGGTTGATTGCTGGAGGAAAACATTGATATATCAAGATAATTGTTCCCTTTATACTACTTTTCCCTAGTGACCTACATAGTTATCAAGATCTAACTTCTTTCTCCCTTGCCCATCTGCTTTGAGCTCCTCCCAGGGTTACATGCTTGACTTAGTTCAGAGGAAATTCCCTGTCATCCCCCCTGAGCTTAAATATTGATATAATTAAAGAAAACTATCAGTTGCCATTAATTAAGCCAGTTAAAAGGATGCATCGTATTCTCTCATTCCAACAGAGCTCTAAAAGCTTTATTTTTCTTACATGAAAGCCAAAACATTAACTAGAGCAACTACCCAAGACAAAAAAAAGAGGCAGATAATTTTTAAAGGAGTGATTCTGTTCGACATGCTGCCTTTAAACATTTTATTACCATAACTACTCTTGGTTTATGCTCTTAAAACTCTGTAATTTCTTAGTAATTTAGACGAATATGCCATTTCTTGATTTTAAGTAGCTTTTTTTTTTCCTGGATGTGGGGCCTGAACTCTGGGCCTGGGCGCTGTCCTTCTTCAATTCAAGGCTAAGACTCTACCACTTGAGCCACAGCACCACTTTTGGCTTTTTCTGCTTATGTGGTGCTGTGGAATTGAACCCAGGACCTCATGCATGCAAGGCAAGCACTCTACTACTGAGCCACCTTCCCAGCCCCTGCCATTTCTTGAAAACTATTCCTATGATTTTTTTCTGCACTTTCTCCATATATGTATGTGTGTATGTTTGTGAAACCTTTCTAATAAAGAAACCTTACAATTTAAAAAAATTTGTTGTTCAATGTGTGAAAAGATAGGGCCTTAAACTGTTCGGTCCTGCTTTAAATTAAATTTTATTCTAGAAGTGTTTTGGGGATCCTACAGGTTGAATTTAGTCTGTGGATCAAGAAAGGTAAAGGCAGGCTTGTCACAGGTTCTCAGAGGAGTTTTCTTCCTGGTTCCCTCCCCCCCCCCACAGGGCCTTTCTGCTCATTCTTGTCATAGTACTAAGTTTATTTCTCCTGGCATCTAGCTCAGTGGGTCTCAACTTTATGTAGGAACATCAAATTAGCACCTCTATCCACTGACACCCCTCCGATGCCTGCTCTGAGTAGCTGTCTATGGCACAGATCAAGGTTTCCTGTCTTAAGAATGTTTCCCAGGAACTTTGCTCTTCTGTTCGTGGCCCCTGGAGATTTCTTCTTTCCATCCCAGGCCAGCGAAGCACTTAAACAGACATTTTTATGTTTTTAATCCAGTGTTTTACTTGCTTTGTTCAGCAGTGTTGTTTATCTAGCGTCTGCCCTGCTGACACGAAGTCCTGAATTGCTTTGGAAAATGGTCTTTCAAAGGGTTGTTTACAAATAGTCTCACTCTTGGATTTGTGAGGCTATATATCCAGCAATAGTTTCTAAATCTGTCTTAAATCTCTTTGTATTTTTACTGAAAAAAAAAAAGAATCAGGTAAACTTTTATAATCATCCCAAAGTTGTTTTGTGAAGTTGTGGCTCAGCAAACCACTCTTCAAATGAAAAGATTTTGCGTACATGTCCCCAGTGAGAGCTGGAAAGGACTTGGCTATAAGCAAATTCTCTTCTTTCTTGTCTGTGATTGTTTTTTTGTTTTGTTTTTTGTTTTTTGAATGATGATGATCAAGCCCGAGGCTTGCTAGCTAAACCCTTTGCCACTGAGCTGCACATCCATCCACCTAGGATAGCAATGTTTGAGAAAATACCTTGAGTCATCTCCAATT
Organism: Dipodomys merriami; assembly: GCF_024711535.1. Classification (NCBI taxonomy): domain Eukaryota; kingdom Metazoa; phylum Chordata; class Mammalia; order Rodentia; family Heteromyidae; genus Dipodomys; species Dipodomys merriami. Next base: position 19,844,573 of record NW_027202604.1, on the reverse strand, counting down.
CATGCACGTAGGATGTTCTTATCCAAACTCTTAGTAGAATACTCTGCTTTCTACTTGACTATCCATTAGCTTTTTCTTTTTGCTCAGGGCTGAAGCTCTACCACTTTAGCCACAGATCTACTTCTGTTTTTTCAGTAGTGAATTGGAGGTAAGAGTCTCACAAACTTTCCTGCCTGGAATGGCTTTGAACCACAATCCTCAAATCTCAGGCTTCTGAGTACCTAGGATTACAGATATGAGCCACTATTGTCTGGTAGACAATACACTTTCAATGAGAAAAGAAATGAATGCTTATACAGCAAAGAAATCTGTAAATTATGAGAATCATTAAACGAGTCAAGTCAATGTCAGGCATGTCATACGTGTGTGTGTATGTATATATAAATATACAGAGAGAAAGAGAGAGAGAGAGAGAGAGAGAGAGAGAGAGAGAGAGAGAGAGAGAGAGAGAGAGAGAGAGAGAGAGAGAGAGAGAGAGAGAGAGACTTCTTGTGGGTCCATATTGAAAAAGAAAGAGGCTCATTTTATGTTTCTCTGAAAACGTTCCAGCCATCACATAACATTGTCTTTAGAGGATGAAGTGTCACTGAAGTTAATGAGTATTCAAAATATACAGCAGAAGCCCTGTAACATTTGAGCCCTTCCATGGTTGAACTTTACCATACTGCATCTTAGATTTTTTTTGTGTGTGTGCCAGTCCTGGGGTTTGAACTCAGGGCTGGGTGCTGTCCCTGAATCTCTTTTGTATTCAAGGCTAGCACTCTACCACTTGAGCCACGGTGCCACTTCTGCCTTTTTTGAGTATTTTATTGGAGCTAAGAGTCTCATAGGGACTTTTTGCCTGGGCTAGCTTTGAACTATGATCCTCAGATCTCAGCCTCCTGAGTAACTAGGATTACAGGTGTAAGCCACCGGCATCCGGCTTAGATTTTTGCCTGTGTATATCTTAAAGTCACATGCTACAGTGTGTGCTAGAGCATAAGTGGGTAAATGAAGGAATGAAGGCCTTTCAAGTCTACTTCTTCCCAAATTCTATGCTAGACCAAGTACATTGCATGCCACTCTTAGGTCTAACTCTTAGACAGTTATTGAAGAATCAATTCAGCAGTCCTGGAGAGTACAAAGGATGCATTGGCAAGGAATGTCCTTCTGATATATTTGAATGACAGGTGAGAAATGCCAGATTTTAGCATGTTTCAGTTTCCTCATCTGTAAAATTATAGGCTGAAGCTGATGGGTGATATGTCTGGGCTTTAGGATTCAGATTTAATTCCACCAGAGCTGGTATCTGTAAATCTTACACAACTGCAACCACTCTGATCCCAGTGTCTTTCTCTCTAAAAGGAGGGGAGGGGAGAAAGATCTCCATATTCTAAAGCTGTTATTGGGAACAGGACACAAAAAACCCTCCTCAGCAACCAAGATAAATCATATTAAAAATCAAAATTAATGCAAAAAAATTCATGATGAGTAAATGATCAACATTTTCAAAAGAACATGATCAGTAATGGTGCTGTGCCAAGCCATACTGGAGCCTGAGGCCAAGAGAAATAAGATCCAATGAGATCATGCTTAGGAGTTACTTGGCATAGTCCTTGCAAATAGTAAGTATACAATAAAACAGAAACCCATATTATTAAATAAACCCCAAGCTTTCTTCTAGTTAGAAAATTACATTAGCCATGGGGCTGGGAAGGTGGCTCAGTGGTAGAGCACTTGTCTTGCACGCATGAGGCTCTGGGTTCGATTCCTTTGTACCACATAAGCAGAAAAAACCAGAAGTGGCGCTGTGACTCAAGTGGTACAGCGCTAGCCTTGAGTTAAAAAGCTGAGGGACAGCGCCCAGGCCCAGAGTTCAGGCCCACAACCGACAGAAAAAAAAAAAGAAAAGGAAAGAAAAGAAAATTACACTAGCCACCAGTTGTCCCCATAATTTAGAGTGTTTTTAAAAACACAGCAAGTACTGATTTAATTTCAGGCAAAAATTCTGTAGGGTTGGCACATGCCCACCATTCTTTCTGTAAAAATATAAAATTAGTACCAGGGAAAAATAAACTAAGTTGTACACTAAACTTGTGTATACTTAGGATCCAACGGAATACAGTGAAAATGTAACATAATTGCTGAGCAAAGATAAGTCTAAATATGGCCAGCACCATAGTCAAACAATCACAAATAGCCAATAATCACTCTTTGTCATGCAACTCCTTGTCCACCTACTTAAGAAATCCACTTGGAAATGCAGCAGTAGTACTCACTAGGTACTATGCTAAAAATGAACTATACACAACTTGTAGGTTGACTGGAGGGAAGACCTGGGAGAGAGTGAGGGAAGGGGTGAGGTTTTTGAAAAAGAAATGTACTCATTACCTGACTTAGGTATATCACCTTTATGATAAAATAAAAAAAAAGTCACATTGAGGCAAGCTAGTGGCTCATGCCTGTAATTCTAACTACTCAGAAGCCTGAAATCCCAAAATTTGAAGGTAGCCTGGGTAGAAGAGTCCTTGAAACTCTATCTCCAAAATAATTAGCAAAAAAGCAGAGCTTGAGGCATGCATGACTCAAGTCTTAGAATTCCAGGCATAGCCAACAAGACTAGTGAGGCTCTGAGTTCAAGCTATGGTAATGACAAGAAAGAAGGAAAGAAAGAAAGAAAGAAAGAAAGAAAGAAAGAAAGAAAGAAAGAAAGAAAGAAAGAAAGAAAGAAAGAAAGGAAGAAAGGAAGAAAGAAAGAAAGAAAGAAAGAAAGAAAGAAAGAAAGAAAGAAGTTGAGAGGGAGGGAAGGAGAAAGAGAAAGAGAAAGAGAGGAAGAAAGCCAGGAAGGAAGGAAGGAAAGAAAGAAAGAAAGGAAGGTAGGAAGGAAGGAAGGAAGGAAGGAAGAAAGAAAGAAAGGAAGAAAGGAAGAAAGGGTAAGGATGTGTGGATGGGAGGAAGGGAAGGAGGGAGATGGTGGGAGAGAGGAAGGAAGGAAGGAAGGAAGAAAAAAACTGGATGCCAGATTCACTGGCCATGAAAAAAGCATAGATCCTGCCCTGAGAGTCTCCAATAGGAAGAGATATATGCTAGGAACAGAGGGGGTTTGCATCACATATCAAGGCTATTTTTTCCCAGAAAAATGCAACTCACAGTGTAAGGACTTATGGTGGAAAATTATTACCATAAAATTATTTCCCAAAGACCTCGATACAGGTACTTAGAGTTATACCATTCAACACTTTTCATCCATTAACACTGACCCAAAACACATTTTAAAAACACTTAAAAAGCATTATGTAAATACCGAGGAAATAATAAAAAGCAGTGTGCAATCAGTTATAGCTTCAAGTGGTTGACCTTCGTGGAGGAATTCCAGGGGTGTAGTAAAATGTTGCACGAACCACCACAAAAGTACGCTTTTTTGTTTTTAGTGAAAGGAGTGCTTTGGGGGGAGAGAGAGGAGACTGAGGATGACCCAGAACTGTCTCTTTGGGCAGTGGGTAGCTGACATGAAGATTAGGGTGGTGAGAAGGAGCAATGTAATGAGGGTCCAAAAGAGAATTTTCCCTCCATTCTAGTCTCCTTAAAGACAATAAAGAAGAAACAAGCCAGTTTGAATGGGTATTACTGAGTGATTCTAATTATGTGGCCTTCCCCCTCCCAACTCTAAAATTAATTGTTTAATGTGTGTGGCTTCAAATAGAGTATTAGTACACATACATTGTAATATGCTGATGATTTTCACTGCTTCTATTACTGTCTTATTCTTCCTCCATCCTCTACCTTAAAAAATGTTTCTTTCTTGCAGTTTCCAATGAATTTTATTATAACCTTTTCACAACAATGCATACAATGTCTTTCATCATATTCCTCCCTACCCTATCTTTTCCACCACCCATGTAGTTCTCCCCAGAAAGAGTCCCCCATTTATTTTCATGTCTACTTTTTTTGTTTCCTTTAGAGCTAGCTTCTGCATATGGAAAAAGAAAGTGACATTTGTCATTCTTTTTTTTATTTTTTATTTTTATTTTTTATCAGTTGTGGGGTTTGAACTCTGGGCCTGGGCATTGCTCCTGAGCTCTTCAGCTCAAGACTAGCACTCTACCACTTGAGCCACAGCTCCACTTCCAGTTTTCTGAGTGGTTTATTGGAGATAAAAGTCTCACAGACATTCCTGCCCAGACTGGCTTTGAACCGTGATCCTCAGATCTCAGCCTCCTGAGTAGCTAGGATTACAGGTGTGAGCCACCGGCGCCCAACCACATTCGTCTTTCTGAGTTGACTTATTTTGCTTTACTTGATGGATCTCCATCCATTTTTTTTTTCTGAAAGTGACCTAATTTCATTCTTCTTTATCACTGAGTAATATAACATTATGTACACATGCCACATTTCCTTTTTCTGTTCATTGATCGATGGGTACCTAGAGCAGTTCTATAGTTTGGCTATTGCAAATATGTGCTGCTATAAATATGAGTGTGCAGGCCTGTATATTGTGTACCAATTTGCATTTCTTCAAGTAGATGTCCCAGAATGATGTATAGGTATATGGTCACAAGGTATCTAACTTGAAGGGTTACAGCTTTGGGGATAGTTAGAGACATTATAGGGAGTGAGAGATGAGTAGAGTAGTGAAGAATTTGAGAGTAGTGAAGGCACTTCGTATGTTTGGATACATGAGTTCATATTTTCTTAAACCTACAGAATGTACAATGCCAAGAGTAACCCCTAAAGTATAGAGTTTGGGTGATCATGACATATCAGTGTGGGTTCATCAGATACCACACACATACTCCCTGTGATAAAGGTTCACAGAGGGGGAACTGTGGGTGTCAGGGAGTTTGTGGGAAGAGGAGGCATATGGGAATTTTCTGTGCCTGCTGCCCAAATTTTCTGCAAACCTAAATCTCTTTTAAAGAAACCTTTCTTTTTGTTTTTCTATTAAAGGAATAAAACATACATTGCTTTTTCTCTCCAGTCTTAAAGTTGTGTGTTGGAAATGCTCCAAGGTTTATGTTGAGATTTTCGATGGGAAGAGAGGATATGTTGTTGGGGGTGGGGGAGGGTGGATGGAGTCTTCACTGATCACTTTGGAGAGCTGAGGCTTACCTGTTAGCTGTTCCCAGTGTACACAGGCAATATGCCCGAAGACGTGTCTTCCTGGTGAGTCCAATTCTTCATTTTATTACACTGTCATAGAAGTTCATCAGACCAGACATAGACAGAGATGCCAGTGGAGCTTCTTGTTCAGGGACACTCCCAGTTTCAAGAGTTAGATTCAGTACCCTAGTTTTTGTGATTTTGAATCTTCTATGAGTGAAACCTTGGGCACTGATGTCTAGAATTGATTTTTAAATGATGTTGCCAGTGAGCATGGTTTGAATGGATGGCTACGCCCTGGTGGCAGACAGCCTCTGGTTGGGAAGTTGCTCTAGAGACGATTGGTTTACATTTGTTTGTAGGCCACACTTCAGATGAATTTAACCACATGTGCCTCAACTAGTCTACTCATGAACATCATCAAAGGCTATGCTAATTAGCATAATACATAAGAGAAGTGGGTTAGATGGGCTACAATATTTGAGAGTGATTCTCAATCTTGCATGAGTAGGACATAGAACTCTAGTACAGTTCTGGCTCTTTAATATTCCAAAAAGTGCTATCTGAAGCTTGACTCTCATGTAGTCCTACCTCCACCCACTAACTCAGGTGATTCTGGCAGCCTGGCCCTGCCCTATGCAGGCTAACTGAATTGTATCTCAAGAACGTAGTTGTGTCTGGCTCAGGGGCATGTTTCTGCTGAGAGCACATAGAACACAGAAAGGGGATTTGGTTGAGCTTGGAGGTTATACCACTGGTTGTGTGCCTGTTTGTGGGTAAGTGCTTATCTAATGTTTGTACGGTAGCGTTTGGAACTAGACTTGATTTGAGGCAAGATTTAAGGGAGGTAGTTTACATCGACTTACCTCTAAATATGTATTAAACAATTACTATATGCCCAATTGGAACTCAGATTCTACCAAAAACAAATTTCCTCTAGTAGTTGTTGTCTGAGTCAGTCAGTTCACACTGTCCTACTACATTTTTCTGAGCCAAAGGCTATCACAAATCCCTTGGTCCTGGATTTTCTCAGTAGAAGAGTTATCTGACTTATGAAGAGGGGGGGATATGGTGAGTATGTATGTGTGGGTGTAAATATACTTGGGGTTTTAGAATTTGAGCACTCATATATTAAAGCTTTTAGACTTTTCCAAATCCTTGTTGGCAATGCTTTACGTTGGTGCTTAGATCACATGACTTCCTTAGCTCCTAGGGACAGCTGCTACCCAGTGACACAACTTGTGATTCAACAGTAGCAAAATATGTTCCATATAAACACATGGTATGATTGCAAAAGGGACAGAAGAAGGGTGAGCTCACAGAGCAGATCTGCTCATTGCAGCTCTCAAGGCCAGAGCTGTGGAAAAGACAAAGTGCACAGAAATTCAGAGGAGGGGGCTGCTACCTTAAGCCATTATTAGAAATACAAGTAAAAGTCATAATGCTAATGTACAAAATGGTTCAAAAGAACCAGTTAGAACAGTCACATATCCAATATAGTGACTGCTCATTTTTCTCCAAAGGAATAAAAAAATCAAGAGTACAAGGACAGCTGGGCATTATTGGCTCACGCCTATAATCCTAACTACTCAAGAGGCTGAGATCTGGGAATCATGGCTTAAAGGCAGGCCAGGAAGTAATTCTTCTCTCTGATTAACTATCCCAAAACTGGAAATGGAGCTGTGGCTCAAGTGGTGAAACACTAGCCTTGAGAGGTAAAGGCACCCAGATCCTGAGTTCAACCCCAATATTGGACCCTCCCCTCCCTACCCCCCAAAAGAGAAGAGCATGGAGAGACGTGGACAGGATTATAGTATAGTTGTTTAGGATATTGAAAATTAAGATGAGATCCACAAAGAGGGAATTAGGTAATGCTGAAAAAAAGCAATTAAATTGCTGGAGAAAGGCTTTTAGTGGCATATTAGCATGGTGGGAATCGCATTTGCTAATAAATAAAGGTGTGAAATTAATAAAGCCTTGGTGACTGGCTGGGACATTACACACTTTTCCTCTTGATCATCTCTAATAGGTCTAATGCAAAGGAACAAATTTCAGAAAAATTACAAAAGACATGTATAAAAGCAAGCTCTTTTGGTAAAAAATCTTTTGGGGAGAAGTAATTTGGCAGTGTATCAGTCAGGTTATGCTGTGGTAACAAATGATGTGTGATTGATAGCATGAAAGTCCTGGGTTTGTGACAGGTCAGCTGAGTGTGTGTGTGTGTGTGTGTGTGTATGTCTGTGTGTGTGTGTGTGTGTCTGTGTCTGTGTCTATGTCTGTGTCTGTGTGAGCACACACATGCGTGTGTGCTGCTTCTGTAGCTTGAACTCAGGGCCTGGGCACTGTCTCTGAGCTTTTTATGCTCAAAACTAGCTCTCTACCACTTGAGCCACAGCTCTACTTCCAGCTTTTTGGTGGTTCATTGGAAATAAGAGTCTCATGGACTTTCCCGCTTGAGCTAGTTTGGAATGGCGATCCCTGGATCTCAGCCTCCTGAGTAGCTCAGGGACAGTGCGCAGGCCCACAGCTGAAGCCCTAGGGCTGGCACTGAAAAAAGAAAAAAGAAAGAAAATACTTCCATAAATCCCCAAACTAGTGTTTTCAAGGATATTCCTTTAGCACTGAAGATCTGAATTAAAAGCTGAGAGCTTCGCGTGGCCAAACACTTGCCCTGGGTTCAACCCTCTAGTACCATAAATAACACATAGTCGATATGACCTGAAAACTTCAGATTCATCATTGGTGGAATTTCCAAAGAAATAATGGGACAGCAGGATACTGGAAGTTCATAGTCACTAAAAAGAATAAAACAAACGTTCCAGATAAATGAATTCAAAAGCTACCAAAATTTGGTAGTATGCTTGCCTAATAAGCATGAAGATGAAAATTAGAGTTAAAAAATCCTAGTACTTGCACAGAAGGGATAGCAAAAAGTTCTTAGTAATATTACTAATATAGCTATGGTGTGTACTAAACATTTGATATGGTCAGGTACTGTATTGGTAGGTTTTTTCCAAAGCATAACTTTCATCCCAAGTGACAAGAACTATCATTTCTGCTTTAACAGAGGAAGAAGAGAAGACTCAGGAAAGTGAAATGACTTGTCACCTCTGATAAACGTTTTGCACAATCCCAGGATCTGAGAACAGAGGCTGCCTCTGTTCTGATGGGGTTGGATGGCGTTACTGTGAGGGCGTAGAAGAAATACTTTGCCCACTGCTCTTTATGGTGTTTAATGAGGTTATATTTCCTTTTCTTACAACAAGTAAGCATTTCATTCACAAACATAATTTAAGAACAAAGTTTGAAGTGATGTGGGTGAAAAAGAGAAAATAGAAGCCTGCAGAATCAGGCAGAAATAACCATGAAAAGACAAAGAAATTGAAAAAAAATACAGACAACGGTACCAAACATCCATCCAGGTACTTGCTTTAAAATGATAGTGGGAAGGAAATGCTTTGTCAGGACAAAGATGGCTCCAGGTAAAGAGTGATCCTGGTGAGAGACACTGAGGGTAGGTGGTAGTCCATTGGTGAGGTAGGCTTTGGACAAATGGCTGGTGAGTAAAACTCAAGGCCATCTTGAGAACCTGGTAGTAAATATCGAGGCTGATGAATCACTAAAAACAAGCAGCAGGGTTGGTAAGGCATAACTCACATCAGGTAATTTGACAGCCTTTTAAAAACAGAATTATTAGGGTAGAGCATAAAAGAGCAGCATGAGCCTCTGTGTTTGGATTACTGTAGGATCCCCCTCCCATTAGTGTTTTCAGAAGGGAGGGATGCCTCCAACATGAGAGGATTCAGAGATGGACAAGTAGAAGATCCTTCTTTGACCTTTAAGGATGCTCATGCCTCCGTTGTGTGGGACAGCAGAGGCTAGAGATGATCTAAATGTTACCAGTGGGGGATTTTTAAAAAATACATCAACACAAATGGGTTAATAGGTAGCTCTTACAATCAGAGCTTGGCAATCGTCACCTGTGGCCAACTCTGTTTTAAAGAGTTAGAAGTCATTTTTTAAGATGTTCTTTAAGTAGTTGAGTGAAGGGGTTTCAGTTCAGCATAATTTATGAGTATCATGCATCTTGATCATTGTCACCCCTTTCATTGTTCTCCCCCATGTAATTTTTATGGTTTTAAATGATTAAGAAAAACAAAACCCTAAAAGACATGACAGGTAAAAATGGGAAGTTCAGATTTCCCCACCTTCAAGTGAAATCTTGTCATATATATAGGCTGCCTATTCATCAGTCTGCTGTCCATGGCCATTTTCACAGAGCTCCTAGGCCTTTAAAGACTAACACAGTTACTGCTTTGTCTTGTGTGGAAAAATCTTGCTGATTCCTATTCTGCAATAGAGATTAAATGAGATTGTGTGTGTGTGTGTGTGTGTGTGTGTGTGTGTGTGTGTTGGTCCTGGGGCTTGAACTAAGGGACAGGGCACTGTTGATGAGCTTTTATGCTCAAGGCTAGCACTCTAAGGCCAGGGTGCCCATGGCTCATGCCTGTAATCCTACTACTCAGGAGGCTGAGATCTAAGGATCGTGGTTCAAAGCTAGCCTGGGCAGGAAAAACTGTGAAACTCTTATCTCCAATTAACCACCAAAAAACTGGAAGTGGTGCTGTGGCTTAAGTGGTAGAGTACTCACCTTGAGCTGAAGAGCTGAGGGACAGCGCCCCCCCCAAAAAAGCTAGCACTCTTCCACAGTTCTTCCTCCAGTATTTTGGTAGTTAATTGGAGATAAGAGTCTCACAGCCTGAGCTGGCTTTGAGCCATGATCCTCAGATCTCAGCCTCCTGAGTAGCTAGGATTATAGGCATGAGCTACTGTTGCCTGGCTTAAATAAGATTTTTGAGAATAGATCCCCCCATCCCTCACCCCCTAGCAGGGCTTTCATGAAGTCTAGCTCTACTACTTGATCTACATTTCCAGCCTGGCTTGCCAGTTATTTTAGAACTCGTGTCTAGCAAACTTTTCTACATAGGCTATAGTTTTCTAGTTCTCGGTCTCCTGAGTAGCAGGCATTAGGCATCAGTCCCAGGCAAATGGATTCATTTTAATCCCGAAGTCTGTATATATTTTTTTCTTTTTAAAAATCATGGCTGTAAGCCTTCTTTGCGCTGGTTTATTTTTCATTTGGTTTGTTTTATGTGTCCATTTGTTTGTGTGGCTCTGTTATATAGCTGTTGCAGATCATTCATTATTCTAAAAACTAAGTTTTAGCCAGGCACTGGTGGCTCATGACTATAATCCTAGCTACTCAGGAGGCTGATCTCTGAGGATTGTGATTCAATGCCAGCCCAGGCAGGAAAGTCTATGGACCCTTATTTCCAATTAACCACCAGAAAACTGGAAGTGGCACTGTGGCTTAAAGTGGTAGAGTGCTAGTCTTGAGCGACAGGGACAGCAGCCAGGCCCTGAGTTCAAGCCCCATGACCTACAAAGCAAGCAAACAACAACAACAACAATACCCTAACCCCAACAAACCTAAGGTTTTTATTACTATGTTACTATTTAATCATTTATTATATTACTATCTAATCATTGAAAAACAAATGCTAAAATATCTTTTGTTAATTTATATTGCTGGAGTGGAAACTCTAGAGGATAGGGCTTTCATTGTGACATCTCCATTTACAAATATAATTTACCAAATTAGCTTTGTATTGCTTTATCACAATCCCTCTTTCTTTCTTCCTTCCTTCTTTTCTTTTTCTCTTTTTTCTTTTTCTTTCCTTCCTTATTTCCTTCCTTCCTTCCTTCCTTCCTTCTTTCCTTCCTTCCTTCCTTCCTTCCTTCCTTCCTTCCTTCCTTCCTTCCTTCTTTCTTTCTTTCTTTCTTTCTTTCTTTCTTTCTTTCTTTCTTTCTTTCTTCTTTCTTTCTTGGGCCTCACTGTGTAGCACATGGTAGTCTTGAATTCAAGATCCTCCATCCTCAGTCTCCCAAGTGTTGGAATTATATGATTATGCCACTATGCTCAGCTCTGGACCATATTATTATAATACCCAGTATGTAGTTAGTATAGGACCTGGTATATAGTAACCTCTCAATCTTTTTTTTTTTTTTTCTTTTAAGCAGCATGGTTAGTTTCAGTTAAGGATGTTTGACTTTTATGAACATATGTTGGATTCAATACTTATATTTGAATAATTTTATGAATGTGTTATAGTATATATAAATATATATATGTATCTACACATACACTGTACATGTACCCATAAGCAGTTATGAATGGTCTGGATGATAGGTGGAGTGCATCCACACAGGTACATTACATCGGACATGAGAGAGAACATTTCCCTTGTTCACCTTCCCCTGTCCTTTGCTTGCCTCCCTCCACCTCCCCTCACCCCTCTGCAGGTAGCCCAGTCCCTTTCAGTAACTGGCCTTCTGTGCAGCTCACATGTCGCTTCAGGCTGTGGAATGGATAACAGTCAGGAAGCATTTAGTTAATCCGTTTTGGGGTGACACACCAGCAGGGACATGTGGAAGCCGGCACGGAACATTTCCTGGGCTTGCCTTCTTAGGGAGGTAATTGTATTTCTGCAACTTGAACATGTGGGGATCCTGGTTCTTCCGGCCAGTCCCCCTTCTTGTTTCTATTTGTTTGTTTCTAATAGGTACCTAATTGTGGTGTATATTTTGGGGTATGGTGTGATGCTTAGGTACATGTACACATTGTATACTAATCCAATCAGCCAAGTTAGCTTATCCATCACCTCTGTACTTAGCATTCCTTTGTGGCGAGAACAGGTGGTACAGTTATTGTTGTGTATAGCTCTCGCTGTGTGCCATAGAACAGGAGAACTCGTTCAGCCTGTCTAGCCTCACCTCCCTACATGAAGAATCTCCCAGCCTCGAGATCAGTTTCTTTTTACATTATTATGTTATGATTTTTAAACTAGCCTGTTTTAATTGTACAAGAGGGGGTTAATTGTCTTATTTCCGTACTCGTATACAGTACATATACATCAACCCCACCCTTACCTCTCCCCACTCCTCACTTCCTAAAACAATTTCAACAGGTTTCAATATTCAATCCATATACATGCAATTAAGCTGCTATGTTCATCCTCATTTGCTCTCTTAGTCCTTCCCACTGCCCATAATAGAACCTGTTTTGCTTTTCTGTCTTAAAAATTAAAGTGTATTAATCGCACCAAGAGAGTTCACCCTGGTGTTTCAGATATGCTTATACTATTACTTTATTTAATATTGTATTACTTACTTGATTCATTTTTTTTGTGCTGGTACTTGAGCTAAAATTCAGGACGTGTTATGGTCCCTCAGATTTTTCTGCTAAAGGCTAATGCTCTATCACTTCAACCACAGCTTCACTTCTGGCTTTTTTTTTTTTCTTTTTGTGATTAATTAAAAATAAGAGTCTTATAGACTTTCCTGCCTGGGCTAGCTTTGAACCTTGATCCTCATATCTCAGCTAGGATTTCTATATTTATCATATATTATTTGTACAAGGAAGGGTTTCAGTGTGAGATATTCAAACATGCATATAAATATATCCTAATCAAACTCGCTCCTCTTCTTCCCATGACTGGATTCTTAAAACAATTTTAAGAGTCTCATCGATCTATCTTCAAATCCCACATCCTGCTTCTACTTTTTGACTTGCTCCTCTTCCCTCTCTTCTATTCCTGGATTTTCCTAGCATGGCAGGCATGAATTACTCTGGTCCACGTGAATGGTACAGTGTGTGGTATCTTTTGAAACTCACATTTATGCATCAAGCTGGGCAAGTTTAGTTATCTCTGTTTGTGTAGATAGGAAACCAGACATGGAGAAGGAAGTTGGGCTTTACTTTCCTAAGTGCTTTGCTGGATTGCCCCTCCAGCCTGCACATCTTCTGACTCCGGTCTCTTCTGCTATATCCACCAGGACTGACTTGCTGTTATACCCTGATATAGAACTGGTGCCCAGGAACCCACATGGTTCATCCACCTGTTGGAAATGTGATTTAGAAAAACACTTGATGAAACACCCCCGGGATTCTCTTAGCACATTTGTTTTTAGGAAATGATGACAGATGTGTATGCGTATATAATGATTTCATTGCAAGTATTGTTTGTAATACAGAAAATTTTTAAACAGTTTAAATGCCCAATCATAAGGAATTTGTTAGGTGGACTATGGTACATTTAGTTTGCCAGTGTCAGATTTGAGCTAAGAGCCTCACACTTGCTCAGCTTGCTTATTAGGCTGGTACTCTACCAGTTGAGTCATGCCTCCAGCACCGCTTTGTGCTAATTATTTTGGAGATGGGAGTCTTGTGGATTTTTCTGCTGGTCTGGCATAGTATTTTATGATCACTCTTTGACATCACTGAGTAGTATAAACAGGAGTTTTGAAATTTCATTTTTCAGTGAATTACTCAACATTTTAGATATACCATTTTAGATATATAAAATGTCTACAGGGTAGGCTATGACTTTCTATGTAACTTCCTGAGTGAGAAACTCGTATGATGCTTTAGCATGTCTTTTCCTTCTGATTTCTACACCCTGAAATTTTACTATTGTCTCCTTCACATTTTCTTCTCTATTATCTCCAGTCAGTTTCTACAAGGTTTTAGACTTTATTTTGTCATATATCTAGTGGAGTTGGTCTTGAGTTTATTCACACCCTGATTCGTGGTAGTAAAAAAACCCTTTGAGTTTTCCTTTAGCCAATCTGAGTTTCATTCTTTTAAGCTCCTTGTGGCCAGAGATCCCAGAGTTTGGCAATAAATTGCTTGTGAGGAGTCAAGGCTGGTGATAAGCTGCAAATTGACTTTATAACTCCTCTGGAGTGAGGCATGTTGGGATACTCAATAGATCTATCCCATTACATCGGAAAGTCTGATTTGCACCAGCAGAGAAGAGTCCCTCCCTTAGTGCAAATTCATTAAGGAACAGAATGTGCACATTGGGGTGAATTCAAAGAGTTGGCCTTGCCCAGCCTTCTCTCTGACCACTGCGGTGGAAAATATGTTCAAGTCATTGGATGACCCTAAGAGGGTTATGACCTTGGTTTGGTAGGATTTCTTAAAGGAACCACAAGTGGAAGAAAGGCATCAAGAAGACAGGAGAGACTAGCCAGTCCATAGAAAAAAAGAAAATGGGTTCTTGGAGTAAGAGAAACAACAGAAGTCGAGTTCACTTGGAGTGTTGTCAGCATATGTTCTGAATTTGAAAATATTGTACAGAAGGGAAAGGCAAGGAAGCAAGGTTTAGCTGCGTAGCTTAGGAAATGTGTGGGAAAAGTGTTTGCAGCAGAAGGATTCAATTAGAAGCGCTTCCTGGCCTTCCCCTTTTCAGACCAAAAAGAGTGGTACAGAAAGTTCCAGATGAATGGATTAACAAACCTCATCAAATAACCTTCCTGGAGGTCAGGCTATTGCTTCCCATGTGTATTCATCAGGATTTTTTTTTTTTGTGGTTGCAAGGGACAGAAACCCAATTCAATAACAACTTAAGTAGAGCCCAGAAAAGGACTTTATTGACTGCTGGAATGGAAAAGCCTAGTGGGTTGTGCTACTTTAGTCTTGGCTGGATCCAAGGACTCACACAGGGACATTTGAAATCTCTTTCAGTCTCAGATTTGCTTTCTGCTGAGATGCTTTGCTTCTTAGACTTTCCTTTCATGATAGAACGTTAACATATTTTTTTTAACCAGTTCTGAGTCTCACTAGTCTGACAGTACCATACACCCATCTTGGTTTTATCCATGTAGGCCAAGCCTATATTTGCTGCCCGTGCTAGGAAACTGAAGAGATGGCATCAATCTCATTGAAAGGACATAGTTCCACCATGGGGGAATGGAGGTCTCCCAGAGACAAATCAGGACACTTCCTTCAGAGGGGAAAATAACAATAGCTACTAGGTGGACAGAAGCCTGTTGTCTTCCCAGGTGGCATTTCTTCTGAAGATCAGATCTTAAAACTAGTTTTCTAACAGCATTATGTAACACCAAAGTAAATAGATTGCCTTAGCTGGGAAAGGAAGGTTACAGCCCTTCTTCTTTTTCTGCTATAATTTGTTCTACAATGACTAACTCTTTAGCCACAAATCTGTGACCAAAGGCTTATTACCATAGAAACTTTATTTTAGGGGACAATTAGCATCTATTGTTATTGCTGGAATGTCACTGTTTCATCAGGAGCTGCTAATATTGGTGCACTTTTGGTAGTCCATACTTCCCTATGGACTGTCACCTTCTAGTCAGTTCCCTGAGGTCATGGCCCATACCATCTCACCACGAGGCAGCTAATTAGTGGCTCGTCAGATGTCCACTTGGTTCTCCAACTCTTCCGCTACTGCAAGACAGAGGCGTGCGAGCTGCACAAACAAAGAGGAGCCAGTGAGGGTAATCCTGGGGTTGGCAACCCAAGAAGAACATCATAGAGTTCTATGAACAGTGAACCACTGTGTATGCAAAGATTACCTGTGTTATATGCAAAAGAGGAAGCATAAAGCATTGGAGTAGGTCTCTTTGTGCTTGTGAAAAGATTTGAGCTTTACTTATGTAGAAAAGATGATGAAAGATTGCTAGTAGAGGCAACATGGCTTTTCCCCAAATGATCAACTAGGGAAACACTGAAAATTAAGGATTGTGCCTCTCAATGGCTGGGCTCATGATCCCTTGTGTCAGAATTTCCTGATGTATCCGGATAGATCCCTTTGGTTGCAAGCATGACAAAATGATCAATGTGAGAGAAGGGAAGAAAAGATATTTGAAGCTGGGCACTGGTGGTTCATTCCTATAATCCTAGCTCTTCAGGAGGCTGAGATCTGAGAATTGTAGTTCAAATCCAGCCCAGTCAGAAAAGTCCAAGAGACTCTTATCTCCAATTAACCAGCAAAATGCCAGACTGGAGATGTGGCTCAAGTGACTGAGTGCCAACCATGAGTGAAAAAACAAGCAAAAACCCAAAGATCTGAGTTCAAGTGCTAATCCAGCGTGTGTGTGCATGCATGCATGTGTGTGTGCGCACATACCTATGCACGCGTGCACACACACACACACACACACACACACACACACACACACACACAATGTATTTGTTGAAAAGAAGATTCTGGGGGACCGCTTAGATGCTAAGGAAAGAAGCAGGAAGTGCCAGATTGGAGGCACAACGCAAGTTGTAGGGCGCCTACCATAAGCAAGGAGGCTGAGCAAGAGGGTGAGGCCCTGAGTTCAAACCCTACTACTGGCTGACAACATCAATGAAAGAAGCAGGAAGCAGGTCATCATAGCTGACATAGAAAAACTTTGCTGATCTGAATCATCACTACTTCTTCGCTGAAAATTCCAGGTTTTGAGAGAAGCATATGACTGGTGAAGCTTAGGTCCCATGTCAATTCCTTGTGTGACACAACGAATGGGAAATAGGATTTGGCTCTGAGGAGGTGAGTTCTCAGAGTTGCCTTCCCACCTAGACCAAGCCCAGTGGGACAATTCCCCTAATTAAACTGTGTTGCCCTCAGGTCAGGGAAGAATGATGGACAGCTACCAGAAGAACATGGAATGCCCTGCCTACGACGCTTGATGAAAATGCATGGGCTCCACTCAAAACAAGTTTCATTTTATTCAACCAGAATTGAAGAATTTACAGATCTGGTATTTCTGTTTTAATATGCGACCCAGTTGAGACTTGTGCTCACCATAGATGGAGAACCGCTGGATGTTGTCAGAAGTGACATAGTATTAGTAAGTATTAAAAGACCTAACTGAAAGAGAGGAAAGTGTAATTTAGTCTCTCAGATTTGAGGCCCCCAGCTGCGGATCACTCGGCCCCATTGTTTTTGGCACTGTGCTATGCTAGCATAGTACTGTGTGGCATGCGTTGGGGAGTGGGGTCAGGCTGATCACATCGTGGTGGCTGAATGAATAGCAAGGAGAGAAAGGCAGGGCTGGGTTCCCATTACTCCTTTGAAGATCACACCCACGTTGGCCCAGAAGACTTTCAAACAGGCCTTCCCCTACCTCTAAAAGATGACACCATCTCCCAAAAGTGTCTTGGGCTGAGGATAAAGCCTCTAACATACTGGCTTTCAGGGGAAATTTATGCCAAATCTTGGCATTGCATATATGCATTCATCTCTGGAAATTTGTAGTAATTGCTGACACATAAACTGGAATAGATTGGAAGGAAAGGAAAAGGGAAGGAAAGATGCGTAGAGTTAGTAACCAAAGTTCTAATTACAGATTCCCTCTTCTCTCCAGGGTTCTCTTGGGAGCATGAAGGACCTACTTTTGGTGAGTATTTAAAGATTGTGCGAATTCTTTGAATAATGGCAATGCCTACAATCACTCCATGGTACTGCAGGTAGACTCACCGAGGGTGAGGCTTGCAAGGGATTGCCTATTCACTTACATTCACAACTTTCACATTCAGTGTTTTATTCATGTGTGTCAATGTACAAAATAGTGGGTTCCTTGATGACATTTCATACATGTATATAATGGCACATTGGTCATATTTACATATTACCTTCTCTTGTCCCCCTTCTTCTTCCCTGCTTATCCCTTTCTTTTCCCCAAATAGTCAGTCATCCCTTTACTGTCAGTGCCTTTTAAAAAAATCTGGATTCTATATATAACAGAAAGGATGTGACGTGTCTTTCTGGTGGGACTCACTTTCTCAGCTGGAACATATGAGGAATACCTACTCTTAGTAATGCTAGTGGCACCATGATGGTTCTGAGAATGCTGACGAGATCACTGACTTGATATTTGTAGCAGAGTTTTGACATGCAATTACCTAGTGGCTACCATGAACAAATCACTAGAGCTAGTTTCTACCAATTGTTCATAGAGCAAATGTCTACTGTCAGAGTCCAGGAGAGGAAAAGAAAGTTACCTGTGGTCCTTGAAGAGCCCCCATTGGTTGGGACTCCCTTCTTCTTTCCCTTCATTGGACACTTTGGGATTGAGACATTGGATCCTCCAACCTCCAATGTGCTGCCTCTACTTCCAGGCTGGAGGCAGGAGCAGCTTGTGCTTTAAGTGAGAGCACTATCTTCCTTCAGATTCACAAAGGGGGCTCCTCTAGGGAAGCTAGGCTCTGTTATTCATGTTATCTCCTCTAGAAACACCCATTCTTCTTACTTCTTTTTATTTTTACACCAAAGATTTTGTCCCATGAAAGCACAGAGAAGGAAGAAAGGATAATAAATCATTTCCAGACTTCAGACACTGTAAAGACATCTCTCCACCAATGATGTGTGGAAGAATTTACTTGTTGGTTGTGATGAGAATCCTTACTAGCTAATAAAGATAGTAATGAAATGAAAATTAGAACTAATTGTTGAAGAGGACGTGGAGTAACAGGAATTCACATGCACTCATTGAAGTTTTGACTTCAGTGCACAGCTTTGGAAAGCAATTTTTCAAGGCCCAGTGTGATGAACTATATCTGGAATACCAGGACTTGGGAAGCTGAAGCAGGAGGATCATGAGTTCAAGGTCAGTCTGGGCTAAATAGCAACTTTCTGCCTGACCTGGGCTACACATTGAGACTGTGTCTCACAAAGAAAAAGAAAAAAACAAACAAGTTTGATGTGGTGACCCACACCTATAAACCCAGCTACTTGCAGAGCAGAGCGGTTGGGATGCTTGTAGTTAAAGAGCACCCCAGTTAGTAAGCTCCCATCTTAGCAAACCAGCCAGGCATGGTGGTATGGAGCTATAGTTTCCTCTTTGTGGGAAGTGTAGTAGGACCATTTTGATCTGAGGCCAGCAAGACCCTGTCTGAAATACAACTAAAGTAAAAAAGGATGGCATAGGTCAAGGGGCATGGGTCAAGGGACAGGAGTCAAATGGTACAGCTCCCTGAGTTTAAATACCAGTATCACTAAACAAACAAGAAAAAAAAAAAAAGGCTAGCTTGGAATTTTATTCAAAAGCTAAGCATACATATCCCAGTCTACTTGGATATTTATTTTGTATTAGTTTTTTTTTTTTTACAATAATAGCTACAAACTGGAAAGAACCTGTGTCCGTTTAAGACAAATGGCTAAACAAGCTGTGTTTCAAACCACCTAGTAGACTACTACTCAGCAATTAAAAAGGAATGAACCATGTGGTCTTTATTCATCATGAATGGATCTCCAAATAATTATGCATGAAAGAACCAGCCAGAAGGAGTACATACTGTGTGATTCTACTTATGTAAAGCTGTCAAAAATAAAAATTTTGAGTGATAGATAGCAGATCCATGGTTGCTTAGGAGTAGAGGTAGTAGAAGGAATAGAAGGCATAAGAAAATTCTGAGGGCAATGGAAATATTTATCTTTATTTTGGTGATGGTTTTACAGTTGAATACATACGTCAAAACAGATCAACTTGTATGCTCACAGCATATGTGAGTTAGTATATTTCAGTTATATCTCAATAAAATTGTTCTCTGATGTGGAAAGAATATTGGATTAGGGATCAGAAGACAGGGTGTTAATCTTGACTCTTTTTCATAATCAGATAGTTCCTTGAGTGAGCCATTGTTTTTGTTTGTTTGTTTGTTTGTTTTTTCATCAATGGTGGGGCCTGAACTCTGGGCCTGGGTGCTGTTCCTCAGCTCTTCAGCTCAAGGCTAGCATTCTAACACCTGAGCCCTAGTGCCACTTTCTGCTTTTTCTATTTATGTGGTGCGGAGGAATCGAATCCAGGGCCTCATGCACATTCCTAGCCACATTCCCAGCCCCTTTTTAAAATTTTTAAACAGGAAGTGATAGATTGGTTTATGTCTAAGTTCTCATGTAGTTGAAAAAAAATTGATAGTGTATTGGCCTTTTAGCCAATAGGCAAATTTGTCAAGGTATCAGTTTCTCCAATTGATCTTCTAACTGTGGTAATTTCCTCCCAGTGTTAAATCGATTTGCTGAATTCTCAGATCTCAAGCACAACAAACCAGTAGAAAGAACTTTTTTTAAGCTTCGAAAAGAGATCAATAGAAGCATCAGGTCTCCATGTTAAGTCTGTTATCAGTTCTTGCAGATTCATAAGCAACTCTCTGATGAAGGATGTAGGTCAGCAATGATTCTTGAAGGTGAGACCCACAAAGGAAATGTGCTCCACTTCCTTAACATGAAGGTGAGAGTCTACACAGCAACCCCAGGGGCTCACACACTGATGCTGCTGTTCAACCTTCCCAGCACCGCTCTGTGGGACAAATTTTCTCCTGAAGCCCAGAAGCACTTTGTGTCAGAATGTACTCGTGAGATCTTGAGGCCATAAAACTCTTCCATGTTCCCTTTATGAATTTGTTTTTGCGTCTGGGTGCTGGTGGCTCATGCCTGTAATCTTACCTACTAACAAGGCTAAGATCTGAGAAATCATGGTTCAAAGCCAGCATGGGCAAGAAAGTCAATGAGATTCTTATCTCCCATTAACCAGCAAAAATCCAGAAGTGGATCTGTGGCTCAAGTGGTAGAGCTCTAGCCTTGAGTGAAAAAATAAAAATAAAAAGCTTAGGGACAGTATCTAGGCCCTACGTTCAAGTTTTAGGACTGGTACAAACAACAACAACAAACAAACAAACAAACAAAGCCATGACATAAGATCTTTTTTAGAGCCCAGGCAGACCTCTCACTTTCTTCTTTGCCTCAGCCATTGAAGTGCTGGGATTATGGGTCTGCACCACCCCTCCTGGCTCCTTTTCTTTATTTTTAAACTGTGTAT
Organism: Dipodomys merriami; assembly: GCF_024711535.1. NCBI lineage: Eukaryota > Metazoa > Chordata > Mammalia > Rodentia > Heteromyidae > Dipodomys > Dipodomys merriami. The sequence continues at coordinate 19,823,819 of NW_027202604.1, read as the reverse complement.
AGTTAATAGGGTAACTTAAAATGCATAGAGAATGATGTTGATCGCAAGTCTTTCCTGTTAATAATATCACTGGGTAAAATGGTTATTTCCCCAAGGGCATGAATGGTGGTTCTGGGTTCATTTTTGTGTCCACTTAGGGCTGAGCACCCAGTAGGTGTTCAATGAGTCCTTTTTTTAGATAAAGGCACAGATGATGACTAAGAGCAAATGTAGGAATGCAGGATGTTAATTTCTCTATTGGACACACAGCCTCTGTACGAATCTTACCGACTGCAAAGGAAATGTCACCAACTGTCACAGCTACAGCAACACATTGCTTCAACATATGTGCTGGGGAAGCCAGAAATTTGTTATTGTATGTGTGAGAAACCCACAACCCACAGGGAGAGAAATGCTCTTAGATTCTTCCCTGGACTCCAATGTATTTATACACGTTTTCTCCTCTTGTGAGTTCATAAGGAACATGTGTCAGTAGACTCCTTTGGTATGAGGTACAGCTACAACTCCAGCGAGTTAGGGTCTCTACCCCTGTCTGTTTTCACTTGTTTTGTGGGATCCTTTTCTTCTTCCCCCAGGATTGACTAATTCATCCAGAGCATTAACAAAGACTTGAAAACTCACTAGAAGAGGCTTGGGGCCTGAAGGTTTTAGAGACATGGTTGCCGGGTGGGTGTTCCTACTTCTGGAAGTACATGGAGCTTCTAGCTAGGACGTGGGAGAGGAGGTGGGGGCGGTACCTGAACTGGAAAGCTGACTCAGGTTCCAGCTCAATTTGGGGGTACTAGCCAAGGAAAACCATTAGCTGTCAATAGTCAACCCTTCTACTGTGGTGTCCAGCTGGAACTAGAAGCTATAGGCATTCTGGCTGCTTCTATTTACAAACCTCTACCTCACCCATTTCTGTGGACCACCTCCATGCTGGGTTCTAGGAGATCCTTCAGTTAGTTCTCCCCTCCAGCCTGCCTCCCCCAACTGGCCAACAAAGAATAACATACACGTAGACTTTGGGAGCTCATAGTGACCTTTAATAATGTCCTTATCCAACTGGAATGGCACAGAACCTGCTGCTGGAATTTACCCTGCAATCCATGGGACTTGGGGGGCAGATCTCCTTTGTTGGGAGTAAGCCCACCTCACCTCCACCATCAGACTTCATGGGTTAAATCCTAACTCTATCATTTTCGACCTAAAGACTTTGTTTCTTCTAGGCTATTCCCCCCCATCCCCCCCATTCGCTAATCTCTCTAAGAATCTCTTTCATAGATCTGTCTAAAGTAAGCCAGAGGGATGAGGCAAACATGAAGAAAGAGGTCATGTGGTATAAATTACTTGAAGACCTATCTTTTGTTTTTTGCATCTTTTATATTTATTACAAACCTCCTCCAGTTTTACAATAAGCAATCCTTTTTCTGGTAAATCAAAGGACTACTGATTTCTTTTTTGTTTGCACTGGTGTTTCAAAAGAGTAAATACTGTGAAATCTTAAAGGCAATGGTCTAACAAGCATTTGTAATGGCAATTTTCTTAAGCTGTAAGTATCAATTTGAGAGAGAGAGAGAGAGAGAGAGAGAGAGAGAGAGAGAGAGAGAGTTTACCTCCTCTTTTTTTTTCTTTTTGGAAGGATATCAGGGGCTCATACATTTGAAGACAGCAAGGGAAGTTAGGAAGAAGGAAGCTCTAAGCAACCTCCTGCCTTCAGGAATGTTTAAAGATGGAGTCTAGTTTAAAGACGGAATGGCGTAGCAGCTGTTTTCCAATCTCTGTCATTCTGCGTGAGGCCCAGGCTCCAGCCAGGGAGCTCTTGTTTGGCTTCGCCAGTATTGAGCACAGGGCTCAGGAGGGTGAGCTTTGGTTGAACAGTTGAGCATAGTTTATCAGAAAAGTTAGTGACTGCTAAGAATCGTGCATTCCCAGGGATTTCCCAAACAAAAACTGCCGAATGGACTAACATATTTTTATCGGCCCAGATGCCTTGTATTCATAAACTGCTTTGTGGAATGGCAACTCCCTTGTCCAACTACTTAAAGATAATTTTAAAAAATGAGATCATGCATGTTAGGCTCTTAGCATAATGTTTGCCACAGGAGCAGCTATTTGCTCAATCTGAGCTGTTATCATTGGCTGAATTGGAGGCTGCACGAGGCGACACCTTGTGTCTGTGTGTGCCAAACATGGCCAGGTTTATATTAGCCAGTTACAAAATAGTTGTTGAATGAATAGCTGTCTGCTTCTACTCAATGTATGGCATTGTGTGATTATAAAGTTTGTGTTTCTCCCTCTTCGGTGGTAGTCCGTGTTTGGTGGTTAATTTGGCTCACGGTCTGGGGATTCGAGAGTCTGGGCTGGTGTCAGCTCTGCCTTGTCAAGGACCCGTTCGGTCACCAAGGATGGGACTAGACAGGGAAGAAGGGATCCCATCTCAGAACCGGAAGTCATAGCGTGACTTGAGGGTCAGGACTGATTGAGAACAACTTGTTCTGTGAGAACTCAGGGGTCCCACCAGGGTCCCCTTTGTCCCTTCTGATGGCAGTGGCTCCCAGGAGGACCATGTACCTCTGAAAGGTTCCACATCACTTCTGCACCCTGATTTGAGCACTGAGCCTCCTACCCGTGACCGCTTGGGGAACAGACCACATGCAAACTACAGCAATATCCAAAGTCAGACGCAAAATACAAAAGGAAAACTTTGATTTCCTTTGACTTGTGAAGAAACTTTTAATTTAGAAGTTCCTATGCTTAGTCCCTGACGTAAAATTTCATGATAAGGGTCTCTGGATTTTTTTTTTTCCCTGCTCGTGGGGGCTTGAATTCAGGGCTTGGGTGCTATCCCTGATCTCTTTTCCTCAAGTCTAGTTCTCTACCATTTTAAGCCACAGTGCCACTTCCGATTCTGGATATTTTAACGTCAGTATTTCTAAGTTCCTGTAGAATTTCTATGACTCTTATGCTAAGATAATTTCTTCTAGATGGGGTCACTGCTTAGAAGAACTAGAATCTGCTAAGTAATTGGTGCCTTGTTGATTTGAGAGCCATCCTCTTCTCCTCCTCCTCCTCCTCCTCCTCCTCCTCCTCCTCCTCCTTCTCCTCCTCCTCCTCCTCCTCCTATTCCTCCTCCTCCTCCTCCTCCTCCTCCTCCTCCTATTCCTCCTCCTATTCCTCCTCCTCCTCCTCCTCCTCCTCCTTCTCCTCCTCCTCCTCCTCATTGTTTACTACAGGGAAGTCAGGCTATGATCAATGAATTTATTCTTTATTGGGAACCCAATTCATGTTCTCTTTAGGTATTTGAGTTTGAGTTTCTGTATGTGTGAGCCTGTCTGCCTGCCTCCCTGCACTGGGGCTTGAACTCTCAGCTTCTCGCTCAGCTTTTCTGCTCATGGCTGGTATTCTACTTCTTGAGCTACAATAAGCATCTTGAGGACTTGTCTACTCAGGCTGGCTTTAAACCTTGATTCTCAAATCTCAGCTTCCTGAGTAGCTAGGATTGCAGCTAGGATAGCCACTGATGCCTAGCTTGAGTTGTTATCTTTAACAATATTTCATTGCTGGGCCTACAGTATTAAGAAAAGTTATATGTGCCAATCAGTAATCATTTCACTCATCCATTAGGTACTTATGGAATACCTTTTGTGCCTAGGGCTAAGAACCAAGCTCTCACATTGCAAATAAAAGCAGACACAGCTTAGGGTCACGTGGAGCGAGACATTTAGAGGAGGAGACTGACATGCATCAACCACAACTGTGCATGAAGTCTTCTGTGATGAGAGTTTTGAAGACATGTGTGTTGTTGCTAAAGGGAGGATCTGGATTTGTCCAGATGATCAAGAAAGTCTTTCCTATAAGTGACACCTGAGTTGAGTGCTGAGGAAGGAGATGACATTGATTAGTCAGAGAGGGGAGAGTCTCTAGGGAGCATCAACTGGAAGTGCATAAGCTCTGAGGCCAGAAGGAAGTTATCTGGAGACCATGAAGTCCTAGATGACAGCTCATTCAGGTTCCTGCAAGTCGTGCTGAGGAGTTTTGTGAGCAGTGGATTTCAGTCTTGGTCATGACCCAGCGTCATTTGCATTTAAAAAGACAACGACACTCCAGTTTGGGAAAAGGCCAGGAAGGGGCGGGAGTGACAGCAACACTCCCCATAGCGATTGTGACTCAGAAGCCTGAAGAAATGTGTTCTTGGGTTGGGATGTGTAGCTGGTGACAACTGTGGTGAGAACCGCTCTACCAGGCATGTTGTCTCCCAACATTTGATAACTGACAACTCAAATACTGTGTTTAGTGCTGGCCTCTGTGGAGGCCTCCTTAGCAATTAGAATTCTACATCATCTCTCAGAGTGATACAGTGACTTTCCAGAAAAAAGACGCGTGTAGAAGAAAGATGCACAAAGGCGATACATTTATTATCTCGGCTCTAGTCAAACTTCATCCTTCCTGTGCTTGTTTGAAAAAGCGATTGTAGCCTTTCTACCAAGGTTCCACGGGTGCTGCCGTATGTGTAGCATGTAGATGACACACTGAGCAGCAATGACGGGTTCTATGATATGTTCATAGGGAATAATGGTCTAAGTCTTAGAAAAAGAATGATGCCAGCTTCTGCAGAGGAGATGGAGGGCTTTGATGAGGAAGTAATTGTTGGCTTGCTTATAATAACTGCTGAACAAAGGGAAATCTGCATTAGAGGAAAATAACTATTGTAGACTCAGTATTAACATAGAAGATGGATTTGGTTACTAGGTAATATATAATCATGTTCTGTGTGCATGTGCGTGCATGTGGGGGGATATTCTGTATGTTAGAGATACATTTTATATTCAGTAGACTTAGACTATTCTGATCCTGGGCCTGTCCAGCATGATAGCCACTGGCCACACATGGCAATTTGCCTTAATAGTTAAATTAATTAAAATTACATGCCATTTAAAATTTACCATTGCAAAGACTCAGTCACCACCAGTAACCACTGGGCGCAATATTAGACAAAGAGACAGAAAACATGCTGTCCATCATCATCGACAGTTCTACTGGAGAGTTCACTGTAGTTCCCTAACTGGCTTCATGAGAACAAAAATTGATTTGGAGTTGTAGGGAGACTTCAGTACGGCCAGTCCAGAAGGAAAGAGGCTCCAGGACATTGTGAGTCTTTGGACCATAAGAGTGAGGGGTGTCAGATGATTGAAGGAAGCAATTCTGATGGTCTTGATTTGTGGGTTTACCGCTCACGTTAGTGACATGATGATGAGAAAAGCCACAGGAAGGTAAGATAAACAAGAATCGTGGGTGGCTGGACTAGTGTCATGGTGGAGAAGAGTTGGGGAGAAAAGTTGGGGAAGGTGTGTGCCAGAGGAATAAGGGTTGGATGTCTAAGAAATAGTGGGGCTGTGAATAGGGTGAAGGAACAAGCTTTGGGGCTGGCGGACTGATGGGTGTGGCTTTGTTGACACTACTGTAGCAGTGTCAAATCAAGCCAATGGGTGGGGACCCACGCTGCCCTGGCCATTGAACCTATCAGCCTCTGGCTCCAGAAGGAGAGTGGATTGGCTAAGAAACAGAAGTGCTCTTTCTCTGGGAATTTTGGCTAGGCTAATGAAATTCTGTCAGCGAGCATCTCAGTATTTCCTATCCACTGCTATCAAACAAAGAAGGTTACAGCCTACCCAAAGGTTTTTAGGTTGTGTAAAAGGGGGAAAAATCAACTTGAGGGAAGGAAAGGGTATACTGAAAGTGGATAGGATAAAGCAGGAAAACTTGCTCAAAACCATGAAGGAGGAAAAAGCCTAGCATGTTTGGGAAAGAATCCTGGAAACAAAGCCAGTGTGATGTAAGAATCTACAGGCCAGTAATTTAGGGAGGCTAGACTGCCAAGGGTGTGCTGGAATGCTGTGATAAGGGAGGCACAGTGGAAAGAAAAATCTTGGTCTTTGAAGCCAGGGCTCCACCTTATTTCACCCCAGGCTCTGTGATTGCTGTGAGTTTAACACTGTGATTTCCTTTTTTTTTTTTTTGTCGGTTGTAGGGCCTAAACTCTGGGCCTGGGCACTGTCTCTCAGCTCAAGGCTCAAGGCTAGCGCTCTACCACTTGAGCCACAGTGCTGCTTCCAGCTTTTTCTGTTTATGTGGTGCTGAGGAATTGAACCCAGGGCCTCATGCATGGGAGGCAAGCACTCTACCACTGAGCCACCTTCCCAGGCCCAATTTCCTAATAATTGCATTCAGTAAGAAGGAGTTTGCTATGGAAATGGGCATCTGCATTTGAGTTTTTATTTTATTTTATTTATTTTTGAGATTTGGACCTGCTTGGATCACCTGAACTGACTTGGAACTCATGAATTTTCCTGCTTCCACCTCTTGAGTGCTGGGATTATGGGAGTGAACCACCACACTGAGCAGTGACATATTTCAACAGTGCAACTCAGTCATGTGAAATATTACAGCTTCTTTAAATGTCAGGGTTATCTATTCCTTTTGCCTTTGCTCACATTTGAACAGACCTTCAGTCTGTCTCTCTCAGAGTTCTCTCTCCCCTAAGTGGATACCTGTGTATACACATTGCATGCCCTGTCAAGGACTAACATCAAGACCACTAGGCCACAGACTGGGCCTACCAGGCCATCGTGAACCTCATGAAGATGTGCTTGGTCCCATTTGGCAGTAGTTGTTGAATTTCAGAGATGGTTTTAAAATACCTTCAGTTTTCTTGGTGAGTTTCCTCGTGTGCTTTACCCTTTCCATGTTGACATGGGGTCTCTTGTGGCAGAATCTGCAGATCTTCCCTGCATCCTGCTTCTGACCTCTAGCTCTAGTTGACCATCCCAGCCTCAGCTCAACTCAACTGGAGTCAACAACTTGCTAACTGATTTTGGTTATTCATCATGGGGAAACATCTGCATTCCTCCAGACCATCTATCTCTTTGCCAAAAACATGCTACACTTTCCTTCTCCTTGGCTGGTTCAGAATTACAAATGCAAAGTGATGCCTGGCCCTCATTTTCTCCTCCCTCCACCCCAGCCCAGATTCTATCTAGGATCTTGATTCTGTTTGGAATCAATACTCTCATGCCTGCCTGCCTTTCTTCTCCTCCTACATTTTATCTGGACCCCTACCATGAGAGAAATTCCCTTGTATCCTTGCCCAGTTGCTTGGTTCCTCTAGCTTGTGGTGAAGAGACAGAAAACAACAACAAAAGTTCATTCAGATCTCCAGGCTTACTTTTGCTATGTTAACGGGAGACTTTTCAAATTCCCTTTTCTTGCTCAGCTCTGTCTAGCTCAGATCATCATCGTCTCACTGGCGTGTCTCCGTCCTGCGGGGATGGTGATGAATGGAAACACCAACAGATGAAGTTGGAGGATGTGCGAATCTTAAATGGCAAGGAATACAGAAACAGGCTGTTTAGCTCCAGCAGACTTTGTCACTGCATGCTCTCAGAGGGGTGGTTTCTTAGGTCCCCTAGTTCTTCGTAGGGGACTGTCAGCAATGATAGTGTGGAGTGAGAATTCTGCTCAGCATCTAAAGCTTAACATTTTTATTTTTAAATCCTTTCTGAGCCCTTTTGCTGCCTGATCCATCTGGAGACACCAAACCACGTTCGCCATATACACGCGTGTGTTTCCCATGGTAATATGCAGTAGATCCTATGCACAAAATAATGTATATGTGTGTATAGTGTGTGTATATATGCACTGTGGTCTTTTTTTTTTCTGGTCCTGGGGCTTGAACTCAAGGTCTGGGTGCTGTCCTTGAACTTCTTTTTGCTCATGACTAATGCTCTACCACTTGAGCCACAGCACCACTTCCAGTTTTTTCTGAGTAGTTTCTATTAGAGATAAGAGTCTCATGGACTCTTCTGCCGGGGCTGTCTTCGAACCCTGATCTTCAGATCTCAGCCTCCTGAGTAGCTAGGATTACAGATGAGAGCCACTGGCACCTGACCTTTCTTTTTCACTATCTGCTACAACCTTATGATGATGAAGCTAAGGACAATTCCTTGAAATAGACATTATAGCCGCTGAATCCTATTTCTGTCATCTTAGACTCTAAAACTGAATGTCATGGTCATAACTTAGGCAGTATTTTTTAAAAAATCATTTTATTGCAGAGTTTCTCATCCAAAGAGCTCTTCCCATTTGGGGATCAGATGATTCTTTGTAGTGAGGGCCTGTCCTGTGCCACTAGTAGCATCTCTAGGGTTCACCCTTGTTGAGGCTTCCCAGTGTGTCCATCAACAAATACCTTCGGACATTGCCAAATGTCCCCTGGAGGAAAAACTCTCTTTTGTTGAAAACTTCTATTCTGGTATGCATCTGGTGATTCATAGAAACAACAACAGGAAAATTGGGACTGTTTCCCCAAGAGCTGTAAAACAGAAGGATACATAAAGTTAAAATATATCTTTGTTTAACAGTTTAAAAAGTATTGTAATTATTACATTACTAGAATGTTTACGAAGTGCCCAACATGCAGGGTTTTTTTTAATGGTTCCAGTATGGATTTTGGATTTAATCCAGTGGCAAAGAGGCTTGCTCCTGATGATTTTGAAAACAGAGTGCTGACAATATCTGATTTATGTTTGAGAAAGGTATCTGTGATGGCAGAGAGGATGGATGGAAGGAACAGGGGTTGGTGACAGGAAGCTCAGCCTGCTCTTAGCCAGCAAGCTCAGTACTGACAGAAGAGACAGATTGGGAGTGTGAATACACTGGTTGGACTGAGATAATTAGCTGCAATCAAGGCTTGATTCAGATTCTCTCTCTGAAATGCAGCAAGGCCAATAGCGAGAGTTCCAGTGAAAGTTCTGTTTGTAGGCCATTGTTGAATCAAAGGGTTGAACAGAAAGAAGTCTCTATTTCAAACCCCAGTGGGAGGACCAAAGTATAATCATAAGCTCTCAAAATGTGCTAATATGGCCAACAGTCCATTTCTTGAGTGGGCTTTGTGCAGAAACAGCAACGTCACTTGTGATGACCGGAAGTCTTCTCTTTGTTAGCTCTAAATCACTCATGGGCAAAGTCATGGTGAAAGTTTTCAGGGAGAAATGACAGTTTGTTTGTGCTTGTTTTAGCACTGTATTCATAGTTTACCTGCTTTCACAGGAGACTTGGCTCCTAAATATCCTAGAACATAACTCCATTGTGCCGCCTCGGACATTCTGTGCATGTTGTGTTCCAGTGGATGAGAAATGGCGATGGTGGCCGCTGAAATGGATTTAGAACTTGCTTGGCACATGGATCAGCAATCCGTCTTGAAGAGAGGTAGCAGCACACAGCAGAATTCCGGATGCTGCCGTGGTAGCTGATTAATTTTGAGCTAAAAGTTGTGCCTGCTTTTGTTTCTGTTTTATAAGATTTGCTAACTCATCAATCACCAGTGGCTGACTGACACAGTGATAAATCCTCAAATTAGCTTTTGGGGGTGTGATTTTCAGTAAAGAACAATTTTTTTCCTTCCTTTCCTTCCTCCCTCCCTCCCTCCCTCCGTCCGTCCCTCCTTCTCTCCCTCCCTCCCTCCCTCCCTCCTTCCCTCCCTCTCTCCCTCCCTTCCTTCCTTCCTCCCTTCCTTCCTTCCTTCCTTTCTTTCTTCCTTCCTTCCTTCCCTCCCTCCTTCTTCCCTCCCTCTTTCCCTCTTTCCTGTCTTCCCTCCTTCTTTCCCTTTTTCCTGCCTTCCTACCCTCCTCTCTGTCTCTGTCTCTGTTTGTCTGTCTCTCTCATTCTCTTTCTTTTTTGTGCAGTGCTGTTACTTGTGCTTAGCTAGGGGGCTCTCCCTTGGCTGTTTTTGCTAAAAGCTGGTGCTCTACCACTCAAACCACACTTCCACTTCTAGCTTTTTGCTGGTTGATTGGAAATAAGAATCTCATGGACTTGTTTTCTCAGGCTGGCTTGAACTGCAGTCCTCAGATCTCAGTATGCTGAGCAGCTAGGATTACAACAGGATCCAGCTCCCCGCCCCCCCCCTCCTCCTCCTCCTTCCTCTTTCCTCTTTCCTCCTTCCTCCTTCTCCTTCCTCCTCCTCCTCCTCCTCCTTCCTCTTCCCCCCTCCTCCTTTTTCTGTTAAGAAATTAGGGACATTTCAACCTTCCCTGATCCCTCTTGAACTTGTGATCTTTTTCCCCCCTCAATAATTAGAACAGTGAGTTTTCTTAATGATGAATTTGTTCTTCAGTTATCTGAAAGAGTGCTGTCATTCAGATTGTGATATTAGATATCTTCCTGTACAACAATGAGTTCTGTGCAAAGTTTCAGCACACAGACAAAAATAAGGAAAAGCCCCAGTCTTTCCCTCTAGAGTTTGATGTTTACAAAATCCACTCTCTTCACACTGTACAAAACAAATCTCTAAGGCTTTGCTTATGCTGTACTGATGTGCCACTTTTGATTTTTTATTTAAGCTCAAACTAGCTGCTGGTCTCCTGCTGCTCCTGCTGTATAGTTCTTCTGATTCACCGCCAGACAATCCCTCTCAATATAAAAGTCATGTCTATAATCCACTGGCAGGCCACCCAAAGTGGTCTTTTGATATTTTGGAGTTGTTTTAGTGTACAGTGCTAGCTTCTGGTTTCATAAAACACAAGTTCCATAACAACTGTAATCACACAGCGTATTTTTTTTCTTAGACACTAGGCCAAGGGTTTCTGGGATATCTTGCTTTTCCTAAGTTACCTAGCTCTCCTTGTGTTCCCTCAGTTCTCACTTCTTTCTCCTTGGCACCTCCAAGTAAGGAAGTTATTGGGTATTCTTATTCTTGTTTCTGCCTGCTTAAAATAAGAGCAGGTCAAATGCATTTGCATTCAAGTATGATGATGCTAATAGGGATGATGCTGGTGATGATGGTCACGGTGATGTTTAGAATGCTGCTGTGGGAAGGGTAGTATGCATTGAGGCCTGATAAAGTGTTTTATGTACTTCACTGAAACTTCATGTCTCTCAATGATAGTACCCATTTTACAGACGAGGGAACAATGAGAGATCACAAGTCAGTGGTGGTAATCAATAGAGAGAAGAAAAAGTTATCCTGGATGTTAAGTATAAAATAATATCTGAGGGCACTGATTGATTAGTTTATTAGCAAAAATTTTCATTCTAATCTATATACAAGGCCTGAAACTGAATACTATGCTATAGCATTCTCTTCAGTGATTCTTACTATGCTTAGAGTGATGATTATTCTAGAGATTCATAAGAAACCTGGGATATACCAACATATCTGCTGACATGTAAATGAAAATTTGCTGTGTTCAAAACTTGGTTACTAGAAGTCTATAAGACAGGAGTCCCTTGTAGAGTACTACACCAAGAAGGGATTAAATTTAATCCTCTTATTATGAGTATTTAATCTATTTTTAAAAATTAAAATTACCTGTCAGTTATAATAAAATACCTTAGATGTATTTAACATAAAAATGGAAAAGCCTGAATCCCAGTTATTAATTTTTATTAAGTTGGGATTGGATCTTTGTTTCTAACACTGTTACAATTTTTAGAAAAGAATATTGGTGAATTGTGTTTTGCATATAACTGTATCCTTATAATTTGTTAGTTTTCTGACTACTTTGACTTACTATAGATTTAGGTAATTCTAAAATAATAAGGTAAAGGGGACATGCTAAAATAGAAATGGGTTAAAAGGATATTTTGCTTTTTATATGGGCACTAAACTAGTGGCACTTATATTCTATGGGATGGTACAATACAAATGTTTGAAACTCCAAAAATGCTATGTTGAGCTGAGCGCCAGTGGCTCACACTTATAATCTCAGCTACTTAGAAGGCTAAGGATCAAAGTTCAAAGCCATTCCAGGCAGACAAATCTGAAACTCTTAACTCCAATTAATCAGTAAAAAGCCAGAAATGGAGATAGTAGAGCTCCAGCCTTGAGCAAAAGAGCCAAGCAAAGAGTACAAGGCCTGAGTTCAGCGCCAGTACTAATGTGTACTCATGTATGAGTGCATTCACACACACACACACACACACACACACACACACACACACACACACACACACACACACACACACACACACAATGCTAAGTTGATGTTTGAGTTTACAAATGAGACCTAACGAAGACTGTTCTTGATTTAGACATCAAAGAAGCTATGCCCTCTTGGATTTGTCAATAACCATCATTAGTTAAGCAAAGCTAAATGGAGGCGTTGTTTAATACAACTGTTTGAAATTACACACACACACACACACATACACACACACACACACACACACACACACACACACACACCACAATTATTTTAAATCCAAATTCCCTTATAGATAGTGGTATGGAAATGAGAAGTTGTAGAGTTATACAGAGTATAGTTTGTTTCTCTTAGTATTTAATAAACAATGAAAAAAAGAAAGATGGGTATACATACTCAACCTAGCTATAAGGATGTTCACTACAGTGTTGTTTTGAATGGCTGAAAATTAGCAACCCAAATCTCTGACACTAAGCAATTCATTAAAGAGATGATATAAAATATAGCCATTAAAATGACAATGCAGAAGACTAATGAAGACATGGGGAAATAGACCCAAGCAATTTTCTAACAGTATGCACAGTCAGATTCCATTTTTAAAAGTTTTGTATGTACACATAAAACTGATTAGTAAAGGCATACTTAAAATGTTAGCAGTGACAAAAATTAATGTTAACAATAGTTATCTCTGGGTGGTAAGATGGTAGATATTTTTATGGTCATTTTTTTTAATTTTTGAAAAATATTCTACAATGAGCATGGATTACTTGGGTAATTTATGTAAATGGCAAAAACTGTAAAAGAAGAGAAAAAAAGAGAAAGAAGAATAAGCTAGTTAATTAAAGGCTTAGAAAAACAAGGAACCTTGTAAAATAAAAATATCACATGCTGGGCGCCAGTGGCTCATGCCTGTAACCCTAGCTACTCAGAAGGCTGAGATCTGAGGATCACAGTTCACAGACAGCTCAGGCAGGAAAGTCCATGAGACTCTTATCTCCAATAAACCACCAGAAAACCAGAAGTGGTGCTGTGGCTCAAGTGGTAGAGTGCTCACCTTGCGCTGAAGAGCTGAGGGACATCTCCCAGGTCCAGAGTTCAAATCCTATGACCAACAACAACAAAAAAAATCTCACACAAGAGCACAGCACCAGTGGCCCATGCCTGTAATCCTCACTTCTTAGGAGGCTGAAAGGTGAGAATCGTGTTTCAAAGCAAGTCTGGGCAGAGAAGTCTATGAGGTTATCTTCAATTAACTACCCAAAAGCCAGAAATGGCTGTGGCTCAAAGTGATAGAGTGCTAGCTCTGAGCACAAAAGCTCAGGGAGAGCACGCAGGCCCTGAATTCAAGTCTTCAGACTAGTGCACGTTCACACCCACTATTCACTTCCCCCACATCATGCACAATATAATTTGAGTAACATTGATAAAAATGGAGGACACTCTTGTTCTGGGTGATTGACTTTTCCTTTTTTTTTTTACATGTCTTTTTTCCCCCTTTCTTTCCTTTTCTTTCCTCCTTCCTCTCTTTTTCTTCCTTCCTTTTTTTGGGTCTGGGGCTTGAAATCGGGACTTCACATTCTCCTTTACCTTTTTTGTTTAAAGCTGGTGCTTTCTCACTTGAGCCATGTCTCCACTTCTGGCTTTTTGTTGGTTAATTAGAAATAAAGAGTAGCTTGGATTTGTCAGCCTGGACTGGCTTGAAACCTTGATCTCAGCCTACTCAGTAGTTAGGATTACATATGTGAGCCACTGACACACAGCTCCTCTTGCATTTCTTAGGCTCTTATTTTGCAGACTGAATGTTTCAGACAGAGATTTAGGTTTGACTAGGCAACTAAGCCTGTTTGCCCTCTGCTATAAATTACTTGACCCAAACATTGCTCTGCTAGAGGTTTATCTGAGCAGTTTATATATCTTTTCAATTCAGAATCACAGCAACCATGAGATTCAATCACCAGCACCATTTTTGAAATCCCATTCATAATTTATGAACTTGCAGGATTATTGAGTTCATTCCCTGTGCCACACCACTCCCAGAGTGCAATTGAAATACAAAATAAATACAAAACAATTATGATGATGAGAATGGTTAAATCACAGGGAAAATAAAATTATAGCTATTTTACATGAACCTTGGAGAAACTTAATTTGGTTATAAAGGTGGGAAAATGGGTGCCTTTGACTGTAAATTATATTGGAATTAAAACATGGAGGCTGCTATAATACTGACTTCCCAAATATTAATGTGCTAAGATGATTGAAAATTATAATGTTGAAGTGGGATGTGATTAACGAAGGGTAAGGTTGGTAGAGTTGGGGAGTGTGTGGGCCGTACCAGCACCAGCTGCATAATTTGTGTGGCCCAGGGCCAAACAAGAATGCAGGACCCTGTGTTCAAAATGATTAAGAATTTCAAGATAGTGAAAACAAGGCACTAAACCAAACACTAAGGCCTTCTAAGTTCAGGACCAATGCTACTCAGGTTGTATCTCCACGAAGCCAGCCTTTGTGGGACACTGGAGACCTCAGTCTTATTCTGTAATTGAACGTACAATCAATCCAGTAATGTGTTTCTTCTAAGCTTCATGTTCATGTCCAAAGCCAAGGGGGTATTTTTCTTCAGCACATTCTTTGTTGAGGTGACAAAGATCCAACCCTTACATGGTATAGGTAATAAAATACTTTTTTTAGACTCACATAACAGTCAAAGGTTGGTGACAGCTTCTCTCTAGATCAGAGATCAGTGAAGTTCTTCTGATAAAACTAGATAGCACATATGTTCAGCTTTTATGGGCCACAAGGTCTAGTTATAACACCCAGTTCAGCTGTGGTAGTACAAAAGGGGCCACAAATAAGGTTCCAGGGAATGCCTATGGCTATTTTCCTATAAACTTCATGTACAGACAGTATATATGAGTTTCATAACATTTTCATATATCAAAATACCCTCCATTTGTCTTCAACCATATCAAAAGTGTAAGAACCCTAGTTAAGCCCTACCATACCAGGCTTAGCTTCATATACAGACAGTAGTTTGATGACCCCAGTGGTAGAGAGAGACGCATCATTGGGCATTTTACAATTCTTCTCATTGGACTCTGTCCTTTCTATTGTCCGTCTCATTCATCTCCTCCAGGTGGATTTCCTCCACATGGCCAGGCGAGTGGAGATAGGGTGTGGCGTGAGGGGACTCCAGCCTCACTACTTCTGTTTTAGAGGGCTTCTTTTGTCCCCCAACGCCATCAAACAGTTCTCTCTGGGGGATTAATTTGGTCTATGTGCCTATCTCAAATCAGCACTATGAATAAATGGATGTGAGGTTCTCTTTGGCCGGTGTGTTGGGAACACTTTTTGTTGCTATGACAAATGTTTTAGGGGGAATAACTTAAAAAGGGGAAAGATCACTTTTGGCTTCTGGTTTCAGAGGTTTCAGTCCATGATTGGGTGGTTCCACGACTGTGGGCCAGAGTCGAGGCTGAATATTATGAAGGGAAACATAGGGTGCAGGAAAGCAGCTTACAGCATGGTGGACAGGAAGTGAAGAAGAGAGAAACAGGAAGGGGCCAGGGCACGATAAGTCCTCCAGTTTGGTTCCATCTCCTGAAATTTCTGAGGGCCCAAGGCTTCAAAACATGAGCCTATAGGGAACATTTCATATTTGAACCTGAGAAGCCAACCAAGTTCTTATGGTTACCTGTCCTCTGTAGTAGTGGTGAAAGGAACATTCCATATATTTCCATCTCAACTATATGATCCAGTGAGGGGACTCCCTTCAAAGGCATGCGTGGTAGAGTAGGGAAAGCAGTAGAAGTAGGATACACAAAATATCCTTAAGATCCTTATGATGCCAGGATATGGTAGCTCATGTCTATAAACCCAACTACTCAAGAGTTAGAGATCAAGGACAATCTGGAGTAAAAGTTAGCAAGATTGCATCTCAATTAACAAGCCAGGAATGGTAGGACATATGTATAGTTCTAGCTATGCAGGTGGCTGGAGGTAGAGAGGAATATATTCCAGGTTTGCTCAGGATAAACTGTGCAACGGTATTTGAAAAAATAGCAAAATGTTGTGAGGACATGAATCAAGTGGTAGAATGTCTATCTGGTAAAACACAGGCACTAAGTTCAGAATCCAGGGTCTCAAAAAAAATCCTCATAGGATTATACTTTGAAAGAATGATTTTCATAGTATATGTATCCTATAAGGCTGTTCCTCGAGAAATTCTTATGGTATCATTATATCAGTTGCAAACTATAGAGTTGGATTTGCAATGATCCACTCACACTTGTGTATGGGTGGGGATAACTTTCCCATGATCATCTTCTCCTCCCCAGTGCCAAATAGGTTGAAAGTGTTCTCCCTTTTGTTCACTTGACCTCCAAATTATTTCCTAATGATTGGCAGCCTAGTTTCCTTGCACTCTGGAGCCCTCTGGATTGCCATATTGTTGTCTTAAATATTTATACACTGGGCCTAATTTTAAGCAGCTCTTGTGTGTTCTGTTTGATGGCTCTTCATAGTTCTCCAAGAGTGATACTTTGCAGTTTCTAATTAATGAACCCTCACCACAAGCATGATGGTGGAAAAGACTTGTTCCTCGCCCCATTTGGTACCTGTATACAGCTGGGAATTGAGTGCTGGTTTTCTAACATCCTTCCCCTGATCTTTCCTCCTCTTCCCTCCCTTCTGCTCTCTTCCTTTCTCTCCCCTTGGGGAGAGTAACTTAAACTAATCACTAGATAGTCCTCTTTTCCATCTACCTTCAATCTCCCTTCTGTGTTTTGATCATCCTCTCTTAAGGAATGGTGCTATTTTATGGCAACAATTTCTGCTTGAGATGAGTACTGGAAGGTTTTCTACGTCTCTGTTGATATAAATCAACCATTGCATCCTCTGTCCTCTTCCCCCAGCACTTTTTAATGCTCCAGTATGGCTTTAATCACACTCTACCTCTAACAGATTCATTGTGATGTACAGACTCTCTTACCCACCTTAGAACCCCCCACCCCCACCACAATTCTGTGCACACTGGCCATAAGCCTTTTGTTTTTTATAAAAGGCAATTTAAAAAGGCAATAATATGCTGGGCACTAGTGGCTCATGTGTGTAATCCTAACTACTCTGGAGGCCAAGGATCATGGTTCAAAGCCAGCCTGGCCAGCAAAATCCCCACGAGACTTTTATCTCCAATTAACCTCTCAAAAACTGGAAGTGGCACTGTGGCTCAAGTGGCAGAGTGCTTGAGCACAAAGAGGCTCAGGGATAATGCCCATGCCCCGAGTTCAAGCCCCATAACCACCACCACCAACAACAAAAAGACAATAACAACAAAGATACTAACAGCAGAGGAACAGCAGAATGGGAACTAAATCATATCATTAGATAATATCCAGAACATGTAAAGACCATCTATAATTCAACAACAAAAATCCAAACAACCTATTTCCATGACAAAAGACTAGAAAAGGTATTCCTCCAAAGAAGACATCAGAATGAGATACCACTCCAGTAGCTAATATGACAAACTGTAACACCCCTTCCCCTGTCATGAAGAAACCCCAGAGAATGATGAGAGCTGGAATAGATGTGAATAAATGGAAACCTTGTGCAAGGTTGGTGGGAATTTAAACCAGTGAGGCCATTATGGACACAGTATGGTAGTTCATTAAAAAAACCCATAATTATATGTAATTTCACCTCTATGATTATGCCCCAAATACTTGAAAGCAGGGACTCCGACAGATGTCATACACTGGTGTTCATAGTAGTGTTATTCATAATAGCCAAAAATTAGAAATGCCAAAATGTTCATGAGCAGCGCAAGTGTTAAACAATGGTGCTATTTGAAAATAATGGAGTCTCATTATGCTTATAATACATGCTACATCATGCCACATCCACCACAATGCTACATTCAGTATTATGTGATGCACTGTGGTATACCATGCTACATACACCATATATTTCACATTGCATATCTGCCACATTGTTAGTTCTATCATGTTACATGTACCACACATGATACAAATATGCTACATTCATAGCACATACTGCAACACGGAGGAACCTCGAAGATGATTACCTTCAATGAAAAAGCCAGACATAAAAAGATAAATATGGGCCAGTCACTGGTGGCTCACACCTGTAATCCTAGCTACTCAGGAGGCTGAGATGTGAGAATCATGGTTCAAAGCCAGCCCAGGCAGGAAACTCTGTAATACTCTTTATTTCAATTAACCAGCAGAAAACCAGAAGTGAAGTTGTGGGTCAAAGTGGTAGAGTGCAAACTTTGAGCAAAAGAGCTCAGGGAAGTGCCCAGGCCCTGGGTTCAAGCCCATGACTGACCGAAAAAAAAAAAAAAGCTAAATATGTATCTATGTGCATATATGTGATCCTTAACATAGGCCAATTCAGAGATAGGAAGTGAAATATTGGTTACGAGGAGGTAGGAGAGGGAAGGATGAAGCGTCATTATCAGATATATAAAGAGAGTTTCTGTCTGGAGTAATGAAGAAGTCGGGTAGAAGGTACTCACACCACAGAGTAACAATGCTTAATGTCACAGAAAATGGTTACAATGGTAAATTTTATATTATGGGCATTTGAGCACAGTGAAAAAAAGTAAAGAAATGTAGTTTAAGCAGAGCTGCATTGTGGAAGCCCTCTGTAAGTTCAGCATCTGCTCCGGTGGTGTCAGGGTAACACCACAGGTTAAGCACCTCACTCCTGAGCTGAACCCCAGCTTTGACACGTGAGTTGGAAGAACTTGGGCAGGTTGCTAATCTCATTGTGCCTCACTTTCTCTAGTTTGGGAATTAGCAAGATAACATCAGTAGCAACCATGGTGGGGCTGGTTGTGAAGATGAGGTAAGGATTACTGGGGCTGGGGATATGGGACCACAGCAAACCCTCAGTAATTGACTTTATTCTTGAAATTTCACATATTTCATGTATGCTAAATCATAAGGACAATTTATGGGGTTTCTCAGCAAGGTCTTTGCCTTCTGGACTAGCACCTGGGAGGGAATGTCTGTGTAATCACCCGTTGTCATGGCTACATAGAGTACGAATGTCTTCAGTTTGTGTTAGCATCTCTCCCCGGTCATCTGCCTAATGGACTCAGAACTGCCAAGGATGAGTAAGCCAGAGAAGTGAGGCCTGAGATCCATCCTTGGAAGAGATTCATGACATGGACACAACTCTGCAGCTTCGAGCTGTACTGCTGGCCCTCATGGGTCCATCCGCGAGAACACTGGGCTAATGATATTTGGAGTGTGTTTTGTTTAACTAGGTTACACGTGTGTGCATTTCCATTTCAGAGGCTGTTTCTCTTCTTGCTCTGAGGTTCCATGGAGCAAACACACGGGAAGGGTTCTCAGGCTCTGCAGGGAGTTGTGCTCAGGCCAGCCCTACAGATCTGGGCCCATGAACAGAAACAGGGCCTTGTGGGATCACTAACTAGCTTGAGTTAAAAAAGAGCAAATTCAGTGTTGTGATTCATTCAGCACTGAAGCAAGAAAGCTTGTCTGAAAGGTGAAGGTGTTAGGTATATGTTTGCTTTTATGGACAAACGTTGCTGTTTTGATGTTTTCCTTTGTGCTATTTATGAAGTATGGGCTACCAAGTAAATGAATCAGATGATCAGGTAATTTGAGTAAATTTTTAATCCATGCTTGAAAGTCAACATACATTTATTTATTTATTTATTTATTTATTTATTTATTTATTTATTTATTTATTTATCTGTTTGGTTGTGGGGATTGAACTCCGGGTCTGGACACTTGTTCCTGAGCTTTTACACTCAAGGCTAGCACTCTACTACTTTAAGCCACAGCTCCATTTTTGTGTTTTTGGTGGTTAATTGGAGATAAGAGTTTCGTGGACTTTCCTGACTGGGCTGACTTTGAACATTATCCAAAGATCTCAGCCTCCTGAGTGGCTAGGATTACAGGTGAGCCACAGGCATCTGGCTATTTATTTATTTATTTATTTATTAGGATTTAACTGAGCCAGTCTCAAAGAATTTGCTAAAATGCTTTATTCTAGTCAAAGTTTTCTCCTTCTTTCCCTGCTCCTCCTAGAGACTTCCCCACTCCCCAGATGATTTTCTCCCAGCTCTTTTATTATTTGCTTTCATCTATTTGGCAGTAAAACTTGATCCTGTCTCTTCTAATGCCAACTCTGATATAAAACTGCCCGGGCACCAAATATGTGTTGGAGCCTGTGTTATTCACAGGGGTGGGGCTGGGAAGGTGTCTCAGTAGTAGAGTGCTTGCCTTGCATGCCAGAGGCCCTGGGTTCGATTCCTGAGCACCACATAAGCAAAAAGAAAAAAGCCAGAAGTGGTGCTGTGGCTCAAGTGGTAGAGTGCTAGCCTTGAGCTGAAGAGCTGAGGGACAGCGCCCAGGCCCAGAGTTCAGGCCCCACAACTGGACCCCCCAAAAAAAAATTCACAGGGGTCATAGGGACATCATGAGATATGGGGGAAATATCTGCATGGACTTTGGTAGTAGATGGTCACAGATTTGAGTCTCAGTTCTCATGTTATGACTGCATCACTGAGAAACTCTCTCATTATCTTTGAGATTCTGTTTTTGTTTGTGGCTTTTTTTTTTTTCTGTTTTGAGAAAGGGTCTCACTGTGTTTCCCACTCTGACTTGGAACCTGTGAGCTCAAGCCAGCCACCAGCCTTAGTCTCCTGAATGGCTGGGACTATTCAGGCTTGCACCATAGTACCTGGATAACCTCAGATTTCTGGTGCACAAAATGTGCCAGTCATCTTCCCAGAGGGTTTCTACAGAAGTCAAATGAAATAGAGTGTGACCATTAGACAGGTATTTCTAGTTGCATGGAATCAGAAATAGAACCAAAAATAGCATAAGTAAAAAATGATACTCTAAGGGCTCATAACTGAAATAGGAGTGGATTTCAGGTATGGCTGAATACAGGAAATTTCATGCCATTGAGATTCTGCTTCTTTTTTTGATGATAAGATTTTCTTTCTTGGGCTGGGAAGGTGGCTCAGTGGTAGAGCGCTTGCCTTGCATGCCTAAGGCCCTGGGTTAGATTCCTCAGCACCATATAGGCAAAAAGAAAAAAGCCAGAAGTGGCACTGGGGCTCTAGTGGTAGAGCACTAGCCTTGAGCTGAAGAGCTGAGGGACAGCGCCCAGGCCCAGAGTTCAGGCTCCACAACTGGACCCCCCCCCCCAAAAAAAAAAAAGATTTTCTTTCTTTTTTATTTATTTTTTTAATTATTTTTGGGAGGGTTCTTTCTTCTATATTTACTTCTTTGCTTCTTTGTCAAGATCTCTCTTTAGTTTTATATTATCTGTGTTACTTAGCTCCTTATTACTTTGATCAAATACCAGAATTTAAGGCATGAAGGTTTTATTTTGGCTAATCGTCTTACAAGTTCCTGTCCATCACAGCAGGGAAGATGTGGCACAGAAGACACATCATGGTGGCCAGGAAGTAGAGAACATGTGTCTGCACTAACTGGCTTTCTTCCCCTCACTTCATTTTTATTCCATCTAGCCCCCCAGCCTACGGATAGTGCTATCTTCATTCAGGATAGATCTTATTCCCTTTAGTGAGTCCTTCTTTGGAAATGCTCTTATAGGTATACATGTGCTTAAAATGCATGACTGAAACCAAGCAAATTGACAATCAATTATCACATTTTTTTTTTTTTTTGGTGGCACTAGGTGTCAAACACAGGGATTTGTATATGTTATGTAAGAGCTTTACCACTGGACTTCATCCCTAAACCCCTTTTTAGTTTTAACACAGGGTTCACTTAATTGCCCAGCCTGGCCATAAACTCACTATATAGCCTGAGCTGACTTCAAACTTTTAAAAAATTTAAAAAATTATCTTTAAGTAGTTGTATAAAGGGCTTTCAATTCAACATGTCAGTTTATGAACACAATGACTTCTTTCATAATTCTCCTCTCTCCCAACTCCACCAATTCCCCAGTTTTTCTAGTTCCAACTTCACAAATATGCTTTGCATAATATGACCGCATTTGAACTTTTTATCTTTTTTTTTTTTTTTTTTTTGGTCCGGTAGTGGGGCCTGAACTCTGGGCCTGGGCACTGTCCCTCAGCTCTTCAGCTCAAGGCTAGTGCTCTACCACTTGAGCCACAGAGCCACTTCTGGCTTTTTTCATTTTGCTTTTTGTGGTGCTGAGGAATCAAACCCAGGGCCTCAGGCATGCAAGGCAAGTGCTCTACCACTGAGCCACCTTCCCAGCCCCTGAACTTTTTATCTTAAGTGGCTAGGATTATAGGTGTGTTACCAAGCCTAGCTATCCATCATACTATCTTTGTACTTGTTAATCAAGATAGAAAGAGGATATCATTTTCCCAATAGAACTAGAAAAACTAGAACTAGTTCATATTGGATCAATCTGTGTCATTTATGACCAGTCAAGAAGATGGGATATTTTGAAATGTCCAGCCTGGATGACATGATGATTGATCTAGACCACAAGGACTGTAAGTGTGTATGTGTTGAGGGACAGGTTAGTGGTAGAAAGGCTAACAGTTATCACTAAGAAGATGAGTAAGATGAAAATAATAGACAGGTTTCTCATTGCAATAGAGAGGATCCCTGCAATTAATAGGGATCAAGTTTGTTACTAGAGGGTACAAGCACTTGAAGAAGACCTTGAAGAAGAGTTACTGAAAGATTCTATTCCTTAATGGTTCCTGAAAGTGTCATTGACTGATAGCACACAGCAGTGGACACATTCCCCTAATAATGACTCTCCATAAAATCTATTATTTTGTAATGGAGGGGTGTGTGATTTGCTTAGAATTACTTCTAATTAGGAAGGCTAGTCAGTACATTTACCGATTCCCTCAGAAAGCCAAGTTTATGAAGTCATCTTTGTTGTCCTCTCCAACATTCTGTACATGGGTGGATACACAGTAAAGTATTTAGTAAATACTTGGTGATTAATGCAGGTCCAAAACCAATTCGTGCACATTTACAAATGTGTCTTGTATACCAATTAAAACTTACCCTAACATCAGGTCCAGCACTTTGTTAGCTATTAGCTTTTTTTTTTTTTTTTTTTTTTTTAGGGGTATGTGCTAAAAAACTAACAGCATTTGTTTTCTTTTCAGATATTTCTTGTTCTTAGTTTATTAATCTAAATTGGCTTTATCCTCAGTAATCCAACATAGTGTGATTTTACAGCACACACACTGTTGCATACTTATTCCTTCATTCCCACGCTACTCAAATGCTGTTTTCTTGCTCTAGTTTTCAAAAAATGTGGTTTGTTTGTTCCCCCCACTGCCCCATTTCATTTTAAGATCTGGTATCTTTTAAATGAGCTATGTATGATAAAGACAAATACCCTGCAAGTAAAATTTTAAAGATAGACACCTCAATTTCAGACTTGATTTTGTTTACAGGCAAGAAAAAGGTCAGTATCAAATTCTCATTATTTATAATCCCATTATATTCCCTCAGACATTGAATCATGTAATATTTTGGGCTGATTGATATTTTCCTAGCTTTTTCTATTAGTGTAGGAAGATCAGTTTCTCAACTTCTGAAAAATGTGCTTCCAGATCTATTTCATTTAGGGAGATCATATGATAAACAGGAAGTATAAACATTTTACATTGAAATCCTTTTGTTTTTGCAGTGAACTTTTTAATAAGTTCAATCCATTGTTTTCCATCTATCATGCCTTGAGGAATATGTTCTGCTTGATTTATGATGCACAAGTTTATTATTTTCCTAAGCTGTAATCAATACTTACAAGGTGCGCTGGTTAATTAGGAAACATTTTATCATTTGATTTTCTATTAAAGAATTGTTAACCCATTTTGTGCTGTATATTTCCATGGACTAGAACCAGGATTTTTAGGGTTTTTGCACTCTCTTAATGGGTATTGGTGTTGGTTTTTCTTCTCCTCCTTCATCCTCTTCCCTTTCCCTCCTCTATCCCTTCCTCTTCCTCTTTCCTCCCTTCTTTCCTATCTAATGCTAGTCCTTATTATACTGCTTTGAAGACACAGTCTTTCTTAGTAGCTCCCATCAGTATCCTTCCTGCCCATGACTGCAATTTATGGTACAAGGGATTCCCTTGAGGGACTCATCAAACATTTACTGGCTCCATTTGAGTATCTTGAGCAGTTGTGTAGAGAAAATGTAAGCATCTCCATACACACATGCATTTCATTGTTTATTTATTTTTTCAACTAATTAATCAGCCTGTCTAGGGAATTCATAGGGCATTTGTTTTAAAGCAAGTTTTAAATGATATCTGTGGATATTGCTTCTTGATGGTTTTGGGGATTGAACTCAGGCAAGTGCTCTACTCCTTGAGCCATGCCTCAGTCATTTTCACATTAAAACATTTTTTTTCCAATTGCGTTTCATGCTTTTTGCCTGGGCAAGCCTTGGCGCGTGATTCTTCTACTTTTACCTCTCAAGTAGCTAGGCTACTAAGTGTGTAACCAAAACTGGCTTTTTTAAAAAATGAGACTGGGTTTTACTTTTTTCTTTTTGTTTTGTTCTTTGAACTGGCCTCAAACTATGACCCTCCTATGCTGTACCCTCCCAAATAGCTGAGATTGCATGTGTATACTATAATGCATGTGTATACTATAATGCATGTGTATACTATAATGCATGTGTATACTATAATGCATGTGTATACTATAATGCTTGAGGTATCTTGGATACCATATCCAAGATCCTTTTAGGAGCTCTAGCAAATGTTTAAATAAAGTATTATTTTGAGCAAAAAGAGTCTCTGGAAAACAGTAGCAAGGGAGAGCAATTGAGTGACTCCTTACTTCAAATCATGAGTTCAAGCACCATATGAATGGCAAACATAGAGTGGTGATCACTTTGAATGCATATGTTCCATACATTGTAAACTTCCTATAAGATATGTGATCTAACCATAATGTTGTTGTTTTAGAAACCTGCTGTTTCCTCAATATTGTCCTTCCTTACCATCCAGGAATAATGAGGACACTGGTGATTGAGAAATATTTAGTTGTTTTAAGATCTTTCTATCATCTCTTCCATATGGAAAAATTATTTATGTTAAGGAGATCATAGAAACATCATAATATGTCTTGTTGAGGAATGTAATCGTAAGCACTCTCCATACACTGATGGGACACTACATTGGGCAATTACATTAAAGTTTTTATGGATACCTAAAATGACCAGCTGGCTCTATTTTCTCAGGCAAGCAAATGGCCCATATCATAATACCATGTAATATCTCCCTTGATAAGTATGTTGTCTATGTTGTGGGGAATGGCTTACTAGAGATGAAGAACAGGCTACCACATTCAATCCCAACGTTCTTTTAACTTTAGCTGGTGACATTATCTGGATATAATTCAGTTTCTCCTTATAGCCTCAAATGAATAGGTTGACCACTCTGATTCTGTTAGAGTCATTTTCCACAAGCTAGATTGTAGGGAGAAGATGCAATTAACAGAGGCTTGGGTAGAAACATGTTCATTAGGCACAGGAAGATAACACAAATGACCAATTAATAGCATTTGGTTATTTTAGATAATTTATATGGCCATTTTTTAGCCTCACTGATTTTTCTTTAAAGGGTTATACTGAGGTTTGAACTCAGAGTCTTGTGTTTGCTTAGTAGATATTCTATCACTTAAGCTATTCATTCTATCAGCCTCTTTGGGGGTAAGTTTTTTTTCAAGATAAGGTTATATATTCTGTCTTGGCTTGCCTGGAGTGTGAGTCTCCTATTTACGCTTCCCTTCATTGCTAAGGTGGGTGGCATGCAACACTGCACCTAGCCATTTTGTTTCTTCTATAACTTGGGTTGACATGTACATTGCACCAGCCAATGGTTGAGATGGAGTCTAGGTCTTGGGCTGAACTCTGGGCCTGGGTACTGTCCCTCAGCTCTTCAGCTCTACCTACCACTTGAGCCACAGTGCCACTTCCAGGCTTTTTCTGCTTATGTGGTGCTGAGGAATCGAACCCAGGACCTCATGCATCAAGGCAAGCACTCTACCACTGAGCCATCTTTCCCAGCCCCTTGTCTTGTCTTTTCTTCTTCTTTTAATGCCCAGGTTGGCCTTGAACCATGATTCTCCATCCTGCTTTGCTAGTAGCTAGGATTAGCTAGTCTTGAGCCACCAGGCCCAGCCAATCCTACAGATTTGTATTGAGATATAATTTGCAAATCATAAATTTCAATCAGTTAAGTCTGTAATTCAATAATTCTTAGTAATTTTTTAGTTGTGCAATCATCACAACAATCTCATTTTTGAACCTTTTCATTGCCTTCAAAAGAAGTGCTCATATCTAGTCACATCCTGTTTTCATACCCACTTCAGGTAGCCATTAAGTAACTTCCTGTTTCTTTAGATTTGGTTTAGGAACATTTCATATAAATGCAATCATAATATATGTGGTCTTTTATATTTGGCTCTGTCAGGCATAGTAACATATTTGGGGTTCACCCATATTGTAGCATTCTTCAATCTTTAGTTTATTTTTATTGTATTTCATTGTATGAATGTTTCTTATTTTGTTTATGCATTCAGTTGATAGATGTTTGGATTGTTTCTACTTTTTTTTTGGTCCAGTCGTGGGGCCTGAACTCTAGGCCTGGGCGCTGTCCCTCAGCTCTTCAGCTGAAGGCTAGCGCTCTACCACTTGAGCCACAGCGCCACTCCCAGCTTTTTTTTTTCTTTTTGCTTATGTGGTGCTGGGGAATTGAACCCAGGGCCTCAGGCATGCAAGGCAAGCGCTCTACCACTGAGCTACCTTCCCAGCCCGATTGTTTCTACTTTTTGCCTGTCATGAATAATATTGTAATGAACATTTGTATATAACTATTATGTGGACATATGTTTTCAGTTCTCTTGTTTAGACACCTACGAGTGATTTTCCTGTGTTACATGGAAAATTTCTATTCAATGTTTTAAGAAACTTCCAAACTTTTCCAAAGAGGAGATACCATTTCATTTTCAGTGTATAAAGGTTTGGGACTCTAGTTTTTCTACATCCTTGTCAACATTATTTTGTTATTGTATGTCCTTCTGATTATAGTTATGTATGACATGATATCTTAATGAGTTTAAAGGTCATTCAGTCTAATTCATATATTATTGAGTCACTCATTAGCTATTTCTGAATATCTGCTATATTAGGTGACAAGTACATATGAGTAAAACAAAGAGTTCACAGATAATACTAGGTATGTTTCATGATCTGCCTCAGCCTTGGAACTTTCTAGAAAATGTATTTGCTTCTATCTTTGCTCTCAGCCACTGAAGATGGTACTGGGAATGTACACCTGTCTCAAAGGTGGCCGCTCTGCAATTGGTCATGTATCTATCTATGACTTCTAAATTGCTACCAAAGTCAGATAAATATGGCCACACAGATAATTGCTCAGACAGGTTATATTGAAGCTGGGGACTAAAGGAGATAAGCTGTGTCGTGTGGGCATCTGAGTTTATCACTGCTGAGCTGTGTCTTCGATGAGTAAGCAGCAGGAACTAGGTGAGAGGAAGAAGGAACCACTTCCACGCAGCAGTGAGAAAAGCTCCAGTCCTGTTCCATGCCTTGGTTGCCATAATATCCATCTAAATTTTATTCATTCCTCTCAGATTCTGTGAGACTGCTGAAGCATTACAATGAACCCTCACCCCCTATTTCCATTTGATCTACTTTTACTAAATTCCTGCTGCTTGCAACAAAAAAAATCTTTGCAGAGCTTAGTTACAGTAGTGATCAATAACTATTCTGTGAGCCTTTCCAGGTTGAGGTCCTTTAAGCTGGCCTCTCCAACTGTCCATTATTCTTTTTCCTTTCCTTTCCTTTCCTTTCCTTTCCTTTCCTTTCCTTTCCTTTCCTTTCCTTTCCTTTCCTTTCCTTTCCTTTCCTTTCCTTTCCTTTCCTTTCCTTTCCTTTCCTTTTCTCCCTCCTTCCCTCCCTCCCTCCCTCCCTTCCTTTCTTTTCTCTCTTTTTTTCTCTTTTCCTCCCTCCCTCCCCTCTCCCTCCCTCCCTCCTTCTCTCCCTCCCTCCCTCCTCCCTCCCTCCCTCCCTTCCTCCCTTCCTCCTTTCCTTCCTTCCTTCCTTCCTTCCTTCCTTCCTTCCTTCCTTCCTTCCTTCCTTCCTTCCTTTTTCTTTTTCTTTTTCTTTTTTTTCTTTTTCTGAGGCTTGGACTCAGGACCTGGGCACTGTCCCTGAGCCTCTTTGTGCTCAAGGCTAGTTCTCCACAACTTGAGCTACAGCACCACTGCCTGAGTTTTCTTTCTATGGACCATTAGATAGTATTTAATTATTTGTATTATGACAGTAAACACTGAACTGTATAACATTATTTCCTTCTCAAATTCTGTAGTTAATATTGTAGTTCATGCGATTAAAAAAGATAATCATCAGTATTCCCCATGCTATGGCTTGGATGTTGTTTCTTTGTTCCATATGTTGGAAACTTGGTCTTATGGTGGTCATATTGGGAGGTGGTATGATACTTTTAAGAAATGGGGCTGCCGAGCGCAGGTGGCTCACACCTGTAATCCTAGCTACTCAGGAGGCTGAGATCTGTGGATCACAGTTCAAAGCCAGCCCAGGCAGGAAAGACGTGAGACTCCTATCTCCAATAAATCACCAGAAAACCAGAAGTGGTGCTGTAGCTCAAGTGGTAGAGCGCTTGCCTTGAGCTGAAGAGCTGAGGGGCAGCACCCAAGCCCAGAGTTCAAGCCCCATGACTGACCAAAAAACAAAAACAAAAAAAAAGAGAAAGAAATGGGGCCTAGTGGGAAGTTGTTAGGTTATTGGGGATGCTGCCTGTGGAAGGGCATCCTCATCTCCCAGAATGACTTCTTGCTTAAGAACAGATTGTTTTAGAAGCCTGGGACTAAGCCCTGAGTCTCTCTCTACTTCCTGTCTTACCAGGTGATCTCTTTTTCCTATTTAAGTTCCTGCCATTTTCATGTGCTCTAGATCCACACCAGTGGCTAAACCAATGGGTTTGTCCATTTTGGGGACTTAGCTTCCAAACTGTGAGCTAAATATTCTTTTCTTTATAAAGTTGTCTGTTTCCAATTGTTTTTTTTATCATAGCAATAGTAAATGGACTAATATATCCTGAATACTTGACTGTTATTCATTTAACAAACTTGCTGACTACCTATCATTTCAGGTACTGTGCTTTTCACTGGAAAGAAGCAGCATTGAGAGAAGGTTCCTCATTCGGCCTACAGTAAGCTTTGACTCCTATGGCTGGTAGCTAAGTCACACTGAGTAACACAGAAGGATTGAAAAACCTATGTGCATAATTCACAAAATGAATACAAAAGGTAATGTCAGGTACATAATGACATTACTTCCCTTGTGAATAAGCCTAAGTTACAGCACAAAGCCAGTCACTTCCCAGAGGACTGAGAAGTAAACCGTGTGTGTATGTGTGTGTGTATGTGTGTGTGTGTGTGTGTCTGTGTGTGTGTGTGTGTGTGTGTGTATTTACCATAAAATGAGTAATTCATATAATAAACGGGTTTAGCCAAAGGTAAGCTCCCAGAATTGTGGTGATGGGGAAAGGAAAGCTCTCAAGATTCTGTAGTGATTGGAAGCTTGGTGCTGGTGGTTCACACTTTTGTAAAACTTGTTACTTCGAAGATTTTAGATATGGAAGATCTTGGTTCAAAGCCATCCTGGGCAGAAAACTCTGCTAGACTCCAGTTCCAAAATAACCATCAAAGAACAGAGCTGCAGGCATGGCTCAAGTGGTAGAGTGCCAGCGAAACAAGCAAGCTGAGCAAGCATAGGGCTCTGTTTAAAAACTCTGGTACTTTATATAGCTTATATAGTGATTGAAAAGAAGGGGTGAGAGATGTTGGGGGGAGATCTTGTACCTTAATCCTGTCTCACTGTCCAGAAACCTACTGGAAAGTCCACAAAAATCTCAATGCTTCCCCAGCAAATTCTACCTAGTGATGCAAACATACATAACAAGGGCTCATCTTGCTTCTGTTGTTTTTCTAACCAAAGGGCCATTAAAAAGGCAATGAGAAAGCAGATAAACTGGATAAACCTGAGCCAAAGGCCTCCCTAAGGAAGTGAAAATCCCAGAGAGATCTGAGGCACAACTGGAAATCTATGTGTACTGGCTTCTAGAGTGGAAACTCCTTCTTCTGCATTGAGTTCCTGTAGTTTAACCATGCTAGAGAAGAAAGGCAAACTAAGAGATTCCATTGGGAAAATGAGGAGGGCTAGACAGTGTGTACCTGGCCTTCTCAGGCCAGAGTATTGAAGGTGAAGCCTGGAAAGCTACAAAGTAGGCAGATGCTGGAGGAACTTTTACACCTGTTCTGGGATGATAGAGAACAGATAAAGTTTCTATTAAGAGAAATGTGAATACCAGTGAGACCTTGGGCAAAAAACTCTCTACGAAGTCAAGACTGTATGCAGCCCTTTTGGGCCATCTCACCCTGGTCAGGTTTGAGCATGCCTTTATCCATCTTGGGAGAAGATGGGAAGAACAGCCAGTTAGAGCCCAGGGAACTTCCACTCCCAGCTCTGTGAGGTAGTTTGTGAAATAGGGCATGTGAGTATGATCATGAGTCTTATGATCTCTTACGGTCTGAAAAGGATTTTATAGTTCAGATGTGCAGGCTGCAACCCTGGCAAAGATCATATCTGCTTTTTTTGGTATATTCTGCTGTGAGTCTAGAATCACCTCAGCACTCACTTGAAGAACCTGATCGCTCTGCAATTCAAAAATAAGAAACCTTGAACTTGTGATTTTTCAAACCTGGGGGAAAAAAAGGCTTTCAGTAAATGATGCTCCCTTAATCAAATAACCATCAATAAATAGAATTACAGTCTTTGGACGGTTTAGTGAGATTCTTTATAGCAAGCTTGGCTCCTACCAACAGACTATCACTCTAAAAACACTCTGGGAGCAATTACATACTCAGTAACCCCTTATTAAGGAGCCCCCCTTTTTAATCTAACCTTCCTTCTGAGTGTGACAACGAAGGCAGAAATGAATTAAAAAGAAGCTCCATATGCTCTCGTGCCTTGAACGGCATGGAGAGCGGAGGGTGGCTTAATGTATGCAGCAGCTTGGTGTAGAATTTGGGGGAAGGGGATTTTGGTTAACACCTCCCACTCTCTTACCGCCCACACTTGAAATCAGTCTGAATTCCCAGGGCTGTCAGAGAAAAGGGAGATGTAGGAGGGAAATAACGACTTATTGGCACTGTCCCCATTTGAAGTGGCAAATGTGCCTGTAGCATTCATCCTGCTGTAGAGTTGTGGGGGTCTTCACTGAGGCTAGAGACAACTGAGAAACAGCATGAGACAGAATCTCTGGAGAGGGGGCAATCAGCTATTTCTCTATTCTTGTTTCATCTGTATTCTCAATGGTAAAATATTTTTGCGCAGATCTAAATGCCTGGATTTACTAGGTGCCAATACAAATGCATATAGTTAAGTAGATCCGGGCATATAGTTAAGTAGATCTGGGCATAGAAGACTCAAGGCTAGTACATTTAAAATATTTTTACTAGCATGCTTGCCTCCTGTAGAATGATTCCAAATCACCTAATGACAAATTTGTTTTCTCTCTCTCCCTCTTTTTTTTTTTTTTTTTTTTTTTTGCCAGTCCTGAGGCTTGAACTTGGGGCCTGGGCACTGTCTCTGAGCTTCTTTTGCTTCTTTTTGTTCTACCACTTGAGCCACAGTGCCATTTCCTGCTTTTTCTCTTTATGTGGTACTAAGGAATCGAACCCAGGGCTTCATTTATGCTAGACAAGTACTCTACCACTAAGCCACATTCCCAGCTACCCCCTTCTTTTAAATTTTCTTTTTTTAAACCTGGTTATTGGACAAATGAGTAGTGTAGTAGTATTAATAGAGAATATTTCAGATATAGGATCCCTCCCCTTTCTTCCTTGAATTCTGGAATCTTTCCTACCATTCTGCTTGCCCTTAGTTCTGGAAGGTTACTATCAGTAATCATGGGATAACAAGTGGCATTTTTTTTTTCTTGATAGTGTGTGGGTAAGGACAAAACTGAATCTTAGTTTTATGACATTCTCTCAGAGCACTTGTTTTAAGAGTTGTTTAATGCAAGGAGCTATATAATGTCACAAAACCATACTGCCTGTCCCTATCTGTCCCAGGGTGAGTTTTTCAACCATGTGGTCCCTGTTTTTAATCTGTGTCAAACTGAAATGATAATACTGTCTAGCTCCTAGGGTTATGTGGAGGCCAAATAGATTTTAACTGTGGGAGAAGCTTAAAACTATGTCTGACATATACTGGGTTCTCACTGAAAAATAGCTGAAGAATTTACTCACCCAAGCCAGGTGTGGTGGTACCTGCCTCCGTTCCAACGCTCAGAGGCTGAGGCAGAGGATCACAAGTTGGAGGCCAGTCTGGGATGTGTAGTGAGAACGACCTCACAAATACCTCCAACTAATATAAAACAAAAACATGGAATGTGAAGTTTTTGGAGGATATTCTGGCAGAAAGAATTGTAATAGATAGGGCTGGCAGAGTGGCTCAAAAGGTTTTGCTTACTGTATTTGTTTACTAAATATAAGGCTGAGCTCAATCCCCAGAACTACAAGATTTATAAAAACAAAAACAAAAACAAAAACATTGCAGGTGTAATAAAAGAAACCAAAACTGGAATATGTAGTCTGAGCTCATAGTCCCATTTACTCAGCAGGAGAATGACTTGAGCCTAGAAGTTGGAGACCAGCTTGGAAAGCACGAAACAAGTCACCTTGGGAGAATTTACCTTGGGTCCAGGGTTTGTGAGACGATCTCAAACAATGGCTGGGCACAGTGGCATGTGTCTTGTCATTCCCCAGCCACCTGGGAAAACATAAATATGTAGATTACAGCCCATGATGGTCAAGGCATAAAATGAGTCCCTATCTTGAACAGAAAATGGGGCTTGAAGACATGGCTTAAGTGATAGAGCACCTGCTTAGAACCTATCAGGTTCTAAGTTCAATCCCCAATACTACATACTACCATGAAGAAAAAAATTATAGAAAGCTAGAATCTTTTAAAGGCATTTTTGTGAAACTAGAAAATACCTTGGGACTATTTCCTGACTTTACCAAGCATTACTTAAAAAAAAACAGGGTACATAGTATGTCCGAAGTCAGTGAATCTGTTGCTCAATAAGATTGTTGGGTGTTCTGTGTGCCTGTAGCCATTGTAAACACTGTTGAAGCAACTCTTGTTTTGTCTTGCATACTGTATGCTGTTCTTGAAATTTTTCAGAGATGTTTGGGTCCATGTTGCCAAGTGAGAGGTAGCTTTTTCCAGCCAAGATAAGCTTTTCTGCAATACCGTCAGGTGTTTTCCACTTTGTTTCTTTTCTTTTGGATGGCTTTGTGGTCTCCTTTTCCCTTCCTTTTGCTAGGGAGTGAGTATAGGGGAACAGGTAGTTACCAAGGGATGACAAAGAACAAAATCTGTCTGTCACAGCCCCCTATCCAGTCCTATCTCATCCACACAGATGGAGCCATAGACCCCACTCCACATCAGGTTTTGAGAACATTTTTGATACCCTAGAGAAACCCTATTGCCACAGCCTCATAACTCAGTGTCAAGTCAGCCTTCTTGTTTAAGATCAAGTTGCACTTCTTGATTGTTTTTGTGTCACCTGATTTGATTTGAGTAGCAAGAGTCCTGCTTTTGTCCTTCCTGTGTAAATCCCTGTTTGGGGTCTCAATTTAGCAGTTTCTGTCTTGATGGTGGGTCTGCCTCATCCCCCAGGCAAAACAGAGCTGTACTCTCACCTTGTGAATGAATGTTGTCCACCTGCAATCCCAGATCATATGCTTCTTTATCCTCTCTCCTCCACCTGGTGTCCACTGATCTTCCAAGTGATAAGAACAACAACAGGGCTGGGAAGGTGGCTCAGTGGTAGAGTGCTTGCCTCACATGTATGAGGCCCTGGATTCAATTCCTCAGCACCACATAAACAGAAAAACCTGGAAGTGGCGCTGTGGCTCTAGTGGTAGAGTGCTAGCCTTGAGCTGAAGAGATCAGGGACAGTGCCCAAGACCAGAGTTCAGGCCCCCTGACCGACCAAAAGAAAAACAAAAACAAAAACAAACAACATGAACAACACAGATACCAGAATATGCCTTGTATTTTCCAAACCACAAATACCTTGCTTTGCGTCTTTATTTCTACTGCACTGATGTGTGTCTTTCCCCAACCTGTGAGTGAGAATCCTATATTACAAATCTTCAATTTCCTTTCCATTCTTTCTCTCACTCTGGCCTCGAAGACCCAAACTTGAGATATATATCATAGGAAATCAAGGAACCGGGATAATTAACGAAGCATAATTAACGAAGAAAATTGGGCTTCCCGATGTCTCTTCTAAAACTGATAAGGATTCAGATAGGCTTTTTTTTTGGGGGGGGGGGTCCGGTCATGGGGCCTGAACTCTGGGCCTGGGCGCTGTCCCTCAGCTCTTCAGCTCAAGGCTAGTGCTCTGCCACTTGAGCCATAGCACTACTTCTGGCTTTTTGTTCTTTTTGTATATGTGGTGCTGAGGACTCGAACCCAGGGCCTCATGCATGCAAGGCAAGCGCTCTACCACTAAGCCACCTTCCCAGCCCACTCAGATAGGCTTTTTAGTGAGTGATGGCCAAGTCCCCAAATTGCAGCTCTCCTCCAAGATAAGCCTTCATCAGAGATACCTGATACTTGCTCTGAGTGTCCCTTGAACTATACTGCTGACAATGCCTTGCAGTTAAAAGCAGAGTTGTTGACAGACCACACTGTGAATGAAAGGGCTGGGATACATCATTAGACATATGGTCTCTTAGGAACTGAGATTTTCCTGTAGTGGGTGGAACTTGCAGCACTGTGGCCTCTAGGACCATATGGCTGTATTTAGAGATGCCAGCAGAAATCAATACTTGACTTTCAGTGCAAGATTTTATTTTTATTTTTATTTTTGCTAGTCCTCCTAGCCTAGGTTTTGGCTGCAAAATCAAAAAGGACAACATGAAGAATGGTTTCAGAACCATTTTGTTGATTTGTTAGAGATAATTGTACATTGCTCATGAAATAGGTTAATCTAGAGCTCTACTACTTGAGCCACACCTCCACTTCCAGCTCTTTTGGTAGTTAATTGGAGATAAGAGTATCACTGAATTTCTGGAATTTGAACCGTGATCCTCAGATTCCCAACCTCCTGAGTAGCTAGGATTGCAGGCATGAGCCACTGGCATCTGGCTCCTAAGGCTGATTTTGAGGTGCATGGTCTATGTCCTATGACTAGACTCAGGCAATGGCTAGACCAGACAGATTCCTGACCTGGGACAACAACTCAAGCCACCATTAGAAATAAGGTGATTATGAGACTCCTCCAGGGAGTCTTCTCTAGGAGGGTTTTCAGGTTGTCAGGTGACCACTACAGAAGGGAGAATGGGAGGGGAGAAAGGGTTGAAGTCTCATAATTCCTTTATATTTCTCTTTGCAAGAGGCAGGAAGGTACAGTGACCAAGACCTTGATTTTGGATTTAGAGAAATCAAGGTCCCAAGACAAACGCTGCAACTTCTGTGGACAGCAGTTGGTTTGCCTACCTATCTCTGCTTTCTCATCTATAAAATACAATCATCCTTTTACCCATACCATCAGGTTCTTGAATCGATACTTATGAATTCTTAGGTGTTACTTATGATTAAGTTCATCACTGACAAAAGACTGTATCAGGAACTGTCCATATGGGATCATTTGGGGGATGAGCAGAAAGTGTGCATTCAAAAACATTTCCCGTACAAACTGCTGTGAGGTTTGAGGTTCCCATGTCCTTTCATTCCTGTGGCTTAAGGAAGGGTTCATTTGATTTTTTTTTTTTTTTTTTTTGTCGGTCGTGGGGCTTGAACTCTGGGCCTGGGCACTGTCCCTTAGCTCTTCAGCTCAAGGCGAGCGCTCTACCACTTGAGCTACAGCGCCACTTCCGGTTCATTTGATTTTTGTGCTAGGAAGTTACTTACAAAGGGCTATAGGTTGTACTTCCTCTCCTTAAGGTGTGTGAGGTGAGGGTCAAATAGGTCTCCTGCCCTTCCCCTGCCTCTTCTAGCAGAGCAGTTTAACTTTTACCTCTTCTCTATATTGCCTTCCCTATGAGAATTTCCTTGACCAAGATTCTGTGACTGGTGAAAAAAAACCCAAAATAAAAAAACAAAACAAAAAACAGTTGCATCAAGCAGACAAGCCTTATGAAAACATCCTTATACACTGGCAAAGGTACCCAAGTAGTTTTGCTAAAGGATGATGTCGATTCCCTGTGCTTTTGAGCATCACCATGAAGGCCCAGGGATTCAGCTTGATGGATAGAAGGAAGACTTCCAGTTATTCCAGTAATTCATTTTGGGCCAGCCGTGTACTCCTATTCCCTAGAGAGATCCCAGCAAAGGCTGTCAGGGACAATATTGAGAGTTTTCCCTCAAGGGCAGCATGGTGGATGGTGACTGCCAAGATTGTCCCCAAACTCAAAGTGTCTGCGATCCTGCCTAACCCAGAAAGCTACTGATGTGCCCCCCATATTGGACCTCTTGGTGAAATTTTATCACGTATATTAGATTTTAGGAGTCTAGCTTTAAAGAAATGTGATCATGGATAATTTCATTCTGACTTAATTTGGGATTTACAGAAAAGTTTTGAAACTAGTACAGAAATTTCTCATTACCCCTCCTCATCCAGGTTTCCCTAACGCTGACATCATAATGCAACAATCGGAACCAAGAAGCATTGAGAAGGAACTATTACCTACCTTAAAGACCTCATTTGAATTTCACCACTTTTCCACAAAAAACTTTTCTCTAAAACGTGGAAAAATCTCATTCTTATTGTCTATATGTTCAGCTATTTGATACTACATAGGGTAGTTTAAGATCTCTTAACTCATGCACTTGTGACATAAGATTGTACCTTTATTATCCAGAATCACATAGATTTTAAAATCAACCATAGGCTGATTTTTTTCCCTGTTGAGGGACAGATCTTTTAATGACCCCGACAGCCCATATTGGGCATGAGAACTACCAAAAGGGGATCTCGCTGGCTTGGTTTTCCATTTAGAACAATGTTGTAATTCATTCATTTAACAGGTCTACACTTAGCACCTATTTATAGGTATGTGTGAAAGCACTAGGCATACAGAAATGATAGGTATTGCTTTTGCCCTATGTGGTCTAGTAAGAGACAGAGAGGAAATGGGCAATTATAACAGAGGAGAATGTGGGATAAGCAGTAGAAAGCAGGTAACATAATTCACACGGGATAAATGCTGTGGTAGGGATAAACACTACAGGAACAGTTAGCGGGTGCTTCATCCTTTCTGGGCTCAGTCTCAGAAAGACTTTATCTTAAAAGTTTTTTTTAAATTTTTTTTTTGCCCCATTTGTAAGGAAATGGAAAGACTTGGAAACAACTATATGAAGCAAAGTAAGCCAGACCCAAAGAAACATCAGTTGCATGGTTTCACTCAGTTATAATAATGAGAATGTGCCTATAAATCTACAAGTAAACCCAATGGATAATAAAAGAAAAAAATTACACTTGGGCATGAAAAATTAAACAGGACTCTAAACATTCACACAGTGAGACCAAAGGAAGATATTCCTAGGAGAGGATCACAAGGTCTCAATAGTTATGTGCATATGATCATATAAAATGATGCTTATCCAAGAACTGGAAACAACAGTTTTTTTTTTTAATTTTACTTGTTTTTAAACCTGTGTTTCCTCCTTTGTCACTGTTTTTGATTTCTATAGCTTTTGTCTTGTATGTAAGTTAATCTGATTTATGGAAGGGAAGGGGAAACACAGAAATGGTGGGACACCGTGGATTAATTCAGCAGTTTACGTATTAGACATTATGTTGAAAATAAACTATGCAACTTGTGGAGGAGAGGGATTGGGAAGGAAAAACTGGGAGAAAATGTGGGAAGAGGTGACACTGTTCAAAGAGAAATGTACTCAAAGCCTGACTTATATAACTGTAATCCCTCAAATTTTTTTGTCAGTCATAGTGCTTGAATTTAGGGCCTAGGAACTGTTCCTGAGCTTTTTTGCTTGAGGCTAGCATTTTACCACTTTGAGCCACATCTCCACATCTCCATTTTTTCTGATAGTTAATTGGAGATAAGAGTCTCAAGGACTTCACTTCCTGGACTGGCTTCAATCCACCATCCTCAGACCTGAGTTTCCTGAGTAACTAGGATTATAGGCATGAGCCACTGTGCCTGGCCTTCAGAGAGACTTTCTAGGGAAGAAGATGGATAGGTGGAGTCCAGAGAGACTGAATCCCTAGATTTAGTTTTGCCAGTGTCTCCTCCAGATTTTCTAACACTATGGAATTAAATTCTGAAAGTGACCATAGGATCCTC
This sequence comes from Dipodomys merriami, assembly GCF_024711535.1. Lineage (NCBI taxonomy): Eukaryota > Metazoa > Chordata > Mammalia > Rodentia > Heteromyidae > Dipodomys > Dipodomys merriami. Next base: position 19,785,437 of record NW_027202604.1, on the reverse strand, counting down.
ATTATTTGAAGAACCACATCATATTTATGAGATATGTTTACCAATCTTTACTTGTTACATCATAGACTTTTCTCAGACCTACCTTGTAGATCTATAGAACAGGTGATACTTTGGCTTCTTTGTGGAGAAAAGCTGTAAGAAGAGGGCAAGAGTGGAGTTGCAGCTCCCAGAATCAACTCCAAATGGATCAAAGACCTCGGAGTCAAAGCAGACACTCTGAAAACATTACAGGATGGAATAGGAGAAACCCTAGGTCTCCTTGGCACAGGCCGAAATTTTCTTAATAGAGACCCAGAAACACAACAAATCAAAGAAAGGTTGGACAAATAGGATTGCATGAAATTGCAGAGCTTCTGCATGGCAAGGGACATAGCTAGCAAGATCAATAGAAAGCCCACGGATTGGGAGAAGATCTTCACTAGCCATACAACAGACAAGAGTCTCATATCTAAAATATACCTGGAACTCAAAAAATTAAATCCCCCAACAACAAATCCTCAAAGAAACAACTGCCCAATAAATAAGTGGGCTAAAGAATTAAAGAGAAACTTCTTTGAAGAGGAAAGAAGGATGGCCAGAAGACACATTAAGAAATGCTCAACCTCTCTAGCCATAAAAGAAATGCAAATCAAAACAACATTGAGATACCACCTCACTCCCGTTAGAATAGCTATAATCAAGAACTCTGATAACAACAGATGCTGGAGGGGATGTGGACAGAAGGGAACCTTACTGCATTGTTGGTGGGAGTGTAAACTTGTTCAACCACTTTGGAAAGTAGTATGGAGGTTCCTCAAAAGACTCTACTTAGAGCTCCCCTACAACCCAGCAATCCCACTTTTGGACATTTACCCAAATGTTCACAAACAAAACCACACTAAAGCTACCAGCATGACTATGTTTATTGCAGCATTATTTACTATAGCTAAGATATGGAACCAACCCAGATGCCCCTCAGTAGATGAATGGATCAAGAAAATGTGGTATATATACACAATGGAATTCTATGCCTCCATCAGAAAGAATGGCATTGCCCCATTTGTTAGGAAATGGAAAAGCTTGGAAAAAATTAAATTAAGTGAAGTAAGCCAGGCCCAAAGAAACATAGGTCCCATGGTTTCCCTTATTTGCAATATCTAGTATATGTCTGAGTCAAACAGAAAAGGTCAGATAAGGTGATGTTAGGGAAATGAACCCTAAGCTATGTATTCAAATGTGTTTTTTTCTTTCATGTGATTGTTTCTAACACATTTATAAGATTATTTCTTTGTTGCTTTGTATGTCCCTCCCCCTCAGTATAACCCCTGCTTTCACTGTATTTGATGTCGATATAATTTGTGGAGGGGAAGGGGAAAAACAAATTGTTTAAATAGGGATACAGGTGGACCCATTGCAACAATGAGACGTACAAGTTGTTATGTTGAAAACGAACTTTACAACTTTGGTGGGGGGGGGAGGATTGGGTGGGAGGGCGGGGGGAGGATGGAATGGGAAGGGGAAAAAAGGAGGAGGCTACAATGCTTGATAAGAAATGTACTCATTATCTTGTCCAGGTAATTGTAACCCCTCTGTACAGTATTTTCACAATAAAAAAATTAATTGACAAAAAAAAGAGTGGAGCTGCAGCTCAACCCAGATATGAGGAGTGGTGGACACACACAGTGGGACAGGAGACTTGCTTTCCAGTGTCAGCTGGGTTCTTGGGTCATACCGGCTGTAGGGCTCTGTGCTCAGGTCCCTTGGCTGTCACATAGGGAGTCATGATCCCTACCTCTGAGGATAAAATGTGAGGATCAGAAATAATGAAATGAGGTGATGCAAGAAAGTGTGATGACAGCCACCACTCATTCTTAGTATGTCATCCTCAGTATGTACATTTGTGAGAATCCCAGCAGGAAATAGACAGTGTAATCAAATTATGATAATGCATAAAGAGTTTAATCAAAGAATTATTTCAAAGCTATCCACAGGGAAACATACAAAGAATGATGTGTTAGGCACATTTCTGTTAAAAATACCAATACCTCAGTAATCGACTTATAAAGAGAAAAGATTTATTTTGCCTTACGGTTTTGGAAGTTGTCTTCGGTGATGGGTGAACTATGTGGCTTTTGGGCAGGCAGTGAGGTCACATATTGTGTAGGAACCATGTGGCGGAGCAAAGCCACTCACCTCATGCCTGGGAAGGAATTGAGAGAAGAAGAGATCAGGCAGGGCCTCGAGTTACCCTTCCAGGCCACACCTCTAGTGACCCTAAAGATCTCCTGCTAAATTCCACCTCTTTAAGGCTCCACAACCTTCCAATAGCATCATGAGCTCTGGACCAGGCCTTTACCACATGGGCCTATGGGAAATTATCCAGATCCATAGTAAATGGTATAGTTCCCCAGGTCTTGTAATAAAGGGAGTTCTTATTATTTCTAGGCCCAAATTGTTGATTGGCTTACTCAGGGCACTGGCTCTTGTCTGTCTTCTAACTGAAATTTTCTTTCCTCCCTCCCTCCCTCCCTCCCTCCCTCCCTCCCTCCCTCCCTCCCTCCCTCCCTCCCTTTTTCCCTCCTTCCCTCCTTCCTTCCTTCCTTCCTTCCTTCCTTCCTTCCTTCCTTCCTTCCTTCTTTACTCCCTCCTTTCCCCTCTCCTTTCTTCCCTCTCGCCTTCTCTTCCACTCTCCTGCCCTTTCTCTTCTTTTCTTTTTCTCCTTTCTTCTTGGCAGCACTGTGATTTGAACTCAGGACCTCTCACTCTTGCTTTGCTTTGCTTGCTTACTAGGCTGGTGTTGTACTACTTGAGCCATCTCTCTAACCCTGTTTTTTGCTAGTTGTATTATAGATGGAGTCTAGTGAATGTTTTGGCCCAATCTGGCCTTGAAACAGGATTCTACAGATGTCAGACTCATAAGTAGCTAGGATTGCAGGTGTGAGCCGCCCATTGTACTGCTTAACTTGGAAATTTAATGGATATTTATTTTCCCTGGCAGACATGGCTCTCCAATACTCTGGCAACAATTCCTTTTAAAACATACTTATTTATTATTATTTATTGTAAAAGTGATGGACAGAGGGGTTATGGTTACATAAGCCAAATAAAGAGTATACTTCTTTTGAACAGTGTCACCCCTTCACTCACCTTCTCCCAGTTTTTCCTTCTCAGCTCCACCCACAAGTTGGGCAGTTCATTTTCAACATAGTGTCTAGTGAGTATCACTGCTGCATTTATTCACCCTTTGTTCCACCATTTACCCTCCCAACAACAGATAAGTAAACAAACAAGACAAAAGGAAAAGAAAGAAAACAGCAACAAAGAGAACAAAAAACAAAACTCTTATTTCCATTTCCTGGAGATTTGTCCTACTTTCAGTCTGCATGTTCAAGTGGGATTCTATCCTTTAAGGATGAGCATATGACCCAAGCCCAAGCTAATCAGCAGGCCCCATTTTCCCTGCCATTTTGGTTGGTCCACATGACTGAGCGCATGCTCGATTAGGAGTCAGGAGACACAGCTTGTCATTGCTGAAAAGGGTAGGGGAAAGGCAGAAGAAGCTGTTGCCTTCATCCTTTTATAAGTGGGACAAAACTGAGCCTGAAAATAAAACCAATTTAGAAGAAAACGACCCAAGAGCCCTGACTATAGCTGTGCCAGAAGTTAGTGCCACACCCGAACTCCACAGTTAATGGTGTTAAAGAATATATTTTTAGTTATATTTTGTTGATTGGGATTTTCTATCCTGTTAAAATGAATCTTGATACAGACAGTCTCTCCATACATTAATTTTTTTCCCTTAGATAATAATTTAATGTATATCTGAGTTCAGAATAAATATTAGAAGCCAGGCACGGTATTGCATGTGTGCCTGTAATCTCATCTACTCTGGAGACAGAGCAAAAGCAGGAGACCCTATCTGAAAATCAAACTAAAGGCCAAAGAACTGGAGGTGTGGCTGAAGTGTGGAGTGCTTATGTAGTCAGAAGGCCCTGTGTTCCCTAGTACTAAGAGCACACATGTACACCCAAACCCACCCACAAATATATATATATATATATTATAGAGAGAGAGATCAATATCAGATGGTGTCATAGTTATTAGAAGGTATAATATATACACCCTGTACTAGACTATTGTGTATGCTTTAAAATAACAATATTGGGGGAAGAAGGGTGAGCAAATGCAGTTATAGTATTCAGTATAAATGATGTGGAAAATGAACTACACAACTTGTAGGCAGGGATGGAAGGGAGAGACTGGGGGAAAGCAAGGAAGGCATGACATTGAGCAAAACAAATTGTACTCATTACCTGACTTATGAAATGGTGACCCCTCTGTAAACCTTAATAAAAACAGTAAAATTATATATATGTATATTAATAATATTAGTGATTAATAATATTAGTCAGGGTAGAACCCTGACATGAAGGCAATTCCCATGGTCATCATCTGTAAATGTAATTGTAGGGTAGTTGAGATCTGTGTTTAAAATTCATTCTGTACAATTACTTCTGTATTCGATTCATTCAGAAAGCTGAGGTTGGAAATAAAGATTGCTATCACATATCTCCTAAGTGACTATCTGGATAGAAAATGGAAATCGTGCTAAAAGTTACAATACACTATTTGACTGAATTGACAAAATAGTAAAATTCCAATTGATCTAATTCCCAGTGGTTGGTGTTCTTACAATTTTTCTTAACAAAAACTGTGATTGGGGAATTAGGGAGCTTTCTTTCAATCATTGATCAACTGTTATTGTTTAAATGCTTCTGTTTCAATATAATTCTTACATTTTGACTAAGTGAATTTTGGAATGCAATGAATATTTTTAAAACATGACTTCAAAATGAACCATTTTGAAAGTCAGCTCTTAACCGTGTTTTACTTAGAAATTTTAGACCTCGTTTTATCCTAAGATATAATAACATTTTTGGGAACAATTTTATTGAGATGTAATTCACATGCCATAAAATTCATCCTTATAAAGTGCTTTGCTTATTGACTTTCAATGTATTAACAAAGCTGTGCAACCATCATCACTGCCTAATTCTAGATTATTACCATCTCGCCCAAAAGCAACACCCTACACATTAGCAGTCGTTTTAGTTTTATGCATTCCCTCAGCCCAGGTCTGGCAACCACTAATCTTTCTGTCACTATTGATTTGCTAATTTGAACATGGCATGTGAATAGAGCCACACAGTAGGTGGCCTTTCTAAAAATATATCTTTTTTATTATCTTTAAGTAGTTGTACAAAGGGGTTTCCATTCAGCAAATCAGTTTATAAGTACAAAGCATATTGATTGATGCTACCTCTTTCATCATTCTCTCTCCCAACCACTTCCCTCAATTTTCCTACTTTTACAGGATATGCATTGAATATTATGACTGCATTCTCCCCCACTTCTACCCCCTCTCCTTTAATCTCCTCACATACTTTACAAGTGCCAGTTTCTTGGTATTCATTTTATTGGACTGGGGGTTTCTCTGAGAAGTTACACAATTTGAATTCTCCCTTGCAGATGCCATACTTCACTTACTACATTTGTATACACTTACATACAACCCCATATGTATTTTCTTGTATATTTATAAAGTAAAACTAGCTTCCACAGATGAGAGAGAACATGGCAGTCATTTGTCTCTCTAGACCTGACTTACTTTGCTTAACATTTTTTTTTCCAGGTCCATCCATTTCTTCACAAATGGTGTAGTGTCATTTTTCCTAGTGGATGAGTAAAATTCCATTGTATATTTTTATTACATTTTCACCATCTGTCGCTACCCGCCTCGACCAGCAAGGAAGACGCGACACCGGACTCTTCTCTCTGCAGTTTATTCAGGACCTTTGAGTAATCTTCTGACCCCAACCCCGGGGAGAATTCCCCACAGCCTTAAGTACCCGCTGGGTAGCCAACCCTGATACGCCACGTAGGAACCACCAATAGGTTCAGGTGCGTGGAAGCAAGCCAGATTCTTTGCCCTAGCCATATAAGGAGTTGTTTACCACGAGAGCACTCGCCATCGGGAAGGCGCAGGGTTGAAGCCGGAGCCATCTTCCAGGTGCGGCCTCTCGCAGCTCTCTACAACCATCCATTATATCCATTGAGGATAAATCTGGGCTGTTTTCATACCTTGGTTATGGTAGATAGTTTAGCAAGGAACATGGTTGTGTAAGTGGCCTTACTGTGTCCTTATTTGCAATCTTTTGGATAAACACCCAAGAATAGTATTGCTGGGTCATATAGGGTAGTTCTATGTTTAATTTTTTTAGTAACCTTCAAACTGCTTTCCAGAGTGGTTAGGCAAATTTACATTCCTACTAACAGTGTATAAGGCTTCCCTCTTCCTTATATTCATTCTAGCATCTGTTGTTTGTATTGTGTGTGTTGTTGTTTGTATGTGTTGTTGTTGTTTTTGTTCCAGCCCTGGGATGTCTGAGCACTGTCCCTGAGCTCTTTTGCTCTGGGCTAGTGCTCTATCACTTTAGCCATAGCTCTACTTCCAGCTTTTTGGTATCTAATTGGAGGTAAGATTCTTGACAATTTTCCTGGCAGGGTTATCCTCAAAATCCTCAGATCTCAGGCTTCTTAGTAGCTAAGATTACAGGTGTGAGCCACTGGTGCCCAGGCCAGTTGTTTGTATTCTTGAAAATGGCCATTCTGACTGGGGTGAGATGGAATCTCAGTGTAGATTTTATTTGCATATCTTTATGACTAGCAATGATGAGCATTTCTTCCTGCCTCTATTGGCCATTCTTAATTTGTCTTTTGAGAAGTCTCTGTTTTATTCATTTCCCCGTTTATTAACTGGGTTGTTGATTCTTTGAAGAGTTAATTTCTTGTGCTCTTTGTATATTTTGGATTTTAGGCCTGACTAGCTGGCAAAGATCTTCCTTTGTTGTGTATGCATGCTGTCTTTTTAGCTTGTTAACTATGTGGTGTAGAAACTTCTTAGTTATATCTGTTAATTCTCTTTTTGATATGCTGTGCCCATGAAAAGTTTGCTCAAAAAGCTCCTGATTATGTTGAGAAGTTCTAATGTTTCTCCAACTTCTGCCTGTACTAGTTACATGGTTTCAGATCTTACATTGAGGTCTTTGAACCATTTAGATTGATATTAGTATTGGGTGACAGATAGGGATCCAGTTTCAATTTTCTGTACATCAATATCCAGTTTTTCCAACACCATTGAAGAAGTGTTTTTGGGTTCCTTTTCAACTTGGTATAGTGTTTGCCAAGTTTATACCTATTGGCAGGGACCCAGGGGCCCATTCTCAGCTACTCTGGAGATAGAGATGCAGAGGATCAAGGTTTGAGGCCAGCCCCACACAAGTGAGAATCCCCTCTCTCAACAAACCAAGTGGGTATCATATTTCATGTTCATAATCCTAACTATGTGTGTGTGGTTGGGGTGGAAGGATTATAATTCAAGGCAAAGCCCAGAAAAATAACAAAAGCTAAAGAAGGACTTGGGTTGGAGATCAAGTGGTGGAGCACTTGTCTAGCCCTGAGTTAAAAACAAACCAAATACACCAAACAAAAACAAAGTGTACACGTGGTATAGAATAGTAATGTTTTATTTTTATTTTTAAAATCAGAGCTTGTAAAGCGTCCTGAGGACCTCGATCTATGTAGGAGGCTAGTCTATCTGCATCTCTTCCTCTCTGCTTTTTCGATCTCTTCCCCACAACATAGGCAGAATGATTTCTTAACCTATCTATCAGCAGGTGGCTCTTCTAGCTCCCTTTTGCATGACCCACCCAGTCCTGATTTACTCATCTGGTTCCTTCAGACTCCCCTCATCTTGGCTCACTCTCATTCCCATGTATGTTCGCTCCAGTCAAGGTATATTCTCCTCCAGCTCTGGCTGTGCTTCTGTTGCTTTCAGTGAATTTTAGATCTCAATTCAAGTGTCACTTCTTCGAGTCTAGGTCATGTTCCGTAATTACTTTTCTGCATAGCATTTATTCAATTTGTAATTATATCCCCATCAATGTGACTATTTCATTAATTTTTATATCCTTCAGTTAGATCATAAACTTTCAGGGAATAGAGTTCACATCTGTATGATTCATTTTAAAAAGGCCTATTTCTTAGTACATAAGAGGTGCTTCCTTTGTTTGAAAGAATGTTAAAATATTTTAGTGTGCTTTTCATGTTTTGTGTGTTTATTAATAGAATACTTTGAATATTGGAGACTCTGTCAACTAGAATATTGGATTGACCTTTGTCTGACCAGGCCATGCAATAGTGTTCATTGTTCTTTGTTTAATGGTGACCACATTGATCAATAATAGTGGGTTAGAATCATGCTGAGAGCAAAGGAAATAGGGAGTTAACATAAGATCTCTCTTTCCTTTGGATTAAAATGACCCTCATTCCTCTCTTTTTTCCTTCTCCCTCCTTCTTTCACTCCCTCTCTGTCTCCTAGGCAGAGGAGAGCAGCTTTCAAATTAAATTATAGACCTCTTTCCTTTCCAAATGAGAACCAGTGCACATATGTGATTTTTTTTTTATAAAACAACCTTACATTTTTATAGAACAATAAATGACATGATCTCATCTTTTTACAAGGTAATTATATTAGAAAAACTCTTAAGGGTTTTACATACAGTTGATGTAAATGCCTTTAAAAAACATGTGATAAACTATGGCAGATCTGTTCTTGCAAAGAATAATTGACATTCTGCGGGACCAAATGAAAAGTTCTGGGAAGCCCATCCTTCAGAGTTGTTACAAAACTCACAATTGACATTGAACTTCAGTCTGTACTAGTGAACAACAACCCCCTCCTGCTGCCCAATCCCTCCACCCCTACCTACCATGGCCAGGGACCTCCATCAGTGTTTAGAGCCTTTCTATTACCACAGATACAGGGTACAAAGCTGCTGGCATCTGGGGCCAGAGATGCTATTAAATACCCTATTTTACTCAGGGCAGCTTTTACAGTAAGGAATCACTCTAATATCTGAGTGCTAAACTTGAGAAACCCAAGTCTATTCAAAATAAGATGATGACTGAGATGTTAATTCACAACTGAACAGTCCTTTGTTAATGAACACTTTGCAATGTATGCCTTCCTTTGTTTACTCAGTCAGCATTTCTTTAGCACCTACTTTGTGCCAGGGATTGAAATATACACTATGCAAATATGGTTTAAACACTCAGGTTCTTACAGTCAGGGATGCACAAATCTAGTTTGAGTGTCCTCAGGGAACTGTGCTTACATGTACAAAGAGCACTTTGCCTCACTTAGGATCCAAAGATGTTTCCTAGAAGGAAAATACACCTGAACTCCCTCCAGATGGATAAGAGGAAGGGGAAGAAAGAACATTTGTAATGACAAGTTAGCAGAAAAGCAGCCAATCAGGGAATTGAGGCCTATACAGTTTGCAGGTGGTAGGATAAGCTGATAACCAAAACCTGCCAGACAAGGGAATGGGAGAAGGGAGCTTCGAAGGACAAAAGAATGATGAAATAAGCTGGGCGCCGGCTACTATTCCTAGCTACTCAGGAGGCTGAGATCTGAGGATCACGGTTCAAAGCCAGCCCAGGCAGGAAAGTCCATGAGACTCTTATCTCCAATAAACCACTAGAAAACTAGAAGTGGCGCTGTGGCTCAAGCAGTAGAGCACTCACCTTGAGCTGAAGAGCTGAGGGATAGCACCCAAGCCCAGAGTTCAAGCCCCACGACTGACCAAAGCCAAAACAAAAACAAAAACAAACAATCATGAAATAGTGAGTGGATAGTAAATAATTGGCATAGGAACCTTCCAGGAAACAAAAAGGAAAGCCACCAATCAAACCCATCCACTATAATGCGAAAGGCAACCAAAATGGCAGACATAGGCTGAATTGACATATTTCCATGGAATAGCGATGCCACATGCTCTCTTTCTCTGGTATATTTCTTTTCTAATATACTTCCCTATCACTTTACTTATGTTCACACCTTGCCTGAATTCTTCTCTTGCCAGACCTAAAGATTAAGGCTGTTTTGTGGCTCAAACTTTTCTGGGAACATATTTGGTGTGTTGGTCAAAGTTAAGGATTAAATATGTCTTTTTCTGACTTAGATTCATGAAATGGTTGTACTAGTAGGGGGACTAACACAAATGAGGAAGAGATATGTGAGTCAGTACCTGTTTGATGTTAGGAGAACAGTATTAAAGGCAATGCCCAGAGATAAGGCCAAAGGGTAGGTAGAACAGGTGAGGGATGGTTTTATGAGCAGGGTCAGGAGCTGGAGGCAAGGAGGAATAAGGCACTGGTTTTAAACAGCAGAGCAACAAAAAAATCCAACTTGTAATTTATATAAATAACTCTAGTTACCCTGGAAGTGATGAACTTAAGGGGTCAAGATCGTATGCAGGGGGACCAATTAGCAGGCTATGGAGGTGGACAAAGTAAGAGATAATGGGTACTTGGACTCAAGCAATGGCAATGGAGTGAAGGGGAGGATTTGGAGGAGAGATATTAATGAGACAGGATCAGTAGGATAGTGATTGATGAAATGTGTTTGGAGGAAAGGGATTCCTCTGTTTCTGGCTTTGGTATCTTTGGGTCTTTAAGTACAGGATGGAGGATTGAGAAGAAAAAAGCTGATAGTCATTTTCTTATGGACATATGACATGCTTCTTACTTCAGGAAGCACACTTGAAACCCTTGAAGACCAGAGAATGTTGATTTGGGAGACATCAGCACAGCAAGAGGAGCTAAACTCCTGGGAAAAATGAAACATGCAAACAGCATTTTAGTCAGCTAAGGAAGTTATATTAAAAGGAACAGTCCAGAAAGCCAAAATTAGTTTTCTTATTATTCTGGAGGCTGGAATATGAAGGTGCTTCCAGGGTTAGTTTCTCCGATGGCCTCTCTTCCCAGCCTGCAGATGGTCACTTTCTTATTGTGTTATCATGTGGCCTTTTCTTCATGTGTTAAACATTCCTCATCTTGCTCTGTTTCCTCCAATTAGGACATCAGTCATTTTGGTCTAAGGCCCCCACCCTTATGGCCTCATTTAAACTTAATTACTTCTTTCATGTCTTCTCTTCAAACACAATCACTTAACAGTCTCCATGGCTCCTATATGTTAAAATTTTAACCCCCAATGTGAGTATTAGGAGATGCGGCCTTTGCTAAGGAGAAGTTGTCTTGTCTGCAACCTAGAAGAGAACCTTTAGCAGAATCCACTGTGCTAGCACCATGATATTAGACTTTCGATTTCCAGAACTGTGGAAATGAATTTGTCTAAGCTATGCAATTTGTAGTATTTTGTAATAGCTTCTCAAACTGACTAAGCTAATGGCATTGGGGTTAGAGATTCAGCATACAAATTTTAGGTGGGTGCAATTCAGTTCACAGTACAGAGTTGAACAAAGAGAGAAATAGCACTCACAGATATCACCTGATAACCAAGGACAGAAAGCTATAGGGCATTAATAATTATTGCATCATATGCAAATGCCTCTGTATTGTTATCTAATATATATGTACTAAAAATGTTTATGAGATTTAGGAAAATAAGGCATAGAAATGAAAAGAAAATTACTCAGCCATTTACTATGCAGTTTTCTTTGATTGGCCTAAAAATAATTAAAAGTAAAACATAGTATTATAGGTTGAATCATATTGCTTAAAAAAATAAATAAAAAGGTAGCTTGAAGTTCCAACCTGTGCAACCCATGAATGGAGCTTTATTTGTAAATAGGACCTTTGCAGAAGTTCTCAAATCCAGATATATTCATCCTGGATTAAGGATGGTGGCTTCTAATCCAACAACTGGGTATCTTTGCTAAAGTGAGAGTAATTGAAACACAGATACACACAAAGGGAATGCCAGGCAAAGACAGCAACACACAGAGAAAATGCCATGTGAAAACAGAGGCAGACGTTGGAATGATGCATCTAGAAGCTAAGGAATGCCAAGGAATTGCTGACAAGAACCACCAGTGAGGGAAGGGAAAGGAACAGATTCTCCCTCGGAGCCTCCAAAAGGGCACCAGTCCCACCCCAAACCTTTATTTTGAAAATCGAAACTTCTAGCCTTGGAATACATTCTGTAAGGTATATTAAATAGGTAGGTTTCATTAGGTAGCTGATGAAGAGAACGCCACATGCTATTCAGGCAGGAAATGAAGTTAGTTTATTTACTGAACTGTTGTCCCCGCCATGCCTGGTGGAGAGGCATGGCTGAAAAGGGATGACCCACCTGTGGGCCAGGACTTACCTAGGTCAGGGACAGGAAAAGGTGAGGCCTAGTGGGGGGAAAGGTGTGGCTATACTGGATCCGGATGTGACCTCAGGGCCTGGGACTCTCTTAATGTCAGATGGGAGGCTTGTGACCAGAGGTGGCCCAGGATGAGACCTAGCAGGAAGGGGGTGCCAGTTACCTAGGTAACACAGATACTGGGTGGAAACTTAGCCAAGAGGTAGGGAGGTGTCTGCACTGGGCCTGCTTGGCCCAGTTATGTCAACTTGAGGACATGAATGCCAGTATCCATGGCAAGGGTATTAAAAAAAATAAAGACCGATAGGCAGCAAAGCATAGAAGCATCTTGCTTTCTAAAATTTTCAGTCAATATATTGAAAATCTTTCCACATCAGTACAGTGAGAGCTACCTGTTTCTTTTATCTGCTGCTCAGTGGGGGAATAACCAGTGTTTGGAGGTTGGGCACAGAAGAAGATAAAAGAATGTGCAGGTTTCAGGAGAATTGGCCACAAACAGTATCCCAAGAGGGGAAATTTCAAGAAGACCTAAGTAATTAACAGCGTCTCATGGAGGAGTAGACCTGGGAATGTCATAAAGCAAGAAAACAGAGAAGCTACATTGTGAGAGGTTGAACTGGGAGTCTTTATTAGAAAGCCAACCACCCACAGGTGGGCTCTTGTTACAAAGACCTGCAGCTTGTCAGAAAACAGCCACGAGAGCCGGAAAGGTAAGAAAGAGCAGAAAAACAATACCAACAAACCAATCAGCTCCAATGGAGAGCTGAATTGGGGTGCAGTGTTGACGGGGAGAAGTGTCAGGAGGCATGGAGACATGACACAGAGACAGGAGGCGTGGCTTACTAGTGCCTGAGCTGGTCCAGGCCTAAATAGGATCAGGTCAGGGGGCAGAGTCATAGGGAGCTGGAGAGTTCACAGCCCAAGACTGGCAGGACCAGTAACCTATTGTCCAAGGCCCCACTCCTGCCTCTAGGAATTCAGGCATGCACATCACCTGGGAGGTGGGACTTCCCTGCCTTCACCATGAAGACAAGATGGCCCCAGTTAAACCCAATATCCTATCATCTACCACATGGGCAACATGTCACCAGTTAGATTCAGCATCCCTTCTTCAGAAGCACTGTTATGGGCAACTCAAGTGGTCTTAAGCCAGGAAGGAGGCAAATTTCAGCAGAGCTAGAATAGCTGAAGCTAATATTAAATAAAAGATCTCTGTTGTCAGGTGCTTATTCTCCAGCACAGGACAAAAGGATTATGCGGAATAATAATCAGGTACGTGTGAGGTAGTATGATGGCACAGAGGAACAAAATAAAGGATATGAAAAGGTAATGTGTGTGTGTGGGGGGTAGAGGGGTGGTGGCTGCGGTGAAGTCATCCTGCAGTGGTGGACATTCTGGTTGCTCAGGTTCTGCCTGGCTTCCTGTAACTCAGGTCTCCCTGACCTGGCCTGGCCACCTGGCCTGACGACAAATGTCATCCTCTCAGAATCAATTTCCCCGCTTACAACGCAGGCTCCCACTTCCCCATTCCTACAGGTTCACTCCCTATAATTGCTCCCCTAGCTTAAACAGCAGCTGCTGCCCTCCGTCTGGGATGGAAGCAGCCTGTCTGTCTTTCCTGACATTAAACCTTTCCTTTCCTGGATGTATGATATGCTTTATCTAGTTGAGACATGTAACAGTATGTATACACATGTGTGTACACACACACACACACACACACACACACACACATTTTCTTTCTGGTGCTGGGGAGTTTATGAGTTTAGTCCTCCTCCTCCACTGTGCTCCTCCCCTAGCCCAATGCTACTTTGTTTGTGCTGGTACTTAGCTTTGAACTCAGGGCCTGGGTGCTGTCCTTGAGCTTTTTCACTCAAGGCTAGCACTCTCCCACTTGAGCCACAGCTCCATATCTGGCTCTTTGGTGGTTAATTGAAGAGTCTCATGGACTTTCTTGCTTTGCTTGGCTTTGAACCACTATCCTCAGATGTCAGCCTCCTGAGTAGGTAGGATTACAGGTGTGAGCCATTGGCACCTCGCTACCAATGCTATATTTTAATGTGGTTCCAGATGTCCATATAGATACATACCACCCTAGACTCTGTCTGTAAAGGCCATTAGTGAAGGTGTAGTACATAAGATTTCTGAACTGATATATTATACCTTCTACAAAGGGTCTATTTTAACTATCTCCTAACATTTGCTGAGAGAGTAATAGATACTGCACGTTAGGTCCACCCAGGAAAAATGGCCCCCTTTCCTTTGTTCTCCCTTGGTGAACACGTGGCCCCTTCCCTAGAAGTCACCACCTAGCACTCATAACCCAGGTAACTAGAGCTCCTGGGGGCGGTGGGAGGTTCCTCCCTGCCTCCCCCAGGTTCTGAAGCCATCCCTGTGGCTGCACCTCCTTCCTGCCCCCTCCCTATATAATCAGTCTCCATCATTGTGGTCCCCTTTATCCCCAACCCGTGCCTGCATCCCTCCCACCCCCTGTATCTTGTGCAGGCCTGCAGTATGCTCTCCCTCTAATACACTCTTTTCTGCCTGGACCACATGGCAGTTTCCTTACCCACGCTACCCTCTGCCTATCTCATTGAACCTCATAAGCGCCTCTGTGGTAAATCCTTGCTATCTTCCTTCTCCACAAAAATGACCTTTTCTAAGATCATGCTGTTAGAAAGAAGAGGGAGGGAGTGGTAATCCTGGGCTCCTGTGAGTCATGCAGTGGGGAGAAGAGGTGGCATTTTTCCCTCTCTGGTTGTTCCCTCTCTGCTGTGCTAGCTATACTGTGGGCTTCAAACAGCTCTAGCCAGTCAGCCTGGACCAGAAGGGACCATGGCAGGAGGCAAGGAAACCTTTAGTTTTGTCTGCTGTGGGTGAAACAGAAGTCAGTAGGTTTAGCTTGAAATGGGTCAGATTTAAATTCTGGATGGGTTTTTTATTTTGTACTTTTTGGTGAGATATTTTTTATTGCTATTATAAAAGGTGCTGTACAGAGGGGCTAACATTTCATTAGTCAGGTAATGAGTACCTTTCTTTTTGGACAATGTCACCCCTTCCTCCACTTTCTCTCAGCTTTTTCCTCCCATCCTCACCCTCAAGTTGTAGAGTTCATTTGCAAAATAGCTTCTACTGACTGGTTATCTGTTCTTATGGTCTCCCCCTCTCACTTCCCCCAGGTAAATAAAGTCAGCTGTCATTGGAATAACTGGGTTTGGAATCAGCATAGAGAGCTGACTCTTAGATGTGTTAGCTCATGGTTTGAATTTAGTGAGGGAGGTTGCTAAGTTCACAAGATTATTGCTCCCTGAGGAATGCTTTTACACACACACACGTATGCATGTGCCTGATTTATACAAATATATAATACTACATATGTACACATATGCAGGTATAAGTGCACAAATGTATGTGTAATGAAACCTCTTTGTACAATGACCATATTCTGGTATAAAATATTAAAAAGAACAATCAAAGACAGTATTCAATTAAATGCTAAGGTACTTATAAAAAATGCTAGGCATCTGTCCAGAGAGTTGACTACAGTTTTTTTTTTTTTTTTGTCTCACAGGAAGTGGTCAGCTTTTTTTTTTTAAAATTGTGTCTTTTGGTTGCATGAGTAGAATTCAAAGGCAGAATTGTAGTGTGGCCTAGAGGGAGTTCAAATTGACAACTGTTGCAAGGAATACAGTGGTGATGCAGAAACAATTTTTAAAAAGGAAGAAGGAAAGAGAATACAATTGAAAATGTTTATGAATGGGATGATAGGTAAACTGTGTAAGTCTCCAGTCACCAGAAAGCCAGAACAATGTTAGCCAAAGCAAATAGACAGAGGCTATGCTGTTGAACACAGCTCCCGGGATCACTGGGATTGCAGGCCTGAATCCCTATGCCTATCTCTCACCTAGAATTTTCTTATTCTCTCCTCCTGACTCTTGATTTAGAGGCCAGATGGAGTGGGCTAACCATGAGAAAGTTAAGAAGGAGGAAATTATGGATCAGTGTTTTTGTTGCACATAAGCACTGGGACCATATCAAAAGTAGTCTGTGTAGACATCTCCCATGTAACACAGTAGGACAAATATGTCGATTGCGACTTTAGAAACATTTGTAAGGGAACTCTGAGTAGCCAAATATAAAAGTGTTTCTAGCCTTTTTCATATGGTTAATTCATTTATCTACTTCTTTATTTTTGATTGGGGAGGGTGGCGACACTGGGGTTTAGACTCAGGGCTCTGTGCTTATTGGGCAGGTACTCTAACACTTAAGCCATGTCTCTATCCCCTTTATCCTCTGGTTATTTTTGAGATAGGATCTCACTCGTTGCCCAAGGCTAGCTTGAACTGGATCGCTTCTTCTACTTTCTACCATAGCTGAGATGGCTGGTGCATACCATCTTACTCAGCTTGTCTGTTGAGATAGGATCTTGAAAACTCTTTGCCCGGGCTGGCCTCAAATCACCATCCTTCTTCTCCCAGCCTTCCACATAGATAGGATGACAGGTGTGAGCGACTGCCCCCAGCTATTGATTGAGATTGGTAGGATCTTATAAGCTTCCCCTGCCCTCCCTCCCCCCCCCCCCCCCACAGATTGGCCTTGAATCATGATCCTTCTGATCTCTGTCTCTTGAGTAGGTAGAATTGCAAGCCTGAGCCACTAGTGTCTGGCTCATCTCTCTAATTCTTATGAATCACTCTATCTATGATGCCAGTAATACTTCTCTCTGGATTCATGAAGCCTATCATAAAATAGTACCAGTAGGAGTGTTAGATAAATCTTGGAGATAATGAAACCTGACTTGTCCGCCTTACAGATTTCTTGGAAGGAGAAAATGAAATAATGGATGTGAGTGTGTTTTTAAAAAGCGAAAGAGTGCTATAAAATTCGATGTAGTATATTTGGGGGCTTTGGTTGCAAAAAAAAAAATGTTTTCCATCATACTCAATGTTTAGCAGCTCTTCTCCATATGTATGCAGAGGCCATAAAACATTCATTGTTCTCAAAGATCTTCCCGATCTTCAAGAAATTGTAATTTTCCCCCTTTCTTTATGAAAGTAGTATTATTTAGATTTTAATAAAATTTTTGATTCCTCATTTACGTTTCTTGCAGGATGGGCTTAAGGTAAGTACACAGCAGATTCTCCAAGGCATTGTAATCTTTGAGCAAATCTAAACAATACCAATGAAAGGAGCTCTCTGGGAGTAACATCTCCAGTCCACTTTCAACACCTTTGGATCAATCTGTTGGTAAATTAATAATGTGTATACCAACATATCATGTCACCCATATGGATAATAACACATGCTTAATTTATAGACGTCTCTCTGTTTTCTTTGACAGGGAGCCTATAATAACTAGAAACTGTCCCTTTGAATGTTTTCTGTTAGTCTTTCTTCTGAGACATCATTATATTTTTATCTTAGCTGGTAATTTCTTAGGTATCAGACAGCTGTCCATTTGTACCAGGAAGACTGGAGAAATAATGTAATAATGCATATTTGATTTTTTTTACTTTTGAACAAGGTAGCTTTTTATAAATAAAAGCAAAGACATGAAATTAGAAATAAAATGAAAATGTAGGCTGTATATATTTGTCTCTGAATGCTAGTTGGATTAAGAAATGAGTCTCCGGATGAAAGCATATGAGTCATTTCAAATCTAACAGCCTGGTATTATCATAAAATTGCACTGATGTATTAAAAAAATCCATGAAGAATTCTATAAGGAACTTCTGATCATGGATGGTTTTTGAGGGGGTATAGATGAAGACTGAAGAGGGAATATTTGTGGGTTTGTTTTTTTTTTAATCCAGTGGATTCTACAATATAGTTACACCTAATGTACTAATGAAGGAGGAATCATTGTTAAAATAAAGTAGTAAGGGTGAAGCTTGAAAACCAAATTACATTTGCTTTCCACTGTGTGTGTGTGTGTGTGTGTGTGTGTGTGTGTGTGTGTGTGTGTGTGTGTGTGTGTGTGTGTGTGTGTGTGTGTGTGTGTGTGTGTGTGTGTGTGTGTGTGTGTGTGTGTGTATGAGTGCATCTTAAACCAGGGCCTTGGCCTTACTCAGCTTTCTTGCTCAGGGCTTTCTTGCAGTCTTAACACTTGAGCCATACCTCCAGCCCTACATTTGGAATGGAATGTTGGAACTGCAAGAGAATTTAGCATCTAGTCTAGTGTAGATCTTTCCACACTCTGTTTACATTGCTAATTAGTCCCTGTCATTCCTGTTAGTCTCCACATGGTGCAGAATCCTTCCCAGCACAGGGTTCCAGTACAGGGTTGCAGGAAGCCTTTATTGTCAACCAGAGGTGTCTTTCTACAGAGTATCTGAAAGGATTTTCTTTACTGTCCTTCAAAGTAATTCACAAATACTTTTCATGCACCATTAGATTTGAACATGCACTCAAATAGGAGTGTGCCCTCAAACGATTTAGGAAGCGAAAGAGAAAGATTAACAGGGTGCTGCTATCAAGATGAATGGATTCCTTTTCTCCACCTATTAAAGAATTAAAAGGCAGGGCAGTGTTTAAGGTAAACAGAGTAAGTTTATTTGGAAGTGAAAGGAAAGTAGTGAGATTCCCCTTCACTTTACACTGGTTACTTGATTGCTTGTGCAGGTACTGCCCTGGCTCTTTTTATTGGTTGAATGGGCAGCCAGGGCATTATGGGAAAATGAAGGGAGGAAAAGGAGGAAGAGGAGGAGGAGGAGGAGGAAGAGGAGCCAAAGGCATTATGGGAACAAGAAGCACCTGTTTATTGACACTTGTTATGTCTGTCCTGTTTTTTTAATCCCTATCCACCCAAAAGTTCCCTTTTCTTTCCCTCAAGGAGGTTAAACACCATATATTAAAAACATAGATGGCTGTGGCTATGTGTGTGCATTGATTACACGTAGGCACACTTCTGAGCCTCCAGCAGCTGACCCACCTGTAGCTGAATAACCTCCAGCTGAACCTGATATCTGCCTTTGTCTTGTACCAGAAGCCACAGTGAACCAGACGAAGCTGGAGCGTCCCAGGCATTTGCTAAGTTGTTCCTCAGTCTCAGACGTCATTGCACCATTTGCTGAGAATTCCTCAAAAAGTCAGATAACAATGCTGATGGGTCCCTTCAGTTCTTCTGAGGAAGAATGAGGGTGACCTCTTCGAGGACACTTGTATCCATACCAAGATCCTCCAACCATTAGTCAGAAAAGTGTCTATAAATAGTGTGAGGTGTATTAAATAGGTAGGTTTCATTAGGTGGCTGATGAAGAGAACACCACACACTATTCAGGCAGGAGAAGAAGTTTATTTACGGAACTGCTGCCGCAGCCATGCATGGTGGACAGGCATGGCTGAAAAGGAAAGAGGCCAACCTACCCTTGGGCCAGGACTTATCTAGGCCAGGGACAGGAAGAGGTGTGGCCAGGTGGGGGAAAGGTGTGGCCAGGTGGGGGAGAGGTGTGGCCCCACTGGAACCGGATGTGACCTCAGGGTCTGGCACCCTCCTAAGGTCAGACGGGAGGCATGTGACCAGAGGTGGCCCAGGATGCGACCTAGCAGGAGGGGAATGTGACTGCTTCCAGTTACCCAGGTAACACTGGGGCAGAAACTTAGCGAAGAGGTAGGGAGGTGTCCCTGTGCAGACCTTACACATAGATGAAGAAGTAAACAAAATGCAGTCTTGTCATACAATGGGGTATTATTCAGTCTTTCTTAAAGGAATAGGATTCAGAGATGTGATATAATATGGAAGAAAAACACTAAGTCAAGTCGAAGGTGCCCAGTATACCAGGACGCAATGTTGTGTGACTTCATTTCTTTCAGGCACCTGGAGTAGTGAGCTCTGGAACCACAGGAAGTGGAGCAGGGATACCCATCACTGCAGGGAAGGAGTTGGGTGTTCATGGAACAGCTTCTGTTGGGGAGAATTCACAAGTTCTGATAGTGTATCTGGAAGATACTTGAAAAACACTGTGACTTAAGGCCTCTGAATGGCCACACAGAAAGGGAACGGAAAGTATATCTGATGATACGTAGTATGTTTTTTTTTTAAATCATAACTTTAAAAAATACCATTGCATTGGGAAATAAGATAATCAGCATATTGCATGTTAAGGTAAGTCTTGTGCAAAGCATACTTTCTAAAATGAAGAAGGAGAAGAGTGGTATTGTTTTCGGTTTTGACAAATCTTTGTAATGTTGAGGCTTCACCGAAGACACCTGGAGTGTATTCATCCATTCAGTGGTTCAATTGTTGGAGAGGCTGTTTTTATGGCCCTATGGGAAGAGATTCTAGCCTCACCAGGCTATGTAGTGAGGAGCCAGAGCATGGAGTCCCTTCTGGTAGATGTGTGTCTTCTTTATTTATAGCGTATGAAAACTGGAATCGTGGCAGTTAAAAAAAATTTGAATTGCCGGGCGCTGGTGGCTCACGCCTGTAATCCTAGCTACTCAGGAGGCTGAGATCTGAGGATCCTGGTTCAAAGCCAGCCCGGGCAGGAGAGACCGTGAGACTCCTATCTCCAATAAACCACCAGAAAACAAGAAGTGGTGCTGTAGTTCAAGTGGTAGAGCGTTCACCTTGAGCTGAAGAGCTGAGGGACAGAGGGACAGTGCCCAGGCCCAGAGTTCAAGCCCCACGACTGACAAAAAAAAAAAAAAAAATTTGAATTGCCATGTGGTCTAACATTAATTGTTAAAGAGTGCATTTTTTTTGATATCTCAAAGTTGTGAAGTAACTGTTTTCTTCTAGAAGTAACAGAATTTAGTTTGTAATGTTTCTATCCATGATTCATTTTTCTAATTGGCCTCTACTTACTAGTTCTAGCAGGGAGATTTTTTTTTTTTGACATATCTGTAATTTACTTACAGTGTATCCTAATCATATTCACCACCCCCCACCCCAATGATTCATTTCAAGTAAGTTTTTATGTATGGTATGAGGTAATGGTTGAGTTTTATTTAGATTTTTTTTTCTATAGTAGGAATCTAATATAGCTGAAATGTTAGGAACAATATTCTTTAAATTATCTTGCTACATTTTTTCTTAATTATTGCATATCTATATTAACTCTTGAAATCAGGTGACATAAATGTTCCAATTTAGGTGTTTTGTTTTTGTTTTTGTTTTTCCTGGTGGGCCCTGGAGCTTGAATTCAGGGCGTGAGTGCTGCCCCTGGTATTCTTTTGTTTTATTTTGTTTTGCTGTTTTGGTTTTTTTTTTGGTGCAAAGCTAGCATTATCTACCACTTGAGCTATACCTCTACTTCAGGCTTTTTTGGTGGTTAATTGGAAGTAAGAGGCAAAGGGACTTTCATGCTTGGGCTGGCTTTGAACCATAGCCCTCCAATCTTAGCCTCCTGACTAGCTAGGATTACAGGCATGAGCCGCTGGTACCAGCCCAATTTAATTAAAAAAAATTTTTTTTTAAGATTCTTTTGATGATCCTAACCCTTTGAAATTCTAAATTTTAGAATTATCAATCCTTAGGAGGTTTGTTTAGGTCTGTGTTTAATCTCTGCACTCATTTAAAGAGTTAACATTTCATTTAGTGCTTAAAGATATATATATATATATATATATATATGTATTTTGAAATTTTAATAAATCCACTTATTTACTGGTTTCAAAATAGGTTGCTTTTAATTTTTAATGTAGTTTGAAGTTATCTGTAAATTAGGATCGAAATAAAATGTATCCATTTCAACTTCCAGGTTATTTTTTTATTGCTCATTCTTGAGTCATTTTCTAAGAAATCTTGTACTATATTTAATAAAAGTGATTAGGAAATTATTGTCTTGTTCCTAATCTTAGGGATAAAGTGTTAATATCTTAATATTAGCTATGTTTTTCATAGGCAACCTTTATGAAATGGTTTCCCTTCTGTTTTTGAAGTGTTTTATCAAGTGACTTTTGAATATATATTCTGATGATTATTGGATGATTTCCACATTAATGTAGTGAACTACATTGATTGAATTAATATTTGAATATTGAATGAAGTTGTTATTGTTGCTTTTAACTTGACATATATACTGTTAGTTTATCTTAGGAAACTAAGATCCGGATGATTGTGGTTTGAAGCAAGCTGGGGCCTGAAAGTCCACCAAACTCAATCTCCAAAATAACCAACACAAAGCTAGGCTGGAAGCATGGCTCAAGTGGTAGAGCAGACTCATGAGCAAGCAAGCACAAAATTTTAAGTTCAAATCCAGGTACTTGTAAAAAACAAAAACTGTGCAAGTTTTATATATTCCTGTAGTCAACTTACTAATGCAGATCCTGCTTGACTTATGATGATGGCATTATCTCAATAAACCCCTAAGGGTTAAAATTGCATCTAATGTGTCTAACCTACTGTGTATTTGGTTGAAGTGGTTACGTGGCCAGCCTGGAAGGGGAAGTTTATCATGCTCCTGGCCAGCATGACAATAGAGCATTGCATGGTACCTTGCACTGTTGCTAGCCTGAAGAAAAACCAACATTCAAAATGTGATGTCAGCTTTCTACTGGATGCATGCTTTGTTATCATTCTAAAATGCAAAGTTATGCCAAACCACCACAAGTCAGGGACCATCTAAATTCTGTAGAAGATTTTGGCATCTATATGCATAAAAGGTATGATTTTCTTTGCTTAAAATGTCTCAGTGAGGTTTAGCATAAGAGTAGCACTGGCCTCATAAGTTGCAAAGAGTTATCTTCCTTTTTTGAGAGTTTAATAGTTATCTTTCTCCCTTAAAAAAATAGAACTTACCAGTGAAAATATCTGGAGCAGGAGTTTTCTTTGCAGGATGAGTTCTAAATTTAGACTCAAATTCATATTCTTTACTAGCTATTGGCCCATTCCAATTTTAAAATATATTTTCCACAATTTTTTATTGGCCCATTCTGATTTTAAAATATATTGACTATTGGCCCATTCTGATTTTTAAATGTTTTAGAAAATTATTAATTTCCTATGGTTTGCCACTGTGTGCGTGCGTGTGCGTGTGTGTGTGTGTGTGTGTGTGAGTGTGTGTGTATGTGTGTGTGTGTGTGTGTATGTGAGTGTTGTCGGGGAGAGGGAGCCCCGAGGCTTGAACTCAGGTTAACTAAGGTTTTACTCAAGGCTAGAACTCTACCATTTGAGCCAAGCCTCCACTTTCAGCTTTTTTGGTGGTTAATTGGAGATAAAAGTCTTATGGATTTTCCTGTTTAGGTTTTCTTAGAATCGTGCTCCTCAAACCTCAGCGTACTGAGTAGCTAGGATTTCAAGGCGTCAGCCACTGGCACCTGACTGGTTTGCCAATTTTTTTTTTTTTTTGGGTCCGATTGTGGGGCCTGAACTCTGGGCCTGGGCGCTGTCCCTCAGCTCTTCAGCTCAAGGCTAGCACTCTACTACTTGAGCCACAGCGCCACTTCCGGCTTTTTTCTTTTTGCTTATGTGGTGCTGAGGAATCAAACCCAGGGCCTCAGGCATGCAAGGCAAGCACTCTACCACTGAGCAACCTTCCCAGCCCTGGTTTGTCAATTTTTAAGGGCATGAAGTTATTAGTAAAGTTTTCTTATGTGTTTAATGTCCCTAAAATATGTTGTGATTAACTTTCCTTTCATATTATTAATAATTTGAGGGAGCTTTATGTTTTCCTTTTCTATCAGTTAATATTTCCACAGAACTAGCCTTTATTTTCTGTTAATTTTTCTCTTATCTGTCTGTTTTACATCTCATTCCTTTCCTTCCCCCCTCCAACCCATTCACTTGATCTCTTTCTAGATACTTAAGTTAGAAATTTTAACTGTTTGATTTTAGATACTCTTTACTGATGTCATCCCTTAAAGCTATAAATTCCCCTCTTTGTACAGCTTTAGCCACACCTCTCAGACTTTCATGTTTCAGTTTGAAATATTTTCTGAGTTCTCTTGAGACTTCTTTGATCCCTGGGTTATTTAAAACTCTACTGTACAATTTCCAAATGCTTAGTATTTTTTTTTTTTTTGTATCTTATGGTGAAATTGGCATGTTAGGGAAAGAAAGATTTAATCTGGCCTACAATTTCAAGGGTTCAATCTACAGCTGCTGGCCCTATGCACTTGGGCAGAACATCACAATGACAGACAAATTGGGTAGTGGAGAAACAGCTTCAGACAGGAAGCAAAGAGAGGGAGGAGTAGACTAGCCACTCAAAATAACCTTCAAAGGCATGCCCTTGCTCCAGATAGGCTCCACCCTCCCAGGTTTCCACAACCTCCCAAAATAACTGGAGATCAAACATTCAAATCATAGTCTAAGTGAGATTTTCACATTTGCCATGTGTCCCTGCCTTTTCCCAGTTAAAAATATATCCTGGGGTTCTGTTCCACCTATGTACTTTTGCTGTTTTATGGATTACGATGTATTATAATGTGGAGAACAAGTCATCTGTTCATGGACATTTCAATTTAAAAAGTTTTTTTTTCTATTAAACGTAATATGGTAATAAATAGCCCTATATTTACATTATTTATCTGTAGGGTCAATTCCCACAGGCGGGATCAAACAGCATTTGCATTTTTAAGTTGTTAGATATTGCTAAATTATCTTCTATTGGCAAGCTTAGATATTTCAAAAGCATTCATTCTAAAGAATTATTTAGTGTTCAGCTAGGTATAAAATCCTTTTTCCATTGAATCAGGAAGGAGAAAGAGAAGTAACACTTTTGAGAATATTTTCATAAGTGATTTAAGAATTCATTATTTATGTAGATTAATCCTAACCCTTACTCCTACTTTATACAGCTAGTTTCATTTTTCTTTCTTTCTTTTTTTTCTGTGGTGGGGGGCACAACTCTGGGCCTGGGCGCTGTCCCTCAGCTCTTTAGCTCAAGGCTAGCGCTCTACCACTTGAGCCACAGTGCCACTTCCGGCTTTTTTCTTTTTGCTTATGTGGTGCTGAGGAATCGAACCTAGGGCCTCGTGCATGCAAGGCAAGCACTCTACCACTGAGCCACCTTCCCAGCCCCTCATTTTTCTTATTCTGAGATGCAAAACAAATTTCAGAAAGGTTAAATATCCAATCCAAGGCTTTGCTTATGAACACTCAACAGAATCCAGCAAGTTTTTTCTCCTTAAGAGGAAGGACATGTCTAACTGGAGGATGTTATCTGTTATCGTAACTAAACTCAAATGCCTTGTGCTGGTTAATCCATCTCATCCCTGATTCTCAAAAAACGCCAGGATGAGATACTTGGACCCTCCTTTGCTGACTATTTAGTTCAGATTCACCTTAAACTTGACTGGACTCTAAAACTCATTGACCCAAGACAGTACTGAGTTAAATTTTCTGGAATAGTTCTCCTCCTCTCCCCAGGGTTCTGTAGATTATCTTATCTAATAATAGCATTTCTCAGTTCTACAATACAAAATATGGCAATCAGATCATTTGCTTTAGGATATAAGTTAATTGCTGACAGAAGTCAGTCAAGGAAAAGTATATATGTTTTGACTAGAGTCTTATGAGCAAAAATTGTTAATTCAAGCAGACCCTGGCTTTCTAGATGACCCTGAGGCAAGGTATAACTGTGACTGCTTCAGCCTTCCATCTGCAGAGGGGAGAGTTCTTAGAGATAACCCTGATTACCAACACATACTTGGCCTAAGTTAGTCATGGTTTATGAGGCTGTGTGAATCATCAACTGGGTAAGAGATTTTTGTAGCCAGCCAAGTAGGCCTGCCTTTTGAATCCTTGTCTTTTCTTTACTGATAGGCGACCTTTGGGAAACTTAACTATTGTTTCTCTTTTTAAAATCAGCAATACTCATCTTAGAGGGCTGTTGTGAAAATTAGGGACTCATTAAATGAGTACTCATGAAATGCTAGCTGCTATTATTGTCCATGTTACTAATCATCTTCCTGTCCTGACATCTCTTTAGCACTGGCCGTTGGGGCAGATTTGTGTACTGGGAGAAGTGGCTTGTGTATTTAATATAGCTTCATGCTCAGCTAAATCAAAACACAGTGGTAAAGCTCTTCCTGACCTTGCGAGTGATTAGCTTTCATGCATGAGATTTGATTATCTTTAGCATTGTCTTACCTTGTGTTACCTACATATCATAAAATTATCCCAACCTTTTAATATCCTGTCACAAAACATTTATCTTTTTGACCTTCAATGGAACTGTAGTAAGACTGTCTGCTCTTGAATACCCACATCTATCTCATGTAACGTACAATTACCAGGGTTTAATATTTACACCATGGCCAGGAGCTTTGATTCATCCTCACCACTAGATGGCATTATAATAGAACACATTTACCTGAGTTATCCCTTACTGTCTAGGAAGACAGGCCATAGAAAAGAGCAGCTGAGGAGTAATGTTTTTATAAATGAAACAAGATGAGAAATCGAAATTCTTATAAATGGAAATTTTAGTGTTTGAATTTTTGTGGTTTGATTTTCTCCAAAAGATGGCTTGATGGTTGTAATAAGGGAACAAGAAGAATGAGGCTAATGTTTCAAGTCTGTTGCTTTAGTAGACAGGCTTAATTTTACTAGAAACCTAGAAGTACATACAATGCTTCTCAAAATTCTCCACACAATTTTGGGAGGGATGTGGTTGGAAAAGAGGAGTATTTATCCTTTAGCTCTTGTCCATTGGTAGACTGTCCTCTACTCTATTTCTGCACATATACATAAGAAAATTCTAAATTCCATTGAAACACCCATGGCACAGAAAACGTACTCCTTGGGGACTCTAGCCAGAATCTTAATCAGGTAGAGCAAAAATCTAAGATTGCATTGAATTGTCTATTATACCCTTGTTAAAGTCAGATGTAAGGCTAGGTGGATGTGACTCAGGGCACCAGATGTGTCTGCTACAGCTACCTAATAAATCATGTACTCTGTAAATTCTTCCAGTTGAAATAAACAAAGAATCCTAATGAACCATCTGCATCTCCAGGTCCTTGGGGGATACCTCATAGGTATCCTAACAAACGCTTAGTGAATAAAAATTTAAATGGCTGCTTTACAAAATTCAGAGGAAGGTGCTTCTTCTATCTTGCTTTTTATGTCTTAGAATGAAATTATGCACAAATCTTTTTATCCTTGTGTATTACGATATAGAAACAGGTGTTCATTTTGTTTTTGTTTTTGCAGGATTTAAAGGAGTTTGCTAATAGGAAAAATATGGAGTGAGCAATAGATAGAGGGGAGATTGTACTGGACAGAGAATCAGTAGAGCTTAAGATCTATCTGTGATATTAAATTACTTAGATCACCCTGAAGTACCTTCTGAGAACTCAGTGTTTTTATCAGTGGAAGGGATATCCCCTTAGAATCCAAATAGAATTTCACTCATCTTTAAAGCTTCCTCTTGTTTAAAGATATTATGAAAATTATACATGTAGAAGAACACTTGACTTTTGTGAATGGGGATCTTGCACTCATATGTACATTGGTATTTGCATGTATGACATCATAAGTCGTGATTTGTGTTAGACACTCAGGATGGAGCCAAAACGGTAAAAGTCTTAGGCTTTTACAAAATTTGGAGATTTCATAATCATAGCAAGCTAAGAAGGTGATCTCTTAACCAAGGCTTAGGGAAACTATGTTGCTTGACTAAGAATACCCTGTCCAAAATAGAAAGGGACATGATTCAGACTTAGCTTGTGTGACCTCTAGAGCCCATGCTTGATTGATTCTTACCCACAGTGTATTTTTCAAAATAATGAGTCATGTAACAAGTGGTACATCCAAATCATGGTGGAGGCTTATCCAATTTAGATCCCCAGCTACCCAGAGCAAGCAGGATCTTTAAAGTTTAAGGCTTATATTTTGAAAGATCCCTGAAGGTTCAGAATCACTGTTCTTTGATCTAATGTCTTTGACTAAGAATATGACATCTTATTCAAACACAGCCTACCAAATACAGAACTTACTCACATCTAAAATAACAAAAGAGATGGTGTTCCTTGAGTGCACACATGATTTGTTTTCAGTGGTGTAAATCATTTCCCAATCACTTTTTAGCTGTTGATGTATTGAATATACAGGAAAGAAGCATTGGGTTGGTTTCAATAAACATATATGCTCCCAAGAAGTGTATATGTCTATTGATTCTTTCCACTATCTTGTTTTTCCTCCTCCTCCTTCTCCTCCTCCTCCTCCTCCTCCTCCTCCTCCTCCTCTTCCTCCTCCCCCTTCTCCTCCTCCTCGTCCTCCTCCTCCTCCTCCTCTTCCTTCTCCCCTCCTCCTCCTTCTCCTCCTCCTCATCTTCCTCCTCCTCCTCCTCCTCTTCTTCCTCCTCTTCTTCCTCCTTCTCCTCCTCCTTCTTTCTTCTTCTTCTTCCTCTTTCTTCCTAGTGGGGCTTGAACTCAGGGCCTGAGTTCTATCTGCAAGCTTTGGTGCTCAAGGCTACCACTCTACCGCAACTTTACTTCTGACTTTTTGGTGCTTAATTGAAGATAAGAGTCTCATGGATTTTCTTTTTTTTTCTTTTTTTGCTGTTTCTTTTTTTAAAAATTTTATTTTATTTTATTTGTGAACATACTGACTCATGGATTTTCTTGACTGGCCTGGCTTTAAATAGCAATTTTTAGATCTCACCCTCCTAAGTAGCTAGGATTACAGATGTGAGCCACTGGTGCCCACTATCTTCTTAATATTAAGTTGAGGTAATAATTTCACCAGAGTACATGATACAAGACAAAAATTGATAAAGAAATAGCTAAATAATATCTTATCACTAATTCTTCCACTCTTTTCTTTTTGCTGTTCTTGGGACTTGAACTCAGGGCCTGGGAACTATCCCTGAGCTTTTTGTGCTCAAGGTTACTCAAAAGATGGCTAAAAGGGTGAGTAGTGATTATTAAGGCTTAAAAGTTGCATTTTCTGCCTCCTGGTTCCTGGAGAGAAATAGTGACTATCAAGTCTTGAAAATGTCTCAGAAGTACAGGGAAAGAAAATCAGTAATTACCCATACTTGGGTCAGGCCCCCTTTTCCAGTATGCATCATGATCTTGACTGAATTTTTTTGTTACCATCTTTTTTCAGAGAGCTCAAGGACAGAGCTCAGGGACTGCACCCAGGCCCAGAGTTCAAGCCCCATGATTGACAAAAAAAAACAACAACCCAAAAAACAAAAACCGAACAGTAGCCATTAACGTATTATTATTAAATAATAGTATGTTCTTATTAATAATAGTTACTAATATTATTTGTTCTTATTATCAATATTATTAATACCTTACTATAGTATTTTATTGATAGCATTAATATTAATAGTATGTTAAAGATTATTGGTTAATGCACTATTATGTTAACATAGTGTGTTAATTCTATGAACTGACTATTCAATGACACTGTTTGATTTTTTTTTTTTTGTGGTTGTGGGATCTGAACATTGGGCCTGGGCACTGTCCCTCAGCTCTTCAGCTCAAGGCTAGTGCTCTACCACTTGAGCCACAGCGCCACTTCTGGCTTTTTCTGCTTATGTGGTGCTGAGGAACTGAACCCAGAACCTCATGCATGCAAGGCAAGCACTCCACCACTGAGCCACCTTCCCAGCCCCCTACACTGTTTAAATTTTAAGGATGATATTTTTGGTAGAAATTATGCACTGTACTATTAAAAGTTCTGTGAGTTCAGAAACTGTTGAATAAGAACAAGATTAGTCCATCCATCTAACAACGTTTTTCAGATGTGTGTGCTTTTAGGGGTTCTGTTATGACAGGTGTGGGCTGATTAGAACAAGTTCCTTACTGTTTCCTGGCTTGTGCTACTAGAAAGATTTCCTTATGTTTTCTTCCTGGGGCTGCCCTGTGGGTTAGCAACTCTCACACCGCCCAGAGATAAGACTTGAGGAGCAAAATGAAGTTGTCTTATGGGATCAAGATTAAGTTGGTAGAAACTAGTTAGCTTGTCAGTCAAGTTTGCTTTCCAAATCTTTTATATACACAGTTATGGTAGTGAGTTTTAAAAATAAATCTTCCTCAAGGAAGTGGAAACAAGAGGTTTTTCCCCTTTGTTGTTGTTGCTTTCTTTTCTTTTTTGCCTTATTTGTTCATTTGTCTTGGGTGGGGGGTAAGAAGGGACACAGAAATGGAGGAACAAAATGTGAACAAATGCAGCAGTGGTACTCACTAGACACTATGTTGAAAATGAACTTTACAACTTGTGGGTGGGGAAGGGAGGGAGAGAGCGAGGGAAGGGGTGACATTGTCCTATTTGTTACCCAACTTAGGAAATGATAACCCCTCTGTACAATAGCTTTATAATAACAATAGAAATGTTAATTAAAAATATTCCTATCTATATGCAGGCTGTATGTTTAGCATAGAAACAATGAAAAAGTGAAACTATGGAAACAAATCATTTCTAATTCTAGAGAAAATTATAGCTAACATTCTAGATTGTTTCATTATTGATTTTCCCCCCTATGGACAAACACATATTTCATTAAAACTGTAGAGTTTTGTATTTTTTCACCCTTAAGTGAGGAGATATTTCTCATCTTTGTATAGTTTCTCAATTTAGTTCATTTAATTGACATTTAAAAACATATTTTAAGATAATTAGCAAAGTCTGCCTCTCAATTATGATTTTTATGTTATTATTTTGGGCTTAACTTTTTCTTGTCTGTTCACTTTGTCAATGTTTGATGTGCCTACTGTGTACAAAGTACTAGCATGGAGTTTTTTTTTAATGGGTGGGACTTAGAACTTTTTTTGGATCATCATTTTGATTTTTTTCTTAATATATGTACTTCATTGTAAAGATACTGTACAAGGGTTACAGTTACATGAGCAAAGTAATAAGTCCATTATACCCTCCTTTATTTTTCCCCTACCATCCTTTTCCTCCCCACCGCCCCAACTCCTCCCTTCCCTCCCCCCTCCTCCTCTCCTCACCCCTGCAACATTGTAAAGTTTGTTTCAACTTACTGTCTTGTACATCTCATTGTTATAATGGGTCATCCTGTATCCTTATTTCAGCATTTTGTTATTTCCCTTCCCCTCCCAAATTAGAAAAATATGTATATGTACAAGATTCAGGGCACTGGAATCAAATACAGTGACGACAGGGGTTGTACCATGGGGAAAGGACATACAAAAGAAACAAAAAAAATCATATGATACATTATAAGTACATTACAAAGAACACCAACAAAGATAAAACCTCTTGTGTCCCTATCTTTGGGTTCATTTTGCTTAACATCATCTTATATGGTCATATGTACATAGCTTTTGACCTTTTCTGCTTGCCCTAGACATATACTAGTTATTGCAGATAAGGGAAACCATGGGACCTATGTTTCTTTGAGTCTGGCTTACTTCACTTAACATAAGTTTTTCCAAGTCTTTCCATTTCCTAACAAATGAGGCAATGTCATTCTTTCTGATGGAGGCATAGAATTCCATTGTGTATATATACCACATTTTCTTGATCCATTCATTGACTGAGGGGCATCTGGGTTGGTTCCATATCTTAGCTATGGTAAATAATGCTGCAGTAAACATAGTTGTGATGGTAGCTTTAGTATGGTCTTGTTTGTGATCATTTGGGTAAATGCCTAAAAGTAGGATTGCTGGGTCATAGGGGAGCTCTATGTGGAGTCTTTTGAGGAACCTTCATACTGCTTTCCAAAGTGGTTGAACAAGTTTACATTCCCACCAACAATGCAGCAGGGTTCCCTTTTGGCCACATCCCCTTCAGCATCTGTTGTTATTAGATTTTTTTAAAAATTATAGCCATTCTAACTGGGATGAGGTAGAATCTCAATGTTTTGATTTGCATTTCTTTTATGACTAAAGATTAGGACTTCTTAACCTTTCTTCTTGGTGCCTAGTATTTTCTAGCATGAAGAGATCTCAACAGACATTGTTAAATGACTATTACTGAAGAAACAGTAGTATTTTTGTTACCACCATCCCAAGTAGAAGTTGAAGTTAAAAGAAGAAACACATCATGATTGTAAACTATTTTCTTGATGGGCACTTGTGGCTCATACCTGTCATCCTAGCAACTCTTGGTGGCTAAGAGCAGAAGGATTGCATTCTGAGACCCACCTATGGAAGAGAAGTTCCTGAGACCTTATCTTGAAGATAAGCAGCAAAAGACAGGACTGGAGGTAAGTTCCAAACCCTTCCTCTGAGTGCTCCCCTTCATCCTCCATGCTCACTCCTTCATTTAAACTCATTTAAACTCAGGGTGAAGCTTGGCAGAAACTGTGGTTTCCAATCCGAACAGGTAATTTCCAATCGAGAAAGGCAATTTCCTTTCTAAGGTGTACAATGAACAAAGCAACTGAGGCTTAGCTTCAGGTTCTGTCCTCTACGTAAAACGACTTCTTCCCATGTGATATTTTCTTATTGAAAGCGAGTGGAGAGTAGGGCTGGCTAGGAGTGTGTGATAGGAGATGGCAGGGCCCAGGACTTCATAGACTTACTGCTTATCTAGCAATCTTTATCTCCATCAGTAGTTGAAGCCTGCTTCATAGGTTCCTGGTCACCCCTCAGAGCCTATACATTATGCCTGTTATGCTGTGACATTTATGTTCTTGCACTGGGGATAGATATAATCTGTAATGCCCCCTTTTTACTGTAGTATTGTATTATTTTAGGGCTAAATCCAGAAAGAGATGGCTCTTTTAGTTTAGAAAGTAGCTTAATAGTCACTGTATTAATGTACTACATCATTTTTAAGGTTTCACATGTTTTTATCAGGACAATATGCATATAGGGTTTAAAAAATAATTTGTGCAGAACTCATCATAAAATGCAATTGTCTGCATTCGTCCCTCCCCACTACCAGAGGGAAGGCTTTTTAAATCACATCTGTTCTCAAGTCATTACTTCAGCATTACTTCTTTATTTCTAAGTGATATTCTTTTCCTACACGTTGTTAATTGATCTATCTTCCTTGTATTGCTGACTTCTTAACTGTTCTAAAAGATTATCAGGAAAACCTGTTGGGCAAGTAAAGCTGAGTTCATCAGTGATAGGCCACCTTCATAGACTTTTAGGAATGCTTCAGAATGAAGATGTTAGTGGAGGTTGATTCTAGAGTTTAGGGTGATTTTAAGGTGAATCTTGTAAGGCAGAAACAGATTGGAACTGGCCTAGCATAGTAGCACATACCTGTAATCCCAGTGCCTGTGAGGCAGAGACAGAAGGATCATGTGATCTAGGCTAGCTTGGGCTACATGGTAAGACCCTATATATAAAACAACAACAACAACAACATACCACTAAATAAACAAATAAGTAGGCAGGAATTAGACTGAGTTTGTGTCATGGTTATTTGGGTTGGTGGGCAAAGGCTGAAAATTTAAGGCAAATATGGACTGTGGCTTTGAGAAGTGAGCTGCTTAGGTTATTCTCAGCCTAATCTTCCAGCAGAAAGTATTCTAAAGGAGCAAACAACTAAGTTAATTTTAGTTTGATTCCAGAAACAGAAGGCATGTTTAGTGTAAGTTTTTTTTTTTTTGTCAGTGATGGGGCTTGGATGTTGGGCCTGAGCGCTGTCCCTCAGCTCTTCAGCTCAAGGCTGGCACTCCACCACTTGAGCCACAGTGCCACTTCCGGTTTTCTGGTAGTTATTGGAGATAAGAGTTTCACAGCCTTTCCTGCCTGGACTTTGAACCACGATCCTCAGATCTCAGCCTCCTGAGTAGCTAGGATTCCAGGCATGAGTCCCAGTTGCCCAGCTTAGTGTAAGTTCTGGCTAAGATCATGAAGAATGATTAGATTATTCTGACTTGGGTAGGGCAATGCACATCTGTGAGCCTAGCACCAAGGAAGTTGAAGTAGAAGCATCATGCATTTGAGGCTTACCCTGGGTTACACAGTGAATTCCAGAACAACCTGAAATACATAATGAGACTCTATCTCATACCAAAACAAACCACACAAAATAGCAACAGGTAAAGGAGAACCAGATAATTCTAACACTTACTCCCCAAGACCCTCTCCTTGGAACAGAAACTTAAATTTTCTACTTTTTGTTGCATTACCCTAGATAGCTTCTTTTGATCATCTCCTCTCTTTCCATTCACCTTTGTAGTATTGGATTTGATCTATAGTTCTTAGTGACAAGGAAACCCACATTTGTTTACTTTGTCAAATTAAACCGTGTCAGACCTCATTCATCTACTTGGAATGAATTCTAATCAAAGTTATTTGGTGTATCCCTCCCCCTAAAGGGCTGGAGTGTCCAGAAAAACCAGTCAGTTGTGCCTGGTCTCTCTCCCTCACCTGGGATCAGTTGAGGAAAGGCAGTTCGGAAAGCCTGTCTTCCTCCTTTTTCAAGCAACCATGGGTACTGGGATGTCATATTGTTTTATAACAAAAGGACACAGCTTGGTGTCTTCAGCCCTAGGCTCTGAATATTCTCTCCATCAAAGTTCTTGTGGCTCCATTGGGTTCTAGGTAGGAATGGGGTCTGGGTCTTCACCAAGCCCTTCACTTCCTCTTTCTGTTTGAGATATACGGCCATCTTAATATT
The DNA here is from genome assembly GCF_024711535.1 of Dipodomys merriami. NCBI lineage: Eukaryota > Metazoa > Chordata > Mammalia > Rodentia > Heteromyidae > Dipodomys > Dipodomys merriami. The sequence continues at coordinate 19,750,773 of NW_027202604.1, read as the reverse complement.
AAAGCTTCTAGTCTAAGAGCACACATTGTCTTTCCATTTATGGAGGTCTTGAATGTCATTCAAAAATGTCTTGACATTTTCCAAGGTCACCAAGTATTTTGTTTTTCCTTCTGATGCTACTGTAAGTGAAATGATTTACTTAATTTTGGCCTCTGGATTATCATTAATGTTGTCAACAGATCTTGGTATCCAACAGTTTTTCTGAACTTGATTATGAATTCCAATAGTCACAATCCAGAAGACCTGGCTTGGATCCAAGTCTGGTTCCCACCCTGCTCTGCCCAGCATATCTGTGCCTTCCTCTTTCTCTCCCTCCCTGCCCCCCCCCTCTGATTCTTTGACAGGGTTTCACTATTTAACTCAAGCTGGCCTTGAACTTGCCATGTTGCATTGGCTTGCCTCAAACTTACAATCATCTTCCCCTAGCCTCCAAAGTGTTGGGAATACATACATGAGCCACTATCCTGGACAAGGCATTACTGCTTTATGTCCCTCCATCAGAGAAAAGTTGCTGAAATGAGGCTGAATGACTACTTGTTAGGCACAATATAAACTGAGAATAAACTGTGATTAAACTAAGAATCTATCTTTTTGTGGAGGGAAGGCAGGATGGTGGGAAATCATGATCACAGTAGCTATAACCTCTGTCAGAAATAAAATGTAAACTTTATTTCCTAAAGTCTTAATTTAGAAGTCAGGCTTTTTTCCCCCCAAAAATGTTTCCCTTTTTTTTTTTCCCTATCCGTTTTATTTTTACTCTTTTTTTTTTATTATTTTTATGATGTATTAAATTGAACCATTTCCTTGCAGTGTGCTAGTTAAGACAATTTCCTTAGCATTTGCTGAATGATTTGGCAGGCTAGACATCCTAGAGCTAAATCGTAAAATCCCATTAAAACCCAGTCATATAAAAATAAAAGATGCTGTCTGGTGCACTCCATGACACGATATGGTGAGGTCTCATCACATTACAATAACAAATGCCAAAATGAAGTGCCGACTGTGTAATAGAATATGATGAAAAGAAAGGAGTATATTAATGATGCAGCCTGCTACATTTAATTAAATCCCATGTCCAAATTAGTTCCCTGATTGGCATGTAAAAAGAAAACATGTTTACTCTGATAGTTCAAGTAGCACAGTTGTTTTAATACATAGGCTTCTAAGCTTTTCTTGTATGCATCACTGTCCGTTTGTCTGTCTTTCATTCTTTGGCCTTCAAGATTCTTGCCATCTCAGTGATAATGTAGTGAATGCTGAAGTTCCTGATATTAGGTGAGGAAGAAACAGGCTCACATGGATCCTTGACCTCACCCAAGTCACCAGCTAGAAGAGATTAGAGCTGGAACACAAACATAGGTCAGGAAGATTTCAAGAGTCTGTGCTCTTTTATACATGCCAATTGTTGGCAAAGAAGGGCCTACAAGGCCAAATCTGGACAGCTGTCTGATTTGTGCAGTCCAAGTGCCAAGAGTGATTATTAACTGGTTGAACAAAAAAAAAAATCAAAAGACGAATATATCATAGTGAGTGAAAATTATGTGAAATGAATGAATTTAGATTTCAGGGTCCATATATAAAGTTTTATTGGAACTTGGCCATATCCATTAATTTATATACTCCCTACAGAAGCTTTTGCACACAATGGTGGAATTGAGTGGTTGAAACAGATTTTATATGACCTGCAAAGCCCCAAACATTCAGTGTCTAGACCATTACAGAAAGTGTTTGTCAACCTATGATTTATGCGCTTGTTCTTAAACCAAGTTAAATTTAATCATTTCATGTCAAGCTAAACATTCAACTGGAGGCTGGGTCCCAAGGATCTTATTTTAAAATAAGTCCCCAATATTATTTTGAGTACTTCCTAAAGTAATTACTGTTAGTGCCTTACATCACAATCATTTCTGTAGTTCTTTTTTTCTCCCCTATCAGTCCTAGGCTAGGGACCATGCTGAAGTAGCTGTGAGTAGGTAAATGAGGGTAAACTTCATATATTAACTCATTAGCTGACTGTCTCCTATGTACTAGATGCTTATCACTGATAAAGCAGAAGATCTATGTTTTGGGGAAAGACAAAAAAAAGGTTTAAGATACAGTTACATGATAGCAGGCCCACATGAATAGACTAGAATAAGACTTGCTCTGCATAATGGTAACTCAGAAGACCCTGAAAGTTTCAAAGAATGTATTACCATGTTTCCATCACAATATGAAGCATGCCTTAAGAATTTTAAGGTGTATATTTAATAGTGTAAAAGTAAACTAATGTAGATGTCATAAGTGGAATGGTGAATTGGTATGAATACATAGGACCCATTGATCTAGTCTAAATCAGATTTCATTATTGCCATAAATAGAACAAGACAGAGAGAGTGACTCAATAGGAAATTGGCTAGAGATGAAGCTTATTACTAAGTGTCATTACATGTACAACGCTGTGTTGAATAAACCTAAAAACGTTATTTCCACCAGGCGCCGGTGGCTCACACCTGTAATCCTAGCTCCTCAAGAGGCTGAGATCTGAGGACCACAGTTGAAGCTAGCTTGTGCAGGAAAGTCTGTGAGACTTTTTTTTTTTTTAATTTCCAATAAACTACTTCAAAAAAGCTGAGAGTGGAGGTGTGGCTCAAGTGGTAGAGCACTAGCCTTGAGCAAAAAAAGGCCCTGAGTTCAAGCCCTAGGACACACACACATGCACGCACGCACGCACGCACGCACACACGCATGCACGCACATGCACACGCACACACACACACACAGACACACACACACAGACACACACACACAGAGACACACACACACACACACACACACACACACACACACACACACACACACACACACACACACACACACACACACACACACACACACACACACACACACACACACACACACACACACACACACACACACACACACACACACACACACACACCCCCTTCCTGCCTGGATCCACTAGCAGTTTTCTTGGAATCACTTTGTAAGTGTTCTTGGGAAAAGTATGCCTCATTTTGTTATTAAATATTTTAAAATTGTTATTATAAAGGTGAGGTGTAGAAGGGTTACTGTTTCATAAGTCAGGTAATGAATACATTTCTTTTTGGACAGACCCTTTCCTTTGCTCTCTCCTATTTCCTTTGCTCTCTCCTATTTTGTTGTTTTTTTATAATCACAATTTCTAATTAATAAGAAAAGAGAAGAAAATCTTTTGGGGGACAGGATACAGTGTTTTCTTTTTCTTATATATTTTTATTGTAAAAATACTGTACAGAGTGGTTACAGTTACATGAGTAGAGTAATGAGTATATTTCCTACCGAGCATTGTTATATCCTCCTTTGTTTTTCCTCTACCATCCTTTCTCTCCCCATCTCCCCAACTCCTCCCCACATTGTAAAGTTCATTTTCAACATAGTGTCCTGTACATTTCATCATCACAATGCGTCAAACTGCATCCCTGTTTAAGCATTCCGCTATATCCCTTCCTCTCCCCAAATTACAAAAATGTATATACAAGATGTAGAACACCAGAATCAAATACAGTGAAAACAGGGGTTATACCATGGGGGAAGAATATACAAAAGAAAAAAAAGAGTCACATAATGCATTATAAGTACATTAAAAACAATAGCAAGAAAAATAAAAACCACTTGTGGCTCTGTCTTGGGGTACACTTCACTTAACATCATCTTATATGTACCTAGCCTTTGACTCTCTGCTTGTCCTAGACATGTACTTGTCATTGCAAACAAGGGCAACCATGGAACCTATGTTTCTTTGGGCCTGGCTTACTTCACTTAATATATTTTTTTTCCAAGAGGAGACAATATTTTGATAGCAGTATTACCTTCATCCTTTGGCCATGGAAGAAGCAGCTACTATTACATTGCCACTGCAAGGTTGGTTTCTGAGCAATAATACCTTTCATAACTAATATCTTTCATAAAGATCAGAAAGTAGAAAATTATAGCGTCATTAAAAAAAACTCTATGACTATGAAATAAATTACCTGCAAATTTAGTAGCTTGAAACAGTTTAGTATTATCTCTTAATTGCAGAGGTTCAGGAATATAGACATGGGTTGGATGGGAAACTCTGGCTTAGGGTCTCTGGTGAGATTACCTGGCTGCAGAGGATGCAAGGATCACCAGCACTGGAGAAGCCCTTCCACACTTGCTCACATAGCTGCTGGCAGGATACAGTCCTTCGTGGGCCAAGGATCTTACGTCCTCCTTGGCTATTGGTCAGAGGGCTCCCTCAGTCCCCTGCGTCATGGTCTTCTTCATGGGGTGCCTAAAACATGGCCGCCCAAGTCCATGATGTTGAGCATGTGAGAGAGCAATAAAGCACTTGGTGGAAACGTGAGTCATTTCACAGCTTAGTCTCAGAAGAGACATCCTGTACATTTATCTGCATTCTGTTCATCAGAAACAAGACATTAGGTTCTAGCCTACCCAGAAAGGGAGGTGCTTGCACAGAGGCATGAATACCAAGGAGTAATAAATCATAATTTCATTTTTCTCAATTACAGAAGTAATATAAACACAAGAAATGGAACCATTAGAAAAGAACCATTCATTCGGTGTACTATTTATCGAGTGCTCACAAGTCTACCATCTGCCTTGCATGGAGGGCCCAATAATGCCTTAAACAAGCAAGCTTCCCTGCCTGTTAGGTAGCATGCTTTCTGGAGTAAATAAACCATATTACTGTGCTTGCTATACAAGGAGGCTCTCCAAAGATGGTAGTTATTTTTTGCAGGGTAAACATCCTGTCACAGAGATAGAGCCAAGCTTCCTAGTCTGTGGCATCTCTAATCCTATTGTAGACAAATATGATTTGCTTAACCAGAGCAGAAATGGCTTTTCCCTCACTTATGCTTGAAAGAGGCAATTCATAATCGTTTGCAACACTACACACTTGTAACTGTCTTTTTCACATTTGTATTTCCAAAGTGGCCTTTGCCAGAAAAAAAAGGAAAAAAAAAAACAACCAATAACATAAAACAAAGCCACAAAAGAGTTTCACAGAAGTAGCTGTTCTAGTAGTTTCCTGGAGAGCTCCATGACCATGGTACCCTTCTGTTCTAAATGGGGCCAAGTTGACCTAACGTGTTCCAGCTCTGAATTATTTTAATTGCTTTCTTTCCTAGATGCATCTTTTCAGTCTCTCAAGTACTCTTTAAGAACTGGCTTCTTGAACTACAAACAGGATTTCCAATGCGTGCCGGGTTATACCAGCATTGCATGCTTCCTTTCTCTTAATTAGCATTCCACATCTCAGAAGCCATCTCAAGGTTTTAATTGACTTTTGTCACCCTCATCTTATTCTAGGCTGGCCATTGTGGGGCACTGTTAGGGACCACACAGTCTGGGCTTGCCCTATCTCTACCACTCAATGTTTGGTTCTTTTTCAAACTTTGTTCAGAATGATAGAAGATGGATGATTTATTTTACATAGTTGACTATGGTCAACTATACTCTACTGTGCTAGTTAGGGAAAAAAAATCTGCCAGGCAAAGACATTGCTCATTTGAGAGAATAAACATAGCTTATTTGTGTTGCACATAAATTCTGTCATATGGTATAGAAACAACTCCCACCTCATTGAGAGGAGTATGCTAACAAATCTGAATTAGGAGATTTTTTATAAACATAGTGCTTATTTACCAGAAGAGATTCCTTGAAAAGTCTTTAAAATACTCAAGCTTTTCCCTTCATCCTTCTTTTTCTTCCTTTCATAGATTCTGCCAATGGAAAGTTCTTTCCACCTCCTTTCCATTATATCAGAAAATTCAAGTAGATTGGTTTGCTCATGCTGGTGCTCTACCACTTGAGCCACATCTCCAGTCTTTTCATGTGGATTGGCACCAAATTAGCACTGATGTAGTGGTAGTGGCTATCTAAATCTTGTGTATACTTTCTGTGGTTTTATCTACTCATTGGACATCTAGGAATGGAATAAGCTATTTGTAAGCAGTACTGACATTCCCCCTTTGTTCAAATTTTTATAATAATCTCTCTTAATTTGATGTACTGGTGTAGAACCTGGGGTCTTGTGGATGTGAGGTAAGAGCTCAACCACTGAGCTATATATCCAGTCCCAAGTAAGGCTCTTTTTAGCATTATCTATCCATCTAAAAGTGGAGACACAGTGAACGTCTACTCAGATTGCCTAAGTACATGGAAACTATAGTGTAAGCTGCTGCTTTCACTATTGATTCAAAATATTACAAAGCATTCAACCTCATGAAGAAGATTACAGAGGAAGTGTGGTGAATATTTATAGGGTACCCCCGCCCAACCCCCTAACTTCATTATCTGGTTATCAGAGCACAAGAGTCTAAACAATAGTACAGTTACAAGAACAAATATTTTGAGTTTATTGTCTTTCAAGTTAGATTGCTATAGCTGAAGGAAAGTAGATGTATTTTAAGGAAATAATCAACATATTTTAGGATATGATGGGCTATTTTGCCCCCTAATTCTAACCACATATGAAACCACACAATAGTAACATTTTCTGTGTGTACTATGTGCTGTTATACTAGATTTTCATTAGGACATTTTTACTTCAAATCCATAGCGTCTTTAAAATAACTATGTGCTAGTCTTCTGCCTCTTTTCACAGAATTGTTTCTTACCTTCTCCTGCTTTGCTTGGTATCCAGGATACTGATCCTTACAAATGTCATTTCCCTAGTGCCCTTGCCAAATGACCTTTGCTGGGTTTTGTCATTGGCATGCAATAGAAGGGGATGCAAAGAGAGAGCAAGGGAGTACGCATTATCCTGCCCATGCAATTGTAACCCCTCTGTACAGTATGTTCACAAATAAAATAAAAAAAAAAAAAAAAAGAGAGAGCAAGGGAGAAGCCAGGGTACTTTTAAGTATTCTGTTTTCTACTTGGGATTGTGGATGAGTCCAATATTGGTTGCATTTTCTTCATAGTTCTTAGTTGTACAGTGATTTCCTGTTTGGTCCAGTTCTTATATCATTCGGCTCCAGTTTCTGGGCTAAAATTTGAGGATCAGAGTTCAAAGCCAGCCCCAGGTAGGAAAGTCCATGAGACTTTTTTTTTTTTTGGGTCCGGTCGTGGGGCCTGAACTCTGGGCCTGGGCGCTGTCCCTCAGCTCTTCAGCTCAAGGCTAGCGCTCTACCACTTGAGCCACACCACCACTTCTGGCTTTTTTCTTTTTGTTTATGTGGTGCTGAGGAATCGAACCCAGGGCCTCAGGCATGCAAGGCAAGCGCTCTACCACTGAGCCACCTTCCCAGCCCCGGAAAGTCCATGAGACTTTTATCTCCAATTAACCATCCAAAGGCCATGAGTAGAGCTGGGGGGGGGTGTCAAGTGGTAGAATACTAGTTTTGAGTTAAAGCCACGGGATTGACACGCACACAGAAAACTTCCTCACCTGTTTCCTATATCAATAATTGATAGAAATCCCCAACAGAAAATTGAAAGGTATAGAAGGACTCAACAACATCATCAAGCAAAAGAATCTAATATGTTCACAGAAGGTTCTATTCATTTGATTTACATACCCATGATATAATAAACAACTTCTATTCAATAGAGTTCTAGAAATCCTTGTCAGAGAAGTAAGGCAAGAGAAATAGAAGTCCTTTGACTTGAAAAGAAGGAAAATTGTCATTGTTTTCTGATCTCATGATCTTATGTTTAGGAAAAAACCCCACCCAGAATGGTTAGAATTGATAAATAATGAAGTTGCAGGAAATGAAACAAGCACACAAATAAATAGCATTTCTTTATACAACAAATTATCTTTCTAAGAAAGAAACCAAGAGACCAATACAATTTATAATGACTATAGCAAAACCAAACCAAACCAAACTAAAACCAAAATTGAAATAAAACAGAGCAAAACAAACAAAAACAACCAAAAAAAGCAAACCAAACCCCAAAAACCTAAGGAATAAATTTAACCAAGAAAGTGAAAGGCATATGCCCTGAAACTATAAAATAATAACAAAAGAAACTGATAAAGACATAAATATATGGGAAATTACCTCATGTTCATAGACTAGAAGAATTAATGTTCAAATACTCATATTACTCAAAGTTATCTACAGATTCAATGCAATCCTTATAAAAATATCACTGTTATTTTTCACAAATAAAACAAAAAATACAACTCAAAATTTATATACTCAACGCTGGTGGCTCACACCTGTAATCGTAGTTACTCAAGAGGCTGAGATCTGAAGATTATGGTTTGGAGCCAGCCCAAGCAGCAAAGTCTGTGAGACTTATCTCCATTAAACTGCCAGTAAAGGTAGTAGAGCTGTGGCTCAAGTAGTAGAGCATTAGCTTTAAGCAAAAGAAGCTCAGGAACAGCACCTAGGCCCTGAGTTCAAGCCCCAGGATTGACACACATTCACAAATATTTATATGGAACCATAAAACAAATAAAACAAAAATCACAAATAGCCAAGAGAATCATGAGCAAACCAAATAGCCAAGAAAATCAGAGAGACAAAGGGTGCATGTTTTCCCTCATATCTGTGAGCTAGATCTAAAGTGCATGATAAAGTATACAGGACTCTAGGCATCCATCAACAGGAAGACCAAAGGAGGATACTCTTTTTTTATTATTGTGAAAATACTGTACAGAGGGGTTACAATTACATGGGCAAGATAGTGAGTACATTTCTTATCAAGCATTGTAGCCTAGAAGGATACTCTTAAGGGAAATACACAAAGGTGCAATGCCTCTGTGCCTCTGATCATATAAAATAATATTTATTTAAATGAACTTCAGGAAATGGAAATAAGAGATTCCTTTTCCTCCTCCTTCTCCTCCTCTTCCTCCTCCTCCTCCTCCTCCTCCTCCTCCTCCTCCTCCTCCTCCTCCTCCTCCTCCTCCTCCTCCTCCTCCTCCTCCTCCTCCTCCCTCTCTTCCCCCTCCTTCTCCTCTTCCCCCTCCTCATCCTCTTTTTTGTCTGCTTGTTAATCTGTCTTGGTGTAGGGACAGAGGGGACACAGAAATGGAAGGACATAGGGTGAACAAATGCAGCTGTGTAAACTATGTTGAAAATGAGCTATACAACTCGTGGATGGGGGCAGGAGGGAAAAACTGAGAGAGAATGAAGGAAGGGGTTTCACTTCACGAAATGATATCCCCTCTGTACATCACCTTTATAATAACAATAGAAAAAAACAAAGCTGGAGCCATTGTGCTACCTGAGTACAAAACAGTAATGACTGAAAGCATGGTAATGACATAATAATGATAGACACTGACCAGTGGGACAGAATAGAGATTCCTCAAATGAATGCATGCACCTACAGTGAGTTGAGTTTTAGGAAAAGTCCCAACTGTATGCAAGCTATTATGTACAAACAAGACAGTTTCTTCAATAAATAGTGTTGAGGAAACTGGATTTTCACATACAAAATAATAGAATATTATATATATATACACACATGTACATACATATACATATACAAATCAATTCAAAATGGTTTATAGACTTACAATCTGAAAGTATAAAATTGCTAAAAGAAAACAGGAAAATTGACATGACATTATTGTGGGTAATAATTTCTTGGCTCTGACTCTAAAAGCACAAACAACAAAATTAAAAATGAACAAATGAGATTATTTCCCAAGAAAAGGCTTCTAGACAGCAAAGCAACATGGGTGGAACTAAAAAATATTATGCTATGGGAAATAAGCCAAACAGAGAGAGTCGAGTTGTGTCTGTTCTTTCTTATATATAGAAAACAAAATGCTTGGACTCATAAGGAGAGAGTAGAATGGCAGTTCTTAGAGGCTGGGTTGATGAAGAGATGATAACCGTAGGATACAAAGCCACCCTTAACTCGGAAGAATAAGACCCATTTCATTTCTGGAGCTTAGTCTTTTTTCTCAAGGCTGACTCTACCACTTGAGTTACACCTCCACTTTTGGTGTTTTGCTGGTTAATTGTAGATAAGGACCTCCCATTCTTTTCTGTCTGGGCTGGCTTTGAACCATGATATTCAGGTCTCAGCCTCCTGAGAAAGTTGGGAGTGCAGCCATGAGCCACCAGTGCCTGGAAAGTACTGCATATTTTGATATCATTGGGTGGGTATATCTTTCCTGTTACCACAAAAGATGTCAACTGTTTACAGTGATGAATGACTTGGTTGGCTTGCTTTGGCTTTTCACAGTATATTAAAAAAAACATAACATGACATTATATTGAAATATATAGATAGCATCACCTCATTCCCCATAAACATACACAGCTAAAATTTGTCAACATAGAATAAAGAAAAAGAAAAGACATGAGTCTTCAATCCATAATCTTAGCTCCTACTGTGAAGGCCTAGATGGCAGAACGTTCTGTGAAGAGATGGTAAAAGTCAGGAGGGTTAAAAGAAACAAGTAAAGGATAGTGGATGACCCTGGTTTTTCAGCAAGAGAAAGTACCTTCGGCCTGAAGTCAAGCTGATGAGAACTGTAGCTCCGGGATAAAACAGATTGGCAGGAGTTTGGTGTTTGTTAGAGACATCCATCTGCTGCCAGCTTGCAGGAAGAGAGCCAGAATTGACTGGCTGATCTCCTACAGTGCTACCATTGGCTGAACCCATTAGGAAGAGAAAGAACAAGGAATCCTTGTAAGTTCAGAAAGACCTCCCAAAGCATAGAATAGGATGGAGGGATAGAGAATATGCAGCAGAATTTCCTTGTCAAATAATTACTACTATAAAACAAACCTGTCTGGCAATAAACCTCAGGAATACTTGAATAAATGAGAGAGTTATTTGTAATGTCAAATTTATAGGGACTTGAGTATAGATGTTATATTCTAAACAGCTTGAGATACTTGAAAACAACTGCCTCACTTATTTCAATATCTTCTCTACCCTCTGTGCTATAGATAGTCAATAATCTATGGGAAATATTGCTAAGTAATGGTTTATATCCATTTGGCTTTGAAAATACCAGAAATACCCTAGTATTTGATTCTTAGCTTTGCCCTTTTCTTATTGGGTGACCTTGCACAAGTTATTTAACCTGTCTGAGCTTCTGTTTACTCATCTGCAAAATAGATGGAATAATATATACTTCCTAGAATGGTTATGTAGCCTAGAGAATTAGATGAAAGATGCATGTGAAGGCACCTGGTAGACACTCAATACGTTCTGATTGAATTTGAATCACAAATTCCAAATTAGTGGCTTCAAAATTCATGAGGTAAGGCCACAAGTTAGAATTAAGAGTGAATATTTAAAAAGAGAAGAAAATCTGTGTTTAGATCGTTAATGTCATCTATCACTCAATCAACAATTATGATAATATGATCAGCAAACTGCTCAGTATTGATGGGTTTTTACCATGTTTTGATTGCAAATGCGAAATCTTACCAGCATTCCGTTCATATTAAGAATGCAGTGAATTTCTTAATTATCTGATAACCTGTTAGAAGAAAAGAATAAAAAAGCAAATCTTTTGGTATAGACTGTTGGTTACATGAAGAGTCTGAACTTCATCCATTTAATCAAAGATGAACATTACTGGTGAATACCTCTAAGGTAGCCTCAGGTGCATCATTTACAGCCCCTCACAAACAGGTTGCCATGGTAATGCTGACAATCACAAACTCCTAATAGAGACAGTTGAGGGTGTGGGAGAAAAATATTGCAGGTAGAGTTTTGATTTGGAAACATTTAAATTCCTGTGGCATTAGCCAGGTTTCTTTTTTAGTGGCAGGCATAGATTTGATTATTACCAATGTTAATTGGTTTTTTAGCAATCTCTATGAGTTATCCTTTTATTGGCATGCTCAATGAGAACAAAGCAGTTGAACTATTCTAGTAGACAGGTGTATTTTATGTGTCTTATCCTGCTAAGTCAGAGGCCCACTCTTTATATCTTGCTTGTGACAGACACCTTTAGAATCCTATCAGTTTCCCTTCCAAAGAAGTTTTAAGACACTCAAGGATCTAGTACCCTTAGATTTTTCAAAGTGAAGAATAAATTATAAAGGATCATCTACATTTGAATGCTTCACATTTTTAGCAGCAGCAGAATTCCCCCTTTATGCTCACATACACAAAAGCTTGTGGTTTTATAATTACTAGCACCATGAGAGCAGAAGTCTCATTAGTTCTGGTTCTCATCATCTCTTTAATTCCTTGACAGTGTCTGGTACACTGGAGATACATTATAGTTTGGTGGTTTGGAGCAAGGGTCAGTCAACTTTTTTTTATTATAAAGAAATAGGTAGCAAATATTTTAGGAACTTTCTGCCCATATGATCTCTGTCATAATTCAACCCTTTGTAGCAAAAGCAGGCACTGACAAGATGGAAACAAATGGGCATGGCTATGTTACAATAAAACTTTATTGGCAAAGACAGGTGAAGGACAAGAGTTGGCCCGGGAGTCATTTACCACCCCACTCAGCTAATTCCAGTACAGTTCATAACCTATTCAGCTGGACAGCCTGGCTATTTATTCTGGCATTGCCATGCACTAACTATGTGATTTGGGGATAGTGGTTAACAATGAGCTGTGAGGTTTTGTGTAGCTCATTTTCTACATGTGTGAACAGGGTGTCAATAATTGTGTTTTGGTTCTTGAGTTGTCAGGATTTCATTAATGAGTATGTGAATCTATGTGTAGGACCAGCCTTGCATATAGATATTTATTATTATTATTATTATGGTTTTCTGATTGGATATTCAATAGGAATAGGAAATTTTAAAAATAGTTTTAGGGTTTTGCAGGTATTAGGCAAATATTCTACCACTTGAGACATATCCCCAACTCTTTTGCTTTTAATGTGTTTGTCAGATAAGGTCTCATGCTTTAGGCTGGACAGTGATTTTTCTTTTTTCTTTTTTTTTGTTGGTCGGTCATGGGTCTTGAACTCTGGACCTGGGCGCTGTCCCTCAGCTGTTCAGCTCAAGGTGAGCGCTCTACCACTTGAGCTACAGCGCCACTTCCGGTTTTCTGGTGGTTTATTGGAGATAGGAGTCTCACAGTCTCTCCTGCCCGGGCTGGCTTTGAACCTCGATCCTCAGATCTCAGCCTCCTGAGTAGCTAGGATTACAGGCGTGAGCCACCAGCGCCCGGCTTGGACAGTGATATTTCTACATCTCCCTGAGTAGCTAGGATTATAGGCAAGTACCATTGTGCTTGGCTAGACAAAGTCTTTTTTAAGACCAGAAAATACAAGTATCTCTTTCAATGCATAAGGCATTACTTTATTTTTTTAAAGGTAGTCAAGCCAGACACAAGTGGTTCACATCTGTTAATATTACATCTGTAATATTAGCTACTTAGAAGGATGAGACTGGGAGGATCAGTTCTAGAATAGCCAGAAAAGTCCATGAGACTTCATATCCGCAGAGGAAAGCTGTAGGAAATGATGTGACTCATGTTCCCAGCAACTATGGGGAAGCCCAAAATAGGTGGATTGCAGTTCATGAGTGCACTGGTCAGGAAGTGAGACCCTATCTTAACAATAACCAACAAAAACAGTCTAGAGAGGTGACTTAGGATAGAGTGCCAGCTTAGCAAGCATGAGGTCAAATCCAGGCCCCACTACTGCCAAAGAAAGATAGTAGAAGATTAGATGGGGAACACCAAATTAGAAATTGTGAGCTTTTAAGAGGTGACACTGTTCAAAAAGAAATGTACTCATTACTTAACTTATATAACTGTAACTTCTATGTATATCACCTTTACAATAAAAATTAAAGAAAAAAAAGCAATTGTGGGCTTTGTATGAGAGAATTTTCTACCAGTCCCAGCATCCATCCTTCCATCCTTCCATCCTTTCTTCCTTCCTTCCTTCCTTCCTTCCTTCCTTCCTTCCTTCCTTCCTTCCTTTCTTCCTTCCATCCCTCCCTCCCTCCCTCTCTCCCTTTATTTTAGCTCTGGTTGAACAGTAATATGAAGAGAGGGCCCTGGGTTCTATCCACAACACTATTAAACAAATTGTGACAGTGTTGTTAATATTCTCATCAAATAAGCAGGAATGGCAAAGGAATTTTAATATGAGATGATATAGGAATGTGTCTGAGTGAGTTCATCATATAGTAGATAGAAATGCATCATGTGGTCTATTGTTGTATACATAGTGTCTTTTTGACATTTAGTTCTTTAAAGTGAGTATGTATTTATATCTACATGAAACGTGAATCATTTTTCCAGATGTAGCATGTACATATGTATCTATGTATAAGAACACACAAACGTGAGTTAGTAATATGTACATTTTCTGCGTATCTTTATGGTATCCTTGCCTTCCCTCCCACCTGTTTTGTAACAAGCTGTGGTGTGTGGGACAGATTAAAGTTTCTTTGCTCTTCCCTAATCTGTTCACTTGACTTTAGCCCGAGTGATTCTTAAATATCCTCAGCTCCTGTTGCTCCTTGGCTTTCATGACAAAAACTTCAAGTCCAAAGTCCCAACCAGGCCCTTGTGCCTGCCTAATTCTCAATTTCACTTTACCTTTCTCTTCTTGCTGCCTGTGCTTCAGCTCCCAAGAGCCAGGTGAAGGAGCTGCTTAGGTTTCTTTTCTGTTTTCAGTATGTTTAGCGCCTGCTCACTCGCTTCCCTTGGCCTAATCTCTTCCAGGGTCCTGCTAGGCTGACTTCTGAGCCTCCGTTTCCCACTGCCTAGCCACAGCACCCAGAACATGCAATGCAAGGCTTTGCAGAATGAACGCCTCTAGGAAGAACCAGCTATCTTATTTCAGGCCCTAGAACAAAGTAAGAAGTGCAAGTCCCCCAGCATACAAGTTAACTAACAATTTCAAGGGGGCTAAGTCACATGTAAGGGCTTTTCAAAGTCACACAGCTCTGCTTCCAGCATGTGACTTCAAATCTTTAGGATCAAATTCCTCCTCAGAGAATGCTTATGAGCCATTGAGGAGATCATGTGACCATAGGGCTTTGTAGCAGTACTCTGCCTGCAGTCTGTGCTGTGCACGTGGTAATATTCTAATTAATTACCAGCTTCATCAGTGTAGGCAAAGCCTCTATGTTACCAGTGTTCTCATATTCTTCTCCAAATAACCTCCCTAGTAACTCTCCCAAGTGACTAACCCAGCTCTATCAAACGGGACAAGGATGTGGGTGTCACTTGCAAATTATTTTGACACATTCAAGGTATGGACCGACAGCATATTTGGCTTGCTGAAAGGGATGTGTCAAATGGAGTTAGCTGTTATGAAAACTCGTTTGACAATAGGTAAATCATGTCACCCTTCTGAGCCCACCAGTGACACTGGGATGATAAATAATATCTGCCACCCACCCTCTGACAAGAGTGAAGCAAGCATGAATTGGAGGAGGAAGAAGCCAGTGGAACACTTTGATTTTCTTGGAGAGAGGGATCTGCGGGTGCTGCTTGCTAGAATACCAGCATATTGTCAGTCACCCTGTTTACTTAGGCTGTGTGGCTCGGGTTACTGTGCACATTGTGTAACAAATCAATTGCACCTTGAATGGAAACCATTCACAGACTATCACATTTTGATTTATTTTATTTTATTTTTTTTTGTGGTACAGCTGGAGGATTCAAGTTAGCTTAGAAAGGCAGAGGGGAAGAGAGAGCAGCATGTCATTTACATTTATAGCATAGTCTCCTGGGTGCTATGGAACTGTGTAGATGGTGAGATGTTGGTTGACTTTGGGAGGCGGGGAAGCCCAGGGAGAGGGGGAGTTTAGTTCATTTGCTGTGGGGAGCACCCTGCCAGGGAGGGTCTGGACACTGCGATTTTTATCAGTTTCTCTTTGGCAGTAGAAACTAAAATGAAGTAGAAAGTGAACATCTGTGAAGCATGCATTATATATAAGGAACTCTGCCTGGTGTTTCACTGGCTCTGAGAGATTGCACAGAGTAATGATAAAGACCAGGCCCTTTGGATCAGACAAGGGACTTAACCTCTCCAAATCTCCAAGTCCTCATCTGGAGAATGGAATGTGTTGGGCATCGTCTCTCTGACCTTCCAAATCTACTTACCTGTCTTTCTAAAAACTCTTGACTTCTGCTCCAAGAAGCAAGCTATATGGAGGTCATCAACAGACTACTGACCCTTTTGCTTCCTATTCAGGTTGGCCAGTAGGGAGCCCCTGAAGAGCTACAAGAGAGATTTAGGGGATTTATTTCTCAAGTTGCCTTGCTGAGGGATTGCTTTGAGTTGATTGTGTATTTGGCCAAACCAGCTTCTCTCAAGTTGCCAAAGCCATGTTTATGTATTCACAAACAGACTCCATAGTCCGGACAGTGGTAGCTCCATTGCTTCTAGCTCTTGGTCCCTGCATTATCCTAATGGTTCCCTATACCCGTATGAATAGCTTCATTATGGATAAGTCATTCCCGCTGTTCCAGCTTGATCTTGTCTTTTGTTTTCTGTTGAAATCCTAGCTAATCCATGTAAACAGTCAGAGAAGTTACAGCCTGTGGTTGGTGTGGGAACTCAAATGAGTTTACATAGCTGGTAAAATGCTTAGGATGGTATCTGACCTGTAACTGAGACTTGGGTCAAATACCTTGTGCAAGGTTGCACAGTATGGTGAACATCTGGTGATTGGTTAACTGGCATCTGTTTATCTGTCCTCATGCCAACCATCCAAGGTTTCAATTAGGTATTTTAGTGGTTGGGGAAAGCTGATTCTAACTCTGGGATCAGCCCGTCGCCTCTCCTAGCCAGTCAGCATGCTCCATGTCCCTGTTCATCAAGAGTGGTGTAAGGGTAGGCATGTGACTCTATGTAGTCCAATCAGTGTGGCTCTAGGAACATTTGTTGGAAATTCTGAGCACAGATGCATTGACATGCCAAGTTGTGAATGTGGTTGCTGTTGGCATGGCTAGAAGGAACATTTTATCACTGACATCTTTACAAATTGCCATCTTTTTGGTTTTTTTTTAAAGTTGTTTTAAAAATTTCTGCAGATAACATGTCTCCTTACTGTCTGTACCTAGAATCGACCATTTCCACTTTCCTGCTCTTGGTGTATATCTGTATTCATGCCATGCATTGTGGATAAGGAAATGAATCCAACATAATGAGAAATCATGCTGAAGGAGAGGCTACAAAGAGGACTAAGCCTGGGAGATGGTGAAAACAAACTTGAGGTCTGCTGAAACCACTCTGAAAGGCTTCCTTACCACTCATAGGACTTCGTCGATGATGCCAACCAATAATTTTCTTATTTGTTGGGATTGGTTTTTTGTTTTTTTTTTAACTAAAAGTCTCCTGATTGCTGTGCTTACATGGAGGCTTTTGGATTTAGAAACAAGTCTTTCTGGCTCTAGAGACTGACATTTTTATGTATTCATTTTTCTAATCATTTGACTTTTATAAATGAAGCCATACCTCATTTTCCTTCGAATAAGTATTGTTGTTTTCTCAGGGTGGAGGCCTAGCATGTATTGGGATCTCACTTGATTCTTTTCTTTTGGGCATTCATCCCTCAAAGCCCCTTCTCTCTGTCACTATGTGAGAAGGTTGGGTAAGGTATGTCCTTTCTGCATTTCACATTTTTCAGGCATCCATGTATGTGGTGAAAGCAGTCTCTGAGCTACTACAGCCTCTTTTGTCAGAGGCTAATGCAGGTCTGTGCCAATGAATAATAATAATAAAGGAACAACCCTGCTTATTCGTTTAGCAATATGGGTCATTCTGGCCACCTTACACTAACTTCCTTTAATTCAGGCTTCCTGAAATAGTTATGCACCGCATTTTGGCAATTGAACACAAACTCTTTTACAGTGTGCCAGAACTGTCTACCATCTTGAAGTTTTATCGCCCAAGAAACATATTTGGCAACTTGAGGGCAAGATCCAATCTAATGGCTTTAAGTGCTGCTAAATCTAATCTTTACTCCAGACCTGCCCCTGCATGTTCTCCAGGTACCTCCAAAGCAACTTATGTATAGGAGAACCTATTTTTTTCCCCTCTCTTACTCCTGTTTCTTCTCTTGCATTCCTCTTCTCTGTGAAAGCCCTCAGTTGAACAAACCAGTAATCAAGGAATCTTCCCTCATGTCCAGTCAGTCCTGGACCTTTATAGATAGATAGATGGTGTTTTCTTTGTTCTAAAATGCTAGTCCTTCCTTTAGGGCCTCATTTCTATTTGTTTTTCAGACTCCAGTGCTAGCTTCTCATGGAAACTATCCCAACTCTTCTCACCAGGGTTAGTGCTTTTATTACTTTATATATGTCAACCTAAGCCTAGTTCTCTATTGGATTGAAGTGCACTACTCCATTTCTCAGTATTCCCTTTAATTACTAGAGGGAAAGAATCAGGCCTTGTATACAAAATGTGTTACACATGTGCATATCTATCTATCTATCTATCTATCTATCTATCTATCTATCTATCTATCTATCTATTTATCTATCTATCTCTATCTAGACGTTGCATGCAGTAGCAACATAAGGGGAATTTTGTTTTTACATTTCCACAATTGTATATAATACATTCCAATCAATCTACCCCCACCTCTATCATTATCCCTTACTGTTTCCTCCCTTTTAATATGATTTCAACAGGTTTTATTATTCTATTTTCATACATGCCAACAACCTATTTTGGCCATATGTATCTGCTTTCACTCTGTACTGAGGAGATTCTAATTGAAATAGAATTCTACTATTCATTACACAGTGATTATGAATAACAATATAATAAAAAGCTTGATGTTAATACTGCAAAGCAGATCAGTCATCCATCATTCAAGTAACATTTATCAATGGACATTATTGATACATTTTTGGTGGGACACATCCTTACCTTACTCACATTTGCATTCTTAGAACAGTGTACATGGTAATATTTTCTGTGAACTTGGACAAAAGAGCAAATCAGTGCTGTAGGGTTTCAGAGGAAGGAGAGAGCAGAGTACAGAACTACAGAGGATTTGATATTGGACCTGGCTAGCACTGATGACTGGGCTGAGCCTATAGTACCAGGCCCAGTATAGGTAAAGATGGGAAAGCATAAGGAATAGAATCAAGTCCTACTGAATGGAACAAAAAGAGGAGAGATAAACCTGGAGGGTGAAAGGGGTCACATCATGGATCTCATTGAATGGTCCCCTATCATTCTTATTATCTGGATGATAGATGACTTCTCGTGGCACACAATTTGGCAAGTTTTTAATTTACCATTTTTTTTGATGCTTCAGGAGCAAGCTTTGTTCTGTGGACATGATATGTTCAGTTTTACATCTTGATCTTTGCCCAGACAGCACTATGTGGTACCATGCTTTCTCATGATGCAAGCCCATGGCAACGAGCTTTAGAGGTCTAGAAGCCCACATGATCATGAGAGCATGCTGTCACCATTCCATAGTGCTAATTATGATGTCCAGCAGATTAGGCAGAGTAAATGCATTTTTGCTTACAATGATTCCAATCTAGGATAGATATATTGGGACACAATCCCATCATGACCAGAAGGGCCATTGTAATTGACTCTCTGATATATAGCAGCAACTTGAATTTTAGCTGGGCACATTAGGCAACCTCTTTGGCCTCTGGTGTGCTATATGCATAAATCCTGGCCAGTGAGACATAAACAGAAGAATTGCATGGGACTCCAAGGAATCTATGTGGAAGGAAAGCTTGCTCTTCTTTTTTCTATGCACTGCTGGAATGAGGATGTAACATAAAGATCGCTCAGCTATGTTGAACTACGAGAATGGTACTGCTGTGCTGGCAAGTCCTCAAGAATAGACACCAAGCACCTGATTGCAGATGGTCCTGTAGGATGGTCAGGACAGATCTTCAGATGATTTCCCACAACAGACCAAGGGTACTCTTTCTTTTTAAGATACTGTTACTTGGGAGGATTCCCTATTTCTTATAGCTAAACCTAACCTTAATTCATATATCATCCAACTTCAGTGTTTTAAGTATTGTGGGACCAATATGAATTTGCCAGAGAACAATCCTGGGCATGCCCTCTAATATCCTCTTGTCTTCCCTTTTCAAAGCTGTGACCTCATGACCAACACACTTAGGCCTTTCTAGGACTGGCTGTGGAATGAGACCAAGTATTTTGATGTTCGTCACCCTGTTGCTCCTTAATGGTCCTCCTCTATGAGGACTGCCATGCAGTGGTTAGTCAGAAGTCAAGCAGGTTGCTTGGAAGTTACTGCTGTGATTTAGTTGTTTATTGGTACATAATACATTACCCAATTCTAGCACCTTAAAACACACACACACACACACACACACACACACACACACACACACACACACACACACACACACACACACACACACACACACACACACACACACACACACACACACACACACACACACACACACACACACACACACACACACACACACACACACACACCAGCCTTACCATTCCTCATTCTGTGTCTGGAAATCTCTCATGAAGTTGTGGTCAACATGGGGCAGTCATCATTTCAAGTCTCATTCTTGCTGGAGAATCAACTTCCATACTCACTAAGGTGGCTGATGACGGGCCTCTGTACTTCTAGGCTTCCTTGTGTGGTTGCTCACAAGCCTCAGTTCTTACATCATATGGCCTTCTCCAGAGGCTGCCTGAGTAGCCACATGATGTGACAATGGTGATCTGGAAAGGGAGGAAGGAGGTCGGGAGGGAAGGAAAGAGAGGGAAAGTATAAGAGCCAGAAAAGACTGATTCAGAAGCTACAGTCTATTTATTATCTAATTTTGGAGGTGACATCCTACCACTTGTGCCATATGCTATCTGTTAGAAGCAAGTCAATATGTCTGGCCTATAATCAGGGTGAGAGGATTACATAAGACGTGGTTATTAGGGAGTGGGATACATTAGTGGGATCACGCCTAAAGTGGCCCCTCATGGGTAAATTCATTTATTTTCCTGCTTTGTGATTTAATTTCCTGAAGACTGTCTCCTCAGACAACCCCTTTGCTGCCTTCTTTTCTGAGTTGGTAGCACATTCATGTACCAATATTCCATGATCACCCATTAAATGTCAAGCATGCATAATAGACTTGGGATATGGTTGTTAAAAAAATAAGTAGAGGTGGCCACAGCCTTACAGTCTAGGGAGGAAGGTCTGGAGCACAATCGTAGGTGAAGGCATTATGCTTTGCTTCCTGCACTAAGTTTGAGCAATTTGAGATTATCAAGGCTAAGTGCTTGATACCGCTGGTCTTGGTCACCTATCTTTCCCGGCTCATTGCTGAAGGGTCTCTTGGACTCAAGTGACTGATGAGGTCCTTTTTCTCCAGCCAGATATCTCTTACTAGAAAAGCAATAGATAACGGTTGGTACAGAGTGGACGTTCTGAAACAAGCTTGGATTCCAATCCCAGAGTCATCCTCAGCTGGTTATACTCAGGTTTGTTCTCTGCTTCTCTAAACCTCAATTTTCTCTGTCTATGAAATGGAGATACAGATCATGTGTACTTCTAGTGTCTTTGTGAGAGTTTAATGAAAAGCAAATTTATGAAATATTTGATGTACAATCTGACGCATGGTAGACACTCAAAAGATATCTCCATTTGGGAATCATTATATTCTTATTAATCTTAATTGATGCTATCTGTTTGGATGTAGAGGTCAGCACCAGAAAGGATTTCTTTCACAGATAATCCAGTTGACTAAATCTTTTGGTGTAGTGTGCAAGGCTTGGTTATAAATAAATTGACTAATGAAGAAAAAGGAATCGGTGTTTTGACTTTGCGTAATTGTAATCCTTTTTGCAATTGAGAAATAATCCTTAGGTAAATAGAGAAGGTGGGATACACTCAGGAAGACTAATAGCATTTAGTCAAAATGGTAAAATATTTAGCATTCCGGATGAAAGCTTCTAGTCTACCCTCTTGAGTTCTCAAAACCTGCCCTCCCTTTATGACATGCAGTCTGGCTTTTAAATGTGCACCCAGCGTTTCCACAGCTTCCTGCTTAAATGTATTCCAAATTTTTCACACATACATACACGCTGAGAATGATGAACAGCAGTTTTAAAAACACGTTGTAGAAATGCCAATTTCCAGATGGATTTGTTTTGCTACTAAGTTAGTTAACACTTGATTCATGAAATAACGAATGGAGAGGAGATGTAGAGTGGGTACTTAGACTCAAATAGGGTGAAACCTGCCAAGAAATGGATGGCCAAAAAAGAACTGAGAAAATGAAGCAAGTACTCAAATGATCTTCTGAAGATAACTCATCCAAACTATGCAGAGAAAGTGAAAGGCAAAAAGCAAAAAGCACGCAAACTGGTGGGTAAATGTTAACCCTTTTTAACATTAAAGCTGTAAAATAAAACTGTGATTTGTTTCCCTTAGAGACTGCCTGTTTTGTTATGGAATGACTAGATATGTGCAATGGGGAACAAAAGGCTTTAAAGCGAACACAGTCCCATTGCTCTTCTTTCTCTCTTTTTTGTTCTTCTTTTTATTAAAATAAAATCTTTCATCTAAGGTACTACCCAAGATAGTTCAAGGAGTTAGGAAGCTCTTTGTATTTAGACATGCTCTAATGTAAACTATGAAAACATAGTGAGGTAGTGCTGCTTTTGAGTTTGTGTAGATTGGCCTTCTCTCTGAGGTTCTCAGTAAGTAACAGTAAGTGGTTGGTGGTTAAGCATCAGTTTGGGCTGCTGGACTTTGCTAATGCCAACTCTAGGCAACTAGGTATGTTATGCTGTGATGATGGCCACTCTTGTGGCATTTTCCTCATTTCTGTGATGATTGTGGTGGGATCTGTATAGTCTGCAAATATTTACTGAGCACCCACTACGAGCAAGTGGTAAGCACAATATTGGAACTACAGAGAAGGCAAAAATTTCTGCTCTCTGTCTCTCTATGGGAGAGACAGTTAACATGAAAGTAAAATCTAAGCTGTGTAAGAATTTCTTTAGGATAAATGCCTACCAACAGAATTAATTTCTATCATCCACATAACTTGGTGACTACACTCTCCCTGGAAAATGAGCATTCCTCACATCTACATCTCTATCAACTCAGCATTATTCCACTTGATTTTTTTTTTCTGGTTTAATCAGAAATTGTTGTTAGAGACTTAAAGGAGTTCCTCATTTGTTCTAGACCTGTGCTGTTCAACATGGCAAATACTAGTCACATGTAACTTTTCATCATTTGAAATGTGACAAGCCTAAATTAAGACATGCTATAAATGTAAAATACATATCAGATTTTAGCATTTGAAAGACATAAAAGATCTTGACAATTTTTAAGTAAGCAATGCATATTGAAAAGATTGATTGAAATAAAATACATTGTTAAATTTAACTAGATCTCTTTTTACTTAGTTTTCTAGAGTGGCTATTAAATAGTTAAAATTATATATATATATATATATATATACACACACATATATATATATATGCTGTATATTCTACTTCTGTTGCATATGCCTCATCTGTCAGAGATCTATTAACTCTGTTTATACTGACTTGTAATTACATCTCTTACCTAGTGCCCTCAGTTTGTGCTTTTGAAGTTTTGTTAAAGAGGTCTTTTTCTATGTCCAAGTGACAAGGTAGTTTCCTACATTTTCTGCTATTACTTTTTTATGTGGTGTCACGTCAGGACTTGTGTTTTCTTATAGTTTGTTATTGTTGTTTTCCTCTCTTGGTGCTGGGAATTGAACTCAGTATCTCTTACATGCTAAGCACATAAAATACCACTGCGCTACAACCCCAGCCCCAGGATTTAGTTTTATTCTTCTTTGAAGTCAGTATTGTTTTTGTTCATAAGATGGGCCAGTTTCTCCCAACACTATCTCCTAAGCAGTTCATCTCCCCCCCCCCCCCAACTGATTTGTCCTGTTCCCTTGATATATTTGGTTTAGGTACCTTATACCAAATTCAATTTAATTAGGTGACAATATTGAAAAACTAGGAGATGTGACATATGAGTTTGGATTTCTAGCATATCTTAAAATACTGGAAGCTTCCTGGTGCCGGTGGCTCATGCCTGCAGTCCTAGCTACTCAGGAGGCTGAGATCTGAAGATTGAGGTTCAAAGCTAGCCTGGCCAGGAAAGTCCATGAAATTTTTATCCCCAATAAAACTATTCAGAAAAAGCCAG
The DNA here is from genome assembly GCF_024711535.1 of Dipodomys merriami. Classification (NCBI taxonomy): domain Eukaryota; kingdom Metazoa; phylum Chordata; class Mammalia; order Rodentia; family Heteromyidae; genus Dipodomys; species Dipodomys merriami. The sequence goes on along the minus strand of NW_027202604.1, from coordinate 19,726,708 downwards.
AAGTGGTGCTGTGGCTCCAGTGGTTAGTGGCGCTAACCTTGAGAACAAATAGGCTCAGGAACAGTGCCCAGACCCTGAGTTCAATCCCCAGGACTGGCAAAATCAAAAAGCAAAACAAAATAAACCATTGGAAGCTCTTGCAGCATTGGGCTCATTTTCCCCCTTGGAAGACAGTAGCTGGCCCTCAGCAAAGGCTGTTTCTTCAGTGGGTCAGGGGTTTATAATTGTCTCCTAACCCCCAGTAGTCCCCAGTGGATCCAGACACTGAAGCTGAGGTCAGAGGTCATTTATTACAGTATAAGCGTCACTGGTTTTCCTATGGTAGAGATAAGAAGAATTGGAATAATTTTCTCCTGGTATCTTTCACTACTGGGGCAGAGAAACTGAAGAAGGCTGCTTGGCTTCTTTCTATTACTATCCTATTACTCAGGCACTTGGATTTATGGCTTACTAGACTGATATTTCACACTATCAAATTGTTCTTGTGGTTTCATGGGTGTGGGGACTGCACAGCGGCAGAAGGTGCCACATTCAGAAGGTTCTCAGGCTCAGTTGAAAGGTTTCCATTCCTATCTGATTATGAATTCTCCTTGAGAATTTCAGTTTTGTAAGAACATTAGAGGGGAACAAATCAAATATACTCATGAGCTCTGGAGGTAAGGCACAGTGTTGGGAGTTGTTTGGACCTTGCTGCCTCCTTTGTATGTATGGCTGTGCCACTGACATGTAGACTTGAATAACACGCCATGGGAATGGAGTCATGGAGCGTGCAAGTTAGAAGACTCAAAGCCGTCACCCCATACCTGTGTTAGGTCTACAACAGAGTGTGCAGGGGGTAAGAAGGCACATTTCGAATTTAGACTAGAATTGGTTTCTTGCATAAAGAGAAGGTTATGGAATTCTAAGCAATCCAGACAGATGGGGTCTGGGGTATGGTGAGAGTGGTAGAGCTCTTGAATAGCTAGTGCAAAGCCCAGAGCACACACCAGCGCTGCTAAAGAACAGAACAAAACAACAGAAAGAACCCAGAACCTTACTGTACCCTTCCTTGTTCCTATTATTTATCTCTTTCAGCCAACCACTTAAGTCCAAAATGAAAACCTTTATTTCCTTTTCTTTCAGCCCTTCCTAATTCATCTGTGAGCCAATAGTGAAGAATATTGGAAGAAACTGTGCATAGCAAGAATTAAAATAAGGAATATTGAGATAATTTGGGGGTAATTTCAGTAATTTTTTATACATAAATTAAATGCTCTTTTATTTGTACTTAAAATTGCATCGCACTATATAAAGATAGATGGTACAATAAATGCTAATAACTGAACATTTTAATTGTTATTTACCTAGAAAAACATTAAGAGAGAAATAAAAACACACACATAACCATCAAGGCAAGAGAGAAACCACAAAAGAAACAAGTTTCATATTTTAATACTGTTGGGGAGAAAAAACTTTTTCTTTACTTTTTTCTTATTAATTGGTGGCCTTGAAATTAAACTGACAAAGACAAATTAGCCAGAGAAAGGCCAGATCTTTAATTTGTTCATAGAAAAATGTAGATTCAAGAAGTGGCAACAGGAGGTGAAGGATTGACTTCTGCCTTATTCCACCAGGTCAAGCAAAACACCAAGTGCAGGCTTGCATGCTTGTCAGCAGACAGGTCACTCTAACCTTGACTTAGCTGAAAGTCCCCTCACCCCAGGCAGAGCATTCCATTCTGGGCCTGGCCAAGGACATGGCCCTTGGCCTCCAGGAGACCATAGCCTATTTTATTTTATTATTTTCTGCTTCCTTCGTAAAGACCCATATAAACCCGACCCCAAATCTAGTCCCTTTCACAACCTCCATACCCACGGGAAGGTCTGTACCCTTTGCTGGTAATAAACAATCCTAGCCTGTTGAAAATCAAGTCTGGTCTATTCATTTTCCCTTTTCCTTCATTTTCCTAAAAGTATGGGGCTTCTCTACCAGCTTAACAAAGGGTGGGGGCAATTAGGATTTCAAGGAGGGCAATAAATGGGAGGTGAAGTCTGTTTTAGTATGGCCTGTTTAAGCAATTCCTCCTGATAGCACTGGCTCTTCATTTCTGGCGTCTGGAGTCAATCTTCTCTGGAATAAGAAACCTTGCTTGAAGGGGGGTTTATGGTATCTGAATTCTTTGGGGAAGGTTCTGGTTTTAGGCAGAAAAGCATTTGTTCAAACAAAGCCTCTTTGCATCTGTTGATTTTCAAATGTCTTCACCACACGATTATTTTTATGCAAAATGTGTATCCTCTGGATCCCTTGAAACATCTTGCACATTTTTCTGGCTTTTATAACAAAGGGAGTTCCATTTTCCTTTTGCATTGGACACTGCAAACTATGTAATTGCCTGTGGAAATGGAATGGGAGAAGGGCAAAGAGCCAAATCTCCCCTAATAAGCCTGCCTCTTTCAGGTGTTCACGAAGTGTACTAGTACAAGCTCTACTGATCTAGATCAATAAATTGGTTGGATTTTTCTTGCCTTGCTTCCCCCCCCCCCATCCCAGTTATCTTTCAACTCTCTTTCTATTTTTCCTTTTTTCCTTTTCCTTTTCTCTCCCCTCCCATTCTCCTCCACCGGTTCCCCTCTCTCTCGTTGTCCTTTTCCTTTTCTTTCTCTCTTTAAAAATACTTAATTCTTGTAAAAGTGATATACAGAGGAGTTACAGGTATGTAAGTCAAGTAAGGAGCACATTTCTTTTTGAATCTTTTCTTTGGCACTGGGGTTTGAAATCAAGGTCTCACACATGGTAGGCAGGCATTCTAACTTGAGACATACTATTTAGCTATTGCAAGAATCATGAGTTTCATAGAGAAGAGAATATTGCCTACAAGGTGGTTGGTTACACAACTAAATACCACTTGCAGGATGGTACCCAAAGTTGTGTAGCACAGAGACCTTGCATAGAGTCATCTGTGGTATCCCTGGGTGAACTGTGCTAAGACCTTCCATGGCTAACAAAATCTGTGGGTGCTCTATACCCTCATCTAAAGTGGCATAGTATTTGCATGTAACCAGTTCATATTTTCTGTAATTTTAGAATTTAGAATTTTTTTAGAAGCTGTCTATAGCGATTTTCTGGAAGCAATTTCTTCTCAAAAATTATGGTAATGAGAAAATCACCATCATTATACATTGATAATGATTAATAATAATGAAAAATAGTTTTCAACTATCAAAGAGGATGTTGGAGGAAATATTAAGAACTTAGAAAATTGCTGATAAAACACTATACTCATAATATCCATCTATATAAATAGTGGTTATGCAAACAATAGTGGCAAGAAAAAAAGTCTGTATATCCAGTCAGATGCAATTAGATGATGTATTTTCTGTCAGTGGTTGGTTGAATCCAGGGACATGGATACTGATCACCAATTGTACTTAGTTCTTTTTCTAAAATCATTTATTTATTTATTTTATTGTCAGGCTGATATACAGAAGGGTTTGGAAGACTCGGAAATTTGTTGACAGAAAATGAGTTAGACTATTTAGCTTGCTCTCCGATAATACTGACTACTTTCCTTGCCATTGCCTGCAATTCCTGGATTTGCATTTCCATCTGAAGTGACCTCTTCCTCTTCAAAATTTCTGTACGTTGTATATCTATCATCTGTCTAAGCCCACATTGCAATAGTTTTCTACTTTAGTTATGCAAACTTATGTATGGTTGTGGTTAAAAATATATAGATGGGGGCTGGGAAGGTGGCTCAGTGGTAGAGCGCTTGCCTTGCATGCATGAGGCCCTGGGTTTGATTTCCCAGCACCACATAAGCAAAAAGAAAAAAATCTGGAAATGGCACTGTGGCTCAAGTGGTAGAGCGCTAGCCTTGAGCTGAAGAGCTGAGGGACAGCGGCCAGGCCCAGAGTTCAAAAAGTAAAACATTTATAATTATATCACCATGAAGGATAAGCACAAAAATATTTTATATATGTTTTTTATTGTAAAAATATTGTACAAAGGGGTTACAGTTACATGAGCAAGGAAATGAGTACATTTTTTATCAAGCATTGTTACCTCCTCCTTTATTTTCCCCCTACCATCCCTTCCCTCTTCACTTCCCTAACTCCTCCCTCACCCCCCCCCCCCCAAGTTGTAAAGTTTGTTTTCAACATAGTGTCTTGCACATCTCATTGTTACAATGGGTCAACCTGAATCCTTATTTCAGCATTTTGTTATTTCCCTTTCCCTCCCCAAATTAGAAAAATGTATATACAAGATGCAGGACACCAACATCAAATACAGTGAAAAGAGGGATTATACCATGGAGGAAGAACATACAAAAGAAACAAAAGAATCACATAGTACATTATAAATACGTTAAAAACAATAGCAAGAAAGAAAAAAACAATTATGTTCCTATATTGGGGTTCATGTCGCTTATCATCATCTTATATGGTCATATGTACATAGCTTTTGACCTTTTCTGCTTGTCCTAGACATATACTAGTTTTTGCAAATAAGGGAAACCATGGGACCTATGTTTCTTTGGGCCTGGCTTACTTCACTTAATATAATTTTTTCCAAGTCTTTCCATTTCCTAACAAATAGGACAATGTCACTCTTTCTAATGGAGACATAGAATTCATATATATATATATATATATATATATATATATATATATATATATCACATTTTCTTGATCCATTAATCTACTGAGGGGCCTCTGGGTTAGTTCCATATCTTAGCTATGGTAAATAATGCTGCAATAAACATAGTTGTGCTGGTAGCTTTAGTGTGGCCCTGTTTGTGATTGTTTGGGTAACTGCCTAAAAGTGGGATTGCTGGGTCATAGGGGAGCTCTATGTGGAGTCTTTTGTGAACCTCCATACTGCTTTCCAAAGTGGTTGAAAAGTTTACATTCCCACCAACAATACAGTAGGGTTCCCTTTTGGCCACATCCCTTCCATCATATGTTGTTATTAGATTTTTTTGGTTACAGCCATTCTAACTGGGGTAAGGTGGAATCTCAATGTTGTTTTGATTTGCATTTCTTTTATGGCTAGAGAAGTTGAGGGTTTCTTCATGTGTCTATTGGCCATTCTTATTTCCTCTTCAAAGAAGTTTCTCTTTAAGAAAGAGACCCGGAAACAGAACAAATCAAAGAAAGGCTGGACAAATGGATTGCATGAAGTTGCAGAGCTTCTTCATGGCAAAGGACATAGCTAGTAAATCAATCGAAAGCCCATGGATTGGGAGAAGATCTTCACTAGCCATACAATGGACAAGGGTCTTATATCTAAAATATACTTGGAACTCAAAAAATTAAATCCCCCAATAACAAATCCTCAAAGAAACAACTGCCCAATAAATAAGTGGGCTAAAGACTTAAAGAGAAACTTCTCTGAAGAGGAAAGAAGGATGGCCAATAGACACATGAAGAAATGCTCAACCTCCCTAGCTATAAAAGAAATGCAAATCAAAACAACATTGAGATACCACTTCACCCCAGTTAGAATGGCTAAAATCAAGAACTAACAACAGATGCTGGAGGGGATGTGGACAGAAGGGAACCTTACTGCATTGTTGGTGGGAGTGTAAACTTGTTCAACCACTTTGGAAAGTAGTATGGAGGTTCCTCAAAAGACTCCACATAGAGCTCCCCTATGACCCAGCAATCCCACTTTTGGGCACTTACCCAAATGTTTACAAACAAGACCACACTAAAGCTACCAGCACGACTATGTTTATTGCAGCACTATTTACTATAGCTAAGATATGGAACCAACCCAGATGCCCCTCAGTAGATGAATGGATCAAGAAAATGTGGTATATATACACAATGGAATTCTATGCCTCCATCAGAAAGAGTGACATTGCCCCATTTGTTAGGAAGTGGAAAGACTTGGAAAAAATTATATTAAGTGAAGTAAGCCAGGCCCAAAGAAACATAGGTCCCATGGTTCCCCTTATTTGCAATATCTAGTATATGTCTGAGTCAAGCAGTAAAGGTCAGATAAGGTGATGTTAGGGAAATGCACCCTAAGATATGTATTCAAATGTTTTTTTTTCTTTCATGAGATTGTTTCTAACACATTTATAAGATTATTTCTTTGTTGCTTTGTATGTCCCTCCCCCACAGTATAACCCCTGCTTTCACTGTATTTGATGTCAGTATAATTTGTGGAGGGGAAGGGGAAAAACAAATTGTTTAAATAGGGATACAGGTGGACCCATTGCAACAATGAGACGTACAAGTTGTTATGTTGAAAACGAACTTTACAACTTTGGTGTGTGTTGGGGGGGGGAGCGGGGAGAATTGGGAGGGGGCAAGGGGAAGATGGGAAAGGATGGGAAGGGGAAACAAAGGAGGAGGTTACAATGCTTGATAAGAAATGTACTCATTATCTTGCCCATGTAATTATCACCCCTCTGTACAGTATTTTCACAATAAAAATAAATAAATTAATTTTTTAAAAAAAGAAAATTTCAGCCTGTGCCAAGGAGCCCTAGATTTTCTCACATTCCTTTCTGTAATGTTTTCAGGGTACCTGCTTTGACTTCGAGGTCTTTGATCCATTTGGAGTTGATTCTGGTACAGGGTGATATATAAGGATCTGGCTTTAGTTTTCTACATGTGTTAAACTAATTTTGTCAGCACCACTTACTGAAGAGGCAGTCTTTCTTTCATTCTATTTTATTAGCTCCCTTATCAAAGATTAGGTAGCTATAGGTCTGTGGTTTCATTTAAGCATAGATATTTTGGTGAACATTTTTTTTCTCCCTCTCTTACAAAGCAAAGTAAAAATATTTTTATTTTATTGTAGAATGGAATCATATTGTATATTATGTTTAGTTAGCTGCTTTTCTTCTTTTTTATCCTTTCTCTTTTTCTCTTTAGTGCTTGGAGATTGAATGCAGGGCTTTACTCATGCTAAGCAAGCATTCTACCTCTGAACTATTTCCCAAGCCCTTTGGTTTTTCACTTGATAGTATTTTATCAGCAATTTTCTAAATTCTTAATATTTCCTCCAACATCTTCTTTAGTTGAAAACTATTTTTCATTATCATTAGTCATTATTAATGTATAAAGATGGTGATTATCCCATTACCATAACTTTTTGAGAAGAAATTGCTTCCAGAAAATCTCTATAGACAGCTTCTTAAAAAAAAGTCTCTGGCATTTATTTTTACAATGTTTTCCTGTTTTTCTTTTATCTTGTAGGTGAACAAGTCAGTTTCCTGTTAGTCAAAATTTGAGCCTGAAAAAAAAATTTTGAGCTTTTTAAGGTCTAACCTAGGTAGATCCATCCTGTTTTCCTCAGAGTATTTTAAAATCAGGAGGACTTTCAAAATATTTATCAATTTATTAGTATGTATTCTTCCTAAAATGAAACATAGTAGTCTTCTCTGTCTATGCAAATATGTTCCCAAATGCCCAGTGGATGTCTGAAATCATTAATAGTACTAAACCATATTTGCATTGTTTTTTCCTACACATCCATACCTATGGCAAATGTTCACCTGCCCACTTAAATGAAGTTTATAGCTTCTCTCTGGCATATCTGCATTGCCAACATCACTACTCTTCTGCTTTAAGACAGTTATTAAGTAGAATAGTATCATGATATTGAGATAAATGATCTGGTAACTCAGATAGCTACGGAGTTTCTAACAATTGGCTAGAGACTATATATAGCATGGGTACACTATAGAAAAAAAGCCAAATCCAGAAACAGAGCTAAAAATATCAAGGCACATCTGAGCTCTACACTATAGAAATGGATGATTTAGTGGGTTTTTTTTTGTATTTCCCATTAATATTTTTAGATTGTCACTATCTGTGTGGGAGGGGCGGAAATTGAAACAGCAGAAAGTAAAACTACAGATATGTAAGAGGACATGGAAAGACATCACATTTCTCAACTCTGTCTGAGTAGGGAAAACTTTTCTGCTAGTCTTCGTCCATGAGGGCTATCAGTGGATTTTTTTTCTCCCTCCTATCCCGAGTCTTTTATTTTCTGAGTAAAAACATCTGGCTGCATTTCGAATTGATTCACACAATTTATTTCACCAGCCTCTAGGCCCCAAACTGTGTTTTAGCTATGCATGGGTTTCTGCTGTATAAGTCAATGGGGGCTGTGCCTGTACATCCGACAATGTAATCTGCCTTGAGTCATTATGTTAAAATGATTCCCCGCGTTGAATTGTTTAGTGTGAAATAGGATTGTTTGCATTCCATTTACTCTTTACTTTCTTAATTAGAGTGACCTCCAGCTCCAATCCTCCAATTGTTGGATTTTGTTATGTCTTTCCAGGAATCCCTCCTTGTAATAAGGTTAACTTTAAATACTGCATTTCCTCGAGGCTGACATAAAATGCACTCTCCTTTAGACAAAATAAATCCAACCTTCACTCAAAGATGCCAGACAGAATTCTAGGAATATTGGAGTCACGTAATTTTGTACAACTGTTTCCTTCATTGCTGCATACAAATATTGCTTTAAGGTAGTATTGTCTACCTTCTGGGAGGCCCTTGGTCCCAGGCAGGTCTCTAGGAGATAACAGGAGACATTGTTCACTTGATAAAGGGATGAAGATGCCTTCCTAATGTTTCTCATTACTAAGAAGATTACTGTGTGGCTGTTTTTCTCTATTCTCCCCATAAAAGACAGCTAACACAAAATGATGGGTCAGATATGGTCTGAGGACCACATTCCATGAGCTCATATGTGCCTTGATATTTTTAGCTCTGTCTCTGGATTTCTCTTTTCATCCACACCCTCCCCAGTGTTCAGACCCACAGGACTCCTTTATCCCAAGTCTGAAAGCCTTGAGAGCTTCTACTTTCTATTTGATGCTGATAGCTCCCATCTGGTCCTTGCTTTAGAATGGCATATCTATGTATGCTTACTGTATCTGTTTTTAACCTCAGATGTACCATGTCTCTTATAACTTGAAATCTCCCTTTAGTTACCTGGGATGTTCCTATATTCTCCCCACCCTGCTCCACCCATTATCATGGAAGTTGTTGATTCTAGTAATCACCCTCACAGGTTCTGAAATCTTACTCTGTATGTTGTATAACATGGACGTACGCACTTCTCTGCCTTCTCTGCTCCTGCTCTACTTTTGTTTGAGCATTTTAAGCTCAAGCTTAAGGGAGGAGTCCTCTCTGCCTTTATTGTTCCACATTTTTAAAGCTGGAGCTTTCTCATACTTTCAAACTCAACGCTGTTACTTCTTTGGACAGATTTTCCTTCTCAGGGTAGTGCCCAATATTCAACCATCCTTGGGCATGATTACTATCCAACCAGAACAAACTTTCAGTATTAACAAATCATATCCTGAGCAGGGATGTTAATTCTAGACACTCAGGAGGTTGAGATCTGGACAATGGAGGTTCCAAGCCAGCCAGAGTAGAAAAATCTCTAAGACTATCTCCAACTAACTAGCAAAAATCAGAGTTGGATGTGGCTTAAGGGCTAGTATGCCAGCCAAGCAAGTGTGAAGTCCCGAGTCCAAACCCCAGTACTGGCAAACAAAAACAAACAAACAAACAAACAGAAAACCCCAATGCTATCTTTGTACCAGGTCAAAACAGATAGATTGTTTGGTTTATGGCAATAATCATAACCTATGTATTTATGTAGTTCTTATATTTCCACTTGTGAGTGTATTCTCTAATTGTTTCCACAAGAGCCAGACTTTTTCTATCTTCATCACAATTAGGGAAGAAAAGCTTTTCTTTTATCCTCTTATGTTCAGTGCATGGGAGCCTGCAAATTAAATGGACAGTAAACAGATTAGCATACAGACAGACAGATTTTTATGTATCTATGTTCAGAGAATTTACAGAAAAAGCTGAGTCTCTAAGCTGCCTGAAAAAGGGACTTTGTAACCTTTACAACAAGGTGAAAGGCATGGTGGTATGGAGAAGAGACTCCTACGGGAAGAAAAGACATGTTTCTCCAGTAAAGACAAATGGGCTTTTAGTAGAACAAAATAGGAGATAAAAAGATTTGTGATAATACTTGTATATGCAAATGCAAGTAGCCTTCTCCATCTTCTTTCTGGCATATGAACTACCCTGGAGAGGGATTTATGTCATTTTCGCTTTCTGTCTCCTTACTGGGAGTGAAGCTGCCCTGAAGAGGGGATTTATGACAGCCTCATTGCTAGAAGTTTCTGTGTTTAGTCAGATAAGGGAAATGCCAAGAAGGTTTCACATTATACATGTTGAATCTCAAATGTTTTTAGTTTAAAATAATCTTCCTATCAGTTCTGGGGGGCAAAGAGGGTCCCCACTTCACTTAGTACCAAGCACTGTGCTTTCTATAGAATAAGTACTCCAGAAATACAGGTTGAAATGTACATAAATGAAACAGCAAGTAGAGAAATTACTTGGGATGGCTAGTAAATTCATTATGGTTGCTTGTATCAGGTAGAAGTGTGCATGTATATGTGTGTGTTGTCATCTATATAAAAGTTCTGTCCTCTCCTCCAAAAAAAACTTCACAATGCACGGGAGAAGGGTACCTTAGTTTTATACGTTAAAAAATGTTTCTTTCATTGGGTCGTCGGCAAGTTCATCATATGATGTATACAATGTCACACATAGGCAAGGTTCTTGATGACATGGTACCTTCTCTGGCATTTTTCTTTTTGACGTATGGGACAAACCACTCTCCTGTGGCTAGATGATCATCCCCAAAGAGGTAATTTCACTTCTCCGGTTCTTGCAATCTAGATTGAGAGTGAGTGGCTAAGAGTTCTGTGAGGGACAGTGAAGATGAAATCCTTACTGTGGGTGCAGGATGCTATGTGCCAGAAGGGGTCTTCTCAGGGGATTTGAGGGTCAGGGTTCGCTCTGATGTCTGATCTCTAGATGAGGGGTTAAAAAGTGTGATGACAGAGGCTGTCCTGTACATTTTTCTCTATTGGAAAACTTCAGGCTTACACAAAGCAGAGAGAATCACATCATGTTCCCTGTACCCTGTCCCAGCTTTCCTTAGGTTACCCAACCCTTCCCCACTACACTACTAAATACTTCTATTCTTCAATGTTGTATTTTAGTTTTTATTTTTAACTGATAAATAGGAATTCACTCACAAGATCATTTCAAAACATAGTTTGCATAGCATATTCTTTCACCTATGAATACTTTAGATCGACTGTATTTCTAGCAGTTAAGAACACATTTTAAACAACTATTATATGCTGGGTGCCGGTAACTCACGCATGTCATCCTAGCTACACAGGAGGCTAAGAGCTGAGGATTGCAGTTTAAAGGCAGCCTGGGCAGCAAAGTCCATGCTATTCTTACCTCTAACTAACCAGGAAACAAGCTGGGAGTCAGAAAATGTGCCCCATTTGGGGACAACAATTTCAATGTCTTAGAGACCCAGCAGGTGACATTACATAGCACTCACTGAGTGTTGGAAGATAATAATGATAGCAGGGTCAACAATAGAGATGATGATTGTCCACTCTTATCCATGTAGGTCTTAGGACTATTAGTTGGAGAATTATCAGGCTGCCTAAAAACTGATGCAGGCCTGGACCACTGCTCAGATGGTTTTGCTTCGAGATAAGCATGCAGGTCCTTAGACTGGAAGCTTTCAAATTCCAGAGGTGGGGGGTCTGTAATATAGGAATGCCTGAGGCCAGCTGAGCAGTTCTTCCTTTCCACACTGTGACTTCAGCTTCTTTAGATGAAAGCCATCTGGTTTTTCAGGCTGGAAATAAAATGATGGTTTGAAGGTGATGGCAGGAACCTAGGTTATTTAGCTTGGGGGAAAATGGAGAGGGCCGTGGAAAAGCCACACATGCCTCATCAGCAAGAGCTGCACTACTTCATCAGGGTTGTGAAGAGGAAAGTGGGAGAGAAAGCTAAAGTCCAGAGCTAATCACACCCAATCTGTTTTTCATGTCTGCCCTTTGTCAACTCTGCCGCTCTTCTCCTTAGCTTCTCTCTATCTCCCCCAACCAGCGATTTCCTTCTACCTATGTAGTCTTCTTCCACAAATACTCACCCACTCTCTTTCATCTACCAAAAGGCTTCTGCTCTCTTCATAATGCATCAGAAATTGGTGAGGTGTCTCTCCTCTGTGTCTGCCTTTGTTATGGGTTTATTGTTTTACTACCATTTATTGGGTCTTGGTAGGGAGAAATAATGCTATGGTCAGTCCAGTATTCCTTATGGATATATTTCTAGAGATGTCTAAAAATACCTTTGACATGAATATTCCATTTCTAGGGAAACAATCTATTTTCTGGTGCCAGAGTGAAGGGCAAAGCTGTACTGTAACAAAACTTATCCAATCAAATCTGAGCAGTGACAGTTGTCCAGGGCACATTTTTTGTTGTCATTAAATTCACTTTGCCACTGCTTTTGTGTGTGGCTTTATCAAGCAGGCTCTGAACTTGACCTTGTTCAGGCCACTGAAGATTTTTTTTCTGTCTGCCAACCAGAGACAAAGTTGTTTTTAAATCTTTTTAGTAAGTTGATTAAAAATGTTCGCACCTGCCAGGCACCAGTGGCTCCCTCCTGTTATCCTAGCAATTCAGGAGACTTAGATCTGAGGACTGCTGTTCAAAGCCAGCTTGGGCAGGAAAGTTCTTGAGACTCTTTCTCCAATTAACCACTCAAACACCTGAAGTGGAACTATGGCTCAAGTGATAGAATGCTAGCCTTGAGTGAAAAGGCTAAAGGACAGTCCCCAGGTTCTGATTTCAAACCCCAAGACCTATACAAATACACAAAAAAGTTCATATTGTCCAGATACATGATTACCAAGTTTTCCTTCCTTCTTGTACCACCCAATTTCAGAACAACCAAGAACCTGAAATAAAGAAGATCTACATGTCCCATGGCCATCGCAACAGCACTATATATACATCATTCAACAGTCTTTTAAACTTGGGGGACTGCCACACAAAATACAAACAGAACCCAGAAATCTAGAAAATCCTGGCGTTGAATGTCATGTACTTATTCATGCATTTGGAAGGCAATACAGACTGTGAATGAGACTCTGTAGAACCAAACATGGGGGCTGCAGCCAGGTTAATGTGAAAAATCATAGCTTTGGTGGCATCAGTTCAGCCATCTCTTAGCCTTAGTTACACATACAAGGAGATGTTTCTCTCTGGCTTTCACTGTTATTGTTTGCATTTATATTAAAGAGCTAAAAAAATGGGAGGATAGCCTAATGAGAAATAAATAATGGAAACTTTTTTTTAAAAACCCTATTTGTTTGTAAGTGTATCTGACCTAATAAACTTACATAATCCACGGATCATTTCCATGGTAGACTGTTATGGTTCCAAAAGAGCCATTGTGCTAATGTAGCAGCTGATGATCTTATGCACAGACTCTGCACACTAAATGCCCTTATGAAATTGGAAATGAAATATGGGAACTGAGCACAGCCAATAACCATTTTTAAAAATAATGAAGTACTCTTGTACAAGGCCCCACCAAAATCATGAAGAGCTGCATCAACCTAACAAACTAATTGCCTGCAGATTATATATCTATATCTATATCTATATCTATATCTATATCTATATCTATCTATCTATCTATCTATCTATCTATCTATCTATCTATCTATCTATCTATCTATCTATCTGTATTTGGAGCAGGTTTTTTTTTTAAAAAGTCAAATTCAACCAAAATAGGGTTTATGTATGTTTTGAAGAATAAAATGTATTTTGGTACTCAAGGGAAACATGAGAGCCTGCCCCATGTCTCATTCCAGCAACTGATGGTTAAGCCTTGAGAATTAAGTCGTAGACGCCTTGGGCTTTAGAGAAGGGAGGGAGGTGGAGACCTGGCTTTGCTGAAGTTCTTTGGGCCTAAGTAGCAACACCCTGCTTGGCCACAGTAGAGAATGAACTGCCAATTGTGCTAAATTATAGGATGCTTTTTAGATGTGCACAAATAGCCCATTACACTTTTCACAGCATTCCTTCATTAAGCCTGCAGAATTGTTTCTTTATGCTTTCTTCATAATAGCTTCTGAAAGGTCAAGAATTGCTTACCTGACTTTCGGGTACCCTTTCAGGGAATAATGCTGTTAACCACTCATGGCTTTTGGCCCTCAGAGCTGACATTTGCTCTGAGGTCTTCCCATAGGATATCAAGATTGGTCCCCATCACCAACAGACACACACACACACACACACACACACACACACACACACACACACACACACACACACACACACACACACACACACACACACACACCTCAGGAGTAGGTGATAGAAGGAAGATTCTGGAAGCTCCACTTATTAAGATTTTGCTTGACTTTGCATTAGGGATGATGTTAGCTCTGGTGATATTAGAGAACTACTAGAGAGTTTTGGTTTTAAAAAAAATCAGACAAGATGAGTAGACTGTGGGTTTAAATTCAGATCTCCTCCTCCAGAGGTTTGTGGTCTGGGACCAATCAGCTCATAAAAGCTCAGTTTCTGTGTGCATAAAATGGGAGTGACAGGATATCATTTCAGAAGGAGATTTCTGGGCAAAGAATAAGCATTAATGTTGCTTTCAAACAAAATCAGGTAGCATTTGCAACTTTGCCAAGTGTTGGCCTCAGCCAGCAATACTGTATTTACCTGCATACTTTCTTTGTCAATTCCTATGGCTAAGTTTCAGCAGTCAGGTTATAAGGGGACAGGAATATTTGTCAGATGTCTCCAGTGTGGCGAGGACTTACACATTTCCCACTTAATTCTTTACACATTCTCATGATGTAGGTATATTTGTTGCAATACTATAATGAAGAATCTAATGCTCAGAGATAACAATAATGACTACTATTTAGTGACTCCTTATTGTTAAAGAAAGGTACTGTCTTGTGTGCTTTGATCTACTTGTCATTCTGGGCATTCTCATAGTTTTGGATTTTCTACTATTATGAAGTTGACCACCACGGGTCTTCTTGAATATGTCTTCATGAGCACAGGAACGGGATTTTCTATTCTGTGTTCTGAAAGTAGAATTGCTGATTTGGACACAAGTGAATGGATGACATGAGCAGATATTCTTTTTTTAAAAAAATAATTTTATTGCAAAAATGTGTGGATGTAAGGTAATGAATACATTTCTTGTCAAGCATTGTTACCCCCCCCCGCCCCGTTTTTTCCCACTTTCCCTCCTCACCAACTCCCCTCCTCCTCAAGTTGTAAAGTTCATTTCCAACAAAGTGTCTTGTGAGTATCACTGTTGCATTGGTTCACTCTTTATCCTTGTCTCACCATGTTCTTATTCCCCTTCCCTTCCCCTAATCAAATCAATGTATATATAAGACATAGGGTACCAAAATAAAAAACGGTGACAACAGGGGATAAACCAAAGATAAAAACAAAATAAAAGAAAAAAAGAAATAACTTCACACAGTACATTAAAAAAAACAAAAATAACAAAAACCCTCTTGTTTCCATATCTTGGAGTTCATTTTGATTAGCATCATTTTATATGGTCATATGTACATAGCTATTGAGCTATTGTGATCCTCGCTACAAACGACTATCGTAGATATATACTAATTATTACAAATGAGGGAAATCATGGAGCCTATGTTTCTTGTGTCTGGCTTACTTCACTTAATATGCTTTTTCCCAAGTCTTTCCATTTCCTTATAAATGGGACAATGTCATTCTTTCTGATGGAAGCATGGAATTCCGTTGTGTATATATACCACATTTTCTTGATCCATTCATCTAGTGAGGGGCATCTGGGTTGGTTCCATATCTCAGCTATGGTAAATAATGCTGTAATGAACATAGTTGTGCTGGTGGCTTTAGTGTGGCCTTGTTTGTGATCATTTGGGTAAATGCACAAGAGTGGGATTGCTTGATCGTACAGGAGTTCTATGTTGACTCTTTTGAGGAACCCCCATACTGATGAACAGATATTCTAAATTTATTTCCTAAAGTTGCTGAAATAATTCTATCTTGCTACCAAAAATATTCATTGAGCCACCTTCCCTATTATTTTCACTGTTCTTGTTTTTCCTAAGCATGTGGGTATAAAATGGTATTTTATCTATAATCTGTATTCACCAACTACTAATGAAATTGGCAAGTGCTCTGTGTATTCATTTGGTCATGTATTTACTTTTCTCTGAGATGACTATTTTGTGTCCTTTGCTCTTTATCTCTTAACCTATTTGTTTTCTCTTGTTGATTTTAGGAGTTGTTTATATTTTTTGTACTAATTGGTTGGAGGTCCCATTGCACATAATTTTCTCCCTACTTGTGACTTGTCCACTTTCCTTAGGGTGTTCTTAGCATAAAGTCTTCATATTTATTAGAGTTGAATTGTTCTTTAATAGTTAGCATTCTTTTTGCCTTGTTTAACAAATTTACAAATATTCTTTTTTCTACAAGTTTTATCTTGTGACATTTAAGTCCTTAATTGACTTTTGACTTGAGGTAGCACTTTAAAACCATATATTTCTATTATGGAAAACATTTTTCCCCAGTTTCATTTGTTGACTTTCCTCTTCATGACCCTCATTCTTCCAGCTCATACTGCTACCATTATCTCTGTCATATATCAACTTTTCATATGTGTTTCTAGGAGTTCTATATTATTCTAGTTCATTGATCAATTTGTCCATTATCAAATCAATACTAATGGTTACTATGGCTCTATAATATCTTCTTATCTTGTAGAACAGATCTGACTCATTCTTACGAATATCCATTTTGAAAATTGAAAAAGTATAAAATTCTACAGAAAGCAAAAATTATAATTTTATTATTTGAGTACAGCAGCTCAAAATTGGTATGCATTTTTCTGAACTATACATATGTACACTCACTTGAAAACACATATGTGTATGTGTATACATATAAAACCACTTAAAATTTTTTAAGATAAGAATCAATTGTTTTTCTAGACACAAGGTTGTGTATGGCAGGCTTTATTATTGCCAAGGCTGAGAGATAATATTTAGGAAATATTATAATGCTTAAGATACTAATAATACTGTGAGAAAGAAACTTGTTTTCAATTTTACAGCCAATATGTTTCTTCTTTGAGTCCAAGGAAGCATTAATTGTATATCCTTAAGCTTTATTACTGCCCTAAACTAAGAAAAGAAATCTTTGTCCATCCCCAAAGAGACACAATTCCCTTATCCTCTAGGCATAGCACTATCTGCTTGTTTAATAAAACAAACGAAACATGGTATATTACATTTTTTAAAGAACCTTACCTTAGCTTTTAAACCAGATTTGTGCTTGAGTCCTTAGTCTTCAGCTTATTGGCTTTATGACCTTGGACCAGCCATAGCACTTCTTGGAGTCTCAATTTCTTCATCTTTAAAGTGAAGGTAATATTTGCCTTGGAGTTTCCAGGAGTATTAATGTATTTGTAAAAAGCTTCATAAAATGCTTGCCAATATTTGCTTTTACATTTTAATTAGTTTTTATTTTTATTATGAAAGTAATATGAACATCTTATAAAATTTTTGACTGGTACAGCAGGTATGCAGTGAAAAGTATAAGTTTCTTCTCGCCTTTGGTCAATCTCATTTCACTAAAGGACTAATGCTAAATTCTCAAGACACATTTGTATTAAGAACATAATATCCACAATAGACAAAGATCCTTGAGACCTTATATAAACATCACATATAAGGTAAGCTAAGATGTCTAGAACATTTCATTTCTTTGATAGTTCTAAAGATTTTTCTATTTTATTGTATTTTGAACAATTTAGGGGTAGGGGGAACCCAAATAGAAATCTTCCAATTTAGAAGCAGGAGAAATTTATCACAACTTATTTAACAATAAATAGAAAACACTTGGTTTTTAGAATTTACTGTTTAAAAATGGGTCTCCTTATAATAGCAATGTGTAGTTATGGAAATAACCATTAGGTGTGTGAAGTAAATGAAATGTCTTTCTCATACTTTGCTAATCCTTCTCCCCAGAAATTACTATGGGGAATAAATTTTATTTTGTGCCTGTCCTGGGGCTTGAACTCAGGGCTTGGATGTGTCCCTGAGCTTTTTTGCTCAAAGCTGGCACTCTACCACTTGAACCGTGGTTCCACTTTTGGCTTTTTGGTAGTTAACTGGAGAGATGAGTCTCTCAGTCTTTCCTAGCCAGGCTGGTTTCAAACCATAATCCTCAAATTTCAACCTCTTGAGTAGCTAGGATTACAGTTATGGGCCACTGTTGCCTGTCTTGGGAATAGTTTTAATGTCTTAAACTTGAAAATATTTCAGTCTAAAAACATGGTTTCACTCTTTTTATGACATAGTTTTCATTTAGCTTTGTTTTGCCTTCCTTCCTTCCTTCCTTCCTTCCTTCTTTCTTTCCTTCCTTCCTTCCTTCCTTCCTTCCTTCCTTCCTTCCTTCCTTCCTTCCTTCCTTCCTTCCTTCCATCCTTCCTTCCTTCCTTCCCTCCTTCCTTCCCTCCTTCCTTCCCTCCTTTCCCCTTTCCTTCCTTTTGCCTCTTGCACTCTCCCTTTCTCTCTTCCTCTCTCATTCACTCATTCATTCATCATTTACTCCATATCTGTTCTCAGCCAAATAATGAGGGGGTTGCATCAGGCCCAGTCTCTCTTCTCTCCTGAGAGATGAATGTTATACTGTGACCTAAATACTTCATTATAGTGATCATTATAGAACCTATGTTACCATAATGGAACCCAGATGATTTGGGAAAGCTTCCTGGAGGAAGTGACCTCTAAATTGAGATCTGAAAGCTGAGTGGATATTAAGCTCATATAATAGCCAGAGCTGTGGAACAATAGTGCAGTGAGGAATGTTGAGAAGCTGGGACGAAGAGGCAACCTGTACAGGATCAGGGACTGAGGATAATGAAGGGAGAACAGTTCTAATCAGAGAAAGGGGTTGAGTCAGGATGATGCTGGAAGAGCTACTGAGACATGTACCCATGAAAGGCAGATGGGTCCCGTGAAAAGACTTGCATGTAAGAGAGAGACATTGCTGTGTTTGCATGGGGGAAGGTCCCCTTTTGCTACCATGGGGAGGAAGAACTAGAGAAGGTAGCCAGGTGGTGGGCCAGTCAGAAATCCTGGAGTGGCTCAGGTGAGAGGAGATGGTAGTTTGGATTAGGATAGGGATGGTAGTGATAGGAGAAGTAGATAAATCTAAAAGTAGAGGAGTTTTGCATGTAGACAGAATATTTGGAAGAGGCAATTGAGAATGCAGTCATTGAATTCAAAGACTACTTCTGTGTGTGTGTGTGTGCAAGCGTGCATGTGCACACGCATGTGCATGTGCTGTTCCTGAAGCTTGAACTCAAGGCCCGGGCACCAGTTCCTGAGTTTTGTTTTGTTTTGTTTTGTTTTTGGCTGAAGTCAAGCTACAGCTCTACTTCTTTTTGGTGGTTAATAGAAGATGCAAGTCTCATGGACTTTCCTACTCAGGCTGGCTTCAAAACTGTGATGCTCAGATCTCAACCTCCTGAATAGTTCAGATTACAGGCATGAGCCCACAGGTGCCTATCAAGTAAATACTTTTTAAAGCAAACAATGAAGAAACAGGTTTAGTTAGATCTCATTCTGAAAACTTAAACTGGCATTAGCTTTGAATGATTATTTTTGTATTATCAAAAATGATGTCATAATCACGATCATAAACTAATGTTTTAAGTGAAGAATCAGAATTTTCATCACAAATTTTAGGGAATCATGAAAATAGAGTCATTCACTTTATGCTTAAATTTGGTGAGAGTTTGAAATACAGATCATTTTGAGAAAAAGAGAAGTTCATTCTTTGTTAGTTTCCCCCAAGGACATATCCCTTTGATATTTAGAATATTTCCAAAATTACTTTGATTAACCTCATGGTACTGTGTCCTTTACAAGATATTGGCAATTTATTTTAGCATTTGATTGGCTTTGTTGTATAGATATGGGTATTTGTAATTGGTAACGAATTTTTTTCAGTCAGAGGTAAGTCCATTAGTAAATATTTTTGTGTTATGGTGACTGGTTTTTCTGTGCAACCTGTTGCAGTGGGGCAATGAATACTGGGATAATGAGAACATCCTATTATCTGCCACCCATCGATTGGGATTATGTCCCACTAGGGAAGTGTAGAACAAAGCTTTCATCAGGAGAAAGAAAAACAGATAAGGTCTTTATCTTTGGGATACTTCCTTAGTGTACATCAAAGACACAGCAGAAAAGAAATGACTTCTTCAAATTTCTCTCCTATTCTTACTCAGCTGAAGGTATTTTCTCAGCAATCCTCCCATCAAAGGGCACAAGATTTGCCAGACGAATCTCTGCACTTTCTGGAAAGCAGCCCAAATTTCATTAGCAATAAGAGAACATCATCTTACCCACTGATGTTTTCCGAAGAAAAGCAATCACTAGTATTCTCTCCATCCGTTCCCCCCGCCCCACCAGGCGATGACTATCCCTAACACAAAAGATTGAGGGAGATTCTGAATTATGTTTTTGTCTTCATTCTCATGAAGGTTTAATTTACCGAGTTACATGCATCGATCATCATTTTATATCATTGAAACCTTTGGATGTGTGACTCATTAATTGAATATCTATGTATCTTACTCCATCCTTCTTTTCTTCTTGGTTTTCTTTCATAAACATGTATAAAGTGCCATCTGTGACAGATGCTATGCTAGGTTGCTGTGGCTCCAACCTAGATATCATCTCAACATGGTGGAAGGTATCCCAGAGGGGTGACGCTTGAGTCCCCAACAGGGATTTGATTTGTGTTGATTTTGAACATTTCTGTTTTTCTGGATCCCTGTTTTTGCCTTTAGAAGGCATGACTTACAGATAAGTAGTGACTTTTTTTCTGACAGCATATGGAATTCCAGGGATTCTAGGCATTATGTTGCACCTTCTCTTTGATTTTTCATTTGCTGTTCTTTGTGTAATGGGAATCTCTGTGAGCAGCAGCAGTCTCTCCCCGCCCCCCCCCCCCAGCAGCTCAGAGTGGAGTCACAGACTGAAACCGTGTGTGTGTGTGTGTGTGTGTGTGTGTGTGTTTTGGGGAGTCTGGAAGCACATAGAGCCCAGTGTAAACCTGGAACAAAGGTGGGGATGGGGGGTTACACTGTATCATCTAACATTTCTATTTCTATAGGCAGCTCCACATAATCAGACCTTTTCCACTGTCTTTTATCTACTTTGCCCTCTCCATTCTTTTCTTGCCCAGGCTCCAAGGGTGCCAGTTTAGCCTATCCCCCCCCCACCTTCTCCTGGATCTTTTCCCCTTCCTCTCACACATGCATCTGTATTTATTTAAAAATTCAATTAGTCTCTGACCTGGAGTTACCAGACTTGCATTCTCATACTACAATCTTTAGGTATGTAAAATCCAAACCCAAACCAGCCAACCCACCAAAGACAGGGACTACGTGTCTAACCAACAAAAGATGCTCCTATTTGCAACTGTGGCTTTCGAAACTTCATTCATTCAGTGACATTATGTGTTGCTGTGACAGATGCAGGAACTTTAACTGGGAATTGGTCTTAGGAAGTCATAGTGGTGAGAAAGAAAGAGACTGAGCAGGAGGAAAGTCTGCAAAAATTCAGTGGACAAGGTATAGAATAAACCTCAGAATTGTCCTTCAGAAGGATGGGGCAAAGGCATTTATCTACCACTTCCCAAACCCTCCCAGGGATGGACACACCATAGGCTGCTCATTTTCCTGCTGACTGCTCTGCCCGAAGCTGCAAGGCTCATGCAGAGGGTATCTTTAGACTTGAGAGAAGCCAGCAGCAGAACTGGGAACTGTTCACCGTGGCTGTGGCTGAACTCAGAGGAGAGATGAGGGATGAAGCCTGGGGCACCAAGAACAGATGCTCCAAATAGCTTTCCCCACAGTGGTGGGAAGCATGCTTCCTTGCTTGGTTTATCTTGGTAACTATGAACACATTTCACAAAGACAAGGACAGTGGCTTCATTCTTATTTCTCGAGTGTTTAGCATAGGACCAGACAGATTCACAGGAACTATTCAGGTTCATGTGTTGAACAAATGAAGAAGGTGAGATCATTGAATCTTGCCAACAGGGATCTGGTTACTTATTAATTTACCAATTTCTATTTTAAAAAGATATACATTAGGAGCCAGGTGCTGGTTGATGCCTCACACCAGTAATCCTAGCTACTTAGGAGGCTGAGTTCTGAGGATCGTAGTTCAAAGCCAGCCAGGGCAGGAAAGTCTGTGAGACTCATCTCCAATTAACCACCAGAAAACCAGAAGTGGCACTGTGGCTCATGTGGTAGAGTGCTCGCCTTGAGCTGAAGAGCTGAGGGACAGCACCCAGGCCCAGAGTTCAAGACCTATGACTGAACAAAAAGAAAGACAGAAAAAAAAGAAAAAAAGACACCCCCCCAAGAGATATGTATTAAGGAAAGGGAAGAAAATTTCTGGAGATTGATTGGTCTTGCAATAAAATCAGGTTCTCTAACTTCATGGCTCTCTCCAATTGGATGTTTCAGTGTCTTTGAGGTGTGAGATGAACACAGGAAGTCTGCATTCCAAAGTTGGATACCTGAAAAGTGTTTTGTTTGCTCTCCATGATACACAAGTTAGAAAACCTTCACTAACACTTTCATGTGATGAGTGGTAGGATGCTAATTTCCCACAGATTCATTATCACCATGAAATGAAAGTTCGGAACACATCAGAGGTAACTATAAATGTGCAAATACAGAATTCAGCAATTCGAGTTTTAGCTGCCTCATGTTTTTACACCTTTGTCAACAAGACTCTCATTAAAGACTTTTCCCTGGTATTGTACTTGAAAGGAAAACTGAAGCGAATATTGCAATACTAAGGGTAGAGGTATTCTTGCTGGCTAACCTTTTCTGAAGGGATCCTATCTGGAAAGACTATGTATGAATGCATATATATTAAGTTGATCACAGTTTATTGTGCTCAGCACTGTGCTTGAATTTGGAGAGATAATTTTGAAGTCATTCATGTTCTCATGGAGCTTATAGTCTAGTGAAAGAAGACTATATTAAGTTTTAAACTCTATAGTTATTATAAAGGTGATGTACAGAGGGGTTACAGTTATATAAGTCAAGAATGCATTTCTTTTTGAACAATGTCACCTCTTCCCTTACTCTCTCCCAGTTTTCCCCTCTGGCCCCACCTATAAGTTGTATTTCATTTTCAATATACTGTCTAGTGAGTATCACTGCTGCATTTGTTCACCCTTTGACCCTTCATTTCTGTGTCCTCCTTACCCTCCTAGAGACAGATAAATAAACAAGCAATACAAAAGGAAATGAAAACAAAAATAGAAACAGAGGAAAAAAATCCTATTTTTAATATTAATTAAATTTTATATTTACAAAATGAATGTAAAATATGTTTTCAAGGAAGTGCTTCAGAAGCTTCTGGAAGGAAATGTGCATTTATTTGTGCAGAAATCCAATGAAAATCATAATCTAGGAGATTAAAAAAATGATTTTCCTCTTCAAAGTAGTATCCCAGTACAAAGATGAGGAGTGAGTAAGAGAAAGGGAAAACAGAATGTGCAAAGATCCAGTGGCAAGAACATGGTAGATAAGCCATGGTAGATAAGCCATGGTAGCTGGCTTATCTTCTTTTGAGAGGTGTGCACAGGTCACACTGGGCAGGCTAAGGATTCTAGCTGAGGAAATGGGAAGGCATGGAATAGTTTTAGCATTTGGTGGTAGAACCATTTTATACTCTACAAAGTTCTTTTGTTTGCTCTGTAAGTATACAAGCAATCCACTCAAACACATTTGTTTCTATCTCAACTCTCTCGTTAATTACAGGCAAGCCCGTGTGCCCATGTACATATACTGCTTTCCCAAATGATGGCATCCAGTTTGCTCCAGAATTATCAACATCTCTCACTCTCATTTGGGTAACATTTAATTTATACTTCTGGGCACTGGCTATATTTACTTGATAGCTGCATTCCATGCTGAGGTGTCATGGGAAATGAATAAAGAACGCGATCCCTGCATAGCAAATGTGCAAGTGAAATTGTCCTCCACTGTTGAAAATGGTAAGAGCCACAGCCACTGCACCAAGAAGATGGGAACAAAGGAATTATCTGGTAACATCTGGGGGACTTTCTAAACTATGTCTTATTTATTCCTAAACGATGTCCATTACCTCCCCAAGTTTCTTAGCCTATCCAAAAATGGATCAAGTTACTTTGACAGGCTCTATTTTTTATGAATCTCTTTAGTTATTACTTACTATGTTATTTTCCTCAAGGTGCTCGTGGACTGATTTATGATTTCATTTACAGTTTTGACTGGTAGTTTGGATACGCTAACTAGCCCACCTTTTCCCGGATCTGCTTTTGGCTGCTTTATCTCCAACACTAAATCAGCCTGCTTAAATTTCTGTGGTTCATAAGTCTCTTCGACAAATCCTGGTAGCCATGGAAGTATATCTGCTTTGGTTGGTTCATCAAATTTGTTCAAATGAGTCTCACCTAGCTCTGCCAATTTATAAATATTTAAATTGTATAAGTATTCTTTTACCTGCCTCTTATTAATTCTGTTTCTTGGTATTCCCAGGGACTCATTAATATTTATCTTGCTGAGCTCCTGCTTTCCTCTTTCTTTGTGCTGAAGACTGAGATGAAATAGTAGCTCCGCCTTCACTCAGCTCTGCATCTTTTATTATAAGCGCTTACCCATGATTTAGCAAAACTAACCTTTGTTTTCCTGGGTGTAGCATCCTATTGTGTGTTTAGATACCTTTGTCATAGTTTCTTGCTCCCTAGGCTTTTCTCATTCTATCCTTTTAGCTGCTATCTCCCTGAGTTATATTTTGTATATATTGAGCATGCTTCTCTCCCAAACCCTACACAATTGTATTTTTGCTCTCCCCCCCCCCGCCCCCACCACAAAGCATTTATGCTTTCAGCCTTGGAAATGAGAATGTGACTGTTGGTTATATAATAGCACCCAGCAGCCACTTGTGTGTTCTTTCTCTAGAGGATATACTTGAATGCCCATACCCATGTTTTTTTTCCCTTCAATAGAACAAGTAGTCATCACTTAGTTCCTGAAAGCTGGTTGGATACAGTCCATTAATTTCAGAGCATGTCCCGAAAATGTATCTGAAACAAACAGTGAATATGAAACCAAGACAAGGGCTTTCCAATAATAACAACAAAAAATAGTAGAAAGGTTCTTGGAAGAGTCTATCTCACCAGACTCACACTGGAAATGTTAATGTGTTTTCAGAGGAGTATGTAACATATGCTACAAAAAGGGGGAGAAACTCAAAAGAGAACACACTGGGTCATTATGTGTAGGAATGTCTGAGAAAAGTTAAAACAGCTCTGCTGACAGAAGGCAGAAGACTGTGGCTTCCTGTGGGGGTGAACATTGGGGGTAGGGAGGAAGCTCGAAGATGTTAGAAGTACTATCTTTTGTCCTGAGAAGTATGTGCAGGATACCATGCATATATATGTGTGCACATACAAGTACATCAAATTGTGTGCTTATGGCTTGTGATTAGTGCGCTTAAAGAAACAGTTTGGGCTGGGAAGGTGGCTCAGTAGTGTATGTAGAGTAGTAGAGTGATTGCCTTGCATGCATGAGATCCTGGTTTCGATTCTTCAGCGCCACGTAAGCAGAAAAAGCCAGAAGTGGTGCTGTGGCTCAAGTGGTAGCGTGCTAGTCTTGAGCTGAAGAGCTGAGGGACAGTGCCCAGGCCCAGAGTTCAGGCCCCACAACTGACAAAAAAAAAAAAAAAAGGAAAAAAAACACAAGCAGTTTATTGCTACTGTATCTCCATTAAGAAATCAAAACATCTGGGCATTGTGGGATATGCCTATAATCCCAGCACTTGAGAAGCAGAGGCAGGAGAATTATGCGTTCAATGGTAGCCTGGGCTACACAGAGATTCTGTGAAAATGAACAATCACCATTAAAAATGTATATTAATTGGGTAAATGTGTTGAAAATACTTAACATCCATGTGTGAAAATAGAACAATGAAGAGAAGACTGGGAGATAAGAGATGGAGAAGATGAGTCTAATCAAGATGTATGCAGGTATCCTCACTGTACAACCAATGTATGCTACTAAAAATGTTTAGATCAAAATATTCCCCAAAAGTCAGAACAAGTTAATGTATTTACAAAGTCATTTGCTTGAAGTCAGAATACTTTCAGCCACGCTGGACTATTGTTAAGGTAATCTAGACCATTATTGCTTATGTTGGTTTATATACAACTATCTGTAATTAGAGACACATTTACTTGTTGAGTAGGCTGCTAGAATGAAAATGATCATCTACCTATCTTGTGGGGTTGGGTGAGGTGGGCAGGGTAATGGGTATTTTTCCTATAGTCTGTCATCTTAGGGAATAGAAGGTGCATTTGATTCCCCTTTTCCAGATGAAGACATGAATCCAAAAAAGATCAAGCATTTGCTAAAGCTAGAGAAGAGATTAGCAATTCAAAAACAGGTTTGTAAAACTCCACAATCTATGATGTATTTTTTCCTCTACCATAAGGTGTCTAGGGATCCTACATGATTTGGGTAAGTATTTTACCTAGTCTTTTTTTTAAATCAGTGTGCTATGTGTAGCTTTTATTTTGGGAAATAAATGAATGTAGGTCCATTGAGATGAAGTACAAATAGTATGAGCTGATATTTAGATGGTCTTTAGAATAGGCCTATCTTGTCCACAAAGTATCATCTGATTTAATGAGCATAGTAAGTCTTGGAGGTTAAAAAAATATATTTATTCTCTCTGTTTTACAGGTGAGGACACTGAGATTCTGAAAGATTAAAAGATTGAATACTAACCTTTTGTGGGCTCAATTCAGACCCTTTACCTTTTTAACCAGTCCATTGTACTGTGCAGCAATGACTTTTGAAGAATGTATTTGAGGGAAAAAAAGTAGATTGGTCAATTTTTTTAGTTTAAAAAAATGACAAGAACAACAGACATGAGTAAAAGGAATATTTGTCAGTTTTGCATCCATTATTAAAATGAATATTGGCTTCTTGGAGCTTTTTCTACTGTTCAGAAAGCTTGTAACCTGATGAGTTCAGCACTTGTATGATATGAGACGTTTTAGAAAGAGGTCATGAAATGGATGCCAATGCTCACATGTGTGGTTGAGAGCCTGGGTTCCCAGCTCTGCCAGTCATCTGTCTATAAACTTGTCATCTGAGACAGCAGGTCTAAGATACTAATTGCTTTCATAATGATCTCAGCATTTCTGTAGTTGTCTGAGACCATTTCATTCTACTTGTGTTATTTTAAAGGTAGGTTCTGGTGTGTCATAAAATCTATTATATCATAGGGTCAGATATGACTTCTATGGAGACCATCCAATGGAGATGATTTTGGTCCTCAAAGAATTATTAGTGGTTGATACAACTATCAAATTATCATATCCTTTTGATACTCATATCTAATTTTTTGTACTAGTATTTTCTTCCCCTTCTTTTCTGCCCTTTCTTTCTCATCAGATTTGAAGGTTTATATGGCAAAGGACTTCTCCATTCCTGGTTTTCATTTCTAATCTAAAGATTGCAAAAGTAGCCTAAGAAGCAACCTTATACTCTTGACTCAATGTTTCCATTGTGAACATTTGTTTTCTTTATCTGTGTATTTTTCTGTGTAATTATATTATACGCATGTATACAAGCGTATATGTAATTTTAAAAAATGTTTTGAGAATTAGTTGTAGAAATTGTAGAAAACAGATGAACAATTTTCTCCTAATAGTGAGGAAGTTCTCCTACATGATCACTACACAGTTATTGAATTTGAGACTTCTAATGTTAGTTTTTTTTATTAGCTTATATTCATTCATTTTTTGGGGGGGGGAGATTTCATTGTTACATTTCCACACATGTGTATGCTGGGTTGCAATTAGTTTTATTCCCTCTACCACACTTAATGTCAGTTTAATATCATGATCTAATAACACCATCATCTAACATGTGGCCAATGTTAACATTTATTCCAATTATTGCAACGATATCAATTTAACTACTTTCTACCCCAATCCAAGATTGAACTGATAATCCTCACTGCATATCTCTCATGTCTCAAAAATAAATATTTTTTAACATCTTCATTGAGCCTTCAGAGTTCCACGCACGGCTCTAGGTTGAACCAATAATGAAATAACTTCTTCGGTTTATGGGCTATTTCATTTAAGTCTTGCAAAAGTAAACCATTGAAATAATCCTTTGCACTCTGGAAAAGATGGTACTAGCTCAGAAATCTGTTTGCATGATTGATTCTCTCTTTGTCTTCAACCAGTAAACCAGTTTGCTAGACTAGAAGGATGTAGAGAAGAACTTCCATCCCCTTTCAGTTACAGATGACTTGGGAGATTTTGTGCTATCCTGGGTTTTAGAAAGAAAGCAGTTTCATCCAGTCCTTTCATTGCTAAAGTCTGCTCAACTGTCAGAAATCAGGGACAGCACAAATGGTATGCTGAGAGAGAAAATAAGTTGAAATGCAAAGTGTGCCTAACAATAAAATGCTATTCTTCCAAAAGCTAGTGTTGTGAGCATTTCTATCACCATCACTCACAGTCTCTTTGGATACCAGGGTAACTCTTCTGAGAGAGCAATGGGGGCTTCCTTGCAAAGCAAGGAAATTAGCAATTGTTCAAGGACTAAGAGGAAGTGGTATGAGAAGTTGCCATAACGACACGATGAGACTGTCCCTGGGCTTCATTGCAGTTTCGTTGAATTGGGCTTGGCATTGTGTTTTAAAATATGAGTAAATATTTTAGAGATCTGAAGAAAAAAATGTAAATATGAATTGTATGGACTGAATCCTTTTTTCTGAATGCAAGTCGAATGCAAGTCTGCCTTTGGGAGCATTTCCAATTTACTTTCCTCATTTCTCCAGCAAACAGAAGTATTTTTCTATCAAGCACTGCCTTAAATGCTGTTTCTGGAAATCTGCTTTGACTGCACAGAGAATTTGATAAACTCTCGGGTTACACATAGCCATTAAGCAAATCAATATTGGGTCTATCAGCCATTAACAAATTAGTAGGAAATCTGTGTGTATTCTCCAAATGTTGAAGGTAATGTGTGTCACCAAAGCACTTTTGAAGATGTATCAGTTTATTGGCTTAAGTAGAAAGCCATCTTTATGGTATGATTTGTGTGTGTGTGTGTGTGTGTGTGTGTGTGTGTGTGTGTGTTCTTGCTGTTTTGACCAAAACTAATGTAGTAGCTAATATTAGCTGAGTGTTTTAGGTAACATTCTATTATTGTATCTTTTGTGCATTCTTTTGCTTCGTCTTTGCTGCAAATCTGTGTGGCAGGAATTTATTCTATTATTTCATTTGCAGATGACAATCCTGAAGCTTAGAAAGGTTAAATAATACATTTGGTAAATGTTGGTGTTGGGATCTAACCCTAGGTGTTTTAATTAGAATATAGTTCAGATTCTGGTTTGGTAGATATGGGGAGAATCTGAGATTTTTACATTTCTGGTATCCTCCCACAAGATATAGGCTTTTCTGGCCCATATTTTGAATAATAAGTGTTAATCTATATAAGGGTTCTTCTGCGTTGAAATTATATGAATTGTTCAAGACATGCAATCAAGCTGGCCTGGAACTTATTATATAACCCAGACTAACCTCAAACACACAATTCTTCTGCTCAGGATTCTTGGTTGCTGGGATTACAGGTATGTGCCACTACACTTGGCTAAATAGAGTCTTTTTTTTTTTTTTTTGTCAGTCATGGGGCTTGAACTCTGGGCCTGGGTGATGTCCCTCAGCTCTTCAACTCAAAGCGAGCACTCTACCACTTGAGCCACAGTGCCACTTCTGGTTTTCTGAGTGGTTTTGTTGGAGGTAAGAGTCTCACGGAGTTTCTTGGCCAGGCTGGCTTTGAACCTCAATCCTCAGATCTCAGCCTCTTGAGTAGCTAGGATTACAGGTGTGAGCCACTGGTGCCCGGCTAAATAGATTCTTTATAAAGGGAAATTTGATGGATTCTTCAAGACCTTAAAGATGGATTCTTCAGAAGACCTTAAATTCAGATATATAAGTAATAATCTCTGAATCTAATTGTATTAAACTCTTCTAGGTTGGAATATAAGGAATAACAAAAATTGTTTTATTTTTACAATTGGTAATTTTTTTGGAAAAGTATGGTAAGAGTAATAGCATGAAATATTTTTGCAATTCATGAGCTACAATGGAAGACTCTGTGAACTCATGTCTGTGAGGTCCAGATAGAGAAATGGAATACTGCATGTTATATGACAATTTGGTGATAGGTTGCACTGAATTTATGAAGTAGCTGTTCGAGCATTGTTAGTTGCTACTACATTAGCCAAAAGAAAGGTTATGTTTTTTAGAAACTCTGCCACACATCTTGATCCTTTCCAAGCAATTGTATTGAATCACTTGCAAAACAAGCTTAAATCAGACTCATTTTATATACTTCCCTTCATTCCTATATGCATAGATACCACTACAGATTGGACTAGAAGGTATGCTTTTCCATTGACATTCCATTGGTATTTAAAATGTATCATCCCAATTTTTTCCTTTTGTTTTGGAGATAGAGTTTTGCTATATATCCCAGGCTGGCCTTGAACTTGTGAATTTCCTGCCTCTACTTCCTGATGGCTTAAGATAACAGGTATATGGCCCCATGCCCAGGCCCAGAAGATTCCTAAGAAACAAATTATTAAGCCTTACTAGTTTACTAGTTTAGAGATGTTAACACTCTCTAAATTAAGGGAGTAGCTTTGTCACTGATAGGATGTTTGTGGAGCAAATCTATATAATTGATACTTTAATGCAGACAATACATTCAATGAACATTCAATGAAAATGCTCAGTTGAAGAAGAGGCTTAGAAAGAAAGAAGAGGAAAGATTTTCAGAGTAATTGCAGAAGTATAAGCATCTGTATCTTTTCCACCCATGCCCACCATGAAGCTCTATAATGTTTTGGTTAAAAGACTGGTTTTGGGGGTCCAATGCACCTAGCTTTGATTCTTTTTTAACCAAAAATACTGATACTGGATCTTGAACCCAGGGCCTTGTACTCTTGCTTGGATTTCTTGTTTATAACTGACATTCTACCACTTGAGACCTATTTCCAGTCTGGCATTTTGCTGGTTAGCTGGAGATATAATCCTGCAGGCTTTTCTGCCCAAGCTGGTTTTGAACTACAACTCTCCAGATCTCAGCTACCAGAGTAACTAGGATTACAGGCCCAGGCCTGCAATCTTCAAATCTAGATTTGAATCTCGACTCTGGCAGTGACTAGCTATGTGGCCTCAGATAAGTCACTCTGAGATATGAATCTAGCAGGTACAGTTAGTGCCTCCCCAAACCTGCTGGATCTTTTACCCACTGGCATGAACATAGGCTAGTGAGGGTCATCTGAGATGTGCCACATCTTAGCATGCCTCAGAATCTCAGGAAGGCTTGTTAGAAAATGATGTGCTGGATCCCGAGTCCTTTTCTTATTTAGCAGGTCTGGAATGAGGCCTGAGAATTTCTCCTTCTGGCGAGTTCCCAGGGTGTGCTGCTGTTGCTGCTGGTCCGAGCGACCCCTTAGGAACCACTGTCTACAACAGCTCAAGGGTTAGATATGTATTTTAATGTTTTTTACTTTCATGCATGTGTTTCTAACGCATTTATAACATTATCTCTTTGTTGCTTTGTATGTCCCTCCCCCACAGTATAACCCCTGCTTTCACTATATTTGATGTCAGTATAACTTGTGGAGGAGATGGGGAAAAACAGGTGGACCTGTTGCAACAATGAGAAGTACAAGTTGTCATGTCCAAAACGAGCTTTACAACATCGGTGCGGGGGGGGGGGGGGGGAAGGAGAAGGATTGGGATTGGGGGGGAGGGGGGAGGCTGGGAAGGGATGTGAAGGGTAAACCAAAGGAGGAGGCTGCAATGCTTGGTAAGAAATGTACGCATTATCCTGCCCATGTAATTGTAACTCCTCTGTACAGTATGTTCACAAATAAAATAAAATAAAATTAAAAAAAAAACAGCTCAAGGGTGCCCTTCATGGATGGAGCAGCATCCTTAATCAGACTTTGTTTTGATGATACCCTTGCTTGACTTCAGTCCCTGTCCTGTCCTACTTTCTTTCTTCCCTACCCACTCTTCACTGGTCATAGTAACACTTCCTAGCATTTCCACTCCCCTTATTAGTCTGGGAACCCAAACTAAGACATGAACTCACCATGTCAAACAGTTCTGAGCATGAAACAAGGTGGCTTTCATTACCGAAACTTAACTTCTTTGATTCTTGAAAACTCACCAGTCCTGTAGATTTTCCCACCACCCAAGATGATTTCACCATATTTCATGTGTTTATATTGTAGAACAACATATAAGATAAACTTTTCCAAAAAAAGAATAAGCTCATGCATACTTTTCAAAAGTACTTTTCTTCCTATAGGTAGAGTATCTGGAGCTGCCCGAACTCTAGCCTCTCTTGGGAGTCACTGTTAGAGTGAATGTACAATGTCATGGCACCTCCATCACGATAGATGGCCTCCTTCATAACTGGGAACAGGGTTTGACAAGAAAGAAAGTTTAAGTAGAAAGAGAAAGGATGTGGGGCAAGTTATGGTTGCTGTCTCACCTAGAAAAGTAGGACTTAAACAAGGCACTGGTGACTCACACTTATAATCCTAGCTACTCAGGAGGCTGAGATCTGAGGATGGCAGTTCAAAACCAGCCTGGAGATTCTTATCTCTAATTAGCCATCAGAAAATCAAAAGTAGAGCCGTGGCCTAGTGTAAGAGTGCTAGCCTTGAACAAAAATTGCTCAGGGATGGTGCCCAGGCCCTGAGTTCAAGCCCTGTGAATAATGAAGGAGAGGAAGAAGAAGAGGAGGGGGAAGTAGGATTCAGGGGAACTTGGTGAGGTATGTGGTGGTGTGTCTTAGGATCTTTGTGATTTGGAGAATGTCTTACACTAAACCTGCAATCATCTTTAGACCCTACTGGTTATTTGTTAGTATAGTACTCCTCCTCCATTATCCAGGGGGATATGATCCCAAACTCCAAGTAGGTGACTGAAAATACACAGTATTAAGCCTATGCATACTGTTTTTCTCCTAGATGTAGATACTTATGATAAGGTTTAATTATTATTTGAATGCAACCACTGCATACATGACATCTGCTATTAAACAAGATAGCTACTAAGTGACTATGGGTATTCCAGACAAGGGAAAGGTTCTTGGCCCAGGCAGAATCAGAACAAGAGTTTTGTTAATGTTCAGAATGGCCACCCAAATGGAGCATCTTAAGATGTATTTAAATTCATGGGAACAAATAATAAAACTGTGTTTGCCAGGAGGTGAGGATGAGAAGGTAAAAATGGACAGTTGCTAATAGATGGGTATCAAGTTTTAGTCCTGCAAGATGAATAAATGCTAGAAATGTGCTGTTCAATGCTGTGCTTAAAGATCTGTAATCCTGTCTTTACCATCTGCACGAGAAGGCTTTAAACCATTCTACATCTTTGCTTCCTCGTGTGCAAAAAATGGAGCTCAGCACCATCCTGTATGTAAAAATAATACCATGGAAGAATTTTTTTGTTCTGCTTTGTTTTCATTATACAGCTGCTGCAGAACTCTACAACAATATAACCATTTTTATTTGTGTTCTTTTCCTCCCTTAAAAAAACCCCACAACATTTACTGCTATTAATAGCACTAATGGGGCATTAATCATTAGGAAGTGGGGCATCTACAGGGATGAGCCACAGACCCCAGCAGGTCCCCGGGCCTGTCCCACCACAGGGATGCATTTCTTGCAAAATGACATTTCCTAACTCACCTGGCTTCTCTAGGTGATAAATATGTCACCAACTGAGTACTGTGCATTTGTTCTTTGCAATTTATAAACCAAACTTCTGTAGCAATTATGAGTCTCCACCTGTAATCTCCTAGATAGAAGAAATGATCTCATTTCTTAATTGCCTTAAATCTTTCCTTAAGTGCTCTCATCTTGTGAAGGTGAGTCTAATTTCATCTTCTACCATTAACAGGATCCTCTTCTTCCCTATTCTCCCAACTAGCTAGGATGCTGTGCACACAGCTCTTGGGGTCCACATGGTCTCAAGAAGAGAGTGATGACACTACATAGACCCTCATTTGCCAGACAGCCTGTTGGAGAGGGTTGCAATGCTAGAATTAGCAATGAGATAACTTGCATGCTGAGCTTCTAACTTAAGAGCAGCCCTGAATAGTTAGCCCCCTCTGAAATGCTGGTGTTCCCAGATTGCTGCTGTAGGGTAATGTGAGGTCTGGCTATGTAAAGGATGCCATCAACCTTTGATTTCCCCCCACCTTTCCTGAAAAATTTCCCATCTTTTCCTCCTTATATCTCTTAGAGTTCCTCTACTCAATCTCCCTGGTGAATCTAGGATAACTTTTTCTGTGACTCTGGATTTCCATGTAAGACAGAAATTACTGACTTCAGACTTCCTAGAGCAAAGCAAATCCCAAACATGGTTGTAGGTATGAAGTGCAAATATAGGAAGAACCTACAGAACGAGTAAATACTGTCCTCACATCAGCCAGCAACTTTGCCTCTGATTAGTGGCTTCATTTGTAAGGTCATTTATTAAGCACCAACTGTTTGTCCGGCCTGCGTTGGGCACTAGGGGCTCAGCAGCAGTGAGGGATGCCTGGAGACACAGGCAGGGCGCAGGAGCAGCCCTGGACCGTGTTACTACTTAACCTTGATGGAACTCATGGTTGCCTGCATTTCCTTGGATGCCACTTGTAGAGACACAGCTTGAGAGAATGAATCAGTTGTTATAACCTAACAGGTTGCTACCAGGTCTTTATTGAGCTAGAAGTTCCCAGCTGAGGTATGCCATTTTTGAAAGGTGTCACTGACTGATTTCTTCCTGCCTCTTGCCCAAAAGTCCCATTTTTCTTGGAGCTTTCTTAGAGGAGCTAGAAGACTAAGGCCAATTATCATTATTTTTTCCTCGTTTTTTTCCAGTATCTTATCAAGAATTGCCTACTCTTTAAGACCAATTATTAATCAACATTTTCTCTCCTCTCTCAGAGGTCCTTGAAACACCATTAATGATATTTGATTGTGCTTGAATTTTGCTTTTGTTTTTTGTTTTTGTGGTCCTAATGTTGAAGTTTTGCTTTTCTACCAGGATTTTTGAGCTTCTCAAGAGGCCAGAACTGAGAATACATTCTCAGTTCACTCTTCACACTTCAGTATTTACATTTGCTTGCAAGGTAAATTGGATGATAGTGATTTTTCATACCCACTTACGCATGTATCTTACATTATACATGTTTTTAGCTCCTGCACTTGTTTTGGCTGTTCATAACTAAATTGCTTTTTTTTTTGGTTGTTGTTCAGTACTGAGATTGAATTCTGGGCCTTGTGCTTGATCAGCTGGTACTCTACCACTTGAGCCATACCTACAGTCTGACTTTTATTTTCTGCCTAAATTGGCTTCAAAATCCCGAGTATGCCAGTATTATAGGCATAATCTATTAGCACCCCGCTTCTAAATTGTTTTTTGTACCTGAATAATTATTTCATTTCGTTTTTCAGTAATCACTCAAAGAAGTGCATAGAGAAGTTACTTAAAATTATTATATGAGAAAAGAGAAGCTCCTAATTTCCCATCTTTTGTAGTCTAAACAGCACACTCTTTTTTGTGTACAATTGACATGTGCTTGAGAATTAATTAATGAATTAATGAAGATGAAATCCACCACTGAAGCACCACAGTCCAGAGTGAAAGAATATTGGCTTTGTGATACTATGAATTAGGAAGTCATCATTCTCTCTCTTCCTTGCTGGATAATGTGAGGTTGGTCACTTCACCTCTCTGATCTGTTCCTCATCTGTGAAGATGACAGATGAACATTTACTTCATAGGGTTGTGGAGAGGATGAAATAGGTAATATATGTAAAGTATTCATAATCCCTTTCTACCACCTGACCTCTTTCTACCACATCTGAAGCTCTTTATAAGTCTTCTAGGTATAGTGATAGAACATTAGAATAATTGATGTGGACCCTTGCTTTAGGGATATAAGCAGATAATAAACTAGTTGGTGATTAAAAGAAAGATGATCTTGGTTAGCCTAATAGCAAGCTTTCTGTGCGTGCCTTCTCTTGCCTTGACATGTTAGGGTGAAGCAGTTGAACTTGCCCTTTATTTTCTTTGTCATCATCTTTTCCCTGCCAGTTGAAGATTCCATGAATCCTTCAAGAATGCCCTGACCCTTCTATGAGGGTTAATTTTGTGTGCCAACTTATTTGAGCCACATGGTCCATAACATCAACTTTACTTAGGGTCACCATTCTATGGACTAAACTTTGAACTTGCCAGCCAACTTGGCCATTTCATGAGCCATTACTATCTATCTATCTATCTATCTATCTATCTATCTATCTATCTATCTATCTATCTATCTATCTATCTATCTATCTATCTATCTATCTATCATCTATTCATCATCTATCTAGTTAGTCATAGATCTATCTATGGATCAACAGATATCCTATTTGCTGTTTCTCTGGAGAACCTTGAATAATCACTCTATACCTCATTGCTAAAAGCCAAATGCTAATTAGACAGGTACTACCATCTCATTAGGGCAAAGAAGAATAAGAGTATGGCCTATATTTTCCCTCACCTCCTCCCCAATAAAGCCATATAATTTTATTCCAGCAGTTGTGTGTGATGCTAAGTCCTCCAACATCTCAAGAGAAGATGAAGTATGTTACATTTTCCCTAAAAAGTCAATCTAGTAAGAATTTCAACAATAAGGGTCAGAGCAAAGAGATTTGTGGCTAATTAGACTGACAAGAATGTATCATTCCTGGAACAATCTGGTTATCCACCCCTTAATCGATTTCAAAAGGTATTCATAAGAGACTTAGAGAATGTAGAAAAGAGTTTCTACTTTAGAAAGCACAAGAGCTAAGTAGCAAGTACAAATCTTCCACAGTGACTGTGTTTATTAAACCTCTGAACAATTGGCCAACATTTTTCTATTTCAGATTTTACTCTAAAATCACTTCCTTTAGCACTTGTTGATAAGACTAATTTTCCAACTGTTTTTTCTCCACAACTGGTTTAAACTATCTTGGAATAGCTTGCATTTTTTGGTATGTAAAATTGTTCAATATTTTATTCAGAGGCAGCATTTGTGCTTGGTTAAGCTTGTTGAACTTTTATGCATTCTAAAATAATCCAACACCCATTTCCTTTGGTTTCACACCTGTGACTGATGTATTTCTTTGATTCTTTAAAAATGATGTCATTTTAATGTCTAACTTAGGAGGTTTTACATTAGTTAATGTAGCTGTAGGGGAAGTTAGTTAGTTAATGCTGTAGGGGAAGACAAACTTTTGCTCATGTTTTTAGCTCCTGCACTTGTTTTGGCTGTTTATAACTAAATTGCTTTTTTTTTTTTTTGGTGGTTGTTCAGTACTGAGATTCTTATTGAGTTGTGCATAGAGTTTTTTTTTAAAGTTAAAATTTACTTGAAGAAAACCACTGTCTTCTAAGCTGCATTTATTTCCAGGAAGGTTGGCAATGTATAGCTGAATTTAGTGGTCCATTGCTATGGCTCTTTCTTATTGACTTTCATCATCAGTATTTTCTACTTGGACTCCCCTAGGAATGGGGCTCTAGATTTCAGATGCAAATAGGATGAAGCTGATATCTGCTTGACTAGTGTAGAGGTGAAAGAAATGCGGGCTGCTCTGTATAATGATTACAGAGGCAGTGGTGGTAAAAAGCCTCTGTTGGAAAGGGTAGGCGTCTGTTCCAGAATGAATGAATGGAAGATGCTCGGTGAGTTGTTGCGGACCTCCATGGAAATAATACAATAGAGCAGGAGGAAAGGATGCTGCGCTTCTTCCAGAGTGACAATCTACATGAGCTATCCCAATCCTTCTGGGTTATTTGTTTCAGGCTAACATGCTTCTTATGAAAGCCTTGGAATAAAATACAAAATAAATTACAGTGCCCAACATCTTGGTGCCAAGACTGGCTCTCTAGTTCCTGTTGGCAGTTAGCCTTGCTTTTCCGAGGCACTTATGAAGGATTGAGGTGAACCTGATAAGGAAGAAAGGGAGATTACAATCTTGTTTGCTATGAAGGATTATGAAGAGAAAAATGTCCAGTTTAGGTTTTGTGCATGATAGAGTATGTATTAATGAGAGGCTTTCTAACAAACCCAGGATTAGACGTTCTGCATAGACTTTTCATAAACTCTACTAGACTTTTAAAAACAAAGTTGCATTGGAGAAATGAATTAACTAAAACACATATGACCCTTTCTTTGCTTCACCTACTTGGATTTGTTTTCCTCTTTTCATAAGAAAGTAAAAAGTGATTTTGGCTAAAAGGAAAAATGTGGTTTGAACCAAATGTGTTTGGTTATATTTTAATATCTGCTTTCCAAAAGCATTGCAGTCATAATTTTTGTAGGTAATGAGTAGTCTGTTGTTAGGGGAAAGTGTTAAGAGGTTGAGAATGAAAAACAAAGAGAGTTCCTGGTAAGTTGAAACTTTCTGTTCATTTTGCGTGGGACAGGACTTTCTCCATTGTTAATTCTCTCTATTCTTTTTTCTCTCTGAAAGTGTATGACTCGTAAATGGTTAGCTCTACTTTCAGATGATGATGAGTTATGTAGACCATGAAACTTACCTTACTCAAATCAAGCAATCATAATTTGAAACAGTCATGATCTTCTAAGCAATCATAGGAAGAAAATCTTTTCTTTTACCTTTTTGTGGTTATTATCTGAGGGCCTGTGAATTAAACGGACAACAGCAAACAGTTTCTTTGTATGGAGACAGCTTACAAAAGAATTACCTGCATAAATGATAAGTGAGTAAAGTTAGCTCTTATATACCTAATTTAAGATTGAAAAATAAACAGGGAGAAAAGGCTTCTGGGAGGTACAAATGGGGTACGTTAAGAAAGAGAAATGGATTTCTAGGGGGGAAAAAGACAAGAAAGTTTGTGATAATGCCTGTTCATGCAGGAGCAAGTGGTCTCTCCATCTTCTTCGTTGCCATAAAACTCCCCCAGAGAGGGGATTTATGATAGGTTTATATTTGGTCTTCTTCCTAGGTATAAAAACTGCCCAGAAGGGGAAATTTATGGAATTTCATTTCCCAGAAGTTTCTGCTTTTAGCCAGATAAGGAAAGCTCCAAGAAGCCTTATTTCTACATTTGTTGTATCACAAATGTTTTCAGCTTCCAATCGTCTCCATATAAAAGCTCTGGGGTTCTAAGTGCACCACCACATTATCTTTAAGGTTTACAGCTCATTATTATTTTTTTGAAAAAACATATTACCTGAAAACACTATATATCTTGATAGTTGATGTTTGGCACCTTCTTAAATTTTACTCAGGAGGCTCACCCTTTATTTTGCTGCACCCTAATTCTGCTCTTTCCCTGCTGGTGAACAGTCATTGGGAAGGAAGCTCTATCTATTGAATGGGTTCATTTATTAACCAGTTATGGTTGAGTGTCTTCCCAGAGGTGGTCAACTTTTGGCCTTCCATCTTTCTTACCTTTCCTTCTGTTCTTTCTTTCCTTTTACTTCCTTACTTCTCTCATCTTCCTTTCTTCCTCCCTCCCTCCCTCCTTCCCTCCCTCCCTCCCTCCCTCCCTCCCTTCCTTCCTTCCTTCCTTCCTTCCTTCCTTCCTTCCTTCCTTCCTTCCTTCCTTCCTTCCTTCCTTCCTTCCTCCCTTTGTTTCTTGCTTTCTTCTTCTCTCTTACCTCCTCCTTTCCTTTCTTATTTCTTTCTGACATATTGACATTTCAACTCAGGTCCTTGTACTTGCTAGTGAAGTATTCTACTACTTGAACTACACCATTTCATCTTTTTGGCTTTTAGTTTGTCTTTCAGATGCAGTCTCAGTTTTGTCTGGGTTGGCCCTAGGCTGTAATCTTTCTACCTTCAACTTCTAAGTAGCTAGGATTCCAGGGATGTGTCACCAGACTGCTTGTTTTGGAGAAGGGGTTTTGCTAACTTTTGCCTGAGCTGTTTGCAAAATACAGTCCTCTGCTATCTACCTCCTGATCCATTATATGTGTGAATACCCAGCTGAACTCCTGGCATTTCTGAAAGCCTTGGACTAAGCAAGTTTCTCTGATGGGGGAGAATACAAAGGAGAGAGACTGCTAGGACATGTAGAAAGTTGTCAGCATGTACACGTACTGTGTGCTGCAGGCAAGTGAGCACTGGGTAAGGAGAGCCCCAAGCAGGCCAGTAGGGCAGGACTGGAGGTACTGT
Source organism: Dipodomys merriami (assembly GCF_024711535.1). Taxonomy (NCBI): domain Eukaryota; kingdom Metazoa; phylum Chordata; class Mammalia; order Rodentia; family Heteromyidae; genus Dipodomys; species Dipodomys merriami. Next base: position 19,686,454 of record NW_027202604.1, on the reverse strand, counting down.
CACATTAAATCTTCCCAGTAATACCATGCGTAGGCATTGGTAAAAGCCAGGACTCTGGTGAGGCGAGTGGGGGATTCAAACCCAACATAGCTCAAGGTGAATAGGATTTTCATGTAGCACCTTAAGCACTCAGAATCCATGCAAATACACATGCTATATAAAATACCATCATTTTAAAGTAAGAGGAAATCCAACCCTGAACTTGCATGACTACCTCACTGGCCCTATCTAGTCCTGGTTTTAATGAAACTTTATTTACAAACTTTTGGTTATTGTACCCATTTATTTCTCAAGAATATTACATGAAAACATTGATCTTGACTGCTGAGTTTGAATTTTATAATTATCTTGTTCGCAGGACTTTCTCTCCTTCTAGTATTACCTCTACTTAATGGATAACGCAGCTGAGGCTGAGACACAGATTGTTTTAGAGCACATAGATGGTGCCTCACCGGCTATAGATGGACCTCACCATGAGCGCTGTCAACCATTAGTGCAAATCTCTGTTAGTGGCTTTGCCAAGAAAATACTTGTGGTAGGGTTCTCTGGGCAAACAAACCAATAGGAGTGAGGCAAAGAGGATGGGAGGGAGGGGCAACAGGCAGAGACAAAATAGAGACAGAGGCAAGCAGGGACTTATTGGAGGAGTTGATTGTCAGAGAAATCTCATAGTATGTCCTCTACAAGCTACAGAACCAATGAACCCCATAGAATAGCTCAGTTTAAGTCCAAAGGACTCAAAACCAGCAGAGACAGGGAGGATATTTCAGTCTGAGGGTAAAGTCCTGAAAGAACTTGGGGAAAGAGAGTGGTAATGCTAGTCTCCAAGTCCAAAGGAGCAAGAACCTGACTTGGAGTTCTGATATCCAAAGAGAGAAGAGAGGTGTGTGTGTGTGTTGGGGGGGGGTGAGAGAGAGAGAAAGAGGGAGAGAGAAAAACTGCAGATTGGATGGTGTTCACCACTATTGGATAGTCCACTAATTCCAATGTTGATGTCTTCCAGAAACACCCCCACAGACATATCCAGCAATACTATACCAGCTATCTGGGTAGCTATTTAGCCAATCAAGTTAACAGGTAAGATTCAGTATCATAGTGTGATGCACAGTTCTCCACTTCTTCCCATCCTCTGAAACTTTCACATACTTGGGGCAAATTTGTGAGCCCTGGTTATGTGTCTTTGCTAGGGAAAGTAAAAAGGAACCATTGGCTATAGATGTCACACTAAATAGATGTAGGCAAACTGAAAACTTGACAACTACACAGAGGCCTATCAGCATATTACAGCTGCTTGTGTTTATTTCACAAGTGAAGAGTAAAAACCTGAGAGCATGGGTGTACTGTAAAAAAAAGCATGCATTTAATAAATTTTCAATATCTAATAATTGCACATGAATGTACCTGATGTTCCCATTAACTAGATGGAGTTGTCAAAAAGGACTAATGAATATTGCATGGTTGAATTCTGTCACTTTTTAAAGGGAGAGCTGGACATGAAATCATTCCTTTTAATAAAAGACAAAGAGAAGTGACTTTTGAATCTAATGAAAGGAAGCATATTGGAAAGCTTGCTACTGAAGTCTTTCCTCCTCCCCACATGGCTGGCAGAGGAGTCCCCTTATAGGTTTTAAAGATTGATGGACAATCCAACTGGCTCTCTGTTAGACACAAAGCTGGAGGCTACAAAGCAGGTATATTATACAGATTAGCAAATATATACTTTGTAATATATCTAGCTCTTTCGTTTTGGGATCTTTACAAATGTAAAAAGGACAGCCCAGGATTTTTGTTGTTGTTGTTGTTGTTTTCCGTTGAAAATGTTAGTGATGGTACTTGAGAATTCCAGTAGACTTGGAACTCTTGAGATTTCTGGTTAGGATATACTCATGGAAACTTACTCTTGGTTGTCAGCAGCTCTCTTCATTACTAATCAGGCCATGTGCCTTTGTTTTCCTATTGTATGTGAAAATATTTTCCTTTTAAAATGGAACAACATACAACAAAGGGGCCCATCAGCCATACTGGACATAGAAGAAAAAAACTAAGCAACCCAAAGACAGTGATGGGAAGGGAGGAATGAGAGAGAAAGAGGGAACAGCTTACACTAAGCAAAAGGAAAGAAATGTAAACATCACTTGATGTGGAAGAAATAATTATATTGTCAAAGCTCATAGAATTCACAAACTTTATAGACCATGATAATGACAATTTGCCTTGTGAAGGTTAAAATGTGTTTGTGACTTTAACTAAGTATCACTATTCCACAATACTGTGAAATATGTGAAATTTATGTAATCACCTAATCTCAATTTAAAAAAAGAAAAGAAAAGTGAGAGAAGGCATGGGTTAAGAGGGATGGGTGACAATGTTGTCAGACACCCTGTATTCATATACTGTTTTGTAAAATGGGAACTTCTTTATACAACTACTTAAAGATAATAATAATGATAATAATGATAGTAATAATAATAATAATAAATGTTAAGGGGCTGGGAAGGTGGCTCAGTGGTAGAGCACTTGCCTTGCATGCATGAGGCCCTAGGTTCGATTCCTCAGCACCACATAAGCAAAAAGAAAAAAGCCGGAAATGGCGCTTTGGCTCAAGTGGTAGAGTGCTAGCCTTGAGCTGAAGAGCTGAGGGACAGCGCCCAGGCCCAGAGTTCAGGCCCCACGACCGGACCGCCCCCCCAAAAAATAAATAAATAAAAAATAAATGTTAAAAAATATTTTCCTCAGGGCGGGGGGAAGCTGGGAACGGATGTGAAGGGTAAACAAAGGAGGAGGCTGCAATGCTTGATAAGAAATGTACTCATTGTCTTGCCCATGTAATTGTAACCCCTCTGTACAGTATGTTCACAAAATATAAATAAATAAATAAATAAAATATTTTCCTCTTAATGTTCATGGAATGTTATTTCTACATTGCCCCTTTGAGGAGGCAACTACCTCCCCTTTACCTTCAATCATTCTAAAAGCTCACAAGACAATGCTAGAGATCCCAAAGTGGATAGAAATCCACCAGAATGATATGCAGGTTGCATTTAAGACTCAGATTCTTAGAAGTAGGGCAACTTATAGTCATTATCAACTGAATTTCCAAAATTAATCTGAAATATTGGCTATTAAAGGGACAGAGAAATAAATGAATCCTAATGCCTTTTAGGAGCATAAAATTAGAATGTGGTGGCTTGACTGACAGCACTCTAATGTTATTAGCAATTATCTGGTTAAAAGGGAGGGGCATGTTTCTTCAAAGTCACAATCTTCATTTTTACACTTGTAAATTATTAACTAGTCTATTAGAAAAATAATGAAGAGCTGTAGATTAGCTGAAAAAAGGCGTAGTTAGTAAAAAATGCTTTTTGATAATTATGAGGTTGGGAATGTGATGTGTATGGATTCGAAATAGAGCTTAGTTCTTTTTACTGCCGCGTAGGTAGGCCTGGCTCTCAAGCTCAATAAAGGAAGAGTAAAACTATTCCACACCCTACAATTAAGGATATTATAAATATGCAGGAAGTATCAGAACCTATTTAATTAAACTCAAGAGGTATCTGCTCAAGGACTACTGTGGGTAGAGTGTTGTGCTATGACCTTGAGAATAAAGATAATATAAGAGCTGGTCATTGCCAATGGGGAATTTCCTGTCTGGCTGGTGAAACAAATAGAAGAGTGTGGTAGATTAGCAATTCTTTTGAATAATAATATAGGTAGGCAAAATGAAGTGCTAAATTGTATATTAGAGATAATTTGAGAATGATGGCATTTTTACAAAGGTACTAACTGTGATGATTGTTAATTCGCCATGTTTAAATGGAAAGAGCAATTGTAGCTAATCAAGGAATACTATCTGAGCGTCTGCAATGAGTAGTGTATGTGCTTCTGTTACTTGAGAGCGATTTGGAGTATAAAATGGTTCCTGCTCCAATTAATCTACAATCTACTCCCTTCTGGGAATTCCTTCTCTCTGTACTTGCCAGTTATCTTTTCCTTCTAGTTATTTAATTTAGCAGTTCATGAAGACTCTGTCCTGAGCCAGGCCCTGTTCCCACTGTTCACTTTATGTACCTGGAAACATTGATTCTCCTATGGCTTCAATATGCAGATATTTCACGGGCTTATCTCTTCAGTTCAGTTGATTCTCTGGTTCCAAATTCATATGTTCAACTGCCTCACTGACCCTGCTTGCATGTCGCAAAGGATGTTTTTTTAATGCATGTGTGTGCAACTAGAATTATAATTCTGGTTTCCACTTAGGCTTCTTCCAGAGTCTCCTACCTTGAGAAATGGCCTGACTTATTCTGGGCAAGTGAGAAAAATGGAAGTCATCTGTGATGCTGCCGTCCCTCTCTCACTCTGCAGTTCAATTCCTTGTCAGGATCTGACAAAATACTGCCCAAATAGTTCACAAGTGTATACCTTTCCTCTCCATTGCTCTGCAGTCTGTGTTCCATTCTCCTGGTATGTATATTCTTCCTTCTGTACCTCTCAATGGATAGTTGGTACTTGGACAGTGGCCTATTCATTATTCATTCCCATCTTTCACCTTAGTAGTCCAAAATGAATTTTGTTCAGGTGTTCACTTCTTTCTATATGGTTTAGGACAGGGGACTTATTTCTATCTTTCATTAAGTTTTCTTGTCAATGATTGGTTAAGAAGTGGGCACATAACTTGATGTGGACCAGTAAAGTAAAAGTGTGTGTGTGCGGGGTGGGGGGGGGGGGAAGGGGGCTTTGGAGTATTTCTTGCTGGTAAAAAAGTTTGGAATGAACCAGTATATTTTCTAACTGGAAAGTAGTTGCTTGGGACACCTGCCATCATCCTGATGCTAGCCTGAAGACAAAGCCCAAAGAAATTCAAAGAAGGTCTAAGACACTTGCTAGCAAGAGGTGGCAAATATCCATGTAAGTTTTGACAGTTTAGGATGAAGATTTTTTTCTGCTACTTGAAGCTAGCGATGTCTTAATGGAGACAAGAATAATTTTATTCACAACTAAGTTTGAATAATAAAACATCAGTCTCTCAGCTAAACTAGATCTATGTCTGATCTGCTACATTTTCTGTAGAGAAGATGATGCCTGGACATAGGTAGAAATCCAGATACTATTTGATAAATGAATCCCTGCCCGATCCATGGACATGGTAGATGACTATATATCAAGAAAAGTACCAACACAAACTGATGTTTGACCAGCTTGTGACTGATCAGTACCGGTGACTGATAGGGATATCTGATTAGGAGTTGTCTAGGGTAGTCTGGGTGGCTGCAGAAGTCTTCACAGAGGAGATAAATGGAGGGGATCTTAATGCACTGACTGAATGAGGAGAGACAAACATAAATACTATCAGTGGGAGACCACCACCAAGAAGGATAAAGAAAGAATCCAAGAGCAAGATGCAGAATGGCATTGAACATGTTTGTGCCTCAGCCCCAAATGTTCATCGATGGGAGATGTCCTTGAAAGTTCCGTAAAATACATGAACTTGTCCTGAGAAAAATGAAGAATCCTTGATGATTTTTAGTCAGGAGTGTGGTCTGACCTTATGTTTCTAGATTTAACTCCTCTGGTGAAGGTGGCTCTCACTTTACAATGTCCAATTATTTGAGAAAAGAAGAGCCCAGTGGTGTTCATGATTGTACAATTATACATACAATGGGCAGTGTAATTAAAAAAAAACACCTTTCCGTTTAAGCTTTTAAAAGCACGTCTCCCTAGTTAAAATTGAAAGAATAATTGCATACATGGTGTCTTACCTGTGGGTAGATTTTAGAGTCATTCATTTTCAAATATCTGATGTCAGTAATTTAAGTGAGACTTCCAGAACATTATTCCTCTGTGTTACAATGTCGGCCACTCAATAATTTCAAATTGATTCATTGCTGTACCTAATGGAAAAAAATCATTTTAAGTACTCTACCCATTTTTCCTTAGGGGAAATGCTTGGGGAGCTTATCGTTCAATAGTTCTCTTGATGTCATGACTTGATTTTACCTACCTCTTCAGTACATTTAAAGGGATTTGGAGGAGAGCTTTAAATATCTTCCATTGCTAATTGAGGAAACCCAATATTTTCTCAAAGTTAAATTGCTTTAGGCCTTAAAAAAGACATTTCACAAATAATTTTTTGAGTGGTTCACTTGAAGTAGTTTTAAATGCTTGCTTTTTTCCAGTTGGTAGACTATTTTTTTAAAATTTAATTGTTATTATAGAGCTGATATACAGAAGAGTTACAGTTACATAAGTGAGATAAAAAGTACATTTCTTTTTCAACAATGTCACCCCTTCCTTCACTCTCTGGGAGGACTTTTAAAAAATATGTAATTTGGTACATATTCCTTTAGAAAATATATATGAATAAACAAAAATAATGTAATAGGTAGTGATATGTCCAATTGCAAACAATACAATGGGAGTTTGGGTCAAAAGCCAAAAAAAGGAAAGGGAAGGAAAGGAGGGAAGGGATGAAGGTAGGGAAGAGGAAGAAAGGAGGGGAGGAGAGTTAAGGAGAGGAGAGGGCAATCTCAGAATCTTGGAAAGAAGCAAAGACTTTAAAAGGGCCAAGAAGTAATAGAAAAGGCAAAAAGGGGAATACTATGGTGAAATATTGCCACCATTTTTCAATCTGCTTGTCCTTTGGTTCATGATTCTAATTCATGGGGGGAAAAAAGGAGGATTAAGCTTAAATCTCCTGGCCTTAAATCTTCCCATCACTAATTCAGCCAGTGGAGAAAAGTCTTCCCAAAAGAATCAAAGTACTCTTTTCCAAGAGAAGGAGGCTACTTGTGGATGCAGCCTTGGCAAAATACCAGATGTCTCTGTCAGCACATTAAACCTGGACTTTTAGGTGCCATTCTTTCCCACCCCCCTCCCAAAAACATTGTTTCTTCAACTTCGGCTTTCACAGTGGCTGCTAGACTGGTCTTCAACTATCCCAATCCAACTCTTATACTTCCGAGTTACAAGAATCAGTGGAGGAGTCTGCTTCTCAAAGAATTACATGCCATTTATTTTCTGATAACTAGCTGTTGCTATAGGAATAATAAAATTGTGCTTTATTACTATTTACATTATTTTATCAATAAATTTTTACTGAATGAGTAGAAGAATGCCATGTATTTTTTTTCCTGGATATTTCCTTACAGATAACTGATAAAATCAAATGTCTGTAATGACATTCTTATATTATTGTCCCCTCAAATTCCTTAAAAGACTATTTGTCTTGGGGACTCCTATTTCTTTTTACTTTTTTTTCTCTTTCTTTTTTCTTTTCTTTTCTTTTTGTTTGGCTTTGTTTTGTTGCAGTACTGGGAGTTGAACTCAAGGCTTTGTACTTGCTAGGAAGGTGCTCTACCACTTGAGCCCTTCAGCCCCGGGAAGTACTGTTTCCACTGCTAGAGCAGCATTGTTTATTTCTATTTGCTCAGGCAGCTTGCTGTTTCACAAGTATGGGGATAAAGATGAATCACAGCAAGGAATGTATTACTAGATATTTCTCCACAGTGGAAATTAGAAACTCATAGAGTAACTTGGAACAATTTAGATTTCTGCATGTGTTGTAGGGTTCTCACAGTACCAGTAATTTCATATTGCTCTTCTTGCGGAGTGTCTCCCTTTCTTGTCTTTTTCATTTTTAAGCAATACTAGCAGCACATTATAACCTCTTGTGAATTTGCTGTTGACTCTCACCCTTAAATCCTCCTAAGCCCTTTTGTTCTTTAGGAGAATTCTCAGTTTATGTCTGTGTCTCATAGTATTTTTCCCAAAGTGTATTTTTTTATGTTCTTGTAAATTGAACTCATCACACTTAAACTGATGTGCCTCTCCAAGGTCTATGGATTATTCCGTACTGTTGATCTATTTTTCACTGTTTATGATTTTCTGCAAATAAGAATAATATACAATTTACTTTGTGCTTCAGATCATTAATAAAGATATTAAATAGCATGTGCTTCAGTTTTTGCCTTCTGGCACCCTACTTTTCCCAATTTGATTCTGGCCTGTGAGCAGTTATTTTTTATTCTGTCTGGCTTTTTTTTCTTTTTTGTCTTATTAAAATATTGTTGTAATATTTTTTTAACAGAAAGTAGCTTATAAGTTTTCTTCATTTTAACACCATGGAGCAGATAACCAAGATAAATTATGTCAAAGGACATGCTGTTATTTTTCCCGCTGAAATATATGTGTTTTAGGGCAGTGTCAGTTGGTTATTGTAATATTTATTGAGAATGCCTTATATTGACAATAGCTATCACTTACGAGTTACTTGCTATGTTCCAGAACTGTTCTAGGTATACATATGAAATAATTCATTTCATATTCACAATAATCCCATGAAGGAGGTATAATTATCTGTTCCATCCTATAGATTAAGAAACTGAGGCTCAAAGGGACTGGTAAATTACCAAAGTCACACTTATTACTGAAGGAAGTGTTACAGTTGAGGCTGATTGGGAATTTGAGCTCTTAATATCACACTATTGGATTCATACAAGGCCTTCTTTAAGTGAGAGTTACTGAAATAAACCAGAAATGATCCTATGCAGTATGTTATGAAAATAACATGGAGCTGTAATCCTAGCTACACAGGAGGCTGAGATTTGAGGATTGCAGCTGGAAGACAGTGCAGGCAGGAAAGTCAGTGGGACTCTTACCTCTAATTAACCACCAAAAAGCTGGCTTAAGTGATAGAGGTATCAGCCTTGAGCAAAAAAGCTGAAAGACAGTGCTAGGGCCCTGAGTTCAAGCCCCAGGATGGGTATAAACCAAGCAAAACCAATCACCACCAAAAAAGAGAGAAATATTTGCACATGGGCAGCCTGTGTCTTCTCCTTCCTCTCTCTTGAGTCATTCAGCAATCACTGTTTACCTCTGTAACGCTTCTTCTCTCTTCGCTTCCTTATTACCACAGCATTACTTCTGTACCTTCTCATGGTATGCTGAGATTTCTGTAACAGTTTCTCCAACCTAAATCTCTGATTCGATCTTGGACCGCTAAAAGTTTTCTCATCAAAATGGGGACTGTGCTACTTCATAAAAATATAAAAAGCATCCTATATCTTCCCTGTGTGAAGTCCTCAAATGGCTTTTAAATTTCAAATTCCTACACAGATACTCAAGAGTTCCCTCATCTCTTTCTGCTTTACCTCTCAATTCTATGTTCTGTGGAATGCATTCATCCTGTGCCCCCCTCTGTTGATTCCTTTGAGTCAATTGTTTACTTATAACCCAGCATTTGTAGTTTTCTTAGCGCATTCTGGTTGCTACTAGAATCAAATTTGCCCTGAATCAAATGCCTACACATGTGGAATGGGAAGATAGGAGTGAGATTGGCTTTACTCAAAATATAGAGCCTGTCTATAAGCAAAGTATAATTTTACCAAGAAAATGAAGGTTCTGTATCTTGACTAAAAGGAAGTAAGTACTTGTCAGGAAACTACCAGAGATGCTTATCTCTGTCAACCATTCAAAGTAGGGGCATGTAATTGATATCAAATAGTGCTTTCATTTGAAAGACTCCAGTTATCAAAACTGATTTATAATTTTGATTAATCTCCTCTTTTGAGTAACCTCTTATCACCAGTCGCTTGAATTTCTCTTGATGTATAGAGAAAGTGATCTAGGAAGAGTTTAGGTGATTGAAAATCATTAAAATATCTGTAAGGAAGAAATTTGAATTTTCCTTGCAAGAGAACACCTTTAAAGCAGTAGTGCATTATTCATCTAGAATATTACCACTCAGGAAAGATTCTGAAAATCACTCCTTAGCCAAGGTATAGGCATGGCTCCTTGATTATCTGCTTGGGAATTTATCATTATGATGATAAGTATCACCGACTGAGCTAGACTCAGAGCGGCAGGATTCACTCAGGCTGTTTTGCAGCCTGGCTCCCATAGCCACAGGGCAGTTATGTAAATGGATGTGGTCAAGGTGCTTTGTCGTTTATCATTGGCAAATGCTCACTTATTAGAGGAACTTCTTTGCTTCATTGGCAAATCAAGTGAGAACTGAAGTTCATTGAATCTATCTAATCATCCCACTTTTGTGCAGGATAAATTCAGGTTAAGGACTCTCAATATCCTGAAGCAATCAGATGTGTGGACAAAGTTGTGTCATAAATTTTACCATTCACATAAACTCTGTCTCTAGCTGTATCCTGAGTTATTTATTAGCCTTGGCTCTACTTAGGAACCAATGCAAACCAAACCAAAACAAAATTTCATTATGATCTTAAATCATATAAAGAAGATCATGTTTGTGTTCAAGTGAGGTATTTCCAAGTAGCCAATATACTTAGACTTTTGAGCATGGCTGAAACAATGATTTTCTCTGTGCTCATTTGCTAAAGTAGCATTAGCTCAGCTTTCATTAATAATCCATTGTATAAAGGAGACCATCAATTGTTCTTGATGTCATTGGCATCTCAGCCCAGTCTTTTTCTTTAAAAAAATCTAGTCTATAATCTTGATATGAGTATCAATGGAATATTGAAAATCCAGAAGTGTCAGAGCAGGCCGGAAAAATGACAAATTTTTTAAAAGGAAAAAGTGTGAATGCTGATCTTAGATTTTAGAGATGTGAGAAGATGAAAGCGTTATCTATTGTTTTTGTGATTTCTGCAAAAGAATGCTTTGATTATTTTTCAGTGTAATAAATGATAAATAAAATATAAATAAAAATAAAATAAGATGGCTCAGTGGTAGAGCGCTTGCCTTGCATGCCTGAGGCCCTGGGTTCGATTCCTCAGCACCACATAAGCAAAATGAAAAAAGCCGTAAGTGGCGCTGTGGCTCAAGTGGTAGAGCACTAGCCTTGAGCTGAAGAGCTGAGGGACAGCACCCAGGCCCAGAGTTCAGGCCCCATAACCGGACCCCCCCAAAAAAAAAAATAAAAAAAAGTGAGAATAGCTTTAGCCTGGCGCTGGTGGCTCACGCCTATAATCCTAGCTACTCAGGAGGCTGAGATCTGAGGATCGCGGTTCAAAGCTAGCCCGGGCAGGAGAGACCGTGAGACTCGTATCTCCAAGAAACCACCAGAAAACTGGAAGTGGCGCTGTAGCTCAAGTGGTAGAGCGCTTGCCTTGAGCTGAAGAGCTGAGGGACAGCGCCCAGGCCCAGAGTTCAAGCCCCACGACCGACCAAAAATAAATAAATAAATAAATAAAATTTAAATAAAAAACAAATCCCCCAAATGTGTAGCTTAAAAGCATCATTTCTATTTTGCTCACTCTTAAATGAAGCAGGGGTCTCATGTGGCTATAGTCAGGAGTTGACCAGGTTGTGGACCAAGATTGTGGTATGGAGGGGCAAGAAATCCAAGACAGCTCCCCCTCACACACCAGCCATCAAAGCTAGATCAGGGTTGAGGGCTCAATCAAGCTCTTTACCCAGTATCTATACTTAGTGTCTTTAGCCATGCAAATGAATCACACTATTCAGAATTTTTCCCTTGGCACTTGGTTCTACTGGATGCAAGCCCAGGGAATAAAGTAGTGGCTACATGGTAGCCTCAAAATTACATAAGGCCATCTTCACTATATTCTATCATTACAAAAAGACCCTAAGGTCAGTTGAGATACAAGGAAGGGGACATGGATTTTACCTCTATGGCAGTTGGTGGTGTCTTCCAAGAAGTTGTAGATGTGTTTTAAATTTGCACTAGAGTTTCTCAGTATCATTGGAAAGATCTTCGTCTCATTGCTGAGTTCATTTGTGCGAGTACTTGTTCTTCCTAATGGTGGGCTTTATAAAGACATCATATTACTTAAGTTTGCTGCAGTGAGGTCTGGTATAAAATATCAGTGTATTATTTCTCTTCTAAAGCTGAGCCAAGCATTTCATCCAAACTGCAATGAGGAGGGAACGAATACAAATGGAGAAGCACTTGGGTCCTAACTCAAAAAATTTCTGGAGAGGGATGTTAAAAAAAACACCACTAACGCAAAACCCATCTAGTGCTCTGTACTGAGCTTGACAAGATTTTATTTTTAACCTGGCAAATGAAAAACCCATTTGAAGTACCTTATTCTTGAATAGCCACATATTAAAGATAAATATGAGGCTGTGAACGATATGTTGTCTGCTTTGTAAAATCAAGAGAATACAAATTGTGCAGCCCTTTTTTTATGAGAAATTTCTTGCCATAGACCTCTAATACCAGCAAATCTGCAAAAGTCTATTGCTGACCTAGATTATCCTATAGAAAAATGAAATCTTTTCAAAGTCAACATTAAAATTCACATTGTTCATGGCTTTCTTCTTTGTGGTTTATCTTAGAGCATGCCTATGGGAGCTGTTTTGCTCCATGCACAATGGTATCGCTGCTAGCTTCAGCTCCGTTGGACCTATGGTGTTATCCATTTTATAAAGGAGTTTGCTAGTTCATTAATGAACTGATAAGGGCTCAAATACCTGCCCTCAATTTCATTTCTCTCCTCTGAGAGACAGTCTTTCAAATATAATACAGTTTGTTAATGATATTCTACATAGGAACAGAAGGTACCTGCTTCCTTACAATCACAATGGTGGACTATTACTACCTCTACAAAGACCGAATCGCAGAATAGACACATAGATGCTTAATTTTAATAACATTCTTGTGAGAAATGGTTTTTAAATTTCAAGCTAATGAATTGAAATAGATTGTTGTATTTGTATCTGTTGAAAGAAAAGAATTCTCCTCAACAGTACATAGAAGTTAAGAAAACCATAATAACTATTTAATATTGCTGTTGTTTCCTGGTTGTCAGCCCCAAATATAGCTGGAAGGCTCTTCCTAATGTCTTCCTCTTAATTGATTTCTTATCATGCTTGTTAAAAAAACAAGGAAAATAAACTCTTTATGCCTCTATGTTTCTGTTTTATAAATGGAATGATGTTTTTAGAATCACAAATCATAATGGTTTTATGATGACAATGGTTTTATGATGACTTCAACCAAAAAGCAGAAAAGAGCCAGGCACTGGTGGTTCACACCTGTAATCCTAGCTACTCAGGAGGCTGAGAAACTCTTATGTCCAGTTAGCCAGTAAAAAGCAGGAAGCAGAAATGAAGCGTAAATGGTAGAGGGTCAGCCTAGACAAAAGAGCTAAGTTAGAGTGAAAGGTCCTGAGTTCAAGTCCCAGTACAGACATGTGCGCGCGTGCGCGCGCGCGCGCGCACACACACACACACACACACACACACACACAGAGTTATCATACAGAGACTAGAGCTTTTGTTTGTTGTTAACCCTGACTGAAGTCATATAGTGCTAAAAGTTCCATAAAAGACATTTTACATTTGAGAGGTATTTTAGTTTGAGAAATTTAATTTGGATCCAAAGAAGATTCAAACATTTGAAAAACAAATCAGGCCTACTTATACACTGCTTACAAAGTATTGGGGAGAAAAATATGACATTTATAGAAGTCATTTCAGAGCAAGCTCTAAGACATACACAGACTAGTGGCCAATTACAAGTAACAGAGTAGAGGAATTTACAACAACTGGTTTCTTTGGTTTGAGCTCCCAGTTGCCAAGTGTTTTTTTTTTGTTTTTGTTTTTTTTTTCTGTTGCTCTTTTTTAAGACAGAGTTTTGCTATGTAGGCCTGTTGGTTTATGCTGCCCTTCAACTTGGCCATTTTCCTGCTTCAGCCTCCCAAAGGCATGCACCACGACACCTGCCTACTAAGTTCTTTCATCATGAAAACATATAGAAGAAACTTCCTAGTAGCTAAATTGGGAAAATTTTTATTTCCCAGTGATATCACAGATGTCCTTTCTTTCATGTAATTTGTAGGAAGAGACTTTGGGAGCACCACAGATTTAGAAAACCTGATTAGTGTGTTTCTTAGCCTTCTGTCTTTCAACAAATTGAACAATCTGTAGTGTCAAATTGAAAATGTAGAAGGGAAAAAATATGCTACTATGAAGAAGCGTACCTATAAAAATGTAAGACAATGAGACCCACTGTGGAAAAATTTGAAAACCAATTTAGGCTATGAATTAAAAAGATGTAAAGTAAAAAAACATCCAAACATAATAATATGGTTCTTTGGAAATAATTCATTTTGGGTCACTTATTTTATAAGCTGAAGAAAATGATTCACCTGGGAATTATTTTTTAAGCAAGCATCTTATTTATCTTGAAAATTTTGCAATTATTTTACTTATTGTATTATTTTGGCCTAAATTATTCAAAAAATCATCTTGATGGTAAAAAAAGTATCTGTTGAATGCACTTGTGGATGGCTTATATGTACAATCCTAGCTACTCAGGAGGCTGAGATCTGAGGGTCTTGTTCAAAGGTAGCCCAGGTAAGAAAGTCTTCAGTCAGCCACCAAAAAGCCAGAAGTGGAGGTATGGCTTGAGTGGTAGAGAGCTAGCTTTAAGCAAAATCAGTAAGGGCCAGTGTTCAGGCCCTAAGTTTAAGTCCCAGTACTTGCAGGCAGGCAGACAGACAGACATAGACAGACAGACAGACACACACACACACACACATCTGTTGAGATTGAGATTGAGTGCCTTTCCACGTAGTTTATTTCAGAAAAAAGATTTTTATAGAAACATTATTTTACCTTTAATGATATAGATGTTTGAATTAATTTTCCCCAACAACTTGCTAAGATTTTTATAGCCTATGTGAGAGTAATAGAGAATGAAATTGGTAAGCAACAGTATCAGTAAACTCATTATAATGTAAAAGAATTTCACCATGGGAGGAAAATTCAGGGCACAGTTGAGATTAGCAGTTTCCACATCAGTTTGATATGTTCTAATGTGTTAATAAGGACGCAAAAACAACTTAAATAGATGGATGCAATAATATAATAATTTATGCTCTTGATTAGTGTTAGGTAGGACTGTGAGATTCTTATCTGATAAGATACATGTTTAAAGTTTACATTTGCTTGGGTTGCTGTTTCTAATAGAACTGTTTGTAAAAATCTTTTGTATTTATACAGAATCAGAATACAATTTTATTTTTCAAGAATAGATTTAAATCTTAATTCTGCTGTTTATTAATGAGTTACTCAATATGTCTGAGATTCACTTTTTTACTCTATTAAAAGTGATACTGGGCTGGGAAGGTGGCTCAGTGGTAGAGCGCTTGCCTTGCATGCCTGAGGCCCTGGGTTCGATTCCTCAGCACCAGATAAGCAAAATGAAAAAAGCCGGAAGTGGCGCTGTGGCTCAAGTGGTAGAGCGCTAGCCTTGAGCTGAAGGGCTGAGGGACAGTGCTCAGGCCCAGAGTTCAGGCCCCACGACCGGACCCCCTCCCCCCAAAAAAGTGATACTTAACTACAAAAGTTATGATAAGGATGAAATGAAATAGGTTTATACTATAAAATAATTATGACAGATGTAATTTATAACATCAAATTAGAAATTGCACAGTATTTTAATACAGTAATTGCATCACAATAGGCATCAAATAAACGATTTCCCACCAGATAGATGGTACTTTAAGAAACATTTTTCTCCCTTAAAAAGTACACAGAAATAGACTGGGAGTGTAGTTTAGTAATAGAGAATATGATTAGCAAGGCCCTAAATTCAATCCCTAACACCAAAAAAAAAAAAAAAAAAAAAGCCATACATTTCCCTACTTTTTTATTTTCTTTGTGTGTGTGTGTGTGTGTGTGTGTGTGTGTGTGTGTGTGTGTGTGTGCGCGCGCGCGCTGCAATAGGACTTGAACTCAGGGCCTGAGCACTGTCCTCTAGTTTTTTTTTTTTTTTCCTTTTTCTCCAGGCTAGCAATGTACTACTTGAGCCACAACTCCACTTTCCTCTTTTTGCTTGCTAATTGGATGTAAGAGTCTGAAGGACTTTCCTGCCTGGCCTGGTTTGAACCACAATCCTGAAATCTCAGCCCTGTGAGTGTTAGGCTTTTAAAGAACAACACCACGTAGGTGGTATTCAGGTAAGGGGTAGGTTAATTCATTGTTCTGGCTGGCACCAGGCCATGTTGGCCCTCCATGCGTCTGGGAGAGAGGGTGTCTGGCCCTGGGCTAGGCCTTATCTAGGGTAGGGGTGGGGGTGTGGCCACATTGAATCCAGGTGTGACCTCAGCGGATGCAGATGTGAGCTCTTCCAGGTGTCCCAGTTGTCTAAGGCAACGCAGGTACTGGGCAGAGACTTGGCTGTGAGGAGGGCGGAGTCTGCTCACCATCCAGGAGCGGACAGTACAGTGAGTAGCTAGAATTAAAGGCACAACTATTGGCACCTGGCCTCCATATACTTTTGAGCTAATTAAAAGTTTTATAGATATTATGTGCAACAACTACAACTAACTGCCATGGTTGCAGAGAGCCTTATAAAAATGGAAGTGTAACTCTAGTTGCCAGTGTAAAATCAAGTTCGCAAAAGGTAATACACCTGTGGAATCGTCTGTATATTCATGGTCTAGTGCTGCATAATAAAA
Organism: Dipodomys merriami; assembly: GCF_024711535.1. Lineage (NCBI taxonomy): Eukaryota > Metazoa > Chordata > Mammalia > Rodentia > Heteromyidae > Dipodomys > Dipodomys merriami. The sequence continues at coordinate 19,670,048 of NW_027202604.1, read as the reverse complement.
CTATTTACAAATTGGCCAATTTGAATAACTAATGGTTAATGTCTCCGTTTCTGTGGTTGAGAGGTTAAGGAACAGTTTAACTGGGTGATACTGACTCAGGGTTTCTCATAATGTGATAAAGATGTTGGCCAGACCAAAGAAACATAGGTCCCATGGTTTCCCTTATTTGCAATAACTAGTATATGTCTGAGACAAGCAGAAATGGTCAGTTAAGTAGATGTTAGGTGAAATGAACCCCAAGGTAAGGATTCAAATGTTTTTTTTTTCTTTCTTGCAATTTTTTCTAACATATGTATAAGATGATTTCTTTGTTGCTTTGTATGTCCCTCCCCCACGGCATAACCCCTGTTTTTACTGTATTTGATGTTGGTATAATTTGTGGAGGGGAAGGGAAAAAACCAAATCGTTTAAATAGGGATATGGGTGGACCCATTGCAACAATGAAATGTACAAGTCATTATGTGGGAAAACCAACTTTACAACTTTGGGAGTGGGGAGTTGGGAAGGGATGGGAAGGGGAAACACAGGAGGAGGCAACAATGCTTGATAAGAAATGTACTCATTACTTTGCCCATGTAATTGTAACCCCTCTGTATGGTATTTTCACAACTAAAAAAAAAAAGTTGGCCAGGGTTGCAATCATTTAAAATCTTGACCAGGTCTGGAAGATCCTCTTCCAAGATGGTTTGTTTACATGGCTGTCAGCAGGAGGCCTTAGTTCCCCATTATAGGAACTTCCTCAAAGGGCTATTGGACATTCTTAGGACATGCCGGTCAGTTCACTCCTGTAAGGAAAAAGTAATCATCCCTATAGATCCATAATTGGAACACACTGCTTATTATAAAAGAGAGACTAATGAGAGAAAAAACAAACACGAGTTTATTATGTATATTTTATACATGCATTTTCATCTAGAGAGTAGATCGTTCTCAGACAGTTTTGAATCCCAGCTTAGATGTTATCTTCAGTCAAGAAGAGCCCATCTTCAGAAAAGTGATAAGACAAAATAAAAGGACAAAACTAAGGTTGTATGTAGGGAGACAAATGGCAGATAAAGGTTGGTTAGTTAGTGTTTGGGTTCAGAATATAATACTCCAAAGCATAGCACCTTGCCATGCTGAGCACTTTGAACTGAAAGAGACTGCAGTGTTGATGTTCTATATTATAGTCTCCTGCCCCTCTTCCTCCTTGAAGGTGATTCATAGACACCACAATTCCTTGTCCCCAAAGGGAACAGATACTAGAGCTCCTCTCTCCTAAAGCAAGCTACAAAACCCACAATAGTCACTTTCTTTTCCCTTTGCCCTGCTGACCCTCATTCTACAAGGATTCTGTTCTATGACTGACAGGAAGGAATATCACACTGAGAAGCTAAGAAGAATAATATTAAGAGGGCTGGGAGTGTGGCTCAAGTGGTAAAACACCTGCATAGCAAGCATCAATACTCAATACTCTCTGCTACAGGAAGAGAGAGAGAGAGAGAGAGAGAGAGAGAGAGAGAGAGAGAGAGAGAGAGAGAGAGAGAGAGAGAGAGAGAGAGAGAGAGAGAGAGAGAGAGAGAGAGGAGAGAGAGAGAGGGAGAGAGGGAGGGAGGGAGAGGGAGGGAGGGAGAGGGAGGGAGGGAGAGAGGGAGGGAGCCACTTGAGCCACAGCTCCACTTCTAGCCTTTCTGATGAATCATGGACTTTCCTGCTCAAGCTGGCTTTGAACCACGGATCCTCAGATTTCAACCTCCCAAATATCTAGGATTACAGGCAGAGCTACTCGCAACCAAAGAATCTTAATAGATAGGTTTTTCTGGGTTCCCTCCTCAACCTATCACCAATTGGACATAGCCTTTTTGTATAATCATATTTCTACACAGCTATCTATTCTCTGTCAAACCAAGCATAAAAAGTTTTCCATGGGTTCTGGAGTCTTAATTTCTAAAGGTTTCATGTCATGTTGAATGAATTTTTTATGCCCTCATCCTTACAATGGACAAGGAGAAGTATTTCACTTTTCTATCATTATATTAGTAAAACTTGTAAATATAAATTCCCCTTACATCAATCCCAGGATAATATGGATCTAACTTCTGTTTTCAGTGGTTAGTCATTGATAACCTGGTAGGTGGTGGGCAGAATAGTTTTTGCCTTTGTAAATCTATGTCCCACTTTTTAGCAAATAGAGGGAGGTAAGGGAAATCTCCTGCATCTGCTTCTGCCCAATTGTCTTCAGCAAAACAATCTTTTTTTTTTTTTGGAAGCATCTAATGTTCTCCTGCTCTCCAGAGAAGTGTCCCAAAAGAAAGAAATGAGAGCATAACAAAGAACTTTAGAGACCAATCTTTAAAGTCACAGATGAGTGCTTCATATTTTATTTTAAATTTTTATTTTAAATTTCTGCATATTCATGGAATAACACACCATAATATAATATTTCCATACTATATATGATATATACATATACCATATATATCTCAATACTCATCAATTCAGTCATATTCATGGAAATACTGATTATATTCATGGAATACTGGTCATATTCATGGAAATATCACACTATGGTGTGATATTTCTATATGTGGTATATACATATATATCACAATATGGTCAATTCAGGATAACTAGCATTTCCATCTACTTATTTAATTTATTAAAATCAAGTCATTAAGACTAGCCTATGAAAATCTTATGGACATTTCTTTTTAAAATACAACCATCAAATGATTTAAAGTTGTCTGTTTTTTTTTTTTTTTTTTTTTTTGCTTTTAGATTATTGTTCTCTTTTTCCTTCTGGTACTGAGGCTTGACCTCAGAGCCTTGTGCTTTTTCTTTCATGGCTGATACTCTACTACTTGGTCACACATCCACTTCTGTTTTGCTAGCTATTTGAGATACAAGTTTGTCAGTTTTGTTTTTCTGGTCAGGCTCAGATTCTCAGATCTCAGCTGCTCAAGTAGCTAAAATTATAGATGTGAGCCACTGGTACCTTTAGTGTTATTTTGACACGTGTTTGATAAGTAAAGTGAAACTTAGGGTTTAAAGAGTATAATAGAGCTCATAAGACTTATGTCTGTAATCTTAGTTAATTGAGAGGCTAAGACCAGGAGGGTTAAGGGTCAAGGTTAGCCCCAGAAAACATATGAAACCACTTTTCAACCAATAGTTTGGGCATTGTGGTGTGTCATCTGTCAGCTGTCATCTCAGCTGTGTATGAGGCTGAGATTGCAATCATAATTCCAAATCAGCTTGGCAGGAAAATTCCTAAGACCCTTGCCCAGCCAGGAAGTGAGGCTCTATCTCAAAATAACCAGTGAAAAAGAGCTGGAGGAGTAATTCAGGTAAAGTTGGAGGTATAGCTCAGGTAAAGTAACTGGCTAACAAATGATAGGCTCTAAGTTCAAATCTCACCTCTCTCCCAGATTACAATGTAGCAAGAAGGAAGTGAAATGAAGATGCCTAGAGTCTAGATTTGTTCAAAGAACAATGTCTTTCATCTCCAAGATCAGGGAATCTGAAATTTTTTTTCACTCACAAATATTTGATGACTAGTTTTAATAAGAGAAGGATTCCTTTGTCAATGATCGAAAAATAAAGCCAGAAACAATTAAAAAAAAAAGATGTGAAGAGCTAGAAAATGACAGATACCATCACATTCAGGAAGAAGGCAGAAATATCTGTTACCTGTATGGCGGTGTTATGAAGTTGTGCTTGAGAGATTTCAAAGTAGAGAAGAAAATCTATAGTTTAAATGTGTCAAAGAAATGAAAATGAAATATGGATTAAAGTGGCTAATCAAGAGTGCTTGAGTTACTTAAAATGTTTTCCCATTGGGCCCTAGATTAAATGATTTAGATAATTCAGTTTGTTTGTTGTTGTAAGTGTATTCTGGAATTATTACCAGAATATTGCTTTCCTTAATTTTTGCATGAGGTCAGGAGCTTGGACAGAGATGGGTAGGTACAGAGAAATACAGAGAACCCAGCATACCCTTTGTATTTATTTTAGATACGCACTTGCTATCATTCTGTATTCCAGCAGCTGGGGTTGGTAGATTGGCAGAGAAGAGTTATGATGCAGGTAGGGTTTAAGTTGAAAAACATTTTAATTCCCCCCCAAGAAAAGAATATTCTGTGACCACATTGAAGAAATAAATGGGAAGAGGAATCTGAGAGGGGAAAAATGTCTTTCCCAAGGAGGGTTTGAATGAGTTTGGAAGTGAGGGTAATGTTGAATTTATTTTCTAGTTTGACCTGGAGATGTAGGGGGGAAGGGAAGAGATTAAGAAAGAGAACAAAAATAGTAAGATGTCTTCGGGATCAATTGATACTTGGTTTCAGAAATAAAATCTATTCATGCAATTAATAGGTAAGTATATGGATGTGATAACACCATGGGGGAGGGTGAAGCAGATGGACCACAGTTGCTAAGATTGAAAATGTCGACTCCATGTGACGCTGCTGAGGCTGAATCTGGTCTATTGACTTTTCCTACAACTGCCTTCATCTGCAGGCAGGAGAACCCTGCCTGGGACTTTGTTAGTGGGGCTGTTAGCCACAAATTTAATGTATAAAGGTGTCCAGTGGGAGGCAAGATCTATTTTTGTGATGGTAAAGCATTTATGTTGGCATGCCCTAATTGTGTTTGCAGTAAAATTGAAGGCCATTACAAGAGTGGGAAATCAGGTGAACGATCATAAATAATTGGTCAAATGAGTGCAGTACTGCCCAGTCAACAAAATTATTTTTGTGGTCATTGGTGTTTAGGGAATGCCCACTGGGTTCCTGGCACAAAGGAAACAAAGGCCACAATTCTGAGGGCATTACAGGGTCTGTTTTCCCTAGGGCTTCATTGTGCTTTGCTCTGGGAGTTCCTGATTCCTTTGTGCCACTGCCTCTGAAAAAAAAAAAAAACACAAAAAACAAACAAACAAAAAAACCCAAACACCAAAAGTTTAGCTTCCGTGTGGCTAGTTTTGCTCAAAGTTCAAGGTTACTGCTAGGTATGTTAGTCTGTATTGATGTTTGAGTTTCTGTTTGAGGTTTCTGAATCATTCTGCGTATGCTGCCTCTAGTTTTGAGGTGCTGAGGAAATTTCCAATACAAACCAGGTCCTCAAATCTAATAGCCATCTTCTTCATGTCTCTGTTTCATACTTCACATCCAATCCAGTCCTTTTGATGCTACCTTCCAAATACAATCCAAATCAACTCAAATAGCTAGTCCATTAATTACTTCCAATTAGTCCAATGGCTCCTTCTTCCCAGGTCTTTGAGTTTACTCTCCTTATGAAGCTCTTGTCACCTTTTCTTTGACTACTGGCATAACCTATATTTTTACTTTTATATGTTTCCCCATTTGGTGTTCTTTCTTTTTGACATTGCCGAGGATTGCATCCAGGGCATCATGTATGTGGGCAAGCTCTCTACAACTACATCCCTAGCCCCCTTTGTACTCTTACATAATCTATTCTTCACATAGTTGTCAGAATGAGCATATATGTATGTATGTGTATAAATATATATAATGAAAACACAATTCACTGATTTCTTTGTTTTAAACATACCTTGACTAAACCCCAGACTCAATCTTGGCCTTAAATTCTTATTGAGTTTTGAGGATCTGACTCCTGCTTACAGAATCTCTCTCCACCAGTCACATGTGTTTATTACTATTCTGTATAGACACCAACTCTTATCACCTCAGATAACACTTGATGATTCCCTTGACTCAGCTCTTGCATGGCTGGTCCACCTAACCAGTGAGGACTCTATTCCCATGCTACCTCTTTCAAAGGGCATTTCTACCACACTAAATATACCTAATATCCTGCCATTTTCCTTACCTTTCTTCTGCTTTAATTGGTCCACAGCATTCCTTGGGGTATATGAAATACATTGGGGTATAATATAGTGTATATCCCTAGAACTTATCTCAGTCTGTATTTTCCAGAAATGACTTTTTCAGTCTTCTGTCCCATATGATATCATGCACTGTGATTTTGACATTTCATGTAGTGAGAGATGAATTGTGTGGCCCTTATCTTGAATTTGGCTTGCAAACAGTAGAAGTGATGATGTTATTTCACTTGGTGAAACAACAACTTTCACTTGGTTCTCTTTTTTTTTGTAAAGATGCTTACAGAGGGGTTATAGTTACATGAGTAAGGTAATGAGTACATTACTTGTCCATCATTGTTACCTCTTCCCTTCCTTGTTGTTGTCCTACTATCCCTTCCCTCCCCCACCTCCCACACTCCTCCTACCTCACCCCATTCTACCCCCCAGCCCAAAGTCGTAAAGTTAGTTTCTAATATACTGTCTTATAAGTATCCTTGTTGCAATGGGTCATCCTGTGTCCTTGTTTCAGCATTTTGTTATTTCCCTTCCCCTCCCCAGATTAAACACATGTATATATAAGATGCAGGGTACCAAAATCAAGTAAATGCCGTAGGGGAAAGAACATACAAAGGAAACAACAAAAAATAAAATCACATGGTACATTTAAAACAATAAAAGTAAAGACAGACATCTTGGGTCCATATCTTGGGGTTCATTTTACTTAGCATCATCATATATAGTCATATGTACATGGCTTTTGAGCTTTTCAGCTTCTCTGATAAGATTATCCTATATGTATATTAATTATTGCAAATAAGGGAAACCATGGGACCTAAATGTATTTGGAACTGGGATACTTCACTTAATATGATTTTTTTCCCCAAGTCTTTTCATTTCCTAACAAATGGGGCAGTGTTGTTCCTTCTGATGGAAGCAGAGGATTCTATTGTATATCTATAGAAAGCCCACAGATTGGAAGAAGATCTTCACTAGCCATACAACATGCAAGGGTCTTATATCTAAAATATACTTAGAACTCAAGGAATTAAATCCTTCAAAACCAGATCCTCAAAGAAACAACCGCCCCATGAACAAGTGGGCTAAAGACTTGAAAGAGAGACTTCTCTGAAGAGGAAAGAAGGATGGCTAATAGACACATGAAGAAACGCTCAACCTCCCTAGCCATAAAAGAAATGCAAATCAAAACAACATTGAGATACCACCTCACCCCAGTTAGAATGGCTATAATCAAGAACTCTAGTAACAACAGATGCTGGAGGGGATGTGGACAGAGGGAACCTTAACTACATTGTTGGTGGGAGTGTAAACTTGTTCAACCACTTTGGAAAGTAGTATGAAAGTTACTCAAAAGACTCCACATAGAGCTCCCCTATGACCCAGCAATCCCACCTCTGGGCATTTACACAAATGAAAACAAGCAAGGTCACACTAAAGCTACCAGCACAACTATGTTTATTGCAGCATTATTTAACATAGCTAAGATATGGAACCAACCCAGATGCCCCTCACTAGATGAATGGATCAAGAAAATGTGGTTCTCTCTTTTAATCCAGACATCATACAGTTAAGGAAGCTCAAGTAGCCACAAAGGAAGGTTTGAAGGTAGATGGAGATCAAAGTCAGTAGCCAACTTATTTCAAACATGAATTAAGGAAGACTTGGTGGTGGCTCCAGCCTCCAATCAGTGATTCACCCCTGTTCCCATACTGTAGCACAGAGACTACCCTTTGTGGTTGTGGCTTTCCCAATTTCCTTCCTTACAGAACATGTAAGAAAATTAACTGCTGTTGTGTGCCACTACATTTTTGATTTATGATACAGAAACAGTCAGACAAATAAGTAATTATACTGCTTTTATGACTGAGGTATGGATAAGATGGAAGAAGCTGGAGAAGCCATTGAGACTGAGATGGAAGGTACCAGCTGAGTTGGGCAAGGCAGCAAGATAAAAGGATCCTGAGTTCTTGGCACCATTGACCTGCCCTATTGGTTCTAAGGGAGGAAGAATTAAATGCTGTTGTGTTTAAGCCTTTGTTATTCTTGGGTGTTTCTTAGACACTTGCAACAGCTTTATCCTGCCTTAAATATGAACCATCAACAACAAATTAAGCACTCACTAGGTGCTCTGCACTGTGCTTCACACACATTATCTCATTTAAACCTCATTAGAGCAAATACTGTCATTATTCCTATTTTGCTAAAGGGTAATTAAGCTCAGAGAAGGTATTATAGTTGTACTTCCATAGGGGGGAAGTAGATTTTGGATTTGAAGGCAAATCAAAAGGACTTCAAAATGTGAACACCTTGTGTTCATTCTTCTGTCTCCCATGGATTCAGCTTAAGCTTTCTTTCCAGGAAGTGGGAAGGGAGCCTATTATGAGAAGAGACAAGTGCAAGGCCCCAAGTTCAAGCCCCAGTACTGGTATCAAAAACAAAACAAAACAAAAACCCAACCACCACCACCAACAAACTTTAAAAAAGATGTATAAACTGTGGATCAAGTAGTAATTAAGCTCTCTAAGACTTCAAATAAATGGTTAAACTGGAAAAAAGAAAACCAAAAAGAAGCAGAGTCAATAATCCAATGTATATCTTATAAAATTAAGAGCAGTGAGGGAAGGGGGGGGGAGGGAGGAATGGGCTAGACTGTTGAAAGGTGTGACACTGATCCAGATACATTGTAGTCATAAAGTGCTTTGTTAAATAGCAATCCCTTTTCCAGCTACTTAAATATACTAATGATTTTTTTTAAAGAGACAGAGGAATAATCTGCCCACAAAAGACACTTTGACAGCAGAAAGAGTAGGTCATAGGTGCTAAAATGTACTATAGTTTTTCCTTAGTCATGATTGAGTGCAGGAATAACCACATTTTCAAATCAGGAAGTAAAATATAGGAACAGGGCTGGGAGTGTGGCTTAGTGGTAGAGTGCTTGCCTAGTATGCCCTTAGTTCCATTCCTCAGTACACATAAACAGAAAAAGCTGGAAGTGGCACTGTGGCTCAAGTGGTATAGTGCTAGCTTTGAGCAAAATAAGCTCATGGACAGTGCCCAGGCCCTGAGTTCAAGCCCCTGGACTAGCAAAATAAATAAATAAATAAATAAATAAAATATGAACATGCAAGTAACCTATCTCAATATAAACATCTATGCTTTCTTTACCACACATCATTATTGAAGTTTTTAATGCATTTCCATGTATATTATATATTTAAATACATAAATGTATATGCACATATTTATACATGCATGTACATGTGTATGCACACCATCTCTCATGGTACTGAATCTGGGGATACCGTAAACTCAGCAGATGTGTCCAGTTCAAATCTAAAAACAAGATGATAAAAACAACATGATTCCTGTTTCAGGTTTTGAGGCACAAATGAAGTAAGAAATAGATATTTTGAGAAAGGAAGACCAGTGGATTCTGGAAGATATTACGAATAATATCATCTATATTGTTGTGAGAGAGTCACATAATCTGGAGTTAATCCTAAATTAATCCTAGTGAAGCCCAAGGGTAAGAATTATCCTATTATGGATTAGGAAACCAAGGCACAGAAAGGTTAGATGTTTTTCTAAAGACCACACAGCAGGGAATGCTACTTGACTGCAACAGAAGGGTAAAGAATACCCTGTTATTTGTTTTGCAGTTTGAGTGAATTTGTTGTATCGATTCATACTTTATTTATTGTATTTTGTACCAGAAAACATTGGAGCTGATATTTTAATTGCAGTCAAGGTAGAAGGTCAGAGATGCTCTTGCCATTACTTTTTAAAAGGAAGTAAAATCTCTCTGACGATGACTTAGTCAAATGAAATCTACATGGCAAGGCTAACTATCTTCTAGTGTTTGAAAGTTGCAAATTACATGGAAGAGGTACAAGGAGTATCAAAGAGAATTATGAGATGAAACATTAAAAAAGAGAAAAGACCAGATAGCTTTCTGGGAGGGAAATTTTGTATTTGCTATACATAATTAGAAGTCTCTGAAGCAAGAGCTGAGCGTTGGGTGGCTGACGGGATGTCAAACAAAACTAGACTTCATAATAAATGAGAGTTATAAAATCTATCTCTCCTGGAAAGAACTACAGATTAACTCCTGAGATTTCCTACCTCTTTTTGTTAATCTCAGCTTTTGTGAGTCTATCCTGAGATGCAAATGTTTCTTGTTAATTTTGTTTACCTTTGGCTAGGATGTGCAATTTTCCTCTGTTACTTTTTAATAAGAACTCCGATGTTCACCTCAGGTTACCCGCCCCCCCCGCCACCGATTTCATTGCCATAAAGCATGCAATATTTTTCCACAGACTCATGAATGCCCTCAGTTTTCAAAATTAGGTTCATTGTGATGGAACAAGTATGAGGTGATTTCATAAAACATGGAGTGTACACATGGGTGCCTATGAGTGTGTTTGTTTATTCAGGGGACTATTTTGACAAGAAACTGCCTAGAGAACAGGTATTGCTGTTGGTACACTAAGGTTAAATGGACTGACTCTCTTTATTACATGTTCTGCTTCTCCTGGGTTCTAATATGTGTTGGGGCATTAATGGGCTCAATCAGTTGTTGATAAGACATGAGAGAATGTTTCTAGACTGACCACTACTGCATCATATAATTGGTAAAAAATATCCTGCAAAAATTTTGAATTTCACATTTCTTGGCCTTAAATCAAGGTCAACAATAGTCCAAAGGGAAAAAAAATAAAAAAGGAAAGCCGGTACAAAATTGCTCAGTATGTATTACCTAAAGCACTGAAATGAACTTGAAGAAAACTCTGGCTAAACCCTTTTATAGTGAAAAACATCCAGGACCACACCTTTTTCAAAGTTGGTTTTCTATAAAAGACAATAAGTTGCAGGTTTGAACTCTACAATTTGGAGTATTTGGGATTTATGGGCCTCTAAAGCACATAAGATTATTAGAGTACATTTACAAACATTGTAAGTAAGGCCCTAAAGTAATGTCAAGCGTGAAAGTAATTCACTACACTTCTCTTCTAACAAATCTTTATCCTAAACAGTTCCATCTTATGGCCCATTAGCCGGCCCCTACCAGGGTCTGTCCCAACTACTTTGCCAGATTTCCTGATCTCTTTTCTATTTTTTCAGCTTGCAATATATATTTGTTGACTATAGACCATGAAAGAGGCATTAACTGCCAAGACATTATGTCTGCCTTCGATGACTAGTACAGTATTTTTACAATAAAAAATATATATGGAAAAAAAGAATAACATCAATCAAAACTGGGTGCTATCACAAATTACCTTCAAAATGAACAACGTGAAACAACCATTTATTATCTCCCAGTTGTTGTGGCACAGAAATCAAGACACTACTGAGATTCATAGTATGGGACTTGGTGGTCTGTCAGGGAGTGAAATCAGGGTGAACTTGAGCTTGAGGATCTGTTTCCAGTGTCTTTTGCAAGGTTTCTGGCAAACCTTATTTCCTTACTGTCTGTGGGTTAGCTAACCCACAGACATGGCATACCACCATTTTGGAAAAGATGAAAAATTCACAATTTGGAGATTGGTTTCTATTGAATATGCATTGCTTTCGCATCGGTTGGCAAAAGAAAAACAATTATAAAATCACAAAGCAACTTATTTTAAGTCAGAGACTATTTGTATTTCCCTTGCTGTATCTAAGGAGAGGTAGTTCCTGAGACGATAAAGACCGCCAATGGGAATTATTAAAGGCCATCTTAGAGGCTAGCTCCCAAACAGATTTTTCCGGATATGTGTTGTCTTAGATAATATCACTACCACCATCCAATTTCTTATTGTACAGTCTTTGGATTCACTTTCTGAATGCCAATCCCAACACATCAAGACAATCTTTCAATACTGTCAGTTGCCAAGTTACAGTGTATACCATTTTTGTATCTTTGACATCATTGTTTCCTCATCTGATTGTGATTGCTTTAGTTCTAAGTTTTGGCATCCTTTGCAAAGAGGTTTTTATTTTCATACTTTTTATTAATTCTGACATGCCCATATATGTATATACCATGTGCCTTGGTCAGATGATGCCCGCTCTTTCATCTTCATCCCCTTCCCCTTCCCAAACCAATCACAATAAGCTTCATTGTTCCATTTTCCCACATGTACACAAGTATTTCAGCCATATTCACTTTCTTTCAACCTCTCAACTATCCTTCCCACTTCCCACAACAGGACCTGTTAGGCATTTCCATCATTAATTGGTCTGTTTTTGTTGATTGTGGGGCTTGAACTCAGGACCCCAACAATGTCCCTGAGCTCGTTTTTGCTCAAGGCGAGCACTCTACCACTTTGAGCCACAGTGCCACTTCCAGTTTTCTGGTGGTTAATAGGAGATAAGAGTCTCATGGACTTTCCTGCCTGGACTGGCTTTGAACGGATCCTCTGATCTCAGTCTCCTGAGTAGCTAGGATTTCAGGTGTGAGCCACCAGCACCAGCCTCATTAACTGTTTTTAAGTGTGTGTTAATTGTTCAAAGGGTTTTCACTGTGTTACTTCACACTTGCATATACAATACATTATTTAGATTAATTCCCTTATTCATTCTCACTTTCTCCATCCCTACACCCACTCTTAGTCAACGGCTTTCAATGAGTTTTGTTAAGCCATCTTTACACACAGATGTAATGTGTTTCATTATTGTTCACCCTCTAATGTTCTCTTTTTCTCTTCCTATTTCCTCCAGTCCCTTGAAACATTCCCACAACTACAAACATGTTCTCTGTACACGTGTATACACGTGATCCTGCATGTGATAACGTGTTTATCCATAAAGTCCAGCATCTATATGTGAGAGAAAACATGCAACCTTGAACTTGCAAAGACATTTCAGTGAATGTCTCTCATTTTATTTCTTCTTTTTGTTTTTTATGTAGGTTGAACAATAAGGAATCGACCATTTTTTGGAGTCCCCTTCAGCAGTGTATTTAGTTAGCCTGGGCTGCTACAACAAAATATTGTAGAATGGGTTGTGTGGCCAACAGGTATTTTTATTTTCTCATAATTTCAGAGGCTAAGCTGGTTGCCACTGGCACATATGTGTAATCCTAGCAACTCAAAGGGCAGAGATCCAAGGGTCAAGGCTTCAACTCATTCTGGCAGAAAAGTCCGTGAGAAATTCGTACTTCAAATTAACTACCAAAACAAATTGAACAAACAAAAAAAGCCCCACCAGAAGTAGAACTATGGGTCGAGTAGTACAGCATTAGTCTTGAACATAAAAGCTCAGGGACAGCACCCAGGCCCTGAGTTCAAGCTTAAGGACCAGCATACACACACACACACACACACACACACACACACACACACACACACACACACACACACACACATTCCAGAGACTAGAATTCTTCTGATGGAGTGTTTTTCCTGGCTTGTAGATGGACACCATCTTCTTTGTGCTCACATGACCACTTCTGTAATCTGTGCATATAGAAAGAGACAGAGTTCTAGAGTTTCTTCTTTTTCTTCTTGTAAAGATATTAATCCCAGAATAAAGATCTCACCCTCAAATTTTTGCCAAAATATAATGATCTACATATCACACTGGAAATCAGAGCTTCAACATCTAAACTGAGAAAGAGGGGGACACAACTCAGTCCATAGTAGGCACTCAGAATGGTACACTTATTTACAAAATTGGTACAAGTTAGTCCAGTATATCAAAGACAATACAAAAAGATAAAGATAAAAAGTCACCTACAATTCTACCACATGGAGATACAGAATAATTACATTTTTATGTGTAAATGCATATAACTTTCTGAAGAGTGGTCTCATACCATGTTTCTGCTTTTGCATTGGCTTGTTTGTTTTGAGACAGGGTCTTGCTATGCAGCTCAGCCTCATCTTGGAATCTCCATCTTTTTGCCTCAGCTTTCCCAAGAGTTGAGATCATATGCATGTACTGTCACACTTGGATTATTTTCTATATTTAACACTAATCCTATGGAATTTTTTTGTGTGTCAGTGAATGTTTTTGTAAACATTTTAAACAATAGTGACAGGGCTGGGAAAGTGGCTCAGTGGTTCTTGCCTTGCATGCATGAGGCCCTAGGTTCGATTCCTCAGCACCACATAAACAAAAAGAAAAAAGCCGGAGGTGGCACTGTGGCTCAAGTGGTAGAGTGCTAGCCTTGAGCTGAAGAGCTGAGGGACAGTGCCCAGGCCCTAAGTGCAGGCCCATGACTGACCAAAAGAACCAAAACAACAACAACAAAAAACAATAGTGACATAATTGGTTCAACTATTATTCTTTTGTTAAGACATAAAAATGATTTTTAATTTTTCAGGAGTAAAATTGTAGGAAGGAATATAGTAGAGCATATCCTTTTGTCTGTATTTCTTATTTAGTGTAGCATCATACAACATGGAATTATTACATCAAAGGGCATGGATTTTTTTTCAATATTAGCATTGTAAATTTTTCTTCTTCACAATATTGTAAATTCCTTTTCAGAAATTTACTAATTTCTATTTTGCCACCTTTTTACTTTAGTAATTTGTTAGGCAAAGTAATTTTTCTAATTGTTCACAGTTAACTTCCTCATTCATCTCTTTCTTGGGTCATATTTCATTTCAATCAAGTTCCACAGAGCCTCAAGATTTTTCTCTAAAATTTAAACCTGATCATATCACTTTCTGACTAAAACTAATCATTTGCTCCCCAGTGCTTATCATATCAAGGGAATATTTCATCAGCTCTTCCATTATCTGGCTTTTACATACAGTTAAGTTTCATTTTTAATTGTTCTTCTATAGTCTTGCCAGTAACACTCAACCACTTACAGTTTCTTTTTTAAAAATTTTATACAGTTTAAAACTGTTTAAAATTACCTTTAAGGAGTTACACAAAGGAGTTGCCATTCAACAAGGCGGTTTATGAATACCATGTGTCTTGATCAATGTAACTCTTTTTAGCATCCCACTTATAGTTTTAAACTGCCTGTTTTATCCTTTTAAAAAATATTGATTTAAATTTTTTATGTGATACCAAGGAATTGAATCCAGGACCTCATGCATGCTAAGCAAGCACTCTACCACAAAACTATATTCCCAGCCCCATTTTATCCTTTTTGTCTTATGTACTGTTTCTCTTGTTCTGGATGCTTTTGCCCACTTGGTTCACAGTGTTCAGTCTGTTCAGAGACAGACTTGATGGATGGGATGTTCCATTCTCAGAAATGGGTGTGTCACTGTCATCAGCATTATACTTAGTCTTCCTTACAGTTTTCCAATGGAAATATGTTCTATCTCTTCAAACACTGTTCTTTGTAAGGCCGTGGAAAGCATCATACCTCTTCTGACAATAATTTCTTCCAAGTAGCTTTTATACCATTTCTGTTGATCTCCTTGGCTGTAGTGGTGTCTGTGCTGCCCTGCAGAATGCCAAAGGATACTCTCCAGGCTCAACTGCCTGATTCTGTCTTCTCAAGCATATCTTGAAGGCACCCTGATTCTCTGCAAAACTTGCATTTTAATGTCTAGTATTGGTATTGTATTGTCATTTTAAAGCAGATCTAATATGTGAGTATCATTTGCATTCCTTTTGTTAAGCATTGTGTAATGAAAGTGTTTTTGAGGACACAAAATAAATTGGCAATACACAAAGAATGGCAGGAAGAATAGCAAAAATATGTATTATAGAACATTCTCAAGTCAGGGTTGAATGCTAAAAATGGAATAGTTGGGAACTCACATCCATTGGCTGTGAGCATATCTATAGTACTGCTTATTAGATATATGCCTACAAAAACATTTAGGACATAGAAACTTTTTATTGTATATTTAATTTTAATTTTTTTTTATTTTTGCAGGTCCTGGCATTTGAACTCAGGGTCTGGGCTCTGTCCCTAAGCTTCTTTTGCCCAAGGCTCATTAATGCTCTACTACCTGAGCCACAGCTTCACATCTGGCTTTTTTTTTTTTTTTGGTAGTTCATTGGAGATAAGAGTCTTATGGACTTTCCTGCCCCAGCTGGCTTCAAATCACTATCCTTAGACCTCAGCCTCCTGGGTAGCTTGGATTACAGAGATGAGCTACCAACACCCAGCTTATAGTCTACTTTAAAAGATAATTATTATATGTATTTACATATATTTAAAGAAAATATTGTAGAGAAATGCTTCTTCAAAAGTCAGGACTAAAGGGAGCATTTTCCAACATGGTATGTTTAATATAAACCAAGTTCTAATGATAACTGTTCATGTGTCACCTCTCTTTTGAAGATTCTCCCTCTCTGCCTCTCTGTCTCTTTTCATATGATTGTTTTTGGTTTATAAATTGATGAAGACAGACAACTTTATGATAAATTACAAATATGCTCACCATGACCAAACTGCTTGAAATAAGGAACCATCATTGGTGGGATCTTAGAAGTCATTTTATTCAACTTTCTACTTGGCAGAGAAAGTCCTAGGTCCCATGTGGGTCAGGATGACTTCTGTCATTAGAAAAGCTTTCTTTGTTTGTATGGAACATTTAGCCTGTTGATCCAAATTTCCCTCACAGAATAAATTCTAAGCCTTTGTCACAAAACAGACTTCCACACATTTGAGCACAGCCCCACATCTTGTCTTCTTCATTTTTTTTAAGGTAAATGTGCCCCATATGTGGTTTGATGGCACATACAGTAGAAGCTGGTGACAATAGAATGGGAAAATATTAGCCCTTTCATTTCACTTTCCTATTTAAGTTAGTTTAGGAGTTTGTCAGCTCAAACTGGAGTATTCAGGAATCCTTTGGCTGCAAGTAACAAAAACCTAGTTCCAAGCAACTAAAATAAGAAAAAGGCTCAGTAATTGGAAAATAAAAGGTAGCTTCAGGCCAAATTGTATTGTGGTATCAGCTAGGCTATATTCCTTTAGTCCTGTGTCTACTCTACCTGCCCTTGTTTGACTTAATTCCTAGGTGGGCAAGATATTCATTTGTTCCACACTTGTATCATCATATAGCACATTACTGAGAAAGAGTGATTATAGTTCTTACGCTCTTTCTTTGTCTCTCTTTCATAAAGCATCTGAGGAAAATGTCAGCATGGACCATGTACCTCTCCAAACCAGTGTTCACAGCCAAATAACAAGGAGTGCTTAAGTGAAGCATTTTGCTTTGTTTTCTGTGACTGCCCTTGTCTTCCCACCCACTTTGGCAAGAACAAATGTGGTCAGGCTATTGCAGCCAGGCCAGGGTTGTCTATTCATTATAAAGTGATCCTGGGATGAGAAGCAAATGTCAAGTTACTTAATGTAAGGTCCGAGCTCCTGAATGGCGAGCAGACTCCACCCTTCTCGCAGCAAAGTCTCATCCCAATACCTGCATTACCTAGGCAACTGACACACCTGGAAGAGGTCACGTCTGCATCCACTGAGGTCACATCTGGATTCGATGTAGCCACACCTTTCCCTGCCCCTACCTTAGATAAGGCCTAGCCTAGGGCCAGACACTCTCTTTCCCAGGTCTTTCCCAGTTGCATGGAGGGCCAACATGGCCCGGTGCCAGCCGGAAAGATGAATAAACCTACCCCTTACCTGAATATCACGTGCATGGTGTGGTTCTTACTCGGCTACCTCATTTTAAAACCTAACACTTAATAGACTATTCTCAGATGTTCATGGCTCAAACTAAGTCCAAAATATAGAAATTATATGTCTGGACAAAAAAATGGCAGACATACATGGTCACATGAGCTATGTTTATATAATATACAGGTTTTTTTTTTTTTTTTTGTGTGTGTGTGTGTGTGTGTGTGTGTGTGTGTGTGTGTGTGTCCTGAGGCTAAAACTGAGGCCTGGGAACTGCCCTTTTCTACTCAAGGCTAGTGCTCTACCATTTCCAGGTTGTTTTTTTTTTTTTTTTTTGGTGGTTGAATGGAGATCAGAGTCTGAGCAACTTTCTTGCCTGCATTGAAATGAGATCTGAATCCTCAGATGTCAGCCTCAGATGTCAGATGAGTAGCTAGGATTATAGGCATGAGCTACCCACACTCAACTAAAATGCGGGTAATTCTTAATTCACAGTAGCCTTTATGGGGCTGGGTGAGGTGACATACTCGTGTAATCTCAACTACGTGGGATGACGTAGGTAGGAGGATCAAGGTCCAAGACTTGATTCTGGGAGAAAACATGAGATTCTAACTGAAAAATAACTGAAGCAAAAAAGGAATGGATTAAGTTGTATAGCATCTGTCTAGCAAGTGTAAGGCCCCGAGTTCAGAATCCTGTAATCACCAATAATTTTTTTTTTAAAGTAGCCCTAGCTGGGTGCTGGTGACTCATACCTGTAATTCTGCCTACTCATGAAGCTGAGATTTAAGCATCATGGTTCAAACTAGCCTAGGTGGTAAATGTTCTAAGATTCTTTATCTCTAATTAACCACCAAAAAGTAAACAGTAGAGTTGTGGCTCAGGTGGTAGAGCATTAGCCCTGAGCAAAAAAGTTCCAGGACAGCATCCAGGCCCTGAGTTGAAGCCCCAAGACTAAATAAATAAATAAATAAATAAATAAATAAATAAATAAATAAATAAATAAATAAATAAATAGATAGATAGATAAATAAATAGATAAATAAATAAATAAATAAATAACATAGTAGCCATAATGCTACATTATGCAGTATTAAAACTCAAACTATTTTATTAAGAAGCTGCCTACAATGTGCTTAAGTTAGCATTTTCTTGAAAAAGTCATTCTTTCTTCAGGCACATAATATATTGGTTTACAGTCATAATGTTCCCTTGCTTGTATGTTTGAGTTATAGACTTCATTGTTTGAAGCCAGGTCATACATTCTGTTCCATTTCAAAATCGATTCTGATTTGGAAGATTCCCTGTTGTGAGACTCTTCCTTAAGATATTAAAAAAAATACATGGAGAGATGGAGGCTGAGCTAGATTAACGTTGTACAAATCTGATTAACATCATCTGCTCAGTTTCAAAGGTCAGGTGCACTCAACGAATTTACTTTGAAATTATTTTGTTTATTTTGTGGGCATATACATCATGAGCTTTCTAAAGGTCAAAAGTAGAGTTTGTTCTTGGATTCTAAAGCAATCTGATTTCCATTTACAGTATGCTTTGGTGACCCTAAATTCAGAAGCAGGCCCAGTTAAGTCAGACTTCCAGTTTGTGTTTAGTTTAATTTTCTGAAGAAGAAAATCTCTGGTAGATTAAGGCAGTGCTGAAATATCATTTTCTCCTAAAATTGCTTTTATTTTTGAATAGGTTCATAAAAGAATGTTACTCATGAATGACACCTGAACGCTGAATCTTGGTTTCATGCTCATTTCATTTTGGAAGATATAGGAGCATCTTAGTCAGCTCATTTCTTACCTAGAAATTGGAGCAAAGGTCTAAAAAACTAGGACTTCTGGGTTTTAATAACACTTACCTGGTAGGGTTCCAGAGGCTTTATTAATTAATGTTTACAAAATCACTCGTGTGCTTCATAGAGAAGAGGCTGTAATAAATTATACAATGTTCTTTTCTATTAAAAAAATCAAGGGGCTACTTATATGCATGAAATACTTTTCATTAATTATTTTAAATGTTTTTCCCTTTACTGTATGTACTTTACCAAGATAAAAAGGAAATCTCTCAGAGTATTTTGTATTCATGTTCATTAACATTCCAGTGGAATAATAAACCTCGAAACGATTCATGTATGAATCAGTCAGGCATGGCTAATTACAGTTTTCAGCCACATAGCCAATAACATTCACCATGAAATGTGGTGTCTGTTAAATACATCTCTCTGAATTTTTGTTGGGGGAGAGTGGTTAGGAAATAGGGAGGTTGCAAATTGCAGCTTTTAAATGTCTAAATATTTTAGGGACTTGTACATTATAAATATCTTTCAGGCAAGTATTTATCACAACCATGACATTCTGTTATCAAAACAGAAGAGCCCCCCACAGATTTGCCTTAAAAACAAAACAAAACAGAAACATCACAACTCCTAAGAATGTTCTATAGGGAAACAGAAGAAACTCCTTGTAGCATTCGAAACAAGGATTTACCATAAAATTCTTAAAATACATTTTATGTTGCACTTCAGAAATGAGTTTCCTACTGCTTATAAATATAAATTCATATAATTCCCTATGACTCTTTCCAGTTCTCAAGCATATTTAAAAGACAAAAACGTGTAAACAGAGGACACAGTAAAAGTTAACTGTCATGATTAAAACACTCAGATTTAGAACAGTGTTGTACTGGATAGTCAGAATGTCTTCTATTACTTTGATATGAAAAATACTTTCCTTTAATACTATCCATATTGCTGAATACCCAAATAATACATGAATAAAACATTGATATTTACATTAAAAATTCCTTAACTTGTGCTATCTCAAGTGGAAAATTTCTAGAAGTTTAGAATGGCATAAAAGAAAAAAAAAAACTGCTACCAATGCCATGTAATGTTTCCAACCATTGTTTGCAATTACGTAGAAATGTGCCAGGAAGTTTTCTACACAAATGTAACAATAGATCCACAATCTTTTATCTCTGGCATCCAAAAATTTCTGAAAACTCAAAGGTTGACCTGAGAGGAGGATACCCTAGTGTTATTTCTCTCTCTCTCTTTCACACAGATACATATTATAGTAGTAGTAGTAGTAGAAGATGTTGACAGGGCACTGTCTTGATTCTACTAGAAGTATTGTGTTAAATGGCATTTGTATCTATCTTTCTACAAACCATAAAATCACTAATTTCTAACACTTTATTTGTGCCAAAAATTTCAATGAATGATTATGGGCATCAATAATTATGAGTGTGTATGCACGTGTGTGTGTGTGTGTGTGTGTGTGTGTGTGTATGTATGTGTGTGTATAACACAAATAGATTGTACTACATATACTATCTGGTAAATAAATTCATAGAATAATTTAACATTTTCCCTTCATACCTTACCACGTCCTACAAAATCTACATAATCTGGCTTACATAATCTACATAATCTGTTAACTTTGGACCTTGTCTCATATTCATTTTCTTCTCAGCCACACAGACCTCCTGATTATTCTTCTACCATGCCAAACTTGTTTGTACTTTGGGATCCACACTTACCCCTGTCTGGAACATTTCCCCATGGATTCCCTTATTGGCTGGTCCCATTACTTCATTAAATGACACTCCTTCAAAGGAGCCTTTGTTCATATGGAATGTCTTCTAGTTCCTTACTCTGCTCTTTCAGTCTAGCCTTTATCAACACTTATGATTTATTTATGCATTTTTATATTCATGCATGTTCTGTTTTCTCTACTAGGTATCCCACAAGCATGAATTTTTAAAAAAGATTTACTCATGACTATATCTTCATACCCTAAGCAATGGCCATAGTAAATAAATACGATTTTCTTCTTTTTGTATCCAAATAGAACGATTAATTGTATAGTTACAAGGCTTCCAGTTGACTGGAAGGCAAACCAAGAAATATGCTTCTGAAACCTTCATGAGCTGACCCTCAGAAAAGAGGCTGGAAGAATTCCTACTTCTATTCTATGTAATAGGCTAAAGAATCTATACTGTGTGAACTCGGCTTCTATGCCTGGAATACTCTTTCTGTGGCAGAATCAATTCATTCTGACATTAATTCACTGTGGCGTCACACTGATTAGTTTACCTGCGTACATGCTTATGGTTAGTAGTGCTGTACTCACTACAATACAACTCCAGAGACCACTCTTACTTGGTATATCACAACCCTAGCACAGCAACTGGCACAGAGTAGACCTCAACCTATGAGAAACTGATCTGAGTTAAAACTGCATACTGTTCTACCTTAAGTTGTCTACTGAAGAAATATAGTTTTTTAATTTTTAGGAAATGCTTTAATGGGTCTTAACTTCTAGAATGATGAAATGCCTTTAAAGTGCGGTGAAACCAGGACAATGTGTTTAGAGGCATAATATCTTGAAAGGGAGTGATGGAAAATCATCCCTTATCTCTGAGCTACCCTAGTGAGATCACAGCTTGGACACTGAGATTAGTTTTATGCACCTTATGTTCTAGGTAACTGGAAGATGATTGCAAAAGACGGCAGTAAGAAGGATTAACTGTGATTATTTATGAGGCATAGTTAAAAGGAGACAGCATGCATATGTTCCCTAACTATAGGGAATAGACTGATCTCTAAATATCTGATGAACAAATCTACTCAAGGAAGATGTTCAACACAGAACAACAAAGAGATAAATAAGATGAAAGAAGAAAAAAGAGAGATGAGGGAAATTTAGAATTTTTTTTTAGCGTATCACAAGATGGCTCTTGCTTTTATTAGCAAGCAGAATTTTCTAACCAAAGCCAAAAATCTCAAAAATTGCAGGCTGAGAAATCTGTATTTAGACACAGCACTTCCTTAACTCTTCTATACTTTGTATTAGGAATAACAATGTATCACTTTTCCTTTTTTCCAATATAAAAAATCTTCTATCACATATGATTTTCTTTTTCAAGTAAATCCCCTGAAGATGCTTATCTGAAAAATCTAGTTTATGAACAATAACACATGGCTAAGATGAATTTTGCAGAGGGTTGAACTCTTTGCCACTGAGGCCATTCTAGTTTTGAAATGGGTTTACGAAGTAAAGAATCTCATGCATGTCCTATGTGCTTGGAGAGGGTGCTGCATGGATATTAACTCAAGCAGAACCACCATGTTTTTACACATAAGGTTGTTTGTACACCTTGTGATATGGGAGGTTATTGTGAGGCTCTCTGTTGTAAGTTACATTATGACTTAGTAGAGATGTTATAAGCAGTAAAAATGTCAGGCTTTTCTAATACTTTGCTTTCTGGTTTATTGTGCCATGCTGGCCATAATACAGTTGTTCACTGACATATATTTATTGAATACCTACTTTGGGAAAAGGTAAAAACTAAGCTCTTGTCTTCATGGAGCTTACTTTTCATCTGAAAGAGGTAGGGTATAACCACAAAAACACAGAAAATGGTGACTGTAATAAAGAAAAGCCATTAGCTATGAAGTGCTACAGTGGTACAACTTAAAGGTTTTCACAAATTTGTCTTCCTAGGTTTGAGATTACTTAGATCTTTCTGATACTTTCTCAAAAACAATCTAAGCCATTTACTTATACGTCTTCAAGGTCATAGAATAAAGACATTGACTCCAGCAATATTATTTTTGCAAACTCTTCTTGACCCTCTTCCTACTTTCTGTACCCATTCCCAGGCCATTCCTTAAATCCAGAGAGTCCTGCTTCCAATGTAAATGAGGCTTTTGTTGTTTGTTTTGTATGTCTTAATGGTTTAGAAAGTAGCATTTTAATTGTTCATGTGATAATGACACAAGGTAGTAAGCAGCTTGGACTTTTTTTTTTAATTGTGAAAATACCATACAGAGGGGTTACAATTACATGGACAAGATAACGAGTATATTTCTTATCAAGCATTATTGCCTCCTCCTTTGTTTCCCCTTCCCATCCCTTCCCATACCCCCCCCCCAGACTTTTTTTTTAATGTGCCTACTACATTTTTCAGCTATTCTCATTCTGCTAGCCCCAGTGACATAAGTGTGCCATTTGTAGCAGATTCTATTGGTGCCCTGTCAGTTCCTTCTATTCCCCTACTCCCAGTGACAGTACATCTATTTCTAACTTTCTGTGAGAACTCAGGGCCTTAATATCCTCTGAAAGCAGCTTCCATCAGCTGATAAGACAGCATTTAGACTACCCAGTTCTTTTGTCTTCCGAGTGACATAGCTCAGTTCCATTCTAAGGTATGTATCCCATATTGCTTCACAGAGATCACATAGAGGATTAATTTATATTTGTCTCTATTTGTAATGTGCTAGACATGATACCATTTTTTTTGCCTTTTTTACTTTCTCTTTTCGCTTTCCTATCCTCTTCTTGGTACTTCCTGCAATTAATTACAAAACAACCTACTTGCAGTTGAATATATGTCTCAGTACCTGCTTGTTAGAAAACCCAATCTAAGATGATTCCTCAGTCAAGTCATGGATTACATGGTAACCTCCCCATTGACTGTCTTGGGTACTTGAAGGACCTTGGCCCAAGGAGAGTGCTATTCTTAATGCTCTTTGTGAATGTCCCAGTTAGCCATCTGCCCAGCAATCAGTAATATTTACAGCTGAAGGAATACATATACATTCATTATTAGACTGCCCTTAATCATTAGATAGATACCCACTGTTTAGATCCTGACAGTATTTATGATATTTCTGTTAAAAAATAGATGTAATAGTTGTGAGCTAATACTTTCTCTGGAGAGTCTAGGTGCTGAGCTTTCCAGTTTCATATGGTCCACTGATTTTCTTCCACATTTAATCTAGCTGCTGACACATATGTTAAAATATCTCATGCTGGTCAGCTTCAGGAACATTGTGAAGGCTAAGTCCATGCTCATAAAAGCTAGAAGCTGTGTGTTATAGGAAAGGGCTCCAAATTGACAGAAGATTAGGCTAGGAAGCCTGAAGTGGGGTTTTAATCCCTGTGCACAAAATTAGTCTGTATATTGATCACATTCCTGCTGTTTTAACTGTAATTGTTTTCAATTTAATCTTGTATCCATATTCTCTAATATTTTGTGTGTTCCTAGTATCTCTGTGTAGTAGCTATAATCTGACTGTAATCCAGTGAGACATTCTGAGAGTCAAGCTTCTGAGAGCATCCATATTTCACACCAGGCTGTTTTGTAGGACACCCTGCTACTCTCTGTGGGGTTCAAACATCAGAAAGGATGAAAGATCTAAGACTTGGTGTAATCACCTGCATGTAATGAGTCAGGCCAAAGAAAGAAAGGGAGAGAAGGGGGGAGGGATGGAGGGAGGGAGAGAGAGAAGAAAGGCAGGAGAGAGAGAAAGGGAGAGAGAGTAGGGAGGAAGAGAGAGAGAGGGAAGAAGGGAGATAGAGGACTTTTTTAAAGAGAGAATTAGAGACATTATCTCAGTATTTGTCTATGCGCCATTGCTCTTCTTTTCCTTTTAAAATGTAAATGATTTCTTGGGAAATATATTTTCTTCTTTGAATTAGAACTGTGTCGGGAGGTGGGGGGAAACAAGGAAGCATCTATAAGAAGAAAAGTATCTAAAAGAAATAGTTATCCTTTAGCCACAAGAGTCTACAGCCAGGATTCTGGTCTCTTTAAGAGTTATATGATGCTAGGATAATTATTTAGCTGCTCTGAAATTTTTAAACTGCATTTCTTGCAAAATTCAGTTAACAATTATCATCAGACCTGGTACATGTTGGGAGTAGGAACAGCTTTGGAACCAGTGATTTCTCCAGCATCCATGACAACTATGATTTTGAATTAAAAAAGAGGTCAGGTGCAAGGCCCCAGTGGTGATCAGAGAGGAGAGGACAATAGAAAGGCCACCTTTAGATTTCACCCAATTATACAAAAACCTTTGTGTGTGCCAGGTACTTTTATAGGTGCTTAAAAATACTGCACCAAAATTAAAAAAAAAAAAACCTCATCTGCATGGAATGTGCATGCTAATAAGACCATCAAAATAGTAAAATAGATAAATAGGTAAACTTTATGCAGTTTGGGCTGTAACAATGCTATTGAGCAAACAACCCTGAAAAGGGAATCGAGGAAAGCACTGTGTGAAAGTTCTGCGAGAAAGAAAAAGATAGGAATCCCAAGGAACCAAGAAAGATCCAGAATAGGTTAAGGACATCCAGCCAGAGGGACTCGTGAGGGACAAGTGAAGCGCAGCTTTTGGCGGCAAGGAATGAATCACGTTCCTTTGTTTGGTTGGAAAACGCCACGTTTGTGTGAATTCATGACAAAAAAAAAAAAAAAAAAAAAAAAAAAAAAAAAAAAAAAACCCTTTCTAAAGAGATTTTTACCTCAGCCGCTCACCAGCTGCAAGAAAAATGGGAATTGTTGTTGTTCCTTTGTATTCTGATTAGCCTGGTGTAGGCGCGTTCTCAGCTCCTATTGGTCCCTGCTGCTGTCCGTTGACGAGCCACCATCTGTGCCCCGCCCCTACCGCGGGGCCTGCTGGGAATTGTAGTCTCCCCGCGTTCGGTTCGGTTGAGGCACTTTTTGCCCTCCGCTCCCCCGTCCCTCAGGCAGCGCCACCCTAGTGGGCACTCGCTTGGGCGGCGCTCGTGTCGCGCGCTCCCCTCCTCCGCCTTTCATTCCCAGCTGCCAAGATCTTGGAAGGTAGGGGCTCGGGGAGTGAAGCCCCAGTGGAACAGCGTGTCTGGGTTGCGGGTCTTCGGGGTGTCCCAGCGCGTCTGCTGGCGCGGCCCGGCGAGACGGGGCGGGCGGGCCGGGGCCGGTGCGTCTCCCCGCGGGGAGGCTCGGCTCGGTCTCCCGGACTCTCGCGCCCTGCAGACGGCTCGGGGTTGGGACTCGGCAGTCTCAGTTCTTCAGCACTGGCCCTCGCCCTGACCCTCTCACCCTTCCTTTTAGAAGTGGGGAAGTTGAGGCAGGAGGTCCGAGCAGCCCGTCCTGGGTCCCATGACGGGATGGCTCCTTCAGTTTCAGACAAGTAGTGGAAGTCCCTGCCCCAGCCGTTCCGAACTGAGGGTTTGAACAGGTGCAGGAACCAAGTGAGGCGGACCGAGGCAAATCCCTCGTGATGGATCTGCACTTGATATGTAAAAGCACACCGGGTCATCGGTGGTAGCGGGGCTCAGCGGTTCCCTGTTTGAGAAATTATTATTATTATTATTATTATTATTATTATTATTATTATTATTATTATTGCTGCTGCTGCTGCTGCAGCTGATACTGAGCTGCATACGCTGGTATTTTTCAGGTAGATCCCCGTGTGAAAGTTTAGGGAAACAACCTGCAGGTGAGAGGAAACTTTAGGGGAACTTGACTTACAGTTGCAACTTCCCCCTATAAATGCAAATATCTGCCCCTGCTGTGTGGACTCAGGCCAGCCATTCACAGCGCTAAACCAGGGAAAGAACAAACGACACCCAAAGCAAATAGCCCCTTTGAAAGTTCTGCGCTCAGGTGGCCCAAAGGATGCTGCCTGAAGCCGAACGTAATGTTTGCCATTTGCAGGCTTAACTGCACTTATTATTCTGGGTTTTTCAGACATGTGTTGCGGACCAGCAGGAAATACTGGTGTGGTTGTTTTAGAAAGGCATTAACCACGGGAGTGCCAAAAGCAACCGCACTCACATCTACGGTGAAAGTTCAATGTTGCTTTTCCTCTTGGCTCCATCTTAAGGCCAGCAACCGGAGGAGCGGAGGCCTCTGGGAGTTGTAGTTCTCCACGTATGTCGTAGCGGTCTGATAGTACGCTTCTCTGAAGTCAGATACTTCACTTCCCAGCGTGCTATGTAGGGAGTCGAAGTGTCTCCTGGGAGATGAAGTTTCACTTCTGGAGGGTCCATGGAGGCTGCCCCTCACCTGGAACTACAACTCCCATGTACACCTGTATTTTGGCTAGTAGCCTTTGTCCATCTGCCTCAAGCTGGGACTAAAGGGAAATACTTAGTAAAGATTTTGAGGTTTTTAAAATTTATATTGCATATGCTTGGAATAAATATTACTGGATATTGTAATTGTTGTATGTTCCAAGTATTAGGGAATGTACATGCTTATAAGCAGCTAATACGTGACAATTTAAATTAAGAGTCTGTTCACATGATTTCTTTAAAAAATACTGTATCATTTGTAAATTAGAGAAAGTGAATCATAAAAATGTGATATATACTTTATTCAATGCATATTACATATAGTTATTGTAATTTCATCATTTAAAATGATTAAACCATATATATATATCAATTTTATAGATTAGAAATCAAAAGCAAAGATCAAAATAAAAAACACTTGTTCAAGATAATCCAGTTAGTGAGTAGAAGTACTAGAATTAATCCTTTCTGCATATCAGTTTCAACTTAGAAAATGTCTCTATCTTGCTGAGCTGAGAAGCAATTCAACCTTATTTACAAAATTCAGTCTTTCCATTATATCATGTTGCAAAAACTATTTAGATCATTTCAGTCTAAGGGCAAATACTTGACATAATTCTTGGCATATTGTGGAGGTTTCACAAATGGTATATTTATATATCTTTATATTACTTTTTTTGAGAGCTGATCTTGGGGCTTGTACTCAGGGTCTGGGTCCTACCTCTGAGCTTTTGTGCTTGTTAGGTCAAGGATAAAGATCTACCACTTGAGCCTCAGCTCCACTTCTGGCTTTGTGTTGATAAGAGTCTCATGGACTTTTCCTGCCCCAGCTGCCTTCCAACCACAATCCACAGATCTCAACCTCTTGAATAGCTAGGTTTACAGGCGTAAACCACTTGTGTGGATACCTTTTATTTTAGAGGTCAGGAAACTGGTCCTAACAGCAGCCAACATGAGATATGTAGCTATTTTGATAATGGTTTTTCTCTTAATTTGTTGGATGTAGGCCATAGATTAGAACCAGTTGTCATGACATCATTTTTCTCTCTCTCTCTCTATTCCTGTCCTCTTTCTGCCTCTTTCTTTCCCCCTCTCTCTTCCTGTCATTGTCTCCCTTTTTTTTCTCTCCTCCTCCTCATCTTTTTCTTTTGATGGATACTTGGGCTGGAACTCAGAGCCTTTTGCTCTGGCTTGACTTTTTCACTTGAGACACACCTCTACTTTCAGCTTTTTGCTAGTTAATTGGAGATAAGAATGTCACAGACTTTTCTGCTCAAATTGGCGTTGTACTTTGATTCTCAGATCTCAGCCTCCTGATCAGCTATGATTACAGGTATGAGCCACCAATGCTGGGCTAAAGTCTTTTTAAAGTAAGGTCATATTTTTTCAAATTAATTTAACAAATGTTTTTGTGAGCATATCTATATGCTTATCTTTCTTTAGGTACAAGAGAGATTTTTTAAGGGAAAATTCATAAATGTAAAAGTACCTATTTTGGACAGATTGATAAAACATGCTCTGAAATGTGATTTAATAAAAAAAATGCATGAAAGAAGAAAAGAACCTAAGGTAGTAGAGCTGCAAAGACTTTGTAAATTATCAAATTTCTTTCAGTTTATAAAAGAGAAAGTCTTCCTTTCCTAACCTTTTGTCAAAAGCAGCTTTTCCTGTAAGAAGGCTTTACAGACAGTATATGACCTTTTCAGGGTCTGCTGTCTTCTACTTCATGTCCTTATTCTAGCCTCCTTCCTATGAATATTTGGAGGAATGCCTAAAGAGATGCTTTTGTATTCTCATCTCTATTTGTGTTTAGAAGCAACTGCAACATGTTCTGTTTCTATTTTGGGAATTAGTCTTGTTTTGGCTCTCATTACTCTTCTCTCATTTGTTTTTTCAGATTCCTAAGAACAAAATCTTACATGGTTTTGATATTCACAGATCTTACCATCTAACTCTCTAGTATAAGGTATCAGAAATATACACGAGTTAGGTGAATTACATGAAACTTTGCTTTTAGAAGACATACAGCTCTTCATTTATGTATTTACAGATATTAAAAGCATGTAGCTCTCACCTTTTCTGTGTGAAAGATGATTTCTACCTAATTCGATATAACATAACAGTTTTGTAAATTATTGGCTAAACATTTCTGATACAGTCACCGTGTGAGAAGTTCTCCCCTTCAACCTCTCTGTTCCTTGGCATTCTCCCCATTGACAGTCTGATAATTCAGCACCCAGCATACTGCCTGACCACTAGTAAGATATTGAAAATACATTTGTGGACTTGCAGTCATAAACACCCCTGAGCTATTCCCACATATTTTTCTTAAATCTCAGTTTTCTCTTTTAATGTAGAGATGTATGTTTGAAAGGTAAGTTGTTGGAGGTTGCTTTCCTTTCAACATGTACATCGCAGAGAAAAATCTCAGCCTTTGAGGTTATCCTCCAAGGCTGTCTCTGGGCAAGTAAATGTCTGTGAACCCCTCAGAGGAGAAAGCAGCCTAAATAGTAAAATGACAGAGAAACAATTGTGATTGGTTATGTGGAGGCCTGGGGTATTAATCCCAGCCCTTTCTCTTAGACTTGGTTTTCTCTCTGGAAAATAGAAATAATAAACATTTTTAACCTCATAGAGTGATGATAAAGAAGGAAATGTGTTTAAAGCTTTGATCATGCTGTCATGCTCTTAATAGCTTGCAGTAAATAGATAAATAATAGCTCTTGTTTTGTCATTATTAATGTAAGCTTGATATATGAAAATTCATATTTCTCCCAGAGTTGAACTTGAGCCAGGTATCTACTTTATGCAAGGATTTGCCATTTGTTTTCTTAGAGTAGCTAGTGTGGTCATTAGAATTTAAAATATAAAGTTCCCACTATTCTTGAAAACCCATCTTGAAAGCTCAGTCATACTCTTGTGGACAGAGAGATAGTGTGGATTTTGGCTGGATCTTGCTTTCTGAGAGGTTCCTAACCTATGGCTTCATCTATATATAAAATCTAGGATGGAAAAGCTGCTTGCTGTGCTAATGAGGCCTTCTGTCCACCTGTAGAAAGGACTGAGGCCTATCCAAGAAGCCTTAGGAATAAAGTGAAATAGTTATCATCAGCTGGTGAGTAATACAGGGGTAGAGGCCATGTGAACATGCCAGTGCTTCTTTCTAAAGTCAACAACTTCAGTAGCCATGAGGTTACCAATAAGGAGGTGTGTTTCTGTGAAGCAAGGATGGGGAATCTCTAGCCCTCTGGCAATATAAGGCCCTCACAATAATTTGGTACATGATAAGGCAGACATGTATGCTTCTTGTCAGCTGCTCTCAGCCTGTCTGCCTGTATTAATAGTTTTGAATGACCTGTGAATAATGTTATTGTAGCCAAAGGGGGCTTGGAAGAATAAAGGTTCTCTACCTTGTCCTAAAAGGGCAGGGTAGGAGAAATGGGGATGAGGATCACAGAAGAGCAAAATGATAAATACAACAGCATAGCTCCTGGGAATCCTAAACCTGTCTTTATTTGGCACATTTATTTTGCTCTTGGCTCTGCCAAGTGTTGTATCAGGAGTTGGTGACAGAGCCATGAATGCTACTGACAGGGACGTGTGAGTAGAGGTGAGCGGTGCATATTCTAGATGCAGAGGAAGGAAGGAAAGAAGGAATTGCTATCGGGATTTCATGAATACAAAGAAGGTGATGGGATGATACTGCAGAGGCAAATATGTTTGATGTTTCATACAGTCCAGTAACTTGTACCATACACAAATTTTGTGTGTGTGTGTGTGTGTGTGTGTGTGTGTGTGTGAGAGAGCGTGCATGCATGCGCTTGTGGGTGCATGCTGGTCCTGGGGCTTGAAGTCAGGTTCTGGGCTCTGTCTCTAGGCTCAAGGCTAGCACTCCACTACTTGTGCCACAGCTCCACTTCTGGCTTTTTTTGGTAGTTTATTGGAGATAAGTCTCACAGGCTTTCATGCTCCAGAGGCAGGCTTTGAATCCTCAAATCTCAGCCTCTTGAATAGCTAAGATTGTAGGCATGAACCACTGGTGCCCAGCTGCAAATTGTGAACTTTTTTCCAAGGGTATTTGAATAAAATTTATTAGTCTTAAGTGGGGAAATGAAGTGTTTGAATATTTTTCAAAATATAGATGCACTGTGAGAGTTGATGTAAAATAGTATATCTGACTAAAGCACATCTAACTAAAGACCTTAGTGTGCATTTGAAAATGTGGATTCTGGAAGTGGCGCTGTAGCTCAAGTGGTAGAGCGCTGGCCTTGAGCTGAAGAGCTGAAGGACAGCGCCCAGGCCCAGAGTTCAAGCCCCACGACCGACAAAAAAAAAAAAAAAAAAAGAAAATGTGGATTCTGATTCAATACATGTGGAATGAACGAGAGGTGCAGGCTTTCTGATAGGCTATTGCTATGGTTTCCTGGGCTGTATTATGAGTAGTAAGTATTTAGGAGATTCTTTGGCTAAGTGAGAGATGATATCAAGAGGGTGGTCTCTAGAGAGCAAAATACATGGATTTTTGTGTTGGTACTACCAGTTACTAATACTACCAGTGTCTGTGTGACACTGGGGAAACTATCCTAAACCTCAATTTCCTCATCTTGGCAATGGGGGGTAATAATTCCGATTGCAGAGGGATAGTTTAAGTTTTTAAAGGGGCAATTCATGGCAAATATTTAGCAAACACAGTAGCTGGTACTCAATAAAAGGTAGCTTTTGATTTGACTGTTACTATTACCATAAAAAGCACAATCCTGAATATAATGACACATCCATGTAACCTTAGCCTTCAGGAGGCTGATGCAGGAGGACTGTGAATTTGAGCCCAGCCTGAGCTATATAGCTCTTCAAGGCTATTCTGATTTTAAAAGGGAGATCCTGTCTGAAAAAACAAAATCACAACTTCATTCATCCTGCTTTAGGTTTCCTTGTTTATCAGATTTTGAATATTGAGTAGAATACATTACCTTTAATTCTACTGATTTTGCTTACTTCTCATATATCAAGTCTGGAACTTCTTCAATCTTCCGTAAATCTTTGGTATTATGTATCCAGGGGAATTGGAATCTTTTCTTCATTCATTCTGGGCTCAAGGCTAAGGCCCCCATAACAAAAGATCCATAATGGGGGCTTGAAGATAAAAGAAGAAATGGGTAAAGTTGTGCGTGTGTGTGTGTGTGTGTGTGTGTGTGTGTGTGTGTGTGTGTGTGTGTTTGTGTGTGTGTGTGTGTGTGTCTTCCTGCTGGTTCTGGAATCTGAAGTAGGTGCCTTAGCACTGTCCCTGAGCTTTTGTGTTCAAGGCTAGCTCTGTATCACTTGAGCCACAGCTCCACTTTTGGCTTTTTGAAGGTTAATGGAAGAGTTTCATAGCCTTTTCTACTCTGCTGGCTTTGAATTGCAACCCTCAGATCTCAGTCTTTTGAGTAGCTAGGATTATAGGCATGAGCCACCTGTGCCTGGCAATTGTACACTTTTCATGCTAGGTTTGAAGTAGACAATCATGGAGAAATGTGATTGGATAAAAAAATATTATCTCACGCTAATTGGCAGGAGGAAACATAGCAAGATTTGCTGGGCCAGATTCTTCACTATGCCCTTACTTCTTCAGAGATAAGGATATTCCTTTCTTCTGGGTATGGGACAGACATCTCTCCCGTGAGAGATGAGAAAGAAATAGGTCTTATGATCTATTTCATGGATGGTCAGAAAACCTTTTAGTACTTGCTTCATGAAATAAGAGAAAGTGACAGTAACTTTGTTTCTGCTGTTTTCTCATATTCCTTTGGCTTAAAATATTTTGAGTACTATGTTCTGATTGCTATCATGGACAAATTGGCATATGTCAAGGCATATATCTGAATCTCTAAATTTGATGGGGGAAAATATGACTCCTTAAAGAAATCTGTTCTATCTGATTATTAAGATGGGAATATAGGTCATTCTAGTAGATTACTTTCCAACCAGTGGAAATTGTAGCCATGATGAGCTACAATTAGATCACTTGACACTAATCTTATCATCCCATCCAGATAGATCAATCAGATTGGTATTGATGTTGGATTTTTTTTTTTTTTTTTTTTTTTTGGTCAGTCATGGGGCTTGAATTCAGGGCCTGGGCACTGTCCATGAGCTCTTGCTCAAAGCTAGTGCTCTACCACTTTGAGCCACAGCTCTACTTCCTTTTTTTGAGTGTTAATTGTAGATAAGAGTCTCTCAGGGACTTTTCTGCCCTGGCTGGCTTTGAATTGCAATCCTTAAATCTCAGCTTCCTGAGTAGCTAGGATTACAGGCGTGAGCCACCTGTGCTTAGTTTGATGTTACTTCCCTGATTCTAAAGTTATTTAGGACAGAAAGTCAGCCATGGGTTCTAACAATAGAACACCCTGAAAGGAATCAGGTGTAATCTAACAAGTAAAGGCTTTTAGTGGGGAAATAGCATTTTAAAGTCTTTGGGAGTCAAAGAATGAGACACCCCATCACAACACTCTTATGAAACCGCACGAAATAACTACAGGTTATGCCCTGGGTCACAGCTGAGGTTAATTCCATGTGACATTTTTTCTCTGACACCTTCCTTGTGTCTCTGCTTTGCTTACTAGAGTCGGGATTCTTCTTATATTGATTTTCAGGTTGCATTTCTCATCTTAGTATCTAGTTTGTTTCATTCTTCATAACTGGGGAAAAAGCATAAAGCTATTAAACCACATTTAAAATGATCCATTTTCATAATCCACAGTAGTGTTATGGTAAAGGTTTAGAGGAATTGTTTGGATAAATATAACTAGTAATTTTCAAATGCTGTAATTTGAAATGAAATACTTATGGGGAGGTTGCCTATTACAAGGGTTGATTTCTTAAAAAAAAAAAACAAAACACAGGTGCCCAACTCCCCATTTCAAGACAGAACAATTAAGCTAATTTGATTGAACACCTTTAATTTTCTGGACCAGTCATAAATTTTAGATTCTCCTAGGGCTGTGAGATTTAAACTGACAAAGAAGAAATTAGCAGAAGAAACTTTTTGTTATGTATGCAAGCCAGAGCCTTTCCAGAAAGAAGACCCTGAAGAGAGCTGGTGCCTTTGGCTCATTGCCTGTAATCCCAGCTACTCAGTGGGCTGAGATCTGAGGATTGTGGCTGGAAGTCAGCTTGGGCAGGAAACTGTGAGATTCTTTTTTTTTTTTTTTTTTTTTTTTTTTTTGGGTCCGGTCATGGGGCCTGAACTCTGGGTCTGGGCGCTGTCCCTCAGCTCTTCAGCTCAAGGCTAGCACTCTACCACCTGAGCTACAGTGCCACTTCCGACTTTTTTCTTTTTGCTTATGTGGTGCTAAGGAATTGAACCCAGGGCCTCTGGCATGCAAGGCATGTGCTGTACCACTGAGCCACCTTCCCAGCCGGAAACTGTGAGATTCTTATTTATCCACCAGAAAAAAAAAAAAAAAGGCGGAAATTGGACCTGTGGCTCAATTGGTAGAGTGGTAGCGTTGAGCAAAATATCTCAGGGATAAGCGCAGGACCTGAGTTCAAGCCCCAGAATCAGAAAAAAAAAGTGGTGTGTTGACTGGGACTTTATGTACCATGGAGTACAAGCTAGAAGAAGATGATTAGGAAAATGTGTAGGAAAATAAAGGAAATTTTGTAAGGTTTGCTATATAGATAAGGGTCCTCCTCTTTCATACTTGAAAAGGAATAGCTTTAAAAATGGGCCTTCTTTAAAACAACAACAAGGGAAGAACTTGTGTCCATATCTTGGGGTTCATGTCACTTTGCATCATCTTATATGGTCATATGTTCATAGCTTTTGAGTTTTCAGTTCATCTGATACAATTATCCTTTACATATACTAATTATTGCAAATGAGGGAAACCATGGGACCTAAATTTCTTTCGGACTGGATTACTTCACTTAATATGAATTTTTCCAAGTCTTTCCATTTCCTAACAAATGAGGTGGTGTCATTCTTCTGATGGAGGCATAGAATTCCATTGTATATATCATTTTCTTTATCCACTCATCTACTGAGGGGCATCTGGGTTGGTTCTATATCTTAGCTATGGTGAATAATGCTGTGATAAACATAGTTGTGCTGGTGGCTCTAGTATGGCCTTGTTTGTTTTCATTTAGGTAAATGCCCAGAAGTGGGATTGCTGGGTCATAGGGGAGCTCTATGTGGAGTCTTTCGAGGAACCTTCATACTGCTTTCCAAAGTAGTTGAACAAGTTTACACTCCCACCAACAATGCAGTAGGGTTCCCTTTTGGCCACATTCCCTCCAGCATCTGTTGTTATTAGATTTCTTGATTATAGCCAGTCTAACTGGGGTGAGGTGGAATTTCAATGTTGTTTTGATTTGCATTTCTTTTAGGGCCAGAAAGGTTGAACATTTCTTCATGTGTCTATTGGCCATTCTTATTTCCTCTTCAGAGAAGTCTCTAAGTCTTTAGCCCCCTTGTTGATGGGGTAGTTGTTTCTTTGAGGATTTGCTTTGGAGGATTTAATTTTTTGAGTTATAAGTATATTTTAGATATGAGGCCCTGGTCTATTGTATAGCTATGTGATTTTTTTTCCTTTATTTGTTCTTCCCCATGTGGTATATCCCCTGTTGTCACTGTACTTGACTTTGGTACCCTGCATCTTGTATATACGTTTATCTAATATGGGGAACAACAAAACGCTGAAACAAGGGCACAGGATGACCCATTGCAACAAGGATACCCCCAAGACAGTATATTGGAAACAAACTTTTCAACTTCTGGGGTGGGGTGGAGTGGGAGGGGTGAGGGGGGTGGGGGGGTTGGAGGGTGAGGAGGAGTGTAGGAGGTAGGGGAGGGAAGGGATTATGGGAGAACAGTAAGGGGAGGGGTAACAATGATTGACAAGTAATATACTCATTGCCTTACTCATGTACCTGTAACTCATCTGTACAGCATCTTTACAATAAAATGAAATGAAAAAAAGAGAATAAAGAAATGTAAAACAAAAAATAGGTCTCCTTTACAAAGGGAATTTATGCCCTGCTTATAACCAGACAGAGGAGAGTAGCAAGTTAACCTCGCATAACTACTACTACCTGCCCCAGATCTACTGTTTTTTAATTGCCATCACCTCAAAATAACTCTCTGCCAAAGCGCATTTCTGATATGGGGTGGCAGGTTCTGATCTCCTTCACTACCCTTTCCTTTAAACATTTTTTTAGTCTTCATAGAAAATGTATTTACTAGTATTCGCGTGTTTACATTGAAAATTTTCAAGAATCCAGGAGCATTATTGGCTTGCATTTCATGCTCCAACTTTTCCTTAGCCTCTCTGCTCACCAGATTGTTTCATAATATGGTAGGCCTTCTTTTCCTAATCTGTTGTCTCCTACAATGAAAAAGAGTGGGAAAAAGAATGTTGTTGCTAGAGGGTCTAATAGAATCAAAATCATGTATTTTACTAGCGTTTTGTAGGTATTCTGATGTTTTCTTTTAAGAATGAATATGTATGAATGGAAGAGGAAATCATGAAATGGATTGAAGTTTAGGGATAGCTGACAATATTCTGGAATTTAAAGACACTTTCTTAGTCTTTTTATGTGTTTATTAGTGTTTCGTGTTAAGGATTTGCATGTTTCTATTAACAATCAGAATTCTATTAAAATTCAGTATATTTTCAGGTTCTTAGACTCACAGTTACTGGAGTTAAAAATCACCATAGATAACAGTGAAGTATCAGTACTTCCTCATGAAGGTTTAATGCATGCGTGTTTTAGGTAGAGGAGACTATAGCCTGTAGTCATTTAATCAGTGAAGTTTTGTGGTATGTGGTAAGAGCAGAAGTTTCATTTTTTTGTAGTGCTGTAGTCTTCTTCCTGTGTCTTCAGTTTTGAAAACAAAACAAAAACTCTTGCCACTGCCCTCAGACATCGACCTGGTTCTGGCAGATGTTTAAGCAGTCTAAGCAGGAACTTATATATAGAGTTGGAATCCTGAGGGTAAGTAGAGGAATGGGTTTGAACCCTCTAGAATAAGGTTGTTTTGACCTTGGGGCATTGGATCCTGAGGTCCCTGACCTAATTGATAGATTGATTCTTCTTGTTGGATTCATAACTTGATGGTATCATTGAGAGGTAGTGGAAACCTTAGGAAGTGAGGCCTAGCTTGAGGAAGTAAGTCACTAAGGTTATGCATTTAGAGGACATATATTACCCCTGGTTCTTTGCTCTGTCTCTTTGCTTCCTGACTGCCTTGCTGTGACCAGCCAGATTCCTTCCACCATAATGTTCTGTCTCAGAACAGGCCCAGAGATGCAGAGCCAGCTGACCTTGAACTATAAAGTCTCTGAAACCATAAGTCAAAATAAATCTTTCCCCCTTTTGAGTTGTTCACATCAGGTATTTGTGACAGTGCTAAGTCACTAGCTTGGGTGTAAACCCATTCCCTTCCCCTCCCCAGTAGAATTGCTCTCAGTGGAATCATCTCCCCAGTATAATTGATCTGAGTGGAATATATTCTGGATGATTCTAGCTTGTAAATCTCTGGCCAGAAAGCATCAATATGTGTTAAAATTATGAAAAGAATGGGACATTATAACTGGGCTAAATATATTAAGAGGTAAAGTGCCTCACATTCGCATCTTAGTATGAGATATACAATATGAAACCTTATTTGAAAGTTCCTAATTTTTCTTTTGTCCTACCAATTTTAGAGAGCCTGAACTTTATAAGCTAAAACATACCCATTTGCACATAATATCCTAACATCTGAAATGCATTCAAGGAATTTAGGCCTCAGTTTTATGCTCAACACTTAGAATTATTCCTGTACTCAGAGAGAAGGGAATGCTATGACTGGCTAGGCTTAGTTCATCTCCTTTGTTCTTGCAGAGATGTTTGCCCAAAGGAAGTACAGCAGGGCTGCTTCATTGCTTGGCATCAGAGGTACCATTCACATATGAAGTGATATATATTGAGTTGTTTCATAACTGGACATAAACATGCCTTGATTAAGTAGAGGTACTGTCACTTTCATCAGAAAGGAAATGATACCAGGGATATAAAATCAATAGGTGGCCACTGCAGTCTGAAATCCCAGTGGCTTCGTTCTTTTGGCTGAGGAAGTAGAAGGAAGTCCAGGAAGCTTTAGTAGCCAGTGGTCACAAATAAATCTGCAGCTGAGGCCTTCTCTTGGCATCTTTGAGCAGGGGATAAAGCTTTCCCTAAGCTAAGGCTTCCTCTGGCCTCCTGAATTTCGGAGGCAACAGGCCAAGGTTTCCATGGCCTAGAGGAATTAGCTATGTTTGATGCCCTTGTGCAGATAGAACAGCTGGGCCTAACTCCTGTGGGTCAAGGTCTGGCTAGAACTATATGCAATGAGACCAATGACACAGCAGCTTCCCCATTTCTAACCAACTCCCAGTTGTTGCTCATGCTGGCAGTCCATGTTCTCCCCTTGGAACAGGGAGGTTCTAGATCTCTATGGCTTCTTATGAGGTTGCTGTTCTATTTTAATGTACTGAGTTAGAGCACTCTTATAGTGTTTAGAGTTCTTAAATGTATGTATGTATGTATGTATGTATGTATATATGTATGTATGTATCTATTAAAAACTGAGGGTTATCTTGGGTAAATTGCTTTGATTTGCAGCTGGATCTAATAGTACCTACTTTATTTTTTTTAATATACATTTTTATTGTAAAGATACTGTACAGAGGGGTTATAGTTACATGAGTAAGCTAATGAGTACATTTCCTATGGAGCATTGTTATCCCCTCCTTTGTTTTTCCTCTACCAGCCCTTCCCTCCCCACCTCCTTAACTCCACCCCCACTCCCTACCTCCCCACCCCCCAGTAGTAAAGTTCGTTTTCAACATAGTGTCTTTTACATCTCATTGTTACAATGGGTCAACCTATATCCTTGTTTCAGTATTTTGTTATTTCCCTTCCCACCACCAAATTGGAAAAATGTATATACAAGATACAGGGCACTGGATT
The DNA here is from genome assembly GCF_024711535.1 of Dipodomys merriami. Taxonomy (NCBI): domain Eukaryota; kingdom Metazoa; phylum Chordata; class Mammalia; order Rodentia; family Heteromyidae; genus Dipodomys; species Dipodomys merriami. The sequence goes on along the minus strand of NW_027202604.1, from coordinate 19,630,843 downwards.
CAAATACAGTGAAAATAGGGGTTATACTATGGGGGAAGAACATACAAAAGAAACAAAAAAATCACATAGTACATTGTAGGTACATTCAAAACAGCAGCAAGAAAGATAAAACCTCTTGTGTACCTATCTTGGGGTTCATTTTGCTTAGCATCATCTTATATGGTCATATATAGTACCTACTTTATAAATAGATCTGAATTAGTACATAAAATACTAGCACAACACCTTTTATGTAGTAAATACTTGTTAAGTGTTAGCTATTATTTTTATTTCTTTTGTATTTCTTTTGAGTGGAGAGCCATATCCATAAAGCATGTGCTTTTATGATCACTGGCTTTGTGAGCATGGACAGATTTCTTGGTTCAGTCTCAATTTTATCAGCTTTAAAATGGGGATTATAATGGCAGATACCTATTAACATTGCAAGGGTTGAGTAGGAATGAATGTATGAAGCCCTTGTATGAAGCATGTATTAGCTAGTGTCTATATTAGAAATACTAATCACTGGATTGAGGAGTCTACATGTTGGGAAGGTTTTTGGCAGTGTGGAAGTAGACTCTGTCAGTGTGGTTGAAATAGTCTACGGCTACTTTTGTCATAGTGGCAGGTTGTAGAGAGTAGCTTGGGGATGTGGAAATAGGAAACATCTTACAGTGACAGTAAGTCCTAATCTATCTACCACACACATAGATTGTGGGTAACAATCTGGCAACAGGTCTAGTTCCAAATCTTGCTTGACTAGATGCTGAAAGTTGCTTTGACCTTGAGCCTCAAGGGCTTCATTGATGTTCTGCCTGGGTCTGGGCCCAGGCCCCACTTGTGGCTTCACTGTGACTCAGTACCTGCCTTAATAAGTTGCCTTAACTTGCTTGTGATTACAGTTTCAGTCCCAAAGCTCTAGCCTTGTTCTTACTAGCCTTCTTGTGTATGAGTCATTCTGTTACTTACCAACAATTTATTCCCTCAGCGTACATTTACTGCAGACTTCTGGGTGTCAGGCCTCGTGCTAGGTATGGATATGTAGTAGAAAAGATAGGAAATGTACAGGCAAACCAATGTTATTATCAATACCAGATCCAAGAAAGATGAGTGTACACTAATAGGGAAAGATTAGATAAAATGGATGGGATATTGAGCAGAGACCTATGAAAATGATGGGAGAGAGCCAGGCATTTTTTTTTCCATTCTGTTAATATTATCTATTGTCCCTTTCTGGACAGTTAGTTCCATGATGGTAAGGACATTGTTGGTCTTCTTCATCACTGTGTGTGTCCGTGCCTAGAAGAAAGCGTGGCCCATTACAGAGTGGGTTACATCTCACTGTGACCATCAAGATCTGAAATCTGTGTTGACCTGAGACTGTTGCTTTATATAGATGGGTTTTTCATACTGCACAGGTCACAGGAATTTTTCAGTGCTGGAGAGTCAAGTACATAGTATAATTTGGCTATTATTACTATTTGGCTCTGGAATTGTTGTTAGAATTGTTGTAATAACTGACACACAATCAGCACTCAGTAAATAAATATTACCTGAGACTAGTGTTACTACACCTGTCCCCTGACTGGTAATAATGCATGTGTGCCAGTTTCACCTTGTAAATCACTAGACCTTGCTTGTAGAATAGTGTTTTGGTGGTCCCCTCTTTGCTTTATTCAGCAAATAAAATATAGAGATCTTAACTTCTGAGTGTGTAACGTGAACTGAAAATGTTGAAAAACATTCTAGGATTCAGCACAAAGAAATAAATGTCAGTTGATGCCAAAGACAGGGATATAAATCAGAAAGTAAGCATATCTACAGTACTGTTATATTTAAATGCCTTCTCATAAACACTTAAGATTCTCATTAGTCCAACATCAGAAAAATATGAATATTTGTTATCAAAGAAAAAGCTTGGAAATCAAAATAGAATAAACAATTGTTGCCTTCCAAAGATTACATAATGTTGGATGCATTTTGAGTTTAACAGCCCCAACTCTACTTTTAAAAATATTTCCCTGAGACCAGTTTGTTTTTATCCAAAACATCAAGTAAGGAAGATATGGATATAATAAAAAGGAAAACACAAGTGTTTTGCTGATTCAGTTCATGTTTTCAAAGACTTATTTTGTTGTGTTTTATCCTTACAAAAGAGACACTTGCCAGGCATCGGTGGCTCATGCCTGTAATTCTAGCTACTCAGGAGGATGAGATCTCAGGATCATGGTTCAAAGCCAGCTGGAGCAGAAAAGTCCCTGTGAGACTCTTATCTACAATTAATCAACTCAAAAACTCTAAAAGCCTGGAAGTGGTGCTGCAGGCTCAAAGTGGTAGAGTGCTAGCTTTGAGCACAAAGAGGTTCCAGGACAGCACTCACAGGCCATGAGTTCAAGCCCCATGACTGACCAAAAAAACCCCAAAACAAAACAAGAAAAAAAGGAGACCCACATGCATCTAAGAAATTCTGCTTTTGCCCAAAGAAACATAGGTCCCATGGTTTCCCTTATTTGCAATAACTAGTATATGTCTGGGACAAGCAGAAAAGGTCAAAAGCTATGTACATATGACCAGATAAGATGCTGTTAAGCGAAATGAACCTCAAGATAGGGCCACAAGTGGTTTTTTTCTTTCTTGCTATTGTTTCTAACGTATTTATAAGGTACCATGTGATTTTTTTGTTGGTTTGTATGTCCCTCCCCCATGGTATAACTCCTGTTTTTACTGCATTTGATGTTGGTCTAATTTGGGGAGGGAAAGGGAAAAAACAAAATGTTTAAATAGGGATACAGGTTGACCCATTGTAACAATGAGATGTACAAGACACTGTTGAACAATGAACTTTACAATTTAGCAGTGGGGGAGGGGGAGTGTAGTTGTGGAGGTGGGAGGGAAGGGATGGTAGGGGAAAAACAAAGGAGGAGGCAACAATGCTTGATAAGAAATGTACTCATTACCTTGCTCATGTAACTGTACCCCCTCTGTACAGTATTTTCACAATAAAAAACTTACAAAAAAAGAAAAGAAATTCTGCTTTCCTCCTACCCCTCTTCTTCCTTCATCTGGAGTTCCATTTCAGGTGAATTGTAATGGAAATGGGGGCCAGATCATGAAGGGACAGGAGGTCTTCCAGTCTTTGCTGTGGGTCCTGTCCCCAAGCCTCTCAGTTCTTCTGAGTTCATGGTGCTGCTGCTCTAAAGGTCCCAGGAAGCCCATGCCATAGTCGCCAGGGTGGAGAGAGAGCCAGGAAGGGAGGACAGGCTGTAGCCATCACTCTGTATGGTTCTGCTTTCACAGTGTTGGAGATGCTGACTGTAATGAGAAGGCCTCATTGTGCCACCAAAGAGCACACTACTGTCAATCAGGAGACCTCAGCTTTAGTCCTGGTCCTTCTGTGCACAAGTCTCTGAGTCTTGCTTGGCCTTACTTTCCATATCTGCAAAATGAGAGATTGGACCAGATCATTTTGAAGTCCTGTCCCTTTCCAACAGCTCATGATTTGTGTAGAAAACTTATTTGATTTGATGAGCCCTTTCTTTACCTTCTGCAGAAGGATAATTCTGGCACAGCTGACTTCTGGTCCAGATGGACCTGTGTGCTATCAGAGATAATTCACTAAAGTCTTGACTTTCCTCATCCATTAAGTGAGAATAGGGCAAATATGGCCTCCTCAACACAAAAGAGGGTGTTTGGAAAGTATCAAGTGCTCTATTTTGTATATTACAGGAATTAAATGATACAGTGTGGTATTGTTATTACAATATTATAAAAATAGCATATATTTTATTATATTGTAATATACAAATATAATTTTCTACTTTTGTGTACCTCAGAAAATGCGAATAATAAGGGAACTCATACAGGGCATTCTCTGATAGAGATTAAGCACTTAAATACATGTGAGCAGTCACTTTTGCTATTATTTTGGTTATTAAATGAAAATTCTTGAGTACTTAGTACTTTTTGTGAAAGGGCAAAACATATAACAAATGTTTTCTTCAAGTACATGTAATGAAGCAGATTTCCAGTGGTCCACAAGAACCATAGTTTTCTTTTCTTTTTTTTGTGGGTCATGGGGCCTGAACTCTGGGTCTGAGCACACTGTCCCTCAGCTCTTCAGCTCAAGGCTAGTGCTCTACCACTTGAGCCACAGCACCACTTCCAGCCTTTTCTGCTTATGTGGTGCTGAAGAATTGAACCCAGGGCCTCATGCATGCAAGGCAAGCACTCTACCACTGAGTTACCTTCCCAGCCCCCAAGCCATAGTTTTCTAGACATCTCATTTATAGAGAATAATAATTAAATGATGTTGAATTTTTATTTAAAAGTTAGGCATAATGGCTCATACCTGTAGTTTCAGCTTCTTGGGAGGTAGAGATAATAGGATCACAATTTGAGGGCCATCCAGCTGAAAAGTTATATAGATCTCTTCCTCAGAAACAAGCCAGGGGTGAGGCATTCTGTAATTCCCGTTACATGGGAGGGCAGAGGCAGAAGGTTAAAGTCTGAAGCTTCCCTGGGCAAAAGAGCAGGAGACCTCATCTGAAAATAAAAGAAACGAGGCTGGAGATGTATCAAAGAGGCTGATGTTAAACTAGCATGAGGCCTTGAGTACAATTCCCAGTACTACCAAAAAAAAAAAAAAGTACTCAACCCAGGTTTTTAATCTAGGATGTAGATCGCCATGAAATCTAATGTTCTAGGTCTGTAACTTTTTCCATGTAGAAACTGAGAACAAGAGAAGAGAAGAGAGACCTTACTTTTTACGAGATTACTACAGGCCAGACACAAACACAAGATTTTGTCTGGATTCTTTCATTTCATCCTTTTAGCAACGCGGTGAGGTTGATAACTTGCAGTCCTGCCTCAGCCTCCTGAGTGTGTGCCACCATGCCTTTCCTTATTATTTCTGTTTTACAGAAGAGAAAACTAGAGCTCAGAGATGTTAAGTTCAGCTTTACTTCAGTTAACAGGACACCCAGCTGGTGACTACTAGAATCAAGATATGAACCCAGCCCATATAATTATGTTTTCTGTATAATGTTTTCTCTATGTTTCTGTATAATATTTTCTGTATAATATTTCTGTATTTTCGGTGTGAAGTATAATGGATAAGGACAAAGATACAAATATACTTGCTTTATATCAGTGGCATAACAAATTAACATTCATTGATATTGTTTTCAAGATTATTCGACTTCAAGTAAGATGATGAATTTCAATGTAGAATAGTCTTATTTAGGAAACAGCAATATTTTTCTCAAATTGGCAACATCAAAACTGTATTTATGGAATTAAAGAAAACATACTGCATTTGTATAATGCAAACTCACTTGGAAAGAAAATTTCTTTATCATTTTCTGAAGCTTAGCTTTGCAGCTGTTGGCATCCATCTATTTTTAAAACATACAAATAAATTGTTTCTTGTTAACTCAATTGGATCTGTAGGCAGATATTAGACAAAGTTGATGGTGATGAGTCCAAAGTCTTGATCAAAGGGCACAAAATATCTTCTGAAAATGTGCTATTCTTTTAAACCTTCTAAGGTTTCTTTTTCTCTGCCTAAGAAAGTAAATTTATTTTAGATTTAAAAATGCAGGAATATTCCCCAAATAAAATAGTCTTATCATTCTACCCTTTCATGCTAGCACTGTCAATATTTCAATTAATACTTTTTCCATCTTTTTTTTTTTTTTTTACAAAATACATGTATGTGTTTAGTATGCTATCATGCTTACTTATGGTTTGTGGGCTATTTTCATGCATCAGTATTTTTCCATGACAGTAGTGTTTCAGAAATACCGTGCTGTTAGAACTTATCATCATTATTATTATTGTTGTTGTTGTTATTATTATTGCTGTTGTTGTTGGTGGTGGTCGTTGGGCTGGAACTCTGAGCCTGGGCACTGTCCCTCAGCTCTTCAGCTCAAGGCTAGCGCTCTACCACTTGAGCCACAGTGCCACTTCCAGTTTTCTGGGGGTTAATTGGAAATAAGAGTCTCGCGGACTTTCCTGCCCCCGCTGGCTTTGAACGGCAATCTTCAGATCTCAGACTCCTGAGTAGCTAGGATTGATTACAGGTGTGAGCCACCGGCGCCCGGCTAACATTTTTTTTAACCCATCCCAATTGTTTAACATTCAGGTTTCCCCATCTTTTTTCTGATACATATTAATGAAGAATATTTGCATACGGGCATAATCAACTTTCAGGATTCTGTTCTTAGCATGTATTCTCAGAAATGGAAATACTAGCCTACACTGTCAGCTGTTGAAGTAACTGCCTAGATGCTCTGCACTGCAGACAGTGCTCCCTGTGGAGCTGGCTCCTCCAGGGCGCTGCATCCCAGGAACTTCAGTGCAGACTATAAAACTGAAAGTTGGTAGGTCAATTAACCCCATCAATCTCCAGTCTCTGTTGGATGATCAAAAGAAGCAAGTTGGATTGCCTGTGCCAGCCTTACCATTGTCACGTGTTATTTAGTATGTTAATATGTTACCGTGTATGATTTACTTAGTTGGTAAAATATTATTACTTAATATGTTACCATAATACATGCTCTGTATTAAGTAAGCAAGAATGCCTTCAGCTACAAATAACAGAAAACCCAATTTAGAATGACTTAAAGAGAGGATTATTTCTCTCATATTACAAGAATTCTAGAAATGAGTGGCTTTCCAGCAGATTAGAGATGTGAAACACGTATCTGCAGTGTTCTTGGGCATTTCCCTAATTGTCTGAGGATGGCTGTGGCTGGAGTCACAGCCTTGTGTTTATATTTAGGGAGATAGAAGAGAAGAGCGAGGTGATGGAGGCACACGATTTGGGGAGCAGTTAGTCTGATCAAGAAAGCATATGTTACAGAAGTAATTTAGGTATATGCTTTTCACTCATGATCTTGCCACTTTAGTCACTGTATAAATGCACAGAGAATGGGATTATCCATATATATAGTAACCTGGAATTGGTCTGTGTGTGTGTGTGTGTGTGTGTGTGTGTGTGTGTGTGTGTGTATACATGTATGTAACAGTTCTGGGATTTGAACTCAGGGTCTGAGTACTAAGCTTTTGTGTTTGAGGTTAGCTCTTTACTACCTGGACCATAGCTTCATTCTGGTTATTTGTTGGTTAATTGAAGATAAGAGTCATGGATTTTTCTTAGGCTGACTTTGAACTTCAATCCTTAAATCTCAAAGCCTCCTGAGTAGCTAAGTTTATACCAGTGCCAGTGGAACTGGCCTTATTAGTCAGCATCTGGATCAGACTCTAGAACCTGACAGATGCTTGAGATTTACTGGTAAATTAATGAATGATTTAAAACTATGCTGTAAATACTTTCTGTATCTGAGTATTTTAAGGTGTGTATATATCTATATATATTTATATATTTTATCTATTTTTTTGCTGTTGTGTTGTTGTTGGTAGTGGGGTTATGTTTGGACTCAGGGCCTGGGCACTGTCCTTGAGGTTTTTTTGTTTTTTTGCTCAAAACTAGTGCTCTACTATTTTGAGACACAGCTCTACATCCAGATTTTTGGTGGTTAATTGGAGAAGAGAACCTGATAGACTTCCCTGTCTGGGCTGGCTTGGAACTACGATCCTCAGTTCTCAGCTTCCTGAGTAGCTAGAATTACAGATGTGAGCCACCAGCACCTGGCTTTTAGAGTGTCATTTTTAACAGCTGCATATTGCTCAATTGTTTGTATGTTCTATAGTTTCTTTCACTGATTTTCTATGATTTTACATTTAGATTTCTTTTTAGAATATCAGGCATAACAATTCTACAGTGAACCTTCACTCACTCTCCATATCCATATCTATTTCTATATCTGTGTAACATTTTCTTAGATAAATTCCTTTGGAAAATGGAGTCACTATTTTTAAGGTCCTTGATTTAGTCACCAAATGGAACTTTCATATTATATAGCAATAGGAGTTTTATCATGCATAACAATGAGTTATTAGAGTTTTTAGCTCTTTGTTTTTTAATAGAATTCTTTTTGTGTGCATTGGTAATCTGTATTATGGTTCAAATTTCAAAATAATAAAAAAGGCAGGAAGTAAAGTTTTTCTCCTGTTCCCCTTCCCATCCCCTTATCTCTGTCCCTGTCTGCCTTGAGCTTCTTTTTTAGTTTATTTTACATCTTTTCAGTGTTTCTGATAAATATAGAAAAATACAAATGTTACTTTTTCCTTTCTCATACAAAAAGGAATGTCCAATATACATCGTTCTGTGCCTTTATTTTGTTTGACTGTTTTATAACGTTCCATTATGTGAATGTTCTCTAGCTTTGTTTATTCTCTTGTCTAGCCTTATGTGAACCAAGTATCTTTTCAGCCAGTTGGGCCCAAATAAACCATAATATCCTGGCTCTGCAGTGATAACACTAATGGGGTAGGAAGCCCTATCTTAATTTTTCTACCTTACGGTCTGACTTGTACTTCTTAAAGTTGCCTCCTACTGTGTAGTTGGCAGTGTTGGAAACATTCTGAACCTTCCAAGAAGAGAGACAATTTCAAGTGTGTTTATGTTTTCTGAATACTGTTTTACACTTGACTCCTAGCTTTGACTATGAGATATTCTCATGCTTTAGTTTGGTCAAAGAGTTAGGCCTTCGTTCTTATTGCAGGGATTCTGGGCGCCTATAGGAAGTTATATCCTTTGGACCTTATAAGGCGATTACTCTCACAGAGTACCAGGTTTATTGTGTGTTTAATTTGACATCTGGATAATCTCACATTACTTTTTTTGTTAAAGGCAAATGTTAGCCTTGCATTTTCTTTGTTCGCCTTTTATTGGTACAGAGAGTGGAGCCTCACTCTGAGAGGAAACAGACAGCATCAGCAAACACTGCAGTGGCAACTTAAATACTTATTCAGAATTTATGCCACATTAAGGATATAAAGGTATATCCCTAAATGGCAATTTAACTTCCCATTTCTGTGGCTCTTACAGTTCCTTGGCGCTAAACACACATGACCAATATGTATCCTCTATAAAAACCATAAAAGTTACCTCTCAGTAAGCCTTCCCTGATCATCCTTAAACAATTTCTCTCTACCTCTTTTCCTTCCGCTTTTCATAGCACTTGTTATAAAGTCTAGTCATCCTTCTTGTGCTCTCTGAAGGGGAAGGAGAAGGTGGGTCATTACATTAGACTTCTGTGCCTAGCGTAGTGCCTGGCTCATGAGAGGCCAGAGGCTGGTGGACAAGGCACCTGTCATCATAGCTATGCAGGAGGCTAAGATTGGAAAGATTGTGGATCCAGGCTAGTTTGAGTTCAAATTTCCCTCTCCCCTCAAAACAGTTCACAAGACCCTGTCAGTTCTTACCAGCAGATTCTGGAGCAATAGATGAAGAAAAGCCCATGCAGTGTTATCTCATATTTAATAATTCTTTTTTTAAGTTTTTTTTTCTTTTTCTTTTTTTTTTGTTGGTTGTGGGGCTTGAACTCTGGGCCTGGGCGCTGTCCCTGCACTCTTCAGCTCAAGACCAGTGCTCTACCACTAGAGCCACAGCACTACTTCTGGTTTTCTATTGGTTTATTGGATATAAGAGTCTCACGGACTTTACTGCCCAGGCTGGCTTTGAACCGTGATCCTCAGATCTCAGCCTCCTGAGTAGCTAGGATTACAGGTGTGAGCCACCAGTGCCCGGTTCTCATATTTAATAATTCTTGATATTAAATAATTAGTAATCCAATTGGCTGTGGAATGAATGGGTTAACCCACAGATGTTATTAAACTGCAGATCACTCCCCTAACCTCTGCTTTATAAACTCAGATTGGCCTGGAGCTAGCTTAAGGGAGTTAAGGGAAAATAAACAAAAGGACTGAATCTAAGAGGTAGATCATCAGGAAATACGGAAATAACAGATCCTGGATACAAGGAACCTCAGAGACAGAGACTCCTGTGCATTAACAGGATGACCAGAAGGTTAAATATTAACACTCACTACACACACATACAGAGTCTTCCACTCCTATCATGCAAACACCAGTCCAATCTGCAGCAATCTCAGCTGAGGCAGGAAGGAAGCATAAATAGTAGGATCACAGTCCAGACCAGCCTAGGCAGCAAGTGAGACTATCTCAATAATAACCAGAGCCCAAAAAGCCGAGAACATGCTTGTGTAGTATTTCTAGTAAGTTTCTAGTAAGTTCAGAGCTCCGAGTTCAAATCCCACTACTGCCAAAAAAATGCTTAAGAAAGTTGCCAAACTACTGCTTTATAATAATCATTGATTGTAAATATGCTTTATATAAAAGCTGATTTACATATGAATCTGACTAGTAAGCATGGTTAAGAACTTTCTGAGTTCAGTACTTCATTTTAAGTGCACTTTCTACTCAGGTGATTTTTATACTCTTACACTGTTGTCAAAACTACCATAGATTATTGTGCACAATGTACCCACTTATTGTTTTACTGATAGCATTTTGTCAAACTGTAGTTTAACATCCAAACCCAGAATATTGACTGTGATAGAATCTACTCAGTATTTAGGTTTTTCCATTTTAACTTATGTGAATGTTTAGATCAATGTACTTTTTTTGTGTGTGTGTCCAGTCGTGGGGCCTGACCTCTGGGCCTGGGCACTGTCCCTCAGCTCTTCAGCTCAAGGCTAGCGCTCTACCACTTGAGCCACGGCACCACTTCCAGCTTTTTTCTTTTTGCTTATGTAGTGCTGAGGAATGGAACCCAGGGCCTCATGCATGCAAGGCAAGCGCTCTACCACTGAGCCACCTTCCCAGCCCTAGATCAATATACTTTTACCAATGAATATTCTTGTAATTGTGAAAAGATGACTCTATCTATCTATCTATCTATCTATCTATCTATCTATCTATCTATCTATCTATCTATCTATCTATCTATCTATTGCCAATCCTAGGGCTTGAATTCAGGGCCTGGGCATTGTCTCTGAACTTTTTGTTCTCAAGGCTAGCACTCTACCACTGAACCATGGCTCCACTTCCAGGTTTTTGGTAGTTAATTAGAGATAAGGGTCTCACAGACTTTCCTACCTGGACTGGCTTTGAACTTCAATCCTCAGATCTCAGTCTTCTGTGTAACCACTGATGCTCAGCTATATTTTGCTTTTGAGACAAAGTCTTGTTAACTTTGCCTAGCCTGGCCTCAATCTTATAATCTTCCTGCCTTTGTCTTCCCAATGCCTATCAATATTACTTTTAAATAGTAGGTGAGACAGGATAGAAGTGACATATGCCTGCTAACTTTTGAGTCTGCCAGGAAAAGACATTAGAAAATATTGTATGCATTTTGTGTTTTCTTCTTTCATTTTTGTTAGGAACTGGTTCAAAACCTTGTCATGGTTTGCTCCAGGTTGAGCCACTGGTTCTTGGACACCATAATCTAGTCTAATTATTTCATTCTGAGGGTCAGAAAGTTTAAGTGTGTCACCTAAGTTACTGCATCATAGCATTCTTAAAGTAGATATACTTGAGAGACGATCAGCACATGGTTCCCATTATATAATGGAAGACAACATGGACCAGAGGGAAGAAGAGCCTTTCCAGGGTGGCAGCTAGACTCTGTGTAGGTGCCTCATTTCCTCTCCTGAGTTACCCTTTCTCAGGATCTTGACTTTACGTACTGAAGAAAAATGATTACTGGATGGATCTAGAAAGAAGTGTAGAGGATCGTTAGGCTAGCCTCCCACCTTCAGCATTTCTGGGAAATGACGTAGCTGGTCTCTGTTGGTATATGCTTAATGGTGGAGACATTTTTACTGTGTAACTTATTCTTTATGGCACCTGTTGATATATTGTAAGGTCTATGGATGCTTCCTAGTAACTCTGAATTCATGGAAACTAACAATAATTTGTCTTAAGCTCTCTTCTCCAGTACAAACGAGCTCTTTCCTGTGTTTGACATTAATCTTGCCTTTGTGAGGTAGGGACTTGTACTGTCTCTAGCTTCCTAATGAGGGCCCTGCCCTCAGAGGGGAAAAGCTACTAGCACTAGGTGACAGCTAATAAGGGGCATGGATATTACATTAGCTTTATAAGTTGTTGTAGCTAATTAACACAAACTTGATGGCTTAAAACAACAGAAATTGTCTTGAAGTTTTGGGGGTTAGAAGTTCAAAATTATGCTTCAGCAGGGTTGATGTCCCTCAGTAGGCTTTGAGGAAGAATCTTTCCTTGTCTTTCTCAGCTGCTGGTAGCATTGTAGCTGCCTCACTGTTCACCTTACTTGGCTTTCTCTTCCATCCATCTCCAAGTGCATCTGCCTCTTCCTCCTAAGGACACTGGGATTACTGAGGATGACCTCATCTTAAGACTCTAAATTTATATGTCCAAACACTCTTTGTTCCTAGGCAGGCTTCAGGGATTTAATGCTGCCATGTTTTTGGAGGGGCCACTGTTTACCCTGTTGTAGACTGTGACTTCAGATTCTAGAATCTGCCGTTGCTTCCATACTATATCCTGTGAATTGCCACAGGGAAAGTCCACTTCTTTTCCACATGATAAGTAAAGACTGATTTCTCGCTCTGTGTTACACCTACACTGTCTTGCGCAGTAAGTTCCCTAGAGGAAGTATTCAATGAATGGTCCATTGAATTTATAGCACATTTTTCCTTTCTTATTGTTTTTCTTCAGGCGGAATATTCCCAGCTTCTTTATGCCATGTTCAGACCCCCTCCCACCTTTCTACCCTGAGCTTCTATTGCTCTCCTGTAGGTCTTTTCTAATTAATCCAGTATTCCTCTTAAAATATGCTTTCCACGTTGCTCTCTAGATAAGATCTAAATAACAGAATAAGTAAAAGCTGAATTTTACCTTTTCCTTCTTAGGGAGAAAAAAAAAACAAAGAAACAAATTGGTATGACAGATCAATAGGAGAAATACAACTTTATTTAATACGTTTTTGAGACATAAGGAGATAAATACTCAAAAATGAAGTATAGTGGAATACTTCCTTATATGTTGAAGAACAGCAAATGGTAGATATGGGACAATGCAGAAGGGCCTGGGTTGGGGGAAGTTAATTGGGTGGAAAAATAACTAGGAAGGAAAGAGTATAAATGTAACAAGATCTGTTGAGAATTCACTCCATCTCAACTTCAAGTCCTGCTATTACTTTCCTTCTTATAGATTCTTTCTTACTACTTTCCTTTCATATCAGAGTTTTAGCTCTTGCTTGCAGGAAGAAAATTTACTCTCCTCTTATACCTACTGGTCTTTTTTTGGTAAAGTGCCTTTCTTTATGCTAATATGGCATATTTTGCTACCCTCCATAAGTAGAATTGTACTGTTAATTCTCAATGGTTTGTAATATATATTTCTTTATAGCAGCTATAAATGTGTTCATTTTAGAGAAGGTACTGAAGACATTACTGGTAGTTAAGAGTTATGGACATTAAAACAACAACAACAATAATAACAAACTTTCCCCACATTAGTAGCCCTACTCAGTCATTCAGGCCAAATTCAACCCTTCCTTATGCTAATGCAATTTTATTGATTTTGGATTCTGGGTATGGATTTTTGAGTTTGGAAAGAAAATAATCCAAATGACATGCTGGGATTTAGTAGAAAGGGCAAGCATACCCATGAATATATCTGGTTTTTCAACTCCATTCCAATTTGTTGATCCTGTAGAAAAAAATTGTGTGCTATGAAAAGGATGATTGGTGATCCAAAACAATTTTCTGCAAGAATGAGTTAGGATTTTCATGATCAGATATTAGAGAAGACAACCTTTCCTTCTTTATTTCCACTCGTTGTGGTGTGTAGTTGCTTCACTCTATTTTCAAATTGACACATGTTTTATATATATATATAGATATATATATATATTCATAGGGCATAATGTGATGTTTCAATACATGTATGCATTGTGTAATATTCAAATCAGGGGAAGCATATCTATCTCAGTCTTTTTTTTTTCCTGTAAATTACATTTACTAACTGCTTGTGTTAATTTTCATGTTCACTTTCCTGAACAAATTTATACTCTTGGTATTGTATGTGCTGCAAGTTTCAGTGCTGTCAAAACATATTTTAAAAAATAACCCATGGGTTTTAATCAGTACAGTCAAGATAAATTAGATTTTAAAAAAAGTATATAAGATCAACCTTAGTATGCAGATAAGCACAATTTTTTGATTATGATTAACTTCTGCTCCTTTGGCAAGATAGGGCACAGTTGTACTGATGTTTAAATTTAAGAAAATATTTGATTTTTTAATCTAGGGTTGAAATAAAGGAAAGAATAATTAATCCCAGTGGTGGCCTCCATGGATTCCATTGTGTTTTCTACTCCATTGTGTTTTCTACCTAGCCTTGCTGCCTTTAACCTAGTGATTGCTTAAAAAGTCCTCTGTGTGACATTTTTCTTCATATCTTTCTAGTCTCCTCTACACTTAAAACCTTGGCTTAAATGTTCCTTCTATAGGAAAACTGCTATGACTCATAAGATTTGGTTATAAGACTTGCTTAGTTTTTAATACTGTAAACTCCCTTAGTCTCTTTTCCTTTGCTCTTTGAATCTTTTCTAACATTAATCTCAGTTGCACTTTAATCTCAGTTGCCTGTCACCCTTGACTGTGAACTCTATGAAGGCAGGGACTGTGTCTGCTTTTAACATTCTGCTATTGGTATCTAGTTCAGTATCTGGCCCATACTGGGTACTAAATAAACATTTCATGATTCATTGGCTGAAAGCCAAAAGAGTCACTTAAGAGTGTGTTGAAATAGTCATTTTAGCAATGTTTAGCACTAAGATAACAGCAGTGAACTCTCCCTTTTATTCCTTTCTCTTCCTCTTCCCTTTTCCCCTTTTTCCCGTGTGTGTGTGTGTGTGTGTGTGTGTGTGTGTGTGTGTGTGTGTTATATTTTGATTACCACTGCATCAACTCATTGAAGTAGAAAGAATAGTTGACATTCTGTTTTAAAGTGACCAAGTATTTGACCCACTTCTTCTCTAGTAATGTCATCACGATTGTATCTCATTGCTGTGGATTCTTGGAGGCTGACAGGCGGAACAAGTTGCTTTAACACACAGTCCTCATCTGTCATACAGAACAGCTTGCAGATTCATATTATGTGAATGAAATATGAAGAGAGGGATATTTTTCTTCGTTGGCTATCAGGGTAATTGAAAGTAACTATATCGGGGCATAAGGGGAAAATGCAGGAAAATAGACTGCCTTTGTGAAGGGCAACTCATCAGCACTCAACTGCAGGTGTTCCGCTTCATCTCTGTGAGTGCAAAGGATCAGGGATGTGTTTCCTGTTATTGAAAGACCTGAGATTTTGCACCAGCACATCCTTTCAGTAAGGAGAATACCTTGGTTCACACTGCTACCCTCCAGCTGCCTGATAAGCTGGCACCAGCATCATCTATGGAGGGGGGCTCTCCGTGAGACGCTCGGCATGAACCCTGAGAATTCTTTAGCTGCAGAAGAGAACTATTTTAGTATTCCAGATCAATAAACTGTAGTAGAAAATTGGAAATGCGCTATGAAAAATCATTAAGCAGAGAAATTCTGTTTCTGAGTTTCGGATCAGAGGAAATAAATAACACTTGACTGCTCTTATAGTTTATATTTTACAGGCTTGGCCCTGGTGAAATGGAATATCAGATAATACTGTATCAATGACACTTTGCCTTCTAAATGATTTGGGTCCATAGATAGCAATTGTGCTTTACAGGGTTATTTTAGTTAATAGGAAGCTTTTCGTTTAACACCGGTGAAAAGTTCTAACGTGGTGACAGAAAGCAAGGTACAATTCAGCAGTCATTCAAGTCATGACTTTGTTATGTTTTGAGATAGCTTTAAAATCACTTAGTTGAATATAACTCTAAAGTACTGTAACTGCCAGGTTGCTTTATCTAATTTATGAACCAGAGGCAAAGGAATCAACAATAACCCTCCATTTGCCATTATTAGATTAGCTATTACTGAAACCACAGAAAGTATATAACCCTTTACTTTGTGTTCACTTGAATTTGGTTATTAAGCTTTGATGGAACTTTCATTTAACCAAATGCTTTTGTTTACAATGATATGCATGTTAAATCTTTTGTGTTCAGAATTTGATATGACCATTTTAGTATATGACACCCCACAAAGACATGTTAAAGTTACAGATTTTATTCATTTGTGTTCTCTCAGACATTTTCCATTCAATTGGTTAGGGTCTTATTTTGCTTCCTGACATTTTTAGATTTGTAAGGCCTCTACATTTGTAAGAATATAACCAGGCATTAACAAATATGAAACTACTCATAGCAGCTCCATAAAATTGATTTTTCAAAATTAAATAAGCATCTGGTGGTCTGAAAATGTTTTATACCTGATATTTAGAAGATATTTTGACTATTGCCAAAAAGAATCAATTTCTTCATGCTGTCTTCCTTCCTGATGCCGTCATATGCCACTGTGTTATGTAGACCACAGGCTCTGAAAGGAGACAGATTGAATTTGCACCCATACTTTGCCACTTATATGCCTGCACCTCTTGGACCTCACCTCTTAGGAAGGTCAGTTAACTATAATTAGTCTTTCCTTATTATGTAAGAGACTTCAAAATTGTACTTGTCTCATAGGATACATGTAAAGTCCTCAAATGTGATTGTTAGTATCATTAATGCGAGTGTGTGTCTCTCTGTGTGTCTGTTTCTCTGTGTGTTTCCATAGTCTACATGTTGTCAATTTGAGTGAAAAAGTATTCTAATATGGGTTATATAGTAGAAATACTGCCATCTTTTCACTCCTTAAGTTCTGGTATCATAGCCGTATCTACAAGTAACATGGAACATAGTTTCCAATTTGGATCTAGTTAGACATAGCTTGAAAATGAATTACCATGGCAGTGGCCATCTCAGGTATTGAGATCCATACATCAAAGAAGGATTACTTTTAATTTTGGATTGGCATAAAAGCTAAGGAGAGGAAGATTTTAAGTATGTGAAAGAAACATGTGAACCTTCTAATAGGAAGGCATCCTATGGATTTATTGTTAGTTTTTCACTGTTTCATGCATCTCTGAAGTTTTTCTTTGTCTTCTCTAGAATATATGGTTTGTATATTCACCCTCATTTCTTTCCTTTATGTTCATTTTTTGGGAGATAGTAGAGGAGGGTTTGGATAAGTACACACAGTTTTGCCCAGTTTCTTTTAGACCTGTAGCCCCTAGAGAATAAATAGGAAGTCAGCCTGGGAAATTGACTCTCTGACATTGGTTTTCATTCAAAGTTACATGTTTTCTTATGGAGAGTGGGCTTTTTCTCTACATCAACACAATCTATTAAATTGAATAATAAGTCGCAGAAGAATGAAAACTTTTTTTTTACTGTGACAGTTTCAGCAAGAATAAATGTTAAGCCCATGGTTTTAGTATAATGCAAAATAAGATAGCATTTAAACAGTCAGCATCATATTGAAAATGCCCCTTACTTGAGTCAGGGATTGGGGACTTACTGAGATGCACCATCTGGCAAAATATGGAAGGCCATTCTTGTGCCAACTGAAAAAGCTGCATCAGTTCCAACTTCGTGTATTTTGCACATTATTGGATGCCTTGCAAAACGTTTATCACTTTTTAATTAGGAAGGACTAAGGGATTTGAGTACCCTAAAGAAAATGTCAGCAACCCAAAGATAGAAAAATTATCCAATGGATCATAATGGGCAGTAAGTATTTAACTCTGAGTGTGCATAGGGAGCAAGGACAGTTTCATCTTGGGGTCTGTAAGGAAGATGTGGGGGTGAATGTCCTTGGTCTATCTGGAAGGAACTTAGGGAACAGGTCTTTCTCTTATTCTAACAGTCTCCTAGCTTGTTTCTCCTGCAGCATGGCTAGTCCTTGAAAGCACATGGCAAGAAATCAACTTGGTTCTGCCTCTTGGCCTATCATGTAAACTGTAGCCTGTCATGTTCATTAAAATGAAAATTTGTCGAATGGAATTTGCCCGACTGGCAGAATAGTTTAAATGTCAGATGTTGTTAGGCTTGGATATAAATATTATGTTTCTATTGTTAATTAATTGCAGTGCCTCAGTACCAGTGATCCAAAATCCAATTTAGTCTGCAATAGGCCTGTGGATAAGGGCCAGAGATAATGAATGAAGAAGAAAAAAAATGCATTCAGAGTTCCCATTGTATCTCTCTATGTCTTTTTTAGAAAAACAGCAAGTTTTGGTGTGTCACAGTGGTTCAAGAGATACAAAACAGAACAGAATCAAGCCTCATTGTCTTTTGAAATCTCTCAATTGGTAGTGTCGAATCCGTTCCACTGCTAGCCCTATGTCTGTCTCAGCATCTACATTCTGTTGTCTTTTCTTGATTTCTCCCCTTCCCAAGTCTGTTGTGCTCACAAATCATTTCAGCATTGTATCATTGAAGTATGTAGTCCCACATTTCTCCCTATTTCTCTGCAGTGTTCATTTTCCTCTTTTCCTTTTGCTAGCAACCCTTCTTTTCTTTTTCTTTGCATCCTTTGTTTTGGTTCTGAGGCTCAGAAGCCTGTCTGTCAAGTCTGACACTGTTTGTTAAGATCATTTTGCTTCCAAATTGAGCTAGTGGCTGAATATTACTCAGAATAATTTGATAGAACTGTCTGAATTAGAAAGGAGAGCAGAAATTTTGCTGCTGGTGCTCAGACCTCAAAATTGACTATTACTGCATATCCACGAGCCAGCAGGCGTTGTGACCACTATTCTCAACCAATATTTTGTTGAATACTTGCTGTGAACATGGCTAGGAGCCCTGTCACCTATGTGAGTTCCAGAAGCATGTGGGTATGCCAGGCAGAAGAGGACTAATTAAGACTTTGGAAGGCAGGACCAATGTGGTCCAGTGGTCAGGGACCTTCATTTAATTCCTGGCATCCTGGCCCATGCCAACCTCATTCCGCCCCTGCGATTATACCAGCCGAGAAGTAGAGAAAGGAAGATGAACTTTGGTCTGCTCTGAGTTCTCCTGTCCAGCAGTGTCTGTCAGATTAAAAATGAGAGGGAAGGAGGCCAGCAATCTTCCAGATGGAGAGTTCAGAGGAGGGCACAACCAGACTCCCTCTCCACAGTGACGTAGCTGGGCCATTCCAACCGTGGGCCAGGAGCCAGGAGGAGCACAGACTGTTTGCTAACCCTGCAGTTGAGCAGGGGCCTGGAAGTCATCTTCAATTTAGGGTGGGTGCAGATTCAACTGGCATACATAGGCTATGTGGTAGAGGCACAGCATTTGCCTCCAGGGTTGGGTCAGTCTGCTGGGAGACTGGGTCCTTCATCCTGGCCTTCTCTTAAAGGTGCTTTTGTCATGTCGTGTAGACTGGGGGTAGAGTTGGCAAGTGCAAAAACCAAATGGAATGCTGGCATTCTCAGCTTGTCTGTTTTCTTCCTGTAGAATGAGGCAGCCATGCAGGAAAGGTGACCTTAGATAGGCTGGATGCAGTGGTAACAGCAGTGGCCATGTGTCCTTGGACTGACTCAGATGTGGACAGCAGTTTCAGGCAGCAGGGGCTTGGTGAGGCCACGGCACACTGATGGCCACGCTCCATGCCTCTTAGCCCACCTTTCTAAGTGGTTTTCAGCATGCCCTGAAAAACTATCCCATGTGGATGTGTCTGGAAGAGGAGTTTGCTCAAGTGAGAGTAAGTTTTTAGACTAAGGCATCTGGAAATGAAAGGAATGGAACAAATGAGATGAGATACAGAGTTACTGATTTGACCTTAAAATGAATTATTTTAACACAGTGTCTGCTGTGTTTATGTTTTAATCTCAAAGTTTATGTTCATGTTAATTTATGTTTATCTCAAAGTTGAGCCTCTTCTTCCTGCTCTCAAATTCAGGCTAGTAGTTTGAGTAGAACCTGTGCTATTGGGAACAGAAGTGTTTGACTTAAAATGTCATCCCATTCTGAGAAAACATACTGGGGCCATGTTAGGGCATCCCTGTGCAAATGTCACATTGTCACAATGTCTCCTACTGGGATTAGGTTAGTACTTTCTAGTCCTATTTGGTGATCAGATGATGCACTGACCCCCGCATTGTTAGGGCACCAAACTACCTCAGGTCATGTTCCCCGAGATTTCATGGAATTTGATTTGTCTGTAACTCTATGAATTTTGAGATGCTAATTATTGGCTGATTGGTATTCTGTTCCTCAAATGTCACCTAATGATTTCCCAGATCTTGTGCTACTTGGCAGATTTACTTTTCCAATACTTGGCAAATATGACAGTATTGAACAGGTGTGGCAGGGGTGTGTTCTATGTGTGTATTGTCTGTGTCTGTGTGTGTGGCCACAGTAGGGCAGGCTTCAATAGAGATATCTTTTTTGTTTTCTGAAAGCGTGAAGTACAAAATAAGAGAAGAGAGATACTTACAACTAAGCTTTAGAATTTCTAATCATGTTCATCAATAATAGTAATAAAACTTGTTTCTTTATTATGCAAATTTTATTCATTATCTGTTGCATGCTGGATGCTGTCCTAGAGTATATAGTCTCAGTCAGTAGTTTGAATTGTTGAGCTTGCTCTATAATGGAAAGTCTTTCATCCACTTGTTTTTGATAATATTGATTAGGTTTCCAGATGAACCACAAAGCTAAAAATTATTCTGGTCATTCCTTTTGAATTATAAATATATTTGAGTTTCACAAATTTTACAGCTACTTTGTAACAAATAGGCTCATACACATTAGAGTATGACTTGGAAAATATATGAGAAGTGTCAGATATTTGGGGTCTTTGCTACTGTTTCTCATGAGGGTCTAATTCAGTATGCAGATTCTCAAATACTTCCATGTGTTTTAAATACTAATTTATAGGTAGTTTAACTAGTGTTATGTTTTCCAACTGCCTGTTTTTCACCGATATGTAGGAAAAGGTTTTAGAAGGTTTAAGACT
This sequence comes from Dipodomys merriami, assembly GCF_024711535.1. NCBI lineage: Eukaryota > Metazoa > Chordata > Mammalia > Rodentia > Heteromyidae > Dipodomys > Dipodomys merriami. Next base: position 19,609,985 of record NW_027202604.1, on the reverse strand, counting down.
CTTCTCTTAGTTGAAAATTGGCTATCATTTGAAAGAATGTTGCAATAATTTGTCTGCAGTAACAGCTCACTGAATGTAGCATAAAAATGAAAATTAGGTCTGAAATTATTCAGTGTCTTCACTGTTGTACCTGAATGCAATCCTCTTTCCTAGGACTGTAGATAATTGTTACAGACTTAAAGGTCAATACCCAATCCCTCAACACAGCAGTTAAGTCAGATGAGGGCTACAAAATGCAACAATAGAGGCAAGTCTCTGGATTCCAGTCAAGCTTGTCTAAAGTAATGTGTTTTTGAGAAATAGGATTCAATTGGAGGAAAATGAATCACCAAAGCAAATCTTTCTATGTGAGAGATGTTTCTTTAAATTCAAGCCAGTTTTTAAGGGAGCTGAAGGCTGAACCATGGATAATGGCTCATAAAGCTGTGAAGATCCACCAAGATAAGTCAGGATATTATTTGTTTTGTTCTGTTCTGCATCCATGTTTATTTCTTTTAGGGGAGCTGAAGCTATAACCTCTTTGGATACATTCAAATCTAATTTATTTTGTAGAAGGTTATATGAAGGAGGTAGGCATTGTCTTTAAAATAGAAGGTGAGTGAGTTAGGCATGGGGAAAAGGGCAGGAAGTATAACATTGCAGCTGTAGGTGAAATATTTTCATGAACTGTACAAGTGTAGGGCCTTGGATTTGGGGGCCAAGGAACACATAAAAAAAAGAAAAGGTTTATTTGATGAACTATTCCTGACTTGGTTTCAAATGTCATCCTTACTTATGTCTCCTTTGTATGGTTCAGACACCCATCCTCATCCATATGCCCCTAGTCATGTTCAAGTACCAAGACTGTAGAATGTGCTTGTATTTATTTATTCAACAAGTTTTGTTTTATTTTGTTGAGGCAGGGTCTCACTATACAGCTCAGGATAGTCTCAGACTTGCTCAGGATAGCCTCAAACCTGTGATCTTACTATTTTAGCCTTTATAGTGCTGGGATTACAAGAGCATACCTCCATGCCCAGTTCAACTATTGAGTGATTGTGGATAGTAGGGTAGAATCTGGAGCTTGCAGTGTAGGTATAAGGTAGATTGATTTGAACAATAAATACTACAGGTTTTAAAAAGTTTAGATTATAATTAAGGTAAGAAAACATAAACCCAAGAGAAAATAATGCAGCACATATGAGAGTTTATTACAAGGCATTGTAGAATTAAGGTGAGACAAGTTTAAGATCAGTCTTCTACCTGTCCTTTTCAACCTCCTCAGGAATATTTTACTGCTGGTTATCTTTCTTCCTATTTGTATATTGAACCTTGTTACCCAAATGGATCTTCTTATCATCCAGACATAGGTAGATATTTCTGTTTTTTTTTAAAACATGAATAAACCCTCTGGATTTTGGTCCCCTGTCTGCTAGCTGCCACTTGCTTTCCTCCCCTCACAATCAAACTTATCTCTGATTACTATTCTTACTCATTGTCTTCATTTAATGATTTCTACTTCTTTTTTAACCATCTCACAATTGTATCCTGTCTCATCAATTCTCCTTGATGGCCTTCTATTGGAAATATTCAGTCTTTAATAATGTAACCTTTCTGTGACCTATAAGGTTTTAGTTAATTTCTCTGGCTACTTTCCACTTAGGATAACTTTCAAATAACCTCTCTCAGCTATAGACCTATAAACCTTACCTGGACATTTTCTTATAGTCATTCCTCTGGCACTTCAAATCAAATAGTCACAAGCAAACAAGTGATCTTTTTTTTTTTTTGTCTCCAGATGTGGGTTGTCATTCAGTGGGTTCTTTTCTATGTCAGAAAGGGAAGTTGTCATATAAACTTAATTTTCAAACATTATGGACTCCCCTCCCTCCCTCCCTCCCTCCCTTCCTTCCTTCCTTCCTTCTTTCCTTCCTTCCTGCTTGCTTTTTGGTTGGTCATGGGGCCTGAACTCTGGGCCTTGGTGCTATTCCTCAGCTCTTCAGCTCACAGCAAGTACTCTACCACTTGAGCAACAGCACTACTTCCGGCTTTTTCTGCTTATGTGTTGCTGAGGAATTGAACCCAGGGCCTCATGCATGCAAGGCAAGCACTCTACCCTGAGCCACCTTCCCAGCCCCAATTTTCAAACTTTTTAAAGATCTCATTTTATAATTGATTTTCAACTTGAGTGTAATATAGTAAGAAAACTGTTAGTTTGGCTAAAGGTTTGTCAGTCTTATCTTTTCAAGGAATCAACTTTTTGTTTAATTTATTCTTTGTATTGCTCTTTTTAGGACAATAATTTAATTTTTGCCCTGATTGTTCTTCTTTCTCTTCATATGCTTGTTTTAAGTTTGTCTTGTTCTGTTTTCCTAAGAGGTTGAGATGCATCTTTAGGTAATTTATTTGTCATTACTCTTCTCTCTCTCTCTCTCTCTCTCTCTCTCTCTCTCTCTCTCTCTCTATATATATATATATATATATATATATATATATATTTTATTGTGAAAATACTGTACAGAGGGGTTAGTTACATGAGCAAGGTAATGAGTACATTTCTTATCAAGCATTGTTGCCTCCTCCTTTGTTTCTCCTTACCATCTCTGCCCTCCCATCACCCCACCCCCCACCCCACCAAAGTTGTAAAGTTCGTTTTTCGACATAATGTCTTGTACATCTCATTGTTGCAATGGGTCCACCTGTAACCCTATTTAAACAATTTGTTTTTTCCCTTCCCCTCTCCAAATTACACCAACATCAAATACAGTGAAAACAGGGGTTATACCTTGGGGGAGGGACATACAAAGCAACAAAGAAATCATCTTATAAATATGTTAGAAACAATAGCAAGAAAGAAAAACCATTCGAGTCCTTATCTTGGGGTTCATTGTTGGTTGTAGGGCTTGAACTCAGGGCCTGGGCTCTGTTAGAGCTTGACCACTTTGAGCCACAGCTCTGCTTACAGTTTTTAGGTGGTAATTGGTAATTATGTACTTTCCTGCTCTGGCTGACTTTGAATTGGGATCATTTCAACCTCCTGAGTAGCTAGGATTATAGGTGTGAACCACCAGTGCCCTGTTCTGATTTTTAATGTAGACATTCATGGCTATAAACTTTCATCTTAGCACTGTCTTAGTGCTCATTTAATACTCCCAAAGTTTTTGATAAGTTGTGGTTTCATTTTCCTTTGTTCTATGTTTCATTTTGTTTTGGTTTGGTTGTGGGGCTTAAACTTGGCCTGAGTGCTGTCCCTGAGCTCTTTTGCTCAAGACTAGTGCTGTATCACTTTAAGCCACAGTTCCACTTTCAGGTTTTGAGTGGGTAATTAGAGATATGAGTCTCATGGGGACTTTTCTGCCAGGGTTGGCTTGGAACCATGATCTTCCTGAGTTACTAGGAATACAGGCATGAGCCACTGGCGTCTGGCTCAATGTTTTTTGGTTTTGTTTTCTAAAAAAATTTCCTCTTATATTTCTTCATTCACTCACAGATCACGCAAAAGTGAATTGTTCAGTGTCTGTGTTACAATATTTTCTGGGTTTTTTTGTCATTGATTTCTCATTATTTTACTGTGGCATTTCCTTTTTTTTTTTTTTTTTACATTCATTAAGGTGTACTTTATATCCTAAAATATGATCTATTTTGGGGAAAGTTCCATGGATTGCTCAAAAAATGAGTATTCTAAGGTTTTGGGATGACTTATTCTATAGATGATTATTCTATTTAATCTGTATTAAAAGTTAATTCTTATGTTTCCTTATTGTTTTTAAATTTGGTTGACCTAGCTATTAGTCAAAATAGGGTGCTTAAATTCAGTCATTATTTGTGTGTTGGGATCTAGGTTTTTGTTGTTGCTGTTTTTTTATCTAATGATGTTTCCTTTATGAATTGTACAATATTCATGTGCATATATTTACAATAGTTAAATCCTCTTGATAGATTGTTTCCTTTATTAATGGAAATCACTTTCTTTGTCTCTTCTCATTTTGATTTGAAGTCTGCTTTGTCAGTTATGAGTATGGTTGTTCCTGACTGCTTTTAGGCTGCTTTTGCTTAGAAAAATATTTTTCTTATCCTTTCACTTTAAGCTTGGATTTGTTAGTGAGGTGCATTTTTTGTTAGCAACAAATAGTGGGAATTGATTTTTAATCCTATCCTCCAGTCTGTCTTTTGATTGGAGAATTGAATCCATTAACATTCAGAGTTACTATTGAGAGATATGTTGTATATTCTACCATTTTGCTGTTTTTCTGGTATTTTATTTTCCTACTCTTCAATTGCTTATCTTTTGATGAGATTTTTTTTCTTATATTTCCATCATTCCACCACCACTTCTTCTGTGTATAGAGTTCCTTCTGCAGTGTTGTTTTAATGGCCATAGATTGCTTTTAATGTTTTTCTTCATCATGAAAGGCTTTTTATTTCTCCTATGAGAATTTTATTTCTTCTTTTAATTTCTCCTATGAAAACAGAATAATGAAACCTGTTGAAATTGTTCTAGGAAGCAGGGAGGGGAATAAGGGGACCACAGAAGAGATAGATTTGATTAGGATACATTGTATGCATGTATACCATAAAACACTTTTGTACAACTAATATATGCTAACAAAAATGGGAGGGGAAGAATATAAAAAAACAAAATTTTGATATCTGACATTTTCTTTTGTTCACACCACCTTTATTGTCTAATATATAGCCTGTTTTTGCTTGTGTTGCAATCTACTTGTAAAGAATGCCTGCGTCATATACATGTGTGTATATAAAATGGTATATCAAAGGTATTTTAGATGTACAAAAACAATTCTGTTTTTACAAGGTAGTTGCAGACAACACATTTTCCCTCTCCCATATGTTCTTACAGGTTATGCAAGTCTTTGTTTCCTTCCTTTGAGTCAGGTTATAAGTGTGATTGTCCTGTCTACTAAGTACAGGTAAAAAAAATGGTGTTCAGTGACTTTTGAGCCTTGAGTCTGGCCTGGTTCCCTCTGTCCTGGAATTTGTGTCTTTGGTATCCAGTCACCATGTTTGTGGAGCCTCAAGCTACAGGGAGAGGCCATGTATAAACATTCCAGCTGACAGTTCCAGCTATGGTGTCAGCTAACTCTCAGCAACAACTGGCAGATATGTGGGAGATGAGCTTTTGGATAATTCCAGCTGTTGACTTTCAAGTCTGCCAGTTAAGACCTTCAGCATTGTAATATTCAGGAAAACTGTCCTTCTGGTTATTTTTGATATAATGTCTTATTTTCCCCCTGGGCTGGACTGAACTGATTCTCCTATTTATATTTTTCTGATGTAGTTAGGATGTTAGTCATATTGCACTATATCCAGTGACTGATCTATCTTGCACACTGCACTTTTTGTCTGCGCTGATTCTCTTAATCAGGCTTCTCAAGTAGCTAGCATAATTCTGGTCATTACAAGTATGAGCCACTGATACCTGACTCTGCCTTTTAATAAAGGTATTAGGATTTAATCGTGGTATCTCTACTATAATGACCGTATCTGATTTTATTCACCATTTTTTTTTTTTTGTCAGTTGTGGGGCCTGGACTTGGGCCTGGGTGCTGTCCCACAGTTCTTCAGCTCAAGGCTAGAGCTCTACCACTTGAGCCACTTCTGGCTTTTTCTGCTTATGTGGTGCTGAGGAATTGAACCCAGGGGCCTCATGCATACAAGGCAAGCACTGTACCACTGAGCCACCTTCCTAGCCCCTTATTCACCTTTTAAAAGCCCCACCTATAAACAACAGAGTTAGATTAAGTTTCCACAAACTTTTGATACCTTACAGAAGAAATTTACTTTCTGCACATGATTCTTTGGAGGACGCTCAAATCATATTCAAACAATAGCAGACTGTCTCTTATTGGCTGCTTGGGCAGGAAATATGACACACAAGTTTTATCAATGGTTTATTTGGCTAACACCACATACCATCGTATATGGAAATTCTGTTTAGAAATCTGGAAAGAAAAACATTTGATATTTTACTCTCAGACAATTCAGTCTTTCATTTTTCTCTCTCTGTAGCTTTGGAGCTTAGCAGAGAAGGGAAATCCATTGAGAACAGTCTGTAAAGGTAAGTGTATTTATTACATGGCCTTGATAAACATTGCCTTTACAACATTGATTTTTCTTTTATTCAGAGATTTAAACACTTGGATTAAAGATATAGCTGACAGGACAGCTTCCTTAACCACCTGCTGTCCTCTCTCATAGGCAAAAGTGCTGAGCAATAGTTAGCAGAAAGCAGGAGGAAATAAAATGATGTGCTGAGGGTAGCCAAATGCAATTGTATGCTTGCTGACTTTTGCTTTCTTCTCAGCAGTTAAGTCATTCCAATGGAGTTAAGTTTACTAAGATTAATGCTAGATGGAAAAAGAATGCACTTGGACCACTTCTGGTCAATAGTTAAATAAAACCAGCTGGCCAAATAAAGCATTGAAAATAAAATGCAGAGTGGCGTTTCAATTCGGTTGGATGAAATTTATCGTGAAAGTCAGTTGTGCAGTTGTGTTGAAGGAGCTAGTTTTGTAAAAAGGGAGAAAGCCAGTCAGCTTGGTAAAGCTAATTGCATTCTACCTAGTCACTCTGAATCCTAAGTGATTTACAGGAAATGAACTTCCAAGGTTGGAGCAATTGGAAAAAATACCTACTCAGCCTCCTGTGAAACATTACAATCAAGTCCATTTTTACATGGAAAAATGTAATTGTTTCCTCTTTGCTAGGTGTATTTATAAGCACACCTCTGTACAGCATTGTTCTTGATTCATTGTTTAATTTCTGTTCTGCATGAAGTATTTTAATTTAGAGAATTCATTCTGGGGAATTATAGGACTGCAGTTTCATCAAGAGTCTTTGGTGGCCAGGGTGAAACATGCCATAATTCTACATTTGTTTTTTATCATCAGTTATGTTTTTGACAAATTTAGTTTCTTTTCTGTCATTTTTATTACAGTAATCATGACTGTGACCACTTTAGTTAATGTTTAAAAGCCATTTTGATTTACCTTATATTTTAAGTTATTCTTAACTTTATGACATATCTGTTTTGGAGCCTCGGTTTTTAATGTTTATTTTACAAGGAAATTGGAAATTCAACCCATTTTTGAACAGGCCGAACATGATCCATGATAACTGTATTATGGGGATTTGCTTTGGGATGACCATACTCTGATATCTGAAAGCTGGTTGGCTTGGAATTTTGCTAAAATGATTAGCTATTAATAAAGACAATACTATCATATGAAGCAGGTCATTCTTATTTTTGAATATGGCTTTCATATTTCTAGATCATTGTGCCACTTCTTGGTATAAAATAGTATTTGAAGTTTTTAGATATAAATATTCATGATGTATTGGAGTTAATAGGTAGATATATTTATGGTACCTGCAGTCCTCTTGAGAGATGTTTTCACAGTAGCACATCTATTTTCTTTGTCTCATTGAAAACTGTTATACAAATGCTCTGAAGTCAGACATGGGGTTCAGTCCTGATTTGGCTTTTGGATCAGGGAAAAATTATGTTATCTTTTTGTATCAGTTTCCTGATGGAGATGATACTCTTAGCTGCCTTTTGTGGTTATTATGGAAGAACAAGTCCCAATCCATGATAGATCACCTGTCAGATACTAGTTGCTGCTCTTCTTGTTAATATCATCTTCATAATCATCATCATCACTGTAATCATCACCATAGTCATCATCATATCATCATTGCCAGCAGAAGCACAGTCTTATTCATTTGTTCATTTTGAGAAATCTTTCTAGGAACAGGATAAGGTTTCCAAAATGAGCATGTTGTTACCACAAAAGAACAAATTCTGCTTTGTCCTTAAAAATCAAATGAAAAGCAAACTTTTAGCTAATATGCTAAATGGGGCTTCTGGAACTAAAAAATTGTGAAGTTGAAGTTTTCAAAACATTTAGGAAAATACCTTTGTTGTAGTTACATAACTCAGGTAAAGAGTACATTTCTTTTTGGACAATGTCACCCCTTCCCTCCCTGTCTCAATTTAATTCTTAAAGATTTGTTTTTCAGAGAGAGAATATGCTCTCCCATTTCCCCCCTCTGTCTTGTGTGTCTGTTTACCCTTTATAACACCTTTCATTCCTTCGGAGGTACTTTGTGTCGTGAAACTATAATCATGGACCTATACTCAGCCTATGAGTTTGTATTATGACCACAAGCTTGGTTAAGTGCACGATCCTTTTTTAGAATATGAATCTTTAGCTAAGTTGTCTTCCTTTGTTCCTTTTTGGCTGTGATCTGATGATATATGCTATGATAAAACCACAGGTAGTAGCTCCTATTTCTGATCTCTATATATGTCTGGACTATTGATAGTCTCTGAACCTTGTTTTCCAGCTTGCCCTGGATTCACAGAGCCTCTAATTTCCCTCTAGGAATTTTTTTAAATTAGTGAATTGTTTTCTGTTGCTTATAACTGCATAACCCCGATGGAGTAGTTTTTATGATAAGAAACTAGATTTAGAATAAATGGGGTAAGTTTGAATTTTTTTTTAAACCCACATGTTAGTGGTTTTTTTATTTGCATAAATACTGTTATTTCTTCCTCTGTGTGCTTTTGAAGCACTATGCTTTTTTTTTTTTTTTAAATTACACACCCAGGTATATTATTCTGACATTTTTAAAAATTTTTTTTGTGAACACACTGTACAGAGGGGTTACATTACATGGGCAGGTTAATGCGTACATTTCTTATCAAGCATTGCACCCTCCTCCTTTGTTTACCCTTCACCTTCACATCCCTTCCCAGCCTCCCCCCCACCTCCCCCACCCCCCACCCCCCGCACCAACATTGTAAAGCTTGTTTTCGACATGACAACTTGTACTTCTCATTGTTGCAACAGGTCCACCTGTATCCTTAAACGACTTGTTTTTCCCCATCTCCTCTACAAGTTATACTGACATGAAATATAGTGAAAGCAGGGGTTATACTGTGGGGGAGGGACATACAAAGCAACAAAGAGATAATCTTATAAATGCGTTAGAAACAAATGCATGAAAGGAAAAAACATTAAAATACATATCTAAGGATTCATTTTCCTAACATCACATTATCTGACCTTTTTCGCTTGACTCATACATATACTAGATATTGCAAATAAGGGAAACCATGAGATCTATGTTTCTTTGGGCCTGGCTTACTTCACTTAATATAATTTTTTCCAAGAGTTTTGAATTTTTTACAATTAAGATACCATTCATTATTTTCTTTAATTATATGCAAAGAGCTGAATGTTTTCTAGTAGATTAATACTGTATATGTAGAGTTTTCAAGTAGGTTCTTAAAAATAAGCAATTGAGCTGGGGGCCCATGGCTCATACTTGTAAATTCTACTTATTCAAAAAGGCTGAGGGCTGAGGATTGTTGTTTGAAGCCAGCTTGGTCAGGAAAGTCTGTGAGACTCTTATCTCCAATTAACCACCAAGAAGTCTGAAGTAGAGCTGTGGCTCAAGTGGTAGAGTGCTATCTGTGAGCAAAAAAAACCCAAAACCAAAACCAAAAACAACTCAGGGACAGTGCCCAGGCTCTGAGTTCAAGTCCTAGGACTGTTATACCCACTAAAAAGCTGTTTTGCTCTATGCTCAGTACTTGAATTGGATAACACCTTTGACTACTTTTCTAGCCCTCAAAAGGATGTGTGAGTATGCAGGAGTGTGGCTGGAAAAGAGAAGAAGTGGAGAGGACATTCTCCTCAGTTTCTAGTGTTTTTGTCTCTTAGTAGCAAGGAGATTATGATTTTTTTCCTTCCCTGAACATTTCAAGACAAAATGGTTAGACTCTGTATTCTTTTTCTCTTTTCCTCTGATTTTAATTTATAATTTGAATATTTTTGTTTTCCTACTGAGGCTAAATAAATACACAAAATAAAATATCACTGAAGACTCTTTCATCACTAGCATTGCTTGCAGTTTACTGAGAATAGAATGGGAATTTTTCTCTTTTCCTCCTGGTGTCTTGTATGTTGAATATTTCTGTGATCTTCACAATGCCTAGAACACAGTTGATTAATGCTTTTCCTCACATGAACATTAATTTGTCCTCCGACTGTGAGTACATAGCATTACAGCGTTGTAGGGTGGGAATAACCTTAGCTGGTATTAACTAGGAAGCACACTCTCTCATTTTGGCTCTGTCACTTGCTTTGTGACTCTTTGTGAGATTCCTAACTTTCCTTAAAGTCTTATCTATAAAATTATTTCTTTCTATATCTATAACATTAAGATATCTTTTTCCTTAAATAGTGTAGAAGATTTTTTGAGAATCATATAAACATAAGACATGTAAAAGTCTTTTTCAAATTTTAAAGTCTATTATACTATCATATATTGTTATTATTCCATTATTTCTCCCTCCTTCAGATCCCAAGTAGATGAAGACCTTGGGAGAGTGTTTTATGGGCTGAATAGGAAGGTGAGATAAATTAACCATAACTCTTTATAGTACTTGTGCTAGAAGTCTTCCTTTACACTCTCTTTCTCTGCATGGCTGTGTGTCCCAGGAAGGCCTACCACTGCTTTCAAGCATCCCTTAGATGCTTGCTTAGTGGCTTTCTTTGGTATTAACCACTGGAAGACACCACATAGTTGGACTTTTATTTTGTTTGTACTTTCTCCTGGAATACCACGGCTCTTCGGTGGCTGTGTTTCTCTCAGGAAGGCCGTAATACCTGCTTAGGGTGCTCTTTTACAGTCTAGCTGTTTTCTAGTGTCTGATAACTACATATTCCTTTCCAATTCTAGTCCTGATTATTAACAGTTAATTTTTTTGTCAATTCCAGGGGCTCAAACAACCCTTTATTGGGTTTATTTCACCCTTAAAGTTACCTCAGTTATTTGAACTTGAAGGTGCCATCTTCTCTCTGCTGTAATCTTGATTTTACAAAGGACTTATTTTTTCCTTTGTATTTTTTTTCTGCCATCCTCAAGTTAATTCAACAGATATCTTTTTAGGATATATAATATACTAAGGACAATGTACATGTTTATTGAACACTTTGAAGAATTGAACATTTAAAAATCAAGTAAGTTTAGGTAAATTGAAAAACTTTATATTCGCCCCAGTATTAAGAAATACTGTACTTAGATACATTATGAATTACCCTTACGTTCTTTTTCTTTTGATCAAGGCAACATATTGGCATAGTTTAAAGAAAATATTATTAAGAAGTAAATATTGAAAAACAGCAACATTTGTCCCTACCTTTCTCCCTCATTCAAATCTTCTCCTTAGAACTATTAGCATTTAATTCTGATAAATTACATGTTTATATATTTTTCTCTAATATATCAATTTTAGCAATTACTTTCTGCTGCTCCCTATTCCTACTACTTCTGGTCCTCATGGCCTCCTAAATTAGTTATATAACAAGTTCTGTTTAAATCAGTAGGTAATTACATTATCATAATAATGTAATTATTTTTACTGCTGAATCAAGTGATATAGTAGGGATGGGTATGTTTCCTTTAACATATAAATTTTTGTGTATTTTAAAATTAATATGTGCTTTAAAAATTGTTTACTTCCCTAGTGCGTTCTATTAAGAGCTGCTGACATCTCTGTTTTATATGTGGGACATACCAGTACTTCCATTTTATTGATATGAAGTTGAGGCTTATATAACTTGTGGGGAGCAACAAGAGGGGGAAGAATGGGGAAGAATGAAGAAAGGGTTACACTGTCATGAAACATTGTACTCATAACCAGATAAAATTGTAACCCCTTTATACAAATAGTTAATAGTAACAATTCAAAAAAGTTTGTCTGGAGTACAGTTACATGTTAGAATTGGGATAAGGCTCCAGACATTATTTACAAATATTGCCAACAAGTCGTTTAAGGATACAGGTGGACCTGTTGCAACAATGAGAAGTACAAGTTGTCATGTCGAAAATGAGCTTTACAACGTTGGTTGGGGGGGGGGGGATTGTGGGAGGAGGCTGGGAAGGGATGTGAAGGGTAAACAAAGGAGGAGACTGCAATGCTTGATAAGAAATGTACGCATTAACCTGCCCATGTAATTGTAACCCCTCTTTACAGTATGTTCACAAAAAAATTAAATAAAAAAAAAACAAATATTGCCAAACTGAAGAGTTGTTATCCTAGTAACTATCTTAAAAATAATGTACACCTGAGATCAGGACTAAGGATTTGTATTTTAAAGAGCTCTACAGGGGACGCTAGGATTGTAGGTCAGTACTTACCTACTGCATGCAAGGTCCAGGGTTTGATCCCTGGCACTGGAGAAATACAAGACATTTCACAGGTGACTTGCTTAATCAGCAGAATTTGATGCCATCTGTTCTATCTTTTATCATTACTATAATCACTCATCTTCTTGATTATTAGGACCACTGTCACTATTACCACCAGCAGTAACAGGACTGTCTTGTTCAGTGCTCATAGTTGAGTAGAAATCTAAAGTGTCTTAAAACAGCTTCTTTTTTTTACCTCATAGATGAGGTCAAATTGATAAATGATACAGGTAACAGTTTATTTGGCGTTTTTTGGGGTTTGGTAGGTGTCCATAAAGGAAATGTGCCCCATAGAAATAGAATGTAAGTATTTCGCAGTTCACTTGGTTGTTACTTTCTCTGGTACAAATACAATAAAAAAAAACCACATTGTCCCTGAATTTAACCCTGACCTTAAAGGATTCATCTCCCCCACCTTTGTTTCCCTAAAACAAAGTCTAGGGGAACACAAAGCTTTCCTGAAAGGAAAACTTTCATGTCTTTGTTTTGTTTAATTCCCATCCCTCATTCTTCAGGCTTGTGGCATTTCTTGTTTATCAGGCAGGAGAGAAGCAGTAAAATTTGGCCTGGGGTTTTCTCATCCCTAGGTGTGAAATTATTTCAGAACTATAGTAATAATACTTTGCATTTCTATCATGATTTTATTTGAAGATCTCAAAGTGTTCAGCTGGTGTTAATAGAGCTTCATAGCACCCTCTGAAGCAGGTAAGTATTATTAGAGAATATTTCCTCCAAGAACATTTTCACTCACATTCCATGTGTGACTTGAAATTCTTTTGTATTATTTGGGAATCTCGACTACTTAAAGTGCCATGAATACAGAGCACTTCTTTTCTTAATATTCAGGCGTTAGTAATTCCCAGGACACAGAGGGGACTAAATGAGTATGGCATTATTTAGAAAGAATTAAAATATTAGCAGTCTGTTATTGCCTTTAAGAGTATTTAATAATGTTTATTCACCATGGAATATTCTGTTTTACCATTAGTTTTCCTCTTTTAAGGCAGCAGAATTTTCAGGAATGAATTTATTTACTAAGTTAGAAGTAAGTAGCCTGGGCATCTGATGTCATTTAGGAGCTCATGATATACAAAGCCAAGAGAAATACACCAATACAGGTTGTTGAGTTTACATTCTGATTGAGTTTATTCTATAAAATTGTTTTGGATGTTGTAAGCATGATCTTTTAAAATCACATATGTGCACATCCTCATTTTCATTTTCTTTTTATTTTGAGGAAGGAAAAAAGTTCCACCTCAGTAGTGTTTGTGGGTTTTCCACACTTAGAATCATTGATACAGAAGTGCTACCGATCTGCCACAACACAGATATTCAGAAAAAGACCTCTCATCTCCATTTTACTCTTATCATGCTGTTAGCCCCCCTTACCCATGCAGTGTTGCCTGGCATTGTTGTGTCTTTTTAAAGGAGGGTTATCTCTTCACAATGGCTTCAAGGCCAAAGTATTTATTTTCACAGCATCATGTCACCATCTTCCTCAAAAGGCCTTCACTCCCTAGAGTTCTTCCAGGAAGCAGATGTCTTTCTCTGCTAGTATAAGTAACATCAGAGGAAACAGACGTTTTTTGTTTTTGTTTTTGTTTTGTTAGTAGTGGGGCCTGAACTCTGGGCCTGGGAGCTGTCCTTCAGCTCTTCAGCTCACAGCAAGTGCTCTACCACTTGAGCCACGGCACCATTTCTGGCTTTTTTCTGCTTATGTGTTGCTGAGGAATAGAACCCACAGCCTCATGCATGCGAGGCAAACACTCTATCACTGAGCCACCTTCCCAGCCCCAAAGTAAGTTTTAAGTAAAGCAAAAACAATCTAAACTTGTCTTTGTTCCTGTCCTTTCTCCTGAGAGAGAGCATATTCTTTACTGAGTTTTGGCTTTTGGGTCAAAACCTTAATGGGGATGAGATGTCAAGGTCATTGGGGATTGCTTTGTGATATCTTATCCTTCCAGACATGTTCCTGTGACAAAGGTGAGACAAAATCTGTTGAAGTTCATGAAATGAGGAAAGAAACCCACACTCAGCAGGGATGGTACAAAGTACTGATGGGTGTTTTTAAGTTTATGCTGTCTCCCCTAAGTCAGCACTGAGACAGGGCGAACCTCCCAACAGTCATGGGCTGCTTCATGACTCTTATGATGAATGTCTCCATCACATGATTAATCCTTTTACTGACATCTTAGTTGTCTTTTTTGAAACATTCACTTGAGATCAATCATTTAAAGATTTCGGAGAATGTTGGCAGAATTATGAATCTTTGTACCATTTTCTCCTGAGTCTTGGCTCAAAGGAGGCCACATAAATTTGCTGCTAATTAGGTGAAGATAGATTTATCACTAAAGATGGTTTTGGCTGAAAATTTTTAAGAAGTCAACTTAAATGGTTGAAAAACAAGGCGTTTAAGAGGAAAAGGCTTCCCTCCCTCTCCATGTCTACCCGCTGGGCCCCTTGGATATTATGATTGATAGGAAGTCTCTACCAAATCCTGGCTCTGCAGGTCTGGAATCCAACTGAAATCCACTTTTCCCTGGTGTCAAGCAACTGGGGACCCACCAGGGTGCCTTTGATGGTTGTCACTGTGCAGCGGGGAGATGATTTTGAGTGCTAAGCTGGTGACAGATTGCTAAGCATTGTCAATTATTTTGTGAATTGCTCTACCAACTTACATTTGAAAATCTGCAAAATAAAACTCATTAGAAGAAAAATAAATTTCTCAAGGAAGAAGACCCTCCCTCTGGGGTGCAGCTATAGGTATAGCTTTCAGTGGCTAAATGATGTTGGCAAATTTCTTTTTTTTTTTTTTTTTTTTTTTTTTTTGTCGGTCGTGGGGCTTGAACTCTTGGCCTGGGCGCTGTCCCTCAGCTCTTCAGCTCAAGGCGAGCGCTCTACCACTTGAGCTACAGCGCCACTTCCGGTTTTCTGGTGGTTTATTGGAGATAGGAGTCTCACGGTCTCTCCTCCTGCCCGGGCTGGCTTTTTTTTTTTTTTTTTTTTTTTTTTTTTTTTTTAAATTGTATTTTATTTTATTTGAGAACATACTGTACAAAGGGGCTACAATTACATGGGCAGGATAATGGATACATTTCTTACCAAGCATTGCAGCCTCCTCCTTTGTTTACCCTTCACTTCCCTTCCCCGCCTCCCCCCTCCCCCCACCCAATTTTACCCCCCTCCCCCCACCCAATTATACCCCCCTCCCCCCCCCCACACCGGCATTGTAAAGCTGGTTTTGACATGACATTTTGTACTTCTCATTGTTGCAACAGGTCCACCTGAATCCTTAAACGACTTGTTTGTCCCCATCTACTCCACATGTTATACTGACATCAAATATAGTGAAAACGGGGGTTACACTGTGGGGGAGGGACATACAAAGCAACAAAGAAATAATCTTATAAATGCATTAGAAATACATGCATGAAAGAAACGAAAACATTAAAATACATATTTAAGGGTTCATTTTCCTAGCATCACATTATCTGACCTTTTCGGCTTGACTCATACCTATACTAGATATTGCAAATAAGGGAAACCATGGGACCTATGCTTCTTTGGGCCTGGCTTACTTCACTTAATATAATTTCGATCCTCAGATCTCAGCCTCCTGAGTAGCTAGGATTACAGGCGTGAGCCACCAGCGCCCGGCTATGTTGGCAAATTTCTTATATATTGCTGCTTCACATTTGGGGTAGTCACATGCAGACATGGCAATATCTATTGGCCAAAGAGACTCTTTCACCTCTCAAAGAATGTCCCCTCAGTCTTGTTTGGTTGACTACAGCCACATACTCCTTCCTAAATTAGACACTGACATCCAGAAAGTGTGTATGTATATATGTATGTATGTATGTATGTATGTATGTATGTATGTATGTATGTATGTATGTATGTATGTATGTATGTATGTGTATGTGCACGTGTGTGTGTGTGTGTGTTTATATATGTTTTGGAGTATAGGTCTCTGGCTGTGGCTGACCCTGTTAGGCTGCTCCTAGGAACCACAAGAATGGATATCTCAGCAGCTACAAACCTTTCTCTATTTAAAAGTCACAAAATAGAGATTGATCTGCACTGGAATGTTGCCTTTCTTGGACACAATGAGACAGGTAAATGGATAAGCACATGGGCTATTTAGTATTTCCTAATGAGCATTTAATTGCCTTGGGAACATAGAGCCTCTAGTCTCTTCTCTCTCTAGACTGGCTTTTCTGTTTCCTTCCTCATATCCACTCCAACATAGCTATCCCATTCAAGGGCCTGAGAGAACTCACTGGAATTCCTGCAATTCCTCTTTCTTGTAGGAAATACTATGAGTGTCTTGAGGTAGGTCAGGTGCCTACCCCTGTAGCCAGAGTACCTGGCCCACCTGGATATCTGCTTAGTTAATTCTACTTAATCCTACTTAGCAGATTTGAAAACTCTGTAGGATGGTGGAATATAGGGCAGGCAAATCAATTAAATGTCACTTTGCAGATTGTGCATCTTTGATATTACTTGTACAGTCTCAATGATATAAATAAGTTATCCCCTGGGTTGTTTTACTGAGTATGGATACCCAGTACAAGATACTATATACAACAAGAACTTAAGAATAAGTGATGGTAATAACAAAGCTGAATGTGAGGTATGATGTCCTTGTTTCTCGGTGGTACCTGTAAATTATATTTTCTTCATGGAATTGCTTTGTTTTGCAGATGAAAAACCTTTTTGTAAGTGCCATTTTATGTATATTTATTTAATTTCTTTATTTCCATTTTAAAGGTGATAAACAGAGGGGTTACAGTAACATATCAGATAAAGAGCATATTTCTTTTTGAACAATGTCACTCTTTCCCTCATTCTCTCCCAGATTTCCCCTCCTGTCCTCACCCACAAGTTATATAAGTCATTTTCCACATAGTGTCTAGTGAGTATCACTGCTGCATTTGTTCACCATTTATCCCACCATTTCTGTGCCCTTCTTTGCCCTCCCAAAGACAAAGAAATGAACAGACAAGACAAAAGGAATACATCATTTTTACAATAAAACACATACAAAAAAAGACAAAAGGAAATGTAAAGAAAAACAGCAACAAAGAAAAACAAAACTTTTGTTTCCATTTCCTGAAATTATTTCAATAAGTATTATTTTACATGATCAGATGCCTATAAGTCTGAGCCTTTGTGATCTGCTCCTAAGAATATCCTACTTTGGTCTTATGTGCGTGAATGCCTAGGGACATTTAATTTAGCATGTCTCAGTGTATTTTTTTTTTCTTTTACCATTCAGTATATTTACTCGTAAATTTATAGGCACATTCTAGGTACCGCTTATGAGGGGAACCATGCAATCTGTATTTCTTTGAATCTGGTTTACTTTGCTTAATATAACTTTTTCCAAATCTTTTTACTGCCTTATAAATGGGACAACATCATTCTTTCTGATGGATGAGTAGAATTCCATTGTGTGTGTGTGTGTGTGTGTGTGTGTGTGTGTGTGTATATATATATATATATATATATATATATATATATATACCATTTTTTCTTGATCCATTCATCCACTTAGGGGTGTCTGGGTTGATTCCATATCTGGGCTATGGTAAACAATGCTGCAGTGAACATGGGGTTGTGTTGGTAGCTTTATTGTGCTCTTGTTTATGTTCTATCAGATTAATGCCCAAGAGTGGAATTGCTAGGTCATAGGGAAGCTTTATGTTTAGTCTTTTTTGTTGTTGTTGGTGGTGATGGTGGTGATGGTTCTTGAACTCTGGGCCTGGGTGCTGTCACTGAGCTCTTCAGCTCAAGGTGAGCACTCTACTACTTGATCCACAGCGCCACTTCTGGTTTTCTGGTGGTTAATTGGAGATAAGAGACTTTCCTGCCTGGGCTGGCTTTGAACCACGATCCTTGGATCTCAGCCTCCTCAGTAGCTAGGATTATGGACGAGAGACACCGGCACCTGGCTATGTTTAGTCTTTTGAGGAACATCCATAATGTTTTCCATAGTGGTTGAAGAAGTTTAAATTCCCCCCAGTAGTATAGGAGAGTTCCTTTCTGGCCACATCCCCACCAGCAGTCATTAGTTTTCTTGACAATGGCTATTCTAATTGGAATTGGAATCTCAATGTTGTTCTGTTTTGCATTTCTTTTTTAGCTAGAGATATTGAGCATTTCTTCATGTGTCTACTGGCTATTCTTACTTCTTCTGAGAAGTCTTTCCTTAAGTCTTTAGCCCATTTATTAATTGGGTTGTTTCTTTTAGGATTTATTTTTTTTGGGGGGGTTAACTTTTTTAATATATATATTTTTTGTAAAAATACTGTACAGAGGGGTTATAATTACATGAGCAAGGTAATGAGTCCATTTCCTATCGAGCTCTAAGTATACTTTAGATGTGAGGCCCATGTCTGATGCCTAGATTATAAAATTCTCCCATTCTGTGAGCTTCCTATTTATCTTGTTAGTTATGTCCTTTGTGGTGTATCAATTGTTAGTTTGCTGCAATCCCATTTATCTAGTCTTTCCTTGATTTGTTGTGATTCTGGATCTTTTAGGAAGTTTTGGCCTGTGCCTAGGAGCCCTAGTGTTTCCCCCTTTCTCCTTCCTGTAATATTTTCATGGTATCTGGCCTTAAATTGAGGTTTTTGATCCATTTTGAATCAAATCTGGAGCATGGTGATATATAAGTATCTAGCTTCAGTTTTCTGCATGTGGATAGCCTATTTTGCTAGCACTGTTTGTTGAAGAGGCAATCTTTCTTCCAACCTGTGTTTTTGGCTCCCTTATCAAATATTAGGTGGCTATAGGTATGCGGGTTCATTTCTGTTCCATTTTTCCTCAGGCCTATTCTTATGCCAGCACCAAGCTGTTTTGATTACTATGGCTTTTTAATAGAGTTTGAAGTTTAATATTGATATTCCTCCAGCACTGTTCTTCCCGCTAAGGATTGTTTTTGTTTTTCAAGGTCTTTTAGAAGAAGCAATGGTAATAATAACAAAGCTGAATGTGAGGTATGATGTAGTTGTGCATTAAATTATCTTTTCTTCATGGAATTGCTTTGTTTTGCAAATGAAAAACCTTTTTGTAAATGCCATTTTATATTTTTAAATCTCTTTATAATTACTTTATTCCTGTTGCATAAGTAATGCATTTGCATTTTAGAATATTTGGAAACTGGATCAGCAAAAGAGGAAAAGTATAAATTGTTCTAAATCTATTGCCCAGAGATAACAAACTATAGCATATTTGCTGGGTAGATTTTAGATTTCTCTCTTCTTTCCCTCTTTCCCTCCTTCCCTCCCTGACACCCACTTTCCCACTTTCTCCCACCCATTTTCCCTCCCCTCCTTTTTATGGAGCTAGGTATTAAACCCCAGGTCCTTGTGCTAAGAGACAAGCATTCAACCACTTTAGCTCTACCCCTAGCCCTGTTAATGTGAACAAATGGTGCATACTGTTTTTTTTTTCAGTTAGCATTGTATTGTAAATGTTAAAAATTCTCCTGCACCATCATCATCAAGGGCAGTACTATGGTCATATGTAGAGCTTGCCATACAAGTGATGTATGGATTGGGAAAGCACATTTGCTGTGCAAAGTGCTCCTTAGATTGAGATGGTTTGGAATGCAACCCTGAGTTCTGTGCAGCAGTATTGCCTGCCTGGCTTCCCAAAGAGCAGTACAATCATAGAAGTAAGTCAGCAATTAAGTTTACATGGTAGTGATCACTCTTGCCCACTTGGCCATTACTTTCCTTCGAATAATTTGAATGAGCCTCATTTATTCTATTGCAATGAGGATGTCTAAGCTTGAGCATCCTTGTAAGGAAAATAATCAGCAGCCTCCTTGGGGTTTTGAGAACTTATTTGTAGCTTAGGTCAAGGCAGCCTTTGCAGTCTGTGCTTGCTCCTCCTGATAAAGCAAACCCAAGCATGGCAAATTGCTTTGCTCCAGCTTACTTACCCCTACTCCAGAATGAATCCATAAATGTTACAAAAGGAAAGCTTATGAACATATGCTACACAGAACTCAGCAAACGTCCTGCCTCCTTAATCCTTTTCCTACTTCTGGGAACAAGAAGTCTGTTTATACTTGAACTGAGAATTGAAAGATCACAAAAGTAAAGATTGGATGCCATGCCAGAAATCACCAGTTGTGCTTTCTCATTTCCCTTAGAGCTACGGGTTGATTTTTCAATACAGCTATGTCAGTGGGGAAATGTACTGCTCTTTCTAGGGCTCTTACATGTACTTCCAATTATGTGACTATGGTGAATTTCCTTTTGAGGAAATGTAAAATTCCTCTTGTCTAAACCCAGTGTGTTCATTATAGGGGATTCTGAAGGCCAAAAGCTACCTCTGGAGGCCATTATCTCTTCCCTTCTCCCATGATTCTACATTTCGATGATTGCAGATGAAGAAAGGCATTTCTTTATTTGTATGGTTTCGTACAGATTCTTCCACTGAGCAGTGCCTGGAATCACTATAGATATTACTAAGATCAGAGAGTCAAGGACTTGTCCTGTCCCTTGGAATATATGTTTTTTGTTTGTTTGTTTTTTTCTTTCTGGTTTAAGATGATCCCCTACCAAATAGCTAGTCATTTTTTTTCTTTGCTGTCATATTGGCTTTCAGATCTCCACAGAAGCTATTCAGGAAAACTTTCTGAGCCTGAAGCATGTTCCATTTTGGGTCCTGCTCCCCTTGCTGTGAGCCTTCCCACACAGGAACTCTTGAGAACTCTACCAGGTCTGTTTGAGTCTCTCCAACTTGAAGAAGACCCTGGACTTTTCCTGCTCTTGTCTTATTTAATGTGTGTCTTTATTTTCCAGCCATGTTGAACTAGGGGTCTACAGGCCATTTGGCTTAACACCAAAGGCGCTGTGTGAATATAGTCAGTCATGATGAATAACTGTAAACAGGAAGAGATGCCTGCCTAGAAGGGGTGTTAGTTGAGAGGCGTGTGAATCTGCTTGGAGGGGCAACAGCTGAGATGTCAGAGTAGTTTACTATCTCCTGGGTGAAGGCATTGGGGAGAGTATTTTCTGTCTGAAAAATATTACAGGCATCAGGACCCGCATTTCTCCTCCTGTAGCTGCAGGTGCTCTTCCTGATTTAGAAATGAGGGAAGCTCTATGAGTATTATAAGTGTAGGAGGATCAGTGAAAAGAAATGAAAATTGTGGGGCCTTCAAAATAGCAATAAATTGTGCTCATCATCAGCTTGGAATACCTTTGTTAAGGTACATTTGTGATGTACTTGTACATGATGCTGGGCTTGTCAATGCCACTGGGACTTACTGACTTACTCCCTTCTCTCTGTAAACCAGGGGAAAACCCCCATATTGACAAACAGGGAAGACTGGAGGACCACATAATGAAGCATGTGTGTTTCATTGTGATAGCATTGATTTTTTTCTTTGTGTTTTTTGAGACAGGTCTTGCTATGTAGTCTAGGCTGGGCTAGAAGTTGAGATCCTCCTATGCTCTCCCCAGGGCTGGATTACAGCTGTGTGCCTGGCTTCATTGTTTATAAAAGTTTTGTGATCCCATCCAAAAATTCAGCTAACCTCTTTGTTTTTTCATATATTCCAGAACAATAAGACAGTAAATTGTTTTATCACAATTTATAGGGTATAGATTATTCTTCTGTATTTAACTGATAAAGGAATGATAATTCAAAGAGCTTAAGTCAACCAGCTTATAAAAAGGAGATGGGGTAAGTGAATAAGGGAGGGGAAAACTGATGGAACTATGTCATATTTCTTGATAACTTTGGATGGCTGTGATAATTTGGTGGGGATAGTTTAGACATGTATGTGCTCCTTTCTGCAAAGTTGGTCGGTTTTCCTACATTCATTCATTTATTTACTTATGGTTGATCCTTTGTGTTCACTCACTACTTTTTTTCTTATAAATTAGGCATCAGTTTTGTTGAGAGCTGTGTGTTTAGAGCAAGAGAAAGTTGATTGGAGATTAGAGAATCTGATTGGAGGAAGGATGCCCTGAGAGAGTGGGAACATATGGCACATTGTGGCAAGTGTGGCACGAAGCAGCAGAATTTAGGAGCTTGTTCCAAGAGTACTTGGGGTGACCTCTATGTAATGTGCCATCTCCTGTTGTGGACCTCAGTTAGTATTCCAGAAATCTTGTTTCAACTCAAGAACTAGCAATTGTTCTGCACTGTCAGCCTCAATGAAGAAAGCTTTAACAGTGTGCCATTTCTTTCTGATGGGTAATTTGTGAGCTTAGATATATATGTATGTCTAGAAGACGTCGTGCAGAGAAGTAGATGTCAGACATTCAAACCAAACAGTACAGAGGACACATCTTTGGGGATATCCCAGATACAAATAGTTGTGAAATAGGCCACAGTATGCTCTTTTATACTCTTACTTCTCATAACTTGTGATATATGGCACCCCAATTTTCCCTCAGCACCTAGTCTTGACACATGCTCCTCAGGGTTCTTGTGTCTTGCTACCTCTTTTGGTGCTCACTCACTCTTTAATCTTTGTTAAGGTGTATGATAGATACAAAGGTGCTTTATATGTATAAAATTAACTGACACATAATAATTGTATAACTGTGGAGTGTCACAATATAGTACATGTACTCTGAATGTTACCATGAATGTACTCATATATGTCATTTGTGCACTTTCCAATTTAATCAATAGTTTATTATGACAGTGCATGCAGTACATGGAATAAGATGAAGGATACATGACATGCTTCAGATTTCTTCTGCTTAGGGAAAGTCATATACCTAAAGTCACATACCTCTCTTTCTTTGTCTCTATACATATATGTGTATATATATATGTATATGTACATGTATATGATACTAGATATTAACTATGGTGATGTCTCCTTAAAACTTAATTTAGATTGGAAAAATTGAGTTGAAGGCATTAATGATAGAAAAATAATTCATAGATAAAAATTATGAAAGGGGCATGTGAATACTTGAAGTTTGGGAACATTGGAATGATTTTGTCTGGGTATATGTGTATTGATATGAGTGTAGAAGTGGACAGGTTAGTTGATCAGGATGGGGAGAGCACCTAGTATTCATAGGTAGCAACATACTTCCCCATCAGGATTGTGTTTTACTCATGCTACAGTTGACATCAGTCTTATCAGGCTTTTCTTTTTTCACTTGCTAGGTACTTCTGCAACTTGAACCACAGCCTCAAATTCTTTTTGCTTTAGTTATTTTTCAAATAATGTATTTGGTTTTTGCCCAGAGGCAGCTTGGATTTCATTTAGGCCTCCTGTATAGCTGAGATGATGGGCCTGGCCCATGCCCAGCACTTATTAGTTGAGATAGGATCTTGCTACTTTTTATGAGGGCTGTCCTCTATTAGATCCTCCTGACAACTGCTTCCTGATTATCTAGAATTACAGGGGTGAGCCATTGTAGCCAGCTCTCTTTTCTTAATGGTTACACTTCTCCTTCATAGCATCCAATTTCATGTTATTATGAGGCAGGTAGCCCTACCCTAAGATTCTTAATTTGATGCTCATGTGAATATGTAATACTGGTTAGAATCTGTAAAGTAGGCATGGCGTCCATATGAGCCATGATGAGTTGCAATAACCATCTAACCATATAATTATAGAAGAGAGGTGGAATAGAAAAAATAAAATAGATGTTTCTTATGCTAAAATAACTTGTATATTCCTAACCTATTTTTCTAAAGAACATATGAATTGTCAAACCAGAGGTTTTTGGTTTTTTGTTTTTGCCAGTCTTGGGGCTTGAACTCAGTATCTAGGCACTATCATTGAGCCTCTTTGTGCTCAAGGCTAGTGCTCTACCACTTGAGCCCCTGTGCCACTTCTGACTTTTTCTGAGTAATTTATTGGAGATAAGAGTCTCATACTTTCCTGCCCCCAGGGCATTTGAACTGTTATCCTCACATCTCAGCCTCCTGAGTAGCTAGGATAGTAAGCATGAGCCACTGGCACCCAGTGAGGATTTTTGGTTTTTTTGTATTTTTTTTTGGTCTGAGAATAATAATTATGGCAGAAAAGAGAACCAGTGACTCTAGTTCTATGTGAGTGTGATATAACAGGATTATGAGGCTTGCCAGTATTGGACTGCTTGGACCTTTTAGTAGAAATTTTGATGCCTTAGTTGGTCTATTTTCAGAACCAGGAGAGAGGACCCAGGGTAGTATAAAACACACAGTGATGGGTAAATTAAGTGAAACTTGCAGGTAGCTGTACATAATAGGCCAGGTAATATCCTGGCCTGCCATCAATCCTGTGATTCTGGAAGATTTTCTACCACTCCTACATGTATTTGGTTGGATGCTTCCTGGAAGTACCAGAAGGAACATCTATTCTTGAGGTCTGTTGTCACATTCTTGCCCAGCAAGATTATTGCTATAAAAGTTTTCATCCTTGTTGTAGAGACAGACATTGGCATCTCCATAGTATATATTTGTTTATTTGCTATAACCTCTTGGTAGTAAGAGACAGAAAAAGGGAAGAAAAAGATGTGAATGCTGTTATTATAGCCATTCTTATCTATTACTTGTCAGGATTACCACTTTGGGGACTTTTTTGTTTTTTCAAAGAACAGTTAATTTCTTTTAATAATTTTGGCTCCTATGTCCCCTACCAGAAATAGTCAAGCTAAAAATATCACTTTAACCTTAAGAATATTTACTTTTCTTTTTATACATGTGAGGGATAAATAATCCAAACACTTGAATTTGTTATTTTCTTATCAATATATAAAATAGTACAGAGAAAATTGCTGAAATGCATTTGTTCTGTAGAAATATTTTATTGGTAACTTAAAATAACTCAGACCTAAAATGGCTGCTATCATTAGCTATTCACCACTGCATGTCCAGGTAGATTGGTGAAGTTATACTTTCATTAATAGTTTCTTCGTGTTTAGTCCTGGCAACAGCTGTTAGTGCCATTGGTAACGTTTCTGCCTTAGATTTCTTTGAGTTTAAATTTTTTTAAAGGGCCATTAAATAAATTAAATTAAGTTAATTAATACATTAATATTTTCTGGCAAAATAAATTTACTCCTTAAGATAGTATGAGTTTTATACGGTGTATTAGTCAGACTTTCGTTGCAGTGACAAAATACCTGAGAACTGAACTTGAAAGGAAGAAAGGTTTATTTTGATTTGAGTTCATGGTTAGTTGGTTCTGCTGCTTTGGGGCTCATGGTGAAGCACTTCACCATGGTGGAGAGAGCATGCAGAAGAGATTCTTACCTCATGGTGCCCAGGAAACAAAAAGAAGAAGAAGGGAGGATTGGACGGAAGAATTGAGGAGAAGATGAGTTGGACGAGTAGGAGGAGGGAAGAGTCCCTATATCTCCTTCAAGGATACACCACCAATGACCTAACTAAGCCTCAACTCCTAAAGTTTCCAACACATCCCCAAAACATTTGGTGACCAAGCCTTTGATAAATGGCCTTTGGGAGTCATTTAACATCCAAACTATAACATACATGCAGCTGTTACCTCAGTACTCAAGTCTTGGTGGTCATGCAAAACACATTTTGAGTTGTGGTTTCTGAATCACGGGAAACTGATGGCATAAAAGAATATGAAGAAGAACTTCCATCATCTTCACCTTTCTTTCTTTCTTTCTTTCTTTCTTTCTTTCTTTCTTTCTTTCTTTCTTTCTTTCTTTCTTTTCTTTCTTTCTTTCTTTCTTTCTTTCTTTCTTTCTTTCTTTCTTTCTTTCTTTCTTTCTTTCTTTCTTTCTTTCTTTCTTTCTTTCTTTCTTTCTTTCTTTCTTTCTTTCTTTCTTTCTTTCTTTCTTTCTTTCTTTCTTTCTTTCTTTCTTTCTTTCTTTCTTTCTTTCTATGGGGCTTGAACTCTAGGCCTGGGTGCTGTCCCTGAGCTCTTCAGCTCAAGGCGAGTGCTCTACCACTTGAGCCACAGCACCACTTCCTGTTTTCTTATGGTTAATTGGAGATAAGAGTCTCACGGACTTTCCTGCCTGGGCTGGCTTTGAACCACAATCCTCAGATCTCAGCCTCCTGAGTAGCTAGGATTACAGGCATGAGCCACCAGTGCCCAGCTTTCACATTTCTTATTTATGGAAACTGAAAACAAAACAAAGTTTGACATACTATTTAATGTATTGATTGTTGAAAAGGAAAACCATGTAAATCTATTTAACATATTATCAATTGACTTCTTGTAAAACAAAATGAATCTAATCAGTACTACTTTTTCTTAAAATAG
The DNA here is from genome assembly GCF_024711535.1 of Dipodomys merriami. NCBI lineage: Eukaryota > Metazoa > Chordata > Mammalia > Rodentia > Heteromyidae > Dipodomys > Dipodomys merriami. Next base: position 19,583,503 of record NW_027202604.1, on the reverse strand, counting down.
GTGTCTGCATCTTAAGCAGCATTGTTAATGAGTCATTATTATGAAAGTTCAGCACACTGCTCTAAATTGCTCACTGAGCCATCAGAGGCATACCTCCCAGCAGACATTTTCTGGAATTTGTAGAGCACAGTTATGATTGACTACAAATCTTACACTTTCATTACAGGAATTAATATAGTGAATGGGTATATAAAGTATTTGACACTGTAAGGAAAAGTAATGCTAAGAGGCTCTAATAAGACCGTCAGCATCTTAGTAGTTTACAGTCAAATTTCTAAACGTGTTCAGATTGCCCACCCTCCTGCCAAATGTGTATTTTGTTCCTAGTTTAGTTGGAAAACTACTATAGGGAGAAAAGATTGTTTTATATCAATATTTTGTAGATGTATAATATGTTTTCCGTACTTGTATGCTTTCATACTTAAAGAATACATCTTCATTAATTTGCACAAAGTGATCTCACCCAAGGAAACAACATCTACCAGAAGATTTTACACTTACTGTCTAGAAAATATTGCTTCTTGGCTTTTGCCTCCACTATCCTGAGTCCAAAATGAAGATTTGTTTTGCTATGATTTTGAAATTTTTCTGTGGCATTTTTCTTTAGTATATCCTACACTTTTTTGAAACATGCAAAATATAAACTGTGATTTAGAGGAGCAAGTATATTGGCCAGCAGATCGATTTCAATTTATTTCACTATTTTCCATTATTACCAACAGTCCCAAACTTCTTGATTTGTTTAGCTATTGGAGAAAACACTGTTAAATTTTGTAGAATAGAATCATAAAGTATGGACTCCTCTGTATGTCATGTCTTTGAGTAAATATTATATATTTTATGTTTTGAACATTTTTTGTGTGTTTAAGAAAGAATATAGTCTTGTGGGTGTTAAGTGACGCCAAAGGATGGAAAGGTGTCTTGAATATTTTAAAGTACCTTGTAACTAGAAAGATTGGTTGATTGGGCATTTTGCCATTCTGGGGCAGATTTTTGAGGGAGGAAATCCAAAATTTTGGTTTCATTGTTATTATTCCCAACTAGTTTAGCCTCAATTTTTTTTTCATGTGCAAATTTGATAGTGATTTACATTGGATAAATTATTTATATCCTAATAGATTAAACTATTAAGATTTCTGGACATTAGCTTTGTAAAGGTAATCTTAGAAATGTATACCATTAGTTTATTCTTGTACAGGTTAGTGTTAGAGTGTTTTTTTGAAACTAAGGTTAAATCTTAATGTTTTTTATATATTTAATTGCATAACTGTGTAAAGAATCAATAAACCTAACCTTTATTTCCTGTGTCACAATACATATATATTTAGAATTTGGCTTACAGGTCAGACTATACCTCTGGAGGCCAATTATATAGTCAATATCTTGATTAAAAACTCATCCCACCCCTCTTACCAAGTCCAAATTAAAAACTCTCTTCTCAGCAATATATTGTATGGCTAAGCTCATGGAATTCGTATCCACTGTGTATGCAAGTGAGTTCCTTAGCCTGGGTAAATCTTCTACCCTCCTTTGAAAACTAGGATTACAGTAATAGCACAATAGTAGTTACAGTGAATCCATTAGCACTGAAGATGGAACACAATGTAAATGCTCAGTAAATTCCAGTTAGCATTGTTTTTGCCATTCCTTTTTATAGCTTCACTCTAAAATCATAGTAGCTTCATAACTAAAATCAAGCATGTTGACTTAAGAAGAATACGTTCAAAACTCTATACTTTGTGCCTTAAATGGAATATACAGACTCAAACACCATTTAGATCTCTGGGATATATTTCTTAAGGATTTCTTTTTCAAATTTTACAGAAAAAACCAACAATAAACAAACAAAAATAAAAAAACCCAGAAGGTGTGATATTTTAATACTGGAGCAAACACGGTACCATTTTTCAATGTCTGTCTGATGACAATCTGGTTATTATGTTGTCAGAATTTTTTGACAAAATGTAGTGTTGGACTACCTAATTACATTGCTTCAGTCCAGTGAGACTGCTGATCTCTTTCCTAATAATTTTTGGCCAGAGCTTTCTTAAAGGCAAATGAATCAGTCATGTCATAAATTTTTGCCTTTTATGTTCACTAGTCTAAACAAGAAAAATCTACTTAGGCCTGCTATTGTGGAGAACAGTAATAATACAAACTTCTCAGAATCCAGATGTCCCATCCATTTGAAAGTGTATACTTAACATTTTCAGTGTTAAGTCATTGGGGAGAAATGCTGAGGAGCTGAAAAGTTCTGCAAGTTTTATTTTATATAAGTATTGGCAAAATGCACAGTGAAATTAGAAATCTTAATTTTCATACCCCCCAACTTTTTTATTTTTAAGGTCAGGAGTTTTTTTTAACAATTAAAAAGTTAAGCAGCAGAGAGTACAAACTAAAGAAGCACTTTCTTTTTTTTAATTTTAATTTTTTTATTGTGTAAATACTGTACAGAGGGGTTACAATTACATGGGCAAGATAATGAGTACATTTCTTATCAAGCATTGTAGCCTCCTCCTTTGTTTCCCCTCTCCATCCCTTCCTATCCTCCCCCCCTCCCCTCACCCAATCCTCCCCCCCCCCAAGGTTGTAAAGTTCGTTTTCAACATAACGACTTGTACTTCTCATTGAAGAAGCACTTTCATACACAGGGCAGATTCCAGTTTTGTGTGATCAGTAGCTCAGATGCCAGTGACTCATGCCTGCAATCCTAGCTAGCCAGGAGGCTAAGATCAGAGAATCCTGTTGAAAGCCAGCTGGGACAAGAACGTCTGAGATATGTTTATCTTCAATCAACCAACAAAAAGCAGGAAGTAGAAATTATGGCTCAAGTGGTAGAGAGGTATCCTTGAGCAAAAAGGCAACAGTACCCATGCCCTGAGCTCAACCCTAGAACCAGCACAACAACAACAAAATGACTGAGGGGAATGTCAACCAGAGGAAGAGAGCAGATGAACAAAAAGAAGAGTGATGAGTGAATACAACCAGAAGACTTAATGTACATAGATGAAAAGTGAGTTAGGAAACTGGAAGACACAGGTATGGATGTCATAGGTGCGGCCGGATTTATGGAAGTGGCGACTCATCAAGATACATTGCACACATGAATTGACATGTTAAACCCAAACCCCTTTGTACCACTATTTAAAGAAAATAATAAACATATGAATGAAAATTATAAATATAATATTATATGCAAAGGTAAGTATTCCAATTATTTGGTTAAGTAGTTTTCTTTCTTTGTAGATATCTTTGCCATAAGTGTTCAGTAAAGAACTTTTTGATGTCTTCTTCTATTTAGAACACTGCCTCCCAGGGTCTTTTTAAGCCTCATGTTAATCCTCTACTATGTAGGTGAATGTGCAATTGAGTCAATGAGGATGTAATCGAAAAGATTAGATAATATCTAGAAAACTGAAAAAGACATGTAATTGGAATAATCCGTGAAATATAGTTTCAAATTGACCTCAAGGTAGATATTATAGATTTTTAAGTGAACTGAAAAAGAAAATCTTATGAAATACCAAGGTATTAAAAATGGTAAAGTAGAATAATTTTAGGCTATGTTGCCTCTGGATTAAGTCATTATAGTGAAATATCCATAAAAGTGTCTTACTTAGAGAGAGGATGGACAGTGAATAGCAAAGTACATTTACATTGGAGAAATAAGTTCCAGCATTCTATACATCATTTGGTGACTATTCACAGCAATATATTAAATATTTTATGAAAAATTAGAAGAGAAAACTTTGAAGTCTCACAATACAAAGAAATGATCTCTATTTAAGGAAATAGTAGTGCATATAGTCCTGATTTTGTTTTACATATTATATTCACATATCAAATTACCACAACATAACCCATAAATATGTTCTCAGTGTGTGTGTGTGTGTGTGTGTGTGTGTGTGTGTGTGTGTGTGTGTGCGCGCGCCAGAACTCGCGTTTGAACTCCGGGCCTCATGTTCCTCCTTAGTTTTTTTTGCACAAGACTAGTGCTCTATTACTTCAACTATCCTTCAACTTCTAGCCTTTTACTGGCTAATTAGAAATAAGGATTTCTTATGTTTGCCTGCCCAGAATTGGCTTCCAATTGTGACCCTCAGATTTCAGCCTCCTGAGTAGTTAGGATTACAGATGTGAGTCACCCCAGCGCCCACCTGGCTATGTTGTTGTTTTTTTTTTGTGAGTCATAGGGCTTGAACTCAGGGCCTGGATGCTGTCCCTGAGCATTTTTTGCTCAAGGCTAGTGAGCCACAGCACTACTTTGGGTTTTCTGGTGGCTAATTGGAGGTAAAGTCTCATAGACTTTCCTGCTCAGGCTGGTTTTGAACTGTCATCCTTAGATCTCGGCCTTCTGAGTAGCTAGGATTACAGGTGTGAGCCATCAGTGCCCAGCTACATTTCTTATATATCAATTAAATTAATGAATAGAAATCTAAAAAATACATAAATAAAGATTATTCTGGAAAAAGTGCTAATAAAAAGAAGAAATATTGATGTTTTCCAATGAGCCGTATTTCCCAGGTGTTGTGTCTGTGTGTGACTCATATCGTAAGCTCCCAGGTAGCAGAGCAACATCTAGGATTGGCATCTCATGGAAATCTTTTTTGCTATCTTTGGTATCAGATGATTGCAACTCTATTAGTGAGGCATGAGATACTGATCCATTGTTGGATAGATGATTTGATAGAACCAAGAACACTGATAAGCCTGTTTCCTGTGCTTCCATGGCTGTATCTCAGGATATAGCAATTCAGATAAGTCTTTTAACCTTTGGTCATTGGATGTCTCATAACCTAGAGAAACCTGAAAGCCACATTAGCCTTGCAATTCTGTGTATTTATGACTTGCCTGAAAACTCTTCTGCATTTGTTTTGTTCAACACTTTGAGATGTTGGTATTTGTCAAGTATAATTTGTTTATATGAAGATGAGAAAAAAAAATCTTGACTTTTGCACTATCTATATAGTTCAAGAGGATGCCCAAAGCCTACTAGTTTGGGAATTTAGATCAGTTACCTATTGTCTTAATCTGTTTTTGCTCTTCTGACAAAAATGCCACAGATCAGGTAATTTATCACATTAGAAATTTGTTTCCTATAGTTCTGGAGGATGAGAAAGCCAAGATCAAGGTGTTGGAGGATCCTTGGCCTAGGAGGATTGCTCTGTGCTTTCCAAATAGCACCTTCTCGCTGTGTGTCTGGGAGTGGCCGAATGCTGTTTTTTACATAGTGGAAGGAGCAGAAAGGGAAGAGAATGCTGTTTTCAAGGTGGAAGCCTTTTACAAAGATGCTAATCCCATTCACAGAGGACTCCACTCTCATGACTTAAGCACCTCCCATGGGTCATACCTCTTAATACAGTCTCACTGGGGATTGATTTTCTATATGAATTTTGGAGAAGATACAATCATTCAAGTCACAGTACTTAGGTTGTAGGATCAAAATGAGTTGATAGTTGTCAAGTGTTCATTATTTAATGAAAAATTCCCTAGAGCTCTGTTAGGTAAATTTGACAGAGGGGTCAAGCTGCCATCTGTATGGGATGATGAGAATGGGAGAGAGGTGTAGAGTGGTTTTAAGACAGTGTGTGGCTCATGAATGCATTTTGCCCATCAAATATTTATCCAGGAGAGAATTCAGGTTGAAATTACTTAAACTGCTTTTAACTATTACTGGTTTTCATTAAAAAAAAAACACACACACATCTGTGCTTTGTGTAACAGGCTGTAAGAATTTGTAGACATTGCTGCTTTGAGTTTCTTCTTCTCCCTTCCCACAAAATCCCTGAGTGGGTTTCATAACAGTCCTATTCTAGGTCGGTCTCTCTCTCTCTGTCTATCTGTCTCTCTGTCTCTGTCTCTCTCTCTCTCTCTCACACACACACACACACACACACACACATACACAGACAAGGAAATGTGTAGAGCAAGACATACTTTGGTGACTCTCCTAAGATCCCACAAAAATTGGAGCCTCACGAGAGGGGGACCCTGGGAGTGGTGGAAACTGGGGGGAAGTAAAGGAAGGGGTGATATTGTCCAAAAATAAATATACTCATTACCCAGCTTATGAAATAGTAGCCCGCTATACAACACATTAGTAGTAACAATACAATTATTTAAAGTCAGAACAAAATAAAACTGGAACCTTTAATGTAGAAGGGTTGACTTGGAAAAATGGGACCCTCGTGAGCATCCTGTTGCAAGAAGTTACATAGAGCTGTGGGAAGACTTTTTAATAGTTCATTTAATTTATATAGATGCAGCATTGTCAAGGTATTTAAAATGTCAGACTGTCCCAAGAAACGTGTAAATAATCTCCTGAAATGGAGTGGGAAACTTTAAAGCGGTATCCTTGTTGTAACAGCTGAAAACAAAGTTTGGCATGGCTATCACATGTGTACAACTTACTTCCTATAGGAAAAAAAATCCTGCCAAATCAAGTACAGTTATTTTCATTTGGAAGATAATCAACAATTGGGCTGGTAAAGATGGAATCGTGAGGCTCTTTTCCCCTAGAGTAAGCTTTAAGTAGATCAAATTTGCCAATGCAGATGGATCATACCGTTTTGAAATCCTTTCCTGATGCTCTGTGTTTAATGCCATGCCTCTTTATGTGGAAATTTGAAATTATATCTGTAATTTAGTGTCTCTTTTCCTTAACATTGCAGTCTAGTGGTTTTTAATCGTAGAGACTATAAGGGTTATAGTTTATATTTAGTTTAGAGTAACCAAAATCTGTGCATGTGTATTTTCTATGTCTCACAATATCTTTAGTTTTCCTTCAGTTTCTTTCTTTCGTACTTTTTTTTGGGGTGGGGGCGTGTCGGTCATGGAGCCTGAACTCTGGGCCTGGGTGCTGTCCCTCAGCTCTTCAGCTCAAGGCTAGCGCTCTACCACTTGAGCTACAGTGCCACTTCTGGCTTTTTTTTTTTTTTTTTTTTTTTTGCTTATGTGGTGCTGAGGAATCGAACCCAGGGCCTCATGCGTGCAAGGCAAGCGCTCTACCACTGAGCCAACTTCCCAGCCCTGGTACTTTTGTTTTTTATGGTACTGAGGTTTGAATTCAGGGCCTCTCACTTGCTAGCAGGTGCTCTACCATTTGAGTCACAGTCCCCAGTGATTTTTCTTTTGCTTTTAGTTATTTTGGGGGGCAAAGGCTTGTATTTTTGCCTGGGGTGTGTGGGCCTCAATCCTTGTGATATTCCTACTTGAAGCCTCTCACATAGCTTGTGCCACTATTCCGGGCTTATTGATCAAGGTGGGTCACACTCACTTTTTGCTGGCTGGTGTTGAACTGTTGTCTCCTCAATATATGGAATTTTGTGAGAGCTGTTGTACCTGACTCTAATCTGTTTTTAATGTTCATTGAGCAGAATAGAGGGGGACATCATAAATTGTTACTCTTTCTGGCAATTACATTTTCCTGTAGCTGCTCTTCTGCATCCAACCTCTAGTTGTGGGACCCACCCACATTTCCATCACTCCTGTAAGTTCTCGACTGCTGCAGGTCATGCTTCAATGAGCAGAGTTTTTGTTTGTTTGTTTTTTACTTCTCTAATTGCTATTTGCTTAAATGAAGCAATTACATAGTCAGAGTCCAGAGCATCAGAGAGGGCCCTGAATGCTAACAATCCCAGTGACAAGGGACACTCTAGCTGTGATGAGTCAGTAAGTTCTAGGCTTTAAGTGAAGAAGAATGAAGATTGGAGATTAAGGCTGCTGTTAAGATGTGTGTATAAAGTGACTTCTCCTTAACCTGGCTGGGTGCCTGAACTTCCTGCTAAAAGAGTCACTTTTAAGTGTTAAATTTATCCCTCAATTTCCTTCTTTTATAGTCTAATAGTCTCTTTAGGGTCTCACAGGATAGAGCGGCAAGACATTTGTATTTTTTTTCTATAAAACTTTCTTCCACTGAAAGCTTTATGAAAAATGGTAACTATGTTTTTGCAAATAAACCCCAGAAGTATAATGGTCTATTTGTACATCTATTCCATGAAATACTACCCACTGGAGATACTTGGCAGTTTCTAGCACAAAGGCATCAGAGACATTCTGATAACAAATGTCACAGGTCTTTAGAAAGAACACACACATGTACACATCCCTCCCCACAAACTAAAGTTTATTTTAGACCTTATGCAAACATAATTATTGGCAAATAAATTGTCTAGCACCTTTTGGAGTGATGGTGATACTTAAAGTATGAAACAAATTCAAAATATAACTGACTGAGATTTTAAAAGGAGAGTTTTTTTTTTCTTTCCAGCAGTTTGGCAATGAAACAGAAATCCTTATGGTTCCCCGAGGAAAGGACACATTCATTGTCAACTACACATGTATTTTGTTGGTCTGCAGTGCATTTTTTCCTTAATTTTAAATATGATCATTTTAAGACCGAGGTGTTTCAAATTATTTACCAGTTTCTGACTTCATTGCGAAGAATAGGTAGCATCTGATCCTCTTCCTTCTGTGGTAGTATTCGTTGGAGCAGAAGAGTTGCTGCCTCTCCATTTCAGGTGGAGAGGGTTAAAAGTTCTGCTTTCTTTTGTTGTTGTTCTAGGCACACTTTACTCCTATTACCTACCTGTCCCTGATGACTGATGAGTGACTTCTAACAAACAAAGACCCAAGTAGCCTTCTGGCTAGTGGAAGGAAGGACTTAACTCTCCATGGCAGAGGGATGCCAGGAAGTATATGGTGGAATGGTTTCTAAGAACATGGACTTTAGCTCCTGTTTCAGGTTTTTAGATACTAGGCTTCTAGACGCTGAAACTGCCACAGAAAGTCAGCTGGACATTTACCTGGGAAAAACAAAGAAATTCTTTCATTTCCTTGGATTTCACACTTTATCCCCTTTACAGTATGCTTGAATTTATCTTTTAAATCAGATCATATGATAACATAATTCAAGTGATGTTAAAGTAGAGAATGAGATTTCCTCCCCTGGGTTGCTCATGTGGGAAGTGAGCGTTGCACATCTGATCATGTACACACTTACATGTTTTTCTCTCACATGAACACTAATTCATCATACATTCTATGCTGCACTTCTATTTTCCACTTTTACATTTTAAGCTCCACTTATTTTAGAGGTAGCTGCACAAGGTGCTTGAAAAATGACCTTCTTTTTAATGCCTTCACTTTCTTCTCTTGTAGAGACATGCCATAGTTTAACCATTACTATATTGGGCACATGTACTGTAAGTATAGTTGAGATTGTATTCAGTCCCCCAGTGATAAACTTCTGGGTCTCCCAGACTATCTGTCTCTACCCACTCTTCTGTTCCCCCATGACAAAACCCAATGGTCAACATGAAACTTTGCCTCCATCACCAGGGTAAAAGTGCAGACTCCTTGAGGCAGAGGAAAGATTCTCTTTTTATTATGTTATTTCTCTCAGAACAAACCATTCTATTTAGCAAGGAATAATTGAGGAAATGTATGAATAATTCCAGATGTGCTTAATTTCCCTAGTTTCTCAAACTATTATGCATAAGGATCACCAGGGGATTTTGGTGTAGAATAGATTCTAATTCAGCAAGTGGGGTTTGAAAGTTTACATTACTAACAATTTAAAAATGCAAATTCAAGCCAAAATAATTGGGCCAAATTATAGTGACTTTTTAAAAAAATCAGTTCTTGCTAAAGTGTAATTCTTTACAGATAAGAATTGTTGAAGTGAACTGTTCTATTTTAAATTTTCCATTGCTTATGACAAAGACTATCTTTGTCTTTGTCTTTGGGCTCCTCTGATTCGTCACTAGGTAACTACTATGATCCATCCTTGTTGCAATATCTTGGACAGAACCCCACCAAGAGAAATCTGAGCACATTTCATATCAAATTTCTCACCATGGTCTTATTAAGTCTTCAGGCCAGCTTTAGGAAGAATCCTGTTAGGATTAGTTTAGTAAGAATACTTCTCTTCAGTAGTCCCTCACCATCCCACTAACTCCCACCATCTCAATCTGCCCTACCATTGGTTATAAATCCTGGTTATCTTTGTTGTGTTTGTGTTTGGATTTGATCTCCCCAGCCTATTGCAGTACCCATATCTCATTAGTCTTGAATGAAATCTTCCTTGCCATTTTAACAAGTATTATAACAATGTTTTGTTTACTATCCATTTTTGTCCCATATACAATTGCTATCTTGTGTCATTTTATAACTTTGGCCGGGGGATGGGGTGGGTGGGGGGGTGGAGGAATGGGGGAGGGAATGTGGGAGGGGCAGGGTGGGTGGGAGATGGGAAGAGATGGGAAGGGGAAACAAAGGAGGAGGCAACAATGCTTGATAAGAAATGTATTAATTATCTTGCCCATGTAATTGTAACCCCTCTGTATGGTATTTGCACAATAAAAAAATAAATTAAAATTATACCAAAAAGTTTATTTCTTAACAAATTTTATTTTGTATGGTTTTGAGCTAATTTGATATCATAACTGAATTCATAATAAAAGTGACTATTGCTCAAAATTTAAAGGCTTTGCTTAGTGTTTATTTTATTAGATTACATTATTTAGACAGAAGGAAAATTTAAAGATTTTACAAATAGCATGTGAAATACATCTGAACTCTTACTGTAACTTTTGGGTCATTAAAAGGCACTTTTTAGAAAAAGGTGAAGTTGTGTTTCACATAGGAATAAAAACGAACACATGGCAAAAATTTTATTTTACTTACTTGATTTGAGGGAACCACGCAAATGTTATAACTGGTTCAAAGGAAAAGCCAGACTGCATAAATTTATATGGAGTAAAGGAATGTTGAAATGAGTTGAAAATTGAGGTAAGTGGTTTTTGCCACAGTGGGAAGGAAGTCAATTAAAATTACTACCTGTCAGGACAGAATTTGTATGTTTCTATCACTTAGCTACAACTTAAAAATTCCTCCAAGAGAGTGAGCAAGGCTAAAATCTGATGACTGAGAAAGCTGTGCTTATAGGATTTTTGTAATTTTCCATTGATATAAATGTTGCTGGGTTTTTTTTCCCCCTACAAGGTCAAGGACAGATGGCCTTGATTTGACTTAGGTGTGTGCCCTATGTACTGACATTCAGTCCACTTTTGAAAAATATAAAGTGACTCAATAATTGAGGCTGATCATATACAAATGGCAGAGAAGATCAGCCTACGATGTATTTCTGTGAAACATTGGAAAAATTAGACATATATCTCGAGTTTTCAACCTGTAGACAGAAGATTGAAAATCAAAGATACATTTTCCCTATATTTGAACATTTGACATTCCTTGTACAAGTCAACTCAGAACAGACTGTCTACAAGAATTCATTTTTCAAAATTGAGCATACTTGTTTGAACCAGAGGATATTTGGCGGGGACAGTATAGTTGAAAATTAAGGGGGAAAAACAGTTTGAAACCTTCTTCGAACTAAATGTGTGTTATTTGAGAACAAAGTTGAAATGAAGAAATGGAGACATTGTATCATCTTCATTCTAAGCATACCAGGGGAGGAGAGCATCATAGATATGAAAAATTCCTGGTATGGGAATGACTTAGGGCTTCTTTGGAGATAGGGTAGAAAAACCAAACCTCCACCTAGCACTAGTTGCCTTAGGCAACTGTCTTTAGATTGAGTTCTTTCCTGTTTTTAGAGCTACTCTTTCCTTAGGTTTTGTAATGGTTCTTCCTCTTGTTTCTGTGGATCCCTTTCTATACTTTAGAGTTTAGCAAACTTTTTCTAAAGAGGGCCAGACCATACATGTTTCAGGGTTTGTAATCCTATTGAATCTTTTTAATTGCTCTATTCCACTCTGTAGAATGAAAGCAGCCATAGACAATAGATAAATGTGTCTATATCCCAATAACATTTGATTTATGGGCACTGAAAATGTTATATTGTGTAATGCTCACGTTATAAAATAATGTTTCTCCTTTAAATTCTTTGCAAACCTTAAAAAATGCAACCATCATTGTTGGTTTGTGCCTGTACAAAGACATAGCTGTCTAGATTTGGCCATGTGCCCATTGGGTGCCAACTCTTGCTTACTGAATGGGCAGAATATAGAATACATATTTTCTTGTGGCTCTCAATTTTCATTGGAGAAATTGGGAAAATGAGCTCATACCACCAAAGTTGGATTTTCCTTGTAAAATGTGGTTGATATATAATCATGGAGTTGTTTTGTAGAGTAAATAAATCACACAGAAGCAAGTATCTGTACAATTGGGCCATAAAAAGAATTAAATAGTCGTTTTATTTTTCTCTTCTGTTCCTTTCCACTTCTTGGCATGGTATTTCTATAAATTTCAATACATTCAGGTTTTTGGCAGTAGCTGTTTCATTTTGTAATGAATTGAATTTTTGTACAAGGCATCTAACTTTTATATTTGTATTGTTTAACATACATTATACTTAATAGGAATAGTAATACATATATGAATATATAAAGAAGGTGCTTAAGAAAAGCTTATCTGAAAAAGCACTAATAACCATACTATACTAGAGCTCCCAAAACGAAATTCCCAAACAATCAACAACATGATTAATAAATGTGAAAATTAACTAAATCATTCTTAAAAGAGGAAATACAAATGGATAAAAAGTACATGGAGACATACTTAACATCCCTGGATGTAAAGGAAATGTACATCAAAATGACACTGAAATTTCATGCACTCTTGCCAGAATGGCCTTCATCAAGAAAAACAATAACAAATGCTGGTAAGGATACAGGGGGAAAAGGGCCCTTGAATACCGTTAGTGGAATGTAAACTAGGCAACTACTGTGGAAATCATTATGTTAAAACACTAAAAATAGAATGATTACATAATCCATACATATCATATTTGGCATATATCCCAAGGAATAAGACTGGATGTAATATACTCTTATACACCCACGTTGATTGAAGCACTATTTGCAGTAGCCAATCTATGGGAACAGCCCATGTTTTCTCTCCTATGATGCTAGACCTAAAAGACAAACATTTAGCTGAAGAAACACAAAATTATATGTGTGTGTATGAGAGAAAGAGAACATGTTTACAATTGTCATGCTTACTGAAGAGATTGAAATGTTAAAGGGTGAACAAACTGAAATACATTGTGTCTGAATGAAGACAGCAAAACAAAACTCACTGAAAGCTGGTGAATAATGTGGGGTAATAGGATGGGGAAAGTGAAAGTAAATAACAGGATCCATCTGTTTAAAATACTGAATATGCATTTGTGAAACATCAGAATGAGCTCCTTTGAACACTTAATACCCACAAAAATATTACTATAGTAATGTAGACTAGATTCTGTTCATGGTGGAGATTCTATTGGGAGGACCAGAATGGCTAGTAGAGATGGTGAAGGAGGGTGAATATGGTAAAGAGTACTTTATATACTTGTGGAAATGGAACAATGAAGTCTGTTGAAATGAGTTTCAAAAGTGACAAAAGGTGATAAAGGAGAGTGACCGAGGAGGTGAGTCTGATCAAGGTACATTGCATGTGTGTGTATTTATAGTATGAATATATGGATAGGTTACAATGAAGCCCCATTGTCCAGCTAACTGATGCTAATAAAAATGTGGGGGAACAAAAGAAAGACTTTGGATTGAACCTCATGTTTGGGTAGATAATTTCTGGAGCTTGAACTCAGGGCCTGGGTGCTGTGCCTGAGCTTTTTGTTTTGCTCAAGGCTAGCTCTCTACCACTTGAGCCACTATTCCACTTCTATGGGAGAAGAAACCGTTTGTCTTTCCTTTTGCTGGTTTCATGGCTGAAGTCTCTGTAACAGAAGACCTACTGGCAAGAGAAGAACATGTGAAATGGGAATCTCAGAGATGAAGACCTCCAAACAAATCAAGAAACCTCTATATTCTTATGCTGCACTTGGTGAAGAGTATGGATAGTTGTATAGAAGCGTGATTGGTTGAAGGTCTTATGGTTAAAAAAAATGGAACAGATATTACAAGACTTACTTGTTTAGATGCTGGGTCTTTGGAAAAAAAGCATGTTTCTTTCCTCTAGGCATAGGAAGAGTACCTCTTGTATGTCTTCTAATCTATTTTTAAGGAAGGTCGAGAATACTTTTATGATCTGCTTTAGGAAGAAAGGCAGGAGGAGTTCCAAAAATCTTTCCTGCTGAGTGCTAGTGGTTCACACCTGTAATCCTAGTTATTTAGGAGACTGAGGTTTTAGGATTATGGTTTGAGGCCAGCCTGGGCAAGAAAGTTCATGAGACTCTTATCTCCAATTAATCACTAAAAATGCCGGAAGTAGAACTTTAGCCCAAGAGGTAATGCTAAGCTTTAGCAAAAAAGCTCAGGGACAGCTCCCAGGCCCTGAGTCCAAGCCCCAGAATCTGCACAACAAGAGCAGCAACAACTTTTCTGCTTTTGTTGTGCTTTCAAATGGTTCCATATTTTGGAGCAGTGTGTTCTGGTCCTCATCATAACAAATACTATTTTAGCATCTGTCTTCTGGGACTAAGAGTAGAATGGTATGCACAACCAGATAGATGTGGTTTCTGGCATGAGATATTTGTTCTAGTGAAGAAAATAGATATTATTCTGAAAAGTCAGGTAGGTAAATGTCACTGGTGTTAAGTGATATAAAGGTGAGGTACATGACTCAGTGAGAACACATAGCATCGACATTTGATCCTGTTAGTGTGGAGGAGGAATAGTCAGGAATACTTTTTTATTGAGGATATGGTTGAGCCAAAATCTGAAGGAAGATTAACAATTAATTAGGCCCAGAAGCCAGAGTGGGAGGAGGGAAAATCTTCCTAGGCAGAGGAATGACATGTGCAGAGGTTTTGAGAGAATGGAATATGTCATACTTTTAAGACTGAATTGTACATTCCTATTCTAAGATCTGTACATGTATTAAAGGATAATTCCTAAGAAAAGGTAAGGTAAAATTACAACTCTTATGTGATGTTAAATGGAAACATTCATAAAATCGTTTCAACTTAAAATGAGAGAATTGGCCAACTATTAAAACCAATCTAATGACACTACTGAAATTAATGTCACAAATGAAGGCAAAACTCATTTGTAGAGGTGTGGGGAGATTGTTAATTGAACCTGCAGTAGACAGGACAGAATTTGTTTATCTATAAACAACAATTACCTTGTTTTGTTGTTATTTGCCTACAATTTACTAAGTTACAAACAGCACTTACAGAATTATCATCTGAAAACCTAAGAAAAAAGAAGTGGTCTTCTGGTTTCTTCTACAGATAATGCAGTTTTTGTTAAATTACATTTTTTTCTCCTATAGAAACTTTATGTGTGTATATCTATCTATCTGTCTGTCTTGTCTGTTTGTCTACCCCCGCCCTCCCCCCCCCCCCCACAGACACAGAGTTTAGAGCTAGTTGGATTTGACTTCAAGTGGCCCCATAGTTTAGATGTTGTTGAACACTCCAGAGAAAGAGTTGAATATGTTTCTGGACCATTTATATTTCAGTATGACCCACCATGTTGAATAAAATTTCCAGCTGGTCACTACTTGGTAACTTTACTCACAAGGATAATGGAAATTCTGTGATTACTTTCTTCCTTCTCATGCCTAGCACCAAGCGAGGGAACATAATCTTTGACAGAAGACTGAAGCAAGAGTCAAACTCAGTTTCAATTCATTGGCCCTTCTTTTTTTTTTTTTGTCCATTATGAGGCTTGAACTCTGGGCCTGGCTACTGTCCCTGAGCCTTTAGCTCAGGGCAAGTGCTCTACTACTAGAGCCACAGCGCCACTCCTTCATTGGCCCTTCTGAGAACCAGGAGAGACACCTTTCCAGTGGACCTGAAAAAATGTTTTTGCCAACCTGGAACAGCCTCTACAGTGTTTGCAATGAAAAAACAAATTCTTCAAGTGTGTCAGTCAGACTCCTGTCTAGGAGAAGAATCATCATTTGGTCAATTAACAGGATGAATAGTACTGATGAGTTTTAATTGATGATTTGCTATGTTGAAATGTTAAACTAGTGTTGACAGGTACTACAGCTCTGTAATTGGCACTCCCACTCAGGAGCCATGTGTTAAAAATGTCCCCACAGTTACAGAGGAGAAGCTTACCCCTACCCTCCATTTTTCTGTTGTAAACTGGGTGTGTTCAGTACAGCCTCCCTGCTTTTTTTTTTTTTGCATATATTGTACATGGAGACAGAATTAGCACCTTTTAATTCAATTTGCAGCAGATTACAGTTCAAAACTGCAATTTCACAAATGTTTGGTTACAAATGTCATTAGTTTTGATTGAATTGTGTTATTAACCTTCAGCTCAGGATTTTTTTTTTTAGTTATATAAAAGTGTGTCTAGCTTCTCATGCATGCCATCTCTAGATTTGTTTGAGCTGAAAAATTCTGTCCCATGGAATAATACTTTTGTTGTCTGGTTTTGCGCAAAGGCTTTAAATAAAGAAATATCAAGTTAAGTAAGTTACCTATAGGAGATATCACTGTTGACATTTTTTTCCCCTCGGTCCAAATGTACTACAAGATATTAAAACTGTCTCTTTAAAATAACAATTTGTTTCCTTCTGCTCTAATCATGGGTGAAAGTGCTATGAAAACAGTATTTTTTTTAACTGCAGGTGATTTATTTAAAGGAAAAAGTAAAATAATCCCCCACCCAGCAAAAGCAAGTTTACTGCTTGCTAAATCAGGCTTCTAATAGTAAACAGCTCAAAGATTCTCCCATAATATTTATGAACAATTTCTCAATTTTATAACCAGATATTTCTGTTATACTCAGCGAAGGAAATAATCCAGACTGAACAAAAGAGAAGAGCCCTTTTTAGATTGAATTGACTGGACAATTCAGTAGCAAAGTGTGTGATTACCAATCTTTCAAGCTAAGCTCTTATATAAGGTAACTTTATAACTTCATTTTTTCCAAAGAGGAAAAAAACATTAAAGACTATGGGAAAAATAACAGGCAAAAGAGAAATGTGGGAAAATATATCTTTTACATCTCTATAGCCACTTGTTTCAGGTTGTACTTGCCAAGTTCAACCAATTTAAAGCCAGAGTGTAATTTTGGAAAAGGCATTTTGCCTTTCCCTATGGTCATCAGTCTACACAGGAATGAGAGGACATGACTATCATTATTTCCTTTCCTCTGTTTAAAAATATATTCATTCTTTCACCAGGTGTTCTTGTGCTTTATGGTGTAGGAAAAGGTAGTAAGAGTCATCAATACCAGCCATCTTAGCATGCTGCAAAAATAGTCACATAACAGATTACTGCAAGGAAGAAGGAAACCCTTCTAATTTCCTTGTAGCTCATCAAGTAATCAAAGTCAATATGTCCGAAGTATCATCCTTTCAAAGACTCAAATGCCTTTTTTGTTCACTTTCATTCATGTATCTATATAATTATCTATATAATTATAATATGTATATATCTATAATTACTGATGCAGGTCTTGGTACATTTCTCAAAGCTTGGGTCACTGTCTGCTTCAGAATGACATGAGACACTTTGTAAAAAGTATATTCTCTTCTGGAGCCAAGAAATGTGTACCTTGGGCCAGGTAGGGCGGAGTGCAGGAAGGTGAATCATTGGCATATTTAATCCCTGATCTTTGTGTTAAGGGAATAACAAATGAGTATGTAGAACGAACGGTTGAATGTAAGAAAATATGCAATATTTGTGACAGTATATTATGTTACTCTTTCTTCATTTCCTGGTATCAAACATTCAAGGGGCAGTCCTTTTATCTTGGCACAAAAATTCTTGGTGATTTCTGACAGAATTGGATCTGTGTACCAAGACATTATATTTTATACACAATTTCAGGGGGTTGAGGTTTTTCTTGGACTTCACTCATGCACATTGAGAAATCATCTATGTTGTCCTTGAACCACTTATCTGATAGGATTATCTTAAAGAGTAAGGGGAAGTGAAAATACCAAGTAAGTGAGGGAAAAGGAACTATAGGCATCAAGACTATCTCTATTATAGATTCTTCTGTGCACTGAACACAGACACTCCTCTGAGGATGTGGAGAAGGTCTGAATACAGACTGTGCTTCTGGGTATATACTATACCTTGTAGTGGGACTTTGTCTCTTCTCTGTGTATAGGTTTCTTCAAGGATAAGCCTGTCATATCCCATCAATGAGGCATGCTGACTTCTTCAATATCTTCTCCATGGATTAAAGTCTCCATGAAGAAATAGAAAATATTAATCTGTTTATTGCAGATAGCATTGTTTAGATGTTATGAGAAGAGACACAATGATTCTTGAATTATCTATTAAACTAAACCACAACTTGGGACTGGAACAAAGTCTGAGAGAAACTTAAGTATTTGCTAGAAGAACTTACATTCTCCAGCACCCTGAATGGCAATAGTACTAGGCAATAGCACTTGGGCTAAAAGAAAAAAAAATTAGCAGCAATGCTGAATCTTAGTCTAATATCATGGGAGTTTTCCCAGCCTACTTCTTGTAAATCATTCAACCTTTATTGCAACTGCTGAGAAGGACTTGTCCCTGGGTCTTCTAATGGACTGCTAGAGTTTAATTGTATGTTGTTTTATGGTGTCTGGCAGTGAGATTCCCCTTCCTGACATAGTTTATAGAGCTTTTTACAAATAAGATCTTCTGACTGTGTTCTCATTTGCTGAAAAGCATTCGTTCCTTTGGTTTTTATACACCCTAGTGCTGCAGTGAATCTGGACTCATGATGTTATTTTGTAAAAAAAAAAATTGCTGAACTCAAATGTCATAGGAAATAAAGACATTTCTAAAACAGTTAATGATATGGAAAAGGAGCAAGCATGTTCCAGGCATTTTGGCCTTTCTGTGAGAGATAAAGCCATATTCCTAATGTGGAGCAGATAGCCAAGGTTGCCTTTATGTGAGTGTAGATTATACATTTAGTTAAACAGTGCCCTTTAATTTACAGTTTCCTGAAAGGAGTTTTGTGTTCTTCCTCTGGTTTCCTGTGGTTTTATTTGGTTACCAATTATGGAAACTAGTTATGTTTCAGGAAGCCCCTGAGAGGTGTACAGAGACAATAAATTCTGTACTTTTCCCGACATATTGATGGTTCTGCTGATGAAAGGATGTACAAAGTCAATAGTTGATTCTACTTCATGGTGACATTTGCATTTAATAAAAAGTCATGTTTATTGTAGCCTCTGTATAAACACAACTGGCACCTAGCGTGTCATAGCTAAAAATACTAAGGGAAGAAGAGAATAGATATCTGAGAAGGAAATGTAGGTAAGAATAATTATTATAACTTTTTGTTTTAAAACAGCTTGGATCTCAGATTATAGACAAAGAATAATTACCAACCTTAGTTTGTGACATTATTATTATTATTATCATTATTTTGTTAGTCATGGAGCTTGAACTTGGCCTGAACGCTGTCCCTCAGCTCTTCAACTGAAGGCTAGCACTCTATCACTTGAGCCACAGCACCACTTTCCAGTTTTCTTATTGGAGATAAGAGTCTCATGGCCTTTCCTCCCCAGGCTGGCTTTGAACTGCGATCCTCAGATCTTAGCCTCCCGAGTAGCTAGGATTACGGGCGTGAGCCACTGGGTGCCTGGCATGACCTTATTAACAAATGAGTTCCCCCCCTTTTTGCCTCCTCAGAGGTAATTGACTGCTAATATTGTGTCTATCATTACTTTCCCTTTTCCTTTTAGTTGTGAGTTTTATATATACTCCCATAAATGGTCATTTGTTTTATTTCTTTTTCTTTCCATTTTTTCCCTTCCTTCTGGTATGGATGGTGCTCCTATGAAATTTCTTATATATATTTCTGGATACATGTATGAGAAGGTAAAATAGGGCCCTGGTGGCAACCAGAACATAAACTGCACACAAGAAGACCTATACAAAGCCATTGGTGACCCTACCAAAGGTGAAATGTTATTCTCTTTGGACTTATCACATCCATACTCTGAGTGACAGCTACTGTATGGTCAATTCCCTATCAGAGTTCTTCTGCGTGCGTGTCTCCTTTGCTAAAGTGATGGACTCCTTTTAGTTCCTTCTAGCTTGTTCCGTGGGCTTTTGTTTTAAGATTTTTGACATATGTGCTACAGTTTTTCTTTGGTATTAAAATATATCAAGGAATGAATTTCTTGGATGGTGGGTTATGTGACTACTCAAGTTTATAATCTTAAAACAGTTTGCGAATTCCCATCTAAATATATTCTATCACCTTTTATTTTCATTTACCATGAAAAAACAGTATACTTGACCTATTTTTGCACACAAATTAAATGCATAAGACAGTCTGTGTATATATAGATATGTCTCTTACAGCATACAGACAGCTCACTTCTCTCCTTTGAAGCAATATATGTTTGTTCTATGTGTTGTCTTATGGTATTTCAGAAGTTGAATTGCTTAATGTAATTTTTTTGCATGTTAGCCTATAAAATTTGGCCAAAGCACCATATTCACATGATTTTATTACTTAACACTTTTTTACTTATTTTTACTTTATTTTTTTACTTTATTATTTACTTTATTATTTACTTATTTTTAGTTATTTTTACTTTATTACTTAACACTTTTGAAGTGACCTAGAATAGTGATTCTCAAGCTCTAGCTGGAAAGTAAAAATCATCTCAAGAGTCTAGGATGGGTAGGGCTGTACTCATTTGTAATCCCAGGTAGGTGAGAGATGGAGGTAGGAAGAGGATCATAGTCCATTGCTTACCTGAGCAACGAACATAAAACATGATCTGATAAATAAAGCAAAAAGGGTTTGGAGTATTGCTCAAGTAGAAGAGTATTTGCCTAACAAGCACCAGGTCCTCAGTTCAAATCCTAGTATCATTTCCTTCCCACCAAATAATACTAACTCTGTACTTGCAGGAGAAATTATTGAGGATAGGAAAGAGAATAGAGTTTTACAATGAGTTTAAATAGATGAATTAGGCACCCAATGTCAAAAGAAAAGCCTCCATGCAGATTTCCATGCTTTGTTTCTTGGAAGATGAAACATTGATAGTGATGTTTGCTAATTATAAAATGATATCAATAAAGTGAACTAAGACACAGTAAGATTACATAGTAAATATGTGGTGTTTTGGTGAACAAGTGAGTGAAATTTAAAGGAAATTATATAAACTGTCTCTCTTAAATAGAAACCAGAGGAAGGTTATGGTATTTTCTGTTTACATTCTTACTTTTATTACTCATTGCTTAAGGATACAGTGGAAGCCAACAGATAAGATTCCTGTCTCAGGGAGCTTAGATTCTTAGGCAGAGAGGGGCCATCTATAGATGATTTCACCATTATTTAGAGATTTTTTTTAAAATTTTATTTTATTTTATTTGAGAACATACTGTACAGAGGGGCTACAATTACATGGGCAGGATAATGCATACATTTCTTACCAAGCATTGCAGCCTCCTCCTTTGTTTACCCTTCACCTCCCTTCCCAGCCTCTCCCCTCCCCCCACCCAATTATACCCCCCTCCCCCCCACACACCGACATTGTAAAGCTGGTTTTGACATGACATTTTGTACTTCTCATTGTTGCAACAGGTCCACCTGAATCCTTAAACGACTTGTTTGTCCCCATCTCCTCCACATGTTATACTGACATCAAATATAGTGAAAGCGGGGGTTACACTGTGGGGGAGGGACATACAAAGCAACAAAGAAATAATCTTATAAATGCGTTAGAAACACATGCATGAAAGAAACGAAAACATTAAAATACATATTTAAGGGTTCATTTTCCTGACATCACATTATCTGACCTTTTCCACTTGACTCATACCTATACTAGATATTGCAAATAAGGGAAACCATGGGACCTATGCTTCTTTGGGCCTGGCTTACTTCACTTAATATAATTTTTTCCAAACCTTTCCATTTCCTAACAAATGGGGAAATGTCATTCTTTCTGATGGAGGCATAGAATTCCATTGTGTATATATACCACATTTTCTTGATCCATTCATCTACTGAGGGGCATCTGGGTTGGTTCCATATCTTAGCTATGGTAAATAATGCTGCAATAAACATAGTTGTGCTGGTAGCTTTGGTGTGGTCTTGTTTGTAAACATTTGGGTAAATGCCCAAAAGTGGGATTGCTGGATCATAGGGGAGATCTATATGAAGACTTTTGAGGAACCTCCATACTGCTTTCCAAAGTGGTTGAACAAGTTTACATTCCCACCAACAATGAAGTAAGGTTCCTTTCTGTCCACATCCCCTCCAGCATCTGTTGTTGTTAGAGTTCTTGATTTTTGCTGTTCTACCTAGAGTGAGGTGATATCTCAATGTTGTTTTGATTTGCATTTCTTTTATGGCTAGGGATGTTGAACATTTCTTCATGTGTCTATTGGCCATCCTTCTTTCTTCTTCAGAGAAGCTTCTCTTTAAGTCTTTCACCCACTTATTTATTGGGCATTTGTTTCTTTGAGGATTTGTTGTTGGGTGGTTTAATTTTTTGAGTTCCAAGTATATTTTAGATATGAGACCCTTGTCCGTTGTATGGCTAATAAAGATCTTCTCCCAATTGGTGGGCTTTCTATTGATCTTGCTAGCTATGTCATTTGCCCTGCAGAAGCTCTGCAACCTTATGCAATCCCATTTGTCCAACCTTTCTTTGATTTGTTGTGCTTCCGGGTCTCTATTCAGAAAATTTCGGCCTGAGCCAAGGAGACCTAGGGTTTCTCCTATTCCATCCTGTAATGTTTTCAGAGTGTCTGCTTTGAGTTCAAGGTCTTTGTTCCATTTGGAGTTGATTCTGGTGCAGGGTGATATATAAGGATCTAGCTTTAGTTTTCTACATGTAGTTAACCAATTTTGCCAGCACCATTTACTGAAGAGGCTGTCTTTCTTCCATTCTATTGTTTTAGCTTCCTTATCGAAGATTAGATGGCTATAGGTCTGTAGGTTCATTTCTGGGTTTTCAATTCTATTCCATTGGTCCTGAGGTCTGTTCTTATGCCAATACCAAGCTGTTTTGATTACTATGGCTTTATAGTAGAGTTTGAAATTTGGTATTGATATTCCTCCAGCAGTGTTCTTTCCGTTGAGGAGCGATTTTGCTATTCGGGGTCTTTTATTGTTCCATATGAATTTTTGGATTGCTTCTTCTATTTCCTTGAAGAATGAGGGTGGAATTTTGATAGGTATTGGGTTGAATTTGTAGATAGCCTTGGGAAGTATTGCCATTTTCACGATGTTAATCTTGCCAATCCAGGAGCATGGGAGGTTTTGCCATTTTTTAAGTTCTGTGTTGATTTCCTTTTTCAAGATTTTAAAGTTTTCATCATAGAGGTCCTTCACTTCTTTGGTTAAGTTAATTCCTAGGTATTTTATTTTTTGTGGGGCTATTACAAATGGAGTTGCTTTCCTAATTTCAGCCACACTTTTCTCATTGTTGGCATACAGAAAAGCCATTGATTTTTGGGGGTTAATTTTATAACCTGCTACTTTGCCAAAGTTTTGAATCAGCTTGAGTAATTTGGGAGTGGAGTCTATGGGATTCTTTAAATACAAGATCATGTCATCTGCAAAGAGGGAGAGTTTTATTTCTTCTTTCCCTATTTGGATCCCCTTTATGTCTGCATCTTGTCTTATTGCTGTAGCTAGGCATTCTAATACTAGATTGAAGAGAAGTGGAGAGAGTGGGCATCCTTGTCTTGTTCCTGAGTTAAGAGGAAATGGCTTTAGTTTTTCACCATTGAGTATAATGCTGGCTGTAGGTTTGTCATATACAGCCTTTATTGTATTGAGGAATGTTCCATGGATTCCTAATTTTTCCAGAACCTTCATCATAAAGGGGTGTTGGATCTTGTCAAATGCTTTTTCTGCATCTATTGAGATAACCATGTGGTTCTTATTCTTGCTCCTGTTTATGTGATGAATAATATTAATTGATTTGCGTATATTGAACCAGCTTTGCATCCCTGAAATGAATCCTGTTTGATCGTGGTGTATGATTTTTTGGATGAATTGTTGAAGTCGATTGGCCAAAATTTTGTTGAGAAGTTTTGCATCAATGTTCATCAAAGAAATGGGTCTATAGTTCTCTTTCTTTGATGAGTCCCTGCCTGGTTATTTAGAGATTTTTTTTGACAAGTACTATGCAGAACCTCAGAGTGCACTGAGAGTGGGTAGCAGACATATACTTTGGCATCTCCTCAAGGTCAGCAGTATTTCTGCGAGAGAATCTTTAAGGAGACTTAAAAAAAAGATAGGTAGGGCCCTAGACCATCCCCAGGTTCAGTGATTTGCTAGGAGCATGTTAGCTGTACTTATGGCCATGACTTATTGCACCAAAGGATGCAAAGCAAAATGTTCAGAGGAAACTAGACACAGTTTTCAAGAGTCCTCTCCCAGGGGAGTCATACAGAACATAACTAATTCATTAAGCCCTGCATTGTGTTAACACTTGTGTAGTGTTGCATAACAAGACAACTCATTAGCGCCTGAACACCTGAGGTTTTGTTTTGTGTGTGTGTGTCTGGTTACAAAGATCCTCTCTACCTAGGCTGTACCAAAATCTGGAATGCCCAGAAGGAAAAGCAGGTGTTTAGAATATACTACATTATCTGAACAAACGGTTTAGGCAGAGGGCCACTATTACTAGTTCTTGGAATGGTAGACACCCTTCTAAAATCCAAGAGTCAACTTTGTGGGCAGGCTTTTTCTAAGCAACTTGAAATCTGTTAAATCAAATCTTCTGCATGGTATGACTGAAGAAGGAGGTAGAGATGGAATGGCATGATGTTTTGACCTTGCTTGCAGCAACAGAAAATAGGAGAGGAGGATAAATGAAGCAAATGTGGGGAAATCTTCGTTGTTGTTGGACTTGGGCAGAAGGGGGCTTGGAAATTCATTTTACTTGTCTCTCATTTTATATGAAGATATTGTTAATTAAAGAGAAGGGAAGAACAATAGTTGTTGACCAACCATGGAGGAGGCTAGATTATTGTTTAACTTGGTTTCATTAAGTTTTGCTTAATAAAAGAATTAATTTACAACCTATTTTACCTTAATTCAGTGAATTAATGAAGTTTTGTATGTGTTCCTATGATTGTAGCAATGATAGTAATATGAGAGGTGGAAAGGTAAACACCACACTGAATCTTTGTGTCTGTTGGCTCATCCGTGAAATGGGTGTGCTTCACATCTTCCAAGGATGAGTGTTGCAACAAATTGTTGAAAAGTGAAAGAAACTAACTGCTGTGTGTTTCATCTGTAGCCATACATGTTATAAATAAACGTAGATTGCCACTTTGGGGAGATTCAGGAGTCTCTCCTCATTGGCTTAGAAGAATATTCAATGAGGCAGATCTTTACAAATGGGAGCAGAAATGATGACAGGGACACTGCCTGGGAGTATTGCCTTTGGCAGTGGCTTGGCCGGGGAAGAGGGTCTGTCGGGTCCTTTCCTTTGAGGAGATCTGGATGTGGAAGGCAAGATGATGTACGCTAGCTTTCATTTAAAAGAGACTAGGTAAGCTATTGAATTGGAGCACGTGAGAGGTAGCTTTATTTGAAAATACTTTCAAAAGCTGTTTTGACAAGAACGGGGAGGAGGCAGTGGTATCATTAAATAAGCTGGCAACTTTTGTAACCAGCTTTTTGGTTTTCACCTCAAGGGAGAGTCAATAAACTTTGATTCCCAGCATTAATGTAATTATTTTGATTTTTTTTTCCTGGCTCATTCTAGGGTAGGCTGCAAAGCTGCAATATCAGATGGCCGCAAGCAATTCAGAAATCCCGTGTCCCCAAGGACACCCACTGCTGTTCAGAAGTAGCAGGAGAGGGGGTGGAATAAATCATTTCCTCTGATCTTGTTAGTGGGGAGAGTATTATGGGGAAGCAAATGCATTGCAGGAATAATACCAGAAGGCTACTGCAGGCAGAGAGAACAAAATAACAAAATACCCTTGCTTTTCAAAGGTTCTCTTTGAAATGATTTTCTTCATATATTTTTATAATTATCTTTAAGTAGTTGTACAAAGGAGTTTCAACAGGTTAGTTTATGAGTATAATGAAGCTTGATCAATGTCACCCCTCTCATAAATCCCCCCCAAGTCTCCCAGCCCCACCCATCCCCATCTTCATATTCTATTTTTATTTTTATGTACTTATTTTTTGTTGGTCGTTGGGCCTGAACTCTGTGTCAAGGTACTGTCCCTCAGTTCTTCAGCTCAAGGCTAGTGCACAACACCACTTCTGCCTTTTTCTGCTTATGTAGTGCTGAGGAACCAAACCTAGGGCCTCATGTATGCAAGGCAAGCACTCTACCACTGAGCCACCTTCCCAGTCCCTCTTCATTTTTAAAATTATATATATATATATTTTATTGTAAAAATACTGTAGAGAAGGATTACATTACATGAGTAGGGTAATGAATACATTTCCTATCGAGCATTGTTACCTCCTCCTTTGTTTTTCCCTTACCATTCCTTCCCTCTCCACCTCCCCAACTCCTCCCTCTCCCCCCACACCTGACATTGTAAAGTTCGTTTTCAACATAGTGTCCTGTATACATTATATCATCACAGTGGGTCAACCTGCATTCCCATTTAAGCATTCCATTATATCCCTTCCCCTCCCCAAATTACAAAAATGTATATTATATACAAGATGCAGAACACTGGAATCAGATACAATGAAAACAGGGGTTATACCATAGAGGAAGAACATACAAAAGAAACAAAAGAATGACATAGTGCTTATAAGTACATTAAAAACAGTAGCAAGAAAGAAAAAACCACTTATGTCCCTGTCTTGGGGTACATTTCGCTTAACATCATTTTATATGGTCATATGTATATAGCCTTTGACCTTCTCTGCTTATCCTAGACATGTACTAGTCATTGCAAACAAGGGCCTGGTTTACTTCACCTAATGTAATTTTTTCCCAAGTCTTTCCATTTCCTAACAAATGGGGTAATGTCATTCTTTCTGATGTGTGTGTGTGTGTGTGTGTGTGTGCCACATTTTCTTGATCCATTCATCTACTGAGGGACATCTGGGTTGCTTCCATGTCTTAGCTATGGTGAATAATACTGCGATAAACATGGTTGTGCTGGTAGCTTTGGTATGACCTTGTTTGTGATCATTTGGGTAAATGCCTAAAAGTGGGATTGCTGGGTATAGGGGAACTTATATGGAGTCTTTTGAGGAACCTCCATACTGCTTTCCAAAGTGGTTGAACAAGTTTACACTCCTACCAACAATGCAATAAGGTTCCCATTTGGCCACATCCCCTCTAACATCTGTTGTTACTAGATTTCTTGATTATAGCCATTCTAACTGAGGTGAGCCTCTTCATTTATTTTTAAAATAGTTGCATGGAAGGGTGTTCTCCTCTTTTCTTTCTTTCTTTTTTTATTGTGAAAATACTGTACAGAGGGGTTACAATTACATGGGCAAGATAGTGAGTACATTTCTTATCAAGCATTGTAGCCTCCTCCTTTGTTTACCCTTCCCATCCCTTCCCAGCCTCCCCCCACTCCCCCACCTAATCCTCCCCTGCCCCCCACCAAAGTTGTAAAGTTCGTTTTCGACATGACAACTTGTATTTCTCATTGTTGCAACGGGTCCACCTGTATCCTTATTTAAATGACTTGTTTGTTCTCCTCTTTTCTGATTTTGAAAATTTGCTTTTGAAATGATGACATCATCTTTCATCCAAGGGTTTTCTATGATACTCCCCCTGGCAGCTGTAATGTACTTTTTAAGGTCAATTATTACTTTAGTTCTATATCAGGTTCGTTGAATGTAAATGGTCCTATCATTCTGAGATGTTTCCTTGAGCTCCCTGAGAAATGGTTTTCATGAATATGTTAGCCTGGTAATTTTTTTCCTTTCTAGAAAATTCACTCTAGTTTTTAAACTGTCAGTTATTTTATGGGGGTATGTGTTTGAAGGTGTTTAAGGCTATGCATAGTTATGAATCAAATAGAGTAATTGAAATTTTTTAAAGATTAGAGCACAAGAATGTTTTTGTCTTGAGAAATTAAAGTTGGATCAGAAGAGATATATAAAGTTTCAAAATGTGTTTTTTATCCACATCCTAAACAATAAAATTCAGAGGTGTTATATATGCATTCACATACTCCTTTCTGTTATTGTTAAACTTCAAGACTTGCAGTATTTCGAGGCTGAGAATATTGTTTCTTAGAAGCAAACTTCAACCTGGTAGTTTTAGGCCTCAGTTATTAGCTTGTGTTATTAAAATCTAGCATTTTTTAAAGTTAAGAATAGTTTTACTTAAGAAGAGATTTTCACCTTTATTTTCTCCAGAGACATTCTCAGTTCTAGGCTTTGTGTCATAATAAGCACAAATAACCCAAGTCATGTATTATTTGATTTCCTCGGTTCTAAAAAACATGAACTTTCCATATTTTAATGTTTTCTAAAATAATATCTTTTAAACAATATGTTCATTTAATATCATATTTCTTCATAATGATGGAAAGGCTATCTGAGCTAATAGTTTTGCAATATACTACATCAATATATTACATCTTTTGTTGATTAACTAGTTAACTGGTCCATTCCAAATATACCTCACTGATCTCCAGTCCATTTCCCACATTGGTATCATACTGATATTATAAAACGTAACTATACTCTTGCTATTCTTTTATTTAAAATCCTTTAGTGGCCTTCCATCACTTTTAAAATAAAGGCCCAAATCATGGTGGTGGCTTGCAGGATTTTGCTGACCAGGACCTTGCTTTACTAATCCATTTCTTTTCAAAGTCCACCTCCTTATTCTAGTTCCAAGGTCAAATCACCCCTAAATTCCATTTTTGAGAAGCCAAATGTTTCCCATATTCATGTTTTATTTGTACCGCCACTTACTAAAATGTTTTAAAATTTACTTTTGCTTAAAGTCAAATTTGTTTTAGAAAGAAACTTTGTTAGCCGGGCGCTGGTGGCTCACACCTATAATCCTAGCTACTCAGGAGGCTGAGTCTGAGGATCACAGTTCAAAGCCAGCTCGGGCAGGAAATTCCGTGAGACTCTTATCTCCAATTAAAAAAAAACACTAGAAAACTGGAAGTGGCACTGTGGCTCAAGTGGTAGAGCGCTCGCCTTGAGCTGAAGAGTGCAGGGACAGCACCCAAGCCCAGAGTTTGAGCCCCACAACCTACCAAAAAGAAACTTTGTTTTCTCATTCTAAATGGAAAAACTAATTGTAATAATTATTCTTCTAATATATATTTCAAATGCTTGAATATATTACATGGAAAAGTTAGCCTTATAATCATTAAAAATTAACTCTGTCCTGTCAGTATTTCACTTAACAGCTTTGGCAATCAGTTCTAGTAAAGCTTTTTGTTCATTGTTATTCTATATTTTCTACTAAAAAAGAACTCCGCTTCCTCCTCCTCCTCTTCCTCCTCCTCCTCTTCCTCCTCTTTTTCTTCCTGTTCCTCCTCCTTTTTTTAGGTGGTACTATGACTTGAATTCAGGGCATTTCCTGTTGGGCTACTTTTTTGCTCATAATTGGAACTCTACCAAGAGAACCTAACCTCTAGTCTGTCATTATGCTAATTAATTGGAAACAAAGTCTCAGGACTTCTGTTCCCTGAATGGCTTTGAATTTTGTTCCTCTGAGTAGCTAGGATTTTATGTGTGAGCCACCAGTGCCCTGCATAAACAAGATTTCTTCTGACCTGTTCTTTCTGACTCCTTGATTTCCATCCCTTTACTTAGCATTCTCCCATACAAATCTTGCTGAACTATTCTGTGTCCCAAACTAGATTAAACTGTTTTAAAAGCTGCCTCCTTTTTTATATAAAAAACTTTGATGTTCCATTTATTATCATAAGATGGTATTCGTAGATAATGTTACCTGCCAAGTAACATACTTTTAAAAAATAGTATAATAACTACAATATACAGGCAAGGAAAATGATTTATAATAGATTTAGGGATTACAATGTAAATTCTCAGGTTCAATTATACTTGAAGACATAATGAATTAGACTCATATCTGCTTGATAGGAATAAAATTGGATTAAAGGAAAGAGTAATAGAAGCCATTCTATGCATTGGGTATAGGAAATAAAAGAGGATGGGAATAGGGGCTTTAGGAAAAAAGCTAGTTCTAGGATAAATAGTAACATGTATGATGAGAAAAAGGAGAAAATAGTTGAAGTAGGGCCAATGTGCTAACATGAATTATACAGTTATAGGTAGAGAGCATAAGCAAGTGTGCTATTCCTAGAAATGAATTGGACTTATTTATAAAGATAGCTGCAAAATAATTCCCTGTGTTATGATATGGAACTGAGTTGTATTGAAGAATCATAAGAAGAATGCATGTAATCTTGAAATATCCTCCCTTAGGTTGAGACATACATTTGGTCTCCAGTTCTTAAAAAAGCCCTTCAGTAGGCCACAGGGAATAGGCAGTGGATTGGAAAAAGAAATGGTAATATAAAAAGCCATCAAGTAGTTGTATATGAGATCTCTAGGGACTAGTTCACTGTACAACTGCAAAACAAGCAGCAATCCCAGATAAATAATTCTAATTAATAATTTTCATGGTATAGAATTATCATCATTCTGTGACAGATTTTTTTGAGTATATGAGTGGTAGTAAAAGCATGAATGAATACAATTTGGTGATTTCTCTGAGTGTGTGCCATGGCCAAGTTAACCATATTGGGAGCTAATTTTATTTCTCTTTTACATTTTTATATGTGATAGATATGAATGAGGACTAATACATTGAGTTACATTGGGAGACTGAATACCAGAAGCCTAATTACTGTTAGTAATATGCTTTTCTGAAAGTGAACAATTTGGAAAGTGCTGAACAAAACAAAGTATATTATTCCTTCAATTTAAATGCTAATTTATTCTTGAAAAATTCAGTGAAAATTCAAAATGTGCAAAAGATACTTTGGGCTGTTACGTAAAATATAATCACAGTTATCTTTTTTTCTGGTAGTGGTACTGGGACTTGAACTAAGGATCTGGGCACACTGTCCCTTAGTTTTTTTCTAAAGGT
Organism: Dipodomys merriami; assembly: GCF_024711535.1. NCBI lineage: Eukaryota > Metazoa > Chordata > Mammalia > Rodentia > Heteromyidae > Dipodomys > Dipodomys merriami. Next base: position 19,552,555 of record NW_027202604.1, on the reverse strand, counting down.
TGGTGCACTTACCACTTGAGCCATAGCTCTAGTTCTAGCTTTTGGTGGTTAATTGGAGATCAGAGTCTCACAGACTTTTCCTGCCTGGGCTGTCCTTGAACCGTGATTCACAGACCTTAGTCTTCTGATAGGTGTAAGCCATGTAAACTACCACCACCCAATTACACGAGGTCATCTTTTATGTGTTGCTGAACATCCAGACTTCTAGTGTCCTTCAGAAAGTTCTAGTTACATTCTCCCCTGAGACAGCCACTCACTATACCTGAAACATCATCTAGGGGACAATATCAACTTTGTTGATGATTACCATATAAACAACCTCTGTGTTTTCCCTCATTGCGTTTGGCACAGTTGTAGCAACTTATTCTTTGGTTCTTCTCTGACCAACTGAAGGCTTCATGAGTCCAGGGAAAATCTGATTGAATCATCATTGTTTCTCCCTGCTTTAGATAATGCTAACCACGTGGAAGACTTAACAAAATTAATTTGTAGAATAAACAAAAGAACAAGGTAGTCCCTTAGGTTCCATTCATAGTTACATGGTAAGTCCATTGGAGTGGATTGTAGAGGACCCGTAAAGCAAGTACCCAGACATCTACTTTGCTCAGGATAGTCCTAGTCCTAAATTGTACATCTGAATCTTGCCTAGCTTAGCTTTTTATTTTTAAAAAGTTATTTTCTTTCTTTCTTTTAGAAATACTGAGGTTTGAATTTAGGACCTTGTGCTTGCCAAGAAGGTGCTCTACCAATGAGCCACACCTCTAATCCTAGCTATTACACACACACACACACACACACACACACACACACACACACACACACACACACACACACACACACACACACACACACACTTCTTTTTAGAAGCTCTCTTAAATTGTGCTAAAACATGCTTATCTATATAATAAAACTACTTTACTACTCAATAAATATTTAAAAAACTGGTATCATCGAATTTAGTTTTAGTACTCTTTTTTAGTTTTAAGTGTCTTAATTTGTATAACTTATTTATAGTCACCCTGCATGTGGCCCTTGGCAAGGATGTCCTAATCCAAAGACACTTCTTTTCCCTGGCACGAGGAGCGTAGCGCCACCTACTTTTTGCATTTACTGGTCCCATTTCAGTGATTTTTATTTCTTTGAATTTTGTTGTTGTTGTTCTTTTACTGGTAATAACCCTCCATTCTAAATATTTGCTTCCCAATTTTTGATAGGTTTTCTTTGAACTATCTTTCTTTCTCTTCTATAACCCTCAGCTTGAAAGACTTAGCTATGAAGACCAAAGGACTGAACAGTGTTTCTATGGACAACTCTATGTCTTTGAAAATTTGTCTATTGGAAGCAATGAAAATCTAGATGGAACTGTCTCCATGTGGGCTCATAATCCTTTATCTTCTTCAAATTCTTGATTGGGGAGCATAAAATTTTACAGATTAATGCTTTGGATTTTGTATATTACTTAACTGTTAAGTTGAAATCTTCAATATCTGAGTTTTTAGTATTTTGTTTTAGTTTAAATTCCATTGTCATAAAAGAAAATGACTAGATCTTACTTTAAAATTTAAAGCTATATGCCAAATATTCCCCCACAAAAATTAATCTTAGGGAAATTTCTGTATATACCAATGAAAAGGACATGTATTGTAATCTTCATAATAGACAAAAGTGCAAGAAAATAAAAAATGACCTCATTATAAGTAAATTATGATATGGTTGTACAAAAGAACAATATTGAGCAGTAAAAAAGAAAGCAAACAACAGATAGATACTATACTATGGGTAAATTTTAAAAGAATTCTGTTGACAATAATAAGAATTCTGTTATATACAACACAACTATACACATGTATCATTCCATTTACATAGAGCTCAAAAGGCAGCAAAGTGAATCAGTGATAACAGAAGTGAAAAAAAATATGGATATAGGAACTTATTGCCTGGAAAGTATCATGTAAGACTTTCCTAGAAATAAACTTATATCTTGTTTTGAGTGAGTAGAATATTTTTGGGTTGACCTTATGAAGACATTATGGAGTGGGCTGGTAGTGTAGCTGAAGTGGTATAGCACTTGTCTAGCATGTATGAGGAGGCCCTGAGTTCAATTCCCAGTACTGCCAAAAAAGTTATAAAGCTAAATACTTATAATTTGTGTATTTTATTGTATGTAAATTACCCATTTAAGTACATCATAAGTGGGAGAAAGTACATGTAAAATTTATTTTTAATTCAAAGATGACATATGTTTATTTAGAAAATCAATTAAAATTGAACAAAAATAAATTATAGGCTCACTGCATAAGTCATTTGGTTAATTTTCTTTCAGTCTTTTGTCTGGGCATAGATTTGAAAAGATTTTTATAGTTTTACCATTTTACATCTCTCTCCTTTTCTTTCTCTGTGTCTTTGACATCTTTATTGTTTATATTTAACTGGGTTTCTGAGTCTGAGAGTAGCTCTTCCTAAGGAAGAAGATTTTCAAGGGGAATTCTTTTGTTGATTTATGAAGTTACGCTCCTGATAGGTAGCCTTCACTTTACAAGGATCAAGATGCATTGTGCTTATAAACATTGCATGGTAACCTCTTTGTACAGTACTTAAATATGATAAAAAATATAATTTAAAAAGTATTATCATGAATATAATGACCAAGTGATAAAGCCAAAAAGTAGCTTCACAGAACTTGTGATTTGTGTGTAATTCTAAGAATACAAAATGGAATTGGCTTCCCTGAAAATGAACAATTATGCTTCATGATTCTCCATATATATTTTCTTGTTCCCCAATTACATGTTTTATTTATATAGAAGATTCCTGCTATGAAGGAATCTTTCTAAGCCTGTGTGTATATGTGTTACTTTGTTCATATGACACCTAGGCTTTTACAAATCTCCATCAGATATTTTTCTTGTTTTTAAGAAATAGCCATGACAGTTTTAGTATTGGAAAATTTTGGGATATTGTGTAGGCTGACAACTCATCATACTCTGTTCTTAAAATTCATATTGCAGCATATTAAAATTGAATCCCAAGATTGTTTGAGGAAAGCCTTGACACTCTGAATTACCTTGTCTGAGCCAACATGCCAGAAAACTACATCATTATTTTTAGGAAACAGGTGTGAAAATAATGGAAAAGATGTAGTCTAAAACAAAACAACATAATTTTCAGTGTGAGTTACTTAATGTATTATATAGTGATTATCTCACTAAAGCTCCCCAGGTAATATAATTGCTAATATTAAGAAACCTGTTTTGTTTTGTCACCTCTACAGAACATTTGCCTTGCGACTTAATTAATGCATTTCTCTTTTAAGTGTGTGTTTTAAACACAATGGGTGTACCCTTAAATAACCTTCAGGAATCCCACATATTTCTGCAGTGTTTCAAGAAACAGAAAACAACAACAAAAAGAACTTGGTACTCCATGTTTTCTCTGGAAATAGAAGAATTTTATTGGAATCATCTTTATTAGAGGCAAATGTCAGTAAGGGCTCCTCCCCTGGATGAAAACAAAAGGGGCTACAGAGGAATGTATATAAGGAAGGCACCCACGAGGCATTAGGATAAATACAACTAGGCAATATTAATGATACTCATTAACAGATGTCACTGGTAGGGATGAAGGAAATTCTGTGCCAAAGTGTTTCATATATTACACTTTTCAAAACTGTCAACAATTTGACTTTGATGTATGTCCACGTGAATAGCTTTAATAAGTTTCTACATCCTTCTCTTTGCGTATACCCTGAAGAATCTTGTGGAATTTCTGGCAACGATATCACAATGACATTTTTGCCTAATGGTCGATGCTTCATTTGGAAGTGAAGGCTCAGATCATTACATTTCCACTTATTCATATTGTAAATATTTGTCTAAGAATTAGTTTAAAAATATTGGATGACCAAACAGATTTTGTAGTTGAAAGCATTCTTCCACCGGCTGTTGCCTATATAACTGATAGAATTATGTGTGCATAAAATTGCTTTTTCTGTAGAAGCCAAAATGCAGAATAATAGCTTGTCAAACTGTCATTTGCAAGTGAGATCATAGATTTTATAGTCCAAATTAGGTTGTGTTCTTTTCCTTTTTGTCAGGTCATATCCTAATAACCATATTGTGCACCAAACCCTGTGATTATCCTAACACTTGACAGATGGTAGGCTGTTAATTTGTGTGTAAGAGACAGTGATTGCTAGAGCACTAACAGTATTCAACAAAATGCGAAATGCCAAAATCCACTTTTGGTTAGAGTTTTGCTTGACTTCATTTAAGTAAGGTAATGTTAGGCACAAGAATTTTAGTAGTTTAGCGTATGTTTCATTTTACTACAGAGAATAATTTTACTAACCACTAGAAGTAGAAAGGATTAAGGAAGAAGAAACAGAAATTTTTCTTGTTTATGTTTTGTGTTTTGCTTTTCTCTGGAGACTGGACATCAGTTAGAGGGGTTAATTGAATGGAGTGAATGAAAGCAGGGAACAGACAGGATTTAGTTTCTCTGTATTGAGGATAATCAGAGTATTTTAACATTGATGTTTAGGTAGAAGACAAATTCATTTAAAATTTTAGGGTAAGAGCATATTGGTGAATTTACTAAAAGAGAAACATTAGAACTAATAAAGGAGTTTAGCAATGTAGCAAGATATAAGATCAATATACAAGAATCAATTTTATTTCAGTATACTAGCAATGAACAGTCTAAAAATTAGATTAAGAAAGAAATCTCATCTATAATAGCAACAGAAAAGATAAAATATCTAGGAATAAGTTAGAAGTACAAAACTTGTACATTTCTTATCAAGCATTCTTGCTCTGTACAGTATTTTCACAATAAAAAACTTACTTAAAAAATGTGATACTGAAAACAATAAAACGTAGCTGAAAGGTAGTAAATAATAGTTTGAAAGACATCCTATGTTTATGAATCACAAACAATGAATCACAAACATAATATTGTTAATATTGGAATGCTGACCAAAGTGATGGACATATTCATACAATCTCTTTTCAGATACCAAGTTTTTTGATCCTGGAAATTGTCAAGCTGATCCTAAAGTGCATAGAGAACTCTAAGGGACCCATACTAGCTAAACAATGTTGAAACGAACAGAGTTAGAAGACTTATACTTTCTGACTTTGAAGCTTGCTACAAAGCTACAATACTAAGACTGTTTGGTACTAACTTTAGAATATGTTAATGGAATGAAATTGTACAATTTCAAGGGCAAGTTTTATAGTATGTGAAATGTATCTTAAAAACCTGTTTGAAAAAGCATATTGGTAATAGACTACAAAAGGCAATTTATGTATCCTGTTAGCATTACAATAATTACATTGACAATACTGTGCTACTTAGAAAAGAACATTTCTCCTTAAAAAAAAAAAAAACCTCCAAAATCAGAAAAATTTTTGTAGGCGACAGGTTTTCCTTGCTATATCTGAATGCTAAGTAATGACAAGATAATCTGTCCTTTGTTGTATCAAAACCATTTAGAAATGCTAAACAAATGATATTTTCCCATTTTTAGCATCTATTTCTTCAAAAGAATCAATATACATGTTATACACATAATATACATACTGTATAATAATCACTAATACATTATACATACATTGTTAGCTTTCCAGCTCCGTGACAAAATCAAGTTTACAGAAGGAAAGATTTATATTGGTTCGTGATTTCAGAAGTTTCAATCTCTGATTGCTTGGCCCATCACTTTGGCCATAAAGCAAGACAGAACATCATAATGGGGAATATGTGGTGAAGCAAAGCTGCTCACCTCATGATGGCCAGAAACCATAGAGAAGATAGAGCTGGAATCATAAAATACCTTTCAAGGGTACATCCTTCATGACCTTTTTCCAACTGGGCTGTTTCTCCTCAATGTGGTTCTACTACCTCTCAATTGTGGTATTGGCTGATTATCAAGCCTTTACCACATGAGCTTTTTGAACACTTTCAGGATCCAAATCATAGCATAGAAATGGGTACCAAATTAGTCTCATGACTGTTTTCTCCTTCCCAATAATTCTACCTTAGGAATCTGTCACTATCTCGTATCTCTCACTATGGGTGATGTCTCTCAGTAAGATTTTAAATAAAAGGAATTACTGACATGCAATATAATATAGAAACCAGTTGTGATATTTTCCATCAAACCCATACCATCACTATTGTTAGGAGCTCACATTAGCTTTATTATTTTTGTGTAAAGTGAAAGACAGTGGAAGAGAATCAAACAAATTGTACTCAAGTTAAAGTAACTCCCAAAAGGTGGGATAAAGAAATGCAATTTAAAAATACATCACAAGACATCTATTATGATATTTAGTAAGATATATTACTGATGTTTAGTATAATGGTGGAAAAGAGTTTAAATGTAACTTAATAGTCTTTTAAGTCATATTCCAGGTGGCTCACACCTCTAATCCCACCAATCTTGATGGGAAAATTTGTGAGACCACTTGTCAACCTTTTAACTGGGCACACTGGTGCATAACTAGCTCCAGCAGAAAAGGCTGTGAGGAAGTCTGGATGGAAGAAATCTGTACGCAATGGCATGTACTTGTTATACCAGAAATGAAAATAATGGGAAGCTACAGTGTCAGAATAGGAAGGGAGAACCTATCTCAAACATAGCAAGTGAAAGCATGACTGGAGGTATGGCTCAAGTAGCAGAGTGCTAACCTAGCAACTTTGAGGCCCTGTGTTCAAACTCTTAATATCACTTCAAAAAGAGTCTTTTTGTAAGTGAATATTTTGCCTTTTAAAAGTTTATGATTCAGATCTAATCCTCACCCCAAAATATGGCCTTTAATGGCTAGTATCTTAATTTTAAATGTTAACACTCCAGATATAGTTAGGTTCTCCTTTTTTGCTATCACATTGTTAATGAAAGTTCTGGGTTGGGGGAAGGGGTATCTATTTGCAGATAATTTTGAAATATTTTTTATTTTAAATGGACTTAAATCTAAAATCATAACTATTATTTGTTTCTATGCCATTTTATAGTGATCTTTTAAAGTAGTTCCATACTTTTTAATTGTACCTTTGTACTATAAAGTATTGAAGCCAAATGGAAGAATTTTAAGATGAGCTGATGATCATTTGAAGAGGAGGTAAGGTGATCTCAGCAGGTTAGTGAGCCTACAGATAATACAAGCATCTTTTGGCTACTTCATTGATTAGACTCACATTCAAACAATTTTTAGGAGCACATCTGAAGCACAAAATGATGCATAATCACATTACTTTTAGATATTGGGGAGAAAACAATACAAGATGGAGGTTTAATACTAAACCTTACTTTTGACTTAGCAAACTTAATTTTTAGCATCCAGAAGAAGAAGGGGGTTAGAGGCACAACCTGGTATTTTCTGTGAAACCAAAATGGGAAAAAAGATATAATCAGAACCCACCACTATCCTATTTCAGCACAGCATGTAATTCTTAGTGTTTTTTTTTCTTTTTAAAGGAGAAAGCTTTTTAAGATAATATGACCGGGAGCCAGTTCTATGAAAAGCAAGAGAAAGTTTTGATTCCTCCTGAGAAATTGCTTTGCAATTGTCAAGGTACTGAGAGAGCCTGAGTGGATTGTTCCCGTAGAGTGTGTGAATGAGCTGATCTGCTTGAAATCTGAATAGGAAATAAGAGCCCACCCTGAGGACAGTGATACTAGAGTCATCATAGCTATGCAGATTTGACAAGGAAGGAAGTCCTGGGTGACCAATCTTCTATTGCTGGAAACTGGATACATAGTTAGTGTAACTGCTTTGGGGAAGTGACCCTGCAGTTACAGTCCTGTGGAAGCTGGAGTACTTTTGAGTCAGCCAATTGATGAACCCATAAATGACCTCCATTTTTGACTGAATCTTGGAACACAAGCAGAGAACAGTGGGTTGGTCCTCGATCCATACCCTGCCCCCTCCCCCCCCCAAAAAAAAAACAGTAAAAAAGAACATGAAGTCACATCCAGAGTGACAGTTGCCTGTGCTGTTTCTGAGACACATTCTCCCTGCTTCAGTAGGGTGGTGGAGAGTGGGTGCTTGGCATTGACATTCCAGTGAATGTATCAACTATCTCTCTGGGCCACAGAATTTCTTTATCTGATATTGCCACAACAAGTAGCTCAGAGGTATTTGTCTGTATCACTCTGGGCCTTTTATATTCTGACTGTTGAATGAAAGGGAGCCACTGTGAAGACTTTTCTTTGAAAAGAAGAAGTCCATTATCTGGGCCTTTGAAGCTTCGAACTGTGTACTTTCTACTTGTATAAAGCACCATAATAGTTGGAAGGAAGCAGAGACAGCCTTATAAATTTCCCTGTGAGCAGGCAAACCTATTGTTGTTTTTATTAAAATTATGCCTCCAAGCATGCAGTCCTGTTCTGATCCCTCCAAGTCAGCTTGAAAGAAATCACTGGAAAGTTCACTTGTACCTAAAATAGCTTATGTCATCTTGAGAAATGTAAAAGGAGATTGTATTGCTGTGATTAGCATGCAAGGTGTGTTGAACAATTTTATTATCAAATTTCCAACCTTGAAACTTTGGCAATTAGATTAATAAAAATTAGCTAGTTGACATCAACACATACATTCTGTTTGTTCTTTGTACATCTATGTACTGCCCAGAGAGGGCTGTGACCCAGATTCCATATGCATTCAAGACTTTCATTAGATAAGAATGACATATACTTATCATTAGAGCATACTAATTAAAGCAAAAAGTGACATTTCAAAGTAATGATGCTCCCTAGTGTCTCAATGTAAAATACTCCCTAGTCTATTTTTAATGAACTAGTATGCTATGTATATTTAAAATATGATTTTGTTTTGAACTTGCATTTTAAAATTTTTTTTATTTTCTGTGGTAGTGATGGCCAACAAGATGGGACATTCTACTAGATAAATAAGGAAAGAGACCAGTGAGTACTACCGAAGGATTTGGGCTCTGATTGTAGTCACATCAGGATACATTGTGCATTCGCACACACATTTGGCACATGATAGCATGATAGAAAGTTGCCATTTGATCAGGATGCATTGGTTTAGGCTAAGACACAAACTGTTCCTGCTTTCTAAAAGCTTACCCCATCCCTTTCATTATGATCAAAGCTATTTTTATGTTGCTTCTTTGCATTATGGGAGAGAAAAATACCACACCCCAAATATATTTCTTTTAATATTTGGAGTTGGTTGTTTAAAGAGACGGGAAATGGCTCAGGAATGTTGTTCTTTTGTAAGAACTATCCATTTTCATATAGCATCTGCAAACACTGGATGCAGAAATAAGCTTTTCTGACATCCTTTTCTAGGAAAAGTCTTTGCACTGGCAGGGTGTGACACTTAGTCTAGACAGAGATGACTACAGGTGGGAGAATTCAGTAGTGTAACAATATGTGCTTGCTATGCACATCTTCCCATCCAACCTGTATTAGTTCTGTGCCACCTCCTTTCCTCCCCTCCCACAAGGTGAAGCTCTTTTCCCCATGTTAAGTTCTAAACAGGGTTGAGCCATCTTGTTCCTCTGTAAATCTCAGACTCCATGCTTGTTGCTATCATAATACAATGTACTATGTTCTATCTCTTGTTACCTATTGTCAGTTTATTTCATAGACTAAAATTATTGAAGCTTCACAGGTAATAGCCCGGATTTAAATTTTCCTTATAGCAACAGAAGGGTTGGTGTTGCTCTGGACCAGTCAAACATTGGGAGTCTTTTTTTTTTTTAAATCAACATTGTTCACTATGATTTAGACCTTTTTATTACAAATCACTCTCAAATATCACTGGAGCATTGTATTTGGGGCCCTGTTTTGAAAATTTGCCAACAAGCCCTGTGTTACAACCTATAATACTATAGGGAGAAGAGTCTCCTTCTATCAAGATTATTACCTCCGAATGAATTTTAGTTCTATAAGTAGACAAGAGATTTTGCTACTTTTTTAGTCCTCACCTAGGTAGGAAGAGAAGTATGCTGGTTCTTTGTTAACATGTGGAGGTCCAAGTTTGAATATAGACAAGAGTGAATAGTTTCAAGAAGAAGAAGAGTCCTACTGTAAGAACAGAAGCAGGAAGAAGAAAGAGGAGATACTTTTTTTGAGTGCTGGTTCTGGGGCTTGAACTCGGCCTGTGCAGTGTCCCTGAACTACTTTGGCTCAAGGCTAGTGCTCTACCACTTGAGCCCCAGTGCCACTTCCAGCCTGGGCTGGCTTTGAACTGCCATCCTCAGATCTCAACCTCCTGAGTAGCTGGGATTATAGGTATGTGCCACCAGAGCCCAGCACTTTTTTTTTAAACCTCTTCAACTTGCCTATGTCTCCCTACCTGCACATTTTCTTAGTAGTAAAAGTAGATAGATGGTGGTGCTGGTGGCTGTCATCATTGTCATCATCATCACCAGAGCTGCTGTTATTGAGTATGGAAATCCCATAAATGCCAATGCTACTCAAATTGTATAGATGAGAGATTAAGTTCAGAGTGTTTAAGCCATTTGTACAGAGCTGTAGAGCTGGAAGACAATAGTCAGGACTCCCTTGCCCACATTTCCCAGGGCTAGCTACTCCGAAAGGCACCTGGAACTCTAAGCCCTATCATCTTTCATTGTCTTTTTTTCTTCTTTTTTTTTTTCTGCCCTTACTTGCAAAAACAGCTGTTAATCTTTATCCTTACAAATGGTGATGATTTAAATATTCAGATTAGCCTTGGTCTGTGAGTGAACATTGCCACTGTCAAAGTATTTTTTCAGATGGATTTTCCAAAAGCAAATTACTGTGCTTAGTGATGGTGACTGATTTTAGACTGTTCTTACTATTCAAATCTATTTACAATACTGGAATTCCTTAAAGTGATATGTGGCATAAACCATACTTGGAAAATTATCTGTCCATCTGTCTATCTGATTATGATTTACCCTTTGAAAATGAGATTGCTTTTCATGCTACAGCAAAACCTATTGAACTTTATATTATATATATTTCCTGCTATTCAAATTCTTAAGAGAAATTCTATTTATTTACTTTCATGCCTACTTCTATGAAGGATTTGAGAGAGTAGCATATTTTACTTATCACTGAGAGATTAAATTTCAAAAGTAGATGTTTTAATAAAAGACAGGGATATGATATCTTGATTCTGTCCCTAGACTTGAGGTCTCTCAAAAATTACTGGGAGTGGGGCTGGGAAGGTGGCTCAGTGGTAGAGTGCTTGCCTTGTACACATGAGGCCCTGGGTTTGATTCCTCAGCACCACATAAGCAAAAAGAAAAAGCCAGAAGTGGTGTTGTGGCTCAAGTGGTAGAGTGCTAGCCTTGAGCTGAAGAACTGAGGGACAGTGCCCAGGCCCAGAGTTCAGGCCCTATGACCGGACCCCCCCCCCAAAAAAAAATTACTGGGAGTAATTTAGAATCTTGAATCAGATAGTTCTGACTTTGAAGATCTACCTGGCTATTTCCTTCATGACCTTGGATAAGGCTTGATTTGTAAAGTGGGAGTAATGAAAGTTTCTCATCAATGTGAGGATTATCTAAACTAATACCTGAAAAGCACTTAACACAGTATTTGGTACTTAGGAGCTGAAATGTGATGGCTATAGAGGTGGTCGCCATGGTGAAATACATTGGGTGGTATGCAAGTCTGTTTGTATTAACTGAAATATGCTAATTTAAGGAAGAACTCAAATGGAATAATTCCTTAGAAAGACAAAATCAAAGTTAAGCAAAAGAAAATCCCAGGAAGTAGGTACTTGAAACAGGCAAATAGGGTCAAGGGGAAAGGGGTTAATAAATGAAGAGGAGAAGACGGGGGGGGGGGGGGCGGGGAATGCAGTCAAAAATTCAGTGCAGGAGCTGGGCACTGGTGGCTCACACCTATAATCCTAGTTACTCAGGAGGCTGAGATCTGAGGATCATGATTCAGAGCCAGCCCGGGACTGGAAAGTCTGTGAGACTCTTATCTTCAATAAACCACTCAGAAAACCGGAAGTGGCACTGTGGCTCTGTGGTAAGAGTAAGCTAAAGAGTTCAGGGATAGCACCCAGGTCCAGAGTTCAAGCCCCACGATAGACCAAAAAAAAATTCAATGTGTATCTTACAAAATTGAGTTAAGGAAGGAGGAGGTAGGGGAAGGATGGGTGAGAAAGTAGAAAGGGATGACACTGATCAAGACATTGTATTCATTAACTGCTTTGTTAAATGGTATCTCCTTTGTACAACTACTTGAAGATAATAATAATTAAAAAGAAGCAAGGTAATGTACTGTTTCATTTCTTCAAATCTTACACAGAAGCTAAATATATGAATCTGATTAGCTGTTCTGCTTGAGTATACAGAGACTTCCTAAATACAGGATGCCAGCAATTAGATATGATGACACAAATAGTTCAGAAATGATCATTTCTGGACTGACACTTGGAAAAGTGTGGTTCAGTAAAGAAAGCACCAGGGCATGATGTTCACCAACTTGGGTTTGAATTAAAGAGTCTGCTACTTTAAGCCCTTATGTCATAAGTGTTTTTTCTTAACCTTTCTGAACCTCAATTTCCCCTTATGTGAATGATACTAGCAACACCAACCCTCCAGGCTGTTTTGAGAACTGAGTGACATCGTTTGGCTGGTTTCAGAAGATTATTCTAGTTGCTTTGGACTGCTAGGACATAATACAACATACACTGATGGCTTAAACAATAATCACTGATTTCTCCATTCTGGAGACTGAGTCTAGGATCAAGGTCCTGACAGATGTTGTGTCACAAGTGAGGGCCTACTTCCTGGTTTAGAGATGGTCATTTTCTCCTTGTGTCCTTTCAGAGCACACAGGACAGAGAGAGCTCTCTGGATTCCTTTTCCTAAGGGTATTATTTCAGCCTCATTAATTCCCAGAGGTCACTCCTCCAAATACCATCACTTTGACGCTTAGAATTGCTACATATGAATGTATGTCACAGACATGTAGTCTGTAGCCACAACATTCTGACCTACAAATCTTGCTTGTTGTATACTACAGTATACTACTATGATAATTTTTCTAGACTATTGTAATTAGAACTTTATATGTTGGCTAGTAAGAGCTCACAGTAGTGGTTCTTTAATTTTTAAGTTGCAGATGCCATAGTTGATCTCATTTGCTTGGTGATTCTAGGGCAGCAAATACTAGTTTGGAGTTAAATGGTACATTTTCTTTGAAGACCTTTCCTCTTTTGGTTCTTAAATGTTGGATGTTGTGCCCATGCAACCCTGGCAGTGAAGAGAAAGCCCTTGTGTGGAAATGGGTTCAGTGGGGCATAAATCTACCTAACCAGCAGCTGGCTAGAGCTGATGAAGGTTGGTCCCAGAGCTAAGCCATATTAGCCAACTTAGAAGGATGTGCTGGCTTCAACCTTAAGCTACTAAGCCCATTGGTGAACTGCTGGGAAGTGATTGCAGCTTGTAGCGTGGCCTGTTGTGTCATCATAGTTCTTGTCAGTGTCGCCATCTTCACCATTAAGCCTTTATTAAGAGCCTACATGTGGAGCTCCCTTAGGTCTCATTGCAGGCTGACAGGCAGCTTTGTGTTTTAAATAAGAGCCTTGCTCAAGGCTGTGAAGTGAAAAGGCCCAGCTGTGATACAGCAGGCCCACACGCATGCTGCACAGACTCCTGAGAGAAGAGTCGTTGGCTGTTGTAGACTTTTGTTTGCTTGAGGTATCAGTTCCTTCCAGGGCTCTTTCTGTAAGAACTATCATCCACTCTTGCCCTCAAGTATGGGCTCTGGTGATCACGTTTTTCCCATGGCTCTCTGAGCTATAGTTTAGAAGAATTAGGATGCATAGCTGGCTCAAGCTAGGACAATTATGTCGTTTTCTCCTCTTGGGAGAAAAACATTTTTGGATAGACTGGATAGGTGGATAAACCTATGAGCTGTGAGCAGCTATGTCTTCCATCAATTTAATAATTTTTGTCATTAAGTTAGGCTTTCCTGATATTCCTATGGTGTAGAGGACAAGACGGAGTCACAGAGAAGTTAAATACTTTACTTAGGGTCATTTAGTTTTGGTTAATGGGAAAGCCAGGCATTAACCAGGAGTTATGTAATGGGAAAACAGGAAGGAGAAGAGATATGGTTGTCATTGAGGTTTTTGGCTGGACCATATTGTTGAATCTCCATTGCTATGCTTTGAAGGTAGAACCTTATCCTAAAATTCATTCACTGTCCTATTTCTTGGTTTATGGAATTTGGAGTTGAAAGATGACATTCTTAGAAAATTAAAGACAGTTTTAGAAAAAACAAAAACATTCGGAACCCAACACCTAGCATGACTTTTTATTTTTTGCACATTGTCTTTTAGCTGTCCTCAAACATGCATGTTTTTGTCTGTAGTTGCAGTCTACCAATGTAACATTTTCACTCCCCAGCAGTAGGACACAGTTTTCCACATTTCTGTGTTGTCCTCTCTTCACTATGGTAACAGCATGATAATCCTACATTTGATAGAAGCTTTACTGAGAACTCACACTAGTCCAAAAAGTGCATTCAGCCCTGGTGAAGCAAAAGTGTAAACAAAGAGATTCTTATGTTTGAGGAACTCTGGATTTGGATCATGGTCTGTACTGAAATGTTTAGCCACACACATTTCAAGTTATGTTTGTTTAGCATAGTTATTTTGTGAGAGACATAAGCAATTCTTTGAAATTCACCCCCATTTTAAATGCTCCTTGGCCCCTAGAGAGTACATTTTATATGTCTGTATTGATGTACTGGTTCCATGGTAGCTTTTCATATCTATGCTTTATGAATCCTGAAAGACATTTGATGACAAGGTCCAAATCAAGCTCTTTGGTTCTGAAACATTATCTTGACTGTGACAAGTGTCATCATTTTAATAATACAAGCCCCCTACAGCTTAAACTCATAACAAACCAGCTTCATTCCAGAGGATGGTAGCATTGCCTAACCATTCTCCCCAAGGCTGACCTAAGTGTCTGTGAGTTGTGGAATATGATCACTTCCCTACCTTCCCTTCTTCTGGTCCTCTGCAGATGGTGTTTGCGTCATTCTCCCTTCTTCCCTGCTCTTGTGTTAAAGACAATAGGATGATTGGCCAAAATTGCTCCTTCAATTAAATTTTGCCTCCTTATCTGCAGCATGATCATGAACCTCCAAGCTAAAGATGCAGATAATTTTGCAATCAGATTTACATTTTGGTCTGTAATGAATTTAAGATCTTTAAATCCCTTAGTTTTTTCTTTTATGATTTTTTTTTTGGTTAACTTTGTTTATTTCTGTGGTTTTGATACTGTTTTGTTGTTGGTTTTGCTGTGGTCTCATTCAAAAGGTTTTTTTAATTTTCTAGTTGTGTTTTCTAAAAATATACTGATCAATTGGGTCTAAATTTAAAAATTAAAGAGGCTAGAAGGATTAAAGAAAATAGTGTTTCAGAACATAGACAGGGAAGCTAAATGAAACCTTTTTAATGGAAATCCTCATCTCTCTCTCTCTCTCTCTCTCTCTCTCTTTCTCTCTCTCTCTCTCTCTCTCTCTCTCTCTCTCTCTCTCCATTGTTTCAGAGACAAGGATGCAAATATGGGCTATTACCATGTATTATTGAAATGAAACAGGTTGTTCTCTGGTAGACCACAGAAGCTTTATAAAACCATAATCCTCAGTTTCCTCCTTTATAAAATGGGAGAACACTACTAAATAAATAAGGTTTCATGGATCATTCATTTGATGATGTTGGCAAAATGCCTGGCCCACAAATAATTGCTTGATAAGTATCAATGGTTAATACTATGAACCCTGCTCTCAAAGCGTGTAGAGCCTTCTTACCAATAATACCTTTATGACAGGTGCTTCTGAGGGTCAGTGCCACCATTCCTTTGCAAAATCATGTCTAATTTTAGCTTCAACTGGTGTTTCTAGTTTTATTCATCAGCTTCTCCATCCAGTTCCTTCCACTACCATCTTCTTTTCTGTTTCCTTCTCCAGGAACATCTCTAATGCCAGGTACCTGCTTGGCCTGGCCTGGAAGTCTAGAACCTTAGATGCCTCTCCTGAGGACTTGGTATTTGAACTTAGGAATAAATGTCCATAATCAGGTGGACATTTTTGGAGGCATGTTGTATTTGCTCAGGAAGTCGTGGAACAATCAAGCACTGAGTGACAAACTTAATAATTCCCCTTATATTTACTTTTACTCCTCTTTTTCTTGCCCCCTACTTCCTCATGCATATTTCCTGGAATCATCTTCCAAAGAAACCAAACAAATACCCAAGAGCTTATAGCTCTGCTTTCAGTGGAACTCAACCATGACAACTGTGAAATTCTATATTTTCATAATTCTAGACCTTGCATAGGTAGTATGTAGCCTTGGGTCATTTTCTCAGAGAGGCCAGAGTCTTCTTTGTTCTTAGTTATCTTCCCTCCAGTCTCCGCTGAGCTCACAGATCATCATATCCTATCTCCTACAACAGCTCCAATGTAAAAAGTTTGGCTTAAGCAGAAACTTAAATACTGAATGAATAAAAGAAGAAATCATTTTTTATTGCATGATTTTTTATTTTCTTTTTTTTATACCTTCTTTTTTTTTTAAATCATTGGTTGCCTTAAAAAAATCCTCAGGTGGCCGGGCGCTGGTGGCTCACGCCTGTAATCCTAGCTACTCAGGAGGCTGAGATCTGAGGATCGCGGTTCAAAGCCAGCCCGGGCAGGAGAGACCGTGAGACTCCTATCTCCAATAAACCACCAGAAAACCGGAAGTGGCGCTGTAGCTCAAGTGGTAGAGCGCTCGCCTTGAGCTGAAGAGCTGAGGGACAGCGCCCAGGCCCAGAGTTCAGGCCCCACAACCGACAAAAAAAAAAAAAAAAAAAAAAAAATCTTCAGGTGATTTATTTATGAAGTAGATGTCATTGCCTAAATCTCAAGTCCTCCCCCTTTATTATGCCTATAAGCCAATCTCCAGTCCTTTGTAGTATTGGACTTTGTTGACCTTGTTTGGTACTTTATCTTTCTTCAACTCTATTTCCTTTGTTTTCCTAAAATCCAATACTCTCATAGTTCTTCCCTTGGCTCTCAGCTTTCTTTCCCTGCACTTACTCTGGCTTGTTAAGCTGCCTTAGAGTCTACATTTGAATTTCTTCAGGACTCCATCTTTATTCCTCTTATTTCCTGGAGTTGCATGCTCAGCCTGTGTAAACAATGACTTTGTCTCTTCAGCTATGTAATCTGTAATTTCTAGGTTGATTTTTGAGTTACACATTCTTAGGAATCTCTATTACAAGTATTTCCAATTTATCATGTTCATTCTGGAATTACTTTTCTTCTCCCTATTTTTACCTCTTCTTCTTTTATAAAATACCCTATCTTAGTTGATGGCATCAACCTCTACCTGGAACTGAAATATAGAAATCTTTGGGTTTGTGTACAGTAGCTAACTCCTTTATTAAAGCTACTTGGGAGGTAAAAATAGGAGGGTCACAGTTCTACACTAGCCTAGGAAAAGGGTAGTAAGAGCCTACCTCTACAACAAGATTGGCATAGTTGCCTACATCTGTAAACCCAGATGTACAAGATGTAGAGCCCAACACTAGGCACAGATATGAGATCCTATCTAAACAATAACTAAAGTCTAGAGGGCTGAGTGTGTAACTCAAGTGGTAGAGAAACAAGTCTTTGTCCCTAATTGTTTTTACTCATTGGTTTCAATAAATACTTTTTGAGTTCCTATTGTGAACCAGAGTCTGTATTGGATAGTAAGAATACATGTACAACAACATAGATTTTGTTGTACCCTCAAGCAACTCATAATCTGCTAGTGGATATAGATGATAATCAGGTTTCAGAGATGAAGATAGCATTGTAAGCCAGGGCAAATACAATGGAGAAAAGTGCAGTGTGTCTGTGAGTATGTCAGAGAAGGATAAAATCTATCCTGAGGTTTGAGATAACTTCCATTAGGAAGTATCATTGCATCTAAGATTGGAATGATGAATTCATTAGGATAAAGGAATACTTTATTCCTTATCACTATCCAGTATAGTTACCAAGTCTCATTGATCCTACCTAGGAAATGCTCTGTGTTTCGATCTTCTGTTCTCTTCTGTTGTACTTCCCATCTCCCCTTCTTCTCCCCTATTCATTGTCAGTTGCTGTGTTCTTTAACTGAACAGAAATCTGCAGAATGTTTTTTTTCCTGATTAGTCTCCAAAAGAAAATTGAACCATTCTTGTATTGTTTCACAGACTTTTTCAAAATGTAGGCCTTCATCTTGTTTCTTAGCCTCATATCTTGCCATATCACCTGTTCTGTGGCCACTGAGGACTCTGTAGTTTGCTAAAGATGGCATTTCCCTGTAGGCTTTTGTGCTTGTAGATGTTCATTGGTTAGCCTTTAGTTCCTCAAACCTTTTGTACTGGGACAGTTCCTATTGATCCCATTAGGTCCTATGTAAATGTCACATCTTCCATGAGACTTTCCTTGTTCTATTATCTGTGACCCCCACATTTTTATTTGCATGTTTCTCTCATCAATCTCCCATGTGTTTGTCTTACATTAACTTGGTTGTTTGTCTAGAATATGTGTACCTCTGGGATCAAGATTGTCTTGTGCTCACCTCTTACTTCCCAGGGCTTAAAATATAGCAAGTGTCTAGCAAATATTTGTAATTGAATTGTGTGTGAATAGGATAGGGAAAGCAAGGCATGATAACAGAAGAAGTAAGCAAAAGCCTTTTGGTCTGGCTTTGGTGAGAACTGGTGATCTCAAGCAGAGATTGATCAAGACATTTAGTTGTCCCAAGCAGCCTAATAATCCAGTGTCTCTTCAGCAATCAAGTAAAATAACAGATTAGAGAATTGCTGCTTGTGGAGAAGGAAGGTGACAAATGGAACTGTACTGGTCTTCATACCTAACATAGGAAGTAAAAGCCCTGTGCTCATTGTACCTGCCCTACATGAAGTCATTTCATTGATCTTGTCTCTTCTAAGCACACCGACTACTCCTACTTCACTTGCCTCATGGAAGTATTTCTTACAGAAGTACACAATTCCTTGCTTGAAGAAAATTCTGATAGATGCTTTTCTTCATTGTGTTACTTTTCTGGAGATATTTTTGTCTTCTAGATTGGTACTCTGGGCAGCTGCTGGATATGTAGGACTGGATATGTAAAGCTCTTGACTCAATATTCCACCATTAACCTATAAAGAACTCCTTTTTTTGGGCTCTGCTTGTGTCCGTTTAACAAGGAAATCTCTTTTTCCTTTTGAAATCATTAGAATATTGCTTATGAAGTACATGGCAGAGTAGGACTTATTTACAACTGGGCTTTTAATATGACAGGCAAATGGCAATGACCCAGGGCTAAGACAGCTTGGTTCCTGAGCTGCCTTGCAGGTCTAACACTGACTCCTGTTATCCTATTGTGAGCAAGGACTTGAGGAATGGATAGGGTTGTGTGTGTGTGTGTGTGTGTGTGTGTGTGTGTGTGTGTGTGTGTGTGTGTGTGTGTGTGTGTGTGTGTGTGTGTGTGTGTGTGTGTGTGTGTGTGTGTGTGTGTGTGTGTGTGTGTGTGTGTGTGTGTATATGTTGGATATCTTTCAGCCCAGCTAGGTCACTTGTAACCTTCACACTCATCTATGTCCAGGAAGAGAAGTTTATAAATAATAAAAGATTGATATTAAAGGAATTCCTTTCTGACCATTTCCTTTTGATACTGGAAATGGAAGCTTATATTTGCTGGTGTCCACCTAAAACTCACTAGACCATTAGTAGTTGCCAAGGGACAGAAAATAGATAACGTTCAGCTTCCTAGGGTACCAAATATTTGTGTTAAGTACTGTCTAGATGGTGAGAGATCAAAGGCAGATACGATGTGGACCTCATCCTTGACCAATATTTATTTAAATCGTTCTCACTGCTACGGGCCAGTGGAGATGGCAGTTTGTGGTTGGTCACTTGGAAAATCCTGATTGATGTATTAAATCTGCAAATCTTTCATTGCACCTTTGGCCAACAATATTAACTTTGTATGTTTTATATGGTGTGTTTTGTGAAAAAAGCTTTCCAGTGCAATATCTCCAATAAATGTGTTTGAATCCCCTACAGACTTAGTGCAACACGCCACTTACAAGCTGCTTTTGCTGGGTCCATAACTTAACTAGAAACAGGATAAAACGTGGACACCTTAGACTTTCTTCATTTTGTACTTGGGTCCTTTGGCCTGAGTCATTCTTTCCTACAATCATCTTAAACTCCAGGAAGAGCCAGACCACTTGCCAAGTATCAATGACTCTTAACAAAACCCACATGACCAATCTTGATATGAGGGACTACCAAGTCACCTGATGCCACCTCTAACCACCTTTGAACCTGATTGTGACTTGAGTCTGTTTTAATTATGTATGTCTTCTCACCCCATGACTCCAGTTCTTCTTATTTAACTTAAGGCTGAGGTCTGTACCCCACTGAAGATGGCTGAAGATGGTCTGAAGTTCTTTCCTGGTGGCTTGCCTATGCTATGTAATTCCTTTCTCTGTTATCTTATTTTTCCTAATGAACTTAACTTTTGCTTTTACTATGTTCATATCTTGCCTGAATTCTTCCCATACCAGTGGGAAGGATCAAGCCTATACCAAATCTTTGGTAACGTTAGGATAATTATTTTTGTTTTAATGATAAGGATTTTATTCTAGATTGCTCGACCTTCCATGACAGTTTCCTGATTCCTTTCTACGTTAGTCATCTACTTTCCTGCTTAGAACACTTACTATAAATATGGAGTCGTCCCTATCTGCAGTTATTCTGTACCTCTTCTATCATGTATTAAATGTTGAATGTATATGACATATTCCTCTTAGTGTGTGCCTCTCATTTGTTGTTTTAAGTTGGGCCTCCCATCTCCTCCTCTCACCTCCAACTTAACATTTATCTTTTCTAGTCTCAACATATTTCAATTTCCCCACTATCTGTGAGCAACGATAATGGGAAGTAACTAATGATCATGAATTTATATTTGGCTTTGTTGGGAGCGACTGTGGATTCAAAATTGCTAAGTCACTTGGGATAATGGTAAGAATATAGAACTAAAATTGTATAAAAAGCCCTTAGATCTTAGTTTAAAATTTTCCTAGCACTGAGCACTAAGACTCATGAGTAAAATGACACAGAATTGTAAGGTTCAAAAATGGTAGAAACTGGTTCTTCCCTTACACTCACATTACCGGAAAATGTTTTCCTTTAATACCTTTAATGTCAAAAGAGAAAATGAGAGCAAATTTAGGTTGAAGTTCTGATTAGATTTCATTTGAGACACTAGATTTTGTACAATACTTCCATTTACAAAATGCATGTTATGTTTGGCAAAAAATGAATGAAAAGAGAAACAGCTAGCAAAAAGCAGAGTAGTTACTTGAAAGTTAGTTTCCTTATAGAGTTGCAACAGTGGAGCCTTCCTTATTAAAATAACTCAGCTTAATGGAAATCTATTCTTTTAGGAAAACTGGCACATTTCACACAGGTCAGTATGGTTCTGATTCTGTTCTGGTTTGTTCTGGCTGGCTGGGGCCTAGTGTAGGAGATGACTTCAAAACAGGGGTGTCTCATAAGATTTGAAACTTCATTAGAAGTAGTGACTGTGTTTTCTGACTTCCTATAGCATTCTTTTATATCCTATTATACTTTCATCACTTCATAAGCTATATTGTCATTATTTTAATTGTTACTATCTCTTGTTAGACCATGTTCTTTAGAACAGATGTTTTACCTGACTTATTTTGGTAAATTAGAGCACAAAGCCTAGAATGTAGTGATTAACAAATACATGTTTTCTGTAATTTTCAGAGACTTTTACTTCGTTCTGTATGCACTATTGTTTGATTTAAACTAAGCAAAGTAAGCATGTATAGTTTGATTTACAGTAAGCATATTTTACTATGCACTCAGGAAAAATAAAAGATAAAATATTTTGAAAGATTAAATGGATATATGTATGAGAATTTAATGCTGCTAAAGAAATTCAGAAACAAGGTATCTGAACATCTAATGCCATTTTTTGCAAAAAAGTACATTCTTTGTATGGAATATCTAATTCCTTTTCTACCCTCTTGATGAAATAAAAGGATATAAGCTTATAGTAGCTAAGATATCCAAAGTTCAAGACTTTCCTCTCCTGATTCTATGTAGCTTCCCTTAAATTTTGAAGATTTTGATTTCGGATTTGTGATTTGTTCAAGTATTTCTAGATAATAGTAAAGGAACAGAGAGGTTATTAGCAAAATAATGGTTGCATCCTTGTGTTTTGAAATAGTTCATTTCTCTTGGGCTCCCACTCCAAAGAGGAGTCAGTTCATCAGGGGAATCTGGCTCATTCATTCCAGTGTTCAAATATGCTCCAAGCTTGTCATCTGCTCACAGTCCTTCATCCCCGTGCAATCTGTCCCTTAGCACCCACACAGTCTCATTATCTCAGGTAACACATAACCAGAACAAAAACAAGCCTGAAAAAAGAATGTGCATGTGTTTAGATGTTGAAAATATCCTTTTAATTCTATCAGCATCAACAATTAGAATGATTTGGCAGCCTCTTTCTCAAAGATCACGTGATTAGAATGTTTGCCTCTATGTCTATTTTAGGTTGGGATTGCTGTGTCATAGATGAACACACACAGCATTTCTAAAAAAAAAAAATATGAAGGATGCAAATGCTTTCCAAGATCAGTACTTTGTAGAATGTCATAGTCATTCAAAGGTGTTGTTTTTCACAATTCTTGAGAGAGGTGAGGTTTTGAAGGAACTGCAGATCAGCTGTGTAGCATGATATATACAATTCAGTAATGCCTCATTTGACCTTCTTTCATTTGCACCTTAGAATTTATTTAGTTCACAGTCATTGGAGCTTGGTATTTGCCAGAATAAGAACATATTTCAGATAGGGCCCATACTTACAAATGCCAGAAAAACCTTTTGAATGACTTTCAGATTGATCCTGGAAGAGAGAAAAACAAACAACACCCCCACCCCCCAAATAAAACACCCAAGTAGTTGATAACCTTGAATCTCCCGAATAAACAGTGACAACTTAAAAACAAATCAAAACAAAAACAACAACAAACTTTTTTTCCCCCACAAGATAAGTGTTTCTCTCCTGAGGACCTGCAGTTTATTATTCTTTTCAATCTTCAAACGTCAATTGAAATCCCAGTAGTGCTGGGTTTGAAATCAACAAACTAAAGAGGTCTCACATGACGGCTGCTGCCATTTAGGGATAAATATTTCTTTGGTACACAAAAAGAACATCCAGCTATGACAGGCCCACATGAACCCAGGAGAGTGGGACATCACCATAAGTAGTACAGCGGGTGGAATAATTAGAAGTGTATTTCGGCAATACTGGAAATACTGTCACTTACGTAATTGCAAGTTAGATTTTCAAAATTAGGGTGGACATAAACAGAAAAAGGCAGAAGTGCCGCTGTGGCTCATGATTACGAGCCTTGAGCAAAAGAAGCTCAGGAACAGTGCCCAAGCCCTGAGTTCAAGCCCCTGGACTGGCAAAAAAATTAAAATTAAAAATTAAAAATTAGGATGGAATGCTAGCCTTTTTAAAGTTTCTATTATCTATGCTTTATTGTATTAGATTATGTAATTTAACCTTTCTAACACCTTTAAGCTTTTGAACTTTTATCTTTCATTATAATTGATAAAATACAGAATTGAGTATGGTAAGCAATGTACCTCTTCATATACAAGTCATTGGTAGTTAGAATTAGAAATTATGTCAGTTCAAAGTTGCAGGTGTTTTGTTTTTAATCTCCTAGTCTCAACTGTGTTTTGTGACTCTAACATTTAACAAATAGCTTCTGTGCAGCTTATGTATTTCAACTGGAGTTTCTTTTTTCTTTTCTCATTATTGTCCATTTTGTCCATTAAAAACTATTGATTTTTAGCTTTCAACTTTTTAAAATTAATCTCTAAGTTTTGCTTTATCACCTTGTGCATAAGAAATGCTCAATAAATACTGGAAAAGTGAATTTAAAATATAGGATATTGTTATGTAGATTATGTGTTAAGTTTACAGCCAAATTTATTGTTGTTGTTTTGTTTTTGTTGCCAGTCCTGGGGCTTAACTCAGGGACTGGCACAGTCCCTGATCTTCTATTGCTTGAGCCACAACACCACTTCTTGCTTTTTCTGTTTATGTGATACTGAGGAATTGAATGCAGGGCTTTGTGCTAGGCAATCACTCTAGGACCAAGCCACATTCCTAGCCCTGTAGCCAAGTTTTTAGCTTTCTTGGAAAAAAAAAAACACCTCTTTTTATAATCAACAAAGTATTTTATATTTAAAATACCTTTTATAAGTTCATCAAAGAGGGAAATATAGACAGGTATCATTAAGAAATCTTAATTTTCAAGAGACAAAACTGCTGGAACCTCCATTTTTTACTCATACTACTAAGAACTGAATCTTTGTGGTTATTACAAATACATCTTCCTGCAATTTTATTTGCCTATTTTTATTTTTTTTGCTATTGAAGCATTTGAGCTGCTTATTTTATCTACAAGGTTTTCTATATAAAATTCCTTCAGGTAGCTGAATTGAACCATACCAGATGGTTAAATGACAGAACAAAATATGCCTGACCATGCCCGTGTCTAGTTTAACATCTTGCATCCAGTATGCAAGATATAAACAGGTCCTGCTGCCTCTTAAACTAACACTCAAGGCCAGGCCACAAGCTTCTCTCATTTGGAGTTTTTTGACAGACAAATTTTCCTGGCTTCTTCTCGTCCCCTCTTTAGATAATTTTCCATGCAGATCCCAAGTTATCCTATTGCAACTGAAGTCATATAAGGCTACTTACCTCCTCACTACACTCTCATTTCCCTTTCAGAAAAGACTACAATTAAGATAGTGCCCTTTAGTGTTCTTTTCTTATACCAGCTCCTTTTTACCATCCACTGTGTTGATTGTGCCTTTTCCTACTTCCTCCTGCTTTCTCCTTGGCCTACGCTTTCTGCTGTACTCTGGTCTTTTGCTAGTGCATTGTCCTGGCTTCCCTCATCACATTATGCCTCATTCTCAGGTTCTTGTAAGATAGGGCTTGTTCCTTGGCCTTCCTCAGAGTTTCATTGTTTTTCCTTAAAGACTCCTCTGAGACCTACCCTGACCACACTATTCAAGTTCCCTTCTTGTCCATTTCATGACTTTTTACCCCCCCCCCCATTCCCGACTTCATTGCTTCCTACATCACTTACCACTATCTAACATGATAAATGTTTCATTACCGTGTTTTATTGCCTATTTCCCTCCAGTGACAGAGAAGACATAGAAGTCATGAAAACAAGCCTTTTGTTTTTGTTTTCAGTCTTGTTTACTGCTGGATGCCTGTGCTTCAAATGACGTCTGGCTAAAGTAGAAGCCTGATAAATATTTGACCGAAGAATAAGTGAAAATGTAGCTGTGAGACTCATATGTGCCATAAAGGTTTGGAACATTATGAACTCCAGTGATTTACTCATTCAATATATGCTTGAGTACATGTTAGATGCCAAATCACAAGGCATGCCCTGAAGTACAGCACCCTCCTGGAGCTTACTATTTAGGTGGAGAGACTGATATTCAACATAAATAAATATATAATGATCTAGTGCTCCTCTTGTGGCAGATGAGCTGAGAGAACAGGGACCCTGCCTCGGAGCAATCCTTGTCTAGCCTTGCACTTGACTAGAAGCAGGGAATGAAGATAGGGCTACTATGATGCTTCCTCCATAGGCCCAGGGACTATTCAGACCACTTCCTTATGTCTCTGCATCATTCACACTTGATCCACATCAGAATCACTTGGAGTCCTGTTTAAACAGGGTTTTGGGCTTTCTACCTAGGATTGGTGGTTCATCAGGCATGGGGTAGGGCTAGAAAATTCATGTTTCTGGGAACTTCTCCAGGGATGCAGCTGTTGCAATTATAGCTCTTCAGCCTGAGAACCACTGGATTAGAGGACAGACCTGGAGTGAGTTTACCTAAAAGTGAAAAGATACATCCTAAGGTGAGAGTCCAGGAAGCCTTTGGATCTTAGAAGAAGGGCCCCAATTTCCAAGGAGATTTGCGGATTGCGGATCTGGCAAGCAGAGGGCAGCATCAAGGAAGTAAAGATAATGTCTTTCCTCATCCCTCAGACACATAAGAGATTTACCTACTTGAAATAATCACTGTCATTGTTTTCCTTGTGAGAAGCAAAACTATTTGGCCTGCAATGTTGCAATTTTACTCCCCCACAAAGACAGACATAATTGAGTTGGAATTCCAGCTTCACCACACTTATTCATTGTGGAACTGAAGCAGATGCATAGATATATGAGCTAAAGGTAGGACATCCCTGGTTTGCCCTTGGAGCTCATTCAGCAGGGATATATTTTCAACAATTTTAAAAGGTGATGAAATGGTGTTTACTAAGACTAGTTTTAGACTATAAACTTGCAGCATGAGGTATGTTGTAGCATGGCTTTTTCTAACTAAATGTGCCCCATCCATTGGGCTATATTCCACTGAAGACTTATCTAAGCACCAAGACTTGCTTATTTAATAACTACCCTGAGTACTATGTAACTCTCTGTCTAGTTACATAATCTATTAAATGAGATTAGTAATAATTATGCTACAGTGTTATGGGGACAGCAGGATATGTTCCATGTTTAATGTTGAAACTGCAAAAAAAAATTAGCTATTGCTACTATTGTTTGAATGATTCCCCTTCAAAAACTATCCTTCTCTTAACTAGCTCCCCTGTTCACATCTTCTCATTGAAGAGAATTCTGATTGCTTACCATCCATTCCTTTGGCATAAAAGTCTAAACTAAAATGATATTGTTAACATGTACCTTTTTAATCAGTTTAAATGTACTTAGTTCATTGTTCACATGTTAAATAAAGAATTATTTTCCAGAATTATTTGTGTAACACTTGGGAAACAAAGTACTCAATCTTAAGCCACCTAATAGAGTTGAGTGATTTTTAGTTGGTCTGGGGCATTTACTTCTGAGTTCTTCCTTGATGCTTGGAAATTGGTTGATTCCCCCATCAGGTTATTGAAGAACTCTTAATGGAGGATGGTTAGGTATTTATAAGAAAAAAATCAATTAAAAACAAAACAGAAAACTTTTAATTCTTCTTTCCTTCTATTTCATATTTGACTAAAAGTATTTTGGAGGTCTATTGTGTGGTATTGGTCTCAGTATCAGAATGAGTTCAGTATTAAGAAGAGGCCAACCTGAGTGCTGGTAGCTCATGCCTGTAACACTAGCTGCTGAGGAGGCCGAGACCTGGAGGATCCCAATTCAAAGCTAGCCTGGGCAGAAAAGTCTGTGAGATGTCATCTCCAAAATAACCAGCAAAAAGCAGAGCTGAAGGTATGGGTTAAAAGGTTGAGTGCTAGCTGAGCAAGTAAGCCGAGTAAATATTAAGGACTGGAGTTTAAACCACCAAAAGAAGAAGGAAGAGGTGGTGGAGGAAGAGGAGAATTAGGAGGAGGAGGAGGAAGAATAAGAAAGAAAAGGAGAAGGAAGAAAAAACAAGGAGATCGAAACAGAAGCTATGACGTTTCTGTACGTGTTGTGTTACCATGAGGTAGTTTTAGCTTCTTTTTCTTGTAGTAAAAATATTCTGATTGAATAGATTACAGAATAAACTTGTTCATGTACTCAAATGCATTCACATTTTGCTTTTGTTCAGTAAAAATTTCATACTTTTTAAATAGAAGCGATTTCTTATTCTTGTGTCTAAATCAGTTTCTCATGAATCATATTTTTTTCATTTTTTGATGACTCCTAGGGAAAAACCTTTCTTTTGTACTACATTAACCTCACACTGTATTTATATTAAACAATATTCTTTGGCGAAGAAAAGGTTTGGTATACTTAGTGAATTATGTACCCTCCTGGAGGCACTGCAGACTGCTAATGCTCAGTGGAACCCAGCAGTTGTAACTGATGAAACATCAGCATGGAGGCTATAAAATAAAAAAGAAGTAATTGGGGACATGTTGGGAGCTGGCAAATGGAAAACACTAGCAGATGTAGTACTGAAAAGAGAAAAGAAAGTTGAAAAAAAAATCACAGTACAAGAGGAACAGCACAGATGGATGAGAGAAGTTACCATTTCATTCAGACAGAAAGTGGATTAGAAATTATATTTCTGTTTCTTGTACTTAAGAGAAATAATACTTGGACTGTCACAATTAGCTATATGAAACTACTTTACTTAAACCATATATAGCTCAATAAGACATTTGTCAATGTGTTTTTTTAATCCTCATTAATAATATATGCATTGCTGGAGTCAATGTATATCTATTTGCAAAAGCCACCTCCTTGTCCAATGTTATTATTTTAGAAATGTAAAACCAGCCATGGAGAAAACATTTACTCCATGGAGACTGGGAAACATTACAGTAACAATATCTTTATGTCCCCAGATAGTTGTTGGCATTTACCACCACGCTGCTACATACACTACATATATGTATTCCCTAATCTTGGGACAATGATGAGGATTGAGCAGTGGTAGAACATTCGAAGAAAGTCCCACAGGGAGTTTTGGCTTCTTCCTAATGCTGAATTAATTCTGATACAGAGGCCAGTGGGTTTTCAAATATACAGTTGTGATCCTAAAACACATTTTTGTTCAGTAACTTTCTCCAACCCAGGTGTGGTATGTCTGTATGCTCTGTTGTTTGTTGTATAGGAGAAAATATGACTCTCTCTTTGGTGGTATAATTCCCTGCCTTCCTAACTTTTACTTTCTGATAACATATTCTTCATGGTCTGGATTGTGAACTAGACAATGGACTAGTAGCTTGGGAAGAAAGTAGAGCTTATTGACACTATACTATTCATATATCTTTTCTTTTCCTGAGTTGAAGAATATCCACATTTTCCCATTAAGCAAACATATTCTAGGGAATGGAATAACAAGAAATAGATTATTTAGTCTATTTAGTTTCTGTACCAGGCTTACTTTTCTATTCCTGCTTCTTCTACTGTGTTTGGTTGTCCTCTTAATAATTTCCATATTAAATTCTATGCCTTCATCAGAAAGAATGACATTGCCCCATTTGTTAGGAAATGGAAAAACTTGGAAAAAATTATATTAAGTGAAGTAAGCCAGGCCCAAAGAAACATAGGTCCCATGGTTTCCCTTATTTGTAATATCTAGTATATGTATGAGTCAAGCAGAAAAGGTCAGATAATGTGATGTCAGGAAAATGAACCCTTAGATGTGTATTTTAATGTTTTGTTCTTTCATGCATGTGTTTCTAACGCATTTATAAGATTATCTCTTTGTTGCTTTGTATGTCCCTCCCCCACAGTATAACCCCTGCTTTCACTATATTTGATGTCAGTATAACTTGTGGAGGAGATGGGGACAAACCAGTTGTTTAAGGATACAGGTGGACCTGTTGCAACAATGAGAAGTACAAGTTGTCATGTCCAAAACGAGCTTTACAACGTCGGTTCCGGGGCAGGGGGAAGGGGGGAGAAGGAGAAGGATTGGGATTGGGCGGGGAGGGGGGAGGCTGGGAAGGGATGTGAAGGGTAAACAAAGGAGGAGGCTGCAATGCTTGGTAAGAAATGTATGCATTATCCTGCCCATGTAATTGTAACTCCTCTGTACAGTATGTTCACAAATAAAATTAAATTAAATTAAAAAAATTTCCATATTAGTACCTTACCATTTAATGTAATTGTTTAAAAAATTGAACCATAGAGTCCTTCTATTGGGTGGTGGTTTTTAAAGGCATTACTGTACATAAGAAAGATCTCTTTACATTTAAAGTAGTGTTAGATTGCTGAGGACCATTCAACCTGTGATACTTGATTTCTTATCAATAGTCTTTTGAGGTCACGAAGCTGAATTTAAATATGCTTGCTCTATTGTAGACCTTGATCTATTGGTCACCTTTTTTCTTTTTCTGTTTGTTCTATTAGAGCCTTTAATGGATTGGTTGATGTCCACTTTTCTACTTTCTAATGCAAATGCTAATCTTTTCCAGAAACCCCCTCACATACATGCCCCCAAATGATGTCTTATCAAATATCTGCATATCAAGTTGACACAGAAAATTAACTGTCATAGTATCTATAAGAAGCTAAGCATAATGAATGGAATTTGAGCACTGTTTGAGAGGAGAGTCAGCTATGGCAGAAGGATCATTGCAGTGGAGACTGGTGACTTGCAGTGCAACTTGTAAATTTCAACCATCAGTTGGCTAAATATAATATGAGTTGTACACTTCAGGATATTGACTTCTGTAACCTTAAAAGGCAATACCAACCAGGTGCTGGTGGCTCACTCCTGTAATCCTAGTTACTCAAAAGACTGAGATCTGATGATTGCAATTCAAAGCTAGCCCAGGCAGGAAAGTCCGTGTGACTCTTATCACAAATAAACCACTAGAAAACCAGAAGTGGTACTGTGGCTCAAGAGGTAGAGTGCTGGCCTTGAGCTGAAGAGCTGAGGGACAATGCCTAGGCCCAGAGTTAAAGCCCCATGACTGACCAAAACAACAACAACAACAACAACAGGCAATACCAATCTCTCTTGTAACACTGAGGTGGAGATGTTGAATACAAACTCTTCCCTACTCATTACTCATAATCCATTGGTCTGTTTCACAGCCTATTCAGTTTTATAACCTCCAACATCATTGATGGGTTCAGTAGAATTAAGATTAAAGTTTTATAACTGACAGGGATAAATTCTGCTTGTAAATGATATGTCAGAGATTATGATAATAATAACAATAGATATCGATAAATATCATTTTGGTGAATTTAGCATGTGTATGATATAATCTATGTATTTTACATCTAATTATCACAACAGTAGTAGTACAGTAGGTACAATGGGCCATATTTTATTTTATTTTATTTTTTATGTGAAATTACTGTACCGAGGGGTTACAATTACATGGGCAAGATAATTAGTACATTTCTTATCAGCCTTGTAGCTTCCTCCTTTGTTTCCCTTTCCCAACCCTTCCCATCCTCTCCCCATCCCCCCCACCCAATTCTCCTCCCCCCCACCAAAGTTGTAAAGTTCGTTTTCCACATAACGACTTGTACATCTATCTCATTGTTAAAATGGATCCACCTGTATCCCTATTTAAACGATTTTTTTCCCAATGGGCCATATTTTATAAGTGAAGAAGCAGTCACATAGAGAATAAATATTATTTGCCTAGGGTTACAGGCTTTGAGGATTGAGCCCAGAACCTGAAGCTAGAACCTCTAACCTCACAGGAGTGGAATGACGTATTTAAAATGGCAACAACTACCAGTTTGTATGCCAGAAACTTTTCTCTCTTGTTCCAGAGTCTAGACAGAGGACAGTTTGCCCATGATCTGAGTTTAAATTGTAGACCCCAAAGTCAGTACTGTCTTTCATTAGTTGCAACTCATAATGAACAAGGACCTTTCTTGCTGTAGACACATCTCAAACCACAGGTGGTGTCCACTGAGGCCAACTTCCCTGGGAATCTTCAGGAAATAGAAATAACCAGGGGAAAATGAACAGTAATTACCTGGCATTAAGTTGAGACCTTTTGTGTGAAAGGCATGTGAAGATAGGCCTTTCAAAGACTTAATGAGCCTTATCACGGGCCTTCAGCTTTTCTGCATAAATTTGGAGGTAATAAAATGTTGGACCTTGCTTTCAAACCAAATTATACTACAACATTATTTTAAAAGACCTTTGGAACAAGTAACTGAAAGTTTTCTTTTCCCCCTCCTCCCTGAAGATAGAATCAGTTTCTCCTTATTAGTGAGAACCTAGAGTAATTTCAGATGACAGCCAGTAAATAAAATACTTAATGAAATGAAATGAAATAGAATCTAATTTATAAAAATGAGTTCAAAGAAGCTCTGCTCCTGTTTGCGATTCAGAGCATTGTGCATTCATTCAACATATGTTTTACAGTCTCTCCTTACTGAAGGCAGTGAGTTAGACAGTCTTGACATCGTAAACAACATGACACAAAAAGGGACATAGACAGTTACCAGGTGGTGAAACAAAGAGAATGTAATCAGGGGTTTTAGAAAGAAATAGTAGGGAGTTGTGACTCTGCTAGGTAGGTTGGAGACATAAACTGACTGTATGACATTGCACTGAGGCCACATGGGAATCCTCACAGGCTAAAATTAACCATCAGAAAATGTATATGTCTGTAGAGAGAAAAGTGACGAGGCATTGCCTTTTGTACAGTTCTGTTCTCAATTGTGCCCTCTTGTAGCCTCTGTCATATTTAGGGTCATCCAGTGACACTTCATTACAAAATATATAGACGTTCTTTTCAGACTATGTATTTACTTTTTCAAATCAGTTTCTGGCATTGTTTCTCATGTCTCAGTTTCCACAAAAGTAAGATAATTTTAGTTAACGTAGGAAGAATTCCAGGACAGGAATATATACCCCCTTTTCCATTTTGTTGGTTCATTTGATTGAGCAAACTGAATTTATTCAGAAAAGATTTATCCTTCAGTCAAGGTGACCTCTTGGATTTATTAAGTCATGCCTTATGTTCCTTAAAAAATACTGTGACTCTGGAGAAATGTTGATAGGAACATTTGCTGTCCCATTTTCTATGTGTGTTCATCTTTTTTGAACAATACAAAGAGAATTCTTTATTCATAAGCTTTCAGAGTAAAATTATTGGAAGGTTTCTTTGAAGTTGGCTTATTATGTTTTTGCACTTAAATTATCTGGTAAATCTAATTTAAATGCAATTTTGTTTAATGACTAGTGTTGCTATTATGATTCATGACTCATTTACTTAATTAGTAACACTTGACTTTATGTACCCAAAATGTCCAATTTGCACACTGATAATTCTTAAGTTAAATAAAATTATGTTTGAGGATGATAAAAATTTCTTTTTTCTCTATGTTTGAATCCTGCCTTTTTGGTTTTGTGCTTGATTATCACCAAAAATATGCTCTCAGTGAGACTAATAGAATTGTATGCTGCTAATGTTTAGCAGAGAGGATCAAAGTACTTTGGTGTGGTCAGAGCTGTCAAGACACCTTCATCCTGGAATGCTGGACTTTAGGAAGATAGCTCAAATCTCAGTGTTTGTTTCCTCATCCATAGGTATCTTTTGATCTGATGGAACCTGTAACATGACTATGTATTGTAGTAAGTACCTTCCATGAAAGAATAAACTTAAAAACCACTTAGTTTTGACTTTATTATTAACATTATTAATAGTTTGTGTTATGGGATTTGGAGGAATGAAGATTGACTTCTGGAGGTCATGCCTCTGATCTCGTGCTCTAAGGAGAAACTTCCCTGGTCCATCTCTGATTAATTTTATGGTTCTCAACTTAGATAATGAGCTCGGCCCTATATGTGGAATTGTGGACAAGGACATTCTCAAAGTCACAGAATAATGGAGGCACATTCATGGCACATCAATATTTGAGGGGATTAAAATGTGTATACATTAAAAGCAACATAATTATAGAATATATTAAAATTCAGGCAAAATCTGTATGAAGTTTTAGTGATAGGCTTTAAGAACCCTGTATACTTGTCAGTGGAAGCCTAGGATCACTCTCTGGTATTCTAAAGTCTTCATTGGAAATGTTTGAGAAATTCTCGAAAAGTAGGTAAGCCATGTAGCTGTTATCATGTTCCATAAAGAAATTCCATGACTTTTCCCACCTATCCATAAAATTTAGGATTTTTTTGTCGGGGGGGGGGGATTTAGGATTTTTATGTACTGGAAATAGTGGCCATTTTGTGGTGCTGACTAGCACTGGCTGCAAGTTGGTTTGATTTACAGATTCATTTGGTTGTTTTCAAGGTGGTCTTGATAGTGGAGAAAAATGGTGTTGCCTTGTTTTTTGCATCTCTTACTAATAATGTATTGATCTTCTTTTTTTTCCCCCACAGGCACAAGGATCAGTCAGACCTTTACAGTATAAGCACTTACATGATGTTGTCTCATCCTCATCTTTTCTCAATTACACATTTTACAAAACAAGCTTAGTAAGTGGCCCTTCCATCCATTTGTGTAGGCCACAAACCATCATTCTGGGTATTTGCTTCCTCCTCCTCATTCCCCATCCATTCTGCCATTGGATTATTTCTATTTTGTTTTCTGATCACCTCTGGAGTCCATCTTATTTCCCTTCCTCTCTATTGCTATTTTCCAGCTCC
Source organism: Dipodomys merriami (assembly GCF_024711535.1). Taxonomy (NCBI): domain Eukaryota; kingdom Metazoa; phylum Chordata; class Mammalia; order Rodentia; family Heteromyidae; genus Dipodomys; species Dipodomys merriami. Next base: position 19,518,372 of record NW_027202604.1, on the reverse strand, counting down.
TCCTCATCCTCCACCAATGGATCTGTCTCTTCCCAATTTTCCTGCCTCATCACAGAAGCTCCTCACTCTGCATTCCTGCTTCTTACAAGTCTTTCAGCTCTACTTTAGTAATTGGCTCTCAGTGATGTCCCACTTCTTGGTGACCTCTAAGCCGCCCTTGAGCCTTCAGCTTCTTTTTTGCTACGTCTTGATATTTACTCATTTTTAATTGTAATCATGCATTCATTTTACACACTAACTCCATTTGGTTTGGGCCCATCTATCCCATTAAAATTTATGTTGTATGAAATCTTGCATCCTTTTTGGGGTCTGTATCTCCAGCTCCGAGAACTAGAGCTCAGTAGTTATTTTTGGCTGAATGAATACATGATTGGTCACAGTAATGCCAAAGAAAGTTCACAGGTGAATAGAAAGGGAGAGAGTATATTGACCTGTCTATCATGAATCTATTGGACTGAATTTCTGTTTATAGTGGGAAAGACCTTTTTTTTAAAACAAAACAAAACAAAACAAAACCATGATACCAAGCACAAACTTGTTTGAACCAAGTTGTATTTGAACCAAGCAGCTTAGGGACTTGAAATTTTGTATTAGAAGCATTTGGGAACTACTGTAGATGGGGATACCCTAGCATCTTTATCTTTGCTGGGGTGGGACAGACCAGGGGGCCCTTAAAGGAGGGAGACTCCTGGGAGGATTAATACTGGAAATAAAAGCCATTTTGTTCCAGCTTTGCATCAACATGACAGGCAGGCATCAAGATCCAATTTCCAGGTTCCAAGAGAAGTCATTTCTACTCATATCTGACTAAATATTAATGAAGTGGAAGATAATGGAAGCAGGCACTAATGATTGTTTTCCCCCTTTATGCCAAATTCTGTGCTAAGCACTTTGGTGAGAATATGATATAATTATCTCTATGTTATGAGTGACAAATGCAGTTGAAGTTATATTTGGCCAAGAACTAACAAAGACTAAGTTGTTGAGTTGGGATTAGAATTCAGCTCTGACCAACCTCAAAGCTTGGATTTCTGGCTGCCAGTTATCACAGTAGGACAAATATTAATAAGAATAAGTGCTATTATAATAGTAGCATTTGTAATATGTGTCAGGCACAAGCTCAAAGATGCACAATTATTTTCTCCTTTCATTCCTCTAAGCCAGATAAGAAAACACTTGTTGTTATGTTCCTTGGAGGACTCAAAATTCTGTAAATTCCACTGGCCAGCATCCCTTAGGTCCTAAATGTTCAGTCATAATAATAAACTGGAAACAATACAGAGAATGGAAAAGACCCCAAGGAAAGATTGGGCATGATTTCATAGTATTCTTAAAAACTTTTCTAATATGCTTTTGTGCCCACTAGCATTTATTTTGCAATGAGTCTTTAACTTCAGCATTCTTAGAGAAATTTCTTTTGTTTTTCCCTATCTGAATGGCACCATGCCGATAATTATCATTGTTTTTGTTTGCTTCCTTTTTTATGTGTTTTCATGAAAGGGGCCATCCAGCCTAGGGATGCTGCTGGTTATGAGTATGGGCTCTGGAGACTGAGTTCAAATGGGGTATATGCTATGTGAACCTGAGGGGGTTTTCTTAACCTCTGTGTGCTTCCGTCATTGATTCTTAAATGTTCATTGAGCTTTGATTGTTAAGTGTTGTTTTGTAAGCTGGGATTACAGTAGAGCATTCTAAAGCAGACTTGGTCTTGGTTCTAGTGCAGCTTGCAGTGTTATTGAAGAAGTAGGTGCCAAAAGCATAATTTAGTTGGTAGTAAACTTAATGACAGAGGCTACTTGAAGCTATGGGAGCTTAGAATAGGCTCAGGCTTTGTAACTGTCACTTAATGCATAAAAGTACATACTTTTTTGTGCATCATGCTTAGTATATACTAAGTACTCAATAATGGTAGATATTGTTATTACATGGTTAATTTTCCTAGAGGAAGAACATTGACATAAAATTATTTGGAGGAAAGTGATTGATAAGGGTGAATATTATCAGTATTTGGACTTTATATTTTATAATGAAATCATTTGCCCTTCTTTATTTTTCCTAGAAAGAAAAGAAGGTAGGATGGTTACTTGCCAACATAAAACCAAACCAAAACGACAAAAAGCCAAAGACTTTAGGAGCATTGTTTGGTAAATTTTGATTCATGGTCTCATTATGACACCTCATCAGCCTCTTAAACATTAGTCTGGGCAGGTAGTTTTGTATGTGGCTCTTCCTTCTCCAGTGACCATGATACGGTTGTTCTAATGATGGTTGGTCTCAGTTTTCATAATGGCAAATCCCCATATGGAAAGTACTGTGCATATCTAAACACATTCTCATAGCTTTCAGCTTCTGCGCAATTTAGCAGTGAGAGATTTCATTTCTCACAGCGTTCAACAGTCCTACTTAATTAGGAACTGCTTGTGAATCAGGACAGCTGACGGTCATAATGACTGAAGTGAACATGTTTGCCCTAAAAAGGAGAGAAATGAAATTTCAACAGACATTGAGTTAACTGAGAAAAGGACCATTGCCCTGTCAGGGGGAAAATGCTTCCATATCTGATGCCCTACAGGTTATAGCAATACAGTTAGGACATATCAGAAAGGCCCAAGGTGAGGAATCTGATTTCAAAATGGGCCTTCCTGTCCTGTGGAGAGTACTATTTTGTTTCATTCATTGTTGCTCTTTCCTTTATTCCAAAGCATTAACTTTTCACTTTGGAAAAGTAAAAAAAAAAAAAAAATAGAATTAAGGGAATACTGCTAAAAACCCTCCTTCATTCAATAAACATACTTGGGCTCTGGTGACGTGTCACACGTTCTAATCATCCTCCTGAGCCAAAGAGATGAGCTATCCTGACCACATGATCCTGCCTTGGGTGATTATTAAATCTGTATCATAAGATTCTGAGGGGTAATATGTAGGTATTCCCAAATATAAATATTTTATATTTTTTTTAAAGATTCAGTGTGGTCAGTATGTGACAGACAGATTGCAAACTTTAAATGTTGTACATTCTATTGGATCCTATTGCTTGTTCATTGACTATGTAATTTGAAACAGGTGCTAGAGATAGCCTGATGTAGCAACTCACTTTACAGATTATAGGTGCTGGGGTTTAAAGTGGATGAGTGACATGCTTAAAATAATCTCTGCTATAGGGGTAGCTATCAATTCCACTGAGGAAACCATCTGACACTATGCTAAATCTTGGCATGAATATAGCTTATTTGAGTAGTAACTCAAAAACTGTATTTTAATAACCCCTGTGTTACAAAAATTGAGTATAAAATGTTTCAGGGGACCCAGTAAAGGGCCACTAGAGTTTCAGACTGGCAAATTGAAGTTGTTGGTGTTGGTTTTTTTCCTCAGCAAGAATGTAAGACATAAGTGTACTGTTTTATAGCTATAAAACCTAAATGCCACTGAGCAAATGCAGCCGTGGATAACATCTAGCTTTCCTCCAAGAGTAAAGGACTTTCACTTTCCATCACCCCAGCCCTATCATTATGTGTTTAGCCGGTGATCACCCGCTGTTACAGAAGACAGAGCTCAACCCACTCAAGCAGAGCAGTTGCATTTTGTGGATGCAAGAGGTTTCTTCCTTGTACTGTGTGATGCCAGCTCTTGGTGGTGATTGAGTTTTTATCAAAGTGGTTGTCCTGCCCGCTCTGAGCCAGATGCTATTCTAGGCATAGGAATAAACAGTACAGACCATGCTCTTAAGTGGATGGAACTTATTGTACGGGCAAATGAAATGCCTTTTCAACTTCTGAAATACTCAAAGAAAGGCCAGATGTTTGGAGTTTACATAATATTCTAAGATATAGTGGATTGGTGCTTTTGAGGGGAGATGGTGACAGGCGATAGGAAGGTTTGGTAAGGAAATCCATAGTGAGCAAAGGTTGTCTTGTTTTGCTGATCAACGCTTCAGCCCTCAGAACAATAGATGATCTGTGCCAAAGTCTTCTGGGGCAGGTAGGAATTGATGTTTGTTCTTCTATCCTGTGAAATGAGTTAATTTTCTGTGCCGATGAAGTTAGTGAAAATTGCATTCCACTGTAGAAATTGCTTTTAGTTAGATAGGAGACATTCAGAGAAAGTTCCTCATTTTGCACATGCGGAGAAAAAGGGGCTGGAGACAGGAGAGGGCTGGGACACTTCACTTCTTTAGTTCAAAGCACTCAGCTTGTTAAGGTGCTATATATGGAGTATCATTTTCTGAACCCTAATTTACTACGTTGAGCTGCAGCTAGGGGTTAAAGGAAATAAACAATGCTCAAAGGAAGAGATGAAGAGAGGGAGGCAAAAGCAGAGGAATATTAGTTCAGGTATTCATGCGTGCCATGAGGAATAATCAGAATAAGAGGACAGAAGCAGAGAGAAGGTGTGGAGATTAGGTGCCATTTTAGTCCAAGTGACTTAGTGGTCCTCACCAAGAATGAGAATGCAGTGAGGAAGCAGCCATATGGCCCCAGGTGCAGGCAGAAGTACACATACTTTGAAGCAGATCAATCACAGGCCCGTGGAAGGAAGATGTGGAAGTTTGTGAAGATGGAAAGAAGAGTGCAAAGTGGGGTGCAATGACAAGGGGGGCTGAGAAGAGTGGGGAACAGGGCTATAAAGGACCTTGTAAGACTTTATTATGTATGAGACTATAGAAGTCTTTGGCCAAGCAGGAATGTGATCTGACCTAGGTATTACTCACAGTTCATGAGGACGGATGGCCCAGGAAGCCAGCCAGAAGCTGTGGTTATTTTCCAGCTAAGTCTTGATGATGGTACCTTGATCTGGAAAGTAGTGATGGAGTTGGTGAGAAAGGGTTAGATTCTGTTAGTCACTTGGAGGTTGGGCTGGAAAGATTTGCTGATGGACTCTAAGGTGTTTGGTGTGAACAACTGGAAAATTAGAACTGCCATTCGTGAGCACTGTAATTTGTGGGCTCAGCTATGTGTCTGTGTGGAAGATAAAGATACAACTCAAGGAAGTTATTGCCTCAAATTAGAGGGTATGTAGAAATGCCTTATGAGACATGTTCAAATATGAATGTAGGTGGGATTTTAAAGTCTACCACCTTATTATGTGCATTCTATTTTCCCTGTATACATGTATGACATTTCTTTTTAGCTATTTCCACTTTTTAGAAAATGTATATTCAGAAGAGGCCAGTTATTTTAATGTGATTTTAAGTTGGTATCTTCCCTTTCCCAGTTATAGTTACGTATGAATTCTAAGATGACGATAGTGTTTCTTTTCAAAAATATTAGTACAAATTAATTGTACAAGTGAGTCTCAAGTGATATTCACATCATGTGACACATTTTGACCAAATTCATCCTATCTGTATTATTTCTTTTTAACTCCTTTCTCTTCCTCCCCTTTTAAGTTTTTTTAGTGGTTTTCATTATGCTATTTTTATATCTATACATAATGCACTTTGATCATATTCACCCTTTCTAACTTTAATTGCTGATTTGCTTGCCTAGAAAATTGTGCTAAGAAGTTTTGTGACATTGGTTTTGGTTGCAACAGGAGAAAAGGAAAACGATAATATCCATTACTGTAGAAACTAGGAATGGTATGACATGTATGCCTGATATTTCATAAACTAGCAATGGGTAACACATACATACACACACATACATACATTGTTCCATGAATTCTCTTTTAGAATGAATGGGTTCTCCAAGACCTTTAGGTTTTAGGTTTTAGCAAGCAGGCAGGGGAAATCATGTTCCCTTCTGCTTTGGTGTGCCCACTTGCCCCTGATATCACACTAGGGAGACCATAGGCTCAAAGACCACATTGTAATATCTAAAAGTCTTGATAAGGGGTGTGACACTAAGCTCAAGTGCTCCAGGAGAGTGCTTCTATCTTAATGAATACCACTTTTGCCAAGTCATAGTCTATTTTCTCTCTAGCATTCATCACTGCCAAACATACTGTCATTAACATTCATTTATTGTATATACTAGTTCTCTTCACCAGAATGTGAACCATAGGACAAGGAATATGCTCTCTTATTCAGCACTATTTTCTCAGTTCCTAAAACAGTGACTGAGTAATAAGTGAGAATGTTAAAAGGGGTGACATTGTTCAAGATGCATTGCATTCATAGACTGCTTTGTTGAATGGCAACTGCTCTGTACAACTAGTTACATATAATAATATAATAACAAAAAGGAAGTATGTGTCAAGTAAATGTTGAATCAGTAATAAATTATAGCATAGAATTTTAAAGTAAATAATTAATGTGGTAGCACCTTTTTAAGGGAGAAAGCTCCTGATAAAATAAAAATCACTATAATTATATCATTGGTGAACATTATTAATAATTACAGCAATAATAGTAATAGTAAATATTTCTTAGAGACATACAAATGGTTAACAGGTATATGAAAAGAATCCTCAACATTATGAATCACTACAGAAGTCCAAATTAAGAACACAAATGAAATAATAACTTGTATCTGTTGGAAAGGCTATAATTAGAAGATAAAAGGCTAGTAGGATAGTGAGATGTGGAGAAAAGGCACACTGTACACTGTTGATGTTGTCAATTTGTACAACTATTATGGAGAACAGTATGACATGCCCTTCTACTGGATATGTATCCAATGGAAATGAGATCTCTGCACTTGTACTTCATTACAGCTGTATTCACAATAGCCAAGTTATGGAATCATCTTATATCAATGGATGTAAGTGTCCTTGAGCAGAAAAATGGACACAATAATGTGTAGTGAATATACATGTGACATATAGATGTATAGGATAAATATGTAGTGCAATTATATTTATAGTTAAAATGGAAAGAAATCTTGTTGTACAAGTCATTATCAATGAACTTGGAGAACAGTACATTAAATGAAATAAATTGGGAACAGGAAAACAAAAATTCTGCATGATCTCATTTTATGTGTAATCTAAACAAACTGAGCTCATAGAAAAAGAGAGTAGAATAGCAATTATGAGGTAGGTAGGAGAGACATAAAGGTGGTCACTAGAGAGGCCTTGGTCCAAAGATACTAAATTTTAGGTGGAAGGAATAAGTTAAAAAGATCTATTTTATTACATGGTAACTATGATTAATGACAATGTATTATATTGAAAGTTGCTACAAGAATAGATTTTTTTTTTTATTTTTGGGTCCGGTCATGGGGCCTAACTCTGGGCCTGGGCACTGTCCCTCAGCTCTTCAGCTCAAGGCTAGCACTCTACCACTTGAGTCACAGCGCCAGTACCGGCTTTTTTTTTCTGCTTATGTGGTGCTGAGGAATCGAACCCAGGGCCTTGAGCATGCAAGGCAAGCACTCCACCTTCTAAGCCCCCTACAAGAATAGATTTTATATTGATCAATATGCATTGTTCTAAATTGACATGTTGAGTGGTAACTCTTTTGTACAATTACTTAAAGATTAAAAAAAATGAAATAGTCTCATTACAGAAAATAGTTATGTGAGCAAATGCCTGAGTTCATGAACTCTAGTCATTAATATGTATTTCAAACATAAACATATATAAATTTATTTACATTAATAAATACAATTTATAAAAAAAGGAAAGGTTAAATTTGTGGAAACAGAGTAGAGTGATGATTGCCAAAGGTGAGGAGAGGGTCGAGAAGAGGAAGTTGAGAGGAGCTGGTCAAAGGATATAAAGTTTTAGGTAAATGGGAGGAATGAATACTATAACATGAACATAGAATAAGAAGGAATTCTATATTAGCATGGTGACTACAGTTAATAATAATGATTTATACTTGGGAATTTCTTAGATCTTAAATATTCTTACTAGCATATAAAAATAACCATGTAAGCTGGTGTGTTAAGTAATTTGACTATCATAGTCATTTCACATTGAAACAAATAATAATAATAATAATAATAATAATGATACTTGAGCACTTGTGAGTACTTAAGTTACATGCTAAGTATCTGCTGTTCATTTTCTCTTGTGTTAAGTACAACTATTCAGGTTCAGGTTGACTTGCTGAGAATCGAAAACTAATGAACAATGCTTCCCATAGATATGAAGAAACTAACCCTTGTCTATTTAGGAAACTTGGTCTTTTATCTACTAAACTGGGTCATTTACTTAAAGGGCCTTTCAAGATCATTGGAATTAGGACAAAGGCCAAACTTCTGGATACGTGGGAGGGTTAGCTGCCTTTTGCTATTGTTAGAAACCCCAAAGTTGTTGGGACTTGGAAAGAGTATTTGGTAAGTTCTGTATTTTGTTTATTCTGCCAATTTCCATTAAGAGAATCAGTCAGGTACACTCTCATAACTGCAGGCCTGTAACCCCCCCTATTTCAGAGGCTGAGTTGAGAGGGTCTCAAGTTTGAGACCAGTCTGGGATACCTAGCAAGACCTTGTCTCAAAAATATCAAGGTGGGTACTGGCAATCCTGGCTATTTAGGAGACTGAAATCTGAAAGTCATGGTTCCAAACCATCACAATCAGTTAAGTCCAGGAGACTATTAAATTAATCATGAAAAAGCTAGAATTGGAGTCATGATGTAGCATGAGCAAAAAATCCAAATGATAGCTCAAGGCCCTGAGTTCAAGCTCCAGACCTAGAGCAACAAAATCACTTAATCAATAAACAAGCAACAACAACAACCTCCCCACAAAATGACTAGAAAGGATGGGGGAGGAAGTAAGGAAAGAGAGTAAAGAACCAGACCTTTTCCCCAGTATGTTGCCAAAGTAATTGTTAAGGATCCAAATTGAGTATCAGAATTCAGGAAAGGAGAACTTAGGAACTTCATTGCACTGGGCCAAATCTATATGCCAATTTTTTTTACATAGTTTTCTTTAGATGAACTCACTTATATTACTTAAATTCATTTATTTAGACAGAATTTGTATATCTCCACATTGGAAGAAGTGCATCATTTGTCTTAAGTAGAAAGCTATAATGTATATAGTGAAATTGAAGTAATGTTATTTCATCTTTTATAATTACAGAATGAAATGAATAATGAGTTATATATCTAATTAGTTTTCTAGAAATATGTACTAGAAAATAGGTTTCCCTGTGAGCAGAGAGGTACTATTTATAACTAGTTATCAATAAGATGATCTTTACTTCCTTGTCATTAGTTTAAGAAAGTTATGAAAAGATGATTTATTTCCAGTTTTAATATTAGTACCGAGAATCCCGGTATGTGCAAATAAGTAAATACTTTGCATATGTGGAACATATATAAATGTATTTTCTTGTATATGGTTTACATAGAAAAACAGTAATTTTATTTTCAATATTTTAATACATAATTTTTGAAAGCCAGATTATAATTTAAGTATTTAGTAGTAGCTAGTGGTCCTTCATTCATTGGAACCTGAAAGTGAATATTGCCTATCCATTTGGTATGACAAGAATGCTTGCCTGATCCCTCTCAGCAGAAAAAGGAAATTTAAGAAATTTGAGCAATCACAAGCTTAATGTGGTGCTGCATGCTAAACCTCTAGCTATTTGGTAGGCAGAGAAAGGAGGGTCATGAATTCAAGGACATTCTAGGCAAAGTTCAGATTAGCCTTAAAGTGCAAAACAAAAGTGCTGGAGTATCGCTCAAGTGGTAGAGCACCTGACTACCAAGAACAAGGTCCTGTGTTAATTCCCAGAACTACAAAATGAAATCAAAGGTGCTTCTACTTTTATATTGGTTCTCTCTTCTCAAGCTCTTCGCATCTGCCCTTATAGGAAAGTATGGAACAGAACAAGGTCTAAGCTCTGCTATCTGCAAGTGTCAGCATCTACTTGTGTTAGTATTGCTGCCTCCCAGTGTAGAATGTGATTTCACCAGCACAAATCCTTCTGGTTAAACACTCCAGAGCCTAAAACAACCCCAGAGTCCAGGCCTCCTTTGGAGGAGACCCCCTATATGGAGATTTAAATGCCTTGAGGCATTTTTAGTTTTTTTTTCCATTGGGAAATGTTGCCTTAAATGCCTTTCCTGTGTAACCATTCCCTGTGTGGCCTCAGCTTGACAAGACATTGATTTGAGCAAGTGTAATAAACTAAGTGCGTTGGTTTATTCTTGCCCAACTGTATCCCAGAGCTATCATCCTGCCACTAGAAAGTTCTGCTTCTTAGAAGTACTGACCTTGGCATTATTTCTATGTCAAGGCATGATTTAGGAAAAAAATTTCCATGCTTCTGCCACACAATTAGAATTTGCAAGGTAGAGGCATTATTATTATTATCACAGGCAGATGGTGAAATGTTACTCCATCCTTCTGTGCCTTCTTTAACTTCCCTGCACAACATCATTTCAGAGGTTTCTTTACAAATTGCAGTTTATTTGGAAAAGATTTAAAGCCCTGAGGGTTGGCATGAAGTTCTTGGTTATGAGCACATCTACTTTGTCTGTCAGCAGGAAAAAGGGCACTCTGATTAATACTGACTTTGCTCTGCAAGCCAAGGGGAGGGCAGATGAAGAGTCCTTGTTTCTTCAGTACTGTTTTATTAGAGTAAGAAGAGCTTGGATCTGAGCCTCATTCCCATGCACATCATAGAAGAAGTTTAAATGGACAATTTGAATTTATGGCATCACCTGAGCCATGCCTTCAGCCTGGCTTTTTGTTATTTTGGAGATGCAGTCTCTTGGACTTTTCTTAAGGTTGTCTTTGAGTCAACCTGGTCCTCTAATCTCAGCCTCTTGATTACGATTACAGGCATGAGCTGCTAGAGCCTGGCAAATTTTTTGTTTGTTTTGTGTTGTTGTTTTGTTTTGTTTGTTTGTTTATAGCAAATATTTGAGGGGAAAGTGGTTGAATGAAGAAGGATATTTTTAGGCTGATTTTCTTTGTAATGCACTGGCAAATACCAGTAGAGACTAAGGGTTTTTTGTTTTTGTTTTTGTTTTGTTTTTTGGTGGACAAATTTTTGGGTAGATGCAAGCCTCAGGGAGCCCTGCTTTCTTTGGGTTACCTGTACATGAAGTCCTGCTTACAGAGGTACCAGAAACAATGAAAGGTATTAAAAAAAAACATGTACACACTGTGTTCTGTCTGTTTGTGAGACAGGCTTAGAATTGCTGCAAAGTAGTGAGTAATCAAGCACAGTATTTTGTTTAGGGAACTACCAGAGGGATTTCCTAGAAGCTCCTCAGAGGAGCCAGATTGAACAAGGGTTCCTTGTATCAAAGAGGTTTTGTGGCCAGATTTACAGATACTTCTCCTGCCTGCTTTCTGATTCAGTATAGGTATTATTTTACAAGGCCTGCCTCAGGATCCAGGAATCTTGTGATAGGAGGTGGGTAGAGTAATGGGAGAATTCTTCCAGGTTTTCAGATAGTGTTTTTCATATGTAGTCAGAAAAGGTTGAAGCCATCTACTACCACCTGGATGCATGAACCTGTGCAAAAACCATCCTCACAGAAGCTAATTGTTAGTAATTGTGCACTGTGTGTTGGCTACTAGGCTAAATACCTTAAAAGCATTGTCTTATTTTATTGCTCTAAGGTCTCTGATAGGCAGATATTATAAATTTACAGATGAGATTTAAAAAGAGATTTTTCTAATGTAACATAAAGTATAGACTTGGTTGTTAGTCTAACCTGTAATAAGACTAGTAACTGTTCACTTACTGTGACTCTCACTTGTGCAGTCCTATTTGTAATAGGTAGTGGACTACCATAATGATTTGGTCAAGGGTGAATGTCCTATCTCCTGACAGCCTTACATGTAGGTGGTATTATGTGCACATATAAATGAGAATCTTCAGGCCCAGAGTATGTACTCATGGGCTTATTTGTGGCAGAAGCCCATCAATCTAATTCTAAATCTACTGCTGCGATCTCCTTTAGTGTTCTGGCTTTGAATGTACCTCTTCTTACAAATCTGTTGCATGTTCTGCAGTGTAACACACTGCTTCTCTCTTCTGTCTCCTTTCTCTCTCCTCCATACATATAAATATTAACACTTATAACGTGAGTGCTATTTGCCACATAAAATGTCAAGCCCCTTCCATACATTATATCAGTAAGTCCTCAAAATGTCACATCACTCTATTTTTCATTTTATAGGGGAGGGAAAACCTAGATGTTTTGGCAGGTAAATAATTTGCTTAGAGTCACATGCCTGATAAAGGTGGGGCTGGGATTTGTCTCAGCTCTGTGTGATTTTAGGGCCTGGACTTTATGAGAAATATTTTCACTGTATTCCACAGTTGTTTGGGGCTCCAAATTAATCATCGTCTGTGTGTTTCTTTGTTTGGGATTTGTTCAGCTAGTAAGCTGGAAGGAAATTTTAATGGAATTATAGGTTGTATATTTCATTATTATTTATCATTATTCTTCTTACACCATTGCTTTTTATTGTTAATCCTCTCTCACCAAGGCATTATCTACAAAAAATATCTAAACAAAATCTTGCTTTTACCTTTAATTTCTAACCATAAATATCATCTTACAGAACATAAAAATATGAAATGTATTTTCTTATGAGAACAACTATTTCTCTAAGTCATCTTCAGATAACTTTTCAACGGATGCTTTGTGTTTTTTTTTTAAATAGCACAAATCACTGCTAAATAACTTGACCAGAAAGGCAATGAATTTTCTGGAAATTATAATAGGAAAGTTTTCAACAAAATAATTTCTTCTCAGCACGGAACATATGTTTAAAAAGCGGGACATGTATACTTTAAAACTCTGGGGACAGCTTATTTTTCTCGAAGTAATTTTCAGCAACAGGCTTTAAAAATTAATACCATGTTTTAAAAGAATAATTACCAAAGAGGCTGACAGAGAAGAGAGTGCAATCTTAAGTGAGCTTATTGTAGTAGAGTCTTGAGATATAATGGTTATAGTAATAATAGTTTGTATTTGATCTGCTTGACATCTGTGCCTTTCTTTGAGCTAAAACATGGTGGGTCAATTTTCCCATGGGGATAGCCTTTCCTATTGCATGTAGCATTATTTGGGCTGCTAGTCACACATTTTTTTTCCTCCTCTGACCAAGAAGTGGTTACGTGACCAGGGCAAATCTCTGTGTCTCTTTCTTTTTTGTCTTTGTTTCTTTGTCTCCTGGGGTTCTGAATCTCATATATGTTAACCCAAGGACAGAAAATGATTGGAAATAATTTATGCTGATGATGGTAGCCCAAAAGACCCCTTGATTTCTGGGTTCCAGGATCCTATTGCTTCTAAGCTTGTGTCAGTTCACTTTCTTTGTTTGATTCTATGTACTAAGCCATTTATTTTCTGTTTAGATTGTTTTGCAGAATAATTTGTGTTGTTGTTTTTCAAGAGACTTAATGGATACATTTATTGATGACAGTAATTCTATTGGAAGGGTAATAGTAATATTTATTGGTTAGTTATTCTTGTAGTAGATATTTATATACTGATATATGTTCCAGTTTTAGAAAGGTACATTTTTGCCTAAGAGTATACAAGTGGCAGAAGCAGGATTGAACTTACGTGTGATTTGAGACTTCAGACTCCTGGCCACCATATTGAAATTTGGGGAGGAGGCGCCCAAAGCATGCATTCCTAGTTGATCTGTTCTTTGACTTAATAAGTTGTTTTTGTCTTTCAAGAGTGGGACCATTGCTCTTTTCTGTGTTTTATGATGTAAAACACATTGCAAAATGTAAGTGCTCTCCCCTTACTTTTCATGTGGCAAATTAGGATAATTATTGATAACTAAGGGATGAAGGAAATATCTTTATTAATCACAAACTTAAAGGGAGTCTTTTCTTTCTTAAACTGTGGAAGATAATACTATCTTGACAGATTGTGAGTGACAGAAAGAGAAGGTTTTTCCATAGTATGCAAATGTAGACATTGCAAAGCAAGTGCTCTTCCACTGAGCTAAATCCCCAACCCTAATTGAAATCTTTTTCTTGTAAGCTTCTGCTTGTTGGTTGATCAGGAATGATTCGGAGTTGAATAGAATAGGGCTTAATTTATTTTTACTTACAATGACTCTGAATTGTTTGTCATCTTAGTTTCCATCTTTATTCTTTCCTTGCTCTAGAACCCTGTGTCTTCTCTAAATCATTTCAACTTCTTAAACCAGTCCTTTTATATTGTTGTAATTATGTGAATTTAAAACATTTACTTTTTTATTATGGTAAATATATGCAGCAAAAATGACCATTTTAACTATTTTTGATCTTACAACTCTAAGGCATTGTATATATTCATATTGTTGAAAAACCGTCACCATCATTTCTACAAGACCTTTTTTTATCTTCTCCAACTGAATCTCTGTACCCATTCACTCATAACTTCCCAGTATCCCTTTCCTGAAGTACCTGATAACCACCATTTTACTTTTTGCCTCTATAAATTTGACAACTCTAATAACCTCATATAAGTAGACTACAAAATATGGTTTGGCTTATTTCACTTTGCATAATGTCTTCAAGGTTTTAATTTATTTTAAGGCTGAATAATATTCTGTTGTACACATGTACCACAGTTTGTATATCTGCTCATTTGTTGATTGACACTTCAGTTGCCTGACTGCTTTTGAATATGAACTCTCCTATTCATCAGAATTATTTCACAGTAATGCTAAGAGCAACATAACAGTAGTTCACAAATGGCTTTCTTATTCAAGGTAGCTAAATTTTCTAAATTGCAAAATAAACAGTGGACAGTAGATAAAACCAGAGATGGGTTAGAATTGTGAAGAAGCAATGAATAATTCCAGCTGTTAGGATCATATAGCTCTCAGGGAAATAACAGCACCAGGAGTGAGAAAAAGAGCAGATTTTTTCATAATCCTGGTAGAGGAGGGGTCAAAGAACAGAGAATGAAAGTGCACATCAGGCTCCACAAGTGCTTTTGTACTGGTTTTTGGCCAACTATAGAACATTGTCAATTTAATTGGAGAGAGAAAACAGATTAGCAAAACACTCTGGATGTGTCTGTGAGGGCATTTCCAGAGAGGAGTATCTCAGAGTGGTAAGGAAGATCCACTCTGGATATGGGAAGCATCATTCCAGGGGCTAGGGACCAAGATGGAAGAAAAGGAGAAAATCAGCAAGCACGGGCATTCTCTCTTTGCCTCGTGGCTTCACGATATGAATCACTCTTTTCTGCCCCTTCTGCCATGATGGATGGAAACCACTGAAACCAGATGCAAAACAAGCATTTCATTCTTCAAATTGTTTTCCTCAGGTCATTTAGATGACAATGCTTAACACAAGGGTGAAACTGACCTTTCATTTCTTTAAAATGATGGCAATAATAAATGATAGCTTTGTTATTTTTAAAAATACGTTGACTAATTTGGGTAAACTGCAGCATAAAACCTGTTGAGGGAGGATGCCATTGTGTTTTGTAGTTCTTTCCCACCATTTTGGTTTGCTAACAAGTTGTGGTGAAGCAGTAGAGAGAAATTTTGAAATAAGGGATTTTATTATAATTTTGAAAAGTTGTAAAATACATTTTTTCTTGGCATTGGTGAATATTTTATGCTTCCTTGTAAGGTTTCTTCAATGGTTCCTATGGAGCACAATTTCCCATGTATTTTTTTCTTAAATTTTGATGACTTGTACTACAATATGCTTTCAAGTGCCCCTCTTCACCTTAAACATCACACAAAAGCTTTCTGTCATCAGAGGAAGCACGGGAATCAGCTTCTGATTTGCAAAATTGGCTCTACAAGGTAGCATGTTGTTATTCTATTTAGAAGACTTGAAAGCAGATTCAATGATTCAATTACATTTAATTTGTAATTAACTCCCTCCCATGCAGCTAATGGTGCATAACTTGGTTGTTACTGTTCTGGATGGCAGAGTAGAACAAAATGGCTCCTTTTAGAGCCTGTCTTGAATAGTGTACCTAGGATCATAGAGGTTCTTCTTGGAATGACTTTCCTGCTTGAATATAAAACTCTTTTGGAAACGATTTCCTGACACCACAGAGGTAGGCTCCCAGCACCTGACTCTGTAATGTTTGGACATGCCACTTGGGATAGATGAGAGATGACTGGACTAGGGGCAGTAAAGCATTTGACCTGGTTATGTCAAGCAGATTCTCCTAAGAATTTACAGTTTTCAGTTGAACGTGAAAGGTATCATATCAATGGTATTGTAGTCACTTAAATGATAGTACTCTAGGGATGGCATCTCTATGTTTTTGCCTCCTACTTTTCTGGAGCTATGTTCTTCAAAAAGCTTGTTTCTTCTGATCGTCTTCCATTTTGCAAGGTACTTTAAGCTCCTTTTATTGGAGGACTGCTAGGGTTGACTCCTTAGGGTTGTTCTATATTTCTTGCTACCCAACTTACCTAGTATGGAACTCAAAGTAGTGAAGTGTCTACCACATTTGTTAATGCAAGTGATAAAAACTGTATCCACTTGGCAGAAATTAATTATAATATTTAATTTTGTGTGTGTACATATGTCTGTGTGTATCTGATTGAATGATTTAGTGTTTTACTAGATGCTATAGAGCCTTATTATTTTCATCATCATTATCATCATGAGCAACATTGTCATTATAATAGCTCTTGTTTATGGCGAACTTTCTATGACTCAGCCACTGTATTAAGCACTTTGCATACAAAATAACATTTATTACATGATTACAGCAATACTATCAAACAGATATTATCATTATTTCCATTTATAATTTAGGAAGCTGATACTAAGGACCTTGCTTGCTTGATGTCTTACTTCTAGAAAGTGATGCAGCAATGATTAAAGTCCAGGTTTGTCACATTCCAGAGCAAGATCATATTCTTAAACTCTGTATTTTAGCATTTAAAAGTGGTTCTGTTCTCAAAGATTTTACGTTCTTTCTCTTTTCTTTAGGATAGGGATAGGGACAGCACTATAGTTACCCTATTGCTACATTAATTTTATTATTCTTTTTTATGTGGTTTACATTGTAGGGATCAAACAGGTGGGCCTAAGATTAGATAAATTGTCTTAAGATGGAGCCTTTGAGGAGGTCACATTAAAACTGAGGCAGAATGACTAAAAACGAGTCAATCATGCAAAGATCAGTGACCAGGTATTCCTGGAATAGGGAGAAACAGGTGCAAAAGCACCAGTTTGAGAACAAACATAAAGAGCATGTGGAAAAGCAGAAAGTAGAGATGTCACAGTAGAAGGAGAACACTGGAACTAGATCATTTAGTGTCTTACAGGGCATAATTCAGAATATGGGCTCTCCTATAAGCATGAAGGATTGGCTACTAAATAAATTCAAAGAAAAGAAAAAGTATGATGTAGCTTGCTTCTTTTAAAGATAGAGTAACCAACAATCCTCCAACAGAACAACTGGAAAACCAAGACAAATAAAGGGAAAATTTGGCTTGGAGAGATCAAGGTGACCAGGACTTGAATGTACTGTATACATTATCCGTATAGAATCTAAAAACTATGCAAAACTAATCATGTTATTGGAGATTGGGGTAATAGTTACCTTTTGGATGAACCAAGAAAAAAATAATAGGGAGGAGATATGAAGTACAGTTTGGGATACCGATAACATTGCATTTCTTGATTTGAATTATGATTATTCTGTGATATTTACTCTGTGAAAATTATGACTGATTCACTTTTCTGTATGTCACATTTCAGTAAGTGTTTTTATTTCATTATTTTTATTTATTATTTGAGATTGGCTTACAGCAGTGCATAAATGAGAGGAGTGTTTAAGAAGCTCTCAAGTTATCCATGATGTGGAAAAGAAGAAGTAGACAGATTTGAGAGATGTTTAGGAGAGAGTCTGCGTATGATTTGGTGACTGTCTTAATGTGGAAGTGTTATAGTATCTGAATATCAAAAAATATTTGAAGCTGTATCTCTGTTACCTTAGAATGTGATGTTATTTAGAAATGCAGTTATTATAGATGTTGTACGACCCTTAATTCAACATGACTTTCAAGAAAAAGAGAAAAGACAGAGAAATCAAGATTCATGCAAAGAGAATGTCACATAATAACATTTGAAGATTGGAATATAGTTAGAAGAAACTTCAAGGATTGACCACAACCACTAGAAAGGAGGGAAAGGCACAAAAAGACTTTACTAGAAGAAGCCTTAGAGGAAGGAACATCTGGAAGAATGATGCTCCAAATTGACTAAATTGATTTTTATGTGGACCATCAAATTAGAATTTGAAATTTTAGTTAATTCTAGATAATGCTGTCAGCTGATTGGAGAATCTAGTTGGACTTTCCCCCTGTCCTTTCAAGAGCTAGTCTTGAATTCAGTTCTCTTGCATTCTCCCTTAACTGTCTTGCTCAGAGCTGGTGCTGTACACTTGAGTCACATCTCTATATTGGCAGTTTTGCTGTTTAATTGGAGGTGGAATTTCTTGGGCTTTTCTGACTACATGGCTTTGAAGTCCTCAGATCTCAGCCTCTTGAGTGGCTAGGATTATAGGCATGAGCCACTGGTACTCAGCAAGGATTGAACATTTTGAAGGAACATTTTGTTCCCCATCCTGCTCACTGTATTTGAATCTGGTGTCCTGCATCTTGTATATACATTTCTTCTAATTTGGGGAGGGGACGGGAAATAACAAAATGCTGAAACAAGGATACAGGTTGACCCATTGTAACAATGAGACACACAAGAAGACACTATGATGAAAATGAACTTTTCAACTTGCGGGGGAGGGAGGGAGAGGGGAGAGAAGGGAGGAGTTGGTGAGGAGGGGGGAGGGAGGAGTTGGGGAGGTGTGGGGGAAGGGATGGTAGGGGAAAAACAAAGGAAGGGGTAACAATGCTCAATAGGAAATGTACTCGTTACCTTACTCATGTAACTGTAACCCCTCTGCACAGTCTCTTTACAATTATATATATGTATATATATACATATATATATGTAAATATATGAATTCTCCCAATTCTCTTTGGCTAGCAAGGAATACATCTTCTTTAATCATTTCAGAGAAGGGCTCACATCTTGCCTTAGAATTGTTTGGAAGAATGGTGGCTGGAGGGGGAGGTCGGAGTGAATAGTTAACATGTCCCTTCTTGTTTTTTCCAACTTGTAGGGCACAGTTGGAAGTGAATCCCTGGAGACACAGTCTCTCTATTTTATTATGCTTTGGGAAATCTGTGCAAGGAAACAGGGTTACTGAAAATTAGCTGCATTTCCCTTTCTGTTTCTCGATTCTAAGCACTAGGAGATTTGCTAGGGCCTGTATTCTTTAATCTTTTCTGGGCAGTGGGAGATGGATCTTTGTCAAAAACTTCTCTCCAGGCTATCTTGAAATAAAAAATCAGGCTTATGAGCAGGGAGGCAGCAATGTTCTACTAAGTTTGGGTGTCTGTCTCTTTCTTCTTAATTTTTTTTTCCCAGTGGCCTTTTGACAAGGCTGGCCTTCTCTGAGTTCTCTGCAGAGTTCATTCAGTGGCATGCATAAGTGAATTGGAACAAACTTTCTCATTGTTTTTCTTCCTCCTGTGACATCTAGGAATGTTTCCCCATTGGTGGGAAATTCATCACGAATCCATCACTTTCATAGCTGTCTGGGCTCAGTGTTGGCATGAGAAGAAAAATAATCAAGTCTAATCAAGCACCTTACATATTCTGTATGATTAGAGGGGAAAATGAATGGATTTTTTTAAACTCCTATTGATACTAAATTCTACTTGCAGTTAGTCTTGGACATAAATTTCAGAAAATTACATGTAAATGTACTCATTAGTACACTATGATATTGAACATCTATTTTGTCTCTGGGTAATTTTTCTTTTCTTAGCACAAAAGCTGTTTCTACTTATTAAAAATAGTAATTGATTTTTGTTTTTTTATTTTTTCACTTTAATTTCATCTTGGCATTTTGGCTCCTGCATTCCAATAATATTTTCCTAAGGCTTATAAAACAATCACATTATGCTCTAATAACTCTGAGGGCAAAAGAGAGGAAGGGCAGATGTGGTGTTAGTGTTACTGGAGAAGCTGTGTTAACTGGACTGGCCCCAGAAAGCAAGCCTCAAAATGTCAAACAGAATGGCTTCATGCTAAAGATTTGATTATACTGTTGGTTCCATTTTAACATCATAGATCTTATTTTATAATTAAATGTTTTAATAAAGCCCCAATTAAACAGGGCTAGAGCCAAAATATGCTTTTATTAAGAGACTCTAAAACTTTCAAATCAGCCATATAGATTAGTTGTAATCTGAGTGCTTTATGCATTCTTTTAAAGACTTATTTAATTTCTACTCCTGTTTTTTTACACAAAAATGAAATATTTTGAGTTTTATGATAAATTTTATTTACAATTTTATTTATTTCAAATAATTTCTCTAGATTGTCATGTATAAAACATTCTACCCTCACAAACTTTTTAGAGAAACTATAATTAAAATCTTCTGTAAATTTAAATTTGATTTATATATATGGTATTTCTATATATAAATATATGTATAAACACACACACACACACACACACACATGTTATTATGTATCCTGAAGGGCAAGTGATTAAACTTCTTTTTGTCATTTTGTGAGCCAACATTTTGTGTTCAAAGCTCAGCTAAAGACAAATTGAGAATAGTGTAATTTTGGAATATGTAGGTGAGTGTATTTTTAAGAGCATGTGTAGTAAGTCATCTTTCACATTGTCAAAAAATTAGTCATTGGAGACTTAGAAACTATATATTGTAACAAAAAGAAAAAAGAAGGAGGAGATTTCACAGAGATTTCCCTAGTTATTTTGAACAAAATATAAATAAATAAATAAAAACCAAGAGAAAAAAGGCTCTTGTGATCCAGGGTGCCCTCAGGCAGAATTCTTCACTGAATATATTTCTCCTGCTAGTCTATGTATGTCCCACAACATGACAGGTAACCACACAGATATCAAAATATCTTAAATGTACTGGCAAAACACCATAGTGTTCTCAATGTGAGGTTGATTGTGTGGTTTGGATTTACAGCCTTGGCAAACAGAACAGGCCACTTCCACTATTATTTATTTAGTGAGGTTCCCTTCAGCCCCTGAGGCAGTAATGTTGGTTGAGATCAAGGTGACAGAGCCTCACCAAGAACTACCGTTGAAATCTCAACATATCCCTTTTTAGCTTTTGTGACTGCAAGCGGTTTTATAAATCCCTGTGTGTCTCAGTTTCCTCATATGTCACAAGGAGAAAATTATGGTAGCTGATAGAATTTGGGAAGGATTTAATGTACTGATCATGTTAAAAACAACACAGCCATACATTGAAAAAAAAAAAGTCCAAGAGACTTTTATCTCCTGTTAACCAGCAAAGAAAACTGCAGGTAGAGCTGTGGCTCAAGTGGTAGAGTGCTAGCTTTGAGTAACAAAGCTCAGGGACAGCAGCCAGGCCCTAGGATCAGCACAAACAAACAAACAAAAATAAATAAAACGGAGCACAATCTAATTGCTTTTGTTTCCTAACTTGCTCTGCTGTGCCTATATTGACTGCCACATTTGGGAGAAAAGGCATAAAAGACAATGTTCTAAAATTATGTGTATATTTGAAGATTTTATTTTAAAAATAAAGATTTAAAGCATACTCATTTAAAAGCTGTCAGCAGATTGGGAAACATTTTTTTTTAGCTATAGCTATACTACACTGCACTGTTAATAAAGTGTTTTGGTGTGAGTGAATTATGTATGCTGCTGAGATTATATGAAAAGGGGTTGATGGCATTTTCAGTTTTTATGAACATTATTAGTGGCTTAAAGTCAGGTCTTTGTGGATCTGCAGCTCAGTTCCAAGTATTATTTAGTGAAAATATTGCAGAAAATGTTGTGCATGATACTATCTGCACAATGACTTGTGTTTAAAAGTGGAAGCCATTCTGATTTCCATATTGGGGAAAAGGGCTGGACATGGAAAGGATCAGGGATTGATTACCTCATAGAAACAACACCTGTCAGATTTCTGAATGATGTTTTACCCTCATTCTAAATAGAAGTCATAGCGAGAATGGGTACTTCCCTTGTTTTGTAGTAAAGAAAAAAGAAACTCTACTATTTCAATAGGAAATGTACCCTGGGTATGAGAGACTAATATCCTGTCTATTGTTTATCCCACTGAGATTTTCTACCTCTTTAGTTAGAGTGATGGGTGAATAAAAATTAATTAGAAGCTGGAATCAGATTTTAAGATGGGATGTCAGATGCATACATCAAGTTGTTAGGTTAGCTGTAAAGTATAACCTGGGATTATATATTTAGAAGTTATAATAAATCTGTCTGTCATGAAAATCAGATTACCCAGTGTTGCATGCTAATGGCTATAGTCTCATGGAATTCTGATCTCAACAAACTACCCGGAGGCTCTGCTATTTTCTGACTTGCCTGTCTTGCCAACCGGTGGTTTCCTCTTTCCACTTAGCAAAGTGCGTACTTTTAATAAATGCTTCTGGGCTTTCATAAAGAGTTGTTTTCCCTTGGTCGGTAACAATGGTCTCTGATGGCCCTCTTTTACTGTTTTCTCTACATCAATCACTCAGCCGAATATAACTATTTCTAAGACTTTTACTTGTTTTTTGCTACAGGCCAGGCTTTTCACAAGATGCTAAGAACCCAGCAAAGACAGTACCTGCTCTGGTAGAGGGTCATAACAACAGAGAAAGATTAAGAAACCTCATAACACATTGCAAGATGGTTGGGGTGTTATATAGAAAGGTCCCAGATGGATGGACATCTAGGAAGGCTTTCCAGAGACCAAGCTAGATAGGATCTTTCTAGGTGGTTTTGGAATTCTCAATCCTCCAGCCGCAGCCCCCTGGAGTGCTGGGATTATGTTTATGACTCATCACACCCAGCAGGCCTGTATCTTTGGAGTTGAGATTTCTGGGCTGAGGGCCGGGTACCAGCCTGAAGAAGGAGATGAGTAGGACACTCAGTCTTCTGAGTAATAGGATCAGCCTGGAAAGATTAGAAAGTGAAAGAGCTACCTCCATTGTAGAGTTGTGATGGGGACAGATGGTAAGCAATGTGACTGGAGAGTTTGGCATACTACCTAAAATAGTTAGAATTCTTCCAAGGGCATTGGGAAGCTGATGGAGGATTTAAGCCAGGGAGACATATTCTCACTGTTGCCAAAAGCTGTCAAGTTACTGCATTTTATCTTAACCTATCTGACTACTTTTCATCTTGCTTGCTCACTTTCCTGCATGTGTACATGAACTCTATTATTCAAATGTTCTGTGGGCTTCTATTCTTTTACATCTGTGTTTACCCTAACTCATTGACTCCAGCTCATTTCTCACTTGTCCATACTTCATAAGTATTTTTCCCAATTTAATGCTGCTTCTCTGGGAGACTATCTTTCATCTACTATAGGAAAAAATAATTTTGCCTTAAGTTTGTACATCCATTACTGTGGCTGTCTTCATTTATTCTTCCATTCAGCAAGTATTTGTTAGTTCCAGACTGTGTTCCTGGGTATATAACAGCAATCAACAAATCAAAGTACCTACTTCATGGAGTTTATATAAACCATACACAGATTTAGCCTCCATTTGTCCTACATGCAAATGTGGTTAGATACTTACACATTTGTTTTTGCTTTTTTATTTACCTGTCAGAGGCATGAAAATCAATAGTATGTTTCTTCTATTTGCTAAATGTATTGGTTATGAATGAGTGAATGAAATAAGAATCTAGAGGCATGGATATTTGAAGAGACAATGGTCTGATTCTTTAGTCTTTGGTGTAGGGGAGAAAATAATGCTTTTTAACTCACATTTTTCCTAGTTCAAATCACGCCTTTACCAGTTACTACCTTCATAACCTTGGATAACTTGAATTTCTCTGAGTCAAGTTTATTGTTTGACCTCATGGAGCCATGGAGATTAGAAATAACATATATAAGATGCCTCTTGCTGTACTAGGGATATATTAGTCTTTAAGTGATCCATCTTTTATATATTGTACTATTTTCAACAGACTTCAAGCATAAAAACAGGGCGAAGATTTTGTAGGTTATGTGTACTTAGAAACATAAAAATTGACACACTGAGGAATGCATGCTTATCTACCACCCATTATCTTTATCCTGATATGCCTTGAGAGGATTTTTTTTTTTTTGCTTATGGAAAGGTTTGGTACAGACCAATTTATCATTAAGCCTTTTTGAAAGCCTATTTTATCTTAGTACCACCTCCTGGGGCTGATGAATTTTGAAAGCTTATTCAATGTATGGAAAAGTGCTTTAAAAATTAGTCTCTATTTTTGTATTAGTTCTGACATGCCTCCATTGTAACTGATATGGGTTGATATAGCTGTTGTTCTAGTATAGAAAGTACAGACAGTACTCCAATCTCAGGATGTCTCACTTGTGGCTGTATAATTTTATAACTTTCCTCCTCTATAAAATAATAGCATCAGTTCTTTGGTCAAAGGGCACTTATGATCGTGTAAATCAAGATGAATCTGAAATGCTCAGCATGATCCCTATCACATGGTATGCACTCAAGAAATGAGACATTATCAACCGTTATGTCATTGTTACATTTATAATCATTATTTTCATCAGAGTGTTTGCCTGTCTCCTAAGATTCAAAACTTGGGCATAGGAAAACAATGCTTTTAAATTTGTATATCCCTAGAGATGTTTGATACAGTGAACAAATGCTCATCTAATCAATAAGCAAAAGATACAAAGTATTATTTACATTTGTTAAGATGTACATACAGTGTTTTTACATAGTAGGATATTAACAAATGCTTGATCCTTAGCCAAGTCTTTGCTTAACTTAAATTCCCCTATTTATATCTAAAACCTTATTCTTCTTTTTTAAACTGTAATATTTGGTTAAAAAAGAGACTGTTCTTTTACTGCCTCTGGTTCTCTGAAGAGGATCATGTTTTTTAGACTTGTTTCTTTTCAGTGATCTTTCTAACTTTGCATCATTCCACATTTGTTTGCTCCTAATACTTACAATTCTTCAGATTACTAGAAACTATATCCAAGTGACATTCCTTAGAGTGTGACTACCATAAATAATTTCTTAGTATGTGAATGCATGTGTATGTGTGTATTTATTCCTCTTATTTAAAACAAATATCCCTTATAGCACTGCCCACTTCTCACCCCAGAAAAAAGGGACCGTAAAACTGTCTTTGTAGGAGGAGAGAGAGTGTCAAACCAATGGATAGTCAGGCTGTATATAGGCTGATGCAGTACCTCCCCAATGACTTCAGTGGCTGAGGATGCTTCCTGTTGTCCTTTATGCTTAGATGGGGTTAAGACACTTTTGGGGTCCTGCTCTTTCTTTCCTTGCCCTTCATCCCATGCTTTGCTATTTGTTAACTTTAACTTGCAAGTGCAATGCTTGCTTTTCCTCTTGTTTTGGCAACTTTTGTTTAAAATTGAACCTGGTTGGGCTTTTCCACATGTCTGCTATACATACCTTCTACAACACTTATAGCTTGATCAAGCTTTTGCAAAGGGACACATATTTAAATGCCCTTGAAGGTCTATCAAGAGGGTTCAGTTTTGAGCAAAGAGGACTGGGTGACAAATTCTTCACTACTATAAATAAGTATAATCTCTCCCTTTTTCAAATTAGAAAACAAAGTAACAACTTGACTACTAAACCATGTCCCCAGCCAACTAATAGGAAAACTAAAAATGAGTTCTTTAGCCCATGTATGGGCAATATCTACCAACATAAAATATATCTTTGGTCTTTCCTTAAGAAAAATAAGGGCTGAAGTATGGCTCAAGTGGCAGAGGACTTGCCGAGCAAGTGCAAAGCCCTGAGTCCAAACACTAGGACAATGGCAGGAAAAATGGAAAAATAAATGACATAACAATTAAGATAAGAAATGTACTCATTACCTTGCTCATGTAATTGTAACCCCTCTGTATTTTCACAATAAAAAAAGAAGGTGAGATATAGTGACTATTTATTCTTAAGATAGGAAGAATGAAGAGGCCGTGTGACTGAGGTGCCTAGAACTCTAACTAAAGCAACCTCAACTAAGCCCAGCAAATCATTATCAAATGGGCGGTAGCACCGGCAGAATCAAAGTCCTATGAGATGAATGCAAATACTTACACACTAAGTCAACACTTGTCACCAATTTCAGTCTCTTGCCATAATACAGAGAATACCTGATTAGTGTTCTTAGGCATTTCCTCATACTGTTCAAATTCTGACCTAAAACAAGACTACAGTGATGTCTTATTTCCTCAAATCACTTGACTACCCTTCTGAAAACAAAAGACTGTGGTAGTCTCTTCTGATTTTTTTTTAACAAATGTCTGAAGGATTCTATAAGATGTATGCATTAGTTTTTTTACTTAGTACCAGAGGCTTAAGGGGTTTTGTGTGTTCTTTCTCTTGTTTTCCATTTGGCATGCACTACTTCTGCTTGAAAAAAAAATTAAAGTGACAAGCAGCAAGAAAAAGTTACTGGAGCCTGAAAGTTGGTTAATATCAATTACATTCTTGTGTCTAATAACCCATGCCTGGGAAACACAACTTGTTTGTTATAAATACTCCATGCAAATCAAGAACAAACAACTTCTTTATTTTAGTCAGTATTTACAGCATCACTTTAACTACTTTGACCCTATTCAAGGAGGTAATGAAGAGCTGGGTGCCAGTGATGTTGATAAACGGCGGCAATTTCTGCATTGTGTCCTTAGAGTTGCCTGCTTCAGCCTCCATTATTTAAATTGCTAGTCATTACAGTCATGCCATTAACTGGAAGTGCAGCTAGATGACACATAGGAACAGGGCCAGCAGGACACTCTTAGCCCTTCTCATTGAGTGCCACATTCTGAGATAGGAGCAATAAGCATCAAAAGAAAACACAGAAAGCAACTTCCTAAGGCTTGAATAGTTATGAATATTTTTTTTTTACCGCTTATAGGGTCATTTTGAATTTCCACTTGAATATATTATATATTCATATAGATATATAGATATATACATCTGTATATATACATATATATGTATATCATGTATAAAATATCATATATCTTTATGTATCTATAGTTATATATAAAGATAATAGATACATAGATTATCCATGATGTTCCAGACTTTAAAAGTTTAGTATTTTATTTTACTAAAGGAGAAAATATCAAGGCATATTACAGGCAGGTTTATTTTTCCTCTCCAGAATCAGATGCAAAATGGTATAAGAATAGGAAATTGGGACATGAGACCTGAATGAAATAATTGTCTAGTCCCTTGACTCATTCATGTCACTTTTAGGAAAGTGCATATTTTATTATGTAGAGCCTCCATAGGTCAAGGAACCTGTCCATCTTTATTCCTTGATTAAGACTCACAGTTAATGTCGCCTACTCATATTCAATTAGTAAATGCTTCTGATCTAACAATATATACTCCAACCATCCTGAATCTCTTATAAAAAGGATGGCCCCTGGCTAGGTGTTCAAGACCTACAGGGTGGGAGGAATAAGAGGAAGTCTTTGTTATTCAAGGTTTGTTAACATCTAAAATGTTTTTTTTTTTTTTTAAGATCTAGAATTCCCTTTTTTTTCTTTTTTACTGTGAGAATACCTTACAGAGGAGTTACAAAAAATTACATGGGCAAGATAACGAGTACATTTCTTATCAAGCATTGTTGCCTCCTCTTTGTTTCCCCTTCCCATCCCTTCCCATCCTCCCCCCATTTCTCCCCCCCCCACCACCAAAGTTGTAAAGCTCGTTTTTCGACATAACGACTTGTACATCTCATTGTTGCAATGAGTCCACTCTGTTACAGCACACATCTTTCCTTGGAAAATTATTCATTATTTACGAAGCCTTTATATGCAGAGAAATTGGCCCTGTGTACATGTATTGGGAAGATAGGAAATTTCTATTTTACCTTTCTCTTTCTTGCTAATTTCCCTGCAAACTGCATATACAAACAAGTGTATTTTGTATACATATGTGGAGAGAGAAGAAAATACTTTTGTTTGTTGAACTCTGCTATCTGCTCTGGGCTTGGTTGTTAATTTGCCTTCTATACAACTTTGGATACTTTTAGATGGAAGTCATAGAAATCTGATTTAACTAACTTAAAGTAAAATGTTAAATATAGATTTTTTAAAAATCAAGCAGAAATCCAGCATTAGCCAGAACCTAGGTTTTCCCATGGCTTATTTTTAATACCTTTTGCTACCTTCTTTCAGATATTACTTTTCTTTGCAGGCCGTCCTCTTTTGATTCCAGGTGGGCTACTGTGCTGTCAGACATGGCCTGATAGCAGTGCCTGAGGCCAGAAATAAGAAGAAACACTTACTCTTCCATTTGTTCTTTGTTTTCTTACGTGCAAACCAAACTTTCTCCCAAATTCTTCTTCTCTATTGGCTGGAAGAACTTTTAGCCATACCTTTAAACAATCCTTTGCAAGGGAAGTAAAGTGCCCATGTTCATCTTCATCTAGTCGAGCTCCAAGTCTAGGTCAAATAGGGCCCTACTTCTTGAGCTTGAGTTCTTAGGCAGTTAATACCTGAACAAAACCACAAAATGAATTCCGGCCCAATTTGAAAGAAATGGGAGAGAGAAATAGCTATAGG
This sequence comes from Dipodomys merriami, assembly GCF_024711535.1. Classification (NCBI taxonomy): domain Eukaryota; kingdom Metazoa; phylum Chordata; class Mammalia; order Rodentia; family Heteromyidae; genus Dipodomys; species Dipodomys merriami. The sequence continues at coordinate 19,489,912 of NW_027202604.1, read as the reverse complement.
AACTCAGCATTTTCTGTTTATTTCTGACCACTACTCCATTCCAGAGTTATGGAGAATATCTAGAGGTTGATATCTGAGGATCATGGTTCAAAGATAGCCCCAGAAGGAATGTCTGTGAGATTCTTATCTCCAATTAATCACTAGAAAACTGGAAGTAGTGCTGTGGCTCCAAGGGGTAGAGTACTATCCTTGAGCAAAAAGAGCTCAGGGACAGTGCCTGGGCCCTAAATTCAAGCCCCATGACCTAGGCCCCCCACCTCCAAAAAAAGAATTCAAGCTCTAAGACTTTGGATCTTTGAAGAGACAAAAGAAAAGAGAAGCGTCCAATACCATCAGAGTGATTTGTAATACTCCTGGGAGAACAGAAAAAGGTTTGTTGAGCCCACAAATGGGTAGTAATATATTTTTGAATTATAAAAATACCATACAAGTCGGGTGCTGGTGGCTCACCTCTGTAATCCTAGCTACTCAGAAGGCTGAGATCTGAGGACTGTGGTTTGAAGCCAGCCCAGGCAAGCTTTGAGACTGTTATCTCCAATTAAATCACAGAAAAAGCCAGTGATGTTGTGGTTCAAGTGGTAAAGTGCTAGCCTTGGGGACAGCAAACAGGCCCAGAGTGCAAGCCTCAGGACTGGTAAAAACAAAAAGCATGCAGTCAGGTTCTGGTGGGCCTTGTCTGTGACACTAGCATATTTAGCATACTTAGGAGGCTGATACCTCAGGACTGGGGTTCAAAGCTAGCCTGGGCAGCAAAGTCTATAAAACTCTTATCTCCAGTGACCTCCTCCCATCCATCCTCCCTGCCCCCCCCCAATAAAAGAGCCCAAAGTGGAGCTGTGGTTCAAGTTGTAGAATATTAGACTTGAACAAAAAAAGTAGGGACAATGTATAAGCCCTGAGTTCAAGTCCCAAGACTGGAATATAACACACAAAAACTCAATACATTCACTGTGGCAATTTAGAAAATAAAGAAGAATTTAAGGAAGAAGACAGATATCTTCACAATTATCTTCTGCAATCATAACTGCTATGAACATTTTGCAGTATTTCATCTTTCTCTTTCTGTAGACATACTCTACTTAAACATTCAAAATTACTTATTGATCAATTTCTCTGTAGAATAATATGATAATATATACATATATGTAGATATGTATTATACACTGCAAATCTATATCTTGCTATCCACTTAACTTACATCATGCATATTTTCCTGCATTTTCTTATATCATTTCTAATGATTGCATAGACATCCATTTATATGTAGCAAAATGTATTAGCTAAGCCCTATGTTTGTTTCTCTCCTTTCTCTTTATGGGAAATGACACTATAAATGAGTATCCATATAGGATATCTCTTTGGACATACTTTTATTATTTCCTAGGGGTACAGTATCCAAAAGAATGGGTTAGGGATTAAACTATTTGAAGCTGTGAACATTTGACGCATATTGCCAGTTTGCAGCCCAGTTATGTCAGATAGTGTATTTTCTTGACAACAATGTGAGAGTGTTTTTAGCTTTTCCTTGAAAGCACTTTCCTGTTTTTCCTTTTCTTTTTCATTAGGAGAGTTTTAGAAGTTCTATATCAAAACATTGTATTGTACAGATAAATTATTGCTCTGCCCCATTTGCATTTTCTCGTGGGGATTGCTGAGGGTTCATTATGCTTCTTGTATGAATTGCATAAGGCCAAAATGGAACCCCATATATCATAAGATGTTGAAAAAAATCATAACAACTTGTATGGAGTGATATTTGACTTTGTATCTTTATGGAAAATGAAATAAAACCTCCATCAGTGCTAGTGCATTGTTAAAATGTTTACATAAATTATTTGATTCATAAATAAATAATTTTACCTTTTATGATAATGGAAAGGAGGAAAGGTGGTATGAGACTTTTTGAATATGCCTATAATTCATTCTCTTGTAGTCAAGATAAACAGCACCACGAATTAAATGATAAAACATTAGTTGACAGGTTGCATCATCTTAGGACTGGGTAGTTGTTAAAGATGCAAGTCTTTTTGTCAAAAGGCTTATGACAAAGTAGTTGGTATTATCTACCATGTGTGGCTGAAGAGGACACTGGGAAGGGACACTTGAGAACTGAGGTACAGTATTATGTCCATGTCAGAGATAAGGCAGGATGCTCTATGCACAGTTCTTTTTTCTATCCTCCTGCACAGAGCTGGAGAGGTTGTATTGGATAATAATAACTTACAAAGATGGGGATAATAAGGATGCAAACTGTGTTCAGTCATTAAGTAAGAATGGAAGGGATACAGTTATTGAAATCATATAAACAATAAGAACAACCTTGTTTGCCATTACAAGATGGCTGGCTTTATGAAGTCTTGTCATCTTGCATTCTTTTGGTCATTTATTCTTTTTATTAAAATGCTGGTAAGCAAAAAAAGAGAGATAGAGATAAGTTAGAGATATGTTAATTTCCAAGCAAAACTATTCCACTTAGCTAAATTGTTTTCAGTGAATTTTACTAGTCCACAAAATGTGTTTTCAATGACCTAGAGAAAACTACAGCGAAGCACAATAGGTTGAATATCTGTGTCTTCTCTAAACTTTACTTTCTGCTCTGAGTTCCATTCTCTGGTTTTCACCCAATTATTTCATGTGTCAACAAACTAAAGCCTGCCTTTTTAATGCCAAAATTCATTCATTTGTACACACATCAAGTATTTATTGGCTAAGTTCTATGTGTTTGGGACAATGCCCATGGAAATGCTTGCCTGATCCTCTTGTGTGACTGGAGCAGCATGGAGAAAGGTTTACCTGAAGCTTGACTCTCCCAGAATCTACATTTTGAAGAGTATGTTTTTTTATACCTCTTCATGTACCAGAAAAATTCCTGTAAATCTATTGCATATAAGCTTACTTCTAAATTTTCGGCATACAGACAAAACTGTTTAAAGTCATGCAATGATGATTAAAAGGGATAATATTGTTGAGTGTGAAGTTGGTTAGGACTTTGATCCTGCAGGCCATCCTTTATGTATGTATGTACGTATGTATATATATATATATATATATATATATATATATATATTTGTTTTTTTTTGGTATAGAGGATTAAACTTGGCAAGTATTCTGCCACTTGAGCCCAAACTCCAGTTTTGTTGCAAATTTAGCCTGAGCTTGCCTCAAGTTTGTCATTCTGCTTCTGCCACCCCAGTAGCTGGTTTACAGGTGTGTACCACCATGCCTAACCCATCTCTTCCTTTCTAATGCTTGAAATCACTCCTTCAGTTTGCTTGAGTAGGAATCAAAATGTGATACCAGGTTTTCTCATGTGTTTAGTAATTGCATACTAAGAGACTTAGTTAAACAGAGGTTACTCACAATAATAATAATCCTTAACTGTTGGTTACACCTTAGAGCCACTTAGAGAGTGTGAAGGAAAATGTATAATGTTAATGCCATGCCCCAGACCATGTGCATCTGAATATCTGGGTGGTATGACTTAGGCTTCGTGCTTTTTAAAAGATCTGATTGGATTCCAATATGCAGCCAAAAATGAGAAGAACAAGCCTCGAAGGCAAAATGAAGTTTTTGAGAAACTGCATTCTTCTTGGAGATTCATACCATTCTCTGGCATTGTGAAGGTCCTGAGGAGACTTGCCATTCAAAGGACAAGAGGAGAGGAGAGGAGAGGAGAGGAGAGGGGAGAAGGAGAGAGGGAAGGGGAGAGGAAGAGAGGAGGGGGAGGGGGGAAGTAAGAGAAGGGGAGAGGAGAGGATCTGCTGAGTTTTAGTTGAATGTTTATTATTTTTGGCTTGTGATCTCTCTGGGTTTTCAGTCAAGGGTTTCACTGAATACATCCTGAGAAATGTCAAGATTATACAAGAGCTGATTATCTAGTCTGGGAATGCTTTCAGTTCTTCGTTTCTTTGTTCTTTGCTCCCCTTTTCAATGCTTTTTTCATTATTTTTGAGCAGGTCTGGGAACCAATGAAGACATAAAACCGCAGGCAGCCTGTCTACAAACATTTGTACACACTCAGATGATGTAAAATAAGGCAGCACAACACAGGAGTCTGGTAGTTTTCCTATTTTCTTTAATGTTAGTTCTCAAAGTGTGGTTCCTTACCTAACAGAACCAGAATGAACAGGGGTAGGAGGCAGAATTATTCTGTCCTTTCCCAAACATGTCTGTAATCAAATCCCAAGAACCTGTGAACATATTATTATACCTGGGACAGAAGAACTTTATATATATATATATATATATATATATATATATATATATATATATATATGATTAAGATTATGTTACATGAATTGGGGGAGTAGCCTAGATTATATCCCTATTATATCCCTAGGGGTATAATCTTTCTCAATAGTTTATATTGACAATATGATGTTTAGAGAATGCTTGTTTTTGTTTGCCTAAGGCCTTTGTCCTGAGTGGGACTACATAAAGTGGGCACTCCATTTCTATGTGACTGACTCCAAAATGAATTGTGGACACTAAGGTTTCGGTGAGCTGCTCAGGTTTGCAGTTCTTCATCCATGTTGTCATTGATAGTTTCTGGGTGAATTTAGAACTGAGTGACTCCACTGATAAAGGATAGCTGTACGTTGTGCTGGTTCCTTCTATAATTTTCTTTGGATACATTTCCCTTTGCTAATTTTAATCTGAATTCTTTTACTGTGTCATGTCCTATCCAGGAGTATCCAACATTCCTGGGTATGCTGAATCACTAAATGCAAGTTTCATCCTATAGCCATGGGACACACAGCTGTAAGGAGAAGCTTGATGAGCAAGGAGGTTGCTGATCATATTTACGTACCAAGTACACCATGTCACACTGGCTACATCTGATTTCAGAATGGCTATAGATGGAGCTGCCATGAACTGTCAGTGTTCTGAGATGTCCTATGCCCAGTTTTCTGGTTCAGAGTTTTGTCGTTACTGCTAACTGGCATGCAGATATAATGGCTCATTTAGCCTCTTTTGGCTATGTTAAGGAAAGTCATCCTGTATGAATGGACAAGTGGTAAGTTAGAAAGCATTTAACTCCATAATGAATTTGTAGAACTGCCATATGAGCGCTGAACTCCTGACCTCCAAACTTGTTAAATGAGAGAATAAAAGTTGTGTGTTTAAACTACTGTTAATTTGCCCAGGGAACGGGGTGTAACAGGGTAGTTTTTTTCAACTAATGCAATAAGCAATGGCTACATGGAGATGTTGTTTTATCATCAGGTTGAAGTTAAATTGTCCCTGACCTTTTCCCTTTCAATGATTAAGGGCTGGCTTGCAGGCAGGACCAGCACATTATTTTGGTGGTAGACGAAGAGTCAAGCAACTTGGGTTTTGTGTTTAATCTCAGAAGCTGTGTATTTTAAGTTCTCTTGGCTTAGACTTCTTCATTTTAGAGTCTCTCTTGATATTTTTTATGTCCCATGGTTGTGTGAACTTGAAGTATTCAAGAGTTCTTTGCAAAAACAAAGAACTCTGATCATTATGAAAAATAAATGCAGGAATGCCACTAGATTTGCATTTTGAGACTTACTAATAAAACAACAAACACATCGTAGCCTATGTGTGTGTTACAATATCCCATGGAGTCTGAGGCTTTATTAAAGTTGATCACGTCACTCACTGTGCAGACTTTTACAAAACTCTTTTTACTTGGCAGTGATTCTTCAGGCTGATAGGAACCTTCACATGTCCTGTATTCTTTTCTTTTGCCTGGATGATACCCAATCAGTCTATATAATGAGACAGGCCAAAGGACAGGGAATTATGCCCTAGGATAGTCTTTGCTCTGTTGTTTGGCGCTGCATGCAGAAACCACAATTTATGATGTGATCAGGAATGATATAAGTTGGCAGCATAATGAGGCTGGGATTGTTGGATAGCCCAGATGTTCATTGTGACCTTTGCTGGATGGAAAGTGTCAAACTTGGGCACATGCATATCAGTTGTGGATAAAGACACCCCCCTTTTGGGGAGTCAAGGGGTCATGAATTTTGTCTCTAGGCAGCATATATGCGGTTGCCTGGCAACTGTGAGAACAGTTTAGTCCTTATTGTATGATCCTGTAAAGGATTTCATCCATCTTAAAAAAGCTAACAGCATAATTTAAATTTTCGGAGCAGAGTGTGGGTGTTCTCAAGTGGCAGAGCTTTATCTCACATCTAGTTAACAGACTCTAACTGCATAAACTCAGTGCTGCTGAAGCTTCCTTGCATTGGGGATGCTGTAAACAAAAACCAGAACTCGGCAGAAAGGCTGAGAGATCTTTCTTAGGAATATCTTCAGTACCAAATAGGAGAGGACCCAAATAATAGTCACCTAAAACACAAAAAGAGTTCTTGTTTGTACAGAAGAAATCTTGGAATGGAATTCCAAGGGCTAATATTCCAAGGGTTAATTCAGGGTTATTATAGGTGCACAAGGAGGACCCAAGCCCTTTTCATGCTTCTAACCTACCACTGCTAGTCTGTTCATTTCTCATCCCCAGGCTTCTTACCTCATGCTCACAAAGTAGCTGCCAGAGTTTCCAACACTGTAGTGTCTCAGAGTAGCAATTAACACATAATAAAATGGGCCAGCTGGGCGCTGGTGGCTCACGCCTGTAATCCTAGCTACTCAGGAGGCTGAGACCTGAGGATCACGGTTCAAAGCCAGCCCGGGTAGGAAAGACCATGAGACTCCTATCTCCAATAAACCACCAGAAAACTGGAAGTGGCGCTGTGGCTCAAGTGGTAGAGCACTCGCCTTGAGCTGAAGAGCTGAAGGACAGCGCCCAGGCCCAGACTTCAAGCGCCACAACCGACCAAAAAAAAAAAAAAAAAAAAAAAAGAGCCAATAAAGGCCTTCTTGTGGTGTTCCTCCTTTCCCTCTCTTCTTGTAAGAAAAGTAAATCATTCCTTAGATATATTCTTATTTGTCTTTCATTAGAACTGGGTTACATGCCTTTGTCTACCCCTTGCTCTCAGACTAATCAAGGGCCAAGGAAAATTCATATACCTTCAACAAGTCAGGCCAATAATGTTCTAGCAACTTGAAATTGGGACAGGAACTGCCTTCCCGGGATGGGTTGTTACCATCTTCCAGGAGCCTGAGAAAGGTCAGGTGTATTAGAAAGGATGAGGGACTTACAGCTGCTATGAAAACATCTCTCAGTACTCCTGGAATTCCTTCAACATTAATGCTTGTGTGTGTAGGGTAGAGGTGGCTGACTTGCCTTCAAAAAAAATTCAAAACATTAAATTATATTTGGAAATAGGAATATTTTACTTTAAAAATGAAAGTTTTCACTTCTTTTTAAAAAGTCCAGTGACCTGGCAGCATCTCGTCTGTGCACACACATGGGAGGATTTTTTTCCTAACAAAAATCCTTTTCAGGTTGGCCCCAGCACACGCTTTACCATTCCAAGTCATAACCTTGGCCTTATTTGTGCATGTATGCTGTATGTTACCTTCCTGTCTCCCCCTACCCCAGGCATTTATGTGCATGAGCCTTGGTCTCGATGCTTTTAAGTTATGCAGACAGTATGAAACCAGAGACTAATCAAACTGCTTTATTAGACTCCATTATAGCAATTACCATGGTTCCTAATGATTTTTCTCCTATTGTCTGATTCTTTTGCTCTTCAGGTGTGTGTTTATGTTTTGCCTATGGAAAGAAGTATAGTAGTGATCAGCATTATGACCCTTGACATAATATGAAAGTGCTTTAGCCTACTTACTGCAGCCTTGTATTCTTTTTTTTTTTTTTTTTTTGGCCCATTGTGGGGCTTGAACTCTGGGCTTGGGTGCTGTCCCTGCACTCTTCAGCTCAAGGCTAGTGCTCTGCTTGAGCCACAGCACCACTTCCAGTTTTCTAGAGGTTTATTGGAGATGAGTCTCACAGACTTTCCTGCCTGGGCTGGCTTTGAACCGCAATCCTCAGATCTCAGCCTCCTGAGTAGCTAGGATTACAGGCATGAGCCACCAGCGCCCAGCAGCCTTGTATTCTTGTATAACTGGTTATTGGAAAGTACTTTACATGGTTGACCTTAGAATTAGCAGTGGTTGGTTCACTCAGTAATCTTGATGAAAAAGATAGTGATGGTATCTCTATGAATGTTTCATTTCTATTAGTCTTTCAAAATGTTATTCTGGAATGCAAAAACAGCATAAGTAGAGCTGATGAGTAGAGCAACTGTATCTATAGAAGGTCCTTTGAGTAGTTGTGCTGGAGGGGCAGTAAGTACCTGGAAAAAATACATATATATATATATATATATATATATATATATATATATATACTCCTTTCAGGATAGAATCAGTTCCACCTAATTCATGCCTCCAGGGAACCTACACAGCTCCCAGAAACTCAGTTCTGCACTCCAGATTTGCTCATTTCTATTCAGAGAGGCCCACACTCTGCATTTGTATTGTCAAATCTGTTGATATTTTAGTTTGTGCCTGGGGACATGAGAAACAATTCTTGACATCTCTAGTGACCTTGGAGAGTCATAATTTTTTTCCCCAAAAACTGTTTTTCATTCTTTTCTAATTTTTGGTCTAAGTTCCATGAGATATAGTCATCTGTAACTCAATCTGTATCTCAATCTTTAGGTCTCCATATAAATGAGTCAGATTAGAATAATTGTCTGGGACAGGTACATGCATATTTTGAATTAGGCAGATAGCTGCATTATTTTATTTCTAACACTTATCAAGCACAGCCTAGTAATTTCGGGATCCCAAAGAGAGCCTCAGGGAATTTATTATAATCCTATATTTTCTTTTTCTTTTCTTTTTATTGTAAGGGTGATATATAGAGGTGGTACAGTTACATAAGTAAGGTAATGAGTACATTTCTTGTCAAACATTGTTACTCTTTCCCTCCCACTGTATTTTCACAATTAAATTTAAAATCATTTGGCTGTGAGAAATAATCACTGTGGGGAAACAATGTGTGAGGTATAGGCACACATAGTAAACTTTGAAACCATCAGTTTGGAACCATCAACCATTGATTGAAAAGTTTGACCTAGAAGTTCTTTTAAATGCCTAGTATTATACTCAAGATATACTTGCAGCATTGTCAATAGTGAGTAAATAACATAAATTAACTATGTATTGAGGGGGACTAGTTCAATACATGATTATGTATCTATATATTGATATTGTTTTGCTGCTCTTAAAAAGCAATGGATATATTTGATATGAGAAGATATCAAACATGAGTTAGAACAGTATGCTTTATATTAACATTAAAATGTAAATGCACATGCCAAAAATAATATATCAAATTGTTAATCTTAATTTTCTTGGGAAATGTCATTGTAAGGATATGAGAATAAGAAATGGGGGATGGTCAAAACTTAATCTTAGTTATATACTTGTATTCATACTTTATAATGATATCTAGCTATTGGGTATTATTTTATTCTCTAGTTCAGAATGGAAACCTTTGGACAATGTTCCTTCCAAGGAAGAATATCATGTGGAGAAGAACATAGGTTCTAGAGTTCTGCCATCGTGGCTAGGTCATTGGCCAGGTGTTTGTTAGAGTCAGGTCCTAGAACATTCCTAGCTTTTTGTTGTTTTATCTGTAAAAGACAATAATGATCCTTCTCCCTTAGCATCATCATAAAGATGAAAGGAACTGCTTCTAGGAATGGTGGAGCAAGGCTGTAATCCTAGAGTTTAAGGAGTTTTGGCCATATAGCAAGATCCTATCTTGAAAACAAAATAAAACAAAGCACAACTGCTATAGGTACTCTATCTTTCAGAACATTAACTATTATTTTTATTATTGGTGCACATTTATAGCAAACATATAGAAAATAACTGAATTTAAAACTTATCCTAGGCTTACAGAAACTAGGAAATTATGGCATACAGTGTAATTCCTTTGATAGGAAATAGCATATGTATTTTAAAAATTGAAGCTAAGAAAGGAGAGAAGTGACTGAAATGATAAGGCTGGGAAACATAAAGGCCCTTACCTGTAACAGAGGCTCAAAGCCAGTGGCCTTCAACTGAACATACATCATGACAGGCACATAAAACAAACTGGCTGAGACTAGCAGATCCACAGCATCAAAAGAAGGGGGGAAAGGGGAAATGTTGAATATCCTCCTAAATGTTTCATAAACTTCAATTATCTCACTCCTCTTCCCAGCTAGTCTACTAATTCTTCACCTTATCTCTTCTCCCTGGACAACAAGACCTGTATTTGATCCAGATTTTATCTCTTTATGGGACAGCTGATGTGACAATAATGTGTAGTGCACTGAAGAGCTGAGCTCTCTGCAGAATAATGAAATAGTCACCTGTAAATGGGAAGACATGCTCAAGGATAAATACTATCAAAAGAAGAGCCTGTGCATGAATTGACAGGGGTGGGTCAAAAACCAAGCATCTGGCATGCTTAGGGAAGCTGAAGAACTTCCAGTCTTAATTGAAGGAAGGAACCTAGAGCAGTGGAATCATTGTCTGTTGTATTATTTAGATGAAAAGCCAGGCAGGTTGTAAGAACAGTGACTGACTGACATTGATAGTCTTCCATCTGGAGTTTAATCTGTTCTCATGCATCTGTGACAGTGGTGTGTCTTTCAAAGCAGGGTTATGTAATTCAGAAGGCATCAAACGAGAAGTCATAGTTCCTGTTACTAGTCACACATCTGGGGCCACAGGGCAATTCTAGGGCCTTGCCTTTGCTTCAGTTGGAGAGAATATGATGGCCTGTGATGTGGTTCCTAATAAGGAGTTCACACAGATGACAGGGCTAAACTGTAGTCGCAAGGTGCTGCCTCAACTTTAGTCAGCTCTCCTACAACTGGTTTTCTTTTCCGAGTCACAGGTGCATCTCTTCATTGCCTATCTTCATTGTGGCTTGTTATTGTGCTAGGCACAGCCTGTCCAGTTATAGTAATCTCTGGGCAGAGATTCCCTGCCCTCAGATCCCTGGTGGCAGGTACCTTAAGGACCATCATCAGTTGTCTCATGTGAAGCAGCTTTGGGAGATTCCTTGAAACATTTAAGGTTTCTGCTTCTGTCAACCTCAGAGAGAATATGTGGCTGTTTACAAATAAAAATATTACTTCAATAGGCTAATTCAAACAAAGTATAAACTAGGACGTTCTCTTTTATAAAAACCAGGCAAATTAACCGAGTTCCTTTAGTTTGGAGTGTTTAGTTCATTTCACTGCTTTCTGACAAAGAGGATAGAAAAAAAAACTACATAATCGGAAATGGCTTTTATTATTTGAAAAAAGCAAGGTGTCCTCTGCTTTTGGGATTAAATTCAAGTGTGAATTAATTTAGTGAGTTGTGGTCAATTGGACATTGTATAAAAATTTATAACTTGGGGAAATGCTCCGTAGAGGAATTAAACACCCTAATTTTCTAGGAGTAGATCAGTGATTCTAAAGTAATAAACAGTTACACAGCCAACAATTCTCAGGGTTCTCTTTACTGGCATAAGAGGAAAGACCTAGGCTACAAGGGTCATATTGTGTAGTGATTAAGAAAGTAGATTCTGGATTCACACTGCCTGATGTAGAAGCCTGGCTGCATCACGTATAAGCTGATGGTGCAGAGCAAGTCATTCCTCTTCTCTGAACTTTAATTGTTATCTGTAAAAGAGGGAATATAACGGCACCAACTTGTAAAGTGACTGGTTTATGCTCTCTTTGTAGATTCACTTTTGTTCTCCTTGGGAACTCTAGAAGGAGGAGTAAGTGAGAAAGATACTTTAAGAATAATCTGAAGCAAATTTTATACATGATTAATATGGTAAATACAAAGGCATTGTTCCAGGACTTTACAGTTGGGTAAAGTGGTCTGTTGGATAATCCACAGAGATTTGAAGTAATCAAACATAGACTTGTAGTATCATACAAAATATGTTTCTCACTTACTGGATGAGAACTCCCCACCTGCCAAGCAGGATCCTAAGAGATTTAGTAGGATTATCTCCCTGAATCCTTTTAACATCCTTATGGCATAGGTATTATTTTATATTTATTGTTGTCTGTGATATTAAAGAACTCACTCAGGTCTCAGAACTCAGCTCAATTGGAAATGATTCTTTGATTCCCAGCAGCTGGATTCTAGATATCCTCTCCCTGCTTCCTTAGTTATGTTTACAGGTTTCTTTGACGAAAGAGCCTTCCCCGCCAACCGCCTGAGCTTTACACAGGCTCTCATACACTTTTCTTGCTATAGCCAGTGTTGTGAGAGAATCCTTTTCATGCAGGTGAAGCATGGTTAGAAGGATTTATTTTGCATTTTTCATGATGCTCAGCTCTTCATCTGGCTTTGTGTTTAATCTGTTGCCAGAGAAACTTTCATTACAGCTTTTTCTGACCCCCATGTACTTTTCTGTGCTTGATACTCCAAAACCTGCTATATCAATTTGAGGTTTTGTGTTCCTATGTGTATAGAGGAGAAAAGTTATAATTATTAGGTATATCCAAGAAGTGACTTTTTTCCTACTTAGTTGGTGTAGAAAATATGACTGTTTCTACCATTACTTAACTTTATTAACGTATGGATATCACTTAAAGGGAAAAATCACTATAACTCCTAATACTGACTTAGGTTTTTTTTTTTTTCATTTTTAAATCAACATGCTCTAGTTGTACAATGGGTCTCCTTGTGAGATTTCTGTTAATATTTGCCATGTACTATTGCCCTATTGTACTATTGCCCTTTCTTATTTCTTCTTTTTTCATACATGTGCATAAAGTTTTCACTTTTTGTCCTTCCCTTCCCACTATTACTCATCCCTAGAAGGTCCCTAATTTACATACCTGTCATTCATGTTTAAGGACTAGATTTCACATATGAGAGAATATATTAGATATTTGCATTTCTCAGTCTCACTTATTTTGCTTAACCTGATTTCTAGTTTTATTCATTTCCTGCAAATGACATAATTTTATTCTCTTTTTGTGACGGAGTTACTCTATTGGGTATATACCCTATATTTACCATTCATTCATCAGATGGTGGGTATCTAGCCTGATTGTGTGTTTTCACTGTGGGGAATAGTGCTACCATAAACATTTATAAGCTTCTATATTGATTGTATGTTGACTTATATTCCCTCAGATAGATGCACAGCAATGATAGAGCAAGGCCACTTAGAATTCTCTGTTTTAGTTTTTGAAGAAACCTTCCATTGTAACTGTACTATGGCAGATAAAGGCTTCTTCTCCCTATATTGCCACCAGCATTTATTGTTTGTTTCTTTGATGATGGCATTCTGACTGGGATGAGATGAAATCTTAATGTCATTTTGATTAGAGTTAAATTTATTATTACTAAATTATTATTACTAAACTATGTAAAACATAGGTTTTTAAGTCTTAGACAAACATGATATGTGAACATATTTATAATAAGATATAATGAAAACAAACCAAATTTAAATAAGCAGCATTAGTTTAACACGATAGATTATGTTGTTTTGCTTAAACAGAATTGTCTGTGGAAATATCAGTCTGAAATATCTGTTATGTGAGAGGTTCCATATCAGTTTCCATACCTACATTAGACTGGGTTATGTGATGATGCAATTTTCTTAACACTACCAGCCACTACCACTGGGACAAGCTATTTATACCTCACCCTTATGCTGAAGATTAGGGTACAAACATCATATTCAGATTCTAAGTCTGTTTCTTTCATCTTTGGTTTGTGACAAAATAATACTGATACCATCATGATTATCAATGCAAATACAAACCCATACACAGCTGCCACTGCCCATATTTTAGGTGCTGTGTAGTGGTTCCAGAATGTTCCAAAAATATTTTAAACCAACATTATCTAAATAACAAATTGAAAATCCAGTCGAGAAAATTTAGGTATATGATAAAGAAGTAGTTCAATGCTTGCTGCTCTTTGAACATGATTGCATTTCCTTTGCTTGAAATGTTTTTCTCTTGGAGTATTACATAACCCACTCTCTATCTTCATTAAGGTCATTGTTTTGTGCCATTTACATGAAAACACCTCCTCTGACCATCTTGCATTAGATGACAGTATCCACAGGTTGGCTCCTTTCTCTACTGCCCTGTTTTCCTTCTGAGTTCCCATCACCTTCATTTCTTGTTTGCTTTATTTCTGTCTTTGCTGTTAGAATATAAGTTCTGTTGACAGTGGACTTAAATTTACTCACTACTGAATCCCCAGTGCCTCACACAGTAGCTGCTAAGGATCTGTTGAACTAAGGAATGAATGTCCTTCCCTCAAACTGTGTTTCCTTTTTACTATATCCCCAGTCCCAATCTCCACATGAGAGAGATTTGTTGAAAGAGACTCATTTTAAAACTCACCCCATCTAAGCTTATATCTCCTCTGTCCCCCAGTGCAACACTTAAGAGTCTGTTTTGGGACACTTCTGTTTCTCCTGGGTAGTCTTGATACCTTTTCCTCATTTGTATAAAGAAAAGTAGACCCTGGTTGTTGTTTTTTTTTTTTTCTAAGCATAGTATCTGTGTCCAATTAACACCAAGAATTTCCCCAGTATCCATTAGGAATGCAGAAATGTAGTCATAAATGGGAATCATTGTGAAACATCAGAATACTTGGATTTAAATATCATTTGCTTTTGTTCCACAGTATCTTGCCCAGTGACTAGCACACAGTACAAATTGTATAAGTGTCAATGGATACATATCAGATGATGTAAAATATATTAAGGTTTGGGAATCGGTTTCTCTATGATCAACCTGATGCTAATTCTACAGCAGAAGAAATTCATTTCAGTTCAGCTGAGATGTACTTATTTCCATTGTGTGAAGAACCCTACTTAGAGATGGTGGCTACAATGAGGAACATACTGCTATTGAATTCACCATCTGGCAGAGAGGACTCATGGAGGGTGAGAGAGCCACAGAGATGGTATTTGTTCATTCACCCATTTGTTCTTCAGTTATGGTATAATAATACATGCCCTAGGAGTATGGGCTTGAGAGAATTATTTCAGCTGTTTGTCTGGAAAGGTATATGGACAGGAAAATTTTTGACTGGCACTTGAGGGATGATAGGCCACTGATAGGAACATAGAAGAGATACTTGGCAATCCATGCCAAAGTACCAGCCTCCTCGTATACATAGAGCTGGCTTATCTGGCTGGAGAATATAACAGGAAAGGAATTGCTGAATTGCTGAGTTTATCAAGAACCGTTCCAGCAAGGTTATCGTAGTGATGAAAGACAGAAATATCTGTGGGCCATAAGTCACAAATTCTAAACATTAGCTGGTTGAAAATCAAAGCTTGTTATGTTTAAAAGGTTAATAGTGTATAAAGAATCAGCTAAGATCATTCTTAGCTGATACTACCATTAACATTTCCATCAATTAAAGATCTTTATCATTAGCAATGTATGTCAGCCTTTTAAAACAACTTATCACATGGAATCACAGATACCTTTTTTCAGGAAAAAAATGAGATAATTTGTTAGAAAAATATTACAAATTATATTGAGTTGACATCGCTCAATTACAGCTACATTACTGAATTACACCTGTTCTTCCCAGAGCTAAGGGAATTTATTAGCACAGGCCCCATTAGAGCTAATGTGAAATACACTTCTAAAGCTCTTTGAATCTGTTAGAAGGACTTTTCCTGTTGATACTGTACTAAAAGGCTTGACAAGATGAGTCACAAGGACTTTATTGCTTACAGGATTTGGGGAGACCATCCTACTATTGTTTATTCTCATAGGCTATGCTGGCCTGAAAAGTCTGTTCTGACATGCTTTTCCAACCTTTCAAAGAATAGTTGTGCTCCTCAGCCAGAGGGACACAGAGTTGCTGCTCCTTTCCCAAGTCTTGCTTACCTGCAGTTTGGTTTTCATTACCAGCCATTATACTCACTGCCCACAACCACCTCTGCTTATTGATTTGGGACCTGTGCCAGTTTCTAATTGTTTCCTCCAAATTGAGTTTGCTCTGGATTGCTGACTCTTGTCTAGTAATTTCTCTCCTCTATATTATACCTTTCCTTGCTCTCCCTCATTAATTTCCTGAGTAGCTAGAAAAGCCATGGATTTGACCCATCTAATTCCTACTAAGGCCACATGAGGTACAATGACATGAAATCCTCCTTCAAAAGTATGGACTTCTTTACCCATCTTTCTTTCTTCCCAGGATGTATTCTTTCTGTCTGAATGTATTGTGGGTATCACTTTTATTATTTAACTAATAACTTCTCAAGAGGCTTAGCAGTTTGAAGTATTCTGTGTGTCACCTCCTATTGGAGATCTCTTAAATACTTATTTTTCATTTTCCCAACAGCTACTCACCTTTCAGGATGGATTTTAAAGACTCTTTCCCAGATGAGTGTAGGAAGATGAGCACCTGGTACTTTTGGTGCTCTTTGTTTTTCTTCACCATTATTTTGTGTTCCTTTGGTGATGGAATGGAGTTCATAGTTTTACATTTTCTTTTAACATTTATCAAAATAACACAGCACTTGTATTATGAAACAGAAAGAAATTCAAAAGTGTTTTGTGTTGTCATTTAATTTAGAACCAATATTTGGTATCTGGTACTCTCTATAATAAGAAAAAGATAATATTCACTTAATTAAAAATAATATAACAGATTCTAAAAGAATAATCAGTTTCTTTTTTTGTACTTTTTTATTGTAAAAATACTGTACAGAGGGGTTATCCTTATATAAGCAAGGTAATGAGTACATTTCCTAGCAAGCCTTGTTGCCTCCTCCTTTGTTTTCCCCCTACCATCCCTTCCCTCCCACTTCCATACCTACCCTTTCCCCCGCCACCCCACCGAAGTTGTAAAGTTCGTTTTCAACATAGTGTTTTGTACATCTCATTGTTACAATGGATTAATCTACATCCTTATTTAAGCATTTTATTTTTTTCCCTTCCCCTCCCCGAATTAAAGAAGTGTGTATACAAGACTCAGGGCACCAACATCAAATACAATGAAAACAGGAGTTATACCATGGGTGAGGAACATACAAAGCAACAAAAAAAATCACATGGTTCATGATAAATATGTTAGAAACAATAGCAAGCAAGAGAAAAAGATATTTGTGTTCATTTTGCTTAACATCATCTTATATGCTCATATGTACATAGCTTTTGGCCTTTTCTGTTTGTCCTACACATGTACTAGTTATTGCAAATAAGGGAAACCATGGGACCTGTGTTTCTTTGGGCCTGGCTTACTTCACTTAATATAATTTTTTCTAAGTCTTTCCATTTCCTAACAAATGGGGCAATGTCATTCTTTCTGATGGAGGCATAGAATTCCATTATAGATGTATGTATATATATATATGTATATATATATATCACATTTTCTTGATCCTTTCATCTACTGAGGGGCTAATCAGTTTCTTCTTAATAGATGAGAAGCCTCAGAACATTATTATAACTAGTGTTCATTCTGTGCAATTTAATGTTAACATTATTCAAAAGGTTGTTCTGGTGCCGGCACCATTGTGTGACAAAGCACAGACATAGAACTTTTCTTATTTACAATGCAACAGAGTTGAATCTATATAACAGCAAATTTGTACTTTGAATGCTTTTATTTTTTTATCAGATTTTCTAGTGACTAATTTCATCACATTTCACAGATACCTATCTGTGGCAGATTGTGGGGCAAGAGATGCCCTGGTCTTTCTTATAGATCATTTGTTCAACACTGATGTGTTTAAGTTGAAAAGATAAGCCCAAACATTGGTCTTTCGTAGCTGTGAGTATGAGACCTGGTGTCAGTTACCAAGTTCAAACTTTTTTCTCCTGGAAATGTGAGAGAGGTGGCATTTACTTTGCAGGATTGCTGCTAGGAGTTACTGAGATGTTAAATAGATTTAGCTAGCCGAAGGACCACTGTGTCAGGACTCAGCCAATTTTGGAAAGAGTTTAAGTGTGGTGTTTGGTATGTAATTGAATCTAATAACTGATTTTTACCATGATTAATTATTAGTAGGTTGTATATTCTTTACCTTTTTAGGGGTACCTAGAAATAAAACACAATGATATCTTCACTTAGGCAGATATAAAGCTCTTCAATGTTGCGGATTTGAAGCAAATCTTCATATTAGGCTCCAATAGAAACCTTTCTTTGAAGGTTATATCCTTCCCAGTTTTCCCAAGCTTGTGTCTTCTGATGGTGTATGGAAATTACTAGACCATGTTTTTGGAGAGCATCTTCATAGAGCAGATGTGCTTTCTCACTTATCATTAGATGCAGTGTAACTTTTGCCCTGCCTCATGAATTTTGACTCTACTTTGGAAAAAGGAGCACACATAACTCTTGATAAATGTTCTCAGATTAGCTTACAGAACTTTGTACAGAAGGGTTTTAAACTGCACCCACCTCTTTGCATGTATTATATTTCTTTTTTGGCTTAAAATTTGCATATTTATTATTCATGAACAAACATCCATCAAAAACATTTGGAGTCCTGTCATTTGCCAAACATGTAGCGTCTAGAAAAATGAGTGTATTTTAGCCAATGAAACATGAAAGCAAAAAGTAACCTAAGGAGATAAGAGTACCGTAGCTGTGGAGTCAAAACAAGAAGATGCCATGTAGGCATTAGAAACTCAGCATCTTCACCAACCCTTCTGTTATCATCATAATTTCCCCTCTGGATCACTTTTTCATAGATTTTTATAAGTACACTTTTCACATTTTAATCTCTGAATTTGGAATATAGAGAAACTGATGGCCATGTATTACCACTCTAATTAGGAAACAGTTAAGTAGCAGTCATAACAAAACTGTTCTGGCCTGCATATACATAAACTTTGAAAGTTTTAGGGTCCACATACCCATGTTCTTGGTGACTCGGAGCATAGCCATGCATAGGCTACAGTGATATGCCCAGTTTCTTACCAGTGGAGTAGAAGATCAAGCCAATCAATGTCAGACTCTAAGCATGAGCTTACAAAAAATTATTTTTGAAAAGTTTCAGATATACAGAAAAGTAGTGGAACTAATAGAACAATGTTCACCCACATCTGCAAATCAAGAGACCAAGAGGAACTAGGTACCGTTGGCTCATGCCTATAAGCTACTCAGGAGGCTAAGATTTGAGGATTCAAACAAAGCCAGCCTGTGCAGGAAAAGTGAGTGAGACTCTTATCTCCAATTAACTACCAGAAAATCAGATGTGGTGGCTATGGCTCAAAATGCTGGAGTGCATTGTGCAAGAAGACAAAAAGGGTGGAGGAACAGCGGGTCTGGGCCCTGAGTTCAAGCCCCATGAATGACAGAGAGAGAGTGAGAGAGAGAGAGAGAGAGAGACAGAGAGAGACAGAGAGAGACAGAGAGAGAGAGACAGAGAGAGACACACACACAGAGACACACAGAGAAACACACACACACACACACAGAGACAGACAGAGAGAGAGAGAGAGAGAGTCAAAGAGAGAATCAGAGAGACCAAGAGGAATGATGACTTACACAGACTTGATTGATATCCATCTCTTGGCAGGCATGGATTCTGTGTAGTTCAATCACTGTTAATATGAAAGTATCGAAGCTTACTTTAGTGAGTTCTAAATGGAGTTGTGCTCTCAGGTGTTTAGGAGAAAGCCCTTGGGAGGAGAGGAAGAGGCTCTGGAGAAGCCCCATTTCTGCATTATTCTGCCAATGTGTTTACATGCTCCTTTTCTGCTGGGTTACCAAACTGATCTCACAAGAAAAAGTTTGCAAGAATAAAGTATAAACAACTCTTGCTCTGTTTTACCTTTGGGTTTTGGGGATAATGACTAAATGGGAATGGGATGTCCATGGGACAATCATTCTGGCAGTATAAAGTAATACTTCATGTATTAATAAATAGCTGATAGTAGCAAGGGATACTACATATAACTCCATTACCCCTGGCACTTGGACCACATGATGTCTCCTTAATGCTGTGTAAACTTTCTAATCTACTTACAGACAAATAGTTAGAAAACTTTGTTTTGCTTCAACTCAAACATACCTAGATATTAACATTAGAATTTTTTAAAATTGCATTAACAGTTTTCTCATTGATATACAGTTTAACAAAGGAGATAGTATAATCTACCATATAAAAAGAAAGTGTCTTTGACTGTAAGGCTTAATAAAACTATTAATAATTCTGAATGGACAAATAAATTGGTGGCCTAGTAACTTAGCTGTTTTCCCTAACTTGCTCTTTGTGCAAATGAGGGTTTGCACTGACTCGCCTGGTCCTAGTGGGTACTCTGGTTCCACATTTCAAAAGCAAGAAAGGCTCAGGATTATCTGGGTCTTCAAGAAATGATTTACTTAGATTATAGGCTGTAGCTATGTTTTATGCTGGTAAAATCATTGTATCTCTGAACTTGGCAAGATGAGGTATGTTTTATTATAATTCAACAAATGCTTTCAATTACACATAATAATCTAACTTTTGAGTTTTATTCTTTTTTTTTTTTGGCCGTTCATGGGGCTTGAACGCTGGGCCTGGGTGCTATCCCTCAGCTCTTCAGCTCAAGGCTAGCACCCTACCACGTGAGCCACAGCGCCACTTCCGGCTTTTTCTGCTGATGTGGTGCTGAGGAATTGAACCCAGGTCCTCATGCATGTGAAGCAAGCACTCTACCACTGAGCCAACTTCCCAGCCCCGAGTTTTATTCTTTTGAGAAGATTTTATTCCAGAGCAGAAAGCCTCCTTTCCTTTAACATTATTACTCCTCCTAGAACTGAATATAAAATAGTGTCATTGAAAAGGATTTAGACACTTGAAGAGATTCTTCTTCACAGTTTACAAATGGTATTTTCTAATTAAAAAACCCAAATAATTATTTACTAATATTTATTACCCCCAGGAACTTATATCATTATAATGGTCCTTCTTTGCTACAAAGTCATGTTGCTTGACCTATGTAGAAGAGCACACTTCCAGAGGAATCTTTTAAGTCTGTAGTAATTCTCTAAGGATGTAGTGATCCACCATTTAATACCTGTACAACAGATTTTTAGAGAGTAGAGCAATACAAAAAACAAAATGTATTAACAAGTTTTGGTAAGAATTAAGTTTAAGATTTTTATACTTACGTTGATCTCCTAATACATTCAGAGAAGGCCCATACATTAAATTACATCTATGCTTGACATCTCTTAATCTGGAAATATACTGCTTCATTCCTGCTGTAAACTTGTTACAAAAACAAGGCCTGTTGTTTTATAGGAGTTTATGCTTTCTAGTTTCTTGTTGTGTTGTTGTTTATCCATCCATCTTATTTCTTACAATGGGAGTTTTCTTTAGGTTTGATTTATATAAGTACTCTTGGCAGGAGTGATTCAGTAAAGTATGTTTTGCATTACTTTCATCAGGAGGCACCCTCTGTTTGGAAAATCTCATTAGTGACGTGAAGATTGATTAGTAGGTGTGACAGATTTCAACTTGACTCTTCCATTTTGAAGTTCATTCTGTTTTCAAGTTCTGTAGTCATTGTTCATGAAATAGTTTCTTTTAGTGGTGATTGCAACTGCAATTGATTAAGTGATTGCCAAAATTATAATTCCTAATTGTTATTCCTTTTCTATTTACTACCTAGACTTATTTGCTCTAAAGAACTTTTCTTCATCTAATAATGCTATTTAGCATTCATGTTTTCTATTCCTTAATTTATATTTATCTTAACAGTGTCGTTTAGCTTATCATACAAGTTGAATATATTTAATAGACTTGGAATAAATATGTAATTCTTAGAATAGAAAAATACTCATGTACCATCTCATATCATCTAGTATTCTACCAGTAATATATGCTATTTTTTTTTTTCTGTTTTACAGATACAGAATGTGAGGCATAGTGAGACCACACACTCAGTAATCTGACAGCAGAGCTGAGCGTAGTTACTCCAAACTTATGGCAATTTTCTAGATTGCCAAAGTTCTGGCAGACTGATCTTGGAGCTGGAACCACAAAAGTTATTTTATAATAGCAAACTAGTGAGAAACCACAGAACTCTCCAGTAATTTGTGTTCTCTCTACCATTATGGCCACTGTGATCTATTGTGCTTACAGGTTTAAATCAATAATCAGAGTGTATTAGAGTCTAGGGTGACCTAATAAACTTCTCAAACCTCTCCAATAGAGCTTTCAGATGAAATAACTTAAAACTTTCTCTTGTCTTTATTTTTCATCATCTAAAACTCATCGTTAAAATCCAATAGGAACCATTTTTGTTGGCATGAGAAGAAATGCTTCACCTCCTGGGGGTGACTCCCAAGGGTAAGTGAGAAAAGTAGAAGAGTCAGAATCAGAAAAGTCAGATGCTCTAACTTCAGGGAGAATAATATAAAATTTACTGTATATATACATTTGTTGATCTGGTTGTTGTGTTGTTGTTGTTTTTTTTATCTCTCTGAAGATCTATCTTCTCATATGACTCCTGTTCTTTAGCCTTTAAAACAGTATCTGAGTCTTTTCTGTCTCCTAAAGACCTCATGAGGTTTGCTAGCTCTAGACAATTCCTAGTTCTAAGAGGAAGTCATTAGGTGGATAAAATGGAAACTGTAATATTCATATGAACGGACTATTTATATCATGTATTCTTGTCTGCTTTCAGCAGATGACATTGTTCTAACCTATTGTAGGTCTTCAGTATGTATTTGTAAAATGAATGAGTGAATGAGGGAGTGAATGAATGAAGTAATATCACAGCAACACCAGGTCTGGACCCCCACCATTAAAACTGGTAATCATTTGGTTGCTAAAATCTTCTTGCACAACCAGTAGTTCATAAATGTTTTGCCCAGATTCATAAAAATGATGCTCCTTTACTCACTCACCTTCCAGGAGCATCTGAGCTACTCTTTTCAAATGACCCAGCATGCCTTGATTTATCGTTCATTTGATTTAACTTACTGAAGGTGACCTTACTGCGTTTTTCTGCCAGAACTCATGCAGGATCACAGTTGGTGGTGGTCCCTAGGGAATAAATTGCAGGCAGTGGCTCTCAGTCATTTTTGGAATACTTGTTTCCTATAACTTTCTTGTGGCTATCTAACTGCACACAGGCCTTGAGGCTGTTGATGGCATTTTGTTGACAGGTTGCATTGACCTGTAGTTCATGGAACTGTTGTTGAATTACCTATAGAATAAGAACATTCTTACTTGTGGGTAAAGTGTGTCATTATTTCTGGGAACTCTGAACAACAAACTTGAAACCCATAAACCTGTACTCTGATTTCTAAAGCTTTAGCATTTAATTGGGATGATAAATAGAGTAGGTGAAACCAATTTTCATAAGGTTGTTTTAAAGAAATTGAAAGTAACAGATTTCTGATCTTCAAGAAATATATGAAAGTTAGTAATAAAGTAGTCCACAAACATTGAGGTTGAGACACATATGCAATTCCACCTTTTAGGCAAGTGAGCAGTTCTAATTTGCATTCTTCCGGATTTGCAAAGAGTGTTTATAACAACTTTCCAGAATCCGCCAGATACTGGGTAGAAACCTGTATGACCTGTGACTTGGCATAATAATGGAGCCTCTGAAAAGGTATCTGAATTTTACAGGGATAAATTTTAATGAGTTTGGTTTGTGTATCATTAACCAGTGTCTGGTAGTTACCAAAGCTCGTAAACAAAGTTTTTTTTTGCTGGTGGAGTTCTGTATCATCTTACCACACAGATACATGACCTCAAGTTAAAACAAACATGCAACATAGAGATTTTGTGTATAGTTAGTTTGTGTTGAATTAGAGTAACTTTTGAGATCATGTTGAAGCATGTCACATCTCTGCTCAAAACACTCCAGGAAGTGTGGGGAGAGATGGGAGAGAATGATGTAAGGGGTGACATTGATCAAGATGCATCAAAATCATAACTTGACTTCTGCAATTGAGACCCCTTTGCACAAGTAGTTAATAAAAATAAATTATATACATATATGAAAAAACCCACTCCAATGACTTGTAATTTTAATCCAAGTCCCTTAAATGATACAGAGACCCTTTTCCCTAACTATAATTTTCAGCTCACTGTTTTCTTACCTTTTTATTCAGTTGTAACTTCTTTCAAACATGCCTATCCTCAGTCCTTTGCACAGAAGTTCCTCTTTGTAAGACTTTTCCCCTGGCTCATAACTACCTTTTGTTTAATATAACTTTGTTTTCTTTATTTTCCTTTCCTTTCTTTTCTTTTTCTTCTTTTTTTCCTCTCTCCTCTTCTTTTCTCTTTTCTTCTTTTCTTTTCTTTGGCCTGTTCTGTGGCTTGACTTTGGGGCATGGGCACTGTACGTGAGGTTTTTTTTACCCGAGGTTAGCACTCTGCTACTTGAGCCACAGCTCCATTTCCAGCCTTTTTTGGTGGTTAATTGTAGAAAAGTGTCTCATGGACTTTCCTGCCTTGGCTGGCCTTCAACCAAGATCCTCAGATCTCTGTCTTCTGAGTAGCAGGATTGCAGGTGTGAGCCACCAAAGTTCACCTTCAATTTAACTTTCTCAAAAGGACTATCAGACCCACTTTATTTAAAATCACTGTGTGTGTGTCTGTGTGTGTGTGTGTCTCTCTTTCTCCCCATCTTCCTGATCCCTGTAAGACTATGCTATTTTGTATATGTGTGTGTATGTGTGCATGTGTGTGTATGTGTATGTTTGAGCATGTATGTGTGCCAATACCTTGGGCTTGATTTCTGGGCTTGAGCATTGTCCCTGAGCTTTTGTGCTCAAGGCTAGCTAGCACTTCACCACTTGAGCCTCAGCTCCACTTGTGGCTCTTTTGGAATTAATTGGAATGAAGAGTCTCATGGGTTTTCCTTCCCAGGATGTCTTCAACCCTTAATCCTCAGATCTCAGCCTTCTGAGGAGCTAGGTTAACAGTCATGAGTCATAGATGCCAGCATTTCCTCCTTTTTTTTTTTTTTTGCACTTAGTATTGAATGTAGCTACCAATCCTGTACATTGTTTATCTGCCTTTCTACCACTAGAAAGTGAAACCAGTGTTTTAGGCTGCAGGTCCAGTTCCAGGTGTCTAGGTATTAGGTCCAACCACTTTTTTCAACAGGCCACCTAAAGAGACTTGCAATGGTTAAAGGCAGAGAAAGGAGGTTTATAACAGACCGCGGGATTGGGTAGGGAAAAGGCAAAGTAATCACTTAAGCCTATCATTGGAGTACAGGCATGAGCCTTTGATTTAAATATAAAAAGTTTTTTTCCTAAACAGTCCTAGTTACAGGTATAACCTCATTGATCATTATCTTAGTCTTGGTTTTTGGAGTGGTTATGCAGAAGTTATTATTATTGCCATTACTTAACAAGAACAATCTGGTCAGGATAAACAAGTAATTGTTGCCTGCTGTATGATCTGTAGTAGAGAGTATGCTCTTCCTTTGAGTACAGTTTTCTCCATCCCTCTGTATAAAGATGTTATTGGTCAATCCTGTCCTTCCTGGATTCCAAGACGGCTACAACATGAAATATATCATAGCAAAGATAGAGACAGAAATGGCAATAGTCATGCTTTTAGTTAATTTGTAGTCATAAAGGGGTTAGTGCTTTTCAGTACCATCAGGGGAAGTCCCTGTTTGTTATATAAGAAATCGTTGGCGATGATGAAAATGCATATGTGGATACTAGCCACATGTACTAAGTGAGCACGTAAAACGTGCGTAATGCAAGCAAGTCCCTTAATTTTAAGTTAATTTAAATAATAATATTCTTCACGTACCACGTTGGACCCTACAAATTTTAAGTGGTTTTTTTTTTAATTGAATTAGTGAATGAACCTTGAAGAACATTGCTCCTTCTACTTAAAGGAATTTTGTTTAAAATGTAGATTCTATTAGAGGTACTGTATATTCTAGGGAATTCACAGTGAGACATCCTTGTATTATTAACATATGATTATCAAAAATGAAAAACAAAAAATGCAGATTCTGTTTAGGAAACTTAAAGTGTGTCTAGGGTCTGGTTATAACAAGCTCTCAGGTGATACCTCTATATTTTAAATAGCAAGGTCTACATAACTAATTTTGTCTTGTTTTTTGTTTGTGTGTTACTGAGACAGACTAGGTGATTCTTTATTTCCTGGACAAGAGAGATTGTTAAAAATTATCCACTAGATGCAAATAATAGCCTGTAAGTCCAAAAGACCACAAAAGAAAAAAGTTATTCCCTTATGCATGATATAAGTGTGTTTCTCTTTGTACCTTTTTATTTCTAATTTGGCTGAATTCACTTTTATTTAACTTGATATTGTTTGTTAAATTCTGATTTGTAGCTGCCTAATATGCCTACTTGATTTGCAGTCTATTTTTCAGGTCACTGAAGATGTGCATCAGTTACCACTTGCAAAGAATTTTCGAGTAGTGCTCAGGTCTGCATCCTTCTGTTACCAGGTATAGCTGAGCTAAATCAAACTCCCACAGTAAAAAATCTCATCAGTCTTTTCCATTGTTATAATCACATTGTTCATCTACAGAATAAACATCACCCAGTTATTCCCTCAGGGAAGAGTTTAAATCTTGTTCATAAGCCTTACATTGCTGCAAATCCATGGTCGTTCTTCTTAATTATCATATGCTCTTTTCTAGGTAGAATTTTTTTTTCTCAGTGTAGTAAATCTTGGTACAGATCAATTTTAGGTGTTGTTAGTGTTTAACAACAATTAAGGTACTGATGAATATGTGTAATATCACCTGATTTATCATTTTCGTATTGGTTTTTCACAAATATATCAGAGGCAAAATTTACAGTACCTGTTAAGAGAAAAAGGACAAAATCATCCTAAGACTCTATTTCATTTTGTCTCAGAATAGGATCAGGAATGGGTATATATTTGAATCCATTTGTCAGAGGCTCCTTCTAGTCTGCCTATCCTATCCGCTGTCCTTCTGCCTGAGCTGGGCCTCCAGGGAAGTTTTAGTGCCTCTGCACTGCTAACTGGCCCCAGCATGTTCTTCCTGTTGGTTGTTTATTTTCTTCCCTCTGTCTTGGATTTAGTCTACCCCATCCCTCTGCCTGCCTCCACCTCTCAGAGTTTGGCTTTTCAATACTCCAGAGTAGCAGTAACAACAATCACAGCAGTAGGTAACATTTGTTGAAGAGCTTTGATGAACCAAACACTGTGCTAAATAAAAGTTTTACATATGTTCTCTCATTTGATCCTCACTACAATGAAAGCTGTCAGCCAAGATGTACTCTTTCCATTAAAAAATTATTTTTGCAGATAAAAAATTATTTTTGAAGTGGTATCATAGAAAAGCCAATTTAACCTGCCCAAATTCATAGTTAGAGATTTGGAGGAGGCTGGGTTTGAGTCCAGGACATCTGATTCTAGCATTGTTCTTCTTGTCTATTGTACTTCCCAGATTATCCTTTCTCTCTAGGATATTCCTTTTCTCTTGTTTGCTTAGACTTAAATATTGGTGCCATTAGCCAAAACGTAGAGTCTAGGTTCATAGGGCTTCTCACTAGTCATTTCACAGAACTTTGTACCTACTAGTAACAGTTTTCTAATATTACTGGCTTATGTGTTTGTCCTCTCTGCTCAGCTATCTTTGATGAGCCATATCATATTTGTATGTATATCCTCAGGGATTTTCTGAATGATACAAAGCTATTGTGACTTATCCTAATTTGTACTTTTATATAGTAAATTTATTTGTGTACTTGATGGTAGTATTGTATACTTGTTTGTAGTATATTTGTTTATTTATTGGACAAGGGGCTTGAACTCAAGGACTGGGTGCTGTCTCGGAGCCTCTTTGTGCTCAAGGCTAGCACTTTATCACTTGAGCCACAGCACCACTTCTAGTTTTTGAGTGGTTATTTGGAGATAAGAGTCTCATGGGGACTTTTCTGTCCAAGCTGGCCTTGAACAGCGAACCTCAGATCTCAGCCTCCTGAGTAGCTAGAATTACAAGCATGAGCCACTGGCACCTGGCTGTAGTATAATTAAATATAATTATCTACTTGAGTAGACTCCATAAAAATTAAGCCTTTACAACCCAACTTTAGTGCTTTGAAGATGAGTTGAAGGTTCTCACATCTCTGGCTTCCTTGTTGTAGTTTAAAACAAGAGCTA
Organism: Dipodomys merriami; assembly: GCF_024711535.1. Taxonomy (NCBI): domain Eukaryota; kingdom Metazoa; phylum Chordata; class Mammalia; order Rodentia; family Heteromyidae; genus Dipodomys; species Dipodomys merriami. Next base: position 19,461,888 of record NW_027202604.1, on the reverse strand, counting down.
TACCTTAGTAGTGGGCTGGTAAGTGTTTAACAACTGTCACTCTAGGAAAATATATTGTTCCTTTGCCTGTGTGCATTCATTGTAAATTTGACTGGTATCATGGTTGTGTGGCATATAATTGACAGATAATAGTAGTTACTCTTTATCGTAAGTTCCATATAATCTATAGACTCTCAAATACTTTTATCAAACTCTTATGTAAATAACTACTTGATGTTTTGCAATTTATTAACAAGTGTCATTCTTTCATAAATGTTATATACTTACTAGTTTTAACTCTGGAAGAATAAATCCTCAAATATATGTTTAGTTGTTACTATTAGAAGTGTTTCAGCTAAGACATGGCATACTTTATTCTACTTCTTTTCCATGACTCTCAAGTCAACAAAACATTATCAAATCTTGATTTGTATGATTTGTGGATTTGGCTGATTTCAAGTGATCAAGTGAGTTTATTGAAAATAGAATTGGGAAGAGATGCATATGGCATTATGTTATATAGGATTTCCAGTCTACAGATACAATAGGTATTAGTAATCTTAAATAGTATAGATAATAATAACATGTTTACTTTGCATATGTGTTACTTTTAAATAATAATTTACAATCATAACTTATATGATTATATAACTTAATTTTTAATAATGTCCATGTTTACCATCTTACTTGCAAGATTCCTTAGTAATTGGAAGTAAACCTATAGGAGACTGCTCTGGCACACCAGTGGCTAAGTCTAATTCAGAAGTGGTGTTTGAGTCTCATACTTGCTATCTGCCTTTTGCTTTCAGTTTATAAGGTAAATTACTTTTTTTTTTTTAAAGCTTAGTAGAAGCTATAAGATATTTCGTCAGTCTAAAGATTTCCAAGGTTACCTGAGATTGGTGACAATAGGCAACTGAGTTTAATGGGTTCTCTATTTGATAACCTGTACTGAGAGCTTTTGATGCTCTCTCTTTTGCCTCTTTTTGACTTGTTTTTTAAGCTAACTACCGCTCTTAGCTTCACAAGCTAGAAGGGGAAACTGGCTCTAGGAGAGTGGAGGCACTTTGGTTAGTGGTAGAGGGGTGGATACTCAATCCTGAGAAACACTCATGGCTTGGCTCAGAGGAATGTTCAGGAGAGGGAGGAGCAGTGACAACCAGAAGACACAGCAGGCTCTTTATTATTAATTTAATATTAAGATATTTTCTTCCTAATTGTTCTTCTGCAGCAGATGTGATGGTGCAACAGTATTCCTTTCTTTCCCCTCGGTAGAAAATTATTCCATGCTGAGCAAGAGAAAATGAGGTAAAAAGGGAAAGGATTGTAGTTCAGTAGTAGAGCACTTGCCTAGCATGCACAGAGACTGAGTTTGATTCCCAGCCCCACAGCAAGAAGGCAAAAAAGAAAGAAAGAAGGAAGAAAAAGTAGAAAGGAAGAAGGGTAGAAAGGAAGAAGGAAAGAAAAGGAAAGAAAAGAAAAGAAAGGAAGGGAAAGGAAAAGAAAAGAAAAGGAAGGGAGGAAGAAGAAGGCAAGAAGGAGGCAAGAAGGGAAAAAGGGCGGGAGAGAGGTAATGACCATTGATCCTATTACTCAGGAATGATCAAAATTTTAGGAATTTGAGGTATGTGCTAAGAACTTTTTTACATAACACATAAAATGTAAATAATATATTAGAAAGTAAATATCAACACACTTTTATTTTAAGAATTATTTCTATCCCAGGTGGGAGGGGGGTGGGGGAAGGCTGGGAAGGGATGTGAAGGGTAAACAAAGGAGGAGGCTACAATGCTTGATAAGAAATGTACTCATTATCTTGCCCATGTAATTGTAACCCCTCTGTACAGTATGTTCACAATAAAAAATTAAAAAAAAATTTTTTTAAAAACTGAAAAAAAATATTTCTATCCCATGTGATTTTTCTGAGTTTAGAAAGAGTAATCCTTTAGCTATATGGCAAATAGAATAAAACTTAGGGCATGCAACTACAGAAGCAGAAATGACATAAAAAATCACAAAATAATTTCCTGTTTATATAAGTTATTCTCCCTGAAAGATACCAATAGCTATATTAACAAGCACTGTATGATTGATTTGAGCTTAACACATTTTTTTTTTCTTCTGTCACTAAGAGGTGGCAAGAAGTAAAATGATTCATGAACTCAATATCAACTTCTTGGATAATTTTATATTTGATTGAACATTGAGAACATATGGGAATATGAAAATACATTCCTATGTTTCCTAATCTGATCTGTAAATAAGAATTCTGCCAATGCCTTGTTGATGAGGAACAAAGATAAGATTTTTTTTTTTTTTTAATGTCAGACATGCTTATCCATTTCAATGATGACAGCAGACTAAACTTCCTACCTTGGTTCTGGCTACATTTTCATATATCTAACACTTTGGAGATATTGCCCATGAAGAACAAAATTATCCAGGGTGACATTTTGGTCACTGACATAAGTAAGGGTACTTCTGGGGCCTTTAATCTACTGCAGCAACAATTACATTTGACCACAGTTGGTGAAACGTTTCCCCTTTTATATTCGGCTTATGAAATCATTTAATAGCTCTGTCCTGCAGGCCATAATATATAAGTCCTGTGTGGTTTAGGCTAATAAATCCTTATTCCTGCCTTGATCTTCAGATATCTATCAGGTCATTATACCCTGAAAGAAATATTTTCAGATTTTTGTACCTAAGAATGTGTTTTCTGTTGTCCTACTTAAGCTGGCCAAGTTATATAGAGATAGAAACAGATGATGTTAAGCTAAGTGAACCCCAAGATAAGGACACAAATGGCTTTTTCTTTCTCGCTATTGTTTCTAACACATTTATAAGGTGATTTTTTTTGTTTCTTTGTATGTCCCTCCCCCACAGTATAACCCCTATTTTCACTATATTTGATGTTGGTATAATTTGGGGAGGGGAAGGGAAAAAAACAAATTGTTTAAATAGGGATACTGGTGGACCCATTGCAACAATGAGATGTACAAGATGCTATGTCAAAAACCGGACTTTACAATTTTGGTAGCGGGGAGGTGGGGAGTTGTATTCATTAGCTTGCTCATGTAATTGTAACCCTTCTGTACGGTATTTTCACAATAAAAATGTTATTAAAAAAAAAAAAAAAGAAACAGAATGTCTGAAGCTGGGTGCCAGTGGGCCATGCCTGTAATCCTAGCCACTCAGGAGGCTATGATCTCAGGATAATAGTTGGAAGCCAGCCTGGGCAGGAAAGTCTGGAGACTCTTATCTCCAAATAACCACCAGAAAACAACAGTGGCCCTGTGGCTCAAAATGCTAGAGTGCTAGCCTTGAATGAAAAAGCTCAGGGATATTATATGCTGATTACTAGAATATATAAACAAACTAGAAGGTATTTGTAACATTCTAATCTTTAGAGTTTTTATAAACATGTCTTGACAATTGTGGCATTTGGTAAGGTTAAGGCACAAAGAAGAAAAGCTAGCTTTTGAACCTTAGTTAAGTTGCTCTGTAAAGATGTGTCCTAAGAAACTCTAGTATTTCTCAACACGATCAATGTGTATTTTACTTTATTTCATTTTATATGTTAATAGTAACGATTGAATTTCATTTTGAAGATAAAAACGTAAATTTGTTCTCTTCAAATATTTTAATACATTAATTTAAATTGCAGTTGTTACTATATATATCCAACTGGCATTGTTGGAATATTCCATCTTTATACTGGTGAAAATCAGCTTCTTGATGATGTTTTCTTTATTCATAATTTATTCCACAAATATAAGCATAAGCCTATAATTACATATATTGTTTTTCTTGAAAAGAAAAAATCTAAATAGCAGCTCTTCTTTTAAGAATTAAAACCCAGCCTTAGCAGAGAATTTAGAGCTTAAGAGAATTGTTAGTTTAGTCTCTTTGAAGACCTAATCCTATCTATTTTCTAGTGTCTGATGAGAGAAAGTACAGTTGTCTCTCAGGGTCCATGGGGAATTGGTTCTAGGACCTCTGCAGATACCCAAATCCACAGAGGCTTAAGTATCTTATGTAAATTAGTGTGTTAGCATGTAACCTGTGTACATATTTCAGTATATTTTATCTCTAGATTATTTCTAATACCAAATAATGTAAATGGGGTGCAAACAGTTTTTATAGTGAACTGTTAAGAGAATAATGACAAAAAAAAGTTCTGTATAAAATGCAATTTTTTTCTTTTTTTGGGGGGGGGGTCCGGTCATGGGGCCTGAACTCTGGGCCTGGGCACTGTCCCTCAGCTCTTCAGCTCAAGGCTAGCGCTCCACCACTTGAGCCACAGCACCACTTCCAGCTTTTTTCTTTTTGCTTATGTGGTGCTGAGAAATCGAACCCAGGGCCTCAGGCATGCAAGGCAAGCGCTCTACCACTGAGCCAACTTCCCAGCCCCTAAAATGCAATTTTTTTCTGACTGATATTTCATCACATATTTATTTGGTTGAACCTGTGGAGGTCTCACTCTGCAGGTTACCTCTTTCTTAATAAATTAGATTATATTTTAAGGAAAACACTTGAAATTTCTTTTTTTTAATTTAAATTTTTATTTTTATTGTGAAAATACTGTACAGAGGGGTTACAATTACATGGGCAAGATAATGAGTATATTTCTTATCAAGCATCGAAGCCTCCTCCTTTGTTTCCCCTTCCCATCCTCCCCCCTTCACCTCCCCCTCCACCAAAGTTGTAAAGTTCATTTTTCCACATAACAACTTGTACATCTCATTCCTGCAATGGATCCACCTGTATCCCTATTTAAACGATTAGTTTTTTCCCTTCCACTCCACAAATTATACCAACCTCAAATACAGTGAGAGCAGGGGTTGTACCATGGGGGAGGGACATACAAAGCAACAAAAAATAATCTTATAAATGTGCTAGAAACATTTGAATACATATCTTAGGGTTCATTTCCCTAACATCAACTTATCTGACCTTTTCTGCTTGTCTCAGACATATACTAGTTATTGCAAATAAGGGAAACCATGGGACCTAAGTAACACTTGAATTTTCTATAAAATATATTTATAATTAAAATGAAAAAGTTGGTTCTTAGTCAGGCCTGGTGACACATACCAATCCCCTTTCTAATAAATAAATAAGCTGGCTTTAACTGTGATCCTCAGATCTCAGTCTCCTGAGTAGTTAGGACTAAAGATATGAGCCACTTTCATGAACCATTGATATCTGGCTGGCAGAGTATTTTTAAGACTCATTGTATGTAAATCATTTTTCAAAGATGCTCATAGGTGACCAGTGTATCGTACTTATCATGTAATAGACTCTTCTATTTGTATCAAAATTTCAGTTTTTACACAACATTGCATAATATTTCTTTATTTTCCAAATTGTATTGGCTTCATAATACTGTGCAGTGAAAACTATATGAATAAATGAAGATGTTATTATTATTATTATTATTATTATTATTTTAGTTCCTGGAGACTAGGTTGTCTGACTTGAATAGAACAAGAAATGACAGCTTTACTCAAGAGTTCTGGACAGAAACGCAAGAGAGGTTCGTGGAAGGTGCCTTCTAGGAGTGCTTAAAGCTACCGAGGAAAGAACCTTCTTTTGTATTAAAACACCTAGCTATCAAGGGAGCTTAGTGTGTTAGATAGCATCACACTACACAGCATGAGTTTGAAAGAACATATAAATTACTAAAATTTTAGAATCTCAGATTGTGCTTAAACCAGTAGTTTATAGTCATAGTATATAGTCATCTATTAAAACTCCTAGTCAATATGTTGAAGAGACTCATACTATATTTACTATTGATTTATCCTCAAAATGTATTATTTCTTATTCTTTGTTCCCGCCCCCTCAATCCTACTTCTCGCATGTCCCTACTAGCCACAAAGTAGAATGCTATTATCTTATATGTGGAGCTTGCCAAATAGTAGGTTCAACTAAGAATGTTCCTTATAATTACTATCAACTGTTTAATCTCTAAAACATTTCATAATATAGGGTGGAAGATAAATAATACATGTATATCATGATAAAGTTGTATCATAGCTGATAAACCAGACATTACAGATTTAAAAATAAGCATACTGTAAGGTCTGCCTCAGCCATGTAGGCCCTGGCGCAGGTACTGGGTGGAGACTTATGCTAGAGGTGGGCCAAGACCTACATGGCCCAGGGAAGACCTTACACATACATGTCTTGTTTTTGTTAAATTTGTACAACTCTATATAGGTATCTTTCATAATTCAATATATGTATACAATGTTCTAATCAAATCAAGGTAAGTATAGCATACCTTGAAGCATTAATTGATGTTATATGTTGGGAATATATTATATTGAAATATATTGAAATATATTATAGTTCGTCTTGCTCAATAACTACCCTACTGTACTAAAGGGACTCTTTTCCCCTGTGTTTTGGTTCTAAACACAGTGCTATTATGTTTTTGTTCTGTCTTTCTGTCTTTCATCTTCTGTTCTTGCCCTGTCTTAGTGACCATTTTTCCATTTGTCCTTAGACAAATGACTGAGACCATGTGGTATTTGTCTTTCTGGGTCTGATTTGTTTGACTTAATGTATTGACTGTCTATATTGTTGCAGATGACAGGGTTTCATTCCTTTTATTGCTGGAAAAATCCATTGATCCAGTGGAGGGACTCTGGCTGATTCCATATTTTGGCTATTGCTTTTAATGTGATTTAGCATGTAACAAAAGTGCAAGTATCTTTTTGGTATAATGACCTCATTTCCTACTTTGGATATATGCTTAGTAGTGCACATGCTGAATCACGTGATAATTCTATTTTCACTTTTTTGGGGGTGTTTTCAACACTGGTTTTTTTTTTTGTAAGTACTGTCACTAATACCCACAGTATATGAGTTCCATTTTCTCTGAATCCCCATCAGTACTTGTTTATTACCTTTTTAATTACAGCCATTCTAACTGGAGTGAGATATTATCTCATTGGGGTTTTGATATGCATTTTTCTGATTAGTGAACTTGAGCTTTTTTTTTTTGTTCGCATGCATTTGTTTGGTATGCGTATGTCTTCTTTAAAAAGTGTCCATTTACTCATTCAGTCCATCTTTAAACTGGATTGTTTGCTTTCTTAGAGTTCAGCCTTGAGCTCCTTTATATATTCTGGATGCCAAATCCTTATCAGATGTGTCATTGGAAATATTTCTCCCATTGTGTAGGTTATGTCTTAATCCTGTGTCTTAATTTGTTTTTTAGTATACATCTCTTGTAAGGAATATTCCTTCTGAAGACCAGGCAGCCTAATGTTACTATTACGTAAAAACAGGAAAATTAAACTTCCCTTTAGAAATTGTCATTTAATTTAATTGTTCATGCTTTATTTATTCCATTATTGTGAGGATGACTGCTAGTCTGTCTAATTTAGAATCTCAGTGCAGTTCTGTCTGGTTTATTATCTTTAAGATTTATCAGTTCTGTCACCAAGATGAACCCAGTGTGTTTTACTGATGATAGACATGTTGACAGGGAGAGAAGATCTGGGAACAGTGGGAATAGTTTGCAGGAGAAGTTTAAATGAGAAAGTACATTTATCCCATGCATGAGAGAAATGCAAAACAAGAATTACATATAGGCAATGATTAAATTAGGAAAAGTATGATTTTTACTAGCAAAGAGAAGACTATTGGAAAGATTCTATTTTACCTAATCTCAGGAGCCTTAAAAATCTTAGCTTTGATCTTGCTTTGCTAGAATAGTGTATCATGTTGATGGACTAGTTAGCTTGTTCCTTATTGGTTCCTGGCTGCCCAATAATCTCTTAGGCATATTAGGAAAGGTTTTTTTTTTTTTTTTTTTTTTTTTTTTTTTTTTTTTTGTGGTCCGGTCGTGGGGCCCAAACTCTGGGCCTGGGCGCTGTCCCTCAGCTCTTCAGCTCAAGGCTAGCGCTCTACCACTTGAGCCACAGCGTCACTTCTGGCTTTTTTTCTTTTTGCTTATGTGGTGCTGGGGAATCGAACCCAGGGCCTCATGCATGCAAGGCAAGTGCTCTACCACTGAGCCACCTTTCCAGCCCAGGAAAGGTTTGTTTTATACTCAAATTTAATTTCAGGTTATACCTAGGAAAACTAGAACTGAATAACTATTTGGAGGAATTAAAACTTGAGCCTTTATTCTTCTTTAAGAAAAATGAAATGGTAATATACCAGGTGCTTAAAATTCAAACAGGTATTAGTTCAAAAGAGTCTAGTATTTTTCTTCTTCTTTTTTTCTAAATTGGAAAAAATACACTCTTTAAAGACATTTCCTTAATTACGCAACCCAGGGCTGTATTGATTATGGCATCTTCCACAGTCAGACTGCTGTTTTTTAAGTCCTGGTACCATCTGTTAGTACATGGGTGAGACTCAGGGAAAATTTCTTATTTGACATTCAGTTCTATTGTTTGTATAGTATAGATAAGAAACGTATTTATTTAAAAAGACCACCCTGAAGATTAAATTAAATAATGCATACATACTGTTTGATACTTTCTAAGTGTCCCATATATAATTGCTGTTATTTTTATCTCTGCTATCAGTTTGTCTTAGAACTCAAAAAGTAATATGGAATTCTAGCATAGCTGCTCTTATTGACTTCTGTCACCTCTTCTTTTTCCTTTTTGGATAAATGGTCTAATTCTGAATTTTTTTTTTGGCTTCCATGTTTCCTAATATTTTGTGGCAATTATACTTTTAGCCACATCTGAGTGAAGCAGGCATGCCCTTTTCATATCAGCTGATCATTTCTGTTATTCTGAGCAATGCTATTCAATGTCTGTATAGAAGATAATGCCCCTTTATTTTGTCAAATTATTTGCAATGTTATTTTAACAAATCATGCATATCTCCACTTTTATAGTTCCTAGACATTTATGGAATATATTAGACACCAAAGTGAAAGAACTGAATACATTTGAGAATCTGTCTTCAGAGTTCATTATGAGCTGAGCTAAGTTTCTGGTCATGGGAATGCAAGTTGTGTAGATAAATGCACATGCTTCATATAAATTGAAAAGAAAAAAAACTCTCTTGGGAAATAAGGCTTTTTTGGTTCAAAACTTACTCTTCATATTTCTTGAATGTGTCCAGAAGTTCCCTTAAGAATCTCCATAACTGTTATCAGCTCATCTTCTAATTAAACTTGTCCTTAGAGCACTAGTATTCAAACTAATTAAAGTACTCACACATACATAGTTGTCAACTCATTTTATTTTCCATTTTTCTCACCACTTCTGCTGTAGTAGAATGGATTTGTGATATTTTGCTCTTATATGTATACATACAGGTCAGTTTTTATGGAATATACTAGGTGTCTCCACTGTACAGTTGTGATTTCTGTCTGTTGCCATCCATGTATGGGTATTTGGAAGAACTCATGTTTCTATATTGCCTATGTGTCATAGGAATTTGCTTTTACTTTGGCACGCAAACATACATTATTCACACATAGAACATTCCTCTGGGGAGTCATGTCTGTACTTTGTGCTCCCTGTGAAAACCCAGGTGCTTGTGTCCTTAGGAATTGAGCTATACAGCTGAGCATTCTTGCATATAAATCAGATTCCTTCTGGAAAGAAAGGTCCAGTAGAAGCCAGGTCTGGCTTCCCTATACCTGGATAGCTGTAGGCTGTTATCCATAAATGACCCATTATCAGTAACTTTTAAGAAGCTAAGCAACACAAATTTATTTTTGCCATAGTAGCTGCTAAGAGATAGGTTCCCAAATCCCCTCTATGTATTTTAAATAATGTGTATGCTGAACTCATCATTTCTTTGTCCTACTTGGTTTCTTTGTTCTACTCCCTTATTTTACTGTTTTGCACTAATTGGTATTTACTATTGTTGTTTCCTGTCTTCCACCTTAGGGAGAAACTCTTTATTACTTTAAAAAAATCCGTGTTCCATTAATCACCTGATTTCCATGAATCACTTATCACCTATGCTTCTTCTCCCTCTGGCTTTATTCTACGTACCTCCTCCCTTCCTTAAATTGTAGTTAATGTGTTGAGAGACTCTGCTTAAGAAATCAAGTGGCTCATGAGTTTTGGAGACTTTCTTAAATGTATTTACAACTTTTATGAGAGCATATCCTCTTTGGACTGCTTCCTTCTGCTTTGGAAGAGTCCTGTACACATGACACAGATGTTCACAGACGCCTGTGAGAATAGACAAGTGAAGGAGAAATCTCAACATAATTATGTCTTTGAATACTAGAGCAAATAGTCATCAACATTTATTAGACTGAAAAAAATTTAAAGGAAAGAAAAAGAGTCCCTTTAGAAATCTATATCATTCTTCTGTACTTTGCTGTGTAACAGTCCTCAGAAAGTTATATAGCTTTTTTGTTTTGTTTTATTTTTCCCCTCTCATTTTCCTTGACCCTCAAATAAATAAGCTAACATTTTTTGAAGTTGTTACTATACTAAATTCAAACAAACAGTCCTGAAATTACTACGTTCCTTGAAATAGGGAGAGGAACAAATAGGGATGGCAGAGAAAGGGAAGGAGAGAGAGGGAGAGAGAGAGAGGGAGAGAGAGACAGAGAGAGGAGACAGAGAGACAGAGACAGAGAGACAGAGACAGAGAGAGAGGGGGGAGGGAGGGAGAGACAGAGAGACAGACAGAGACAGAGACAGAGACAGAGAGAGAGAGAGGGAGGGAGGGAGGGAGGGAAGGAAGGAAGGAGGGAGGGAGATACTGAATCACATCCATCCTTCATGTCCTTTTCATCTTATTTCTTAATCAGGAGTACAGCCATTGCTTTGTGCCTGACTGAATGCACAAAATTACTAATCTGAACTTAAGTTCAGAGTGCTGGTTTGCTTTAAAGCAAACAAACAGAAAGTCATAGTGACATTCCTGAAGGCATGCCTCCAAGTTCTTAATATAATTACTTCTTGGTTCCTGAAATGTAATTAATTGGATAAAAAGAGATCAAGCGGAATCCAAAAGAATATAGAAGACTTTCTAAATGGGAGTGACTCTTCTTCCAAGCCATGACAAGAACTCAGAAGATGCAGGGACAGACATTTCTTTCAGCTTATCATTACATTTAGAAAACCTCTTGAAGGCATGAACTTTTGAAAGTTACATAGAGGAAAACTTAATTGGGTGGATAAAGTCACATTTTCCCCTCTAGAGTCTGCAGGAAGTTTTCTTAATTTATTTCCCATTTAGACTTTACCCGGATTTGTTGCTTTTAACTGACATCAAGGCCAGGTTATTGAAAAAAAACTTCAAATTTTTGATCAAGCATTTAGTCTGACATGCTTTGTCTATTGTCATTGCTAGATTAAATTTCTTTCCAACAGCTGACCACTAGGTCAGTCCCCATTTTATCTGAGAGCTCATTTGATTCAGAAAAAGCAGCTTATCTAGCAACCTTATCTTTTTAGGTCCTCTTTACACATATCCTTTAATATTCTTCAAGATAAGAGAAAAGAGAATCTTTAAATTTTTCTCATATATGTGCTTTTATTTTTTTTAAAAAGCTGGGAGGATCATGAAATCACAAAACCACAGAGCTTCAGATTAATGTGGCTCTTGAACTTCACAGCAGCTAAAGAGATGTTCCTCCTTCTGTCTCCTATTTCACCTCCCAGACACCTATCTCTTCCTCTTCAAGGTAGCAAGAACTAAATAGTGATGCTTGCTCAAAACAAAGGACAGTAGAAAATGGAAATAATTAGATGTCAGTGAGTTTTCTTTCTAGCCATAGCTGAAGAATCATGGAATCTCACTGACAGAAGGGACTTTAAAAATGGTACCTTGTAGGCTGGTGATATTGCTCAGTGATAGAGTGCTTGCCTATTGTAAACAAGGCTCTCACTAGGCACTGGTGTCTCACACCTGTAATCCTAGCTACTCAGGAGGGTGAGGTCTGAGGATCAAAGTTTGAAGCCATCCCCAACAGGAAAGTCTGTGGGCCTCTTATCTCTAGTAAACTACTTGGAAAAAATCGGAAGTGGCACACTGTAGCTCAAGTAATAGAGTGCTAGCCTTGAGCACAAAGAGGTTCTGAGACAGCACCCAGGCCCGAAGTTCAAGCCCTAGGACTGGCAAAATAAATGAATGAATGCATACATAAATTAGATTAAAATAAAATAAATAGACAAGACCCTGGTTTCAATCCTCATCCCTGGGGGTAAGTGCACATTTTCATCTGATTTCTTATTCTAATAATCAGGAATTTAACCATTGCTTTGTGTCTAACTGAATGTATAAAATTACTAATCTGAACCAAGTTGTGTTTCTTGCCTTTTGTTTCCTTCTAAGGAAACATCACAGATTCCTACAGCGGAAGTTCTTAATATTGGTATGGGGGCAGTGCCTGAGTGAGAATCTGGATATTCATACTGGTTTTGACCAAAATGCATCTCTAATTGGCCTGGCTCTTCTCACATAGCCTCTTTGTCTCTTCTGCCCCTCCTCAAATAACTGGTTTAGGTCAACCCTCTCATTTTACAGGTGAGAAGACTGAGGTTCATATAGAGGTTAAGGGGCTGGTAGAGATGATCACAGCTTGAGAAACACCCTCCCACCCTTATTTTTATTAGGAATTTATCTCAGAAATAATACCATGAGAGAAATCAGGCTAGCACTGCTGTTGAGATAAGACTTATACTAAATAATAGGTGTCTTTGTTCTCAAGTGGAAAAGTAATTCATGTTTTTATCCTGTTGTGAATTAGTAATGCAGTTGAGCCATGCTTGGAGAAAACTTGCTGTTTTAAATTACCCACCTCCCTTTCTGATATCCTCATACCATTTTATCCTCTCTTCTTTTTTTTTCTTTCTTCCTTCTTTCCTGGCTTTTTTTTTGTGCTATGCTGAACTTGATAATGTATTTGTGAAGACACTTCAAAAAGGGATTATGCCTGAAAATCTGCTACAGCATCAAAGAACACATTTGTATTTTAGACTTAAAAAGTGAAAAGTCTGTAAATAGAATGTAAGATGAATTTTTATAATCCTAGAACCATATTTCAAAAGCACTAGAGGAGATCATTATTTGAAAAACACCCTATAATGAGTCTTATAGTATAACAAATAATTAGTATCATGTTTGTTTGGGAAATTAATCATATTCATAAGTCAATGATTTAGAGATCTCAGCTTTTCAGAAACTCAGTTTCCAAGGGGGAAAGCAGAGCAAAGGATAAATTAAGACTGGTACCAGGATCACATACCTTTTACTTTGAAAGGCAGACAAAACAAAGCAGAAAGCTCCATTTTTAATTTTTGCTCCCTAAACTTTGAAGAATTTCAAGTGAAAACCTTTAAATCTCAATTTTTTCGTGACAAGTTTAAAGAATTGCAAGGTACATAATTTCTGCTATATGTTAAATCCATTTTAAATTTTAATGGCTAAATAACATTTAAAGTATATATTTTTCAAACACAATATTACAGAGATTCAACTATCACCACTGTCTACTTAAAAATATAAAAAGAAGCCGGGCGCCGGTGGCTCATGCCCGTAATCCTAGCTACTCAGGAGGCTGAGATCTGAGGATCCCGGTTCAAAGCCAGCCCTGGCAGGAAAATCCGTGAGACTTATCTCCAATAAACCACTAGAAAACCGGAAGTGGTGCTGTGGCTCAAGTGGTAGAGCACTCGCTTTGAGCTGAAGAGCGCAGGGACAGCGCCCAGGCCCAGAGTTCAAGCCCCATGACCGACAAAAAAAACGAAAAACATATGTGTGTGTGTGTGTATAGATAGATAGATAGATAGATAGATAGATAGATAGATAGATAGATAGATAGATAGATAGATAGATAACATGGGCATAATAGTGCATACCTTTAATCCTAGTACCTAGGTGGTGGAGGCACAGGATCATGTGTTTGAGATAAACTGAGCTACTTAGTGAGACCTTATTTCAAAAATACAAAAACAAAAATAACCCTCAATATGTGTATATACACTGTCACACACATGTGTGAGTTTAAAGAAAAAAGTAATAACGTGTGTGTGTGTGTGTGTGTGTGTGTGTGTGTGTGTGTGTAGATTTTATATCATTCTATTTTTTGTTTAACTCATAGTTTACTTACTTGTCTCACAGGGTTTTTATCAATGTAATATGCTTAAAAGATTTTATTGTTTGTCATAAAGACTCAGAATATTAAACATTTTTAAATCCCCAACTATATATATGCCTGTGTTTCAAAAGTAATCAGGATTGAATTTTGCTTACTATGATTAAAACCATATATTTAATATTCAATAATATTTAATACAAATAATACTTAATAATCATATTAAATATTTAATAACTATTGTTCAACATAATTATAAAATATACATTTATATATACACTTACTGGGTGCAGCAATTCAAGCCTATAATCCTAGATACTTGGGAGATAGAGTTCAGGGCATCAGACCAGGCAATAAAAGCTTGTGAGATTCCTTCCATCTCAAGCAATGGCTGCATGTGGTTGTATAGCCTGCCAATCTAAGCTACAGGGAAGGTAGGAATAGACATTTTATAGCCCAGTTAACCCCAGCATAAAATGAGAACCGGTCTCAAAAATAACCAGTCCAAAAAGGATCTGGTGACATGGCTAAAGTGGCCTGGCAAGTATGAAGCTTTGAGTTCAAACTCTGTGAAAAAAAGCAATATTTGTTATAACTTTATATATTAAGGAGATGGACAGAAAGATTTCTGAAAAATTGTTTTATCAATAAATATTATTTAATTCAGAAACAAGACAGGATTTTGTGCAATTTCAACATTTTTTTTCTAGATACAAGCATCTTTCTCACACAATAAACAAATGAGATTGGAGAGATTGTCATGTCATTGAACTTTTAGAAACTCCTTTACCTGGCTTATGCCAAAAGTCACATAGTGATTTCTCATCAAATTATTATTTGTGATTCATCTTCTGACAACTCAATTAATTCTTCAATTTTGTTGAAAGGAAAAACTGACCTGAAAAAGATATTGCTATGCTCATTCACTGAAGGCATGCACTCAAAGCTTACCAAAGTTTTATAAATTCTTGTTACTCTTTCTCTTAGAAGCACTATGTTGAGCGTGGTAGAGTCAGAGTTAGGAAAGCATACATATACACTGCTTATATGATTTTTTTAAGCAAGATCCTTTTCCTTTATCATATACTTGAAATATAGTCCATCAAAACCTTGCCACTGGGTTTAGCTCATTGAGCTTATTAAAAATATATACCATATAATCTCTTTTGAAAACTTTGTTAAATCAATCAGCTAATCAGGTAGGAAAGTTGCTAAGGCTTAGTTTCTTTTAGATTGAATTTTTGTATTCAAATAAATTTCCTTTTGGCCCTTCACCATCCTGTCATTTAACTTCTGAGTTTTCAGTCTAAAATAGGTTGCTAGATATGGTGAGAAGGACTAAGATGAGTTTGCTGCTGGGAGAAATAAGGTAACATCTCAGTCGGCGTTTCTTATTGATTCCCTTTTTGCTTTGCTCTCATGGGACTTTTTCTTAGGAGCAATGTATTCTTTGACAATGGCTTACAGATGAAAAGGCAAGCTCTTTAAACAGATTGTCATCCTCATGACTCATCCACTGCAGGTGCATTCTCTGATCAATTTTAGGAAGGAAGTTGAGGACCTGAAAATTGATTCTCTTAAAAATATCTGGTTCTGTGAATTCTGGTTGGAAGATTGCTATGAAGTCTACAAAAGTGGAAGAATGAAAGACTTTACAGTCAGGATAAAGCCTGTGAGTCATGATTAGTTTTAACTTCTTCCTATGTTCTGAAGATTTTAATTGATATTCATAATGGTGGTTCAGCTTCACCATGAAATCCCAAGGACTGGTTTCTCCCTAAAATAGCATTTTATGTCAACTGCCTTGCAAGAGTATGCCAAGATGGCTTGAGTGGTATAGTGCCAACTATAAACAAAAAGGCCAAGTGAAACTGTGAGGCCCTAGGTTCCAGCCCTAATAGTAGGTGTGTGTGTGTGTGTGTGTGTGTGTGTGTGTGTGTGTGTGTGTGTGTGTGTGTGTGTGTGTGTGTGTTGCGGTAGGGTGTAGGGTGGGAGGGCAGTAAGCCAAGAATAAAGGTACACTCTGATTCTGAAGGTGGTAAATTCTTAAAAATCTATCTTTTGTGCCTAGTTTCTCTGATGAGATATTTATAACTTGTCATAAATAGAGACTTCTTGAGAATCAATTTTGTGGAATTCTATAATTACAGTTGTAAACAATTTGGAAAATCCTCTAAGCTACTACAAGAAACTTCCTGTAATTTGACTCTAAGCACTGATAAATAAGGCAGTGCATGGGATTTCCTGGTTGTTCAATAGCCTAATAACTTCAAGGTTTCTATCTAGTGGAGAGAAAAGAAACATTACAGGTTCATTTAAAGAAAGCAATAATTCTTCACATTAGAATCTGAATTAAACTTATTGAATTATTAGTGTGTCACTATGTATGTATCACTGTGTATCACTATAACTTGTTATGTGCATTGTTAATGTATCACTATGCCAATAATTCATCATACTACTGTTACTTCTACAAATACTAATAATCCAATGGAATTGTGTAGTCTATTTTCTCCGCCTGCTATTTTCTGTAAAGTAGAACTGTCAACTCTTTACATTATTTATTTCTCCTTACGCAATTCTGCTATACTGGGAAATATTTAAAATGATCTTAGGACCAATTAGCTTACTTTGTGTGCAAATAAACTGATAATATTAGGAATATCAGGAAAGATCCAGAGCTTTGCCAGTATTAATAGAATTGTGGAAATCTGTGGTTCTAAGACAAAAATTGTGCAGGCTATTGTACTCTATCTTCCTTGGTAATTAAAATAAAATCCCCCTTGGTTATTATGAAGAGATGGACCAAGTATAGGTTAACCCAGATGTCATGTGGCTCTATATGATACATAACCCCAGTGGATATTAGTATCTTTACTGGAAAAGTAGAGATGATAATAGTACTTATTTCATAGCATTGTTGTGTTGAAGAAATAATTGAGTTCATGTAAAATGTCTTGTGAGAGTTGATGTTATTAGTCATTGTGATTATTACTAGACCCAAGATAATAGCATGAGTAAAAATTTTGACTAATAAATCAATATTGCCTCACTTGAATTAAATAACTTTAATTTGTTGTAAGCTTAAGATCACTTTAAATCCAACAAATGCGAGCTGGATTTCATTTTCTACTTATTGTCTTAAGTATAGGAATGCTTTATTACCAAATATATTAATAGGGTAGATATTTATGGTATGTTTTTGAGTGACTTGGTATTCGTGGGGCCTTGGGACTTGATATTAATTACTGTCTTTTTTTTAGCATCAAGTTGCAATTTAGATATATGAAGCTTCCTGTTATATAAAAGACTTGTTAATATGAAATTCCTGCATCAAAGCTTATGAAGATAGGTCTATCACCTTTCATAGATTCCTCTCCAAAACAGACAAAAGATCTTTAAGATCTTTTCATTGTTTCTATTTTGTTTAAGGGCCAATGGGTCTTAAGGCTTGAACTCAGGTTTACAGGTTAGTGTTCTACCCCTTGAATCACAGCTCCACCTCTGGCTTTTTTGGTAATTTTTTAAATTGGAGATAATAGTCTCATGGACTTTTCTGCCTGGGCTGGCTTTGAACTTTGATCATCAGATCTCAAACTCCTGAGTAGCTAGGATTATAGCTGTGAGCCACCAGTACCCAGATTTTCATTGTTTCTTGAAAGGTACCCCCACTGATGATGAAGAGGCCAGTTAGATGTTACATTTTCCATGTTTGTCAAGTTATGCTAATTCTTTATCCTAATTTTGGTCATTTGCTAATCCAAAGTTCTATCAGATGGGGTAGTTACCTTTTTAAATAATATTGAAAAGGAAATTAATTATTAATATCAGATAGATGAAATATTTAAAACATATACTCCATTCTGAAATGATAAAAGCAATCTACTTCTTTGGGAGCAACAAGATAAGGGAGTCACTATTATTTGTATATAGTGTCTAGATACTATTATGTTGATTTGATCTATATACCAGGCACATGGTTCTATACCAATTGATTTTAAAAAAACAATTGTATTGACTTTTGCCAAGGCAAAAGTTTAATTACCACTTGGCCAATTGGTCAAGTTTGCACTCTATTATTTTTTTAAGAATAGATTTTACATACGGTAATGGAGAAAAGCACCTTAGCATTTCAGAGAAGAGAGCACAAAAATAAGGGCTGAGAGTGTAGTTCAGTAGTTCAACACTTTCTTTTTTGCTTTCGATTTTATCGTTAAGGTGATGTACAGAGGGGTTACAGTTACATATGAAAGGTAGTGAGTACATTTCGTGTCCAACTTGTTACCCCCTCCCTCATTTTTCTCCCACTTTCCTCCCCAAGTTGTACAGTTCATTTCCAACACATTGTCTTGTGACTATTGCTGTTGCATTGGTTAGCCCTTTGTCCTTTGTCTCACCATTTTGTTGTTCCCCTTCCCTTCCCTTCCTGAATTCACAAAAACATATATACAATACCCAGGGTACCAAAATCAAATACAGTGACAACAGGGGATAAACCATAGGAAAAAAAAACACACAAAAGAAAGAGGAAATCACATAGTACATTTAAAACAACAATAACAAAGAAAAACCTCTTGTTTCCATGTCTGGGAGTTCATTTCACTTAGTATCATCTTAGGCACCTGAATAGAAGAAGAAAGGAGGGGAAAAAAATCACAAAGAAAATTCAAGATAAATCTAGAAACCAACAAAAAAGAGGTGAATAGCACATGCCCTTGGTTTTCTCAGCCCTGTGGTTGTGTGGTCCTTTTCTTTCCAGGTCAATGTGAGCCATTGTGTAGAAAGTGACATGTGAGACCGCGTCCAGAGCCTCAATTTGGGTAATAGTTTGTATTTTGTCTTATTGTCTCCCTCCTCCTTCTTCAGAGGACCCAATCAAATATATTCAATACATTAGTGAATAAAATTTCTGAGGAAAGAAAACACAATTATTAGGTAGTATTTGTTGGGAATTTCAGAGTAATAAGGCAGAGTTTTAGAAATAAGACTGAGTGAAATATAGGATAGTAGTATCCAATTGTAGAATAATTTGCTAAGGAGGCTAACCTGCAAGTTCACTGCAAAAAGTAGTTTAAATTAGTTTGACTCTTTTTAATAATAATTATTTAGCATGTGGCAAGTGCCCACAGCATGTTGGTATCTTCCCACAGTATTAAGCATGCTCTGTGGAAGGAACTGAGCTTGGTATTGGGTTTAATTAATCTCTCAAGTTAATTGCCAATGTGGGCCACATTTCTTAGGTGAATAAAGCTAGAGTGTGGGAAAAGATAATGTCCCTCCCTCATTAAGCTGTCTGTGTTAGATTTACAGAGCGACAGTGAGGCTCTTTTCAGGCTTTGTTGTGATAGCTTTCATTACTGACAGCACAGAGTAAACGGAGATCTGTCCTTTCATTATTAGACTCCACTCCATAGCGATGGCTACCTCTATCAGGATGGCTTCAAAGAGCTGTTTGTAGTGTGGCGCTCAGCTTGTCATATTTTCTTTTCCACTAGCCTCAGATTTCTTTTGTTCTCCCAATGCAGGGAGAATTGCAGTGCAGGGCCTTGCCTGCCACCTGCCAAGAAGGGGCATCCCTTGCCAACTGTAGCCTTCTCTGGAGTAGGTTATCAGTGAATGACTTCCACAAATGATGTGACTTGGGAGGTGTTAGGGGCTTCTCTTCACATAGTTGCATAACTACCATGTGATTTCCCTCTCCCTCACCCCAACTTGTTCTTCTGTAGTATTGTGAACAAGACCTTTTAAAAATGTCCGATTCCCTGCAAAAAAACTGAAAGACAATTTGTGTGCCTGTCATGTCTTCAGTATTTGCTTCTAGAAGGTCTTAGGTTAGATTCCCTAGAAGTAGGAATCAATATGCTAGTAATTCTTAAAGGAGAATGTCCTGGAAGAAACTAGAAAGGTAATAAGGGTATTATGATAGGGAATGAAGGAAGTTTCAGATGAAATTAACCTGGTCACATGAAACATAAGCCAGAGCCACAGAAAGAGTGTAATCTTAAGACGAAGGAACAGACTTTTTATACCTACCCTCCACACCAGTCAGTCTTTAGCTTTGGGCCCTGGGGTACCAGGCAAGTATGATAGCACATGTCCCAGATATTTCTGGGGGCAGTCATTTGGATGCAGCCATCATCAGTAATACCTGTAGGGATGAATAGGATACTCAACTGATATGAGATCTCCCCTGGGATTTGTGGGTATCAATAGTTTCTGAAATGTAGGGAATGCAATCTTTAGTGATACAGAGTATCCTTCTCCTTAGAAAATTCAGTGATGGGGTCAGAATTTATTGCTAAGTATTGATAGTTAATTTTGTGCTGTTCTTCAGTCTTTAATAAGAGACAAAGAGCTGATAGAAAGATGAAAATCACATAGTACATTTTTTTAGCTTTATGGAAGTTAAAATTGTAGTTCTCAAATAGATGTTCACACTAAGGAAAAAAAAATATGACACTTCTTAACTGCCCCCCCCGAACCTGATTAATCTGTCCCTCCTCCATTGATTTTTTCACTAATCTATTGCTAATGCCTGCCAAGGTAATTAAACAAGTCAGATGAAAAACAAAACAAAACAAAACAAAAAATGATTACACTTTCTTGCCAAAGAAGAAGCGAGGTATGCACAGTGTCTGGGTTATGAAAAATATAGTCTCTTGTTATATCAAATGACAGGGCCTTACTTTGTGATGTAAACACATTACTGTAAATGTCAGTGCACAGAGAATTGTGTAGACAGACTGCAAGGATCATTATTAAACAGGCAGCTCAGCAATAAAATATACAATAAGATTTCATTGGCTAAGTTATAATTTACATTTGTTATAATTTTAGATGAACCATTCAGACAGATTATTTAAAATAAGATGAAAGAGGCAATATTGAATATTAAAATATTAAGTAAATTAATGTAAACTACCTGCAAAGGATGTATTATGAAGTTCATCTTTCCTAACCTCCTTTTCCTTGCTATCAAATATATTACTAGTTTACCAGTCAAATTATGAAAATTCTTTACTGTGCAGCTTTCTCAATTTAGTCATGTACATACATTTCTAATACTAGGTATTTTCTAAATGATGTGGTAAATGTACTTTATCTATGAGTCAAGTAAGAGGGTTCATTGCAGGATTTTTTTCTTCATTTTTTTTGTTTTCTTTTACCTCAATGGCAAACAGTTTAAAGGATTTTTGTGTTCAGAGACTTATCCAGGTGAGAGTTGTTATAGTGGTGGTGGTGGTGGTAGTGGTGGTGGTGTGTGTGTGTGTAGAGAGAGAGAGAGAGAACAGTGGCTTTGAGAGAACAAAGGCTTGAACCTTTGCTTGGCTTTTCTTCTCAAGCCTGGCACAGAGTTTGATTACATAAGGTGAATTCTTTAAGTATTTTAAAGTCTATACTTACTATAGGAATTTGGGATGCATTGGATTTATAAATTGCTTTGTTGAATGGCAACTCCTCTGTACAACCACTTAAAGATAATAAAAACTTTTTTTAAAAAAAGATACTTTATTCATGGCATATTTCACGCTTTCTTTGTGTGTGCTGGTCCTGGGGCTTGAACTGAGGGCCTGGGTACTGTCCCTGAGCTTTATTGCTCAAGGCTAGTGTTCTACCCCTTGAGTCATAGCTCCATTTCTGGTTTTCTGGTGGTTAATTGCTGGTAAGAGTCTCACATACTTTCCTGCCTGGGCTGGCTTTGAACCACAATCATCAGATCTCAGCCTCTTGAGTAGCTAAGATTACAGGTGTAAACCACTGGTGCCTAGCCCATATTTCTTTTTTTTATATTTTTTTTAATTGTGAAAATACTGTACAGAGGGGTTAGAATTACATGGGCAAGACAATGAGTATATTTCTTATCAAGCATTTTTTCCAAGCCTTTCCATTTCCTAACAAATGACCTAGCCCATATTTCATACTTTGTTTTTTTCTTGGTGGTACTTTGTGTTCTACAACTGGAGCCATACCTGAGCTGCTGCTGCTGCTGCTGCTGCTGCTCCTGCTGCTGCTGCTGCTGCTGCTCCTCCTCCTCCTCCTCCTCCTCCTCCTCCTCCTCCTCCTCCCCCTCCCCCTCCCCCTCCCCCTCCTCCCCCTCCTCCCCCTCCTCCCCCTCCTCCCCCTCCTCCCCCTCCTCCCCCTCCTCCCCCTCCTCCTCCTCCTCCTCCTCCTCCTCCTCCTCCTCCTCCTCCTCCTCCTCCTCCTCCTCCTCCTCCGCCTCCGCCTCCGCCTCTTCTTCCTTTAGTTACTTTATGCCTAGGACTGGCTCAGACCATAATCCTTCTACCTATGCCTCCTATGTAGCTGTGATCACAGATATGATCCACCATACCAGACTTACTAATTGAAATGAGGGTCTCATTAATCTTTTTTTGTATGGCAGCCCATACAAAACCATAGTCCATTTATTTACTACCTCTGATGTAGCAGGGATTACAAGTGAAACCTATCGTGCCTGGCTTTTGTACATATTTCTTCGATTGAAGTGTCAGCTTTGTTAAATTACTGACCTCAAATAGAAAGAAAAAAATTATTTAAAAGTGTGATACAGTTCTTCAAATATAATTAATTTCTAAAATGAAATTGTCTCCCAATTAGTGTTTCTTTGACCCCTTTCTTTGTGTTTGTTATACTTTTTTACAGAAAGTGAATTTTAAATATAATAGTAATGGACCATTATGTGACTAAAATACCCAGTATCTCCTCTAACATATTTATAAAATTAGTTTGATTAGATATTTTTAATTTCTTGAAGAATTTCGTTGTTCAACATTTATCAGTCTTAGATGTTGCAGTGTTTGGTTTAGTTTGCTAAAATGGTAAGAATAATTTTCCTAAAAACAGTGCTGGGGTTACCTTTTGAGTCTATTTTTGGTAGATTAAACCTAAATCTTCATTTGAGAAGTGGAATCCACAATATGAAATGTGGGTTCAAAACCTCAACTGTACTGTAAACACTGGCCTTTTTACAGTGAAAATTTCTTACAGACTCTTCATCAGCAAAATATATACCAAGACTTTTATTTTCAAATATGACTTGGGACAATTTTTATTTAAAAAAAAACAGCTGGACACTGGTGGCTTATGTCTATAATCCTAGCTATTCAAGAGGCTGAGATGTGAGAGTCACAGTTTAAAGTTAGCCATTGCAGAGAGGTCAGTGACTCTTATCTCCACTTAACCAGTAAAAAGCCAGAAGTGGAGCTGTGGCTCAACTGGTAGAGCAAAAAAGCTCAGAGACCTTTCCCAGGCTTTGAATTCAAGCCCAAGGACTGGGGACAAAAACAAAAACAAATAAACAAATAAATAGATAAAAGATAATAAATAAATGAATGCAATAACTTCTTTCTACTTCCTTATCACCCAAGAGATAATTTCTGTGTTGCCTTTCCCTTCCCTGGCACGATCTTTCCCTTCACATCCTCAGATTGTAAACTATGTGGATGAGTAGCATAGATACAGCCATGGCTGGTAAAAAAAAGTGTCACTTGGTGTTACTTTATTTGAAGGAAGATTTGCTGCAAACTTGCCCATGTCTAAACTGACCCACCCCCCCCCAACAATGACAAATGGTTCACTGAACTTAGAGCTTGCTGTGTTCCAGGCCAAGAGCCAAGTACTCGAACCACATTTTTTTTCATTCCTCACAATGACTTAAAGTACCACCTTTATTTTTCCTGAATTACACAGACAAGGAAGCTGAAAATTAGGAAGTTAAGCCACTGCACCTCACAGACCGCTCTGGAAAAGCTACTTCTTTTGGCAGTGGGACTAACGAAGAGTTATGAATGAAGTAAGGGTGTTAATTGCCTGGTGATAGCCTTTCCTTCCTTCCTTCCTTCCTTCCTTCCTTCCTTCCTTCCTTCCTTCCTTCCTTCCTTCCTTCCTTCCTTCCTTCCTTCCTTCCTTCCTTCCTTCCTTCCTTCCTTCTTTCCTTCCTTCCTTCCTCCCTCCCTCCCTCCCTTCCTTCCTTTTTTTGGGGGGGCCCATCTTGTGGCTTGAACTTAGGGCTTGAACACTGTCCCTGAACTTTGTTTTGCTCAAAGGTAGCCCTCCACCACTTGAACCAAAGCTCCACTTCTGGCTTTTTGCTGGTTAATTGAAGATAAGTGTCTGACAGACTTTCCTTCCCAGGCTGGCCTACTAAGTAGCTAGGATTATAAACGTGTGCTACTGATCCCTGGTGATAACTTTTCTTGAGGTTGATCACTACCAAATTTTTTCTTTTGCTTCTTCATCCTGATGTGCTTCTTTCTTTTCCTTTCTTTAGCTTGAAGAATGATAACAACCCTAGAGCACTTCTGGTTTACTTATATACAACTCCAAGTTTTATAAATACTTCCTCTATTAAATCCTCATTAAATTAGTGGGCCATCTGTGTCTTTTTGGGATTCTGTCTGATACAGAAGAAGGGTCACTAGGGAACTTTCTAGACATGACATGTATATCAGGTATGACTAGTTGGGGTGACTTGAATGGATGCTAGTGGAGTTGATGAAGGACCAAAGAAAATCAAATCATTCTTGCCATTACCACTAGTAGATTCTATTTTATCTATTTTAATTCTTTCAGCATGAGTAGGATGTTCTTTGCTCTCATTCTTTCATTTGCATACTACTCATGCTTCTTTAATACTAGATTTTACAGTCTTTTTGGATAGGTCTGTGCTACTATTATGTCAGCAAAGTAGTGATTTAATCACTCACTTACCCACCCAAATGATGAAGATAAACTGAAGTTTGACACAAGTACATTCGCAGAGGATGGTTTGCTTCTTGACGTTAGTTTCTGCCACACTCCAGTGTACTGTTGATGTATTATATCTGTAAACTTTACAGAAATGGACAAGCGTGACTATATTTCTTTTCTTTAGCATCTTCTATAGGAGAAAAATTGGCTAGATGCCTGGAAGGCATGGGCAATTATAACTTTTCCGTACGATATACAAATCTGTTTTCAACTTGAAATAATTTTTCCTCCTCTAATTTTTTTTGCTTATTAAAATTTGTTTCAAAATGTTCTCAATTACTGGATATTGATGCTTCTTAGTTTGAAATTCTGATTACAGATATCTTGGTAATTGTTTTGTAACTTTTAATTAATGATAAGCCTTGGAAAAAAATCATTACTAGAATTGTCTCAGCTTTGGTTTCAAGGGACATAAATATACTGTTGTGATAGAATGACTATTATAATTGAATATGAGAATTAAAAAATTTTTAAATAAAGAATTTTATCACTAATATTTTAATGCATTTGAATACTGAAAGGATAAAAATGAAGTAGTGCTTGGCCAATTCAGTGTGGATATATCTTAAAGTGTTGTTTGAAAAGAATAGGAATTTAGATAAGTTTCAGATGACAATGTTTCTTAATCTGACAAAGGAATAGTAGTATGATGTTCTCCTTTAGATAGATTCTTTTTTCTTTGCAGGTTGTAAATGGCTATCAGTGTGTTGAATTTACAGACAAATGGCATGGGTCTCCTGAGAGAGGCACTGTCTGTAGACTAGCATGCATTTTTCTCTTGGGAGACTTTATATACAATAAATTATTTATATAAATACCTAAGGCTGTTCTGCCAATGCTTTAAGGATTTTTCTTTTTAATACCACTGCAAAATGCCACAAGCAATTGAAAGCAGACTGTGTTTGATGGGGGAGGACTGCAACATAACACCTTTCAGCAGCATCCTAAATGCTGCAGACAAGGAGAGAGGAATTCTAGCTAGGATGTGCTATCATCAAGAAAGATTTCAAGACAGCCCAGAAACCAACATAGCATTCAGCCAGCCACTGGGGAAAAGGGGGGATTCTAGCCTAGCCCCTATAGAGAAGGAGGGGACTGGGTTAGAAAGGAGGAGATAATTGAAACTATGAGCATCTGCTCATTGTCAATCTTCTTTCAAAGATAGGTGCAGATGCTGGGCAAATGACAAAGGAAAGAATATTGTAATTATGTTTTATATTCCATTCAATTATCAAGTCTGATAAAATTGTTATTGTTGCTTTCTGTTGTTGAGTTTTAAGAATTCTTTGCATGTTATAGATATTACTCCTTTGTTGGATATGTAGTGGTGGGCATTGTTTAAGACTTCATTGTTGCTGAAGACAAACTGGCCTGCCCATCAATGCCCTGGTGGTGGGATTGGGAAGTCAAGACTCCCCCATATTTCCCAACTAAGTTTCCTTTTCTCTAGTCATTTGGCTTAAAGATTGCAGATATCCCCAGACATGAAATCTAAATACACTGGAAACTTTAAAAAAAACAAAACCAGGAAACTCAAGTTCTGATTCAGTACCTAACCAGATGCTTTTTTGTTTCTATATTTCAAAGTTCTTTTTATCATTTTTATCGAATAATTTCCAGCAGATGTACTTTTGTATAAAGAGGGAAGAAACAGAGAAGAATGAGTCCAACTGTCTTTTTCTAGGACCAGCCAGTAGGCTTGATATTTATGAGGCCCTTTAGTATCAAAGGAACAGTGTTGATTCTTCTGGAGATGTTATTTGATGGGCATTGACCTTTTATGGTCTTGCTGCTATGTTCGAAGTATCTTTTGCATTGTAATGCCTTTAAAATTATTAGCTTGAAATTGACTTCCCCAGCCAATTGCCTGTGGCTTATCCCAGGAGGCTGACATCTAAGTGTCTTGGTTTTAACCAGCTCAGGTAGGAAAGTTCATGAGACTCCTATCTCCAATTAACCATGGAGAAAGAGCTGGAAGTGGAGCTGTGGCTCATGTAGTAGAGCGCAAGTCTTGAGCAACAAAAAGCTTAGGGATTGTGTCCTGGCTCTGAGTTCAAGACCCCACCCTTTTCCCCCATAGTAACTTTCCTTAAAGGCAGAACTTGAAAGTATTTTATCTAATCTGGGACAGAAGTTTGGCAGGGATTCTGTGATGCTATGCTCCCTTCCGGAGCTAAGGGTTACTGCCCTTCTTGTCCAGGGTGCTGCTCACTCTTAGCTCTCTCCTAAAGGTATACAGTTCTTTGAGAAATGGCCTACTTCCAGTGACTGATCACTGAGAGGGGAAAGTCCTCTATTTTCTCAGCTAGATAGAAATATCCCTTGCTTTGATCAGAATGTTTGTCTATTGCCCTCCAAAAAGTGTATGTTGACATTTTAGTCCATAAAGTATTAGACCATGGAATCTTTGAGAGTTGATTAGGTAAAGAGGGTAGCACCCTTATGAATGAAATCAGTAGCTAACTCCTTCCATTATGTGAGGACATAGCAAGAAGACAGGATGTATAAAAGCACACAAGACAGTGAAGTGAATCTATTGCTGCCTTGTTCTTAGCCATCCCACCCTCTAGAACTATGAGAAATGTTTCTTGTGCTTATAAACTATTTGGTTATGGCATTTTGTTATAGCATCCCAAGGAGGCTCATTACTCTATCTTTATTATTCCCTCTGGACCAGCCATTGGGATTTGTCCTTCTATTCAGTCCTGCTTACCTAACACTATCTCAAAAATACTAGTTAAATTATAAAAGCAAAGTAAACCAGACCCAAAGAAGCATAGGCTGCATGGTTTCCCTCATTTGTCATAACTAGACTGTGCCTACAAATCTACAAGTAAACATACTAGTGGTAAAAAAAAATTCACATGGATATGATCAATTATACAGGACTCTAGACATTCACACAGTGAGACCAAAGGATGATATTCTTAGAGAAGATCACAAAGGCTCAAAGGCTATCTGCATGAGATCATATGAAATGATACCTATCAAAATGAACTCCATGGAATGGAAATGAGTTTTTTTACTTTGTTGCTGTTTTTGTTTATTGTACTTTTTGTCTTATTTGTACTTTTATCTGTTTGGAGAGGGTAAGGAGGAGCACAGAAATGGCAGGACAAACAGTGAACAAATGCAGTAGTGGTACTTACTAGATACTATGTTGAAAACTATACAACTTGGGGGTGGAGGGGAGGGAAAACTGGGAGAAAGAAAACATATTCTTTACCTGATTTATGTAACTATAACCTCTCTGTATGTCACCTTTACAATAACAATAAAAGGGGAGAGGAACAACTAAAAAAAAAAACTTCTTCAAGCAAAATGCGACATCTATATCCCAGATATCAACATACCTCAAATGCACATTGTGAGTTTTCTATTATCTTTTGCTATATAGAATTATCCATTATAAAATCATAATATTCTTCCCACTTCTTCTAGAATTAGACTTCCATTTATATTATATTCTATTTTCTTTTAAAAATATTTTGAATTAGCATATATATTAACAACACAGGGTAGCCTTGTAATAATTCCATATATGTGTTTGAAGAACTGCACCCTCCTCCTTTATGTTTCTATTTCTTCTGTTAAAATTTTTTTTCATGGCTTTTCTAGATGATAATCACTTTTGCTTTAAAGAAAATTTCCCTTTGGAGTGTAAAATTTTAGGATATTGTTTATTTTCCTGTGTTTGAAATCTATAACCTTAGAACTATGGATTAGAACCCTTTAAGATTTCTTAGGACCATCTGTTTTATGAAGAGCCATAATCAAACACAGCTGGTTCTATCGGTTATTGTTTCAGACAGTTTATTCAAGTCTGCTATCACATCTTCTGCAGTTGTTCTTAATATTTACTTCTTGCCCAACATATGGTTCCTGGCACTGTGTTCTCCATGTGGCACATAGTTTGAGTTTCTTTGCCTAATTTGGAGCTTTAGAGTCAAAACATGGCATTGGCAGTGTCATTATCTTTCAGCTCTTTTTTTCTTGGCTACCAGCTAACTCCAATGTATAAACAGTAGTTTGTACATTACTCAGTCCTATACAATTCCCACTAGGAACTGGTTATTGTTTCATATATCTCCTTATTTATTTCCCACAGTGTCTTTAAATTAACAGTATAGAGATCTCTACTTGAATTATTGTGAGGCATGGAAGAAATTTAAGTAAGTTCAGAATATCTTCTTTTAAAAAGTTATTGTTAAAGTGTTTCATATTTGACTTTATTCAGTAAATATACACATAAGGACACCAGGGAAACTGAATTTCTGTAAATGTAATAAAAATGTTAATGCATCAGGAAAGCTTTACATTGCTGTAGTCTTTTAAAGTCCTTAAAACATTTTAGCAAATATTAATTGTACAAAACAATGGCTTTATTGTAATATTTTTGTGCAAATAACATACTTTGATATGGATATAACATACTTTGACATAATCAACTCTTCCCATCAACCTCTCCTCATTATTTGTTTTACACTCTGTATTTTTTCCTATTCTTTATTCAGTTTTCATGTGCTTCATCAAGTCTAGAAATGAGAGAAAAATGTTAGTCTTTAAAGATTCTACTTTATTTTTCTTAACATGATGATCTCCAGTTTCCTCCATTTTTTTCTGCAATTGAAATGGTTTCATTCTTCTTGAAGACTGAATAATACTACATTTTATTATTGTATACATTGTATGTATGCATCACATTTCCTATCTATTCATCCTTGATGGCACCTAGGTTGATTCTATTACTTACCTATTGTGCATAGGGTGCAGTAGGAGTCATTTATGATAGTTATATTCTTTCTTTATTGGTTCCTTTTAACTTTAGCAAAGGTTTATTTTGTTATAACAGGATTAAAGTAGGCACAAATAGAAAAAGAGAAATATTTCCCACTCCTCATGTAGGAAATGGGAATTAAAGACTATTTTTGTGTTTGTTTTTATGTTAAAGTAAGTTTATAGTGATTTTCCTAATGTCTGAACTTATTTAGAACGTCAACAATAGTGTATGAAGGTTTTTTTCCTCACTTTTTCACTATTATTATCTATTCTTTGTTTTCTTGATGGCAGTCATTCTGATTATAGTGAGATAAAATCTAAATGTAGGGGCTGGGAAAGTGGCTCAGTGGTAAAGCGCTTTCCTTGCATGCATGACGCCCTGGGTTCAATTCCTCAGCACCACATAAGCAAAAAGAACAAAGCCGGAAGTGGCACTGTGGCTCAAGTGATAGAGCTCTAACCTTGAGCTGAAGAGCTGGACAGCACCCAAGCCCAGAGTTCAGGCCCCATGACCGGACACAGAAAATAAATAAATAAATAAAAGCTCAGTGACAGCACCCTGGCCCTGAGTTCAAGTCCTAGGACCAACATGAGAAGAAGAACTGGGAGTGGGGGGGGGGTGGGCAGGGAGGACGAGAAGGAGCAGCAGCAGCAGCAGCAGCAGCACAATTAAAGGCCCTGTGTATGTAGTGGTCCTGGGCCTTGAACTGAGTGCCTGGACGCTGTCCCTGAGCTTAAAAAATAAAAAAAAAATCCAAATCTAGTTGAATTTGCATTTCCCTGCTAGTTAAGAATGTTGAACATTTTTCATCATTGTATTGGGCATTTGTTCTTTTGTTGAAAAGTATCCTTTTTATTTACCCATTTATTGATGAGATCATTTGTTCTTTTGATATTTAATTTTTTTAGTTCTTTATCTATTCTGAATGTTAATACCTTTTAAAATGAATGAATAGTAAAGATTTTCTCCATTCTATAGGGTGTCTCTTCACTCTTGTTCCCTGTGCTGTGTACAGTTTTTTAATTTCAATTAAAGAATTTGTCAGTTCTTGCTATTATTTCCTGAGTGATTAAATACTATGTAGAAATTCATTGCTTGTTTGTACCTTGACCCTTTTTAGCCTCAGCTTCTATACCTTCAAACTAGATAAAATAAAATTTATCTCTGTCATTTGCATTTCAGTTCAGTTGAGAATGTTTGAATTAATTTTTAATTCATACATTATAATTTGTATATATGTGTAGAGTATGGTATGCTATATACTATATATACACATATATTTATATATATAATGCATACAAAGACACATATATGTATATGTATATGTGCAATGATTATATCAAAGTAAAAGAAAGCCATTAACACATATGTCATTTTTTTGTATTGAGAATGTTGGAAAAAATCTCTATTTTTAGCTCTTTGGAATAGTGATAACTTATTACTAAATATAATCACCTGATTGTGACTAGAACATTAGAACTTAATCCTTCTATATGACTATGTTCTTGTGCTTGATAACAAATCTTCATTCCCTTCTCTCTTTTCTCTGCTTTACTTAATCACAATTTTGCTCGTATTTAAATGAGATCAACTTTTTTGCTTCTCAAATGAAATAAGACCATATTGTAATATTGGTTTTTCTCTGTCTGGTTATTGTATTTCATTTAATATAATGTTCTCCGAGTTCAACTAGGTTTTGTAAATGGCAGGAATTTGTTCTTTTCTATGGCTAAATAATCATCATGTGTATATATCCCCGTTGTCTTTAATATCTATTCCTCCGTCAGTGGGCATCTAGGTTGATTCTGTGTCTTTGCTCTTGTGTCTAGTACAAATGTACACATGGAAGGTCATGTATGCCTGGCAAACTTACGTTTCTTTTGAATGTGCCTTGTAGTACAATAGCTGGATCACATGGTAGTTCAATTTTTAGTTCTTTGAGGGAGCTCCGTACTGTTTCCATAATGGCTGTGCTCATTTACATTTCCACCAACAGAGTATAAAAGCTTCCCTTTTTCTACAAATCCTTGCCAGCATTTGTTATTTTTATGGTCTATAGGCTATGATTTTTAGTTATCTACATACTTATTCTGAAAATATAAGTATAGGGATATAAATTCCTTTGCCTAGTAGTTTTTAGTTTTGAATGTCTTTTAGGGATTTTTCTTTTCAGATTCACATTGGGGTTCCAGGAAAGCAGAGTAGGTTTATTTTGTCTTTGCTCTTTTTTCTTTTTACATGTGAAAACTGAGAAACAGGAATTAAGTAACTCATGCCAGATCACGCATTTAATATGCAGAAGCCAAGTTCTCTGACTGCTCGTCACTTCAAATAGGGTCAGAAATTCAAAGACCTGTAATAAAAGTAATACTGTAATACAAAAACTAAACAGGTGATGGAAATGTGTAGTGAGGCCCTTGGTAATCTAGAGCAAGTGCCTGCAGAGACGGGAAGTGTCTCACCCATCCAGCTTCAGTCAGTTTTTGCCAAGTTGGATTTCTGGCCCAGTGTTTGAAGCTTGATTTTTTAAAAATAAGTAAAGCCAGAAATTAGGGTTTCTATGCCAAACTATTAATACCTACTAAAAGGAAACAGAAACATAAGGCAGACGAATGAAGAAATGGTACCATAATTTCATTTTTCCTTGCTGTGCTTATGACTGTGAGGTAGTCTTTTTCTCTGGTTTTAGAACCTTAGGTGTTTAATGAAGAAGCGTGTAAGGTGTGTGAACATCAGAGTTATCCCTCTTTCACCATCACAGCTGTAAAGTTTAGGAAGATGCTTGCTGTTATGTAGTGTACTAGTGAATAGTTTTTTAATACAAACTAAGGGACAGTAATCTTGTTTAGCTTTCATATCATTCAATTTACACTTCCAGTTCCAGCTTTTTTGCTGGTTAACTGGACATGAGAGTGTTATAATTTTCACATCTCAGCCACCCGAGTAGCTAGAATTATATGCAAGAGCCATTGGTGCCCAACTCCATTAATTATTCTTTTTCCAAAGAGAAATTTCCAGAGAGGTAGAAGGATGGTAAAAATCTTGTTTCTTGAGTTACTGAAAAATATTTATTATAGCAAATACAGCATGTGCCACCCATGCTCATTTTATAACATAGTGCAAAGTGGTGTGTAAAAATGATCTCTTCATTCAAGGAGTCTCATTCAAATGCCCCCATACTTAAGGAAGAATTCATGTCTCTTAAAATATTTCAAGGGATGCCTTTTATTTTAAAGGATAGTAAAAACACCATTTGGAAGTGGCGTTGTGGCTTAAGCGGTAAAGCGCTCGCCTTGAGCTGAAGAGCTGAGGGACTGTGCCCAAGCCCAGAGTTCAAGACCCACGACCACCACCCCCCACAAAAATGCTAGGGTATATTGTAAAAACACCATTTGACACTTTAGTTAATGTTACCCTAAAAGTGCAGATATATTGGTATGGATTCAAATATATAACTCTAAAAATACCTAGAACTGTTTTTTATCAACTTTATAATGATCATTGAGATTTTTGTTTCATTGCCAAGTATTTGGTCCCCTTATTTTCCTTTAAACAATAAAATATAAGGAATGATATTTTGCTTGAGTTTTCATAGCAACAAAATAAAGACTAATATCATAAATGTGATGGATAGGAACCTGTTGGACTATCTGTAGTCAGTTTGAAAGGCAGATATCTACTTTTTGTCGTTATTATTGTTGATGATCCTGGGGTTTGAACTCAGGTCCTGGGGCACTGTCCCTGAACTTAATTGCTCAAGATCAGCACTATACTACTTTGAGCCACAGGCCCACTTCCAGTTTTCTGGTGGCTAATTGGAGAAGAGTCTCATGGACTTTTCTGCCTGAGCTGACTTTGAACTTCAAGCCTTAGATTTCAGCCTCCTGAATAGCTAGGATTACAGGCATGAACCACCAGTGCCCAGTGCAGACATTTACTTTAATGTAATATTTTGCTCCACCTTACCTTGCTTTAATTAAGGTGAACAGTGAAACATATATCTAGAAACTTTCTGGGACCCCTTCACCCATCAGGGTTTTGAGTAAAAAACATCCAAAGCAAAGCAAAATAATTTACCTCCAACCATCCTGTCTCACTGTGACTTTAAGCTCAGCTTTGCACTTAAATAACTTACCAACTTGGAATTAGCAATAAACAGCAACTCCAGATCTGTAGGGCTTATAAGAAAGTCAGAAGTGATACTTGGGATGATTACATTCCTAAGCCCACAATTATCACAGCTCAGAACTAATTTTTATGCCTTAAATAAAACCAAAAGAATCTACACAAAGCACTTCTTTTTTTTTCTGGAAATGTTAAATTAAAACTAAAGTGTTCACTGGAAAGTCATCCTCTTTAAAATGCATTTCCTGAGAACCACTTACTTGAGGAAGGAGCAGCTACTATAATTTTAATTTTTCAGGTGTAAATCCCTTTACTCCTTATAATTGCTATAGAGAGACCACTCACATTTATTTTTTTAAAGTGTGATAGTTCAAAAATTATTCTTCAAGGCAGTTCTCTCAAGCTTGCCAATTGTACACATTTACACACTATGGTAATTTATTAAGTCAAATGAATGGTTTGAAAGCACCTGAAACTGAAACAGACAATATCCAAGAGACCTAAAGTAGGCAGTGAATAATAGCCAGATAGCACCTTGGGTTATATCACATGTCTCTTGGCAAAAGCCCAAATGCTTTGGCAGGTGGGTTTACAACAGCGTATACCATATCTAGGTCAGGGCCTGGGGAGAAGGAGAGACCACCGGGACAGGTGTAGCCCAGGCAACTATGTTCTTGGCCCCATGTGGTGCTGAGAAGAGAGAGAGGCGAATCTCTCTTTTCAGCTTTGGCAGCTCAAATGTGTTGAGGCTGGAGGGAATTTCATGTGAGAGTCCCTTAACTTTCATATGACAGGAGTCTTAACGAGTTATCTTGTTGACCTTCACCTTCAAGGTAGCAAATGTATTGAACAATTTTGCCATGGACTCTATATGGAATTAGAGCTTTACACACACACACACACACACACACACACACACATTTTTAAAACTTGGAGTTTTAGAATCTAAAAGGGGACAATCTAGCAACATTGTATCATTATTATTTCTTTTTGTTGTTGTTGTACTGGTCATGGAGCTTGAACTCAGTCTGGGTGCTGGTCCTGAGCTCTTGTACTCAAGGCTAGTGCTCTACCACTTGAGCCACAGCTCCCCTTCCCCATTATTATTTGTTGTTCACTACTCAATACTCTACCTCTAGCCCCTGCTATCTCATTCTGATAGTGTACAATTTTTCCTTACATATCTGGCCCGAGGTACAATTCACAGCCCTTACTGTGTACATTTCATGGGGGGATTTTATGTACCCCCCCCCCGTCCTATTGATCTCCAGACTCATACACTAGCTCCTTAATGGAGCATTTTAATCTTAATATCCCTCCCATACCTGGCTCAATATCTCTAATGCTAAAATCTTCTTCATTCCAGGAGTTGCCTGGTGTTGTTAATTACTTAATCTATTTTTATCTCATTTTAGTTTTTTAATGTATTTTTATCTTACAAATAAGAAAATGGAGGCTAGAGGCAGATGGTTTAATTTCAAAGTCCATATTCAATCTCATTTCTGTATAAAGATCAGAAGAGACCATGTTTTATGTTGTCTCTTTTCTTTCTCTTTGTATTGTACTTAGAAAAGCATGAGCTAATTAAACATGTGATACAGTTAGTGATAATATTGCTACCTTTCCCCCTGTATTCTCCATCCTTTTAAGACATACCTAGCATGTTTACATTTTTAATTTGGCTATCAACATTTGACTCTTAATATTTGTATAATTTCCAATGGGGTTTGCTTTGCATTTCATTTGGATGCTACTGATCTAGGCTATCTGAATTGCTATAAAGGCTAAGATTCTCTCCTGTGGAAACAGAATCACAATCTTAAAGGTACCTGACTTTTGACTAATAGGCCATAAGTAGGATTCTCTCTGTGAATTTGATTACAATGCTAGAGTAGCTTTCAGAGCTTATTAATTAGACAGAATATTACAAAGGATATGGTGAAGAAATCAAGGCATGGGAACGATGTGTGACGCTTCCATGACATCTCAGGGCGAGTCATCCTTCTTATACATAAATTTAGCTTTTATGGAGGCTTTTTTGACCTAAGCAGGATTCCTTAGATTACTATGAGTTACTGGTTCAACTTTTAACCCCTCTCTCTGCTATGGAGATTATATTGTGGATCTGAAACTCCTAACCTTCTAAATCTTGCTTTGATTTTTTTTGGAGGGGGGGGACAAGGGAGAGGGTGTTTGAACAGTTCCCATCCTGAAGCTACCTAATGTCTGCAAGTGTTCAACCAATTCATGAACATATAGAAAAGACATTTGTCAATTCCATGATTCCATGGAATTTTGTCCAGGAAACTGGACAAAGACCAAAAATTTACTTTATATTACCTGTAATAGATCTAAAATTTTATCCTTTAGTATATGATCAATAGTTGAAAACCAGTAATGTGAGAAATACTGTACATTCTGTTTGATTGTCAGTATTTGAAATCATGTATGTGTTTTAGTCCCCCAGAACATCCCATTTCAGGCTAGTTACATTACTGGTACTCATGGACACATGTGGCTGATGGCTACTGTGCCATTAGCTTTATATATATATATGAGGGTAGGCGTAGAGGAGGGCAGGGGTAGGGGAGAGGGACAGGAAGAGAGGAAAGGCATAAATAAGAATTTGTCTGTCCTGGTTTAGACTTCCTCTTCCAAACCAATGCTATGAGCCTTGAGAAGTACGAAGGGAGTTTTGGAATAAATTATTTATTCCTTTTTTCATGGATATGGTTGCCAATGTTTGACAAGCCAGAGTTGGTATAATTTTAGTATTTCTCCCTTCCTTTTAGGGCAATTTTAGAGTTTTAATGGAGGGAATTTTACAGG
The DNA here is from genome assembly GCF_024711535.1 of Dipodomys merriami. NCBI lineage: Eukaryota > Metazoa > Chordata > Mammalia > Rodentia > Heteromyidae > Dipodomys > Dipodomys merriami. The sequence continues at coordinate 19,425,376 of NW_027202604.1, read as the reverse complement.
AGTGTGTTTTATCTCCCAGAGTGTTTTCTATTCCCTTTCAAGCCTAAGTCCAAATCATTTCAGTTCTAGAACTTATTTTTTGTCTACCATAGGGATAGCTTGTGAACACATAGAAAGTGAATGTGGGAACTTCAGGAATAATGCAGTAAAGTGTGTGATAAAGGTGCTAAAGTCATTTCATGCAGTGCCAAAATGGACAGCCTGAATCCAGAAAGGAAGTTTGCTAGAGGCACTAGTAACTGTGATTTCTAATACCCAGAGATGAAGACTAATACCAATCCATTATATATGGCCTGTTATTACTTTGAGAAAACTGCTTCTGAACTGTTTTATTATTTGATGGTGTTTTTCAAGAAAAATAGGTTTTCTTTGTAATAATTTTTTGTTTTTCACTGAGATAGATGCAGAAAAACTGAGTAGCTCTAGCGAGTGTGTATTTCTAGCTTATTCACTGATTTGAATTTCAAGTTGTAATGATAGAGTCATAAAAATTTGCCCCGGGCAGCTTTTCAGCTGATCGTAGCCTAAAAGCACTTTTTAATGCAATATGACGGGACTTAATGACTTTTGCATTGTGGTTTGGGTTGTTCTATTGGGAAAATGAATCTATTTGATTCTTTTCCTGTGCCGAAAGCCTTCTGAGTTTCTTTTACTGAAATGCCAGAAATTGCTATTTAAACATATGTTTGCACTTCCTCTGTCCCAGAGCCTCCTGTTACTATGTCATTCTTTATAGAGCACCCAGGTACTTGAGATATACGTCTAATACAGAAAAGAAGCACCCTCCCTTTCCCCCTTGAGCTTTCAAATAATGCAGACAAATTCAGCCCAAGTGAAAGGTAAGGCACTCAACAGCAATGGGCAATCACCAGAATGGTTTCCGAGAAGTTGCTTATGGCCATATTTTGACACACTTCTTAGTTGTTTTACTATGAAGTGGAGCTTTCCCTCATCTATCCCTCTGGTTGATTGCTTTTCCTGTGGCTGACATTCTAAGTAGGGCTGTTTAATCTAGACTGGCAGCGGCAGCCTTGGAAATGAGCAGACTATCAAAATGGTCCTGAATTTACAGTTTTCATGAGGAGCATAATCACATTTATTCACCTGTTTAGCTAATTATGATCTTTAAAAAAATAATTCATTAGCCAGGTGCTGGTGGCTCATGCCTGTAGTCCTAGCTACTCAGGAGGCGGAGATCTGAGGATCCTGGTTCAAAGCCAGCCCAGGCAGGAAAGGCTGTGAAACTCTTATCCCAATAAACCAACAGAAAACGAAGTGGAGCTGTAGCTCAAGTGGTAGAGCACTAGCCTTGAGATGAAGAGCTGAAGAGCTGAGGAACAGCACTGAGGCCCAGAGTTCAAGCCCCATGACGACAAAAATAAAAGTGTTAAAAAATAAGGCATGGAATAAGTATACCACCAATTAGTTTCACCTGTTTTTTGCATGTACATATTTGTTAGATGCATCCATTGTGTTGGGAGTTCCATTAGTTCATGATTTTTCTTTATGAAATATTTCATGGCATTAGTATACCATTCTTAATTGGATCATGTTTCTATTGATGAGCTTTTGGATTGTTTCCAGCTTTATGAAAATTCTATTTTGGTCAGGACATTCAAGAGTTAGAATTTATCCAGCATTTAGAGCATGCAGTTCTTTTGTGATGATGGAAACTTCCATTCTTTCTCTCATTGGCTGTGTTCTAGACTAAATGCACTTGGTGATGGCTTGGTCATTCACCAAAATTTTTTTTTTTTTTTATTGGGTCTGGTCGTGGGGCCTGAACTCTGGGCCTGGGTGCTGTCCCTCAGCTCTTCAGCTCAAGGCTAGCACTCTACCACTTGAGCCACAGTGCCACTTCCGGCTTTTTTCTTTTTGCTATGTGGTGCTGAGGAATCGAACCCAGGGCCTCGAGCATGCAAGGCAAGCGCTCTACCACTTAGCCACCTTCCCAGCCCTCATTCACCAAATTTTAACAGCAATATGTTTATATTTCCTGATCAGATACCACATGCCATGAACTAGCACTACTGGGTATAATGTGTAATGTGTCATTTGATTTTCACCAAGGAGAATTATTACCACAATTTTTTTTGTAGAAGATAAAAGTTGCATAAGGTGTGTGAAATTCTTCAGATTACACAGCATATTGATGGCAGAGCAAGGATTCAAACCCAGATTTTTTTTATTGTGAAAATACTGTAAGAGGGGTTACAATTACATGGGCAAGATAATGAGTACATTTCTTATCAAGCATTGTAGCCTCCTCCTTTGTTTCCCCTTCCCATCCCTTCCCATCCTTCCCCCACCCCCCCACCCAATCCTCCCTCCCCCCCACAGCAAAGTTGTAAAGTTTTTGACATAACGACTTGTACATCTCATTGTTGCAATGGGTCCACCTGTATCCCTATTTAAACAATTTGTTTTTCCCCTTCTCCTCCACAAATTATACCGACATCAAATACAGTGAAAGCAGGGGTTATACTGTGGGGGAGGGACATACAAAGCAACAAATAAATAATCTTATATATGTGTTAGAAACAATCGCATGAAAGAAAAAAAAACATTTGAATACATATCTTAGGGTTCATTTCCCTAACATCACCTTATCTGACCTTTTCTGCTTGACTCAGACATATACTAGACATTGCAGATAAGGGAAACCATGGAACCTATGTTTCTTTGGGCCTGGCTTACTTCACTTAATATAATTTTTCCACGCTTTTCCATTTCCTAACAAATGGGGCAATGTCATTCTTTCTGATGGAGGCATAGAATTCCATTGTGTATATATACCACATTTTCTTGATCCATTCATCTACTGAGGGGCATCTGGGTTGGTTCCATATCTTAGCTATAGTAAATAATGCTGCAATAAACATAGTCATGCTGGTAGCTTTAGTGTGGTCTTGTTTGTGAACATTTGGGTAAATGCCTAAAAGTGAGATTGCTGGGTCATAGGGGAGTTCTATGTGGAGTCGTTTGAGGAACCTCGATACTGCTTTCCAAAGTGGTTGAACAAGTTTACACTCCCACCAACAATGCAGTAAGGTTCCCTTCTGTCCACATCCCCTCCAGCATCTGTTGTTATTAGAGTTCTTGATTATAGACATTCTAACTGGGGTGAGGTAGTATCTCAATGTTGTTTTGATTTGCATTTCTTTTATGGCTAGAGAGGTTGAGCATTTCTTCATGTGTCTATTGGCCATACTTCTTTCCTCTTCAGCGAAGTTTCTCTTTAAGTCTTTCGCCCACTTATTTATTGGGCAGTTGTTTCTTTGAAGATTTGTTGTTGGGGCATTTAATTTTTTGAGTTCCAGGTATATTTTAGATATGAGACCCTTGTCTGTTGTATGGCTAGTGAAGATCTTCTCCCAATCTGTAGGCTTTCTATTGATCTTGCTAGCTATATCCTTTGTCATGCAGAAGCTCTGCAACTTCATGCAATCTCATTTTTCCAACCTTTCTTTGATTTGTTGTGTTTCTGGGTCTCTATTAAGAAAAGTTAGGCCTGTGCCAAGGAGACCTAGGGTTTCTCCTATTCCATCCTGTAATGTTTTCAGAGTATCTGCTTTGACTCCGAGGTCTTTGATCCATTTGGAGTTGATTCTGATGCAGGGTGATATATAAGTATCTAGCTTTCTACAAGTAGTTAACCAATTTTGCCAGCACCATTTACTGAAGAGGCTGTCTTTCTTTCATTCTATTTTTTTACCTCCCTTATCGAAGATTAGATGGCTATAGGTCTGTAGGCTCATTTCTGGGTTTTCAATTCTATTCCATTGGTCCTGAGGTCTGTTCTTGTGCCAGTACCAAGCTGTTTTGATTACTATGGCTTTATAGTAGAGTTTGAAATTTGGTATAAATACTCCTCTAGCAGTGTTCTTTCTGTTGAGGTTCGTTTTTGCTATTCGGGGTCTTTTATTGTTCCATATGAATTTTTGGATTGCCTCTTCTATTTCCTTGAAGAATGATCAAACCCAGATTTTTTGACTGGTACTATTTTCTTGATCACTGCACTCACTGACAAAGGTAGATCCTTAAGATTTTGTTTATTTGTTTGTTTGTTTGTTTTTGTTGATCATGGGACTTGAACTCTGGGCCTGAGAGCTTTCCTTGAGCTCTTCAGCTGAAGGCTCTTGAGCCACAGCACCACTTCTGATTTTCTGGTGGTTTAGTGGAGATAAGAGTTTCACAGCTGGGGCTGGGAAGGTGGCTCAGTGGTAGAGCGCTTGCCTTGCATGCATTAGGCCCTGGGTTCAATTCCTCAATACCACATAAGCAGAAAAAGCCAGAAGTGGCACTGTGGCTCAAGTGGTAGAGCACTAGCCTTAAGCTGAAGAGCTAGGGGACTGCGCCCAGGCCCAGAGTTCAGATCCCATGACCAGCAAAAAAAAAAAAAAAAAAAAAGAGTTTCACAGCCTTTCCTGTCTGGGCTGGCTTTGAACCGGGATCCTCAGATCTCAACCTCCTGAGAAGCTAGGATTATAGATATGAGCCACCAGCGCCTGGCTCCTTAAAATTTATTAAGGATAACTTCTTTGGGACATGTTTGCCCACTCTCTTCCCTTAAGATTAAACATAACTTATTATTAAAAACAGCTTGTTATCAAAAATAGCTTGTCATTGAAAATAGCTTGTCATTGAAAAGAGAAAGTCTTAATCTGGGCGCCAGTGGCCTGCCTACTCAGGAGGCTGAGACCTAAGGATCATGGTTGGAAGCCAGCCCAGGCAGGAAAAGTCAGACAGACTTCAGTTAACCACAAAAATCCAGAAGTGGAGCTGGGCCTTGAACAAAAGAGTTTAGGGACATTGCCCAGGCCTCGAGTTCAAGTTCCAGGTCTGGCACAAACACAAAAAATGACAGTTTGAACCTATGATGCCTTGGTTTTAAATTTTCAGTGGCTCCCCTTGTCACTAATAAAAGATTCTAAGTCCAAGCTCTTGTTTTGCAAGGCTTCATTTGATGGGCTCCATCCTCTTCTCTGGCTTTGCTGTGCATCTACCAGCCCTCCTTCAGTAGTCTGCAGTTTGTGAACTTTACCTGTGTTTGAATCAACCAGGTTTGTTCCCAGCCAGGGATTGGTTTTTGAATTTACCATCTTTCTACTCAGAATGCTTTTCTCTAGATCTTTGTGTGATTCATTCCTTGTCATTAAATGCTCAAGTCAGATGTTACTTTCCTACAGTCCTTCTCTGAGCACCACATTGTCTTATTTTTTTCCTTCCTAATGTGCACAACTCTCAAATTTAGTTTGATCATTTAAATGATTACTTATTTGGTACTTGTCTTACCCAACTTTCATGTTCACTGAGTGGACCTTAGAATCTAGAAAAATACCTGGCTCTTAGTAGGTAATCAGTAGATGTTAGTTGAAAATCAAAGGAATGAGGAAATTTACATTTGCAGAGATCTCTGTAACTCCACAGTGTTTTTCCTTACATTTTTTTTTCATGATTTTTATGTATTTTATACAGAAAGAAAATCCTGTTTTTAAAATGTCATTCTTACATGCTGGCAGAGGCCCCAATCTTCCTCTAATAAAATGAAAGAAGGAGCAAAGCTAGGCACATTATTAATTTTATGTTGGGAAGATGCTTGCAATTGCAGGAATTGACTTCTGGCAATGAAGCAATTTCCCAAATGTCAGAAGTAATCATATAATCTTGGAAAGTGGTTCTTTTTTTGTTGTCATTGTTTATTGTTTGTTTATTGCTCTTTGTAAAATACTAGAATGGAGAAAGTTTCTCTTGTGTCCAGTTCTGAAGTATAGCATGTGACACAAATCATAAAAATGAATACATTTTGTACTTGAGTTTCAAAATAAAGAATGTCACCCAAAAACATATCTTGATGCTCTTTAAATAGTGCCACCCCATTCTAACATGACAGCTCTTGGAATCATTACTGATCTTTTGTGCTGCACAATGCATGGGGTTAACATAGATACCTTTAATAACAAGCTGCTCCCCTTATCTTGTCATAAATAACAAGCTGCCACTTTGCCATTTGCAGGGCAATGGGCTAATTTCTGCAAATTCCCATTTACCATTCTTTTAGCTGTTGTTGAATTTAGTTAGAAGTTTTTAATTTAAATGTCTTTAACCTCATGCATGCATGTAGATTAAAATTCTGGGCCCCGAGGAAATGTTGTCAAAGAGATCTGTAGCTGATTGCTTTTAGGATATTGCATATTGGGCACCTTAGGGTGTACACAGTATAGATGTGATGGACAGGATTGGGGTTTCTGTGCTGTGGAGAAAAGCAAATCTGCCTTAGGAGAAGTGTAACTGGGCAGTTCAGCCTAGGAGTGGTAAAGAATTGTGTTTCTCTGCTAGTCTAGGCAGAATTTCTTATTACACCTGCATCAAATTGCATCCCTTGCCTCTGATGCAAGTCTACACATTCATCTCCTCCATCTACCTCAGGCTTTTATTGATGCTTCACCCTCCAGGCAGTGCACAAATGCAAACTTCCGTTTACCATCTCTGAGTAATGATATTAATTCCAATGTCCAGGGATAATGTATCGCTTATTAAACACTATAGCAATAACCATTAGGTGGTAATTCAAAGGGAAACAAACAAAACAAAACAAAACAAAACAGAAGTATAGAAAAGAACCTCTCCCAGCCCTCAGGAAAAAGTGGTCAGTATTTAGAGAAAGCAGAAATTTGCAGAATAATAGTGCAGAAGGGTTAAGAGCCACACTGCTGACTTGCTGCTTGTGATCTTCAGAATTACCAACTTCTCTTAACTTTAGTTGACACATTCATAAACTGAGAATGACAACCATACCTGCCTCCCAGAGTTGTGAAGGTTCAGTGTGAGATTATGTGTAGAACCCTTGCTGAGTGGCACTTTTGTAGCAAGTTTGAAGTCTCAAATGTCAGAATTCTTGGAAGAACATTGTTGTCATCTGCATGAGTCCTGCTGTCTACACCCTTTTTTTTTTTTAACCAAAACCAGGACAGGCACTTTAAAGTACAGGTACAAATGCTTTCTGACAACACAACTGATAGGTCCAAGAATGAGGACTTCAATAGAAAAACTTCTATCTCTATCAAGTCCCCTATCTTCTTTAAAGAAAATCATATTCATAAGAAAGAATTTTTACAAACTATCATGTAGTATCATAATATTCCAAAGAAAGCACTGACCTTAAGGTTCCTGAACTTCTCTTCAGTATACTAAATTTTGTAAAGATCGTCTCCTCTAGAAAGATACCTCGAACCAGTAGATCTAAAATGCAAAATGCTGAGGGAGCAAGCTTGAATACATAAATATGGCCACTTTCCCCATATTTGCATTGTTAGTGTTCAAGCATGAACATTCCTGAGCAGGCCTGGATCTTCCCAGTTCAAAGAGCCATGATTCAATTTAGCCATGATTCTGCAAGATTCTATTCCCTTCTATCCTGCTAGTCATCTCTGACTTGTGCTTAATGTTTTCAGTGGAATATCCTCCTTTCTGGAGAGCTTCTTAAGATCCTATTGGACATTTTCATTTTATTTTGTCTTTTAATTCAGAATTTTTGGAGTATCTTTCCCTATTAGATTTTGAGCCCTTCAGGTAAAGACTTTTTTTTGTTCATTACAGCATTGTACAGTCCTTGTCTTAGAACAGGTGTGCTGTTTATGACAAATTTGCAGTTATACACATTTATTCATGGTGTATATAGCTAAATGGTTAGAATAGTAGACGTTGTTCTCTTATATAAACAAAAACCACATTTGATTATCAAACATGCCTCTGTTTAATATATTGGTACAGTAGTACAAGACATCCTTCTTTTTCTTTAAGATGCTTTCAGCCTTCAAAGCATATGGCTCAAATTTATAAATTCATTGTGGGAATAAGTAATATAGTAAAGATACTAATTTTAGTACCCTGATGGAAAAGAAGACTGAGCCTCATGTTTGAATTCTAAGAGTTACAGTCAGATACAGTAAATCACCAAGAAAAGGACAGATCTTCACAACCTGGAATCACTTGCCTGGGAAAGAACTTGCAGGACAGAATTTCTTGTTGCTGTAAAGAACTGTAGCTGATGGAAAGTCTTTGGTCCTTGATCACATCTAGGCTAACCTGCAGACTGGCTTCCTGATATGATTCTATAAAATTGTTTTAGCTTTATGACCTTGATTAGGACTTTGTAATATGAGCTACCTACTGTATCATGCAGAAATTCTATTTCTTAAGGCAATTTGAAATCAAGTCCTACCCCATGTCAACTAACTTATTTTCTATTTCTCATGTGTGGTCTGCTCTCTAATGTTTCAATACTGAAGCACATTTACAGAGTGTATGCTGTGTACAAGGTATACTGGAGACATAAAAGGAAAGAGATTTATAAGCATTAGTAAGAAAGTGTAAGAAATGCAGACCTTGGCCAGCAACAATTCCTACCATGCAGATGAGATTGGACTGGAGGGTAGAGGGAAACCCTCTCTGAGATAAGGTACCTTTTTGATAACCAAATCTGGCTTGTAGAAAAAACTGGAATATTATGGAGGCATCTAAATAGCAATCAAGACAGCAATAGGGGATTTTGAAATTAGTATTAGGTGGGAATATGTTCTGTTTAACATTAAGGAATCCAGATGATCTTCAGTGTATTTTGTACTTTAGTGTATTAGCTTCACTTTTTTCTATAAATATTTCAATCTATTAGTCTATTTCCCAAATTTAAGCTAAAGATGCATTTAAAAATGAAAATGTTAAGTTCATTTCCAACATGTTGTCTTGTGAGTTTTTTTTTAATTTAATTTAATTTTTTTGTGAACATACTGTACAGAGGGGTTACAATTACATGGGCAGGATAATGCGTACATTTCTTACCAAGCATTGCAGCCTCCTCCTTTGTTTACCCTTCACATCCCTTCCCAGCCTCCCCCCTCCCCCCCAATCCCAATCCTTCTCCTTCCCCCCTCCCCCCCCTCCCCCCCCCCCCCCCCCCCCCGTCTTGTGAGTTTTGCTATTGTGTTGGTTCACCCTTTGTCCTTTGTCTCACCATTTTGTTGTTCCTCTTCCTTCCCCAATTGAGGTAAGGGTATATACATGACACAGGGTACCAAAATCAAATACAGTGGCAATATTGGGGGGTGGGAAGGAAAGTCGGAGAAAAATGAGGGAGGGAATAATGATGTTTGACAAGATATGTACTCACTACCTTACGTGTGTAACTTTAACAACTCTGAACATCACCTTGACAATAAGATTAAATTAAAAAAAGAAAATGTTTAAAAAGTAAAAATGTAAGTAGAATTAAGCAATTATTTTTTCAAGGAGTCATGATTCAATCTAGCCCTCAGCATATATTTCATCTAGCAGGAGGCAGACAGACTGAAGAACAACTGAAATACAAGGCTGCTTTGATAACATAGTATGTTGGTCCTAGATATCAGAACCAGCATCAGGTGGTGTGCTTGCCTAAGTAATGGCCCTAAAGTTGTCTCCACCCTAATTCCCAAAATGTTAGCTCATATGGCAAAAGAAACGTACACATCTAAATGAGGATTTGGAGGTGGGTGTACATTATCCCAGCTTTTATAAGAAAATCAGTTAGTGATAGGAACTGAGATGGCAGCAGCGTAGGCTGGCACGACTTAAGAAAGGGGGCACAAATCAAGAAACGTGGCAATCTTGGAAAACTGAAAAGGCACAAATGGATTCTACTCTGGAACCTCCAAAAATGAACCAACTTAGCCAACACCTTTATGTTAGCCTTTAAAGACTTAAAGCCTTTAAAGACTTGGATTTGTGACCTTTAAACGAAAAGGATAAGTCTATGTGGTTTTAAGCCACTACATTTTTAGTAATTTAGTCAACAACAGGAAATTAATATACCTGGGGACTGGCCCAAATAGAAGAATGCAGGGTCCTGAGTTTAAACCCCAGAACTACTAGTACCAGAATTTTATTTGAAGTGTAGAGTCTAAGTCAACATACCAGATTTATGCAATCAAAACTCTGGGGGTTGGTACTAAACTATCTATAATTTAACAAGCCCTCAGGTGATTCTCCTGGCCAGAAGACTTTGAAGACTACTGTTAGAATGCATAAAAGGAATTATATCTGTTTTAGGCATCAGAGCCATATATTATAATTGTCTTCTCTAGGTTACATACTTATGTTTTTCAATGCATCATATGTTTATCATATGACATTTCCTGTGTCCTCAGACAATGGGACATTATGATTGCCTATCCCATGAGGAACACTTGAAACTTCAGAGAGTTCTCAAAGGATTCAAAAAATGTTACTAAAAGAAGGATGGGGTAGTTTGCTGGACAGACAAGTAAGGCTGTGCAGTATTTGATTGTTGTGGTCAGATACAGACGAAAAGACATTCTAATACAGGGGAAAATTCACTTTCAGGAAATGGCAAAAAGCTTATATAGCAAGTGTATGGAACCAAGTGAATGGTGTGGGGAATTATGAGTAGGATGAAATAAGCTTGGAGACCTTCAAATGGCAAAAGTATGAACTTGGATTATGTTCTGTGATACAGTGTTTATTTGTTTAATTACATTTTTATCTTAAAGCAGTTATACAAAGGAGTTATCATTAGATAATTCAGTTTCTAAGTACAGTGTGTGCATGCGTGCGTGCGTGCGTGCGTGCGTGCGTGCGTGCGTGTGTGTGTGTGTGTGTGTGTGTGCGCGCGCGCCAGTTCTGTGGCTTGAACTCAGGGCTTCAAGGATGTCTGTGAGCTTCTTTTGCTCAAGGCTAGCACTCTACCACTTGAGACACAGGTTCACTTCTGGCCTTTTCTGCATAGTTTATTGGAGGTAAGAGTCTCACAGACTTCCCCGCCTAAACTGGCTTTGAACCACGATCCTCAGATCTCAGCCTTCTGAGTAGCTAGGATTATAGACCTGGGCCACCAGGTAGTACAATGCATTTTGATCACTATCATCCCAGTCATCACTCTTCCCCATCCTACATTGTGTTTTGAGAAGGGAATAGTATCATGAATATAGGCTTTACACTCTGGATTCTCACAATTGCCTGAATATCATGTTCCATTAGTACTAATGCCTGCCATTCTATATGCATATTAAATTCTGATTATGTATCACTCTTGGGATTCTCCATGAGAACATTTCTTTTTGTGTCCAAATGATAGGTTTCTCTCTGTGAAAAATGTTAACTTTGGAACACACAATAATGAATACACACACACACACACACACACACCTTCAAATTATACTTGGTTTTATTATTACATCTGAGGTATATTCAATATATTTTATTTTATATTTAATTCTATTTTAGTTTTTTAAAAATTCTGGCCACAATTTCCTTTTTGTGGCATTTTCCACTACCTGAAATTGCTCATTTTCATTACCTTGATATAGTATTTTAAAATTTATTCCAATTATGAATTTTAATTTGCTTTACTGTTTGGACTCTCTTTTTGAGGGTCTAATTTCTGTCTCCTAGTGTATCGTTAAGCAATAAAATAAATGAGAAAATAGCTTAAACATATTCTCTTAACTTCATAAAGTTATTACATGATTCTAAGTCATCTTGGCAACATCATGTATGTTCTTGTGCATATTAGATTTTTACACATAGCTAGTCATAAACATCTAATTTTTATCCCCTCTTTAAAACTGTGGAGCTGTCTTCAAGTTTTAGTTACCCATTTATAGATTAGAGATTAATTATATCTTTCACTTTGAATCTTGAAAATTTGCAAAAATCAAATGAGTTAATGTAGAGGAAAGATCCTAGGAAGATTCTTTTTTTTTCCCCTGGAGATGTATCATCTGACTAAATGTGGCTGCTCTTTTTGGCTCTGTATGGAAAAAGATTTAGAAGATATACCTGGCTTCTGCCAGAGAAAATACTGCTAGTAATTTGGAGATGTTTTCTATGATGCCTTAAGGGTCCTGAGCCTGTGTTCTATGTTTGCCATATAAAAATGATCTCTTTGTAGAATCATCCATTCCAGATCTGTGTGTTTAGTGTTTCCTGCTGCCTGCATGGATGCAGAGTCAGGTCACTGATCCCCCTTACACTGTTTTTTGTTTTTTTTCCAATGGAGGAAGGCTGTCACAGTGACTGCTCTCACTTTCTCATGTTCTCCTCTCACATACCCCCTCCCTTCCCCTGGTTCACCAAGGCCAGAAATGCACTGGAATGCTTAGATCCTATGCTCATGCAACTTGAAGTATACAATGGTAAGTGTACATTGGGTGGGAAATGTTCTCCTTATCCATATCCTTCTCCCCCTAGACATGCTGTCCAAAGATTCTCTCATTAACATGGCCTGTTTGTCAAGGAAATTTGACAATCAGTGGGCTTAAGTAACAGTCTCAGCTAAGTTAAGAAAGATGTATCCGTGCATCTACTTCTCCTCCTTTCCCTGGTCATTTAGTTCTTTTCTCCTTATGATCGCCTTGGATATTACAGTCTTATGAATGGGAAGTGTGTAAGATTTCTGTGGAATATGGGCTAAACTAACATCCAATCATACAGATAAATTTGAGTTAGTGGGGGGGGGTTGTCTAGTATGAGTATCACCATTATTTCATCCTTTTTGTGACTAACCTGACTGACCTAGTGAACACTAGGGAGTGATCTGAGACCTTTTGAGTATACATCTTTGGAACTGTTGTCTGGGAGTTATGAGTAGGCAGAGAGCTGATTTTTATTTTCTGTGATAACTTCCCACAGTAAGTAGGTGGGAGGGTGCAGTGATTGATGAGCTAAATTAGATGGAAAGTGGCTCAAATCAGATTCTAGGTGATTGCTCCTGCCTCTCGACTCACTGCACTTATTTTCTATTCCACTCATTTAGAAAATGATCATGGTCTGTCTTGTGACATTTCTTATATTGTTGCTTTACTCTTTACCTTTTGCATTTTTCTCACTTTCTTCCCTAGAGTTATCTGTTAGTCCTTAAGGGCAGAAATGATTAGTTTAGTTTTGTATCTTTCTTATGCCTCATTCTGAGTAAAGGCACAATGATTCCATAGTACTTGATTAATAGTTGATGCTTTAGATAGGTTTTTTTTTTTTAAATGTTGGGGAATGTATCTTAGAAAAGTGGAAAATAGGTATGTCTATTTTAGTTTAAAGTGTGCAGTCTTGGAGTAAATAAATTTGAGATTGTTCTGGTCAGCATCAACAGAAATGACTTTGTTATTTGTAAAAGTAAAACCTTGTCGTCTCTCTAGGAAGGATGAGTTGAATTATATGAAATTGCAAATATTTGAACTATCAATATTGCAACATCATGTGGATCAATCTAATAAGTTAGATGCATCAATAATAATTAATTTCTCTGATTGTGTCTGATATGGGAAGGAGTTTATGGGAAGCCATACTTGTGCTATCATAGCTTGGAGGAGAGAATCCAGAAAGGTATGGGTTCTGGGACAGAAAGTGATAGCTGGTCAGGAATCCCTGAACAACCAATGATTTTTGTTGTGAGTTAAAAAGCTTGATTTGCCCTTTCTGTTCTGATGGAGCCCCAAAATCCTTTAATGTCATTTACTTGAAAGTCTAGACAGGGGCCTAGACAGGTCAAGGCCTGATCTATAGGCGCCTTAACTATCTATGTCACCCATATTTTGCTGGCCCCAGGTGTCCATGAAAATTGACCAAAGGTCAGAGAAATAGAAGTGGCAGCTAATGTTTTGTAGATTAAATTTATTTTCTTTCTTTATTTCTGTTATGCTCAAGAAGCCTCCCTTTTAATTGATCATATCTTAAGTTTGGAGGCTTGGGTCTATCTACTGATTGGCAAAGACTTTCATTAGCAATTTTCTTATTAATTCCTCTAGTTAACTCTAGTTTCTCCTAGAGAAACTCAACTTCACATGTATTCAACAAGTCACCTTTTCCTTTTTTAACGGGCAATATTTTTAGGGCTGACTTCAAGCTGGGAAAGAGTGACTGGAAAAGATAGCCTGAGAACAAGAAGAATTTGACGTTAAAAAGATGTTAAAGATGTCTAGAAGAGCAAGTCTAGGGCATGAATTAATTTGTTGAGCAGTCTGTACAACTCATAATGGGACAGCACTCAGGCCTAGAGTTCAAGCCCCATGACCGACAAAACAAACAAACAAAAAAACCCCTCATAATTATAGATATAAGAAAAACACAAAGTCATAGTATTTTAAAAATTAAGGTATTTCTCTCCCTTTTCATTACATGTTGGTAAAATTATTGTGCTTTAGGCTTTTTGTTGATTTTTATCATGTGAACCTACCACCTTATGCATATGATCTCCTGGTGGGTTTTTTTTTTTTTTTGCAACAGCCCTAAAACCTAGGAAAATGACACTCCTAGTTTATACATGGAGAAAATAAATCCCAAAGAGGCTAATCAGTGCTTTTTCTTCTGTTCTTTGCTTTGTTTCTCTTTATTAGTGGACATTTTCAAAATGAAAAGGTGGTAGGTGAAGTTCCAGGATAGACTATTGCCTAAACTCAGTGATGTCTCCATTTGAGCTTGCATTTTAATGAGATCCCTATATATGCAGAATCTGAGACCCCATTCTAGAATCATAATAATCTCTTTAACAAGACCATCAAGTGATTTGTAGCCACATTAAAGTTCCAGATGCAGTGTCCTAGCCAGTTCAACATTGCTTCTCTCTGCTTTGTTTTAGGGCTTAAGAATGTAGCTTAGGGAAGATTGTCCAGTATTAACTGGTAGCTACGTGCATCATTCGTTTTCTTCTGTCTTCCCGTAGTAGCCACTGTCTCAGTAAAATTTTGAAAAGATAAAATAAAGAGTGTAAAATTAAGGAACTGGAATTTGTGACAAACATCATGTGCCAAAGAGGCAGTATGCCTCCTCCCAAAATTATGCTACTCAGCATGTCTAGCATTGTCTCCTTAACAGAGGATGCCAGCAATCTCAGCACACCCTTTCAAAATAATTACAACACCTACAATTATTTTGGAAGCTGAGCACATTTACTTGCTCATTCAGTGAAGACAACAGTTCTATAGGATTTGTTTCCATTTCACACTTATACACTGAGCATCTTAAGGGTGGCTGAGCACAAGAATGATATATTTCTAACTTTAATGACACATTTGAGAAAACCACCATTAACAGAATACCAGGGTGTAGAGGGCTCATGTGGGCCAGTGAGCCAACCCTGTTCTAACAATCACTGCTTTTCACTACCAAAGTTTATCCTTAGGTCTGAGAATGATGCCATTTGCTTATGCTATGGGCAACAGTTGGAAAAGGGCTACACAATTTTGTCTCTCTCATGTTTCCCTGTGTGATTTTTGAAGCAAAATGAAGACAAAAAATGTCATAAGCTGGGCCTACCTGATGGTCTCAATAGTAATTTACCAAATGTGACATGGGAGTCAACAGGAAACCCATATACCCATCATCAGACTGTCATGTTGACAAGAAACAACATGTCCAATTTCTTTCCTGCAGGGCTTACTTTCAAACATGCTCACTTATAAATTATTAGGCAGGAGTTAATAAAAGAAAACCTTTTTAATAGAAATACAAAACACTATTTAAAAATAGGGGGGAAAAGCACTGGAGTTTTGGGTTAATTGTGTATCTGTAGGGAAAATGTTCATTCTGCACACTGGCCTCCATGATAAAATAAAATATTTGAGTGGAGAAAAATCATATGATTCAAGATTTTTAAGAAAATTTGAGAACCTAAATGATATTGTGTGCACAATTGTGGACAAAGGGTATTTGTTTTACATGTCACATTTTTTCATTCATTAAATCATTGTTCCCTTCTAGGGCTCATAAAGGAAACATTTTCTTCATAGAAACAGTAATCAAGTAGCAATTGATATACCAAGATGAAACAGACAGATATTGGGACTGCTTCTTTGTTTCATTAAAATATTATAACATGGCATTATATTTATACACATGTGGTTAAAAATAACATACATATAAATATATAAAAGATATTGTTTTTGGATCTGGATTTGAAATAAGTTTGCATTAGGTCATTATAAAATGTATTCAGAGTTACACTAAATGCTTCATAGAGATATTTGGTGAAGATAATGAGCAGTCAGAGAATTTCCAGTGAGTAGATTGAGTTGATTTTATTTCATTGCTGAAAAGTCTTAATCTGAAATTAGCTTTGGTAATGATTTGAATATGCATAATTCTCTCAGCCTAAGATGTGTAATATGTCCCGTTAGGCCTAATTGTGCACTATATCAAGTTGTAAGTTGTAAGCTATGAGGAACTTGTGAAGTAGAGTACAATAGAAAATATGAGTTCATTGAATCGTAGGAGTTTGGACACACACACACACACACACACACACACACACACTCTTTATATATATGTATATATATACATATATATAAATATATAAAATATATGTTGTATGTGCCAACCATGATTAGAACAGTGAAAATTGTCTACCTGTCTGTATCTGTATCTGATTCTATTTATGTATTTATCTCTATCTACTCATCTATCTATTTTTCCTAGAGTTTAGTTCAGGACCTTGTACTTACTTAGGAAAATATTCTACCAATCCAGCTATGACCCCAGAACTGAAAAGATTCTACTTTAAATAACAAGCTTGTTATTTTTCTGTTAACTTTTCACTTGAGGATTTTGTAATGGCTATGATTTTATCTTTGAAATCTGTTCCTCCTGCAACAGTGATCATTGTGAATGAGGGAAATAAAGCCAACTCTTCAAAGTTCAGCATGTGTTAGCATAATCAAATCAAAAAGTGAGTATTTGATATTTTTAAAATAATGATTTTGACATATAACCACTTCATGACTTTTCAGCTACTATAACTCACATTATTTTTACCTTGATAACACTGTTTGACATTGGATGCCTCTCCAGAGAGGAAGAAAATTGTTCAGAAATTAGGGGCATAAAGGTTATTAGAAGAATATTTAAAATTCTGGTCCTGTATATTTTACTTTAGAGCTAATTAAATGTCAGAAGTAGAAACGTATGGCCCTTAGTATGTATACATGCTTAAATGTAGGTCTCCTTGAAAGACAAGAGAAAGTCTTATTTTAGTTGCACTCTTTGTCCTAGGAATATTACTTACAACTACCACCAGTAACCATTGTCCTAAACCAAAGCTGAAGACAAACATTTAAAAGTGTAAAATACACCAACATTTCACCTTTTCTCAGAGCCTCTCTTGTTTTACCTCCCCCCACCCTGCACCACCAATGTCAATATAATATTATAATATTTTTTTGGAACTTTTAAGAGTTGAAGCGGTGTTAGTTCATATCAGTAGTTATTTTAGGCCTCATGTCTTGAGTGTCATGGAAATGTAAATGGAAGTAGGAAGTTAAAACATCATTAATAACATGTAAAAGGAGAAAATGATGAAAGGGATGACATTGATCAAGATGCATTGATACGTTGAATTGAAACCTGTTTGCACAAATAAAGGTAATAGTTGAAAAAATCACAAAAACAATATCACAAGTGAACTGGGATAAGTTTAACCACATTCATAAGTACTCTTTCTAATGCCATTGCATCATTTAAGTTATCTTAAGTTATTCTTTAGCCTAAGTACTGGACAGTTTCATTGATAGAGTTCATTGCTACTTAATTTTTTGATAGACAGTAAGACTCTTGGTTGTAAGTTGATAACTGATCTTACTGAACTGGCTTTTGCAATAATGGGCATTGACTGATTCATGTAACTGAAAACATATTGGTAGTTTTGACTTCCAAAGTCAGGCAATTCTTCTTTATCTACTGATAGTCACATTTTTTTTTATCAATCCAGTAGGATTTATTTTAAGAGTAATTTTAATAACATCCAATGGCTACATCCAATGGTAACTAGGTTCACATAACTGTGACTAATGGTACAGAAGAGTTTAGTTATTGGCCAGGCTTGAGTCACATTTCTGTATGTGTCTTATACGTGAGAAAGAAGGAGTGGGTTCTCCAAATGGAAAAAAAATAGTAGCTAATACAAATACAAGGTTTACTGTGGGGGAGGGACATAAAAAGCAGCAAAGAAATAATCTTATAAATGTGTTAGAAACAATCGCAAGAAAGAAAAAACATTTGAATACATATCTTAGGGTTCATTTCCCTAACATCATTTTATCTGACCTTTTCTGCTTGACTCAGACATATACTAGATATTGCAAATAAGGGAAACCATGGGACCTATGTTTCTTTGGGCCTGGCTTACTTCACTTAATATAATTTGTCCCTCCTCCACAGTATAACTCCTGCTTTCACTGTATTTGATGTCGGTATAATTTGTGGAGGGGAAGGGGAAAAACAAATTGTTTCAATAGGGATACAGGTGGACCCATTGCAACAATGAGATGTACAAGTCGTTATGTCGAAAACAAACTTTACAACCTTGGTGGGGGGGGGAGGGGGGGACCAGGAAGGATTGGGTGGGGGGGGTGGGGAGAGGATGGGAAGGGATGGGAAGGGGAAACAAAGGAGGAGGCTACAATGCTTGATAAGAAATGTACTCATTATCTTGCCCATGTAATTGTAACCTGTCTGTACAGTATTTTCACAATAAAAAATAAATAAATAAAAATAAAAAATACAAGAAAAAAAAACAAATACAAGGTTTATACAGATTCTGGAAAAATAAAATCAGATGATGCTACTTACAGATGTTTCATTTCACTTGTCTTAAAAAATTTGTAAAATGATTTTTATTTCTCTCCCTAGTTATTATTTTGACAAATATACATAGATATTCCTTTTAACTTTTCTGAACATAAAAATTATGTGCATGATACTGAACAGGTAGCTATAATATTTTATTAAATTATTTTCATCACCTAGGTAGTAAACAGGTGATTTGACTGAGCATAGTATAGGTGCTATTTTTGGAGCTTCCAAATAATAATATCTTTAAAACCTTTGATTCCCCAAGGAGCAATGAAATTATGATGAATATTGTCTGTGATAAATAACCTATCTCCCTTCTCTTCTCCACCATATTCCTACTAGAGAAAGCTTCTGATTTCCTTACATTATCTGAAGGTTGATTGCCTAATGAAGGTCAATATGTCTTTGATTTCTATTACTACATATTTCTTTGTGATTTCTACATGTTTCTTTGTGATCATAATGAAATGACTTTTAATACTATTAAAAGTCTGAGACAATAAAAGGATGAATACATCAAACAGGGAGCATGACTTAAAATTAAAATGGAAATAGATTAATTTTTCCAAAAACCAGTTCATGAGGGAACAAATTCCAGAGAAAAGGAACCATAGGGTATTGTATTCAACATAGAATTTTACCCAAAGCCATGTTGCGTATTTCCATAGTAAATAACTACCATAAAGCCTAAGATATCTGATACGAAAATAAAAGGAAAAAACAAAAAATTTGGTAGTCTTAAAATCCTTCACAGAATTAGAGTTTATAGAATTTGGCAAAGGGTTTTTTTAAATAGAGACCCTTAAATACCTTTCTTCCAGGATTAAGGCAACAAGGAAATATACTAGCTTCTAGGATGACCTTCTTGCTCTTCTCTGCCTGCTTGGGAAAAAAAAATCAATCACTGCAAAATAGTAAGGATTCCAGGAAACAGAAACAAGTGACTAAAAACAAGAGAGAAAAACAGCTGAAGGCTGAAGGCATTAGAAAGCAAACATGGTTTATGTGGAGTTATAAGACACAGACTTTCAAAGAACCCAAAGACCAGGTAGGTGTAGATAATCATGGCCATCACATGGAGAAGTAAAGCTTCAAATTATAATAAATAAAATTCAGAGCTAAGTAAATGAGTTTCACAACAAGTGAGATATATCAAGATAGAGGATTAGTTATAAGAATGCAAGTTAGTAGAAAATGCTGAGATTTGCACAGATGAGAAGAAAAGCAGTAAAAGACAATGGTATAAGAGACATTTGAGGTAGTCTAAGAGTCTAGACCTGGTAAAGAGATTAGAGAAGAAGTGTGATAGATACAATATTTGAAAAGAGACTTGTCAAGAATTTTCCCAAACTAATGAATAGCATTAATCCATAGATATTTTATTTGTTTTGATTTTTGGTGCCAGTCTTGGGCCTTGAATTTAGGGCCTGAGCTCTGTCTCTTTTTTGCTCAAGGCTAGCACTCAACCACTTCTGGCTTTTTTGGTGCTTACTTGGAAGTAAGAGTCTCATGACTTTCTTGCCTTGGCTGGCTTTGAGCTGTGATATTCACATCTTAGCCTCCTAAATAGCTAGGGTTACAGGTACCAGCCATCAGTGTCCAGTTTAAGCAATAGATTTAATAGATTTTTCTCTCTACAAACAGAGAAAATGAAGTATTTTTTATTTGTAAATATATTGTTTAAACATGTTATTATAAAACTGCTTAAAAATCAAAGATAAAAGAATATTAAAGCATCTAAAGGGGAAAAAAGCACTCTTTCAAAGGAAAACCAATTAGACTTATACTTGCATTTTAGTTTGCTTATTTATTTTTAATTGTCCTTTCACATTTTTAAATTCTTTTCTTCCTTTTTTTTTTTTTGTCAGTTGTGGGGCTTGAACTCTGGGCCTAGACGCTGTCCCTGAGCTTTTCAGCTCTAGTCTAGCACTCTACCACTTGAGCCACAGCACCACAGCACCACTTCCAGTTTTCTGATGGTTAATTGGAGCTAAGAGTCTCACAGACTTTCCTTGCCTGGGCGGCTTTGAACCATGATCCTCAGATCTCAGCCTCCTGAGTAGCTAGATTACAGGCGTGAGCCACTGGTGCCTGGCTTAAATTATTTTCCTTAAGTGGTTGTACAATGGAGGTGCCATTTAACAAAGCAATTTATGAATGCAATATATCTTGATCTATATCACATTCTAAACCCTACATCCTCTATCTACCCCTTTCCTTCACTCTTCTTAATTTTTGTAGGATATACATTGGATTCTTGTCTGCATTTTACTCCTTCTTCTCTTCATTTGTTTACTACTTTCTCCTTGAGCCCACTCCACACTTTTCGAGTAACCACTTCCTGGTGTTATATTTTTCCAAACTTTGATTTCAGCTTTACAAATTACACTATTTGATCAATGGCTTTTCTATATGCCAACAATGAGAAAACTGTGGCTGAAATTAGGAAAGCAACTCCATTTGTAATAGCCCCACAAAAAATAAAATACCTAGGAATTAACTTAACCAAAGAAGTGAAGGACCTCTATGATGAAAACTTTAAAATCTTGAAAAAGGAAATCAACACAGAACTTAAAAAATGGCAAAACCTCCCATGCTCCTGGATTGGCAAGATTAACATCGTGAAAATGGCAATACTTCCCAAGGCTATCTACAAATTCAACGCGATACCTATCAAAATTCCACCCTCATTCTTCAAGGAAATAGAGGAGGCAATCCAAAAATTCATATGGAACAATAAAAGACCCCGAATAGCAAAAACGCTCCTCAATGGAAAGAACACTGCTGGAGGAATATCAATACCAAATTTCAAACTCTACTATAAAGCCATAGTAATCAAAACAGCTTGGTATTGGCATAAGAACAGACCTCAGGACCAATGGAATAGAATTGAAAACCCAGAAATGAACCTACAGACCTATAGCCATCTAATCTTCGATAAGGAAGCTAAAACAATAGAATGGAAGAAAGACAGCCTCTTCAGTAAATGGTGCTGGCAAAATTGGTTAACTACATGTAGAAAACTAAAGCTAGATCCTTATATATCACCCTGCACCAGAATCAACTCCAAATGGATCAAAGACCTTGAACTCAAAGCAGACACTCTGAAAACATTACAGGATGGAATAGGAGAAACCCTAGGTCTCCTTGGCTCAGGTCGAAATTTTCTGAATAGAGACCCGGAAGCACAACAAATCAAAGAAAGGTTGGACAAATGGGATTGCATAAGATTGCAGAGCTTCTGCAGGGCAAATGACATAGCTGGCAAGATCAATAGAAAACCCACCGATTGGGAGAAGATCTTTACTAGCCATACAACGGACAAGGGTCTCATATCTAAAATATACTTGGAACTCAAAAAATTAAACCACCCAACAACAAATCCTCAAAGAAACAACTGCCCAATAAATAAGTGGGTGAAAGACTTAAAGAGAAGCTTCTCTGAAGAAGAAAGAAGGATGGCCAATAGACACATGAAGAAATGTTCAACATCCCTAGCCATAAAAGAAATGCAAATCAAAACAACATTGAGATATCACCTCACTCCAGTTAGAACAGCAAAAATCAAGAACTCTAACAACAACAGATGCTGGAGGGGATGTGGACAGAAAGGAACCTTACTTCATTGTTGGTGGGAATGTAAACTTGTTCAACCACTTTGGAAAGCAGTATGGAGGTTCCTCAAAAGACTTCACATAGATCTCCCCTATGATCCAGCAATCCCACTTTTGGGCATTTACCCAAATGTTTACAAACAAGACCACACTAAAGCTACCAGCACAACTATGTTTATTGCAGCATTATTTACCATAGCTAAGATATGGAACCAACCCAGATGCCCCTCAGTAGATGAATGGATCAAGAAAATGTGGTATATATACACAATGGAATTCTATGCCTCCATCAGAAAGAATGACATTTCCCCATTTGTTAGGAAATGGAAAGGTTTGGAAAAAATTATATTAAGTGAAGTAAGCCAGGCCCAAAGAAGCATAGGTCCCATGGTTTCCCTTATTTGCAATATCTAGTATATGTATGAGTCAAGCGGAAAAGGTCAGATAATGTGATGTTAGGAAAATGAACCCTTAAATATGTATTTTAATGTTTTCGTTTCTTTCATGCATGTGTCTCTAATGCATTTATAAGATTATTTCTTTGTTGCTTTGTATGTCCCTCCCCCACAGTGTAACCCCCGTTTGTATATTTGATGTCAGTATAACATGTGGAGGAGATGGGGACAAACAAGTCGTTTAAGGATTCAGGTGGACCTGTTGCAACAATGAGAAGTACAAAATGTCATGTCAAAACCAGCTTTACAATGTCGGTGTGGGGGGGGAGGGGGGTATAATTGGGTGGGGTAGGGGGGTAAAATTGGGTGGGGGGAGGGGGGAGGCGGGGAAGGGAAGTGAAGGGTAAACAAAGGAGGAGGCTGCAATGCTTGGTAAGAAATTTATGCATTATCCTGCCCATGTAATTGTAGCCCCTCTGTACAGTATGTTCTCAAATAAAATAAAATACAATTAAAAAAAAACAAATTACACTATTTGAGATCTTCCTTGAATCTACCACATTTCAGTTAATCAAAATTGTATACTTTTGCATATCACCCTATATTTTTCTTATGAGTTTGTAACCTAAATCTAGCTTCTGTATACAAGGGAGAACACACGTCCTTTGTCTCTTTGGGTCTGACTCACTTCACTTAACATGATTTTTTTTCCAGGTCCTTACATTTCTTTACAAATAGTACACTGTCATTCTTTCTAGTGGATGAGTAAAATTCCAGCACGTGTGTGTGTGTGTGTGTGTGTGTGTGTGTGTGTGTGTGTGTGTGTGTGTGTGTGGCAAGGGGCAGGGGAGAGGGAAATCACATTTTGTTGATCCATTCATCCATTAACAGAGCTCATTACTCAGAGACCATTGCTAAAATGGTCCCCAATTAGAACCTTGCAAAAGTAGGAAGATATGAAGTATACCAAAAACACGAACATATTTCAGGGTAAACGAATATAAACTTTTAAAAAATGTCATCAATGCAAAATCTAGTGAAGTGTTATTCCCTTAATATGAGATGATTTATGCTTCCATTAAGATAATAACTGCAGTGGATTAAAACATACCAAATATTTAAAATCCATTATTGAACAACAACAACCACTACCACCACCTCTAGATATCTATAGGAAAATGTTAGTGAACAATATCATTTTTAAAAAATTGAATTTAGATGTAAACAATTTAGTATTTTTCTGTATTTTCATGAGCAAATACACATTTCTTTTGATAATAGAATACCACAGCATAGCAAATTCAGATAAAGTAAAAAAAAAAAAGATAAAGGAAAAAAATCATTGACTTAGAAAAGTAAAAGTTGATTCCTTGAAAAGACTAATTGAATTTACTAACCTTCTGTAAGAACATAAAATCAAGAAAACAAGACAAGGCACAAAGAGTTAGACTCAGGACTGAAAAATAATGGCAGCACTTAAAAGGTCATTAGAAATATGAACAAGACAAAATACTCCTAAATTTTAATTTCTAAATGAAATATTTAAATGCCTTAGAATACAATGTTGATATAATACATTTTAAGAAATCTGGATTATTCTATATGTATTAAAGAGACTACCTTTATAGTTATAAATCTTCCCATAAAGTAAACAATAAAATTTACCAGAAAAAATTTCCAAATATTTTAAGAAACAAACAATGCCAATCATGTATAAATTCAAATGAATAGGCCACTGTAAACTTGACCTCTAAAATAAAAAAGATTATAAACCAAAGGAAATTCACAGTGTGCTTTTTCTCATGAAGATAGACAAAAAAAAATTCTAGCCAAAACATTAGTAAATAAAATTCAGTGATAAATAAAAAGGATAACACATCACTATTAACTTGGGTTTATGCCAGAAATGCAAATTGATTAAATGAAAATCATCTGATGCTGTTTACCACCATCATAGAGTAAAAGTGAAACACTATTTCAGCATGTCAGCAGATAAGGGGAGAAATGGTAAAATGTATTATTCATTCATGATAAAAACTTTTAGTGAAGGGAGAACAGATCAGAACTTCCTTAATCAGAACTCCCTTAATATTGAGATATTAACAGTGTTTTTTTTTGTTGAAAGCATACATAATTATATCTATTATTTCTACTTTTATGTAAAAATATATTGACGATCCTAGCCAATTCAATATAATCTTATCATAAACAAGGATCTTTCCTCCCTGTATTACTGAGATTTGAACTTTGAAGCCTCACAATTGCTACACAAGTGCTCTGTTACTCCCAGTCCTTTTTTTGAGTTAGTTATTTTTTTAGATAGGGTCTCCCACTGAGCTGAACTTTTGAGTGTTGGTCTGCCTACTTCTACTTTCCAAACAGCTGGACTTATAGATTCATATCCTCAAGCCTGGACTCTGAATTTTTAACAAGGTGGGTTTTATTCATACCAGTTTAGAGAAAACTCATGATTAGGAAATCTAGGCATGATATGTTTCTTACCCTGAAGTCACCATGTTGTAGCACTGCCATTCTGGCAACATACTGGATCAGACTGCATATGAATATGCTTACAAATAAGGTATTTATTAGATCCTTTGATACAATAAAGGATTAACAAGAAATAATTCTCCATGCCTACCACAACTTCGATTTCTAATTTAAGATGGTAATAGCGAACATAGCTGAACAAAATAAGAACCAGGAAATGGGTACTTGAAAGGGGTTGGATGGGATCAAAGGGGGTCGGGAGGAATGAAAAGGAGAAGAGGGGGAGAAAACTTAATGTATAACCTACAAAATTAAGGAAAGTGAGGGAAGGTATGTGTTGGAAGGGATGGGTGAGAATGTTGAAAGGGGTGAATATTGATCAAGATGCATTCTACTTGTAAACTGCTCTGCTGAATGGCATCTGCTGTGTACAACTACTTAAAGATAATAAAAATATTTTTAAGAAAACAAAAGAATATGTTTAATTTTGTTCTATGTACATGATATTCCAAAATAGCTTAGTTCTTTTGCAATGTCAATGACTGCTATGTAGATATATAACATGAGCTAATCTGATCATGAACATGAAATAATAATGACAGGGTAGAGTGTAATGCAATTAGCTTTCATGCAAAGTTACCACTTACTATGCTGGCTTATCAAATGTAGGTGTTATTTGATGGATATTTTTAAAAAATATCTGCTCCCTTTTTATTCTACTTTTGTCACTATTAATAAGTACTATTAAGAGTCAAACAATAACAACATAGGAATCCTTTTTATTTACACTCTAAGCCCTTCCTCATAAGGATGTGTCCTTTACATTTATTTTTTTTTGTAATCACAATTTTTATTTAAATTACTTCATCATAATGTTCTCCCAATGAGGACAATAGGGTAAAAGTAGATTTCTCATTTATTTTATTCTCCATGCAATATGGCCTTTCCTGAACTTGGAAATATATATATATATTTTTTGGTCAGTTGTGGGGCTTGATCTCCAGGTCTGGGTGCTGTCCCTGAGCTTTTCAGCTCAAGGCTGTGCTCTACCACTTGAACCACAGCACGACTTCTGGAAATATATTTTTTCATACATTTAAAAATTATCTTTGAGAAGTTGTATAGAGGAATTGACATTTAACAAAGCAGTTTATGAATACAACCTATCTTGATCATTGTGTCACCCCTTCCAGCAATCTCACCCATCCCTCCCAACCCATTCCTTCCCTTCCCTTTCTTAACTTTGTAGGATATGCATTGGATTCTTGACTATATTCTCCTCCTCATCTTCCTACATTCCTCTACCTCTGTACCCTTGACCTTTTGCCACCTTTTTCAAATACACATTTTCTAGTGTTTATTTTTTAACTTTGAATTTGTTTTTCTAAGGAATTACATGCTGTTCTCCCATGAATATACTATGTTTCCGTTAATATATTTGTATACATTTGCATAGTACCTAACATATTATTTACTTTGCTGTTTATAAGCTAATTATAACTTCCACATATAAGGGAAAACGTTCATTCTTTGTTTCCTCAAAAAATTACACATAGAAGTACACTATGATCTAGCAACTCCACTTCTGGGTATTTATGCCCAAGATTTACAAACTGGGATATAATAAAGTTACCAGAACAACCATGTTCATTGTAGCACTATGAAATTAATTATGGAACCAGCCCAGTTGCCCCATCAGTGGATGAATGGATAACTAAAATGTGTTATATCCACACACTGGAATTTTACTTAGATTTACTTAGAATTTTACTTAAATTGATATTGCATTATTTGTAAGGAAATTGAGAGCTCGAAAAAATTATGTTAAGTTAGTCAGTGCCAGGAACAAAGTATGTATGATTTCATTTATGTACTTACATATTTTTCTATGTTTCCCAAAGTCATTAAGTTGCTATCTAATTTTTTTAAATTCTTCATATTGAAATCGAGGTTTATCCTTCCTCTGAAATTTGACATGTAGGAAGTCAACATAAAAACTCTTAGGCTATCAACTATAGTGTCCATTATTTAAATGACTATTATTTTACCATATTCTGTTTTTTCCCTCCCATATGTGTATGTGCATATTTAAAATGTGTGTGTGTATGTGTTTGTGTGTGTGTGTGTGTGTATGTATGTATTTAAAGGAATTAAGCAACACTTTGGAGAGAAAATGATTACCAACAGTATGGATTCTTTTCTTACCTTATTCCCTTAGCTCCTGTATTTCAACTACACTGCTCTTTTTTTTCCACTCCAAAATCATTGCCTTTCACCTTCATCAGAACCTTTGTACACGCTTATTCCTCAGTCATGTAGATGTTTCCTTCATCTCCTAATTAATTCCCTCTCCCCAGATTCCCATTTAGTTGTTTCTTCTCTTCAGATTTAGGAGCCTGTTTAGATTTCCTCATTAGTGCCTGCCATTTCTGTGTTAGAGTTTCATCACTGTCTGTTTCCCCAACAAGACTGTTAGCTGTGTAAGTTTAGAAACTAAGTACACTTCTGCCCAGCTTGCTTTATCTACTCTTTGGTGAAATCACAAAGAAATGTATATAAATTTATAAGGAGATAGGAAATAAGAATTTTTAAGTGTTATTATCTATGTATTATTTATCCATTTGGTTATTGACACTATTATTCACAAGTTATCTATAGGGAATAACTTCAAATAGGAGAGTAGAAATTAGGGAATTTGGGAAATTGGACAAAAGTTAAAAGACTAATTTTTCAGTCAAGGTAACTGATTCTCAGAGAAGTAAAGAAATTCACTTGTAGAAGCATAGCCACTAAGTGACAGGGCTAGGATTTCTATCTTGACTTGGCTGAGAGTACCAGTGTTTCTAAGACCATTTACATGTATAAAGCCTTTATGTAGATAGATGAGCATAGCAGATGTTGCATTGAAAATTTTGTATCATGGGGAATGTTAATTCCTGGACTAAGGAAACCTGTTTAACTTAACATCAGGTCTCTTTCATTTGGTATTACGAATGGGATTCACCTTGGTAAATAGTGCTGTATATTTCTTCATTCACCTATTTGCCCCTTGTTTGCTTTATCTGCCCTTAGTACACTGATTGTAATTCCATTGTTCAATAACTCTTTCCAAAGAAGACATTTTCCAATTACTTCTGTATACTCAGAATTAGAAGACACCATTCCCTTCCAATCCTCTGCTGTTAAAGATAGAACAGTCATTTAAAGTTAATTTCTCAAGACTTACGTTCAAATATCTAAAGAGATGGTGTCATTGAATACCTTTTCTGTCTCACATATACTTATTGACATGAAATAATGCACTGTTCTGCCACATTTCTTAGAGTACCAATCAGCATAACATTAGTGCCATCAAACATGGAACAAGAGTAAAAATTGAGACATTGTCAACACATATTTTTTTCTGGTCCTGGGGCTTGAACTCAGGGCCTGGGCTCAGTCCCTGAACACAGCACCACTTCTGGCTTTTTCTGCTTTTGTGATGCTGAGGAATAGAACCCAGGGTCTCATGTATACAAGGCAAGCACTCTACCACTGAGCTACCTTCCCAGCCCTCTTTCCTTGTTTCTCTATCCTGGGCATGAACTCAGGGCTTGGGCACTGTCCCTGAGCTTCTTTTGCTCAAGGATAGTACTCTACCACTTAAGCCACACCACTGTGAATATTTTTAATGAAAAGGAGATAATTTTTCACACAGTCCAATTACCCATGATAAAGCATATGAGTGTTACCTTCAATAATTATTGAAGAATAAGACTTAACTATAAATAGTACTATATTTCATTTTCAGCTTATTTCATTTAAAAATTAATTTCTTCTAAACAGTTCTTGGTACTAAGGAAATATGCCAAGACTCATTCTTTCAGAATGGAACATAAGTCTTGTGGGATATACATATACTCTACTTCTCCAAATTTCTCATAAATTTAAATATATGGATTTTATGTCTGGGTGGAGATTTTTACCATGCACTGTTCTATCTCAGGTATATTTATATCTATATCAATATAGGTATATTGGGAAAAATCTATGCTAATCTAGAAACTGACAGAAGGACTTTTAAACTAAATATGACTACATATTCTCCAAAGCTCCATGCTATGGGGTTGGAGTTTATAATAATTCAGAATAATACAGAGTTCTTATTTCACCTAAAGGTTTTAAGGGTCTCACTAATGTCTTTAAGGTTCATTCAAAAGACTAGTTGTAATCTAGTGTAAATTTAATATTTCCTTACTGAATTCACTGCTTAGAAACAGGAATAAACACTTCAGCTTGACTCTATGTATTGAATCAAGGCATGAACACTAGAGGTAGAAAGGAGGCATAGGCAGTATCTTTGATATCAAGTAACTCAACTATATAGAGGAGACAAACAGTGTCCCCCAAGCACATACATCACCTGCCCCTCTTGCAGTACCAGAGTTAGATGTGGTAGCATTTGGGGGTGAGCAGGATCCTATGCAAAAGCCCAGAAGGCACTTGTATTCCTCAAGATCAGAAGTCAGGCTAAGCTTCAGCAAGTGGATGTGACATCCTGAGACATCTGCGCAGAACCGTTCTGCATGGTGAAGGAACAGTGAAGAAATTGTAACAGGATTGCCTGTACTACACATACTTGAACAAAAGAACATGCAGGCATTAAGTAACAACATAGTTTTTCTATAGCAGCACTTTCAGCTATGAATAGAAAAGAAGGTGGCATTGCCTTTCTTTGGCTCCAAGGTTGTTTTTTGTCTTGTTCTTGTTGCTATTTCTTTTCTTCCTTCTTCTATGAACCCACAAGACAAATATCACTATCCACTTAGTATGTGACCCTAATAAGATATCTTTAAATGTTTTAGCTAGAGCATGTGTTGCATGTAAGAGGCTATGTGTAAGAGCAACATTTATGAGAGAGATTGCTTGACCATGACACTTCTACTTAAAACTACTACTGCCAAGGCTGGCATCTATACCAATGTTTGCTTAAAGTGACCCTCCAAACCTGGGGGGGGGTGGAGATATATAAATATATATATACACACACACACACACACACACACACACACACACACACACACACACACACACACACACACACACACACCACACACACACACACACGTTGTCATGGGGCTTGAACTCTGGGTCTGGGCACTGTCTCTGCCCTCTTCAGCTCAAGGCTAGTGCTCTACCACTTGAGCCACAGCACCACTTCTGGTTTTCTCATGGTTAATTGGAGATAAGGGTCTCACAGACTTTCCTGCCCCAGCTGGCTTTGAACTGTGATCCTCAGATCTCAGCCTCCTGAGTAGCTAGGATTACAGGCGTGAGACACTGGTACCCAGCTGAACCTGGAACAATTATGGTCTATTTTTCATAGGACATTGAAGCATGCAGGACATCTTATTGAAAACACAGATGTTTATTATCACACTATCCACATGGATAATAGCATGCTGTGTGTTGCAGGTTCTTCCCATTTCCTGTCTGGCCAGCTTCATATTTTTCAGTTTTCCTGCCTCGTCTCTGGTGGTGTTGGAAGTGGTAACCCTTATGCACAGTTGTGTCTGATTAGACAAGGTGTGGACAGCTATTGACTTTGATTGTGTCAGATTTTTCCCTCTAGGCATTTTAAAGTTATAAATCATATGTCAGGATGCTTCTTGGTTTAAATTTAAGCTGCAAAAAGGGAGGGAGGAGAGAGGGGAGAAGGAGGGGGGGAGAATATGTATGAATCTTGGATTTTAGTTGTTTCCCACATTCCTGGCTGTGGTTCCTCCTGAGACTCGAGACTTGACTCTACTTCCTGTGCTATACACTATTGAATACTTCTAGAATCCCACTTTAATTTGGGTTCCTCAAGTGGGCTTTATTTCTTACAATTGAATGACTCATACTCAGCAGGCTCCTGTGTGATTTTTTGTGTTACTTTTGTTTCAATAAGAAAATGAAACTTTAGGTTCTCAATAATTTTTTGTATGATGCACTAGTTGAATTAGTTCATATAAAATCAGATCATCATTGAATAAGGTATGGCTGTTAGAAATCTCTAGACTATTTTAGTAGCACTTGCAAAAACAAATAAGTAAACCCAAACCCCCAAAACTCATTAACTAGGTTTTTGACCCTTAGAAGCCTATGCAGTCAAACTTCCCCTGTTCTTAAGGTGAAAATTTCAGATTCTACTGTGGAGACTTGACTAGGCAAACACCTTGGTGTTTTAGAAATAGTGCTGTATAATATTTTTATATATAAATCAACATTAAGCACCAATTCTAACTATAGAACTATGACATGATATTATATATGCCTTCTATATGTATGTTTCATTCCTTGAAACAACTCCTACATTTTGATTCCAACAGCAGCCATTGTGCTAAATGAATAGGTGGATGTACTGTATGCAGTTTTTCATTCATACTTTCCCTTTTTCTCAGTTTAAATGAACTGACACCCCTTATGCACATATATGATATATATTAGATATAAATATATATATGATAGTTTTGTTGTATTTTATTAAAACCTGTTTTGTTTCAGGTAGAATCATGGAGAATATGTCAAGAAGATATAAAATTAATTCAGCAAATAAAATAAATTTCTATTTAGTTCTACTATTAAGACAAGTCCTTGTGGTTGATAGTATTGCCTGGAATACACTGAGAAAGTATTTCAAACCTGTGTGGAGGCAGTGTGATTAATAATTCAGCTGTTATTGAAATATGGAAGGTATGTCCTTTCTTGTCCACATTGCCCTGGGTACTGTGTAACAGAAGAAAGGACATGATTGCTACATATATGCCTTCCTTAATCTGCTGTCTTGGCATTTCCTTTTATGTTCTTCTTGAAAATATCTTGAATTTTTGGATATTAAGAAATTTCTATATAACCCCTTTTGGAAAACCAAAGTCCTAGCTTAAAAGTTGAATATTACATAGCAATGTCCTTTTTCCTGGTAATTTATTATAGTCTTTAATTATCTTTATCACAACTGATGCTTCCTTGGTAATTTGTTACAGTCTTTAATTACCTTCATCACAATTGATGTTTTTCTCACAACTATCCAAAATATTCCATTCTTTTGGCAAATCCGATTTTGCCATAATTTAGGGAACTTAAACTAGGGAATAAACTAAATGCCCTTTGCGATCCTCAGTTTCAGGGATTCGAATGTAGCTTTATATAGGTAGACAGATCTTGTCCACTGTAATTTAAAACAACTAGAGTGTCAAAGCCTTTATAGATTCTCCAGAGTTTATTAAAGCATTATTTTACTATAACTTCTCTCTTTGTTTTTCATTTATGCATGTTTTGTCAGGAAGTGGTCATAAAAAGTTCCAAATCCCAATTGAAGAATGTGTTCTTAAAAGTAGCTGCCAAGTGTAAATGCCACTGATATACATTCATGCATATGATAGTGTATAAATAACCAGGAAAAGCATAGCAAAGGTCAATCAATTATGTATAGGTCAGAATGCTTTCCATCTGGATTGACTCACTTTAGCAAATAACATCATGTGTCATTTGGAGTATGTTGTGAAATGTGGTTTGAGTCATTACAGAGTAGCCTCTGCTCTGAGTTACCAGGATGGCAGTGGTGAGATTCAATAAGTAACTCTACTGGGTTTTGTGGGAGCAGATTTACATAACTGGGGTACATGCTTGTGATTGATTTAAAAAAGAAAATTGAAGACATGTGTTGGAACTGAGCCAGATGATCTTTATATAACTGCAATAGATTATTTTTCCATGAAATTGCTAGTAAGAAATCAATAGTAATGAACCTGGTGCCTATCTTATCTCTTCAAATGTCACCACTGCTCTTCTAGATGGAGCTACTATGAGGCTGGTTTATAATTTTCGCTTCTATATGATAGAGTGTAGTCGCACCAGATTGTCAGACCCTAAAATGATCTATGGACTGGGGTATCTTGTGACATGGGAAGAGATGTTGGCATTTTTCAATTGACACAACAGAGGCTGAATTTAGCTTATAGATCAAGTGATAAAAGTTGCTGCCAAATCTAGTCATTTTTCAGTTATTCAGAGCTTGAGAAGGTAAATGTAATATGACATAATTTAATGTGTGATTTTTCCACCCTCCATTCTGGATATTTTGGAATTGTTAAAAAGTTGTTGACTATGCTCTTTAGCTCAAGGTGAGTGCTATACTATTTGAGCCACTGCACCACTTCCAGTTTTTCTGTAGTTAATTGGCAATAAGAGTCTCATGGACTTTCCTGCCCAGGCTGGCTTTGTACTGTGATCCTCAGATCTCAGCCTCCTGAGTATCTAGGATTACAGGTGTGAGCCACCGGCACCCAGTGACTATGCTTTTTTTTTTTTTTTTTTAAGTATGATAGCTTGGAATGAATAAGAATTTTCCATCGAAATCTCCATCATGTGTTAGAGTCAAATATATGTGGAATCTAAGTTTGGTTCTGAATTCTTGGAAGGATGCAGGTGTCCTTACCAAACAAAGTAAGTTCTTGCCTTTAGAGCGTTTATAGTTTAGTGGGAAAAGAAACATTACAAACATTTTCCCACAGTATAAGATGATTTTACTTTAATAAGGAGTATGTATAAGTCTGGCTAGTGCTGCTATTTGTGTCACTTTATAGTATATTTTTTATTTCTTCATTATATAAAAGAGTGAGCCGGGCGCCCATGGCTCATCTTGTAATCCTAGATACTCAGGAGGTTGAGATCTGAGGATCGTGGTTCAAAGCCAGCCCAGCAGGAAAGTCCATGAGACTCTTATCTCCAATAAACCACTAGAAAACCGGAACTGGTGCAGTGGCTCAAGCGGTAGAGCGCTAGCCTTGAGCTGAAGAGTGCAGGAACAACACCCAGGCCCAGAGTTCAAGTCCCACGACCGACTAAAAAAAAAAAAAGTGAGTGACTAGTTCCTTGGAAGGCTGAGATTGAGAGAAGTCAAAGTTTGAGGTTAATCCAGGCAAAAAGTAAGCAAGACTCCATTTCAACTAATAAAATGCTGGGCATGATAGCACATAGCCATCATCGAAGCTACAGAGGAAGTGTAAAAAGGATGATTATGGTCCAAGTTGGCTCAGGAAAAAACAACAATAACTTGCAATATTGAGAAAAAAATAATGAAAGCATAATGGACTAGGGTATACTAGTGATTTAAATGGTATAGTACCTGCCTAGTAAGTACAATGCCTTGAAGTCATACCCTGGTACCACCAAATAAATAAATAAATAAGTAAACAAGTGAACAAATAGAGAATGAAAGTATCCATTCAACTTTCCAGATGGCTACTGCAGAGAAGGCAAAATTATATCTTCATTGTTTTTAGGGCTTTGAAAAGTACTGGACTTGAGAACTAACGCAAGACAGATGAATTTATTTAATATAGGTTTTATGTGATCGAGAACCCTTATATGTGAATGAAGAATCAAAGAAATGGTAAAATCTTTGTGATTTTTTTTTCAGTCATGGGGCCTGGGCACTGTCCCTCAGCTCTTCAGCTCAAGGCTAGTGCTTGCTCTACCATTTGAGCCACAGCACCACTTCTAGCTTTTCTGCTTATGTGGTAATGAGGAATCAAACCCAAGGCCTCATGCATACCAGGCAAGCACTCTACCACTGAGCCACCTTTCCAGCCCCAATCTTTGTGATTTTTATATCCAGGTGAACAGAGAAGTATTTTGTAAAAGTGATTACATTTGTGGGGGAAGATAGAAAGACAATAAAAAAGACAATAAAAATTAGTTTAACATGATGCGTTTGTACAGAAGCCTCTTTTTCTCAATTTCCTATGCTTATTTCTATTAATATTGCTATTTTCTTACCTGAGGCCATTTAAGATCTATTGTGGCATATAACTTCCCTTCTGATATGAGAAGGATATCTTCAATATGTAGATTTTTTTATCTGCTGCTCTTGGAAGGGAAAGGGTTAGCTCTCATTGTTACTAGTGTTTAAGTGCATTTAGCTAAAAAATTTTTTATCAGGATTGATATTGATACATCTACATCTATATTATATCTACATATTGATATTGATATATATGTATATAGGGGAACACATAGGGAAGTGAAAGGGAACAGAATATGCTTCTCCAAAATATGCCAATTTGGCACATATCTATATCAATATCTATATCTATAATTTATAGATATGGAGAAGCACATTCTGTTCCCTTTCACTTACCTATAGATATAGATATCGATATAGATATGTACCAAATTGGCATATTTTGGAGAAGCATATTCTGTTCCCTTTCACTTCCCTATGTTTTGGCTGTTCATACAGAATGCATGATAATTGTTATTCCACAATTTACCCAAAGGCTTATCTCCACTTCAGTGAAACTTCATAGATTCTTAATTATTTTCTTGTTGTTCTTTATGTGTACATGGACATTAAAACAAATGGTTCAAAGAAGACTAAATAGATCAAGTTGTCATTGTTGCCTATGGTATATAACAGTATATAGTAGTATTTTGTTTTCTTTCCCTTACTATCATGGTTTTCTGAGATTACCATCTGTAGTCATAGATACAATAACTGATTTGTGTGGTGTTGATAGATAAAATCTGCAATCCTCTGTGCTCCTTTCCAAAACACTTGCCCTTTATTTCAGGGGAAAGGGACCCGTTATATCTGTAAGTGCTGATGAATGAAGAACTAAGTCTGTCTCCATAGTTTGGGGCCCCGCCTATTTTATCTTTCTTAAACACTTTCACCAGAGGGTTTAAAAAAATCTTTTAGCCAGTTATTAATACTTACACATGTGATACAGTGATAAGGGCCATTAGCAATCAAGGTATTTACATTGTTGTCCTCGTAGAATCTGGGTTATGTCAGGCGAAATATTTTCCTTTTCTCAATTTTTTTGTTTAGTAGTTTCAGTTCCTTTTGGTCTGTGTTGTCCTAATGTTTGGCTCATCAGTGCATTATGTGCCTTAGTAGATCTTAAATGGCCTCAGGTAAGAATATAGTAATATTAGTAGAAATAAGCATTTTTTGTCAAAGGGAATGATAGTATTAGTAGTATTAAGCAACTCTAAGAATACTTTTTTTGTGGCAGATTTTCTGGACTTTTGCTCCTTGAAATGAGTCTCCCACTCATGGCCTCCAGATTCTCTTGAAGGATATTGATATATCTTTTTCTTGTACCCAGTATTTTTATCTTGTTACAGAATTATATATATATGTATATATATAATATATTATGGTTAAAATATATTATCGTTAAAAATGTAAAACAACAGATAAGGAAAAAGTAAAAAAAATAGAACCTCCTATGCATCAGTAACATGTTCAAATTACAGAAAATCCAACCAATAGCCACTTTCTCTAGTTCTTTAGAGAAAAATCAGGAGCTGAGGATTTGTGTCATTATGCTGTTGTTAGCATGTTATTTTTGCTATTCCTGAAGACATCATGTTTATATTGAGACATGAAAGAAGAGAAGAGAGAGACAGAAGTAGGCGTGGGCTGCTAGATGAATTTGCTTCTTTTAATCAAGACAAAAAAGCCCTAACTAGAACATACTTTGTTTATGTCTCATTTTGTAGAATTACACCTAGCTTCAAGGAGTGTTGAAAAGACTAGAAGATGGATTAGCCAACTAATGTTTGTTGAACTTTCAGTCTTCTTACCCAAATATAACCATTATTAATAAATACAATGTAGCCTGGTTTTCCAATGCTCTACACTACAAACATTTCTTACATATTATTAAGTATGCCACTATTTAATTTTCAATTTTCAATTAAGTTTGAGAATATTTTGTTTGACACTTAAGAGTTTTGAGTTTTAATATGGTATTTCATATGATGTTGAATATCCTTAGAGACAAATAATTTCTTGGAACCCTTGCTGATGGTTTTCCTTTCATTTTGATTCTATGTTAAAAATATGCAAATTATAATGGTATAGGTAAATATTTAGATATTTAGGAACTACCCTTAAACAGACTCTGAAGAAAAATTTTTAATAACTCCTATGTTTGATTATATCTTCAAGATGCAAATATCTTATTGATTTTGCAAATGCCAAGACAAATAGTGAGGGGAGTGGTGTTTTCGGGTGAAATCAAACTTAATAGATGTAATTAAAATGAAGTATTCTTCCTTGTAGGTTTGGATAAGTAGATCTGAATTTGCAGAGATCCCTTCTGTCAGAAAATATAGTTTCGCTTGGCATTGTGTTTCTTCTCATACACAAGTTGTCAAATGTGAGTGAGAAGGTTGTTCGTCTCACAGCTCACTTGTCAGGATATATTATAGGCATGTCAAAGTTGAAAGCCTGGCATTCACACCAGCTAACAGCAGATGCTTGTAGAGAAGCAAAATGAGAAATGCTAATCTCCAAATAACCCAAGCCCTCTTCTGGTGTGGTATTTGGTAAGAGAATTAATTACCCCCATCCTTTGCTGGAGAACTAACACTGAATCAGCAAGGCCAAGCTTAGGGCAGCCAGTTTTGGAACTTGCTGAGTGCATTACCTCTTATAACAAGGTTTTAAATGTCAACACTTTTTTTCTAATGTATGCAAGGAATCCTAATTGAGAAGCTAGACCATATACTTCTGCAAGATCCATCTATATGTTTCTTTTTTTTAAATGTTGAAAAATAAGGTTAACTTTTATGGTGAATATTTTATGGCCTGCTTTCTGTAATGTGCCATACAAATTAAAAGCGATGGAAACTGATGGGTGGTGAGGATAAAAGAGCAGTGTTGACCTTTTGGAAAAATCATTCATCATGCTACTTCTGTAAGTGGTTTTCCAGTTGCAGCCCATACTGGCTAATCATTACATTTCACTCTCAGTTCTACAGGGGTTGTTGTGGATTGCCTTTCTTTTTAAAATTTTTGGCTATTTTTATTATAGATATTTCACTACCAATTGGTTCCTGCAGGAAAGGGGGCATGTGAACTGAGGGGGAAGAGTTGGTGGAATTCATTTAGTTTCTTTCTGCTGGTCTTCATAACTTTTCTTCGTAGCTGAGTTGGACTTTAAGCAATCCATTCACCTACTGTCCTTTGAGTATTCTTGTTCACTGGTAGTAGCCAGGGCTTGAAGATTTAATAAGAGTTACTGATCATGCACCATGATCCATTTTTGGTTTCATGCTGATCAAAGGCCTATCAGTTGCAAGTCAATGGGGAAAGGAAGGCTTGCCTCTTGGTTCAGCCAAGAACTAGGAAGCATGGATTTTTTTTTATAATGAAGTATAAATCTGTATCTTGGACCCAAAGTGGATCCATGGTTGGGCCTCGGGCCTCTGGTAGGCTCTAGCTCACCAATGTTGTAGATTTCTATGGGCTTTTTAGCCCTTATTTGAGCTTTTCTCCTGACTTTCGCCAAGCCCTAGAGTTCAGACACAAAGTTAATACGAAAGACCCCCTTATGGATGAATCAACTATTAAGAACTGGAGTCTAGGAGGACACCTAGCACATAGTCTAGATGAGGATGTTTAAGGGAAATGTACCTCAAGTACTAAAAGAGACTGACCTCTGTCTGCTAAGAAATACAACCAATTATAGTATTGTGCCTCACAGAGCTTGTTTTTTTTTAAATTTATGTACATTGTAATCTATTAATCTAGGGATTTTGTCCTTTGCTGGGCTATAGAGTAGTTTGAATGTAAAAACATAGAAATTGGAGGTACCAAATATGAGAAAAAAACTAAAAAATTGTTACATTGTTCTCTTTTTCTAATTAAATGGAGTATCAAGAAATATCTAGATAATTCCTGTTCTCTTGTCTTCCCCCAGCCGGAGACTGGGATTCTGCAGCTGGGTGAGTGTTGTAGGCCCCTACCTAGTATTGCTCAGTTGGGTGGTGAGTGTATACAGATGAGCACTATCACTTGTGACTTTGTAGCAAACCTTTTATGCGTTTGGTTTCGTATGGGGAGAAAGCTTGGAACATGTTAGTTTATTGTGAAGGCATAAATTATAGGCCTATAGCCGATTTTGGATTCTAATGAACACATCTCTCTCTCTACTTTGGCATACAAAAGCAAGAAACATGATTTTTAGACAACCATAAAATATTTTAACAGAAGTTGCATTTTTATTCCTTTTGTTAGAGTTGTAAACTCAATCTTGGGGAAAGGACACTTAGAAAAACAGACTCTATTAATACCAGATGTTTCAAGTTTCTATAACAGTGTACAAGGAGGCTAAAATGAATTAACATAACTTTTTGGAGTCCCGCTTATAGAAAACAGGGATGCTGTTGAGTATGAGTTCTCTTCCTGCTACAGACCTACAAACTCATCTAGAGCCACAACTGCCCTTGTCCCTCTTCCTCACACGTGTCAGAGAGTGAGAGGAGTTTCCTGTAATTTGAAACTCTTTCTGAGGGGTTCCTTCACTTTTTACTCTTCTTGCTTTTAATGTGATAACTGCTAGTCACATGTGACTGCTTACAATGCATGAAAATTGAACAAAGATAGAGTAGTTCCTTAGACACATTAGGCTCACTTGAAAAGTTTTCCTAAGCACCTGTGGCTATTGTCTCTCTTGCAGCATAGCAGGATAATGTGGCTAGGTACTTCCATTACCATTGCTGCTTCGTGTTCTTGGTTACTCAGGCTTCCTGGTCATTCTCTCTTTTAGGGTCTGTTTTATCCCTACTCTGGTAGTGGTTTGGTTCATTGCAACTTTACACAGCTTTTCATCAAACTATCATATAGCCAACTCTTCTGTATTTTACCTTCCAAGTCACTGTCTCTATGTTCATCACACTCTTGCTATCACTGTTGGTGTAAAGCGAAAACCCTACACATGGAACACACATTACATTCCTTGAGTTTCTCCATTGCACAATTCTCTATTCCTCCTGGTGATACTCCAAGCCAGTGGTTTGCCATTTAGGAAGTATGACTCTCCTACGGAGTATCTGGAAAAGTAAGAAGGACTATTGGAGAGCAGAAACTAAGCTGCTAAATGTCATCCAGTACATGAAACAGTTCTGCACAATGAAGAATCGTTTCAACCCAAATGCCAATACTGACCTTGTTAAGAAATGCTCTTCTAACCTTCAAATTGTATTTCAAAGCATCCTTCCCTCTGGTTACTACCTCTTGACTTTTAAGGGATGTTACCTCATATGACATTAGCATCTCTAATAGGAGTTTTTTGGGGGGTCTCCAAGCCTACTGCTTTTCTATATTGTTCCTCCTCCTCCTCCTCATGTCCTACATTCTTGTTTTTCCTAACTATGCTTCATTTTTTTTTACATGCACATTCAATTCCTTTGCACATCTCTCTCTATCCTCCTCATGAGGTGAAATTCTGACACTTTCTCATTTTATCAACTTCTTTCTATACTGGGCCTGTATGGATGGATTAAGAAGAACACAAAGCCATATTGGCTTCTTTGTTTTAGATGATGCATATCCATAAGTTCTATGTAGATCCTCTGCTCTGTGTGATATACCAATATTGCTTTTATAATCCTTTTATTCTCTGAGCCAACTATGTCACATTTTTACTTTCACTTTAACCCTCTAACCCACCTCCACTTTTCCCATTTTGCTGATTTCCTCAGTTGGATTTCATTGTGGAATGGAAGCAACCAGAGGAAGCTACTTCCTCTCCTCTGGCTATTGTACAAGCCTACCTCTATCTTATCTGTTCATATCTCCACCACCTATCTCCCTTTGTTGTGCTTGTGAGTGTATAAAGCCTATGTTAGCTCCCTTTCATCCTCAAGAGAACATCTGGTTTCTTTACCGTGGCCTCAACACCCTTCAAGATTTTGGCCTTTGCCTTGCTTGCTATGATACCTACTCTTCTCCCTATTTCTCCCTTGGTCTGTTTACACTGTTTTTCTTCCTATTCTTCATGTTTGTTCCTCCCTGAGCATCTTTATATCTGCTGTGGCTTCTATCTGTAAGTCTGCCCCAGCTGCACTCAGGTTTCAGCCCAAACGTCATTTCCTGAGAGAATCCTTTTTCATCCTGTTTAGCAGTTCTCCTCCCTCAACACTCCATATCTCCTTACCATGATTTGTTTTATCCACAGAGCTTATTGCTCCTGGCATCCTATTATAGATGCATAATAACCTGATCTTGAGCTGTATATAACTTCCACAAGGGTAAGGATTTTACCTGTCTTATGTATTTCTTTATCTTCGGTGCCTGGAACAGTGTTTAGTACTCAGTAGTTAATGATTAAGCATTTAATACACTCTTGATAAATAAATGTTAAAGAAATAAAGTATATCGACTCCTGTGGCAAAGGTTCTAATAATTTGCCATGCCTTTGCTGCTGATTCAATTCTCCTACCACCTTTCTTTATTTGAAAAATTTGGGAACCTTCTTTTGTATAGCATCACTTGGCTTTCATTTGATATAAACACATCATTTACATATTAATTCTGCCTTTGTTCTTTTCTCATTAGCCTATAACAATTAAAATAGACCATTACTCTGCCACACTATGAGTTTTTATGATGTCATATCAAAGTCTTCATTAATTAAATAACTTAATAAATTAAAGCCTTATTCCATGAAAACATCTTTCAATTGCAAATTGTCTTCACTGAAGAGAACAATAGCAGCCCTGGGACAAATTCAACATTAGGACATGCCAACCAAACAGCCAGATGTGCTTACTGACATATTGAAAGTTAAGCTGTCATATTATGTGATTATTTGGTGCTAGTGACACTGAGAATAGAACAGAGTTGAAGAGAAATAAAGACAAACTCAGTCACTGCTATTGGAAAGCACAGTTCAATTATCAGGTTGTCATTTAAATTCTTTAGAACATTAATCGGGATTAAACCACAAAATTTAAAGAAAATTTGTCATCGACTCTGAAGGGACTGGGTTGTGTTTTGGATCTCAGTTTGAGAAATACTGTAAAGTTTTAATTTTTTAACTTTCATTTAACTAGAGGGTGAATTGGCGCCCTTCCTTTGTTTACCTGGAAGGTGAATGGAGAGTGAAGTAGTAAAAAGATGGCAGAGAGAGAAGAGATATGCACACAGTAGTCAGGGTAAGAGATGATGAGATGAGGGTAGAGAAGAAGAAATGTGGAAGAAGAAACAGAATGAGAGGTGTTTCAGATGGCAGTGAAGGAGTGATAGAGAAGAGGCAAACCATCACCAGTAGATGATAAATGGGTTTTCTTAATCTCATTACAGGGAAAGAAATACAGCAGTGGACTGGCCACCCTTAGTTTGGGATTTTTTTACTGTCGTGTGTGTGTGTGTGTGTGTGTGTGTGTGTGTGTGTGTGTGTGTGTGTGTGTGTGTGTGTGTGTGTGTGTGTGTGTGTGTGTGTGTGTGTGTGTGTGTTTGTGTGTGTGTTCTTACAGCTTTAAAAGAATAAAAGGTGCTAGGTGTACTGAATTTGGTCATTTAGAGACCATAATACCTGACTTTGGGGAAACTGTAGGTTAATTAGATGGTGAAATTAAGGCTAAATATGTTTAAATATAAAGTGATTAAACTTATCTACCAATAGACAACTATTTATATTTGAATATCAAATGAGTAAACTTACTTGCCAAGAGACAAAGATCATTAAGTTGGATGAGAGAGCAGCTATATTCTCCTTGCAAATTCTGTACAAGGAAGCACCCTGCTGAGGATAATGACATGGGAAGAGTGAAAGAAAATAGATGAAAAGTGGCATAATAGGCCATGTTAATGGCATCCAAAAGAAAGCCATGGTGCTATATTAGTGTCAGACAAAAATACTTTAAAACAAAAAGTGTTATTACAGATAAAAGACAGTTATTATTTAATGATAAAGCAATAATTCATCGGGAAGATTTATTCATCCTGAATCTCCATCACCTAGCAGCATCCTTTCAAAAATAAATGAAGAAAAGTTGAAAGAATCACCAAGAGATCCTGAAACCATTCCTAATCATAATCTTAAGAATTTTAAACCATATTCTCCCAGACACTATGTATCAAACCCATTAAAAAATAAAGAAGGTAAAGAAGATTTAGACAACAGCATAATTGATTTAATTTAGTCAAATGGATATACAGTTTTGAGCTTTATTAACAGAGAATATAGATGGAGAAAACTTTAACACTGATGAATAAAACCTAATATTTCTACATTCTTTACCTTAGAGAAAAAAAGAGAGCAGAGACCATTAGATATCAAAACTTTTATACATTTGAAAAATCAAAACTTTTATACATTTGAAAAATACATTTAAACGATTCTTGAATCACCTAAAATGACTGCAGAAATTAGTAAATATTAAAATGCTGTGGTAGTTAAAGAA
Organism: Dipodomys merriami; assembly: GCF_024711535.1. Taxonomy (NCBI): domain Eukaryota; kingdom Metazoa; phylum Chordata; class Mammalia; order Rodentia; family Heteromyidae; genus Dipodomys; species Dipodomys merriami. Next base: position 19,382,034 of record NW_027202604.1, on the reverse strand, counting down.
TGAAGACAGTAGGAAAGTTATGGGTTATAAGACTATAAATAACTGAATATCTTGACTGGTACACTGGTAAGGTAAAAATTCAACTGAAAATAAATGGAATAGCAGAATAATTCAATACTGTAGAGGAAGGAGTAATGAAATGTTACAAAGCAAGTTGAAAGCTGGTAATACTGTCATGGGGCCTGTACCCTAGCACTCAGGAAGCTGAGGCAGAATGAGTAAAAGTTTAAGGCTAGAATTGGCTGCATAGTGAGCTTGAAGCCAACCTCAGAAACCTAGCAAGACCTTGTCTTAAAGAAAAAAAATATTTTTAAGTTGTTTAGAAGAATGACAAGGCAAAGCATTATTCTTTGAAAGACAAGAAACAAACAACAGACAACACACCAAAAATCATTAAGGGCCCATTACTACTTGCTGTGCTGGATGGTCCTGAGAGAAAAAGAGAACATAAATGGTGTTCATGGGGCTGTGACACTTAAGCCATTCCTCCAGATTTTTACTGCTTATTTTGGAGATTGCATCTCTTACTTTTCTTTTTTTTTTTGTCGGTCGTGGGGCTTGAACTCTGGGCTTGGGCGCTGTCCCTCAGCTCTTCAGCTCAAGGCAAGCGCTCTACCACCTGAGCTACAGCGCCACTTCCTGCATCTCTTACTTTTCTACTAAGGTTGTCTTCAAAGTTTGTTCTTCTGGATCATAGCTTCCTGAGCAGTGAGGATTCTAAGCATAAGCCACTGGTACCCAGTTTCTCTTCACAATTTTAATGTAGGTACTAGAAATCATAAAATTACTCTTGTGATTCACATTGTGTTTCTATTGGTTAGTTCTGGTTTATTGGCTTTGTGGTAATTTGTCATTGTTAAAATTTCTAAGTTCATTTTTATTATATTTTCTCTATGTATTACATAAGTCACAATCTATTGAAAATGGAAAAGCTAGTTAATTAATTTTATATCAGTGATAGTTTGTGTAAAGCATTGCTTTAAATTATTTATAATCTCTAGTATATTTAAATGACTGTGCTTACCATAGGGAAGTATACACATTATTGATTTTTGAGAGCTCTGTGAAATATGCTAAGGAATTATTAAATAGATTTGATTGATAAGGATGTCATATAGCCATAAATTATGTTTGTGTTTAGTTATAGCTGTATTATTTCAAGTTGGGAAGAATATCATAAAAGCTAGGTTAAAGATAGCTTTTTCTGAAAGTCCACTTGAAGGACCAGTTTGGTATCAATTTGTAGTCATTTTGAAGATTAAGAACATGGAGTGGGAAAGCTCTTTTCTCAATTTGTTACATTGAAGCAATGATAATGCTCATCAGTAATTGTCTTCCTTAGGTTTTGTTCCATAAAATTGACTTATTTTTCTTCAGAATGGGCTAGTTAACATTGGACTTAAGAGTCCGGGCATATGTGAGTTTGTGATTTACAGGGCAATTTTTCTCATCAAAACCTAGGCAGAACCATTTATTTTAAAACCAATATTTATTTTACAATGGGAAGATAGAGCAGATTAAAGGAGCATAAAACCATGATAAATCACCCAATCTTTATCCCATAGAAAATCTTTTAAATAGCTCTTAAAGTAATGGCAGTAAAACAATCTCATAGAGTTTGTATTTGGGTTGTTTTCCGGCATATGATATAGTCATATAGATTAAAACCTAATTAATGGGAATTTAGAATAATTTATACATGGTCTAAATGATTCTTTCTCAATGAAACAAGCAATGTATTCTTCCTTAGCCAACTTTCAGAGTTTTGCCCATGAGTAAAAAGGAATCTAGACTAATCTTTGTAGCTATTCAAATAAAACCCAAGATACGATATCTCTTTCAATCTTTTTAGTTAACAATCAGTTTTTGTATTTATGTTTCAGAAAATGTATATTGACTTTTATTGTAAATTATTGCACAATAATGCTGAGGAAAAATTTTATAGCAATTCATTTTGTTTTAGTTAGATTTTATTTATGTCTTGAGTTATAATAATTTCTATAAGTAAAAATAATGGATGCCAGGTGCTGGTGGCTCATACCTGTAATTCTAGCGATTCAGATTGAGGTTTGAGCCAGCCAGGATAGGAAAATCTGTGAAACTCTGATCTCAAACCACCAACAGGCCAGAAGTGGACCTGTGGTAGAATACTAGCCTTGAACAAAATGTCCAGGGACAGCACCCAAACTCTGAGTTCAAGTCCAGTGCCAGCACAAAATAAAATATAATAATGGAACTACATTTCTCCAGTAGTATTCTTTATATTATTCTAATGACAGTGAATTTATATCACATAGAGCCTTTGAATGGATTTTAAAAAGGAGTAAGAGTATTTGAAGTGGAAGTAATCTGCTCATGGTTCTGGTGAATTTTAGAAAATGTGAAGTCTGTGTCCTATTGTATAAAAGGTGTTTGCAGTCTTTTTCTAGCTAATTATAGACTTTAGGTCAGAGTTGGCAAACTTTTTCTGTAACAAATCAGGGAATAAAAAATTATAGGCTTCAGTTGTATAGTCATAGCTATTCAACTCTTGCTATTATTGGGTACAAGCAACTTAAGCTGTTTATAAATTAATATGTATATGTCTCCTTTTTGACTGACCAGTTTCACATCTAAGAATTCTATGAAGAAATAACCAAGACATGGTGGAAATGAGAATTTGCAAGATTATCTGCAGTGGTAATAGTGATATGATAAGGGGTGTGTGTGTGTGTGTGTGTGTGTGTGTGTGTGTGTGTGTGTGTGTGTGTGTGTGTGTGTGTGTGTGTATACATGTGTGTATGTGTATCCTTTGTTAATCAAAACAAAAGCAGTCACACAGAATTTAAGGTGTGATCTTACTTTAATATCATGATAATAATTTACATATGTATGTTAGGTCAAATCTTGTGGAATAATTGATAACCACCTGCTTTTTATCTGCAGATGCAATTTTTCTATGAAAATCCTAAATTGTGTATAAAGAAAGATAATGAAAGATTACTCACCTATAATTTTCTGTGTGGAAGAAATACATTTTCTTTTTGTTCCATTGTTTTTCACATGTTCATTTGTTTCAGTGAGCATATGTTAATTTGCCATAAGTAAAATGATGTGGGTTGGGTAGAGCAAAATTAATACTTTGCCATTCAAATGGTGATTAATCAATAATGGAAGGAGTACATCTGTAGTTCTCTTTGGGGGAGATGGGGCTGCCTCCGAGGAATTTGGAGTGTTGTTTTTCTATTGGCAGGGCCATTCTTGTTATGGCAACAGATGCAGGGAGCTGCAGCCAATGTACATTGCGTGTTCTCTCCCACTGGTGACTCCCTCTCCCTTGATGCCATTTAACATTCAATTCATCAAATGAACTCCTCTCACTCAGATTCCTTACCCATCAAATTGCTGCCTGATTAGGATTTGGCTTTGTGTGGAAGGCATCTACAGGAAGGGAGTGAACATACTGGTCATTCTGACATCTGTGCAACAGTTGGATTGCAAATTGGAGGCTGTTACTATAGTATTCTAGTTTTATATGTTAGTTTTGTGAACTCACCTGATGGAGTCTACTATGTGAGAAATGAATTCCATCCGATTTGCTGAGAACATGAAGACCAATGAGCCCAAAACTTGATGAAGGAATTGTGGAAAGTATCCAGGTGAAGCTCTGTAGAGAAAGCCACTGCTGTCCGTTATAAGGGTCTGCATTCTTGCACAGCAGGGCAGCTTGAATGTCTTCCTATTTGAAACTTTGCCCCTTTCCAGCTTTGAAGTTCTAGAGTTCTTTGAGTTTCCTGCCTTCAGTCCTTGCTTGCTCTGTTTTCCTTATTGCTTCTTGTCATCTGACAGAAACACAGTGGGGAGAGACTGTTACACAAGAGACTTTTTTTTCTTTTTTTTTTCTTTTTTTTTTTTTGCTGTTGCTGCTGCTGATATTTAACTTTCTCCTGGAGTTTTTGTTGGATGACATTGATTTCTAGTGCAAAGGGCGTTGTGCTCTGGAGCAGACCTGTAGAGAGAGCCAGTCCCTCTGGCCAGCTAACGCTGGAATCCCCTTGTCCTAGCCACAGGGATTGGCATTTGTGTGAGACTGTGGGACATGGCTCTAATGCTAGCTGCTTCTTGCTGTGACAATTGGTGTGAAATACAGTAGACCACTTCCCTACATGAGAGAGAGGCAGACATTTTGTAAGTTTACATGTTTTGCTCATCAGACTCTGAAATGGCTTTTTACTGTATTTTGTTAAAAATATTGAAACTACACATTAGGAACAATTTGGTGCACAAATCAGAATGTGCCTATCTCCATTAGAATAAATGAAGAGGCCTCTGTATCTGATCTTACTTCATTAAAGAGAAAATATTTCTTCTGTAGGCAAAAGTTACTGGCTAAATATAGCTTCATATCCAAGATCATTCCTACCCAAAACTCTTATGTCAGCTCCTTTTATCATGAATTAATGTGAGACTGGAGTTTATATTTTCTGCAAAATATTTTCACATTTCCCCTTTTCAGTAAGTGAGAGAAAAATCCTAATTCAAGACACATTCCTTTGTCACATTGGGGGCTGATGGGAATAAGAGTTCTTTATATTTAAAGAAATCTTCAAGGCAATTGGTAAAGCTACTTACAGATTTTTGAGGTTATACATTTTGAGGAAGCTTTAGGTCTGAAAATTGAAGACTTCAGTTCACAAAGTATTGATTGCATCACTTTGCCCAGCAATAGAGTTGTTTTGTTTTTTTAAACAATTGAATGCATTTTGGTCTCATCATTGTAATGTATCAAGAAACAAAAAGTTTATGAAATAGTGTTAGTAAAAACAATATTTTCTTTTATATTCAGAAAAAATGAAAATCACCCTTTTCCCCCTTGAGTTCATGCTGTAAGTGCATGAATTTTATGCTGACGTTTTAGTGTTTATGAAAGGTGTAAGGTATATTAAATAGGTAGGTTTCATTAGGTAACTGATGAAGAGAACACCACGTGATATTCAGGCAGGAAAAGTTTATTTACCAAACTGCATGCCCCACCCAATGCATGGTGGAGAGGCATGGCCAAAAGGGGAGACCCACCACAGGCCAGGACTTATCTAGGCCAGGGACAGGAAGAGGTGTGGGGGAAAGGCATCTAGATGTGAACTCAGGGCCTGGGATCTGCTATGGTCAGTTGGAAGGCCAGGGGTGGCCCAGGATATAACCTAGTAGGAGGGGGAGGTGACTGGAGGTGTGCCAGTTACCTAGGTAACAGATGCTGGTTGGAAACTTAGCCAAGAGGTACAGAGCCTGCGTGGCCCAGGGCAGACCTTTCAAAAGGGGAGCTCAATTTGTAAATCTGAATGGTTCCAAGAAGACAATCAATTTTAGAAAATTATCAGCAAGCATTCTGAGCCTAGAACAAAATGATTTATTTTTATATAGCCAATAATGCATGGTATAAAGATTTGGAGAGGGTCAAAAAGAAAAAATGGATGTAGATCAATAATTTAATTTAGCTCTGACCTGGGTAAGTTCCATAACATGGCTCATAATTTTTCAATGAATATATCCAACATTTTACACATAGTATCTCAGTTTCATATTGATCTTCTCTAATGTACTCTTCAAAGAAGGAATAGTATATGTTAAATCTTCAGCAAAAGCACTTTGTGTCATTCTTCACATGTTTAATATAATGTGAGAAAGTGTTTGTTATCTAGTCTGTTTCTAGGGCTCATTTTTCCTGGCTAAATATTTTTAAAAGTCAGAAGAGAAATGGATAGTAAATGAATGATGGCTTGGAGAGCAAGTTCATAGAGTTCTTTTTAAGTTAATAGACTCTTAGTCTTTCTGCATTACTTAATTGCTTATTAAAAGTGGAACTCTTGATGTACTATATAGTTTATAAATATACAGTGTATATTTATTTTGTGGAAAATTATTAAATTTTGATGGAACTAAGTGGCTGGTTGGACAAGAGAACCTATTAATCAGGAGGGGAATGATTGACTAACTTTCACATTCATTAATTATTCAAGAAAGTTCAATTATAGGGCCCACAACACTGGATGTAAGTCTTTCTAAAAAGCCTGTATGCACATTTACCCATCTCATCACTATTTGCTACATGCTGTGCCTTTCTGGTATTATGTGGTGCAAGTCTAACAGCCCCTGTCCTCAAGGAGCTTATAGAACTAAGAGAACAAGAGATAGGTGTTAGGATGATCTGGGAGACAACAGAAGCAGAATGTTACTGGGCTGCTTAGGAGACTTAGGCTGTCTTCTGTCTGTTTGCAGAACATGATTCTTCTGGAAACTCAGTTTTGGTCATTCTGCCATCTGAAAAAGTTTTTTTTTTGTTGTTTGTTTGTTTGGTCAGTCGTGGGGCTTGAACTCTGTGCCTATGTGCTGTCCCTCAGCTCTTCAGCTCAAAGTGAGCACTCTACCACTTGACTACAGCACCACTTCTGGTTTTCTGGAGGTTTATTGGAAATAAGAGTTTCATAGATTTTCCTGCCTGGGCTGGCTTTGAACTGCCAGGATTACAGGCGGAGCCACTGGCTCCCAGCTTGACAAAGTATTTTGTATAGAAAATAGAATCATCATTTCTTAGTCAGAAGAAATGAGAATTTCTCCAGGAGCAAGGCCCTTGCTTCATTCTGTGTCAGCCTGGCCACGTCTGATGCCTGGTAGGGAGCATGCTTATGTGAGGTGCCATTTCTGGACAGGGTTGACTATTTCAAGCTTCTTGAATATAAAAAAAACCCTGCAAATTAATTTCTTGATTACTCTCTTTATTGATTCTAATTCCCTAATTATTCTCTTTATTGATTCTAATCCGGTATTTGGATAAAATCCTAACATTACATTTACCTATTGTTTGGAGCACTGACCAGAGTTTTCTACTTATGTTACTTTATTCTTACTGTGCCATTTTCATGTCTTGATAGGACACTTGTACTCACTGCTATTTCTCTAGCATGATCACAGCAAATGAATGCATTAATGAACATTTTGTCTTACTCCAAAAGGCTTCAGGGAAGAGTACATGAATTAAAACCTTACAAATGAATTCTTTCTAAACTGATCAACTGTAGCGTCCACCATTCTTTCCCCAAGTGTTCTCATATCAAGTGAAGATACTTATCTCTTTGAAACTTCCTTCTGTATAACACAATGCCTAGCTTTCTGTGGTGTCCATCTCCCACATACAATCATTTTAATTCCTATGTACAGATCCCATCTCACCAAGAGGTCCTGGGAAGGTTTCCCAGCAGGGGTCTAACTGACCCTGAGTTGGGTCTGGAAGAATAATAGTGTCTCCATGGAGTGGGGCCACAAATGTCACTTTCAGAGACACACATAGAAAAAAAAGTTAACCAAGTGTCAGCATCTGCCTTAAAAAAATGTATTGTTATTATAAAGGTGATGTACAGAGGGGTTACAGTTACATAAGTCAGGTAAAGTACATTTCTTTTTTGGACAATCTCATTCCTTTCCTTGTTCTCTACCAGTTTTTCCCTCACATTCCTACTTATAAGTTGTGTAGTTCCTTTCCCACAGTATCTATTGAGACCATTGCTGCATCTGTTCACACTTTGTCCCTCCATTTCTGTGCCTCCCCTTATATTCCTAAAGACATAAATGTACAAGCAGAACAAAAAGTAAACAAAAACAGCAAAAAAGAAAAAAAATCTCTTGTTTTCATTTCCTGGAGTTCATTTCAATATGCTGTTTTTTTAAAAATTAGGCCATCTGTACTCCCTACTTAGATACCATCTCCTTTGGTGATTTTTGTTTTGCTCCTATTTTTCTATTTTTCCACATGAACTTGACTATTCTTTCACCTTTGCCACTTCCTCAATACTGCCTTACAGCTGGAGACAGTAGTTTATGGTTTGGAGTTTGAATGAGGGAGTTGTTTTTTTTTGTATGTCCAGATACAAGGTAGGGAACCTCTTTAAAATGAGGTTATTTTATTCCTTAAAATGGAGGAAATGATACCCACTGTACAAAATGTTTATGAGAGCTGATACCGGGTAGGTAGTTAACATACTCAGCCTTTATTTATTCTTGTCAGTTTTCTCTCTCTTCCTCTTTCTCTCTCTTTCTCTTACTCTCTCCTTCCCCCTCTCTCTTTATTTTGTTGGTCCTTGGCTGGAACACCATCCCGAGCTCCTTTTTGCTCAGGCTCGCACTTGAGCCACTGCCGTTTCTGGCTTTTTCTGTGATTAACTAGAGATAAAATCTCAGGGGCTTTCCTCCCCAGGTTGGTTTTGAACCACAATCCTCAGATCTCAGCCAGCTGAGTCTAAGATTACAGGTCTGAGCCACTAGAGTCCAGCTATTGTCCTTCCTCTCTCTCTCTCTCTCTCTCTCTCTCTCTCTCTCTCTCTCTCTCTCTCTCTCTCTCTCTCTTCTCTCTCTCTCTGTCTGCCTCTGACTGTCTGTCTTGTCTCTCTTTGTCTGTCTCTGTCTCTGTCTCTCTGTCTGTCTCTGTCTCTGTCTCTCTGTCTCTCTGTCTCTCTGTCTCTGTCTCTGTCTCTCTCTCTCTCTTTCTCTCTCTCTCTCTCTCTTAATGAACTCTGTGAATGGTGCTCAGCCCATCTGTCCAGGGCTTTACTGGATAAGAGTGGTTCCTACTTTGCCATGGAAGCCCCCTCAGCGGCTAATAGAAACAACTGTGGTTTTTACAGGTTGTCAGTGTGATGTTTTTACCTCTCTATGCTTGTTTCTGTCAGCTTCCAGGTACATGAGGAGAGGAGGTTATAGACGATTAGCAGTGGTGGCAGGCCTATCCCAAAATCAGATTTGACACATTCTCCTTTCCATTTCTTCAGATACAAGGCCTGGATTTCTCAGATCTCACCTCTCAGCTTCACGCTCATTTTATTCTGGTCAAGATTTCTTTCAATAGGTTTATTGCAGATTGCTGCAGCTGCAATCAGTGTTTACAATCTGATGACAAGTTGGAGATTAAGGCTTGTCATCACTATTTAATTAACCTCAAATTAAGCAGTTTCTGGCCTTCTTCCATGCCCTTCCACAAGCCCATCAGAGCTGTTAAAACAGTGCAGTGAATTCTGATAGATTCCAAGTTTCACCACTGGTGAGCGGGAGCTGGCTTTGTAGCACTCTAAAGAGGGATAATTACTCCTATGCCCAAAGGCTGATGCTGAGGATAGGTAGCTATCCAAAGGAAATGCAAAGGGGAGTGGAAGAAAGAATGGCATCACCCCTTCTGTGTAGCATTTAGTCTATGATTGCTTTAAAAAAATGAGCCAAAAATAGTCCACAGATCAGAAGAAAAACAGCTGTTCCCAATATTTAAAATTAGTTGTTTTTTCATTACAGAAGTCAATAATAAAATTACAAATGATAATTGTAATAAAAAAAAACAAAGAAAAAAGTTTAAAAACTTCAAATTAATCATCTTCACACCTGCTTTTGGAGCTTACCTGAGCTGTCAAATCTTTTAATCACTCTCCACATGTGGACATTGAGCATAAAATGTAGCAGGATGGAATTAACATATAGTACAAGTAGAAATTACACACTAGCTTTTTTTTTCTTTGTTGGTTGTGGGGCCTGCACTCTGGGCCTAGGTGCTGTCCCTCAGCTCTTCAGCTCAAGGCTAGTGCTCTACCACTTGAGCCACAAAGCCACTTCTGGCCTTTTCTGCTTATGTGGTGCTGAGGAATCGAACTTAGGGCCTCATGCATGCAAGGCAAGCACTCTACCACTGAGCCACCTTCCCAGCCCCACACACTAGCTTTTTATAACTTGTTACAGAAGGGAATATTTTACAGAAGGGAATAATCTCATTATTCATTTATGTTGATTACCTGTTAAAGTGTTATTATTTTGAATATGTTGGGTTATAAGAATATCACTAAATGATTTCATCTATTTCTTCTTTCTTCTTTTTTGGCAGTACTTAGCATTAAACTCAGTTCTTCACACTTGCTAAGCAAGGACTGTACTACTTGAGTCACATCATCAGTCCTTTTGCTTTTAATTTGTTTTTCAAATAGGATTTCATACTTTTGCACAGCTAGCCTGAGACCAGGATCTTCTACCTCTGCCTTTCCAGTAGCAGTGATTATAACAGACATATGGCCTCACTTTAAAAAAAAAATCTTACCATGTACATTTAAAAAATACAGATTGTTTTACATTTTTAGTGGACAGGTACTTTTAGGCCTTTTTCTTTGCATATATCAGAATTTTTGACAAAGAAAAAACTGGATTATTCTATATACAATTTTTTTTTGGTCCGGTTGTGGGGCCTGAACTCTGGGCCTGGGCACTGTCCTTCAGCTCAAGGCTAGTACTCTACCACTTGAGCCACAGTGCCACTTCCGGTTTTTTTTCTGCTTATGTGGTGCTGAGGAGTTGAACCCAGGGCCTCATGCATGCAAGGCAACGCTCTACCCCTGAGCCAACTTCCCAGCCCTCTACATACAATTTAATACTCTCTTTTCTCTTGCTAATATACTGTAGATATCTTTGTAACAGGATATATAGGTGGCTCTTAAGAATGACTTGTAATATTCAATTACATTGACTGGTTAATTGACTTGTTAATTCTATCCTCTATTATTAAGCACTACAGGTGATATCATTTTTAAAAATTATGGTAGTCCTCTCTTATTTGTAAGGGTATAGTCCAAGGCAACTCAGGGGAAACTTGAAGTCCCAGATAATATTAAACTCTTGAATATACTGTTTATTTTATGCCTGCATATACCACACATACATCACAGCTTAATTTATAAATTAGACATAGTAAGATATAGAACAAATATTACTATGCTATAACTCTTTGAATATGGTTTCCCTCTCTCTCTCTCAGAATATCATAGTACTGTTCCACTCTTCTGATGATGAGCTGAAGTGAGTTAAATGATATAGGCATTGTGACATAGTATTAAGATATTATATAAGACTTAGTGTAACACAAACAATGAAATACCACAACATTAAATCTGATAACCAAGACAGCTACAGAATGACTATTAGTAAGGAAGCACATAGAGCATGGACAGACTGGACAAAGTGCTTACCTGTGTAAGCAGGGGGAATGATGTTATTCATCATCATGTTACTCAGTTGCCTGGGGGTAACTGAAACCATGGAAAATAATTTTCTATAAACTATCCATACCACTCTCCTTTCTCTAGCAGAAAGCACCCAAGCTGAGGGATTAAAGGAGAGTGTAGTGAATGAGATATGATAAAGATGTAAGTATAATTAAGGGAAATGAAGTTTAAAAAAGGAAAGGAGGAAAAGGAAAACCATCACGGGCAGCTATGGGAAAATCTTGAGAGGCAGAAGAACACAGTTACCTGAACCCATGAGAGCCCTGGAGGGGAAATAGAAAACTTTGATAGGAACTACAGTCATAAGTAGTGGAACAAGGGCACCTCTCAAAAACCCACATCTCCTCAGTCGGATGAGAAGGGTGATGTATAGGGAATAAATAGCCCAAACGCTTTCCTCCCATTGTATGACTCCCTGATGCTTCCACTATTGCCTTAGCCCAACAGAAACTGGAGAACAGGGGAGCAAGTGCTAAGTCTATGAACTTCTGGAGAAATTGAATACGGTGAGGTGCACTTGTAGTCCTAGACCTTAGGAGGTTGAAAGGAGAGACTCGATTGAGTGTAGGAGTTCAAGACTAGCCTGTGGCTGTTATATGACACTGTCTCAAAAAGAAAAACAATAATAGATAACTAAATATACTTCTATAGAGAAGAGATCACCAACAGTACAGAAAAAGATGCTAATGGATGTAAGGGAGCATGTGGAGGAAATAATAGCATCAGCTACAGTATTCTTGGGGGGTGGGTATGTGAGGCACTTATACCTTCTGAACTTTGTTTTCCTCATCTGTAACAATATATGACTCAGCAGGTTAAAATGGAGTTAATGGTATTTTCTTCATTTATATTCATCCGTGACCCTATCAATTTCTTCCCATTTATCATTTCTTGTAAGTAAGTTGAGAGCACAGTAGAGGGGATATGTACCCTGATAAACCTGGGCCTTATATTTAGACTGGAAAAGTTCTTTACACCCTGATGAGATCGCCATTTGCCTTCTGATTTGTCCATATGAAACGTGCATACTCTGGTGAAATTCTATAGACTTTTTCACATAGTTGGGTAATTAGGCCACATGCTGTTGGCTCTACTCAAAAAAATGGTCATTTAAATGTCCTTTTATTATTTTTGGCATCCACTGGGAAATTTAAATAGCCACTGCCAGTGTGGTTTCTATATGCTTTTTAAAAAATGCTGAAATTGAACAGAATTTAATGAAATTGGGGGATTGTCAGCTTCAGCAAGCTCTCCCAGAGATAAACCTGAAAAAGAAGCCCCATGCCCCAAAGTAAATACTTCTATAAATCGGGGACTTTCACAAGTACTCCCTGGGAAGTGCAGTGAGACTCATATGGAGTTAGTTTTTTAAGCAAGAAGAAGAGATGGGGAGGTCTCTAGGTGATTTCTTCATTTTCCTTTGCTTTTGTTTCCTTTTCAACTCTACCAGATATGAATGGCAGCATTTGGAACTAAGCAATTCTGAAATACCATCTCTTTATTATTCCATAGAAAAATGAATAGCACAGTTGTATAAGCAAACAAATATTCAGTGCCTTCCCTCTTTTACCTGTAGTTTCATTTTTTTCCCCCATTACCTGACATCAGACTTGGTCTTAAGCATTAAATTGAGAATCCCAAAAACAAAAAATTCCTAAGTACACCATTCTGAATGATGATGGAATCGTCTCTTACCTGTTTGGGGCATGAGCCATTCCACTGTGCAGTGCTTCCAGTCTATATGTACTACTCACCTGGTAGTCAGTTTAGTAGCAGTCTAGGTTTTAGATCCCCTTTTGAGGTATGCTCAAGACACCTTTAACTTTATTTGCCATTGGCCCCAAAGCACAATAGTGGTGAGGTTGACCATTCTCACATGCGAAAGAAAAGCCATAAAATTCTTCCTTTAAGTGAAAAATAATGTCTAGAAACAAGAATAGTATATACACTCCATAATGTCTATGGTTTCCAATATTCACTGGACATCTTAGAATGTATCCCCTTTCTATTAGGGACATGACTGTATATCAAACATGTAAGTATTCTGAAATTACCAGGCCCTTTTAAGGAATAAAATTATTGAATAAATAAGCTATTGAGTAGGAGGAGTAATTTATATTGATAACCTTATAAGATTCTCATCACTGTTTAAAATACTTTATACATATTATCTCCTTTAATCCTGTCAGCAACCTTAGGAATGGCTAGTGTTTTCTTCATTTAGTACATAAGGAAATTGAGGGTCCATATTTGAAGGAAAGTGTTTACAGTGTCATGTTTAATAAGTAGCAAAGGCAAAGTTGAAAGGCAAGCATTTGACTGCAGGGTCTCAAATCCCAACTGTAGTTCTATGCCATTTTCTTTCTTAAATGCTTTTGGAGTAACTTAGAAATGTGAGGAAATTGTAGCAAAGCTCACCAGACAGGTGAGCCTGTCTGAGATACTCTGGCAGATTCTGTTCCCATAAGTGGCTTGTAGATTGTAGATACATTTCTTTTTAGAAGGAAACCTTAATGGATCTCAGTATCAAAAATCCACCATACAAATTGAGTTTTATGGACATCAAGGCATGATGCTTAACATTAATAATGTTTGATTTTTAACAACCAAATGTTATTCAAGAATGTGACTTTTATTAGTTACATAGTGTGCTGAAAGCTACCTTTAATTGTGCATTTATTGACTGTGAGAGGATGGAAATTGGATTGCACAATTTTAATTAACTGTTCCTTCTCTGACATTACTGGTTTCAGAAGTGACAGCAGATGGCAGTTACCTGTCAATGTTGTTCTATCAAGGATTTAAGCTGGAGAAATGTTAGGGTTATCTTAACAAATAGAGAGGAAAGTCAAGGAAGGAAGGAAAATGGCTAATGGCATAAGATGTAAACAAAGCTTTTGTCACATGTAAGTAAGTTTTGAAAAAGTAGAGTAGATAATAGACCAAATGAAGTCAAAGCTATAAGAAATCACTAACTTCAATGTACATGATTTTTATATCGCAAAATCACTGCCTTTCTTCTAGAAGTAGGGACCTCTGAGGTTGTGTATCTTTTCATTTACCAAAGAAAGAAAGAAAGAAAGAAAGAAAGAAAGAAAGAAAGAAAGAAAGAAAGAAAGAAAGAAAGAAAGAAAGAAAGAAAGAAAGAAAGAAATCATTGAAATAGGGGTACAGGTGGACCCATTGCAACAAGGAGATTATGTCGAAAAACGAACTTTACAACTTTGTTGGGCGGGGGGAGAACCAAGTGGGAGGAAGTGGGAGGAGTATGGGAAGGGATGGGAAGGGGAAACAAAGAGGAGGCAACAATGCTTGATAAGAAATGTACTCGTTATCTTGCCCATGTAATTGTAACTCCTCTGTATGGTATTTTCACAATAAAAAAAAAAGCTTGTGAGTTTTCTGTAATTTAGAAAGTCAAAGATAATGGGACCCCCATTTAATTCTAGACTGTCAGATACCCAGGACATATTTTTCTTTCTTTATTATGATTAAAGCGAAAGAGAACACTATGGAATTCAAACACAATATCTGTGTTTGGTGCCCACATGGAAAGATGAAGTCAAAGAGGCCAATGTATCCAGCAAATGTGATTACGCAAGTCAGGACAAATTACCTCCCTTGATATCTGACAGCACTTTCCCACAGCCAGGTGGAAAATCTATGAGCAGCCATTCTGGTCATTTTCAGAGATCCCACAATGGCAGGTGAGCTTATTTATTTATTTCCATTTTGAGAACTTCACCTTTCCAGATATCCTTTTAAGGTTTGCCTCCTGCATAATGAATGGAGACATGAGCTGGTATTTCATTACCAGGTATCTCCCTGCTGCAGGCACTGCCTGGAGAAGTTTCCCTCTGTTTGGCTTACAAGCCTCATTTATTTTCCTGTGCTTTCTACTGTGGGCAGAGGCTGGCCAACTACATTATTAAATTATCATTATTACATTGTGGTATCCTGGCATTATCAGAAGCTAAGCTAGAAAAGTTGGATTGCGCTGGGAATGGGTCTCTCCCCATTTTTGAACTTACTCAAAAGGACACATGTAACTTTCTGGGTCCATCAGTGTTCAGGACTCTGAAGAGGCCCAGGGGTTGTCTAAACACAATTGAAATGGTTCTGCTACTAAGCGTAAGGAACAGTGGTTCCATTTTTTTTTAACCAAGACATTTATCCATGTTTTATTTATTTATTTATTTTTCTTTCTTTTCTTTTTTTTATTATGAAAATACCGTACAGAGGGGTTACAATTACATGGGCAAGGTAATGAGTGCATTTCTTATCAAGCATTGTTGTCTCCTCCTTTGTTTTAAGTAGGTTGCTTTGATTTGGAATCAACTGGCCAATATCAATTGTTCATGTTGGAAGTAAGGACAGGGGAAGGCATTTTACATTCCAAGCTATTTGACTTTTTAAAAGTTATAATGTTATTTTGAAAACTCTTAACACCGCTATTGTCTTGGCATGCAACTCATTTATAGCATACACAAGCTTTTGAAAAATGCCTGTTCTCAGCAGAGAAGTTTTTAATTAAGGATGTTGGATTGCCTCTTCCAATCTCCTGAAATGATAGCACTGTTCTTCAGGTCTCTATTTTTTTTCTTTTCACATGCTCTTCATGATTGGCCTAGAAGTTATTGGTATACTTTGAAATCTAGTCGCATTAGCTATCATATAACCAATTCCAACCAGAGCCACCAGTACATGGCAAATGCTCAGGCAGTTCAACACTTACAAGGCAGCCTATGCCCTGGCCAAACTGGAATATGTTTTATGTTATTGGAATTTTGCACAACTCTCAGAAGTATCCTTTTGCCTTTTAAGGCTAGCACTTTTTATAGTTTTATTTTTAAATTTTCTCCTTCTTGAAAAGCAGTTCCTGAATATATTTAGGTGCTTAACAAGTGTTTTGTTTTTTTTTGGGGGGGGTGGATTTCAACTCCAGTCCTTGCATTTGCTAGTCATGTGCTTGACCACTCAAGCTATGCCTCTGGTCCTTTTGCTTTAGCTATTATTCATTTTAAAAAATAAGGCGTCACTTTTGCCTAGACTAGCTAGAAATGCCATCTTTCTATTACCTGCATAGCTGGTTTCCTTCCTGTTTCAATTAAGATGAGATCTCACAAACTTTTTAGCCTGGGCTGGCCTTGAACTCTGACCCTCTCCATCTCATCCTCCCTAGTACCTATGATTAAAGATAAGACTTACTGTGCCTAGACTTAATAAATATAATAATGAGTCATGAGGTATTGAGTAAACACACAGATAAACAGTTACTCTAAAGAAAATATCTATAACATTTTATAAGCAGTTCTTCCAAACAACAAAATAAAAATGACATGTGAAACCTGATTTGCCTTGTTCAGTTCCTGACTCAAGACTCTACAATAGATCTCCTTCCCTCTAGCAGTGGTTTTTGAATTATAATCTGATTACAAATGTATATATTTTCCTACTTAAAACTTTCCAGGGGTTTCTCAGTGCTCTCCAGATTAATGCAATTTAAACACCCATAATGTGGCTTTAAGTTGTGTGTCCCTGGCCGTGATTCTCTCCAAGCCCTTGTTAACTCTTCCATCTACTGACCACCTACTTGATTGAACTTGTGATGGGTTTACTCAAACTTTCCCTGGGTCTGGGTAAATTGGAATATTCCCTTTGTCTGACAGACTCATTCTTGTGGTCTCATTGTAAATATTACTTTCTCAAGGAGGTCTTCACTGATCACCATACCTACTGGCCCAGATCATTTTTTTTCTTTGTATGTCTTTGAGATATTTTATCAATAAAATGGAAAAATGTGAGGGTTTTGCTTAACTCATATGAAGAATTAATAAAATCTAACTTGAGACTTTCCAGCTTTTTTAAGCTTTTGTGTTGAATTGTGTTGAATAAATTTGTGTTGAATATTTGGATGCTAATGTGAACCTTCCTTCTTCCCCAAATACATATCTGTTATAGGAGAATGCTATGGTAAGGGTTTGACATACATTAATTCATTTGCTTCTCACATCAATTCATTTTGTTTTTCACATCAACCTTCTAGCAGATCCTGTTGCTTTCTTCCATTTTACTGGTATAAGTTCGGTGAGCCCAACAGCTAATGAACGGCAGCTGAGGTTTCAATGTAGGCTGTATTCACTTTTATTTTCTATATAGCTAGTGATTAGAGAGTGGTAAATTACAATCCAGCAAGTGTTTGAAATATTTGAACACAGCCTTGTGTGGTTAGGGTCTTCACATTTACTTTTGACTATATCATGTTGGGGGGAGGTTTTCTGTGGACAATTCTCTTGTCCTTGAGTACTGCACTAAACTTTATTTTCCCCTCATCATAACAATACCTTCATAAATACTCTGCAGATTTTCTCTTTTGACTATTTTGTGTGTCTCTTTTTTGCCCAGATTATAATTCATATAGAGTACCATTTTTCAAAAGTTAAAATTGTAGTCCTAGTTGTGCTTTAGAACTTTATACATAATGTGAAGTATTTATTTCTTTCCACTTTGTCTTTACGTTTGTGTAATGCAATTGTATAACAGAATTGAACAATGCACGTATTTCATGCTGTCTTGAAAATAACAGGCATTACCACACTCATATACAAAGGAAATATTTCCAAGGAATGTGACTTCGAAGCACATTGGAAAATCACAAACCTCCAGAATTTTTTCCAATGTTCTTAGCCTGATAGAAGACCTCTTGCATGTTGTATGAGAACTTAATTGAATATACTTCTCCACTAAGCCCACTGTTGGCTTTAAAGGTGAGCTCTGTTCTGTGTTTGGACAGGTAATGTCACAGCCACCTGGCCTACAAGTGGCTTAAGGATTGACTTTAAAATAACCTATATTGTTTAACTTGGTTGCATGAGTATATTTTAGAGGAAGTCAAATATTATTTAATAAATGGAAAAACCAAAATCCCTTACCTTTCAATAAGGAGGAAACCTCATAAATACACAAAAATAAATGATGCTATTCAGATTAACAAATGTTATAAAGATGTCTTACCATAACAGTGCTGAGGAAACACTTTCTCACTGAATAAGAAAGTAAATGAGAATAGAAAGAGACATGACTTGATATATTTTTTTGTCTTGTCAGCAGACCATATAACACCAAGTTTCCATGCTCTAGTATAATCTGCTTTTGCTCCTGCTATGTTGCCACTGGAATGTGTTCCTTCCCCCGATTTCCTGTTCCAAATCTATTTGAAAAGTGGAGCCTTAATCCATTGGTTTGTTACTTTTATAGTTTGTAATATGAGCTTTGTCTCCCAATCTGTGTAAGTTTCTTTCTCAAAAAAATGAACTTTACAACTTTGGCGCTGGAGTGGGGTTGGGGGTGTGGGAGGGAATGGGGGTGGGGGGTTAGGGATGGGAAGGGGCAACAAAGGAGGAGGCAAAAACGCTTGATAAGAAATGTACTCATTACCTTGCTCATGTAATTATAGCCCCTCTGTACGGTATTTTCACAAAAAAAGTTAAAAAAGTAAAAATAAATAAATAATTTTCTCACCTGACTTATGTAACTGCAACCCATCTGTATATCACCTTTATAATAACAATAAAAACAATTAAAAATTTTAAAAAACATGGTTTCAAAAAAAAAAACGAATAAAGGATAGACACTGGGACCTAAGCTCCTAGAATACTGTATCTAATAAGACTTCATCACATGTGGTTGAGTGTATTGATCTAAATATACATGCCACTTTCTCACTTATGGGTATGCTTCAGAGTAAATACATGTTTTTCCATCTGGTTAGGATGTACATGTATCTTTGCCTCTTATTTTCACGGAAAATTACCTTCTAAAAGAAGAATAAAAATAACTGATATACATGTTATATATTACATAGAGAACAAAGTGACAAATAAAATGGTATAAGGCAAGTAAGTAGCATACTTTGATAAGGAATATTGGGTTATCTTTTAGACTGAACAGCCCATGATGAATCTTTCTCTGACAAGGGAACATTTGAGGACAAACTTAAAGGAAGTGAAGAGGGATTCATGTGATTGGGGGCAATCATTCTTTCTAGAAGCAACTACAAGATCTAACTTGTGATTGATAGAAGCCAATATGGCAAGAAAAGAGAACAACGGAGAGGGACGGTGGGGAGCTGACAGGGCTAATTACCTTGCCAGCCATGGTAAAAAGTCTGGAATTCAATTGTGAGAGATATCATTGGAGGACAAGGAGGAAGGGGGTGATGCCATCTGAATTATATTAAAAATAAATTAGCTATTTTATATAGAATGGGCAGAAGTAGGCAAGAAAAGAGGCAGGTTATCCATTAGGAAGAGCTGGCTCTTTATCAATGAGGTCAGGCTGGCTGACAGTGGATGAAGTGAGAAATGGTAGGATTAGGGACATATTTTGAAGGTAGAGCCATCATGCCTTCTAATTTATTTGCTTTTGTACACATTCAAAAATGCATTATCTGTAGGCATTTATGTTCATTGTATAATTCTGTTTAAGACATTTTATTTCTATTTCCCAAGTATTCTTTTATTGATAGTTATTTTGAAGATGACGTGAAGATTAGTCAGTAAAAACCAGAGTTCTATCTGAGGCATGAATGTGTTCCAATGGCAAATTTATTTATATTTTATTCAGAAATAATTGAATTTCTGTATTTGTTCTTGAATACTGTTTTTAGAAATGTCACAATTCTTCTAAATGATTCTTTGGAAGGATTGTGTGTGCATGTGTGTGTGTGTGTGTGTGTGTGTGTGTGTGTGTGTGTGTGTGTGTGTGTGCATGCATGTGTTTGCACTATTCTAAATGTTATTACCTTCATTTTAATGTGTGCTATTATAACTTGTGCCACCATGGGGAGAAAATGACTGAAGCTGCTTATTGATATAATAGAGCAGGTTGTGACATAGCAAGAATACTGGAATGATGGGCTCCAGCGATGTTATGTAAAAATATTCAGCCATGAAATATACACTTGTGAATCACTTTTTGCAGATGTTTGACAAATGTGGAAAATCTGTATTCTGAGGCAATCTGCAAATTAAAACTCTATCTGACTAGATAGAATTATAGCTTAGTGAGGACAGAGTGGTGCAGTAGATAGTGAAATAGCCTTGAATTTGGGGTAATAGTAACCTGTGTGTGATTTTTTTTTATCCCTATCCCATTTAAGAAAGAAAAACAAGTCGTTTAAATAAGGATACAGGTGGACCCGTTGCAACAATGAGAAGTACAAGTTGTCATGTCGAAAACGAACTTTACAACTTTGGTGGGGGGGGGGAGGGTTGGGGGGGCAGGGGGAGGCTGGGAAGGGGAAACAAAGGAGGAGGCTACAATGCTTGATAAGAAATGTACTCATTATCTTGCCCATCTAATTGTAACCCCTCTGTACAGTATTTTCAAAATAAAAATAAATAAAAATTTAAAAAAAAGAAAGAAAAGGAATTATGATTATGTGGTTATATTAGTGCAAGATGTGTTGGTATCATGAATAGAAATACAAATTGGTATGTTGTGTTTGGAAAGCTATTTGGTCATAACTATCAAAATAAAATGTGTATGTACTCTATAATCGTGCAGTTGCATTTTATAGTAATTTGGTTTAGAATTATAGCCACTAAGGTACACAGCAGTCTATGTATAAAAATATTCATCATGCCATTACATTTGGCAACAAATGATTAAAAACAGTTTAACTGTCCAAATTATTGGGATTCACCAAATAAATTATGGAACCATCTATACTTTAGAATCTTTGTAACACAGTTAAGCTATCACAGAGGATTTGAAAAACATGGTTCTAGATACTATTATTTATGTTCATGGAAATTAAGAATATATGTGTGTGTTTATATGTATTATGCATGGGTTGGATATTATAGAAGATCATTAATATCTCTGGTGGGAGTACCTATTTTTTCAGTGTACTTCAGTACTTTAGTATTCTTTTAATGTTTTAATTCATTAAAAAAAACTGAATTCAGAAGATTTTAGAGATCATGTATTTGTGTCTTTTTACTTCTGACATAAAATTGTCTTTGGTTCATTCTGGGCTATTGCACTTGAGTTTTGTTCTGAGAATGTTTCTTGGTATGAAATTATATAACTTCTATTAGAACACTTTTTATTAGGTTATCATTACACTGACACTTTTAGTGTTGGGTGGCAACTCCTCTTCTTTCTTTATTACTTGTAATGACTATAGAATATAGCTCTACCACTTTCTTCTAAAGTTCCTTTTCTTGTGGAAGATGACTCTTGAGAAACTTGTTGGGCTAAATAACAAAATCATTCAGACCTACTGGCTCTGAATTTCTAATGGGTACATTTATGAAAATGTTAGGAAGCTTCTAAAACCACACTGGATCCTTCTCAACAACAAACAGAAATTAAGGCCTAGTAATCATACTTACTATCAATGTTTTTATAGCCTTCCTTACTTGAAACAAGGTAAAGAGCAGCTACTGAAATATATGGCCCAGAGCTGTGTTATTCTCTGTCTTTACATGTGGTACCACAAGGCTATGAGAACAAGGTCTGTAATTGTGTTAATCATTGTTGTAGAAGGAGCTATGGTGGTGGTATTCATGAACCTCACTGCTCATATTATGTTTTTGGATTGGGTAGGGAATAAAGGACTTGGAAGAAAAATATGCTCCTAAAAAAGTTAAATAACAACTTGTAAATTTCATTCTCTTTTGCTGGAAAACCAACTCATTAGACATGAATGTGTAATAAAACAAGTGTTTGGCACACTGAGGTGCATGAACTATGTGGTGTAATCAGAGCTTATTTTCCTACAGTGGAGATTGAAATTTATATGTTTCATCTAAGCAGCACCTTTCATTCTATCTTTTTATTTTCTAAGGGAGAGTGAAATTTACAAGTTTCTGCTTAACAATACCAAAAGTGCTAGCTCCTATACAATGAATAGTGAAGTTTACAAGTTGCCATTTGACAATGCCTACACTTTTGTTTGTTTGTTCCCAGTCTCCCCCACAAGGTATAGTAAAATTTATAAGGTTAGTAAAAATCCTTCATTATTAATACTAGGTTATATTGCTGGTGGGAATTCTACAAATGGCTTATGAACATTTCTGAAGGGGGAAGTAAAGATGAGACAAGAAATTCTTTCAGAAACATTGAACTTATAACCATAGCCAAAGAGCTTGTAGAGATACTCATTCATAGTCTTGTGTCCCTATGACCCCACTTTTGTGACTTATTGATTCTCTTGTATCCTTTGTGTGTATTTCATAGTGATTTCTCTTTTAGAATCTATCATCTTTTTTCTGAGTAAGTCTCACTTGGATTGTACATCGTTCTCCAATGGTCCTTCTCCTTTTCTTCAATTCTCTTCTCTGAACTTAGGGGCTGGATTGTATACATAATTTGCTAAATAAATTATGCCTTAGTGCATAATTATTTCCATTATTATCTTGCCTTGCTACTTAAATATTTTATTATTACATTGTTATTAAAAATGTCAGTGTTTGTATGCTTTGTTTCACCAATTTTAACAAGTTCTTTAAAGGGAGATACCATACTTTAAAATTACTTATGCTCACAATGATATCTTGCTAACTATTCCTTCTATTCCTTCCTGTTCATCTCTGCGTGTCTCTTCTCCTGTGAAGAGAGGGAATACTTTTTACTCCCTTTGAATTTTGGTTGGCCTTTTGATTTTCTTTGATCAGTAGAAAAGGACAGAAAGTGCACTCTGTCAGTTCTGGGATGAGAACTTAAGACAGTTGAGGATTTCTGGTTTCACTCTTTTGCAACCTAGTGTGCTTGTAAGGAAAGATTCCTCATGCAGCAGAAGCAAGGTCACTTGGATAAAGGTCCTAAAGGCCTTCAGAAACATAGAAGAACCCCAGCCAGCCCATTACTGTTCTGTCCAACCTAACTAAGAGCATGAGAGCAAAGATGTAAAAGGAAGCTAATTTGCATCTATCAGTCCTAGTTGAACTTCCCCAGTCAACAAGATGAGCTGCCCCACTAAATTCTGCCTAAATTGAAGAAGGGGGGGGGGCAGTTTAAGCCATTAGAATTTGAGAGAGGTTCATTAAGCAGCAAAGTGCAGAAACACACCCTAAATGGGAGAAGCTCTGCATTAAGTTCTCTTGTTGATAGCAGCATTTTCAAATTTAATGTATATACAAATCACCTGGGATCTTATTAAAATTCCTGTATTTAGTATGTCTGGACAGAGTCTGAGGTTCTGCATTTCTAAGAGGTCCCCAAGTGATGTGTTCTATTCTGCAGGTCATATGTTGAATACAAGGGTCAAAGCAGGGAACACGATCTACCCAAAGATTAACAAATTGCCTGTTGGCCACAATGGCAAATATTGTACTGGCTCTCTCATCTATATGGTTGACTGTTTTGACTAGGGTATTTGTTTGGGTTAGTTGTATTTTCAAGTTGTATTTTCCTTAGAGTATCTTCATGCTTTTAAGCTTGGTGTTTAACCAAGATGGATGCTCTTTGACAAGCATTAATAATTGAAATAATAATAATAGCAAGCACAACACTGAGTCCTCTGTTTTGAGTGGATCTTTTTCCCTCTGTTCTCCTCAGTTCTTCGACTGGGGCCCAGTAAATTAGACTGACACATGACAGATTAACTACAGGAAAACAAGGTTTATTAACATGTGCATTGTGCATACATTTGGGAGTATCCAGTGATGAATGACTCAAACGGGTGATTAGCACTTACCCTTTAATAGTGCATAACAAAAGAAAAATGCAATTTTAGAGAAATAAAAAGACAAAGGACTAAGTCATTGAGTTTCTAGGGTGACAAATATTGGGACGAAAGTTTTTGTTTTTTTTTTATGCCCATCATGGGGCTTGAACTCTGCTTGGGCACTGTCCCTCAGCTCTGCAGCTCAAGGCGAGAGCTCTACCGCTTGAGCCACAGCACCACTTCTGGTTTTCTAGTGGTTTATTGGAGATAAAAGCCTCACGGATTTTCCTGCCTGGGCTGGCTTTGAATCGTGTTCCTCAGATCTCAGTCTCCTGAGTAGCTAGGATTACAGGTGTGAGCCACCGGTGCCTGGCTAGGATGAAAAGTATATAGAAAAACTAATAGAAGATCAATAAGGGCTGATTAGTGAAGTTTGTCATGTGTATTTCTATAGTATGTTTTTCACCTTGTATAGGTGGTCTAGAATTTAATTGGATGATTAACTTACATCTGTTCTAATGCATAGGCAGGGTACTTCTACAAATTTTTTTTGGGGGGTGGTCCAGTTGTGGGGCCTGAACTCTGGGCCTGGGTGCTGTCCCTCAGCTCTTCATCTCAAGGCTAGCGCTCTACCGCTTGAGCCACCTTCCCAGCCCACTTCTACAAATTTTTATATTCTGCTTTTATGCAAATAGATTTTCTTTCTTTTAAATTGCTGTTGGCTCCAAATAATTCTTATACCTAAATAGTAGTTTAGCATGGCATATTCTGCCAATCCTCATCTTTATATAGCGGATGGTTTCAGTATGAAGTGACTCCCTTAAAGACTCTCATGTTAAAGGTGTGGTACCCAGCTGATGGATCCAATCATTAATCATGATTAGGTCATGAGGGCTTTTACTTAATCAATGGACTGATCCACTAATGGATTCATAATTTAGTGGCATTATTAGGAGGTAATGAAAACTTTTAGAGGTGGGGTCTACTTGGCAGTAGATTAATGGGGCTATTCATTCTTGAGGACTTATCCTGTGACTTTCTCTAACTCTCTCTGTTTCCTGGCTGCCATGAAATGAGTGGTTCTGCTCTATCACCCTCTTTTATGTGTTGCTGGCCCAGATCAATGCAACCACATGCTGAGTTACTGAAACTGTGAACAAAGTAAAATAAATAATTCCTTCCTTCAAGTTGTTTTCTCATTTATTTGTCATAGCAATGAAAAACATATGCATCTCCTTACCGAATTCCTACAATAAATATACTCCATGAATGGCATCACTACTGTGACTGTCACCCATATGAAAAGGATGCTTATTAAATAGTATCAATTACCTAATGGCTAGACCAAAATTCAATTCTTGTTCTGATCTGATTCCATCATTAGGATGATACTTAAAAATGTTTCCTTTATCACTACCACCACCCAACCAGGAACTTAGCACATAGGAGTTTCAGGCCTCTAGGTTAATTATACTGAGATTTAATTTTTATGGAGACATTCATATTATTGTCAGCATTTTAAAGTGATATTTAAAAGGCTGATATAAGAAAATCTTTACTAGAATTAATGTAGATTATTTTAAACTTCAACAGTCTCTTACTTCGTGTTGCCACAGCAAAATTGTGGTCTCTCTCCCTATACTTCAGACTTAGCATTTCATTCTTCTTTTTTTGTCGGTCGTGGGCCTGAACTCTGGGCCTGGGCGCTGTCCCTCAGCTCTTCAGCTCAAGGCGAGAGCTCTACCACTTGAGCTACAGCGCCACTTCCGGTGTTCTGGTGGTTTATTGGAGATAGGAGTCTCACGGTCTCTCCTGCCCGCGATCCTCAGATCTCAGCCTCCTGAGTAGCTAGGATTACAGGCGTGAGCCACCAGAGCCCGGCATCATTCTTATACTATCTATCAGACAGCAGCTCTGGTGTTGGAGGTTTTCATCAGAACAGCATAAAGTACTCCCAACAATCATGAAAAGACTCTGATAGAGACCAATTTTGAGATTAGATTTTCAGGACATGTCTTTACTTGGTAGCTTTGAATAACTATTCTGTGTTCTCTTGACGATTAAAGAGACTGTGGTGGAAATGGCAGTGCTCTAAGGGGCCTAAAGTCAGGGTCCTATAGAAAACTTATCCAATAAGTGACCTGGGTTTTCTTGAAGACACCAGGACCTCTGGCCAGAAGATTTTTCTTAACCTCTAAATTCTTCTACTGTGTGGATCTGTTATCTAGAAAGCACATGATGATTGTGATGATGGATGGTCATTGTGTGTGTGTGTGTGTGTGTGTGTGTGTGTGTGTTATATACATTGTGCATGCCTAGAATGTATTGACGCTCAGAGGATAAGTACCATATGAAATAGAAAAATAAAAATTCATATTTGGCAAGTAGATAATATAAAGAATATCATGTGAGAATATGGAGATGGTTCTTTTAAGGTAGGATTTTTTTTTTTTTTTTTTTTTTTTGCTGGTCCTGAGGCTTGAACTCAGAGCCTGGGCGTGGTCCCTAAGCTTCTTTTGCTCAAGTAAAGCCCCTCTACCACTTGAGCCACAGCACCATTCCCAGCTTTTCTGAGTAGTTTATTGGAGATGAGAGTCTCATGAACTTGCCTGCTTGGGCTGGCTTTGAACCATAATCCTCAGATCTCAGCCTCCTGAATAGCTAGGATTAGAGGCATGAGCCACCAGAGCCTGGCAAGACAGGATTATTTTATTTAATACTTTCTAATAATCCTTATCTTAGGAGGGAAGGTGAATGGGGAGGTGAAAAAGTGTGGCTATGGTTTGTGTTATTGCTCAAAACTAAGAACTTTCCAAAACCAAAGAATCCATTTTTCTTCTACTGCCTGCTGTTTTACAAAACAAGAACTAGTTGCTTTCTTATAAACAGCGATTTCCTTTGTCATTTTGAACTAATCATTTTTAAGACAAATGGTTCCTTATTTCCTGTTTTTTTTAAATGTAATAGTCTGTTTTGGAGGGTTAAATACCCAACTTTTCCATACAAGTGTAAATAGTGTCCAAAAACAAAATTCCCTGAAAGTTAAAGATCTTAATTGCTTTATGATACTAGAATCTGAATCATTTATGGAAAATTTTGCTCTATAAAGCAGAAATGTTCTAATAAGATGAACAAAAAAGATTTGTTTCTCTTATTGTTGAGTAGTTGTACAAAGAGATACAACTCCATAAGTCAGGATCATGTCACCCTTCCTTTGTGCTCCCCATGTTCCCCCTCCCTTCCCTACCCTCAACATACTTCAGTTTTTACATAATGTCCAAAAAAGTTGGTTTTATAGACAGAGAAGTACTGAACAAAGCAGAAACAAAGAACAAAGAGCAGATTAGTCATTGCAAAGTTACTTTTCTTGTATGATTGGAACACGGAGATAGAATAGGAAAAAAGAATTGCTTGGTTAGTATCATATTCCTTTTTGGTTTTTAAGGGTTAAAGCAGACAGAACATTGTCATGCAGATTGGAATTGGCTTGTTTAAGAAATTTGGATGTCCTTTCTCTTGATTTCTTAAAAGGTCAGATAGCATATTAGTTTGGTTTGGTGATGTGAAACTCTCCATTAGTGACTCCATTTTGATGTTTACTGTATTCTATTGGGGCTTAATGAAGGAGGTTATTCCAAATAATTTGTATTCAATAGTGGTCTGGAAAGAAATATTTAATTAGAATAATGTTTAGTTTTCCTTGTGTTCTCAAGACATATCTATGTCAAAATAAATGAAAACAAGTGGAAATAAAACTTCAGATCCTTATTGGCTTGCATATTTCTAATCTGGAAAGTATGGAATATTTTCTATTAATATATACATGTTTTTACTTTCTCAATTACCTTCACCAAGGAGAAATCCATCGAAAAGCATTACTTATTTAAATAAAACATTTCCAAAGATGCTTTGCTTGCAGATTTCCCCAAATCTCAGATGTCTAATGTAATTTATCCAAGGAGAGTATAGGCATCAAAGGACTACCAGTGGGAGTTTGACAGAACTCATAGTATTTGGAATGGATTCCTTAGCAATCATGTTGACTGGCAGTCAGAGGAGAATTTAAGTGGAATTCTCAGTAGAGAATAAGTAATTTATGAAATGGAGAAATAAAAGCATATGTTTAGTAAATGGATAACATACAAAAGGATATCATTAAGCGAGACTTTCAATATTATCAACTTAATTCTGTTGTTTATGGTCAATTAAAGGAAAAAATATCCCATGGAAAAATTGTGTAAATCCTGTCCGACGGCTTGTTTGCCTTAAAAGCAGTTACAAATCTGATGTTGGAACATATTTTAACCCACATCCTGAAATGTGGAGAAGAACAAAATAATAGCTTATAATAGACATTCTGAAAGTTCAATATAGATTTTTCTTTCCTTCTAGGAAGTTAGCAATGATAATTTTATGTCTTTGTTTACAATATCCAGTTTTTTCCCCTCAATTTCAAGTGGATAAAACTTAATTCCCATTATCCCCAGAGAAAAGAAAAAGGTGAAGACTGGCTCACCTAATTGTAGATGTCATGAGACTTTTTTTTATGGATAAGGATAAGTCTAGGTTCTTCATCTTACCACAACTGCTTCTCCCAGGGGTAGCTCGAGGTTTTATTTTGCTTGTATCTCATGGTCTAGAGAGCCTTCTTTACAAAAAAAAATGTTACAGATACCCACATGAATATATTGCTAGAAAAGGACATGAGTTGTAGTGGCTTCAAAGTAAATTTACCTCTGCCTTCTTTCCATCTCACATCTCTTTCCCATATGCTTGTCACTCTTTTAAACTTATTTTTTTTGTGATGATAGAAAAGTTCCTAAACAGCTCCAGACTCATCTGAATTTATGTGTCCAGTATGTCAGAAGGCCCTTTCCTTTTTAGCAGAGTCATAAAACACCACGAAGAGCCTTAGACTGGTTAGCTTGAATCACTGC
Organism: Dipodomys merriami; assembly: GCF_024711535.1. Taxonomy (NCBI): domain Eukaryota; kingdom Metazoa; phylum Chordata; class Mammalia; order Rodentia; family Heteromyidae; genus Dipodomys; species Dipodomys merriami. The sequence continues at coordinate 19,353,361 of NW_027202604.1, read as the reverse complement.
CATCTATTGTGGGAGAGGTGGGTGGGATCCCTTAGCTGGCATGCCTCAAGAACTATTAAACGAAGTTGGGCTAGGTTTGTTCCTTAAAGGAGTCCAGTGCTTAGCAACTTCTTCCCATTCTGGTAAATGTGGGTATGTGTGACGGGGGGGGGGGGGGGGAGGGGGAGGGGGTTGTTCTGAATTTGCTATGGAACATCCATTCAGACTTGACTTTTCTACTCCAGGTGCAAGTCAACCTGGGTGGTGAATTTCTGGTTTTTCCTATTCACGTATCACTGTATGTTTTTTTTTAAATATAAAATACTAGGTTGATTGAGAGCCCTAGTTCTTTTACCTGGTATCCACTCTCTACTTTATGAAAAATACTCATATATTGATTAATACTGCTTTTTGTTATGGAAATCCTATAAGGAAAAATTGCAAAAGAAATGAAAATCTTTCTCTGTATTTTTGTCTTTCCACTGCTTTTACATTTCTCTATCTTTTGTCTCCTCCTTGGACTGGATTTCAAAAAAGAAAATGGGATAATATGAAGTATATTGTATTTAAATATGAAAGACTATGTAGATACCAGCATATTATTTAATAATACTGCTGTATCAGCATGTCAGAAAAGTAAACATGATGAATGTACTAGCTCAGTTAAAATGAGTGGTCATTAAAAATTGCCTTCTGGCCAGGTGTTGGTGGCTCACACCTATTATCCTAGTTCTCAGGAGGCTGAGATCTCAGGATCTCGGTTCAAAGCTATCCTAGGCAAGAAAGTCCATGAGATTCTTATCACCAATCAACTATCAAAAAAGCCAGAAGTAGAGCCAGGACTTAAGTGGTAGAGCTCTAACTTTGAGCAAAAAAGCTCAGGGACAGGCACACACACACATGCACACATGCGTGCACACACACATACACACACACACACACACACACACACACACACACACACACACACACACAATTACTTCTCTTATAGATAATATTCCTAGCTGAGATTATCTGATTATTTCTTAGCTGAGATTACCTATTAAGATATGTGGCAAGAATTAAAATTTTATTGAAAAGTTATTTAAGATTATGCAAAAATGAGTCTATTTTTGAGAAGTTGGATTTTTTATTTTTTTGTCACTTTTTTATTGTGAAAATACTGTACAGAGGGGTTACAATTGCATGGGCAAGATAATGAGTACATTTCTTATCAAGCGTTGTAGCCTCCTCCTTTGTTTCCCCTTCCCATCCCATTGAAGTTGGATTTTTTTGAGTATGGGGGGTTCCATCCTGCTCATACTTTTTGTCCCCCAAAGCTCTACTACATGTCTTCTACATTTTAGGTGTAAGTGGATGAGTGACATGAATGATTTATCATAGTTCTCTTTATTGCCTTGAATTTTCAAGCTGGTTATGATTTCTTTCTCTGCACTAGTCTCTTTTATTTCATGAAAGACTTTTTAAGGAAGTCTTTTTTTTTTTTTAATCCTGATCTTTTCTCTTTTAACCTTTGGTTCCTGACATTTCCCTTTCCATTTCTCACTTTTTAAAAAAACTGCCTTTATCTGTTTCACTCTCTTCTCCGTAGCTTTTCACTCTGACTTGCCACTCTTTTAGATAGTGTTGGTGAGATGGCTACTCTTGAGTTAAAGAGGGAAACCCAGTGCTGTGGTGACATAAACAGATTGATTAATGATATAATTTCTACTGTGCTGGGGTCTTTGGGGCTACTAGCTGAGGAAATGCACCACTTTACAATGGCCTCCTCAACAAAATTTAACCTTCAAAGATGTGTACTTTTGTTCCTAATGCTTTGATTTATTTAATGTAGAAGACACAAATACTGATATTTAGACCCATATTCTCTATCTAAACATAATATGCATAACCAAGTATATTATTATTTTTTAGAGTCTATGTTTATAAAAAATTTTAATACTCAACACCATTACTCCTCAACGCTCAGTCTATTTTTCAGCCTCTACTTACTATCATTCTTATTTTTCCAGTATGGAAAAGAGAGTTCTGCATCATTCATAAAAGAGATAGTGGATGATGTGATTAACATGTTTACCCTGCTAATTAGTTTTTTAGCATTTATTTATATTTTTGAATATTTTTACTATCTTTAAGTAGTTGTACAAGAGTTGCCATTCAACAAGCAGTTTATGAATACAGTGCATCCTGATCAATGTCACCCCTTTCAACATTCTTACCTACACCTCACAACCTACCTTTTCCCTCACTTTTCTTAATTTTTAGGTTATATATTGGATTTTTTTTTTGGCTATTTAACAAAGCAGTATAAACTGTTTTCAAGATGTATGAATACGTTTTGATCTGTGTCATCCCTTCAACATCTTCACCTTGGAATAGTATTTTATATTTCAGAATAATATCATGGCTATAATACTAAACTCTGAATCCAAATTTCTTAGGCTCAAATCCCCGGTACTTCACTTATTTGTTTAAGGAAGTTACTTTATCTCTATACATTTTATTTTCTCCATTATAAAAAAATGAAGATACTATTAGTATTGATTACAAAGAGTATCATGAATGTTAAGTGAGTTAATATTGACAACCTCCTTATTAAAATCTGATATTTAGTGAGCATTAAAAATACTCGTTGTCTTTAGATTTATTTATTTATGTATTGCTGGTCATGGGGCTTGAACTCTGGTCCTGGGCTCTCTCCCTGAGCTCCTTTTGCTCAAGGCTAGTACTCTACCTCTTGAGCCACCGCACTGCTTCTGCCCCACCCCCACCCCCGGTGATTAGTTAGAGATAAGAGTCTCATGGACTTTCCTGCCCAGGCTGGCTATGAACTGAGGTCCTCAGATCTCAACCTCCTGAGGACTAGGATTATAGGTATGAGTCACTGGTACACAGATTATCTAAATGTTTTCAGTTTTTCTAAATTATTTTTAACCCTATTTTGAAAATACCCAAACTTAACAGTTAAAAGAAGAAAACCATAGATGTCCATATACCAGCATGAGGATCAAGCTATTGATATTTCATGATAATTGTTCATTGGCTTTCTTTTTCTTTTTCTTATTTATTTTTTTAGTTTTTTTTAGTTTTTTGGGTCCAGTCGTGGGGCCTGAACTCTGGGCCTGGGCGCTGTCCCTCAGCTCTTCAGCTCAAGGCTAGCGCTCTACCACTTGAGCCATAGTGCCACTTCTGCCTTTTTTCTTTTTGCTTATGTGGTGCTGAGGAATCGAACCCAGGGCCTCAGGCATGCAAGGCAAGTGCTCTACCACTGAGCCGCCTTCCCAGTCCTGGCTTTCTTTTTATGTATCTTTAAAAATACTTGAATTTCAATTGTAGACATTATAGCCCATGGCCATTAATCATATATTTCCTAATTTAATACCTCACCATAACGCAACTGTCATGCCTAAGAAATTCAGCATTGACATGTAATGTAATATATTCCAATCTCCCATTCATATCCTTATAGCGTCTAATAACCTCTTTTCCTTATTTACTGAGGATTGAACTCTGGGGCCTACTACTAGAGCCACAGTCCTAGTCCTTGGACCAGATCTTCCTACTTCTGCTTCCGGTGCAGATGAAGCACCATATTAGACCCTTGTTCTCCTGACTTCTTTCCTTTTGAAAAATCCAGTTAAAGAGAACTCCATTCACTTTGTTGTTTATCTTTGACTCTTAATCTAGAATACTCCGAGGCCATTTATTTGTCTTTAATGAATTCTATATTCTTTGAAGAATACAGGCCAGAATCTTCTAGAATGCCAAACAATATGCATTTATTTATTGATGTCCTCATGATCTATTTCAGCTAATACATTTTGGCCCAAATGCTGCCTAGGTGACCTTGTCTGCTTCACATTGTGTCACACCAGAAGTTCATGCCATTTTTGAGAATACTGTTCAACCACATATTTTCTCTGGATTATTCCACTTTTAATTGTTTATGACTTTGAAATTCATAAATAATATATTCGGTAGTAACTTTGAGACAATGCATATCTAGTATTCTGTGAACCTTTTAGCCACTGGTTTTATCCACCATTGATAATTCTTGCATATTGCTGTCTTTCTCAAGTGTCCTTATATATTTCTTGGTTGGCATTCTTTGGTAATAAAAGTGTTCCCTCTCTCCATATCTATAGTAGGATTAGATATATATGAGGAACAGATTTTGATAGACTCTGGTCCCTTTTTAGCTAAAGTACAATATGTTTCCTTTGCTATTATAGCTCTTTCTAAAACACAATCACTATGAATTTTGTCTTTAAAGTTAGCAAACCTATAGGAAAAATGCATACATTGTAAGTCTACAGATCAACAAAATTTCACAAATTGATTGACTATGTAAATGGTTCCTTCCTTTTTTGTGATGCTCAAATTGTTCCTAAATTAGCCAATAGGATCCCCTGCATGCTACTTCTTATATACTTCTGTTATGTTTCTATTAGTCTTTATAAATGCCTTTGAGCAAAGCAAGTTATTTCCATCACACTGTCTGCCTTCCCTTTACTTTCATGAAAAATGGTGTATGGGCCAAACCTGGCTAGGAAATAGAGACAGAGACTCATATATGTAAATATATACAAATCAACAATGAAATCCAACATCACAGACTGTTCCTTCCATGCCCTATTTTATATTCCTGTTTCTTTTATTCTACAATGAAATTCTATATTCATTTGCTGTATCCTACAATATATAGAATATATTATAGAAAATAATGCATTCATCAATACCTCCTCTAACAACCAGTCAAAATAGACCGCATGTAGTTTATTGAGCTCACTTATATACAAGCTTAGGTTTTTGTCTTTTAAATAATTAAAAAAATTTGTTTGTAATATGTAAAATTACATGGTTGTAAAGTCAAAGCTAGGTAAAAAGTTGTCCTAGATAGTCCTACTCTATTCTTATTTTTTCATATTATTATTACTCACCTCTCTGGGAAATACTTTCATTAATTTCTTGCTTATCTCTTATGCATTTATTTTTAAATAAAGAAAACATATATATGTATACACATATGCATACTTTTCTTTATTATTCACATTTCCTTTTTCATCATGCTGAATGGTAATCTTCTGTATAGATATGCCAAACTTATATTTGCAGATAGCATTTTAATTTTTTTACCAGTATTTTGTTATTAGAAATAATGGTGTAGTGAATAAGCTTGTGCCCATGTTTTTCCATTTGGTTGAAGGTATGTGTTCAGGGAGAATTGCTATCACCGGCATTGCTGGTTATTAAATATATAGATAGGTATATAGATAGATAGTAAAGGTGTGTAGTTTTGTTAACTAGTGATAAACTTTCTTTCATGCAGGGTCTCCCTTTGATACTCTCACTCACTAGCAATATATGAGAGGCCCATCTGTCCAACATGTTTGTTAACTTCTGAAAAATCTAGTCAAGAAATAGTATCTTATGACTGCAGTCATAAAATTCAATGCATATCCTACAAAATTAAGAAAATTAAGAGAAGGGCTGGGGTTACGAGAGATAGGGAAAAGGTTGAAAGGGGGTGACCTTGATCAAGATGTATTGTATTTATAAACTGCTTTGTTGACTGTCAACTCCATTTTACAGGTACTTAAAGATAACTTAAAAAGTAGCAAAGGGGTTGGAGGAGAAATAGTATCTTGGTGATACATTTACATATATAATTTTTATTTATTTAGCTATTCATTCATTCATTTTTTTGGTGCTGGTCCTGGGGCTTGAACTCAGGGCCTCAGTGCTGTCCCTGAGCTTTTGCTAAAGACTAGTGCTATATCTACCGCTGGAACCACACCTCCACTTATGGGTTTTTGTTTTGTTTTGTTTTGTTTTTGTTTATTGGAGATAAGAGTCTCAGGGACTTTCCTGACAGGGCTGGTTTAGAACCTTTATCCTCAGATGTTAGCCTCCTGAGTAGGTAGCCTTACAAGTGTGAGCCACTAGCACCTGGCTGGTGATACTATTTTGACTTTTAAAATAAGGATTTTTAAATAAGGATTGGAATCTATGGCAAACGAAAAAGAAGAAGAAATTAATTTAATGAAATTAGTTAATTTGAAATTAGTTAAGATTGTTGCTTGATGATGTCAGTATGACAATTCTCCCCACTGAGAACACAATAAAGAAATAAAATTTGAAAATACTGTTGATAGTTTTCTCCATCAAAGCCAGGAAAGTAAATTTATAATGAATTCTAGCTTCAGTAGAAATAAAATACTCATACTTAAAATAATGTAAATTTTAATATATGCAAATTTCAATTTTAAAGTATTTTCAGCTACTTTAATGTTCTACAAAGAAAAAAATTTAAATATGTTTAAAACAATAGATAATGATGTACAGACAATCTCAATCGCAAATATAGTTCACACAGTGTTTATTTTTATTCATAATTTTGACATTTCCTCCATAAGTTTTTGTGTTCATTTTGATACTAAAAGTATTTCATTTTAGTATTATTGATTACTGGACATTTTTCTAGTCCCACGGAAATCCTGTACCTCAGTAACCTCATTGTAATCCTGACCCCAAACATTCATTACCCTCCCTCTCCACCAACCTGGAAATCAACTCGCTGCAGGAAAATAAATGACAGCAGTCAATGTTTGGTGGTGAGCACTTTTGGACCTGGGTTGGTAGTATACTAGTGGTCTGGGATCTTGAGGCTACTCTAGCTCTTCCTTTGCATTGCCACTTGGGGAATCTTGGGCTTTGAGCGGATTGATGGAGACTTTCCTCCTCTGCATTTGATATGGAGCAGTTTCTCATGGTCCTCTCTTCCTCAGCTTTGATGATCCTGTTTATTGTCTTATTCTACCTGCCAAATCCAGGGGGAAGTTAAAAAAATCATCCAGAAATCTGAGCAATCAGGGTCAGTTCTTTATGTCTCATGGAGATATATCCTTGAGAGTAAGCAGCCTGAATGAATGACACCAGCTGGGTTTGAGTTGGTGGTTATGTCTTGTACGTACTTTGAGAGCAATTGCTAGAATGTTTAGATGGGACAAGTCTTGGGTGCACCTTGCCCTTTGGCTCCTGCCAACACTGTGATTCATGCTTTTTTTATTTGCAAATCCAGTGCATTCTGCTAGTTTATTAATCTTAGTTAACATATTCAGATGGGGAAAAAATGTACCAGCAGAGAACAAAGCTTATATAGGCATTGCAGGGGTCCCTTTGAGGGTTCACTTTCTATTACTCATAGCAATGAAAAGTGGAAATGGCAAGTTTTATTAGCTAAGTTCATGATACAAAAGGCAATATTAATTTCACAGGAAGTGTAAAAGGATATGCAAATGTGATCAACTCCCAGGAAAACATTGCAATACACCACTCCAGGCTTTGAAATTATGCAGTTTAATAAACACTTGTTAAAAAGCTTCACACACAAAACATCGAATTTTAGAGCAAGCATTTCTGAGCACACACTGTTTATAAGGAATTGCACGATTTCCTAAGCTTCTGGAACCCTAAACTAGAAGATGGAGATGTGTAAAGTACTGGGTTTATCTTTAGCACTCACACTTTATTGAGAAATCACAGATGCTAAAAAAAAAATCCATGTTGTTTTTTAATTAAAAGTGTAATTTAGAAGTGTGGGCCATTAGCCTAGTAAAATTTTCTAAGGCAAATGTGTTTATCCAGTAACTGACAAAAGAGAATTGTTCATGGATTTTTAATTAGCTTCTTTGATGAGAAAAGCTTTCACATGAAATTTCCTTCCACAGATTCCTCTGGTGTCTGTTTCCTGTACAGAAACCTTCCTATCCAAACCAGATCTAATTTCAGGCTACTAGCAAAGTGGGAAGGCTGTTAGAAGTGGTGTTGGATTTTAACACCTTAAAACTGCGATGTGGGGAAATAGTGTTTTTATTTAAAGAAAAAAAATGGTGTTTTTGAGTGAGGTGGTTTTTAGGATGTTTTGATATTATGTAGAGCCTGGGAGCAGGTTTACAGTGGTTTTAGATACACATCAGTGATGTTTGCTTCTAAATTTGCTTGTCTGGTGCTTTTGCAGAGACATATTATTGTTTAGTCTTGTGTTAAGAAATGGAGAAATAAAAAAAGGATTATAAAGAATGAAAATGCTAGTGGTGTAGGTGGAATGTGGGTGCAGGGAAAAGTTATTTTTATATACTGCTGGTGGCAACTTTGCTGTGTATATCAAAAACCTGAAAAGCTTGTATGTGCTATAGACTATATATGGTCCAGCAAGAATATTTGGACAAATTGAGAAAGATGTGTTTCTAAGCCACTTTTTCAGATATGCATTTGATATTAAAGAGAAATCAAGAGGGTAAAAGCTCATTGGTAGAGCCTTTTATCTATCATGCACAAGAACAGACTTTAAACCCATCCCCAGCACTGAAACATGGCAGACAAACAGACACAGACAGACAGACAGACAGACACACACACACACATACACACACACACACACACACACACACACACATCAAACAACAACAACAAAGAATAAAAAGAAGATTGCTTGCTATGTGTGGTAGCTCACATAGCCATTTAAAGGCAGAAGGGTCTGGTCAGTCTGAGTTATGTAGTAAGACAAGAAAGAAAGAAAGAGAGAAAGAGAGAGAGAGAGAGAGAGAGAGAGAGAGAGAGAGAGAGAGAGAGAGAGAAAGAGAGAGAAAGAAAGAAAGAAAGAAAGAAAGAAAGAAAGAAAGAAAGAAAGAAAGAAAGAAAGAAAGAAAGGAAAGAAAGAAAAAGAAAAGAAGGAAGGAGAAAGAGAGGGAAGAAGGGTGACTGGGAGAGAGGGAAGAAGGGAGGGAGAGAGGGAAGAGGGAAAGAAAGAAGAAAGAAAAGGAAAGAAGGAAGAGGAAAAGAAAGAAAGGAAAGAAGGAAAGGAAGAGAAAGGAAGACCAAAACAGTTAAATACTTTGTGTCTCTATATGGTGGTTGTTCCATCTAGCATTTAAAAATATTCTTGCAGGTAATCAATAACATGTTATAAACATGAAAGATGTTTATATTAAGTTAAAATGGAAACCTTAGAAAACAGTAAGGATAGTTTGTAAAGTAGTTATCAAAAATGATTTTTAATGTATGTTTTTTGTGTAACATCACATCTTAAAAATGTTAACAGTCCCAATTTTTAAATTTATGTTTGCTGAAGTATAGTTTAGGTATTTTTTTCTGGAATATACATGGATTACTTGGTAATCAAAATAAGAGAAAATGCACCCGTGGCTGGAAGGTAATGAAATAACACAATTCATAATTGCTTTACAAAAGTATGTGATTACAAAACACATTTGTCCTGTGGTTATAATGAGTGAACAGCACTGTCTGTCCTTACGCGGGTTCAGTTCTCAGCTGTTTGGTAAGGTTCAGGACATGTAGGGCTAGGGAACATGAAAAGTGCCCTGTTAGTTGATGAAAGGCTGGCAGGAAGAAAGCATATACTTCTCTAAAACTCCCAGAGGTCGGAAAGCAAATAGCTCATTCCTAAACACCACCATGCATAGCCTAGTGAGGAGCACTGATTTACCATGGCTTTCTAAAGGCTTTTTATAATTCAAAATTCAGGTGTAATAAAATTTGATTGTGCAGAACTAAAAATGAAAAAAAATCCTCTCTTACATGAAAAAAACCCTCAAAACAGTAAGTCAAATCTCAAGTGATAAACTGGAAGAAAATATTTCTAAGATATGTTACTGACAAAGTACCCAATGTCTCTGATGTATACAGAGTGATTACAAATCCAGGAGAAAAAAAGAGGTCAGAAATCTTAAGAGAGCATAAAAGGCCTAGTAAGTTAAAATTGGCATAAAAGTAGTCCTTAAGTATTCAGAGTTCTTAATGTTCAAAACTACATTCAACTTCACTCGGAAGAGATGGGTATCATTGTGTGTAATTATAAAAGAATGGAAACGTTGTAAATCAGAGTCTGAGTGATTTGTGCTTCATCTGTACAGTGGTGAGCTGGGCCACAGGATTAGGAGAACCCATATACATTAATGGGGATATCCCTTGAACTCTGACAGCCTTGTGGAGGAAATTATAAGGATGCAAAGTAAATATCATTTGATACAGAAAGCAAAAAGACAACACTGTTGCTCATACGTGAAAAATTCTGTAAAATTCTTTCCCAGTTCCTCAAGCAAGTTTACAGCTGTATTTTCTGGCAGCAGTAATGAAATGATAAAGACCAGTGAAACTGAATAAAACACTATTGCTGACAACTAAAACAAAACAAAATAAATAAATTAATAGGGATGATCACTAGAAGATCACTGATAATGCACACTGCAAAGAACCAAAGAGTACATTTAGCGGGCTACATTTCCTTTAGGACAGAAGGGAAATTAAGACTGTCTTGCTAGGCACTGTAGTATTTTCCTGTAATCTCAGCATTCATTGAGGCAAGAGGATCTAAATTCAACACTAACCGTGGCAACATTGCAGGAATAGTTTCAAAAACCAAAGAAGAATGTCTACCTCTGTGTGTCTGATTATTTTGCAAAAGCAAATACAGTGAAAGAAAAGAAATTGACAAAGTCAAGGCAGGGAGAGTGATATTTTATGACTATACCTTTTTAAAAATAAACTGTCAACTTTTAAACAATGTTGATGGTTTTTTTTTTTTTTTGGGGGGGGGGGTCCGGTCGTGGAGCCTGAACTCTGGGCCTGGGCGCTGTCCCTAAGCTCTTCAGCTCAAGGCTAGCGCTTTACCACTTGAGCCACAAAGCCACTTCCAGCTTTTTTCTTTTTGCTTATGTGGTGCTGAGGAATTGAACCTAGGGCCTCAGACATGCAAGGTAAGCGCTCTACCACTGAGCCACCTTCCCAGCCCTTGATGGTTTTTTTTTAAAGCAAGATTGGAGCGAAAATATAAAAATAACAGAAATATGTGAACTTAACTTTATACCAAAGGGATGGCAGGATCATAGGTAAGGAAAAAGGAATTACTAATGAAGTTACTTTAAAACCTAGTTCCTTGCCTGTTTATCTTCAGTCTAAAGATGAAAAACCTGGAAAGAAACCTTGATATTTTGATACATTAGTTGTTTGCTGTATATTTATTGTTTGTATTGTTTCATTTTTTGTTATGCTATTTGTTGGAGCAATATTGAAGTTAGTCTGTAGCTATTGTAAGAAGGAGTGACTACAATGATTCTGAGAGAGCCAGGGTTTCACTATGGAAGAAGTGAAAAATGAGCTTGGAGAAGTTGAGAAAGAGCCTTGACCTGCGGATTGCTCTTAGGAGTGTTAGTAATAGCTGGAGGCATGGCTTCTGTGGTGGAGTGCTAGCAAGCACAGTCTTGAGTGTAGATCCCAGTACTGTGTCCCTCCCCCAAGAGGAGTTGGTAAGAACACATAACTCAATAAAGATGCTTAATGCTTCATTCTGTTCTCTTAAGGGACCTATAAGCAATGACACTCAAGCACCAATGGGCACCCTTACTGCCCAGTTTTGTGCCTTTTAAACATCATTTCTCATTAAAAGGAATAACAACTCTTTGGAGAAATGGTAAAATATCTGACTTGAGGTCTGGAGCAAGGAAAGTACAAGAAAATAGAAGCCTAGAATATTTTGCTTTTCAACTTACTCATTGAGGGAGGGGGAGAGATAGAGACAGAGACAGAGAGAGAAGAGAGACAGAAGGCTATGTATGATTGATAGAGGAGCTAGCTTGAAAACACGGGACACTAACAGATCAAGTGAATGAAATACATTTATAACAAAAATAAGGAAAGGGAGAATGGAAGAGGAGAGGGAAGCTACTCCATACAGTAGAATACTAACTTTAGGAGAAATATCAAAGTTAGAAATAACTATTTATGGGTTACTATAGTACTTAATTCAGACTAGAATTATCAGTGCTAAAATGTTGAGTGAAAATGTATTAGGTAACAAGATATTTACACAGTTTTAAATATCTCTCCACATACTATTTCTTAATTTAAAAAGAGAAAAATAAGGCACACACACACATAATATACACACGCACACAGAGTAATAATTTGGATGGTCATCCAAAAGACTGAGCTTAACCCAACAATTATGACTAACTTTCCACGCAGTGCCTCACTGTGGAGTGTGAGGGGGATGATACAATATGCCTTAGAAAGTATGCTTTTGAAAAATGTGTTATGTGAATCTAATCCTGAGGTAACATTCAGACCAGAATAAATATCATACAAAGCAATCCCTCTCCATTAAAAAAATGCTTCTGATATGATTGGCAAAAAAGAAAAGAAAGAAACAAACAAAAAAAGAAAGAGAGAAAGGAAAGAAAGAGGAAGGAAGGGAAGGAAGGAAGGAAAGAAAGAAGGAAGGAAGGAAGGAAAGAAGGAAGGAAGGAAGGAAAGAAGGAAGGAAGGAAGAAAAGAAGGAAGGAAGGAAAACATACACATTCAAGGAGAGTAAAGAAGCATGGGAACTTCAATCAATGCAATACTGGGGCAGGAAGGAAAAGCCGTAGATTGAAGATGTGAATACAGGTTATATGGAAAGTAGTATTTGCAATGATATGAAAGCCCTGCATTGTATCATTGTTCATGTATGAGACTATCCTGATTCTAAGAAGGGATTGATGTCCACACTTGCACTCAAATTATTTTGCACAAATCAATTTTTATTTGTTTGAGGGAAGAAGTTTAGGGAGAAGAGATAAAGCCAATTCAACAGAATAGTAATAAAGCTGATGCAGCTAGAAGTTCATAAGTACAATTCAAACAAGGTTTGAATTTTTAAAAATACTGAAAGTTATGAACCCTTTTCTCTGAATTCCTTGCTTGGCCATAGAGCTTCAGTGTCAGGGTCTCAAGTTTGCAGATGCAGTGGTTGCATTTAATCTGCATCTCAACACAGATCATTTTATTCTCGTTTAGCCAAATGACTCTCAAAGTTTCTGCACATCTCCTGTTACTTCTTGACAAAATAGTTGCATCACCCATTGCTGTGAAATTGGGTCTGGGGTGGGGGGTTAACAACTGCCAGAATTGATTGTTCTTCCTCTCCTGCACATCCATATTGTTTTTGTCTTTGAGGCCGCTGTGTGCGCCTTGCTTTGGAAAGGATGGAAGAGATCATGCATACAGTTTGGGCCCACAGAAAAAAAGCATCTAATATACCAAGCTGAGATAAAGCCTTTTGGAACCAATGCTTATTAATATTTCTTGATGCCTAACCTAGCATTTTGTGACTTGGTTAGGCAGTGATAGCATCCTTTGTTATTTTGACTTTGACATGCCAGATAAGTCAAATAAAACAAAAAAACATAAAGCCTGCTGGGTGTTTGAAGTAGTAAGAATGAAATTGGAAGTTGTCCGAATGTTGACTATTGGTTCCAGGGGAGCCCAGCATTCAGGGAATGCACTCCTGAAATTCTGACCAAAAGAGTGGATCTCTCTAGGGAAATATAAGTTGTCTACTGAGATTTCTAGATTTGATTTTATCTGCTTACTCCTTGTGGCTCCTTGATTTCTCTTCTTTGGTTTGTGATTGCCTCATGATGGTGGATGGGATCCCTGACTTCAGCTTGTTTGGAATTTGCCTGACCAGATGGTTCCCCAGATGGCCCTGAGGTTTGGATGCGCAGGAATCATCAGCTCTGCAGCTGGCTCAGGGGTAGTGGATGTAGGCATGAAGGATGGCTGGAGAAAGGTGGCTGGCAGCTGGACATAGCACAGATTATTTTGGTTAGCCAAAATTAAAAAAATAATGCCAGCATGACCTAAATCTGTGGCAAGTCTTGTCTCATAAAGGAAACAATGGGGAACAATGTGGTTTTCTTGGCCTCCACAGGGTGGATTATCAGTAAATATTGCTTCACAATAAGTGGAGAAAATAGAGGATGAGAACTTTTCTTCTGCAATGAAAGACAGATTAACAAAGGGAAAGTGTAAGATTTATTTGTAAATCTTTCTGTGACCTAAGGCAATAAAGATTTGAATAAGTAGTTGAATGAATGTTTTTATATTTGCTTTGATAAAAATAAAAGTCATAAGAAGAAGTAAGGACATGACAAAGAGGAATGAGCCAGGAATAATAATTGGGGGAAATGTATTGTCGTGATCTGTTTTCTGTTTTTGTAACAAAATACCCGAGACTTAGTAGCTTATAAAGAAATAAGTGTTAATTAGTTTATAGTTTTGAGGGCTAAAAATCCAAGGCCAGACAGACCCATGTGTTTGGCCTCAGGTGAAGACCTCATGCAAAAAGCATGGACAGAAAAAAAGATCTCATAGCAATATAGGAATTGGGAGATATAGGACCTAGGTTTGCTCCTAATAAAACAAAACAGTACTCACTTTTGTAGGAAATAAGGAGAGTCCCTAGAGAGCTACAGCAATTCTCTCAGAGAGACTCACCTCAACGATCTAACTTTAACTTCTCTGTATGTCAGTCTTATGAGTGGCTTGGGAAGATCATAAAGTCTACCCAGTGCCTACTGTTTTTCAAATTCCTTTAGCTTAAGATATTCACATACCAGGCTGGATGTAGTGGTTTGCATCTACTCACTGGGTAGCGATCAGGCAGGTTGTAATAGGTCAGACCCCATTATGACAAACAAGCCAGGCTTGGAGAGTCACATCTGGAATCTCAGCTATCCAGCAGGCTGCATGGAGGGGTCTTGTCCAGCCAGCACCAGACAAAAGCAAGATGCTACCTGGAAAGTAAAATGAAACTAAAGATCTGTGTGTGTGTGTGTGTGTGTGTGTGTGTGTGTGTGTGTGTGTGTGTGTGTGTGTGTGTGTGTGTGTGTGTGTGTGTGTGTGTGTGGTGTGTGTGGTGTGTGTGTGTGTGTGTGTGTGTGTGTGTGTGTGTGTATGTGTATCTAAAGTTGTAGAGAATCTGCCTTGTAAATGTAAGGCGCTGAATTCAAACCCTAGTATTACCAATATCAAATTAATATGCCATAGTATTACAATTTGGGGTAGCATGTCCGGATCTCATTGAAAATAATATGTATTCATTACAGAAAATCTGTATAAAAGAAATTTATATAAAAGTAAAAGCAGCTATTTCCCATAACTGTGTAGATAAATTGTGTGAGTGACTAATGTTATGGTTTATTTGTAATGGGAATTTTAACAGTGTGTTTTCATAGTTATGTATCTTTTTAGCTTACTCTTTTATCGTAAGCATTTCCTGTATTATTACAAAGCCTTCATAGTCATAATTTTAATGAATAAATGCTATTGCTATTGTTTGATAACAGAATTTGACCATCTCTTTATGGTAGAGCACTTAGAGTCTCTCAAATGTTTTGATGCCATAAAAATGTTATCAGCATTTACAAATTGATTGGAGAACAACAAATATTTATATATTCTCACGTATTTGCATGTGCCCTTTGCCTTTCTGCTCAAGAATGAAGGATAGCTGCTTCTGTTCTTTAACCTAAGGAGGCAGAGCAATAGGAGGCATTGCAGATAAGGAGGTATTGTAATTATCCACTGTCCCAATCAAGGAAATACTCAAACAGAAAGCTCTAATGGTGGCAAGCATGGAGAAGGCCTAAGAAATGGCTGGAGATTTGAAATAAATGAGGAAGTGAGTACATGTGATATTATTGTTAAAGCTGAGAGTATTGGTAGCCCTTAGGTAGCTTGCAAAGGGGCTATGTGGTTTTATGCTTTCTATTTAGCCAAAAGAGATACTTACATCTACCATTGCTATTTTTTTGCAAAAGAGGATGTGTCTATATATGTATATGTATACACATATACATATATGTATAGACTTATATGTATATGCACATATATGTATGTATATATGTAAATATAATCTGGATGGATGAAATCTCAGAAGCTACAACTGACATGAACTAGCTCTCTTAAAACCTATCAAAAGGTTTTCATTTTTTTCATTCCTCTGAACCACAGATGGTTTGGTCACACAGGCAACAGTACCCATAGATCATAAAACCAAATAATTTCTCAGATCCATTCTTCCCCACTGGAGAAGCTGTGCATATTTTGAATAGTTGGGTTCTAATTGCTGCCATATTTGACTTGATGGCTGACTTTTGAACTAAATATTCTATTAAAGTCTTAGTTTCCTTAGTTAAGGTTGTAAGGATCGAGTGTGATATTGCTTGTTGGAGTGCTGTTGACTGAATTACTTTCTGGACACCTTTTGATCCAAAGCTCAAAAAGAAAGTGTAGTAAATTGTAATAAATTGCACTGTCCTAGCAAATAAATGGCATTCCATCAAAACATAGTCTGAGCAGTAGCCCATCTTTTCACAGTTTCTGAGGATGAAATAGAAAACATAACTTAAACTTGTCTGAATGAATAAGGTATTTTATTGGATGTAGTAGTGGTAGTGGTAGTAGTAGTAGTACTAGTAGCAGTAGTAGTGGTATAGAAGACAAAGATGAGGACAAAGATGGCAGAGGAGGAAGAGGAGGAGGAGGAGGAGGAGGAGGAGGCATCATGTGACTTCTAAATCAAATGTGCTGTACATTGCTCTTAGACAGCATCTCCCCCTAATGGCAAGAAGGCTTTTAGTAATATATACCCTTTGTATTTGGCCATTTCATTAACCTTGGGGAAAAGTAGAATAGACACACATATATTTTAATGTATAAGATGCATTCAGAGTAAATGAATTTGAGATAAGTTTGTTCTGGCCAGCATCAGCAGAAGTATTTTTGTTACTTGTAACTATACAACTTTATCTCTCTAAGTAGATGCAGTTGAATTATATGAAATTCCAATATTCAAGGTATGAATACTGCAGTGACGTGTGGATCAATCTAAGTTAGATGCATCGATAATAATTAATTCTTCGGATTGAGTTTCCTATGTGAAGGAGTTTATGGGAAGCCTTACTTGTGCTATCACAGGTTGGAGGAAAGTGCTCAGGAAGGTGTAGGTCCTGGGACAGAGTGATGGCAGGTCAGAAATCCCTGAGCAACCAATGATTTTTGTCATGAGTTAAAAAGCTTGCTTTGCTCTTTCTGTTCTGATGGAGCCCTAGAACTCTTTAATGTCACATTTTCTTCAGTCCTAGTTCAGAGTCTTGATCTCACTGGCACTGTGTTAGGTCCATGCCACAAGTTATTGACCATATCTGGAATATATGACAATCCCTGAAGCTGCAGATAACAGCAATCATTTCTTAACAACATGAACTAAGAATTGAGGGGAATAGTTTCCCACAAAATTGGGTTGTTGGCGAAAGAAGATGAGAGTTTCAGTGATGGACAGACAGAACATAAAGAACTGCCATCAAGTCGCAATTGCCTAGTCAGGAAATGCTGCCACCAGAAGTGCTGCCCTGGCCTGCCTGGGTAGATCTTGCAGGCTGGCCTGTAAGTCATTCTCTCCTGACTGCCACAACATCATTGTTTAGTGGCAGGAGCTGTCTTTGGCATCAATTAAATCCTAATACCACTAAGTAGAAATTAAAAAGCTTTAATGAGATCTTCAACCTATTGATGAATACATGACAGAAGCGCATGCCATTGATATGTGGAGTCAAATATCTTTACCCACTAGGGATATCATTGTTTAAATGGCCCTATCGATTTTGAGTTTTGGCAAGGCTTCTTTTAACCCTGGATGATTCCAAGTTGCCCGAGGGGACTTATTGGAAGACATTACAAACTCCATGTTATATAGTCTGGAATTAGACCCAAACTAACTTTATCATCTCTTCTAGGGCACTCTGTCCTAGGCAAAGATTTGGTTAAGTCTAGAACAATTCATTGAATAACTTATGCTTATTTATGAAGACACTTGGAAAAGCTATTTCTAGGCATTCCACATATTCCCCTTTGTCTGGTATGTAAGTTTATCTGATTTGGGGAAGAAAAGGGGAATCACATAAATGGTGGGACAGATGATGAACCATTGCAACAGTGATATTCACTAGACACTATGTTGGAAATGAGCTTTACAACAGGGGGCGTGGAGGGGGAGGAGAATGTGGGGCACTGGGAGAAAATGAAGGTGGGGGTAACACTATTTAGCATGAAATGTACTCATTACCTTACTTTTGTAACTGTAACTCTTGTGTATACCACCTTTACAATAAAATTTTGGTAAAAAATAATAAACTGAAATGATTTATCGGGGGAAAATGACAAAGTATTGAGTATGGTTTAATTACTGTACCAACAAGTGTAGATTCTCAGGATGAATTTTCAGATTGTCAGTTTGGGGTTATAGTTTTGATAATAGAGCATTATGTAAATAGCCAACAATTTAGGCTTAGACTAATGGTGGTTTCTAGTTTATCAAGGTATGGGCTTGCAGCGCAAGGAGTTTCACTCACATAGACAAGTTATCCATCTCATCTCAGTCATCCCCGGGGTGTTTTATTATTTGGTTCTACAGACAGCTTCTTTATACCACTGCAGCTCATTTTCTACAAACCTCCAAAGTGGACACACCCTGACCTCCTAAGGACCTCCCAGAAATTGAGAACAACTAAGATTTGATGGATGGGAGTTTGATTATATAAAATCATTGGAAATATTCAAGAAATGTATCTTACTGAAAGCAAAGAAACTGTAAAGCTCACACATTGAAGGAAATTGGAGAAAATAAGTTACATTAGTGTGTTGTAATTGTTAATGTGCAATGCAGTTTTCCCTGGACTCTTTAGACAGAGCCACAAGTTCTCTAGTATTCATAGTTCCTGGAGTCTTAGAAAGCTCATAGTCTGAGAAGCAGTGACTCAGGATTCCGGGCAGGACTGTTTCCAACTTCTTTCTTCTTTTCACAAGATATTTAGTTTCTGAGCCATACTATCCCAACATCTAAATCAAGGTTATTGGACTGAAGGTCTCCAATTCATTTTATGTTATTCAATTATTTTCCAAATTGGCCTTCCATTTGTCAGCCGTAACAATGGCAATGCCTTTATATAGTTTCACAAAAGAATACTTGTAGGTACAACTAAAAGTTCTTATTTTTAAATAGGCTTCACCTAAATTCTTGTTGATTTGGCTGTGACTGATTTCTTGGCATTTACCACATTCTAGCCAGAATCTAGAACATACTGTTTTTAGTAAAAGGTAGTTCTAGATGTTTACTAAATTATTCATAGCTTTTTTATCACACACAATGTCAAAGCAACCAACTCACAAGAAAAGACAGGTAAGCACAACACATAAACACTGGAACAGAACTGTACAGCACAACGAAAGGAGGAAAAAAGAAAAGAGGAAGGGCCCTGAAATAAACCTGCTTTTGCTGTGAGCCTCTTAAATGGCCAAAATCTACAAAAAGAGGTAAATTATGTAACTTCTATTAGCTACACAAAGGAAAAAATAATTTGGACTGTAAAGAAAACTTTTTTATGTAAAGTTTTTTATTTTATAAATTAGAAACAATAACAGTTGATGTTTGCAAATGTAATAAAACCTAAAATACTATAAGATGACAGATCAGTTCCTTAGATTCACCCCAAATAACAAAACTAACTAACTTGTGAACCAAAACCCTGAAAACTCTTATCCACAGAATGTCAATGTATTGTTGTCTTTGATGGCATCTACCTATGTTCTCCAATAATGAGATATAGGGATAGATTATTTAGGAAACACGGCAATGAATTAGCTTCTTCCTGACTAGGAAGACCTATTAGAAAAAGCACCACTAGGAGCAGAAAGCGAGGCTAAGGTTTTTTGTTTGTTTGTTTGTTTTTGTTTTATAATACTGGTACTTGGACTTTGTCTCTTCTCAGACATTCTAGAAGGTGTTTTCTGTTTATAGACTCACTTTAACAGCTTACTTTTCTGTCTTGATTTCAACTGTTCCCACCATCTTCTGTTTGCTAGGTTTGTAGCGTTTATTAGGCTTAAATTCTGGGTGATTTCCTTGTAGTGGAAGTCACTATGATATTTTGCTAAATCACATTGTCCCTATGAGTGTTGTTACATGAAACAATGTTTTTCACCATTCTTGATCTCTTAGCCTTCTGATGATAGTGACATATTAATTATGGAACAGCCAAGAAGATTTCCGGCAAAAAATAAATGGCTTTTCAGTTTCTTCTTATGAATATTGGATCACTTTCTAATTAGCATAGGCATCTTGCCAAGATATTTGAATGCTTATAATTTGGATGGCAAGTGTCCTAGGGAGGGATCATATTTGCTTGTATGCTCTGCTTGGCATTTGGCCTATTTTCAGCAATTCACGGATATTAACCCCAAAATAAGATAATCAAATTTGTCAAATAAGCTCCAGATAATTGGGTCTTACAGACTCAGTATTATATAGGGATGTGTTATAAGAATAACTTTGAAGTAAGACAAATATGCATTTATTTATCTAAAATTATTCATTCATGCAACAGCTATTTATTGAGTACCTAATGGAAATCATTCTGTGTTTTATCGAAGACAAGGAAAGCATTGCTCTTATTGAGGTTTTATTTTGTTTGAGGGACAGAGAAAATAATATTTGAACTAATAAATAAATATGCTAGTAAAAATGAAAGTTTTGGATACTTTCAAGGCTATGAAGTAGATCAATATATCAGAAATTGTTGGAGGAAAGAAAAATTGAAGTAGACCTTTGGAAGAAGTGACATTTGATCTAAGAATGAAACATCAAATATTTTGGGGGAAAGTTTTTAGGAAGAAACAGTAGCAAAAAATAAAGTCCCTGCTTAGTGGTGAACGTGTTATGTGCCTGGAAGAGAAAAGCAAGCATAAGTGCCTGGGTATAATGGGGTGAAAATGATAATTAGATATGAGGTCAAAGAAGTCATCAAGGGTCAATTATGAAGAATCTTGGAGACTTTGGCCAGGTGTTTGGAATGTCCATTAAGTGGAATAGGTCACCAAAGGAAGGTTTTAGGCCAAGGCATGGCTTCAGATGTATATTTCACAATATGATACTTTCTTACGAACCTATGAGTTTTCCGATAGACCACGTTAGTATGCAGAAAGACTTATTTACTGTAATTGAGGGTTTAATGAGTGTTTAACTTGCAACATTATATATTTCAACTTCATGTTTTGAAGCATTTGGATTAACTGAAACTATCACGTAACTTATGAATTTGTGAATGCTATCTTGAAATAAGTTTGATAAACTTTTAGATTTTCTTAAATTTCCCCATCAATATAATACAATGTATTTACAAAATCAACATTT
Source organism: Dipodomys merriami (assembly GCF_024711535.1). Taxonomy (NCBI): domain Eukaryota; kingdom Metazoa; phylum Chordata; class Mammalia; order Rodentia; family Heteromyidae; genus Dipodomys; species Dipodomys merriami. Next base: position 19,332,291 of record NW_027202604.1, on the reverse strand, counting down.
TTACTTCCTTTTTAAACACTTGAAATGTTTGGAAGGGATTGCTTAAAACCTTCCTAAGCAAATCATTCCTTAGTTTTGAAATCATATTTGCTAAACTTCCAAACATAGTAAACTGGTTTGTCTCTGATGATGTTTATAATCCTTTCTACCTAAAATCTGAACTTAATCATTAAATCATTAATTACACATCTAAACTGGAATTACAGGGGTAATTTGCCATAACATAAATTCACTTAAACAATACCAATATTTGATACAAGACACTCAGAAATCTCAGTACCTAAGATCATGGATTGCTTTGGTGATATAACTGCCTTAAATAATATCTGATTCCTTACTAAAGGACCACTGAAGTGGCTTGAGATTAGGCTTTCTAAACGTTACTGAATCAACAATTTATGAAAATGTGTTCACTTCTTGATCCAGTTCTCTACTTATGATGACTCTTTTTTTTGTTTGTTTGTTGGTCGTGGGGCTTGAACTCTGGACCTGGGCGCTGTCCCTGCACTCTTCAGCTCAAGGCGAGCACTCTACCTCGTGAGCCACAGCACCACTTCCGGTTTTCTAGTGGTTTATTGGAGATAGGAATCTCATGGTCTTTCCTGCCTGGGCTGGTTTTGAACCAGGATCCTCAGATCTCAGCCTCCTGAGTAGCTAGGATTACAGGCATGAGCCACCAGTGCCCGGCTTATGATGACTCTTGAGTAATGCATATTCATGTAACTGAAATGATTTTCCTTTTGCTAGTTATGGACACCTTGAAACTTTAGAATTATTTATTTATTATTTATTTTAGAATGGAGATTTTCTTTTCAATACCATCTTATTTCTCTCTCAATAGACACAGAAAACAAATCTTGTATCAATTTGATAGATGACAAATTGGATGATTAAGTCAATAGAATTAAACATAGACCTTCCTACCTCAAAGACAATATAAGCCTCATGACAACCTGCTGCCTCAAAGGCACTTGGGATTGAGTCCAGAACATTGGCCTTGCCCCTTGCCATGTGTCATGATTACTCTTGAGAAGAGGATGGGTTAAGACTATAAAGATGAGCTTACCCTAGTGTCTCAGCTCTCATCGTGACAGATGTATAGTCTTGTTCCCTGGCCTGGCCACTCTGCTCTATACTTCTCCATTGGAAGTAGAATGAACATTGTACTGCATGCTTGTTTGTGTAGTGATCCTGAATTTCTCCATGTGATGAAAGACATGATGAGGTTTCCTAGAAAAAACAATGTAGTCATACCATTGCATGTTCAGTTGCAGAAGTTCTATGAGCAGAAGGGTTTATTTGCTTCACTAGTTGAAGATAATTAAGGGTTTGGTTCCTTGTTCAAGAGGATATTCAGGCCAAGACAATCTGCAGAGCAAGGATGCCCAGCCTTTTCTGAAGTGAAATGGGACCTGATTCTAAGATGATGTTGCTCCTGCTGCTGCTGGCAACAGACGTTTATTTGGATTTTAATAAATGACAACATGTAAATTTGCACAAATAAGCACAGTCTTTAGCCTTGTCTATAGACAGGCTAGAGGTTCAATAACTTGCCCTGGTTTTCAAATAAGGATAAGCAGATATGCTCAATCATTTCCTAACTTTAAAAAGATATGAGGTTTTTAATAAGGTTTAGTTGGGGCACAGGGGCATGCTTTAACCTATACCATATAAATAAATAGTGATATTTCATTCTTATTATAGAATATTGCTCTTGTTACTTGAGGGTGACAAATTTCACTGTCCACATTTTTTTCAATGACATAGTGGCAAACCATGCTGGTTAGTTTCCTGTTGGATTTTCTGTACATCATAGGAAGTTTATCTAAATTGTGAAAAAAAGCTTTGTTGTTAACAAATGTGTTCTTAAATAGAAAGTACAAAGTAGCCAGGTAATATTTCCTTGCATTAGCAAATTTTAATTACTAGTTAGCATTTTGAGAGTAGCTTTTTATTCCTTCAGAGGATTTTACAAGCTACTAGCCAATTAAGCCCCTCTACTCTTTTGTGGACTTAGTCAGTTCAAATCTCACAGTTCTTGTCCTGGGCAGCACTGTTAGGACTGCTTGCTGCCTTGACCATCAGATAGAGGCAGCTTGGGTGGTTTGTGTACTTCCAAACAGTTTGCATGCCGAGAGAATGATAAACCTATCTGTAGAACAAGACCAGGCCTTTTGTGGAAGAACACACAGAGCAACAAAGGAACTTGTTGAAAGCAGCAGCACTACAAAGCAAATCCACAGCTCCCTGGGGCAGCTGGGAGTACTTACTTTTACAAGGCTTCTACTAAATATTTTCCTGACAGGACAGAAAACAACTTGCCTCACTTTACATGTGTCTCTTTGGAAAAAGCCATAGGTGGTTATCAGAAAAAGCATTCAATGCTTCCAAATCTTTCTTCCTTATAGTAAAATCAGCTGGAGGGGGAAAAATTGTACCTTTCTGCTTTGTGATTCATTCACTTTGGTTCTGCTTTTCAGGTTTCTTTATGAAACTATTGGGGCATGTGGTCTCTCTCTTTCCCCCCTTCTGCTCCTCCAGAAAAACCAAACCAAACAAACAGAAAAGCTAAGTTGACTGGCATGTTGCCCTACAAGTGTTTTCAAGTATTCTAAGGCCTTGAAGCTCAAACCGCACAACACAAGAGTTATAGACACATTTGCACGAGTAGCTGATACACAGCAAAGTTAATAATAAATAACCCTCGATTTCTTTGAAGGGGAAACAATTTAATAAGCATCTTTGCCTACAAATTCAAAAGCAAAGTCTCCAGGACTCTTATGAGTTGTTGCTAGTCCTTGGTTATGTTACTAACCTATAATTCAGAGATTCTTGAAAAGAGTTAAGCAATTTTAAGACCATCATAAATTTTATTATTATTTCCTTGGATGTATTACTTGGATTCTCAGGGTGATCGTTAAATTTGTATTCTCTCTGAATCATTCTGAGTGAGGGTTTATCTCCAAAAATGATCATTATCCTTTGTTAAGTTTTCAAAAGGAAAATTGGTGCTAAGGGCTAATGATTGGAGGAAATGATTTTTGAAAATGATATGGAATTATTTTTGAGGTACAATTTCTTATATGTGTTCAGAAACTTCAGAAACCATGAAGCATTACTGGCTAACTTATAAAAATACAGAGAAGAATGTATGTTTTGCTTCTCAAGAATTCTAGGTAGAAGAAGAAAAAATAAGAGAGGATGGAAGAGGAGGGGCCAAAGGCAGAAAGACATCCCACTGAAGCGTAATATCTAATTGCCCTTTCCCCAATAAGTCTCATGAAAATATGTATTCGTTGGAGCCAGCGTGAAGTGGGATCAAAAGCTTATAGACCCTTGCACTGGACGATTTATGCTAGAATTCACATAAATACAAGTTTTGGATATGTGTGAAGTCATTTTCTGCCTACAACTGTTTTCTGCAACAAGTGCTGAGAAGACACAGGGAGAGCTGAAACCTTTGCTTATAGCAGGGAACTCATACAACAACAGAACAAATTAGGCAGCTCTGGAAAATTAAAGCCTGTTTCAGGAGTACAACCACCCCTAGAGGCCCACAGCAAGCAAAACATAGAGTTCTTTTGAACATGATTTTTCAAAATGTGTTTGGCTGTTTTTATTCCACAAAAGAAAATTTTTCCAATCAATTGAACACCATTTGTCTTTGCTTCAATATACTTCCATTAACAAATATAATTGGATATATAAGGCTCTGACTTATACACTAAGTCTGTTCTTCATTGCTTATTTTATACAGAACCCTTTTAGAAACAGGATGGGTATTTGAAAGTATCATTGTGCACCTAAGAAGTTCACTCTTTTTTAAAAATGATCATGCTTAGCACTGAAAAAGTTGTGGTGAGACTGTTAGGCTGTTAGACTTTGGGAAGCATTGTGGGTTGGTGAATTCCTTTTACTAAGTTTGATAGTGCAGAGCCTAGGCAGAAGAAGAGAATCCTCTGAGACAGGAATTCTTGCAGTCTTTTCCTAAGGTAGTTATCATGTAATAGAAACAGAATAGAATATTCATCACAGTACCATCCTAATGTCCTCTATAATTCCACTGTGAAGGCAATGTTAAAATATGCAAAAATGGATCTAATAAAACTTATTATAATAGCCCTAGTGTAATGAGAAAAAAAAGAAGGTAGGAAATGGCAGGTTTGCAAAATTGCAAGGTGTGCAAGAATATGCAGGCATATAGTTAAGGACAGGAAGGCAAGAAGCACAAATGAAAGCAGAAAGTCTCCTGGGACTCTTTCATTTTCCCTTTTAGGACTCTTCTTCCTATTATTAAACCTTGTGTTGTTAATGCTTCTATTGTGTTATATTTTTAGGAAATATATTTAAGAATAAGTTGACAAATGTAGACATTAATAAGAAAACATTCCAACTGGGCTATACTGACAGTATCCTGGGCATTACCACGAGAGCAGGCGAAGTGACTGTTTCAGTGGTAGTTCTCATGGGGTTGGGGAGAGGGGTCTCATTTATTGTAGTTTATGGTTTGGCTCATTGTTCAAGCTTATGAGGCTGAATAGTATCTGAGAATGACTATGATTTTTCACTAAGCAGATGACCCATTACACAAAATACTGGATCAGTGTCCATTGGTATTCCATAACTCTGTCAAAACCTGAGCTGAATGAGAGGCTAGAGTGCCGGAGAGTTGCCCATTTTGGCTACAAGAACAGAAGAAATCCAGTGCCAGGCTATATTTGCGTATAACATCTCAGTTAAGCTGTAGATAGCATGATGTGGTCTTCTAATACTAGAGGACACTACCAGGCTTATTGGTAGAAGTAAAACTCCAAGAATCTTGTTGGGTGCAGCCCCTGTGTCTCACTCCACATCTGGGATGCCTTGTTCCTGTATTAGAATACTTGAAGGCCAGGACCTAGACTTCTTTGCTCTGGCTAGTGTTTAAATGACTAATTCTGACAAATATACTTTTCTTTGTCTCCACTCTTTCCTATCCCCCCCCCCGCATCATTTACTATTTTTTCCTCTTTTTAAATAATTGAATATTTTCTGTCAATTCTGTATTAATTTCCCCCTACATATCCATTAGCCCAATTAGCTCCCTTCCCATAGCTTAGCATGCTCCTTTCCCCTTCCACAGCTTGGCATGCTCCCTTTCTAGACAACACTAGCCCTATTGAGTAAAGTAATCAGCCTCCAACCCTGTGTTGCCTTGAGATGGCACTCCTCTGGGGGCAGCTACCACCAAATAAGGCAGCAAGAGCCCCTTAGAGTGACTGTCAGGTCTGGCAGCTGCAGGACCCCTTATCTACCACTTTGGGAAGCTGCCATAAATCCTAGTCCGCCATGATGAAGCCCCTGGTCCTCATGTCCACAGCATGGCCTCCGCCTCCCAGCATCTTCTAGCCCCTCCTAAGCCTCCTAGGTTATATAGGTCACCTCAGACAATAGCCAGCACCTCTCACTTCTCTCTTGTGAGAAGGGGTCTTGTTGGTCCCTTTGCTGGCAATAAACCTTTTCTTTGTTCTCTGTACCTGGATGTCTGCATGGTTCTCTGGCAAAGTCCAAATAATCTAACAATATCCAAATACTTGAGCTAATCAATTTTAAAACAAGGAAAAGTTTATTTTGACTCCTTATTTTGGAGATTTAAGTCCATTGTGTATTAGCCCCATTGTTTTCAGGCCTGTGGCAGAGGAGGTGGCTCACCTCAGGACAGCATAAAAGTGAAGAGAGGAGAAAGAAGAATAAGAAGGAGGAAGAAGATGACATAGAGGAAGTAGCCGAAGGAGAGGAGGATAAGGAGGAAAAAAGAGGAAGAGGAATTTCAAATACAGTCATAAGTCAAATAGCACTGTCTTTCTTTCTTTCAGGTGATTAAAAAAAATCTCCATATGAATCCACTTTAGAGCATTATGTGTCATTTCTAAGTTCTGTGGCAGTGCTCTTGCATATACTAAAAATAGGAGTTAACAACGTTGAAGAGCAAAGTGAATTTAAATGCCAGATCAAAGAAGGAAATGGAGGCAAGATAAATGTGTGCATTGCAGTGGATTATTTCCAGAGTAAAACATAATGAAATAAAAGTTCATTCATTTGTTCTTTGGTCATGTTCTTCACAGAAGCAGTAAAGAAGTGTGCTGAGCACTGAGGGACTTCAGAAGTAAGAGGAACATTTCAGTTAAAAAGCATTCCCTTTTGTTGGCATGAGGTATGATGAGCATTTGAAGTCACATCAGCTCTTGTGACAGATGGGTTGACTAAAGTAATGGTGGCCTTTGCTTAATCCTTGGCTCACTGGGGTAAATATTGGCACTTCTAGAGTAGCTGTGGATCTTTTTCTTCTTTCCAGAGATCTCTCTCTTTTCTCAAAGATGAAGGGGGTCTTTGAGTTTTTTCCACTATATTTGGTCACTAGTGGCTCTTTGGAAAATTATTGGATTAGAGTTGGGCATCTAATTCAGGTTTGGCCCTACCCAAATTCTAATTCAGATAGACTGTCATTTTCCCGTGTGGCTGGAAATAATAGCAGGTAAAAACATATCTGTGAGCAGTCACATTTCTCTATGAGGGTACAGAAGTAAAGAAAGGAGTTTGTATTGCTTGAATTCTTGCCTACATTCTCATTCTTTCCACCTAATTGGAAAAACTGATCACATCTCTGCCCGAATCCTAGGGATACCTTCGTCTTCTTCTAATAACCTTTTTTCCATTTTAACCCAACTTGATTTCCTTTCTGTTACTTAGAACTAAGGAAGCATTCAATAGCACACAAACAATATTTCTGAAAAAAATCAGGATTGATGTTTCACAGGGAGTTAGATGATTTAGGTGATATAGATACCTGTATTCAAATGTAATAAGTTCAGTCTCTGGTAAACTTTCCAGATCTTTTCTCTTGAGTTGCCAAAAACTTTCCTTAGATAAGGGACTGATCTGAACCTGGTTCCTTTGCACTTAGCTAACTAATGAAATCCCTTTCAAATGATGGAGCATGGACTATAATAGTTTTTAAAACTCTAGACTGATACACTCTAATATGGAGATGAGTAAAATAACTGCAACAGAAGTCCCACTTCTCTTTCTGTGCTGTCTTACCCTGTCTCCTTCCCCGCCACTCACACATAGAGATATCTGAAGCTACCACGGACCTTTGAGTTTTCTCTTGATATTTCAATGCATATTCTGAGATCACTGCCCCTGGGCTTTACTTTGAGAATAATAGTCAAGCACTTCCATTTTGTTCTGTTGTATGCTCAAAAATTCAACTTGCAAATCAATTTTAAAGAAGCTTGCTTTAAGGAGGAAACAGTGGGATTCATGTGTGCATATAAAGGACTGGAAAATTTATCACCAGATTTTCATAGAAGACCATTTCCTGTTCATTCAGAAGTGGCACATTACAAAGAAAGTAAATTGTCAATGAATCCCTCAAATTGATTGACACATGATAAATGTCTGCATTCCCAGAAAAAAAAAAAAAGGGGAGCTTTGATTATAAGAGAAAAGGCTTCATGAGTCTCTCTGCTTCTTATTGGTTGTTTCAAAGTGTTGAATTTAATAAGGCACAAACAACTAGAAAGAGAATAAGGAGTGACAGGCATGGAGCAGTAAGTGTAATATACAGTGCGAGAGGGGCATCCATCAAGCGGGAATACTTTCTTGGTAGAGAGAGAAAGCATTGCTGTGTAAAATGGTATAGCTTTAAAGGAATTCCAAGTTTTTATTTTTGGCCATTCGGCTGTGGTCTAGGGTTTCACAAGGATTCATGTTAGGTTTAGAGGTTATGAAATACAGTTTTCCAAATGGAAATATATGGCTTGTAATCTCAAAGAAAAAGAAAGCAAAGAGAAAGGGATGCTCCTGGCCAAAGCATCAATAATCCTGTTCATCGGATATGTAATGCTCACCCAAGGGCAGTAGCTCATTTTCCTGCTGCCTTTCTAACCTTCTTTATGTTTTTATTTAAAAAAATTCAATTCCATTAAGATATTTTATAACAAGGCTTGGTATGGTATGCATACAGACTATTCATTGAAAAAGGTCATATAAGGCATGATTTATATGCTACCTTGGCTGTTCTTTGCATTTTTCTGCTTCCTGGAATATTTCTTTTTTTAGTTAGGAGAGGCTTAGTTATGCTGCAGTAACAAATGAATCCCCCAATCCCAGTGGAAAAACCTAAACAAATGGTTTATTCCCTATTAATACTCATAATATTAATTATCAAGAGGTTTTAACTAAAATATCCACCAACAACCTTTACTTAGATTAGCCAGAACATGTCATCTTCTTCAGTATGAGAGACTCGATTACACATAGAATGTTTTCCCCTGTTTTAACTCTGAAATAAAATATTATCTTTTCAGACACTTCATTTGGCCTTTCTTAATCACAAGAGGCTAAGATGCTTAGCAGTTCATAATGCTCAGAGTCAAAGTAGAACTGGACAAAACTAATAGTACTTATAAAAATATCTACCACTGTTACATTTTCTTGTCTTTTCCTCCATACAGGCTGCCCTGATAAATTCAGCTCACAGGCATAGCCTATTCTTTTGAGCATTTGTTAATACCCATGTGTTTTATTTATTTGGCACTTAGACTTCACTATTTTTATATGCAAATGTAGTACTTATACATACAGGTAAATATGAATAAATACCTGCATCTTTATCATATCACCTATATTTGAACATAAGCACCTGGAAAACCAACAGAATAGGTTTTAGAAATAACCCTTGTGTGTTCAGAAAGTGTGAAATAAGTGATTGAGGCCTGTGTTCCAATGGCAGGGCATGAGTAAGCAAATTTTCTCATTTTAATTTTATTTATTCCATAATGCATACAAGCCTCCTTATGGAAGAAGGCATTTGTCACAACTTAATCAAGAATCTTTGCAGGCTCTGGCCATTGAAAAGGGTATTGTGGGCTCACGCTGTCAAGGACCATGCACTATGTGATAGAATGCTTTCAATTTTCTAGCTTCTACTGAGCTAGTATAGAAAAAAGAGGCAATATGGAGAGAAGGGACCCAAGAGTTGAAAAACACTATTTTAGTGGTCAACAGGGAAAGAGGAAAATTGCATAAAGCATGAGAAGAGAAAATACAAGAATGTGTGAGGCTTGGTGCTTCCGTGCAGCAAGCTCATAAACTGAGATACTAAGATGAGATTTAATTATCTCCTGATAATGATGCAATGGAGCTCAATAGATAAAGCAGTCTATGGTGCAGTTCATCTGTAGAGTTGCCACTGGTCAGGGCTTGTGGACTCTGCTTTGTTAGGTCAAAACTCAAGCATTTAAAGCTTCAATAAACCTTATCTCTGTCATTACTGAGAGTCAGGAATTTGGAACAGTTCTAGGTCAGACGGATGGTCATCTGAAGGCATGACTGGGTCTGTAGGATCCGCCTCTAAGGGTCTCACTTAGAAGTAGGTGAGAATGATGGAGTTTTGGTTTCGCCTCACACCTACTTGGCCTTTCCATGGCTGCTTGAGGATCTTTCATCAGTGACAGACTTACTTCCCCAAGAGGGTGCCCTGGGAGAAAGAAGACAGAGTAAAACTTTCAATGACCTAGCATCAGCTGTCACAGATTTTGCCAATCTCCTATTGGTTACACAAGTTAACCATCATCCATGGGGACGATGACCACACAGATGTGAATCACTGGAGGCGTTGTCTGTGCAACACACAAATATCACACACTTCATAATTTAATGGAGGGAGAATCTGATTACAAATATCAAACACCTTCCTTTCACAGACTAAAAAGAAGACAGTATTTAAAAAATAGTAACTGTGTGTACTCGTGGTACGAATGTGATGCATTAGGCTTGCTAATATGAAGATCTGACTTAGCTCCTTCAGCAGGCAAGATTTGCTCTTTTCCTCTTTGCACTGTACTTACCTAAGTCAGTTCTAAGCCACTGTCAGCCACAGGTCATTATGACAATGTTAAAAGTCTACAGAAATGTGAGAAACAGCTCTAATTGCTCCCTAAATAAACCTCTCCATGCAGTGTATATGCATGAGTTAGCTAACTGGAGACTAGAGTAAGCTATATTTTAATACCTAATGAGTATTTTCTTCAACACGTTCTCTTCTGCAAGGTTTAATGTTTTGTGGTTTATTTGTATTGTGTTGCTACCTTAGCAAAATAACATGAGCTGGCATGTGAAAATTAAAGTACATTGTTTAAACAATAATAAATTAAATAATACAATTAAATGATATAATTATTATCTTGTAGTTCTGTAGGTCAGAAGCCGGTAGCAGGTTTCCCTGGGCTAAAGTCTAAGTGTCAGTACTGGATATTCTAGGGGAGAAACAGCTTCCAGAGTTGTACAGACAGAGTTGTACAGTCGGAGAATTCAGTTCAGTTCTTTGTGGTCTGAGAACTGACTTAGTGTTCCTGGTGATGGCAGTGTTTTGGTCTGGGCAGGCTAGTTATTAACCAGAGACAATTTTGTTCCCCATGTGACATTTGGCAGTTTCTGAGGACATGTTTTCTTTTAAATAAGTTCTTTATTATGAAAATACTGTACAGAGAGGTTACAATCACATGAGCAAGGTAATGAATACATTTCTTATCAAGCATTGTTGCATCCTCCTTTGTTTTTCCCTAACCATCCCAGCTAAGAGACAAGTTACTAATGCCCTATCGTGGATAGAAACTATAGATACAATTTTTAGCTCCCCATAACACACAAAATAGCTTTTACTAATTTTGTAGTCCAAAATACCACAGGAGCCCAGCTTGAGAAATACTAAGGTAAGCTAACTGTTGTAATGGCCAAGCAAATCTTAGTAGATTAACAACACACAAAAAAGTTTCTTACTCAGATTTTTTTAATTTTAATTTTTATTGTCAAGGTGATGTACAGAAGAGCTACAGTTACATAAGTAAGGTAGTGAGTACATTTCTTGTTGAGCTTGTTACCCCTTCTCTCAATTTTCTCCATCTTTCCCTCCCCCACCTCCCTCCCCAAGTTGTACAGATCATTTCCAACATATTGTCTTGTGAAGATTGCTGTTTCATTGGTTACTCCCCCCCTGCTTTTTTGGTTGTTGTCGGTCATGGGGCTCGAACTCTGGGCCTGGGCACTGTCCCTCAGCTCTTCAGCTCAAGGCAAGCACTCTACCACTTAAACCATAATGCCACTAACTGGTTAGCCCTTTGTCCTTTGTCTCACCAATTTTTTTGTTCCCCTTCCCTTTCCTAATTCAGATAAACATATATACAATACCCAGGGTATCACAATCAAATACAGTGACAACAGGGGATAAACCAAAGGGGGAAAACACAAAAGAAAAAAGAAATCACATGCTACATTAAAAACAACAAGGAAAAACCTCTTGTGTCCATGTCTTTGAGTTCATTTCACTTAGCATCATCCTATATGGTCATATATACATAGTGATTGAGTTATTCTGCTCATCTGCTAAGATTTTCCTAGATGTATAATAATTATTATAAATAAGGGAAACCATGGGACCTGTGTTTCTTTGGAGAATGCTACTATACTGTTGGTGGGAGTGTAAACTTGTTCATCCACTCTGGAAAGCAGTATGGAGGTTCCTCAAAACATAGAGCTCCCCTATGGGCATTTACCCAAATGATCACAAACAAGACCATACCAGCACAGCTATTTTATTGCAGCATTATTTACCATAGCTAAGATATGGAACCAACCCAGATGCCCCTCAGTAGATGAATGGATCAAGAAAATGTGATAGCTAGTTAACTAGCTAGCTAGCTAGATATAATGGAATTCTATGCTTCCATCAGAAAGAATGACACTGCCCCATTTGTAAGGAAATTAAAGGACTTGAAAAAATCATACTAAGTGACACACAGATGTTTCTGAAGGGTGGCTGTTCTGGAAGGTTCCTGGATAGGATCCATTTCTTTATCTTGTAAGCACCAGATTCTTCAGTTAGTAGCCTTCAGGGTTGTTGAAAAGGGAAATAGGAAATAGCAAAGGTTAGAGTCTGGAAGATTTCTGTGGGTCCATCCAGAAAGGGGGTAGCATACTCTCCTGTGTTCGATTAATCAGCGTTTAGTTGCTTGAACCCACATAACCATTTTTAGAGATGAGACATATAGTCTATGTACCTGTGTGAATGCTAATAATCTCTTCCAGAAAAAATATCAACAGCAGCAACAGTAACAGGTAACGTTTATTAAGCTCTTCCATGCTAGGAAGGCATGATATAAATTATCAATATAACCTGGGTTCAAAAAGATTGAATACCTTGTCCAAGTTCATGCAGAGTTTAATGGAGAGTCCAGGGTGCATCCAGGTCAGCCCTGTCTCATAGAGCATGTGCATAACCGCTAATTTAACTAGGTGGAACGGGAACTGAATACACTCCTTCTTTTGTTCGTCTTTATTTTTATGAAGTAGAAATGAGTTCTGCAAATGCAGAACTGCAAAAACAATTCTTCCAATAGAGCTGTTAGAACCCCTTCAAGAGAATATCAATATGTAGATTGACTTCCAAATGTTCATATTGATCACAAATGAATAAACATGGAAAAAAATAATATCATGGATGAAGTTTATCTTGATGGCTTTAAAATCATCCTGTTGTATTCTGGCAAGGTAGTATATGATTGTATGTTATTCAAAGACTTCAGGAGTCCAGAGAGCTGCTAGGTAGAAATCTTGACATCACATTCCAGGGATCCTCAATGCCACACAGTTTCAAGACAGTGAGCCTTTACTGAGATGAATCACCATTTCTCTTCTATATAATAGCAGTTTACTTACAGGCCTTTTGTCACGTGCAATAGTTATAGACACTCACTAAGACTTCCTCTAAGGGGTAGGAGGCACTTTGAGTTTGTTTGGCATGGATCCAAGTGGAAGTAAGAAAGAAATCCTTACTTTGGTAAGGGTATACTAGTAGACAAGACATTACAGATGAATGAGAGAGGTGAGCAGACTTAAGAATCTTCCCTTAAAACGGAAGAGAAACTGTGTCCTGAAATGTCTTAACTGACTTTTCAGGGACTGAAAGCTGACCTTCTGACAACTGGATCGATGTTATGACCTGAATACATCTCTGTTCATTTGCTTTGACCATTTTATACTAGAGAATTTTCAGTGAGTTCTGTTTTGTGCCATTAAAACTGAGCTTTTAATTCGTTAATTGATTATGTATCCTTCTATTTATTTTTTGCGCCATCCTTCAGCTTGAACTAAGGCCTGGGTGCTGTCCCTAAGCTGCTGTGTTCAAGGGTGCTGCTCTACCACCGAGCCACATCTCCACTTCTGTCTTTTTGGTAATTAGTTGATGGTAAGAGTCCCATGGACTTCCTGCCTGGGCTGACTTCAAACTGATCCTCAGATCTCAGCTTCCTGCATAGTTAGGATTATAGATGTAAGCCCCCAGTGCCCTGCTTGAAATCCTAATTTTATCCTGTAGAAATAAAAAAATAGTTTAACCAGTCTTGTTCATATTTCCTTTTCCTCCTCTGCTAAATACTACCTGTTTCTTTTTATTTGCTTACAAGCTTATCTGTATTTTCATACTGGTTTGGGCTTTCATTCAAATAGTCAGAAAGTGTTTACTGCATATATCTGGGTATCAAGGATTGTGCTGGGCACTGGTCTAAAGTAGTTACCAAGAAAACATGAATTATCTAATGATAAGGAGGCCAGGTGCTTGTTTGAGTACCAGGAACTTTCTGCCACAAATAACACTGGTAGTACCAATTAGTTAATATCTAACATTTGTTAAGCTCTTAAAATCTAGGGATGCGGTTAAGCTTATCATCTGCTTCTAATGAGGATGGTAGAACAAGGAGCCCTACTAACTTCCATTCTTTGATATTTAAATGCAACAGTAAAAGGTATATTCACTCATTGAAATCATCCTTGCTGACGTTTTTCCCTTCTTATGTTTTCACGAAGCTGAATTTTATGTGTGTTTTTGATTTTTGAACCTCTCCTTCCACAAAGATGGTGTCAATACTATGATGGGTTATACACAATCATTTATTTGGGTCCCCTGGGTTTTATTTGATGTAAGAAACCAAGTGAAAGAGATAGACCTAAGCCCTGATTTAATTAGCCTTACAATGTAAAGAAGGTAGTTATTAAACAAACTAATGAGCAGTATGATAAAGTGGGAGAGGAGATTGCAACAGACAAGGGGGGTTGAGAGAAGTTCATGGTTAGAGGTAACAGTGGAAAAGTGAAGTATGCTCTGAGAAGCCAGGTGTGAGTATTTGTAAGGTGAGTGAAGGTGAGTGTCCATCTTGGGTCTTGCTTGGTCTTGAGGCTTGAGAGAGTATGGTAGAATCTCTGAATTGGAAGGTGATCATAGGAGAGAGCCCAGGAAGGGCAGAGCCTGGTGGGCTAAGATGCTAGTGAGGCAAGCTAGCAAGGCAGATAGATCATCAAAGCTTGTGGGACAGGAAATGGTTTAGAGTTTGAATTCTAGAATTACTAAAGAACCATTGAAGATATTTAGGCAGAAGAGAGTCATAAAAGATTTAAACTTTTAAAAGATCACTTCATGCTAGGTACTGGTGGCTCATGCCTATAACCCTAGCTACTCAGGAGGATGAGATCTGAGGGTCATGGTTCAAAGCCAGCCTAGGCAGAAAAGTTCCTGTGGGACTCTTATCCCCAATAAACTATTCAAATAAAAGCTGGAAGTGGTGCTGTGGCTCAAGTGGTGGAACACTAGCCTTAAACACAAAGAGGCTTAGGGACAGTGACCAGGAGACAAAAAAAAAATCATTTAAGTTGTAGCATGAAGTAGTTAAAGTGTGGAGAATTGGAAATCATACATTAAGGTTCTTTTAATTTTTACCATTCAAAGATATGGTGAATCTCTCATAGTTTCCTATATCTGTGCCTATTGTAATTTTGAAGGTATCAATTCTACCAATACTTGTTCCATCCCTGTCTACTAGGAAGCAAACTTATCTACCTTGAATACATTACCAGTTCAGTTGATGGACTTGCAACTTTTTCCATTGCATCGTTCCTCTGCTAACCACTTCTGTATCTTCTGCCAAATTCACTATAGGAATGCATCCTTTTCTTCTCAACAAGTACTTCAACTGAAATGCCACTTTGATTACAACTTTGTTTTGCTCTTCCAGACAGAGTTGATGCGTCTTCTCCTTTGAATAATATGCCTCATTAGGCAAGTACCTTCACACTGCCTAACACGGATGTTCATATGGTTCCTTGCTTTCCTGGCTTGTTTTTACTTCTTTGGGATTTGATTCAGCTTTATTGTAGCTCATTCATCTTGTCAGTCTTAAATTAAGAGTCCTCAGGGCTCGAGAGGGAAGCATTCTTGTATGCAATGGGAGGTACACTACTGAATGAGACTTCTGAGGGGTGCAACTGTGATAAAACATTGACTTGTTTCCATAGTACGTAGAGCCTTGCATTTGCTTCAAACAGATGAAGTTTGATGTTCAAGTGGTATATGAGTTCTAAACATTCCCAGCTATAGTCACAGAAAACTCATGTAATACTGTCTTAAACCATAGAATATTATTTACGTGCAAAGAAACAGTAGTTAGAAGGGCTCAGCGTTTGGTTCCAGTGATGTCAGGAAGGACTCAGTTTCTTTCATCCTTAAGATCTTTCATATTTTTGCCTAATATACAAAAGATGACTATCAAAGCTCTGCACAGAAAGTTTGTACATGAGGGCATCCAAAAGAGAAAAGAAGATAGAGCCTTTCTTCTCATGTAACACTGCCTTTTTTTTTTTCCAGAGGAAAAGATTTTTCATGGAAGCTCAGTGCATTTCCATTAATCAAATAGAATTAGATTTCACAGGATTGGGAAAGTAGCTCAATGATAGAACCTTTGTGTAATGGGCACAAGGCTCTAGGAGCTATTCCCAGTACCATAAAAAATAAAAGATTTCCAGATGAATGGCCATTTGCACACACCTGTAATCCTAACTACTCCAGAGATTGAGATCTGAGAGTTGAAGTTCAGACCTAGCCTGGAAAGATAAATGTGAGAGATTCTTATTTTTAACCAGCCAGGAAAAGTCAGAAGTGGAAGTATGGTTCAAGTAGTAGAGTATCATCCCTGAGTAGAAAATGCCAAACAAGAGCACAAGGCCCTGAGTTCAAGCCCCAATACCAGTATGCATGCACATGCCCACACATACACACAAAAATGATAATAAAAATAAAAGACTTAAGTCACAGGCTTACTGCTAAATACTGATCAACAGCAACAAAAACAGCATCTTTGCCATACTGGCTTAAACCAGCCATTAGACATTATCTAAGTCTGAGCTCATTTTTCTTTTCCACAGAAAAATTGAATTCTATTATCAAGGAGTGAGCATACTTCTGCCACACTTAGGATGCGAAATTATCATCATAAAATATTAAATTCCAAGAAAAGAACCATGGGAGGAAATCTCAGAGATGAGGAACTGGAAGCCACTGAGATGACCGGCTCTCCAGTTCTCTGGAAGGAAACGATCTTGAGTAATTCCTTTAGCACTCCGGATAGGAGGAGGCGCTTAGGCTGTTCTGCACATCACAGATTCCTGAAAACAGAAAGAAGAAAAAAAAAAGCATAAAACAGAACTAAAAAGAGAGCTTCATTTAAATACATGGTGGGCTCATAGTTGGAATGTGATTAACACAGTCATAAACAATCCTAGCTGATACACCTTCCAAACCTACAAACCCAGAACAGGATAGGGATGGTACACTTCCATGTTATAGCCACCAAGAAAAACCCAGGAAGCTTGGAACAAGAATACTGTGGCAAAGAGGGGAAGTGAAAAATAAAATTGGTCAGGTGTGATAATTAAAATATCCCAGTGTTAGAGCATTTGAGAATATTCACTCTGACAGTTGCCATATGCTTTGTGGGAATTTAGGAATATAACATTCTGACAACATTCTGTGATTTGGAGGAATGGCAGCACAAGAATATAGTCTGGCTCTACTGTTGAATCTTAGAATTTGTACTTCCATCAACTTGGTTTTCTCTCTCTCTCTCTCTCTCTCTCTCTCTCTCTCTCTCTCTCTCTCTCTCTCTCTCTCTCTCTCTCTCTCTGTGCATGTATATATAATATCCATGTATACATATTGATATGTATGCATCAATATTATGTTTATTTTTATTTATGTTTATAGCTCTTTCTAGTAAGGCAATCAAGTAACAAATTAAATTGTATGTAAAGATATTTGTTCTGTGTTATTAAGGACACTGAAGAGACAAAATGCAATAGATTTGTGGAGTGGAATCAGGTGCCTCTTTATGTATGGAACAGAGATACATTGCAACTGGATGTTAATGCAAAAACAAGTCTGTAGTTGACTGCAGTATGAAAATAAAAGATCCTCTTTGTACCACCTCACTCCAGTTAGAACGGCAAAAATCAAGAACTCTAACAACAGATGCTGGAGGGGATGTGGACAGAAAGGAACCTTACTTCATTGTTGGTGGGAATGTAAACTTGTTCAACCACTTTGGAAAGCAGTATGGAGGTTCCTCAAAAGACTTCACATAGAACTCCCCTATGACCCAGCAATCCCACTATTGGGCATTTAGCCAAATGTTTACAAACAAGACCACACTAAAGCTACCAGCACAACTATGTTTATTGCAGCATTATTTACCATAGCTAAGATATGGAACCAACCCAGATGTCCCTCAGTAGATGAATGGATCAAGAAAATGTGGTATATATACACAATGGAATTCTATGCCTCCATCAGAAAGAATGACATTGCCCCATTTGTTAGGAAATGGAAAAACTTGGAAAAAATTATATTAAGTGAAGTAAGCCAGGCCCAAAGAAGCATAGGTCCCATGGTTTCCCTTATTTGCAATATCTAGTATATGTATGAGTCAAGCGGAAAAGTTCAGATAATGTGATGTCAGGAAAATGAACCCTTAGATATGTATTTTAATGTTTTTTCTTTCATGCATGTGTTTCTAATGCATTTATAAGATTATCTCTTTGTTGTATAACCCCTGCTTTCACTATATTTGATGTCAGTATAACTTGTGGAGGAGATGGGGAAAAACCAGTTGTTTAAGGATACAGGTGGACCTGATGCAACAACGAGAAGTACAAATTGTCATGTCCAAAACGAGCTTTACAACGTCGGTTCCGGGGGGGGGGAAGGGGGAGGAAGGAGAAGGATTGGGATTGGGGGGACGGGGGGAGGCTGGGAAGGGATGTGAAGAGTAAACCAAGGAGGCTGCAATGCTTGGTAAGAAATGTACACATTATCCTGCCCATGTAATTGTAACCCCTCTGTACAGTATGTTCACAAAAAAAAAAAAAGATCCTCTTTGGTTTGTAGGACATCTAAGTTTACTACTGGATAATCAGATATGAGATTAAATGAATCAGAATATCAGGGCTGTCACTAAACCAGCTGGCACTCCATCTTTAGGCAGAACTGCACTAATAGATACCAGGTATGCTCAAATACAAAGGGGAGGGGGTTTGCTTTCTTTCATGATTTATTTTTCTCTAGACTACACAACCTTGCTTTATATGTAGAGCTTTACAAATGATACTTTGGAAAGACCCAGTGAGCTGAAATGGCCTCACCCAGTGTTTGTTTTAGGTGCTCAATAAGAATCCTTGTTGAGAATGGTTTAAACAACAAAAAAAAGAGCAATTGAATTGAACACAGGGATGATCGTGATTCCAAGCAATGTGACTTGACTCTTACAAGTAATGGAAGTTGTTCTGAACAGACTTTTTGAAGATCATTTTTGAAAAGCAATCTAAGAGACAGGTACATTGTGAATGGACATCAGCATATATGCTTGTATAAGAATGGATTTTAATTTAAGATGAGAAGCTGTTAATATTTTATAAATTGGTACTTGTGCCTTTAAAGATGACTTTGAGAGACATCATGAGGATGATTTAAGGTAGGTCTCAAATCAGAGAGGAAGCAGTGGTCTGGAAAACTCACAAGGAACAGAAGACAACTTTTCATAGTGGAGACACACATGTGAGAGTTTCAAGAAGACGTTTATTTTCAAACATCAGATGAAATTAATGAAATTAAAAGTACAAGTAGATCTTTAATTATTTGTTTCTGTATCCTAAAGTACTAATATGTACAAATTGGCCATTCTGCCATTTAACTTTATTTATTTTTTAGTACTGGAATTTTAAGCTCAGGGCCTCATGCTTACTAGGTAGGTGATCTACTACTTGGGCCTTGATCCCAACCCTTTTGGCTTTAGTTATTTTTCAATAGAGTCTTGCTTTTTTTATGGAGGGGAGCCCTCTGGGGAGCTGGAGCAACCTTGAACTATGATCCTTGTAACTCTGCCAGCCAAATAGCTGAGATAACATGTGTAAGCCACCAAACCCATGCTTTGTTTAATGCTTTTATTGAGAAAAATAGAATGCAGTACATATATTCAAGGCTGCCTTTTATTTCGTATTCCAGGTACCCTCTTAGTTTATTCTCACTTCGTCCTACTTGGATACATTACATTTTAATGTTACAGATGCAGTGTTAGTATCTAAAGAGAGTTCTAGCTGTAGTCAGTGATGGGAATGATATATGATAACTCATGAGAAAATGTTACATACTTTGTAAGGAGGTAAATGGCTAGTTGCCATATTGTTTGATGATTGATTGTTAAACTTTGGATTTAGGTTTCATACTTGTATTAGTTGTATTGGTATTTCCCCTTTTTTTTCAGAGAAACAGAATTAAGAAGGTATTTATAAATACATGCACATAGGAAGAACTTATAAGGGATTTACTCACATAATTATGGAGGTTAACAAGGTCCAAAGCCTTCTGGAGAGCCAAGAGAGCCAATGGCTCTCTTGGTTCAAGTCCAAAGCTTAACAAGCTCAGGACTTAGAAAGGACAAATATTTTAGTTAGAGCCTGAAGGTAGGACAGAGCCACCCTTCCAGCTCAGAACTATCTGACATTTCTCTTAACAGGAATGTAGGAAACACATACTTTTGTTCTGGTCATTCCTTCAGCTGATTAGTCAGGGCCCACCCACAATCAGTAAGTCAATAAATATTTGCTCAATAGATACATGTTTACCTTATCTGAAATGCTATTATAGAACTATCTCAAGTAATGTTTGACCAAGTATCTGGGCACCCATAACCTAATCAAGTTGATGAATAAAATTATCCACACAGGGCTGAGAAGGTGGCTCAGTGGTAGAGCGCTTGCCTTGCATGCCTGAGGTGCACCACATAAGCAAAAAGAAAAAAAGCCAAAAGTGGCGCTGTTGCCCAAGTGGTAGAGTGCTAGCCTTGAGCTGAAGAGCTGAGGGACAGCGCCCAGGCCCAGAGTTCAGGCCCCACGACCGGACCCCCCCCAAAAAAATCCACACAATACTTAAGGAAATGTGAGTATTATATTTGTTCCAGGGAGGATAATATCCAGTCCCCTCCCAAAAAACTGTATGTGGAAAGTATTATAAGATAGTACCATGGGCTTTGCTTTGTTGTGTTTTAAATTCAACCTGTAAGGAGATTTCTATATGGATGGTCCCTGTTATGATAATTCATCTCCTTTTTTTTTGCGTTGGTGAAGAAATGGGCAAATTGGGCCCAAATGACATGATAAAAATACTATACGATTTCCATCTTTTGACTTTTAACAGAAACACAGCAGACTATAAAGATGAGTTGTATTGAACTGACCTGCAGCCATCTAATTTTGGTATGGGAGCCAAAAACATAGGCTGGGTGGTCTGAGAAGATCTCTCTGAAAAGATAACATTTGAACTGAGATCCAACTGATTTTAAGGGCCATGATTTGAGGATGCAGAGCATTTCAGAAGGAGGGACATGCAGTTACAAAAGCCCTAACATGGAAATGGTGATGAAATATATTGGGTGCCTAATGCCTTCAAGTCTAGAACACTGATAAAGGATAAAGGTGGGCTGACTTAGTGGGGGTCTGAATGAGACTTCCTACAGCTTCCTAAGTGGCCTTCTGAATCAAACAGTGTGCTCAAGGATGCTGAGGGCAAACTCTGAGAGGATGGAGAAGAATGGAAATGAATCAAGAAGCCTGGATGTCATCCTGGCTCATGGATACTATTGAAGTTGGAAAGAAGGCAGAAGAGGAAAACAAAACAAAACAAAACCAGTTAGACTGCCCTGGAGACCAGACCTTTCTCAATTTAGAAGAGAAGAAATAGACGTAAGAGAAGAAACTATTGTTATATAGCAACCCTGCCATCTTGTAAACAAGACTTTCTATGCTTAAATTTGCCTAGCATAGCTGGAAATTACTCTTTAAGAGGGCAGAGAGATATAGAAAACAGGGAAGGGGGAAGGAGAGAGAGAGAGAGAGAGAGAGAGAGAGAGAGAGAGAGAGAGAGAGAGAGAGAGAGAGAGAGAGAGAGAGAGAGAGAACACCTTAATATTCTCCTTATAGCTATTTTCATATCCACTTTAGGGATGAGGAAGCCAAGCACATAATGGATAAGAAACTTACTCAATAAATAAATGGCAGAAATAGCATTTAAAAGCAGGTCTGTTTTTATACCAAAGTGGATCTGAGTGCTCTTTTTACAGACCAGGATCAATCAATGAATTTTCTTTGTGTTCTAAAAGAATTTACTTATCTCACAGGGTAAAATCTTGACTTATTCAGTTGGATTGGACCCAGTTAATTTCATCTTTGTGCTTTGGTACCTTTATTTATTTTTGGAAACATTATATATATGTAGTTCTGTTTGAAGAAATGACAAATGTTCACTGTTTTGAGAGTTTGATGACGTCCCATTGTTCAGTCTGTTTCCATGGAGAGGATTGATAACAGTCCTAAATGTATGATCATCCTATCTGCATTGCTACACTGAAAGGCCCATAGCCAAACCCGATTCCTCATCACACTGCACTGTTGTTGTTTTTTAAATCTCATATTGCTTATCTCTTCCTCTCTACCTCTTCTTTTCAGCATCTTACCTAGTGTCTATATTTTGTTCTATATTTTACCTAGTGTCTATATTTTTCCTTACACAAAAGGTTAACCTGTGAAGTCAATGTTATAATTTTGCCGGTTTTCTTTTCAGTAGTCAGTTTGACAACTGTTGATGAAAATATCAGTCTCTGTGTATAAATGTAGTAAATATATATCTTTTTCAAAGAGATGTCATTTCTGAGACTAAAGAATCGCAATGACAGATCAAAACTTATAAACGATCAATGTTTTTAGGTTGAGGAGTTCCAGATGCGATGTGCTTATTCTTAATTCCCAAATTCAATTGAAAAATATATTTATTTAAAATATAGCTACTTCTTAAGTGTGAAAGCCCTAGAATACAGGTGGTATGTGATTTACTGATACTCGTAAAGTCACCTATGAAAGTTCTTTTGAAGAAAAATCTGGCATATACTATATTTTCACTCATAACAATAAAAACAAGTTGCTGCACTAGACATCATACATGTTTTATCAAGATCCCCTTATTTTACCCTCATAACATTTCCATTGATACATATTGGGTTTTTTTTTTCAGAAAAGGAAATTAAATACTCAGAGAGGTTAAATGGCTTACATAAGGAGGTTTCACCCAGATGAAGTACCAGAATGTAGCTCTGAACCTATGCCAGTCTTGGAATCATCTTGGAAAGTTAGGCTTGGGGTGAAGAAATGTACTGTATCTGTAATAATCTCATGAGCTGTGATACAAGTTACAGCTTAGAAATGAGGCCCTGCCCTTCCCAAAGCCTAAAACTCCCACTGGGTTACCATTGCTAAAAA
Organism: Dipodomys merriami; assembly: GCF_024711535.1. Taxonomy (NCBI): domain Eukaryota; kingdom Metazoa; phylum Chordata; class Mammalia; order Rodentia; family Heteromyidae; genus Dipodomys; species Dipodomys merriami. The sequence continues at coordinate 19,309,563 of NW_027202604.1, read as the reverse complement.
TTACTTTAGAAAGGACATTTAACAGCAAAGTTTTCAAGGGTTTCTAAATTTGGAGGTGCAAATTTCTGTAAAGGTAAAGGAGTTGTGCTTTGAGCTCAGAAGAACTTAGACATGTAAGGAAGAAGTAAGTTGTTTAACTTTCTTAGGAAAGAAAAGAAAGGGAAGACATCATATGAAAAATAGGAGCAGATTTTTTTTAAAAAAGAAGAGGAATGGAAAATAGATGAATGCTCAAGGAGAACTGCAGACAATATCTGTGTTAGGCCACGTGGTAACTACCTGAAAGCCTCAGCCATCGGCAGTCTATAAATTTATGATGCTGGTCATGATGGTATGCAGCAATACATAGGAACTGCAAACTGGGAAAAAGAGGAAAAGAAAAGTGTCTGCCTTTCATTACACCATAAATCTAGGAGAAAAATATTCTCTCTTCATATGTCAAGGGTAAAATTGTGCCTGGAGTTCTCTATTTCATTTGGCATACCTTATTCTCATCTTGGATCACCTGGGGGTGTTCAGATGAAGACAAACGAAATGAGCACAGAACAGAAATGTCGACTGATAGGAAAGTCCATTTGACTTTTCCTTTCTGCTGTTGATTGACCATAGGCAGAAATTTTAAGGCAAGAGGAAGAGATGAAGGGAGGAAAGGAAAAATCAGGAGAAAGAATTTGTTTCTAGGGTTTTTTTTTTTTTTTGTAAATACCATTGTAAGTAATAGTAAAGAGAAATATTTTCCAAGAGATGGATGAGTTACATAGAACTGGTATCTCACACATACGATCCTATCAGGGGTTGAGGTTTGTAATCCCGGGCAAGAAAGTCTGTTAGATTCTTATTTCTGGTTAACCACCAAAAAGCCAGAAGTGGTGCTCTATCTTAAGTGGTAGAGTAGCAGCCTTGACCAAAAAACTGAAGGGACAGTGTCCAGGCCCCAGTAAGGGCACAAAATTTAAAGAAATATTCAAAAAAGGAGTTTCATGGAAGTTGGACAGAATGGCACATGCCTGTAATCCCAGCATTTTTTTTTTTTTTTGAGAGGCTGGGAGGATTGTGACCTTGAGTCCAGCCTGGGGCATAGTAACAAGATACAGTCTAAAGAAAGGGGAAGGAGGTAGGTAACATGACCTATGTGCTTTCCTGGTAGAGTTGATAGGGATGCTTTTTGAAGATAAAATAGTTGCCTCTGCTGTTAGCCCTATGCCTTGAGTCTAATGTCCTGTCCTGTGTATTAGAAAAGAGCATCCTTAGTCTGCTGAGATGGTTCCCAAATATGAAGAAGTGCTTCTATGTACAGTGGGCTCACGCTGTGTCATTAGAGTTCAACACCAGGGTCAGATCACCTTGATGCCTGAAGTATGTGCATAGCAGGTGTTAGGAAGCCTTACCTAAAAAAGCAAGCTCAAAAGAGAAGACAAGATTAAAAAAACTAGTGTATTTGTGTATTTAATGAAATAAAACTTAGATAAACCTAGCACATTTATTGAATGTCTGCTCTGGGCCAGGCCCTGTGGTTATCGCTCGTATTTATTTCTTTAACGTTAACAATGACAGATACATCCATTAATAAATATATGAAAATTATGAAATGTTAATAATAGATTAGTGGCCTAAGCCCTGTTGGAACTTTTGTACTCTATCAATTACTTGGTGAAGATTCAGCAGTGGAGATTTCGTACTTCCTTAAAGGCGAGGTGGCTTGAAAACTTAGATATTTGCAGGTGTACATTTCTTTGCTTCCTTCCTTTAGCTTAGCTGGGTTATTTGTTCTCAAATATTTGCTTTCAGTTTGAATACACAAAGCAATATAACTCGTACCCTACAGTTGATTTCCGTGATCCCCATTGATAAGTTTGACTCTGTGCAACCTTTGCCGTAGGCTCTGGCTTTAGCATTTAAATATGCTCTCTTAAGAAATGACTTTATTTATGTGTAGATTGTTTGAACTTTTCATTTACTTATGTATGTATATATGTTTTTAAATCCTCCATTATCTCTCATACTTTTACACATGTCCTTTCTATGTGGTACATTTTTATTACTTACAGGTTTAATTTAAAATATATAACATATCAAACAGAAGGGTGATGATATTTTAATATAGCTTCAGATCTTTAATGTGCTTCATTAAGAATAATAAGGGCATGTTGTACCATATTGATCATTATCAATGTAACTCACTAAGAAAAGAAATATGTAGTTTTTATATATAGTTAAAGTTCTGTCTACATTTTTGTGCAGACTAAAACAACATAGCCTGCTGATTTTGACCAGCAGATTCCAGGGTGATGGATGAAGAAATACCCTTGCAGTGATATCTCATATTTAACAATTTTAGTATTAAATAAGTACTAATCAATACTACCATGACATGAGGAATGGGTTAATTGACAGATATGGTTAAACCAAAGGTGTCTCACCAGCCTCTGCTTTTATAGGCTCAGAATGTCCTGAAGCTAGCTTCAGGGAATTATGGGAAGATAAACAAAAGGCACATTCTGAGAAGTAGGTAAGTAACAAGAAATCAAGGAGAACTGAGGTACACAGTTTCAGTAATGGATCCAAGATGCCAGGAATCACAGAGTTAAGTATACAGGGACTATTGTCTTTTGACAGGATTATTGCAGATCAAACACACACACACACACACACACACACACACACACACACACACACACACACACACACAGAGGTTTTTTTTTGTTTGTTTGTTTTTTAACCAATATCATTCAAACACTAGTCAAATTTCCTGCAGCCAGTCATGGTACCCACAGGGCGCTAGGATTCTTACAAAAGTCAAAAATACTTTGGAGTTTTTTGAATAATTTTATGTAAGTGTATCATGCAAGCTATAAGATGTTATTATTTTCTTTTATCTGCATTTTACATACATAGACATTAGCTTAAGACTGCATTAATGCAGTCATTATCTCTCAGTTTGTCTTTTATGTGTTTGACATTAACAGACACTTGCAATTACCATATTTTCATATATATTTTTAATTACACAAGTAGTCTGTGAGATTGGCCCAAATAGTTACCTGTGAATTAACTGGTGGAAATTCATTTCAAGCAGACTGAGAAACCTTGAAAATGTATGGGATTATCAAGTTTGTTTCTTGTGTTAAATGTACATTTATGACACTTAAAGATAAATGGAATTAGATATTAATGAATAAATATCTTTTTAGATGATTTTTATATAATATAAATACATCTCAAGGTTCTATAATCCTAAGATAGTACAGCATATAAAATAATTCTCAATTTTACATGTCTCTTCAAAACTTTGAAATTAATTTTGTTTATTATAAATGGCAATTCTTCTTAACACTATATACTTTCTTCCTTCTCTTTCCACAGATTTTTCCCCTACATTGTTCAGGAGCCAGGATTTCTGTTTTTTTTTTTTTTGTTTGTTTGTTTTTTTGTTTTTGCTTATGTGGTGCTGGGGAATCAAACCCAGGGCCTCATGCATTGCAAGGCAAGCACTCTGCCACTGAGCCATCTTCCCAGCCAGGAGCCAGGATTTCTATCATAGCTCTTCTGTTTCTACTCATCCTTCTCTCTTTCTCTCACCCCAACCTCTTCTTTACTCTCAGCTAGATATACTCTTCTCTTTAGTCTGCAGGTTAATACTTTTTCAGTTCTGTTTTTGATATATTTCACATCATTTGAAAGCAACATTGAGCTAGGTGCTGCTGATCAAGAGTATGAGGCACTGAGTTCAATCACTAGTACCAGAAAAAAAAAAAGAAAGAAAATCAATAATAAAAAGGAAAGGTGATGATGCAAAATAAATTTACTTTGTGAAGGAACTGAAGACTTACATCACTACCAAAACTTATTCTTAATAAACATAATATAAACATAAATTAAACATAATTAAAATGAACATAACATTTTGAATAAACATAATAAACATTTATTCATAATAAACATCAATATAATGCTTATTAAATTTATTATTAATACTAAGCTTCCAAGAAAAAAGAATTCCTTTGAAGATAAACCTCACATTCACAGTGAATTGAATCAATAAAAATGGTAAAAATAAAAAAGAATGGAATTCATTAATTCAGTATACACATAAAATATAATACCCCCCAAATCCAGCAAATCACAAAATTGTAACATCCTGAGTAAATATTCACCCTCAGAGAAAGATGATCAAGACATCATAGAAGACATTAAATACTAAAGCTGCTATGAAGGAAAAAGAAAAAGGAAAAAAAAAACAACCTTGATTTTGTGCATAGTGAGTCCAGTGAATTTTCTAGTTCTTATACTGACTTTATGTAGATGAAAGAAAATATCAACAATTTTGGGAGAAGTCACAAGATCAATTACATTTAAAAAGACGAATGTGGGTTTTTTTTTGTTAAGAAGTGTAGTTGGAGACTAATAGCTACTTCTGCCTCTTTCTTGTGTTAGAAAGGAAGAGCCGATTTATATAATAAAGAGTTAACACATTATCACATGACATTAAAAGACAGAAAAACTTCAAAATAGACAATCTGTTGATTCATATTCTGGGGCAGCCTGAAGAAATGGATTTTATCCTTGGACTCTGTGGCTGTAGAGGGAGGAATAAGAATGCTCTGGGTTTATGGATATGGTTTTTCTGCCCTAGAGTCAATGACTATGCAACATTGAAGAAAACATCCCCAAATTCCTTCTTTCTTCTTTGTTGGTGTATGCGATGTATTTCTTCTTTCTGGAATTTACTAAGCCTATGAATATTTTAATTCAATTATCTAATCAGGAGAGTTTTTTTTCCTGTTTCCACTAATTTAAAACATTTGACCAAATTAAATAGTTAAATACAAAATGCCAAATACTATAAAGATGCCTTTCTGTTATTTATAAAGTATTTGGTAGGGTTTTATCTCCTTAGATTTAAATTTCTCCAACTGTAAATCGTAATTGTGCTTGTTTAATTTTGAAATAGGCTGTATGTCTTTTAAGTATATATTTAGCTCACTTTTTCCCAGTGTCTCTACCTGCTGATAACGAAGAATGTACATATATGCTTAACCCCAGGTTTCAGGATTGAAGTAGTCTATAAATTAACATTCTCTCTGAAGTATGTCATAATCATGTGCCCTAACCAGAACCCTCGGACTGTTACCTGCCTTGGATGAGAAGTGGATGAATACCATGTTATTCTGTCTTGCTCATCATAGCATGATTGAGTCTTTCACTGAAGTCAAGAAAAGGAAATTCATGATTGGCTTCCCTTCATTTCATTTCAGAAAACTTCAGGCTTTTTTTTTTTTCTTTACTATGCTAGCAAGAAATTATGTATTGTCCATTGGGGAAGTAGCTGCATCTATCAATAAATAAGATTTCTAGTTATCCAAGTAGCCCTGCTGTTAGCCTTTTAAATTTCAATTTGGAGAGCAAATGCTCAAAATGTTCAAAGTACAGCACAAAAACTTGCGGACTGGAGGAACTTTCTTCTGGTTGCTTCAGAAGGCAAAATATTTGTAAGGTACATAAAGACCTTTTGTTTAGCACCCATAAAAGTGGTCATTTTGCCTCCAGGAGAAATTTTATATAGAGTTAGCATTTCCGGTGCCAGTCTCTCCCTGACTATTTAGCATTCTTCTAAGGATACATTTATATTTTGATTTGTTGCAGCATCATAAAGTACTTGTGTGGTCATCCTTTAACGAGTACTGCCTGTGTCTGAGACTTACTTCTGTCCCCTGGAACCACCTGAATGGGCCAGACCTGCCTTTCTCAGCCCCAGGGTGAGATGGAACTAATTTTCTCTTTCTTAACCCTTTAGCTTGTCCTAGCTTACTATTCATTGCTCAGGGAGCTTTATAAACATTTCCTTCTGAGGGCATAGCTGATGCTCAGCCTCTCCATGTCACTTCCCAGTGTCTCTGGCTGCTTCATTTGACCAGCCTTGAGTAAGACAATTGGGGAATTCTTGACTTCTGAGTAGTATCTCTGACAGTCAAGAGATGCTTTATGGGGTACCCTTTGCTCCTAAACTGGACTCCATGTCAATCTCTAGGATACCTTAATGACCTCTCTTTGAGATATTTTGCCCACATTAACTTGAGGTATTATTGCTCCTTTAGTTTAAGTGGACTTTTGGTTTTTGTTTAAAGGACTGTTCCTTTGCTGATTAAGTGGGGAAAAAAACCTTTTCCGATTAAGTGGGGGGAGGGGGGGGGAAGATACATTGAAAATTCATTTAATTTCTCTAGGTTCTTGAATGGCTTAAGTGACTTTCTTATCTACTATTTGAGTATCAAAGATTTTTTAATATTAAAAATGTCATCTATATCTTGAAAGCAGCCTTTGGATCCCTGGCTGACAAAATCTCTCTAGTTATAGAAAGTGTTAGCAATGTGTGAATGAAACATGATGATTTGGAAGTCATTTGGACCATGTTAGAAAAGGAGTCACACTGAATTATTTTTTTTTCTGGTGTAAGATCAATACTGTCTAGACATGGTCTCATTAGGACTTTGCATTGACTAAGGCCGACAGATTCCTGTAATCTTGGCTGATGGTGGCATGTGTGTGTACAATGCCGAATATGTCAACTTTGTGCTTCCCAGCACTGTTCCACCCAAGCACAGGGCTGTCCTTGAAGACGCCATAGGTCCACTCCTGACACTGTCAAGATTGGAATTCTGCACATTCTAGGAGCTGCTCTGTAGGCAGTCCTAATATGCATGGCGGCAGCTGCACAGGGAACAGGAAGTTCTTGGGGCACTCCAGCTCAGTGTGGTCTCCAAATCATAAAACCTGAAGTAGTGGTAGTTCATCTCAATGTAAAAGCTCCCAGTCCATCCTTGAAAGTCAGGTAACTTTTCTGTCAATATTACCATGAATATCTACAAATAATATCTGCATGTCTAGAAATGATATTCTTTTTTTTTTAATATTGAGTAACTAAGACCATTGGATTCCTCACTTAGGACAAGAACTTAAAAGCCTTATCGTCTCCTCAATAAAGATTCAGACCATGGGGTGGGCTGCTCTGCACAGAATCCTTAATCCTCCATTTGAAGTTACTTGGTGCTTTGTGAGGGAGTGAAAGCAGTGACTGGCTCACTAGAGGCCAGAAGTGACCCAGCCCAACCAGAGATCTGACAGTGGAATATACATGTTATTTGTCCAGTGTCTACTTTTCAACTTTGGCACAATGAGAAATAATGCTGATTATACTAAAGAATGCTGATGATAAAAAGATCTCTTTCTGGGAATTTAAGTGTTCCAGTAGATTAGCATTATTGATCATTCTCTTTTCACATAGTTTACAGATGATTTTGGAATCCTGAAACTATTATTCTCCCTTGTCTAGTGTAATTACCAGAACAACAGATAGTCTAATTAAAAGACAACAAGGATGCTTTCTAATTGTTCTAATAAATTATGTTAATACACAATGCATGCCGTTACTTTTCAACAGGAATTTATTTAATAGATTGACAGCTTGTCCTTTACTGCCACAATCTCAAATTCCATTTCTTCTAAACAAGACAGCTAACAACTTACAAGAGGATAGTTAAGTACTGAGAAATCTATTGGATCTTTAAGAGAACCTAAGTTTCCAGGAAGTACGTATGAATGAAGATGACATTTTAAGTTCTCTAGATAAAATAATCATCCCCAAAAAAGAAGAGTAAAACAACAACAACAAAAAAGACTGTTAGTGTTTAAAGCAAAAAATCAGAAACAGATTGTTATAATGAAGGTAAAAGACTTTTTCTGTTTTAAAGTGTGGTGAGTACTACAAGATAATATAATACTAACTCAAGTAATTGTGTTACATAATTCATACAAAGCTGTATTTCTCGAGAGTGAGATAGAACTCTCATCAAAATCATGCCATGATATGGGCAAAACTTCAGAACATTCCTGAGATACTGATTCTCTACAGAGGAGTAGATGGCTGGGCAGAGAGACAGCATGAAAAACTGGGGGTTGGAGGGGTATCAAAGTAGCATCTTTCTCTGAAGGGGTCCGAAGACTGGGAATTCCTGGAGGACAGAGTATAAATTTGATCAACTGTGTAAATGTGATATTTTCTTCGCAACCACTGGCATTAGAAGGTTTTCACTTAGTAAATAATGCAGAGTATACATTAGGAAATGTTAATGCTTTGACAAAAAAAAAAAAGGCTGATGAAAGCTGGGGACTTCAAAGCTGTGGGAAAACAGAACCACTTCACTTGATGTGCTGCCATGCAGCCACAATCTCATCGCCTGCTGCTCCACTCACTGATCACAGGCATGAAATCACTGACAGGCGGAAGGGGGGCGAAAGTGGAGCGGAGAAGGCATAGACTACCTGGTTCTCCCATTTTTATGGCCCACTAATACCTCTGACCAATCCATAAACTAGATCTTGATATCTGTTTAGACTAAAGAAAATGTTAATATCATTTATTGAAAGGGTATTATTAGAGCAAACATTGCTTTAAATACTACTGCTATATTTACTAGTGTCACTTATTGGTAGCTCCTTGTGATACAAAGCCTAAATTCTTTAATGAAGGGAGAGGGCTTCAGCCACCCTCCCTCTTAATTTGCTTCTACAGAATTCCTGAACTTCAGACAAGTATTAATTCCTATTACTTACCAACCTGTTACCCTCTTTGCTTCTCTCAAGGCTTTTGTGGATGTTACCCCCTGCACCATGTCAGTGATACGATCATTCATCAAAATAAATGCATTTCCACTTCTCACATATTACTGATATTACTTTTCATATGTCTATTCCTCTTGCCAGAATCAGAGTTCCTATGGCCTGGTACTATTTCAATTCGGTAGGATCCACTATTATATAACTTTCCCTTCATGTATTATTTTTGAGTTTCTACTGACACTCAGGAACTTAAAGCTTTCAAGTACTGAATGAAAGTATCAGTCAACTGTCAATCCAAAATCCTATAACCAGTGAAAATTCAGTAATGAATGGAAGAGTCAGGGTCTTCTTTCATGAAGACTCTGAGAACATGTTATCAGCAGAAGCACCATCAAAGAATGGCTAGGGAAAGCTGTCTGAATGTAAAAGGAACAGTTACAAATAGAATCCTGAAACACCAGGAAGGAAGAAAAAGTGTGAGGAAAAGTATTGATTCTTTTGAGATTTCCAAATAATGTTTAGAAGTTGAAAGAGAAATTGCAATATAGATGTGGATATAAATGCATTTAGAGGAGAACCTACGTAATTATTTTGTAAATGGAGGATGGTAAAAAATATAATGGAAGTAGTTTTATTTTACACTTCAGTCAAACTGATAAAATGATGACACAAATAATCTGCTATGTTATGAATGTATAATGTATACCTAATGAAACCACTAAAACTATGCAAGAGATACATTCAAGAACACTTTAGATAAATCAAAATTGAATTCCCTCCAGATGTCCAAATTGCCTGCAAAAATAGGTGGAAAACAGAAAACAAAGAGAAAAAATATACTAAAAATTAGCAGGATGAATCTTAAAGTACCAATAAATGCATTTAAGTTCAGTGGTTTACATATGTCACTTAAAATGCAGAGATTAATGGAGTTTTTTTTAAAAAATAACCCCACTGTTTATTCTGTATAAGCTCATTTCAAAAATAATATCAAATGACAAATGTTGAGGAATATTATTATCAAACAAATTTTGTTCAAAATAAAGTAGGAATAGTTCAATACTTTAAAAAATGTTAGTAAAACTAATAACAATAACATATGACTAATATTAGGAATGAAACAGGTGAATCACTACTAAATAGCAAAAGGGTAATAAAGCCATTCTGCACATTGAATTTTAACAACTGAGATAAAATAGCTAGTTCCTCAGAAACATACATTCTTCCAATTTACCTACTATGAAATCATTTCATATGGCCTATTGTTGTAAGCTGAATTAATACAGAAGCCACATTCTGGGAGATGGACTATTGGAGTCTTTATTACAACACTAGCAATCTGCAGGTCACCCATTGTTACAAAGGCCTGCAGCCCCCAAATACACATAACATAGCTAGGAAACAGGCTAGAGAGGAAAGAAAGAACAAAAACAATACCAACAAACCAATTCAGTTCCAATGGAGAGCTGAATTGGGATGCCATGGTGACTGGAGACAAGCAAGAAGACAGGAGACAGGAGACAGGACACAATCACAGAGGTACACAATCACAGAGGTACACAATCACAGAGGTATACGTGGCATGGCATAATGGCAGCTGGGCTGGTCTGGGCCTAAATAGGGTCTGAGCAGGGGGTAGGTCCACAGGAAATTCCCATTCCCAGGCACTGGACTGACAGACTCAGTAACCTATCAGTCAAGTGCCCACACCTGCCTCCGGGGATCTAGGCTAGCCCATCACCTAGGAGGCAGGTGATGGGCAGGGGTGTTTTCCTGCCTCCAGCATGAAGACAAGATGCCAATCCTACTATCCACCATGTGGCCAATATGGTGCTGGTCAAACCTGACCTGCTTACTTCACTATAACATTTAAGAAAATTTAATTCATCGTTTAAGAATTCAGAAATGCATTATCTTAGTGTAGATGGAATTACTGGAGACTTCTATCAGTTATCTTAAAGAGGGATTGACACCTAGTTTACACATTGTTTTCTAATGCAAATAAAATTTACCTAGATTCTCTAATCAAGCAGAAGTAGTATGAAATAGAAACACAACTTTGACCAATATAGATAGAAAAAATCCTTAACAAAGTAATAGCAAATAGAATTTAGTAAAAAGAATTATACATTATGATAAAATGTGGTCTACTTTAGATATTCAAGATTTGGTTAATCAATATTAAAAAAGTTGAACCCCCCCCACAGCATTTTTACAATAAAACAAAAATTTTTTAAAAGTTGATCAATGTTAACAACCACAATAGCTGATTGAAGAGGACAAAAATAACAGATTTTAAAAGGCATTTAACTGAATTCAACACTAATTTGTGATTTAAAAATTTGTCAGTTAAAGAGGCAGTTACTACTTCATCTTCATAAAGAACATCTAAAAAAAACCCACAGCTCATTTTTTATTTAATGATGAGAACCTGAATATTTTCCTTGTAGATTTTGTGTAGTCAGACAGGATATTTATTCTTGGTAACCCTGTTCACCATAGTGCAGTAAATTCTAGTCAATGCAATAAATCAAGGAAAGGTACTAAGAGATATACAGATAGAAAGGAGGAAAGAAAATAACATATGCTGATGACATAGTTCTTTTGTGTGCAAGTACCAGACCTTGAACTCAGGGCCTGGGTACTCTCCTTTGGCTAGTATTCTGCCAGTTAAGTCACAACTCCACTTCTAGTGTGTGTGTGTGTGTGTGTGTGTGTGTGTGTGTGTGTGTGTGTGTGTGTGTGTGTGTGTGTGTGTGTGATTACTTGGAGTTAAGAGTTTCATGGACTTTCCTGTTTGGGCTGGCTTCAAATCACAATTCTCAGGTCTCAGCCTCCTGAGAAGCTAGGATTACAGGATTACTGGTGCCTGGATGAGCACATGATTTTGTGCATGGAAAATTTTAAGTGACCAACAAAGAAACAATAAACACAAAAACAACCTCTAAAACTAATGAATACAGCAAGTGGCAGAATACAGGACAAACATAAAAACATATGGTATTTCTCTATACTAGCAATAAATATATGGACACTGAAATAAAAAATATATTATACCTCTGCTGGGTGTGGTGGCTCAGATTTGTAATCCTAGCTACTCAGGGGACTGAGATCTGAAGATCGTGGTTAAAAGCCAGCTTGGACAGGAAAGTTCATGAGACTCTTTCATCTAAGGAACTATCAAAAAGCCAGAAATAGAGCTCAGGCTCAAGTGTTAGAGCTCTAGCCTTAAGCAAAAAAGCAAAGCTCATGGATAGTGCCCAGGGCTTGAGTTTAAGATTTTGTATATATATATATACTTATTCATGTATAAATATAAGTGGAGAGATATTGGGCTCATGATTTTAAAGATTCAGCATTCTAAAGATAGCAACTATCTCCAAAATAGTATGTAGGTGAACATAATTCCTATTAAAATGCCAGCATGTTTTTTTTCCATATATAGGAGAGCTAATTCTAAATTTATGTAGAAACAAAAACCTGAAGTAGCTCAAAACACTATTGAAAAGAATAGAATCGAAGGAGAGAAATTTTTCTACCCAATTTCAAGACTTATTACATAGTTGCACTATTGACTATTCATGGAACATTAGACTCTTAAATCAGAATAAGATCCAAATGCTTATACTTTATTGGGTTTTCAGAAATATGCAGTTTCTCTCAATAGGAGGAGAAAAGCATTTCAACAAATGGTCCAGGAGCAATTGACCAAAAAATGATCTCAAGCTATATCTTACACCATACATTAAAATTAATTCAACATATGTCATAGAAGGTGACAGAGAGAAATATTTGCAAACTATGAATGTGATAAAGTATTTAAAATACACAAAGGACACTCAAAAATATTGAACAATCCAATTCAAAAACATAAAAAGCATAGCAGACAATTTACTGAAGATATTGTACAGGTAGTAGATAAGCATGTGAAAAGATATTTGACATTATTAGTCATCAGAGAACTCCAAATTTAAACCACAGTTAAGTTGGAATTCAGTGTAAACATGTGTAACCCAATGTAACTAGTGTAACCCAATAAAAAAAGATAAATTTCTGGAATCATATAATGGACAACATTTTTAAAATCCCACAATGAGGTATCAATACACTCATAAGGGAAGAGTTGAGATTTAAAAAAAAGATAATACTAAATGCTAATAAGGATGTTAGTGGGTATCACCGGTATCTGGCAGAATCTTGAATTCTTAGTGTAAAAATTTAATAAATCTTAACTTTTATTACATGCTGAAATACTCCTCATCTACTGGGTTAAGAAAAATAAATTGTTAAAATAAGCTTTAAAATGAATGAGACTGTAGTTCTCCCAGATTGAAACCAGAAAAAAAAACAACCTTTATGGAAGCATAGTACTTGTTATTATTAAGACTAAAGCAACATATTATAAACCCAAAGAGAGTGATTCTCCAGAAAATATGGAGCAAATGTACTAACCGCATATACTTGATATATAGGATCCATCACTTTTTAGCTATTTCCCATTGAAGTTGGTTTTTAAAATGTTATCGTCTGCAAATGATAGAAGTAGGCAGGCCCTATGGATATACTTATGAATTGTTTGATCTTCCCAGGTTTCTCTTAAAACCTGGGTGAGACCCAGATGCCTGTGGGGCCCCAGGGCTCATGTCTGTAATCCTAGTTACTCCAGAGGCTGAGATCTGAGGATTGTGGTTTGAAGCTAGTTTGGGCAGGAAATCCATGGGATTCCAATAAACCACCAAAGAGCTAGAAGTGGGGCTGTGGATCAAGTTGCAGAGTGCTAGACTTGACTGAAAAAGCTCAGGGACAGACCCCAGGCCCTAAGTTCAAGCCTGAGGACTGGAATACACACACACACACACACACACACACACACACACACACACACACACACACACACACACACACACACACACACACACACACCTTGAAGAGATTAGCATACACATTAACATATGGTAAATGGATCTTTTGTGTATCACTAGGTATTCATCCAATGTATATAGTTTTCTCTTGGAAAGGGACTCCTGGATCTGCAACTTTGCTTTAGGTCAAATAATGTAATACTTTTTTGTCTTTGCCAGTGTTTTCTCAACTGTAAAATAATAATGAAAAATAGTTATTCTCTTAAGATCATTGTGAAGATTGTATGATTTAATGTGGGGAAAAATTATTCAACATTACAATAGCAAACATAATATATGTGCTAGCTGTTATTGTTATTGTCCACTCATAGCTCTAGTATTATGTCTAAACCATGAAAAGTAACTTTAAGATGATTTGAATTAGTGAGTTTGAACTTGATGATAGGGGGCAAAAAGCAGTATGTGGGCTCAATAAAAACCATATTTCTGATTTTAGATGGCAAACTTTCCCAGGCAAGTGAAAGGTAGATATGATCCTCTTTAGCAATGCTGGATAGTGGCAGTTGTTCACAAGGTGAGGTGTATTAAATTCATTTTTATTTATGATATTTGCAACTATTGGGATGTGATCACATCATAAACTTAATAAGTTCTTGTACTCTTACCTGTGGCTTTGAGGCAAAGCTGATCCCCTGAGCTACAAAGTCACTTCAGAATTGGAGATTTTTCTGTTATACTACCAAGTTGTAGATTAACACCTGATTGTGAAAGGATAGATTTAGTGAAAAGGTAAAAGTTTGGTAGATTAGTGATGGCTCAAGTCCCCTGAAGAACATCTTGCTGTGGAAAGAAGAAATTTCTGCTTTGGGGAAGGGGAGACAAGCTTTCAGAAAACTCAAGGTTTTTTTTTTTTTTTTTTTTAAATACCATCAATAAAGAATAGAATGTGTTGATTCCATCCTTCCTAGTTCTGCAGTTTGGAGAGCTAATGGGAAATGCACATGACCCGCCCAATTGAGAACTTCCATTTCAGGTCTGCATATATCCCTCCCTCTCCCCTCCTCCCACCTCCAGTGACTCCTTAGATCTTCAGTGACTCAGCAGATCTTCAATGATTGGTCAATTCTTCTATAGGAGTAACCAATCAGACTGCAGCCTCGAGTATAAAACCTCTTCACTCAAGGCTCTTGAGGGCAGAGCAACAGCAACTTCCAATGGAGGGACTTCTTTCCAGAATTAAGTTCTTTGTATTCACCTTTCAGCAGTGGTGGCAGCCAACAGTGAAGCTATAACGTTAACAGGTATTGTCTGCTGCACGGCTGCAGTCTTTGTCAGCTGCAATGCAGAAGGGTTGCGTCCTGACCTGGTTCTGCCGAACACAGCAAGCAACGGGAATGCATACATACATAAGTAAATAATATCATCTGCTGAAAACTTTTTGCAACATCCTAGGAGTGTATTAAACTTGTGCAGAGTAAGTGGTTAAGGGCCAGGCTTCTGTGCTCAGAGAGTTTTGTGTTTGGACCCTGATCCTCCCTCAGAGCCGGGAAGTGGGCTTAGACCAACTCTTTTCTCTAGCTTGGGTCTTGAAAGCATTCCCAAGGAGCCGTGCTGTTGGTTTCCAGCCAGTTGTGCTATGGGACATGGCAGAGCCCTTAGGTGGTTAAAGTAGGTAGAGTTAGGAGATTGGAACTATGCCTTGGGAGGGCTATGGGGTCTCAAGTCCCTTCCCATTGTAGTCTTTGCCTCTAGCCCCCATGAAGTGAACTGGGCCTCCCTTGCCAACTGCTTCTGCCATGATATACTATATGGTCACCAGCCCAAAGCAGCAGGGTGAAGCCAGCAGAAACTCATACCTCTAAAACCACAACACCGTTGGCTTTAATAAATCTTTTTTCCCCCCAAATAACCTTTTTTTCCCCCTCTTTTGTTTGTCAGTCATAGTGTTGCAAAGCTAGCATACTCTTAATCTGTTTTTCTCTTAACATGGTGTCATGACAGTTTCTTCCCATAGTTTCTAAAGATTAAATTAGCTACTATTGGGAAAGTCCTTGACATAGTAAGTACTCTGTAATTGTACTCAGTAATTGTTAGTTATTTTATTGTTATATATTTTATTGTAAACATGATCTAAACCTCAGAGCTTGTAAATGGTGAAACTATAAATGGAACTCTAGTGTGTCTTTTTCTTCAGTTCCTTCTCTACTTTGAGATGTAATAGGTTAGTTTTTATTCATCTTTTTTAGAGTATACGTTTATATAAAGTCAGAGTTGCTAGTGAAGACTTAGAAGAACACTTTCCAAGATGGTATTTTTTCCTTTCTATTTGAACTCTCAAGTCTAGAGTTTCAGGATGGAGTTTAGTGCAGAAGTAATTGGCTTTCTTAGTCTAACATTATAAGAAGTTCTCTTTCAGACTGAAGGTTGAGAACCATGAGAGGAAGTCTCACATTCTGGTAATTGCTTTACAGAATAACTTACCTTTTAAAAACATACGTTATTTAACTGCGAATCCTTCCTTCCCTCACCATGCCATTTGAGAAGCTCCTCATTATAATGTGATGACAATCTTACCTTCTGGATCTCCCTTTTAACTATTTCCTCAAGTACCATTACCTAATATTATTTTCTGTTTGGTTTTATCAACTAGCTGGTAAAGTGGTAGACTTATTTAGCGTTAAAGAGTTTTGTAGGAGAATACAGAAATGATTTAATCTTAAAGGTTTTCCACCTGTCAGAGAATTTAAGCATGATGAAAGCTACTTGAAGCAGGCTGAACACTATTTACTGCTGTTATAACACATCAGCCCACAGTACGTGACCAGAGACTAATTCAGAAAGTCCTATTAACATGTCGAATGAAGCTCAAAATGAGATGTTTTTAAAACCTCCTTAAATGCGACATTTGCCATTTTGTTTCGTGTGTGTAAATTGGATTGATTGGGCCTTGAGAAGAAAGAATTCCATAGTACCATAGTACTGATAAAATAAGAATCTTTTAAATTGATCCCCCCTTCCCAATAGTTAACTAGATAGTTTATTTTATAGCTTTATTTTCTCTGTGCAGGTGAAACAAAAAGACTAGCAAGTTATTTTTTCCTTTTGAAATAACTGAGAGAACATTATGAAATGGAATGTGTTTCCATTCTGTCATAGAAAAACAGCATTTACCCCTATTACTTAGACATCAGGTAAAATGATGACATTTCTCTTGTTTGTACCAGCACTAGAGCAAGGAGAAAGATTCTATCATAAAGATCCCATTCCCTGAAACTCTAATAATACCTTAAAGTTCAATTACCACTCTCATGTTTTGGTCTGTGGCTACTTTACAGTGAAAATCAAGTTAAACTTTTCAGCCACTCTTTAGCATCTCCCTTGTAATTGGAAGAAGAGAGAGAAGTGTGTGGACAGAAAAAGAATTTATTTCCTCTTTATCTTTCATAATCCTTAGTCAGAATGGACTTCTGCAACAAAAGAACAATGAACAAAGAAAAAACCCTGAATTTTAATAATAAATATATGTGTATATGTATATAAGTATGTATGTATGTATGTATGTATGTATATATGTATGTATGTATGGTATGTATGTATTTCATGTAGAGGGTAGAGATACTTAGAAATAAGAGTATATCTCAAAGTTAAGGCTTTCAGTTCAGGCTCAAATACCAGTACCAACTGAACCAAAGAAAGAATGGTGTGTGAGCAGGCCAGTTAGAGACACCCTAGAAAAATAGGGTACAAATAGGAAGGTTTCTCATGTAGGTGTAAGTCCCTATCTTTTGCATTGATCATTGATCAGAGGTTTTAATGATCTTGCCATATTCTTTTCCTGAAACAGGAGACACCTTTGTAAATTGAGATTTCCTTATAAATTTACATTTTCTTTTAATTGTGAGAATACCGTACAGAGGAGTTACAGTTACATGGGCAAGATAAGGAGTACATTTCTTATCAAGCATTGTTGCCTCCTCTTTGTTCCTCTTCATCTTTCCTTCTCTCCCCTTCTTCTGATTTCTCCTTTTCCTTTCTCTTCCTCTTCTTTTTTTGTTTTAGCTATTTTTTAGATAGTTTTATTTTGCGTTGGCCAACCTTAAACTATTATCTTCTTTCCTACACTAGATGGGATGAAAAGTATATACCATCACACCTAGCTCATTTGTCAAAATGGGGTCTTGCTAACTTTTTGCCTGTGAGCATCAAAGTAGGATGTTCTTGATCGTTGCCTCCAGAATAGCTGTAAGTAGAGGTGTGCTACACCATATCCAGCCAAGAACTGATGATTCTATTTTGTCTTCAGAGCTTCCTTTGCTGTTGTGATCTCTCAAAAATAACCAGTTCCAGCTGGGCATAGAAACCTCACACCTGTAACTCTAGCTCTTGGGAGGCTGAGGATCAGGGTTCAAAGTCAGTTCAGGTAAGAAAGTCAGTGAGACGCTTACCTCGAATTAATCACCAAAAAGCCAGAAGTGGAGCTGTGGTTAGAATGGTAGAGCACTAACCTTGTGCAAAAAAGCTCAGAGATAGTTCCCAGGCCCTCAGTTCAGGCTCTCAGACTGGTACACACATAAAATGAATAAAAAAAGAAGCATATTTAGGCATAGAACATTCTGGACTCCTGTAGTCACATTTGGAAGTGGCATTTATTATTTTTTTATCTCTTACCAAGATTTACCTGTCCCTACTCATCATGGACCCCAACTTGATCCAGGAAAGGTTTGTATTCTTCATAGATTCATGTGTGATGTTAGGCATAATTTAAATTGCAAAAGGAATATTGACTATTTCCAGATCTTAAGAAACTTGCCTTTATGCTCTGCTCTTTTTTCTCTTCTTTACCTTTCTTTTTTTTAAGTAAGTTTTTATATTGTGAAAATACTGTACAGAGGGGTTACAATCACATGAACAAGGTAATGAGTACATTTCTTACCAAGCATTGTTGCCTCCTCCTTTGTTTTTCTCCTACCATCCCGTCCCTCACATCTCCACAACTACATTCCCCCCCCACCCACACCCCTGCCTAAATTGTAAAGTTCATTTTTCGACATAGCGTCTTGTACATCTCATTGTTGCAATGGGTCCACCTGTATCCCTATTTAAACAATTTATTTTTTCCCTTCCGCTTCCCAAATTATACCAACATCAAATACAGTGGAAACAGGGGTTATATTGTAGGGGTGGGACATACAAATAACATGGTACCTTATAAATACGTTAGAAACAATAGCAAGAAAGAAAAAAACCACTTGTGTCCTTATCTTGGGATTCATTTCCCTTAACATCATCTTATCTGAACTTTTCTGCTTGTCTAGTTATTATACTAGTTATTGTAAATAAGGGAAACCATGGGACCTATGTTTCTTTGCGCCTGGCTTACTTCACTTAATAATTTTTTTCCCCAAGCCTTTCCATTTCCTAACAAATGGGGCAATGTCATTCTTTCTGATGGAGGCATAAAATTCCATTGTGTATATATACCATATTTTCTTGATCCATTCATCTACTGAGGGGCATCTGGGTTGGTTCTATATCTTAGCTATGGTTTATAATGCTGCAATAAACATAGTTGTGCTGGGGGTATGGTCTTGTTTGTGATCATTCGGGTAGATGCCCAAAAGTGGGATTGCTGGGTCATAGAGGAGCTCTATATGGAGTCTTTTGAGGAACCTCCATTCTACTTTCCAAAGTGGTTGAACAAGTTTACATTCCCACCAACAATGCAGTAGGGTTCCCTTCTGTCCACATCCCCTCCAGCATCTGTTGTTATTAGAGTTCTTGATTATAGCCATTCTAACTGGGGTGAGATGAAATTGAAAGAGAAAGTTCACTACTGAACTCTTTCTATGAAGCCAACATAACCCTCATTCCAAAACCAGGCAGGGACTCATCAAAAAAGAGAACTATAGACCCATTTCTTTCTTTCTTTTTTTTTTTGGTCGGTCGTGGGCTTGAACTCTGGGCTTGGGCGCTGTCCCTCAGCTCTTCAGCTCAAGTCGAGTGCTCTACCACTTGAGCTACAGCGCCACTTCCGGTTTTCTGGTGGTTTATTGGAGATACGAGTCTCACGGTCTCTCCTGCCCGGGCTGGCTTTGAACCGCGATCCTCAGATCTCAGCCTCCTGAGTAGCTAGGATTACAGGCGTGAGCCACCAGCGCCCGACTAGCCCCATTTCTTTGATGAACATTGATGCAAAACTTCTCAGCAAAATTTTGGACAATCGACCAACAATTCATACAAAAAATCATATACCACGATCAAACAGGATTCATTTCAGGGAGGCAAAGCTGGTTCAATATATGCAAATCAATTAATATAATTCATCACATCAACAAGAGCAAGGATAAAAGCCACATGGTTATCTCAATAGATGCAGAAAAAGCATTTGACAAGATCCAACACCCCGTTATGATGAAGGCTCTGGAAAATCTTCTTTGCCTTTCTTGATCAGCTGTGTGAAACTGTTGGTTGAGACTGTTGATTCAATCAAAAGTGATATGCAAATTATGTAACAACCAGCCAAGAATTAGATGTGGAAGCCAGTAGGATGATGTACTGAGCTAATTTTGGTGTAGGTATATTGACCTCTAAGGCCAATACAACATACATTTCTTATAGGTGAAACATTTCAGCTTTTTTCTTGTATTTGGAATCAGCTTTTTGAGATAAAAACAAAAATGGGACTTAGTAGTGTATTTTTTTTGCAGTCTACCAGTTGAACCACAGCTCTACTTGAAGCGCTTTTTTTTCTGGTTAATTGGAGATGAGTCTCACAGCCTTTTTGCCCAGGGTTGGCTTCGAACGTTGATCCTAAGATGTCAGCCTACTGAGTAGCAAGGATGATAGGCATGAGCCATGGGTGCCCAGCTTTGTAGGGCATTTTCCTTCCTTCCTTCCTTCCTTCCTTCCTTCCTTCCTTCCTTCCTTCCTTCCTTCCTTCCTTCCTTCCTTCCTTCCTTCCTTCCCTCCTTCCTCCCTTCCTTCTTTCCTTCTTTCTTTTTTGTTGGTTGTGGGGCTTGAACTCTGGGCCTGGGAACTGGCCCTGAGCTCTTCAGCTTCAGCTCAAGGCCAGTGCTCTACTACTTGAGCCAGCACCACTTCTGATTTTCTGGAGGTTAATTGGACGTAAGAAGTCTCATGGGCTTTCCTGCCCAGGCTAGCTTTGAACCACGATCCTCAGATCTCAGCCCCTTGAGTGAGCCATTGGCACCTTGCTTGTGGGGTATAAACAAAGGATTAGGTATTAGGAGGTCAGAATGAGGTCACAGTTCATGCACAGTGCCTGGCATATTTTTCATACTTGACATATATTCCAGCAATGATGCAAGCCTTCACTGTATAGCTTTGTACCAGATTTCAGTAACAGTCATGTCTTTGAAAGTTTATTCTCTTCCCCTAAAAAGCCTTCCTTTGATGCCTTGGTTGTCTCATTCTCTTGTTCTAGGCCGCAAGTTTAACTTACCTCATTTGTTTCAGTCTGTCTTAGGCTGATCTGCTCCTTCTAAGCTCTGTGTACAACTAGAAAGAGTTCACTCCCTGTGGGTATCTTCCACTCATGTCTGTCTCCTTGAATTGCTTTCAGGTTTTGATCACCTTCGTACCTAGGTCCAACCATAGTGCTGACATTTCTTAAATGCATATAAAATATATGCTTCATTAAATGAATGAAAATAATTAATTACTAAACAATGCGTTGAGTCCTGTTTAAATGAACTTTGAAGGGAAAGGGGGATAATGAATGAAAATGAAGATACTGTTAAACATAATGATGATAGCTGTGATGATGATAAGAGGTAGTGGTAACCGCTGTGTTAAATTCTAACATGTAAATTATCTCAGTGAATCTCCTCATAACTTTATTAAGTAGTCAGAATGATTAGCTCCATTTCCCAATGAGGAAAGTGAGCATGGAGATTTAAGATTTGGATAGTCATGCCCAGGTAACTGTTAAAATCCAGGATTCAAACCCATGTCCTTAACCACAATGCAAAAGGATATTCCTGTGCTGCTTTGCTGCAGCTTTTTCAGGTTTATGATTGATGGTGTCCTAATGTGTCCCGGATAATGTGACAAGTTCCCTGTGATAACTCAAAGTAGCTTTAGGTTCATTGTGAGGCTCCAGTGGTCTTTTTATCTAGAAATAGAAAATGGAAAACCAGAGGCCATATGATTCTTCTCATTTATTGTCTTCTGCAACCAGCCTCTTTTGGTGCACAGCCTTGCTGAGTGTACCAGCCTTTGCTGCAGTTCAGTTCATAAGGACTTACGTACTTCACGTGTTCATTTGAAATTGAAAACTCGGTCTGTACTGCAGTGCACAGTAGCCATATTATGATGATTACTTGGGCAGACAAATTAAATGATTCCCTATAGTATTAGCCCTGAGAAGTCTAATTTCCCTGTGTGGAATCGTGTTTATCATCCCCCAAATTCAGAGACACAAAATAACACATTTACATTTATAACTTCTTCCTGAAATTCCCCTTCCACCTGGTTTGTTTTCTTGATTCAAACCAATCTAAACCCCATCCATAGGATACAAAACACATTTAAGTATTAGGGCTGGAGGTGGGGTGGCGGGGGGTAGGCAAGCAGTTAAGGAAAATCCAGCATTTGATTGTACCTTCTGCTTTCTAGTAGCAAAAACATAATAATTGGAGGATTGCCATATTTTTTTTTCTTTAAAGGGTTAGGCTTACAATTTTCTAAAAATCTAGGGCCTCCCAAGTAAGTCTTCAAATAAGGCATTTTTAAACAAATAATAATTGTCTCAAAGGGAGTGTTCAGGTCAGGGTTTCATTTCATGATTAGTGAACTTTCCTGCAAGCTTTTTTCTTCATAAATTCTGCCTCCAGAAAGACAAGAAGCATTTTTCCCAAGTCCAGCCTCTTTAAAGAATGACCTTCTTGGCTCAGAGAGCAGCTTTGATTAGTAATGGCCAAAATGAATTATCCTAAAGCAAATTCATTTTTGAAAGCAAAGGTTCCATTTTGTAGGAGGAAAAGCTCATCTCAATGCCTAGAACATGTGAGGTTAATGGCTAACTTGCTGCAAGGATAGAAATATGAAAAAGCAAAATTGTTAAGGCTGCTGAAGAACTAATCAAGCATATTGTTCCCTGGATTCTAGAAAATTGCAGTGTGCTTTTTAGAAAGGTTGAAAAGATGTCTGTGGGTTCATTTTGTAACTGTGTATTGTTTCTTTCCTGTGGTATTGGTGGCTTCAGGGGTGTGTGGGATATGCTGAAGGTGACGGCTGCTGGTAGTGTTCTGGTGTCCCCTGGCAGAGGACTCCTTGTCCTTCCAAATGACAGATGGTTCCCTCTGCTGGCTGAAATTAAATTCAGTCCTCCGTGCTATGACAGCGGAGGAGGAATCATTGTCTCACTGATTATCAAAGCATAGTTATGGGATAAGAGGGTGTAGTTCAGTGGCAAAACACATACCTACTATGCATAAGGCCCTGGGTTTGATCTCAGTACAACACAGAGACGAAGCAACCAAAATAAAGAAGCAATACAAAAAACAGTTTTGAAATTTATCCTCAGGAAACCAACCACCTGTGAGCAGCTTAAATGCACCCCAGAAGTGGTGGTAAGCTCCCTCCTCATCCCTCTCTCTTCTTCCCTTCCTGTCTCCCTCCCTTCCTACTTCTCTATCTCTCCTTTCTACTTTTCCTTCCATCCTTCTCTTGCTCCCTCCTTTTCTCCTTTTTATTTTCAATTTTCAATATTTTTTGTCTGTCAGTCATGGGGCCTGAACGCTGGGCCTGGGCGCTGTCTCTCAGCTCTTCAGCTCAAAGCTAGCACTCCACCACTTGAGCCACAGTGGCTTTTTCTACTTATGTGGTGTTGAGAAATTGAATCCAGGGTTTCATACATGCAAGGCAAGCACTCTACCACTGAGCCACCTTCCCAGCCCATCAAATTTTTTTTTTAAATGTAAGTATAACAATTAAAGTCTTTTCCGTTTTTGTTATCTTTATTGGTCATGGGGCTTGAACTCAGGGCCTGTGTACTGTCCCTGAACTTGTCTGCTCAAGGCTAACACTCTTCCACTTTGAGCCAAAGCTCCACTTCCAGTTTTCTGGTGGTTAATTGGAGATAAGAGTCTCATGGATTTTCCTGCCCAGGATGGCTTTGAACCTCGGTCATCAGATCTCAACCTCCTGAGTAGCTAAGATTATAGATGTGAGCCACCAGCACCTGGCTTTTATTTCTATTACCCAGTAATAAAGATCTCTTTTGGATGGCTCAGATTTGCTTCCAGTGTTGTTCTTCTATTTTAAAAATTATTGATAACTATATTCTCTTTTAAATAACATGACTTGTCCTTTCCTTATTTCCTTATCTCCTACCTGTAACCTTAGCCCCAAAATTCCCTATCATAAATTTGAAATATACTTGACCTGTCCATTGTTTATACTGTAACAGACATATATGTGCATATATACTCTTTATTTTCCTTTTTGCTTTAATATTCACATGATATTATTTATGAAACATCTATACTCTCATATTTAAATGCCTTTCTTGCATAATCCCTCTGAGTAGCTAGGATTGCAGGTATGAGCCACTGGTGTCTGGAAAAGTGTCATCTTTCTACAAGTTCACCAGAAGTATTGGATTAGAGGTCCATCCTATTCTAGAATGACATCAACTTAACTTTTTACATATTCAATAAAATCATGTTCTGATTTTATTTAGGATCAGAAATTTTATTAGTGATCAGAAATTCAACATATTTTTTTCTGAAAGGCAAGGGGAACATAGTTCAACCTATAACATTATTTCTCTTTCTACTTGTTTCTTCATAGCACTTAACACTATTTAGCAACCATGTATTTTGCATATTTATTTTGTTTATCTGTCTTCTCTCACTAGAATGTAGGCAACCAGACAGAAGGATATAGAATTGTTATGTTCATTACTATAATGACTAGGACTTGTTATATCTCAGTATAATCTTCATAAATATTTGTTGAAAGAATGATTGCAATGCTTCTGGTTACAGACTTGAGCAGACTAAATAAGATGACATGATCAAAGTTATTTGATTTAAAAAAGGGAAACAATGGCCCTTAAGCAAAATCTTAGAGAATGAATTGGTGTTCATGATTCTGATGTATTTTTTTAATTTCTAAGAATAGTATACTGAGGTAAAGATTAGAACAGAAAAGAGGCTTACCAGGTGAAGAATTAGTACTGTGTCTTAGAGTGATTTATGAGCAATGAGACCTCTTTGGCTTCTTTGTCACTTCTCTGCTTTAGAGAGATCTTTGCAAATAAGATGGGAGTATGGTGGTATCAATTTGTGTAACATGTTCCAGAAACTATGCTTGGTATTTGATCCTCATTTAGACAAAAAAAGTACCCTTCATTTGACAGAGGTGGATGTGAAGATCAATAGAGTTGAAGAGCTGTACAGGTCACAGAAACAGTTCAATACTAGGATGCAAATTTAGGCCAACTGAACCAAAAAAAAAAAAATCCGTGTTCTCTCCTTGGTAATATTCCTTCAGATTTTAGTGGATACTAGGGTGCCAAAGGAAAGGAAGTAAAGTGGCCCACAATTGCTTCATCAGAGGATTTGACATAGAACACCACAAAGCCAGGAAGGAATCTTTTATACCAGACTCTCAGGTCTGGATCATGTGTTTACACAATGAACGCCTCAGTTTCTAAACTGTGCATCTCTGCAGGTGGAGATTGTCCTCCTGCTACTTCCTTTGTGTGGTCCTCTATGACTTACTTAAGTTTCCCTGAGTCACATAACTCTTCTGCACAGTAATGATGAGCCTTCTGAAATTGCACCCAGCTCAGTACTCACAGTGAATGTTCCTAATGAAGTTGTACCTGGAAGCTGTCTGGTCCACCCCTAAAATAATCATCTGGATTTCTTGTTCCTGGTATAGGTGTTCTAGGACGACCTCTTGGCTTTGCCCCTCTTGCAGAAAGTCTGTGCAGCCTGAGCTGTGGAATCGACGGAGACACAGCAGTAGTCTGAAAGGTAGTGTTGGCTTAAGTGTTGGCTTAACTGACCTACTATAGACATCCTTATAACACTAGTACCACCCCCTTCACATACAAAACAGAGCTTTTAAAATGGTAATGTGTCAAAGCTAGATTCCCTTAGAGAATTTACCCTCTCTCGATTTCTATTTGTAGCTCCCAGCTTAAAATTGGAGTATAAATATTATGTCAGTTAAATGAAGGAGTGATGACTTGACTTTCTGAAAGAAGCATTACCTTCTCTTTTTGTGAAGTGTAGCTTAACTGTTACCTGATTGACATGCCATTATATTGTCCCCCCCCAGCCAGACAGTTACACATATTTAATATTTTTTGTGTGTGCCATACATGGCTTTGAGCATGATGGTGGAATTGAAAAGAAGTAGCAACAGAAGGAGGCTTCTCCCTGAGACCTACCTTCTAAAATGGTTTGGGGATTACTTGCCTTTTATACCTCTTTGAATAGTTTCAATGGATAAGTTAAATATGTATCTTTTACAAAATCATAGCAATAAAGGAAAACATGTATACTGTCAGTGCTTAGAAAAGCATCCTCCAAAGAATGGAGCTTGGCATATTGTGTACTCTGAATGGAAGGACATTGGCAGGGGCTCAGAAGCAGTCTCATTCCTGCTCCCCATTCTTCCTCAGCACAGTCTGTAGAAACTAGGATCTCCCTTCTTCAAAGCCAGCCATAAAACCGAGAAATATTACTCTAACTTTCTTGTGAAAATTTCTTGGGTAAGAGTAAACTGTACAAAATTCTATTACTTACCTTGCTTGTCTGATAGTAGGTCCTACATTCCCTCATTCCAGAAAGGGTTTTGTGCTGTACCTGGAAGAAAAGGAATCTTGGCCACACAGAAAGACCAACAAAAATATAAACTGATAGGCCTTTCTGGCTTTTTCTTCTTAGTCCATTATCTGTAATTCATAACTTCTGTGTCCAATTACATTTCTATGTGGCTAGTTATTTTTTTAAAAATCAAAGCATAAAATGGATCAAATCTGTAGGGTTTCATTTCT
The DNA here is from genome assembly GCF_024711535.1 of Dipodomys merriami. NCBI lineage: Eukaryota > Metazoa > Chordata > Mammalia > Rodentia > Heteromyidae > Dipodomys > Dipodomys merriami. The sequence continues at coordinate 19,283,049 of NW_027202604.1, read as the reverse complement.
GAAGTATCTTATGTCACATGAATTAGATACATCTGTTAAAATTTCTCTTAACTGTCTTTCGTTATAGGATTGTGATTGTGATGCTTATAGTTGGTCAGGAAAGGTATCATAACTTTCCCTGTTGTAATACTAATCTGGTAATTTCTTCAGCACAGGGTAAATGTGTATGCTTGCTTACTTATTTATTGTTCTTTTAATTTTGTTGAAGCAGGATTTTTCTAGCTCAGGCTAGTCTGGAAATTGATATTTCTTGCCTCAGCTTTCCAAGTGCTAGAATTATAGCTATGTATCACCATGCCTATTTGGTTATGTTCATTTAACTTTACCCTCATGAAACTACTCCTTTCCTTTATTTTCTTAATATATTTTTTATTGTAAAGATACTGTACAGAGATGTTACAGTTACATGAGCAAGGTAATGAGTCTATATCCTATTGAGCATTGTTACCCCTCCTTTATTTTTCCCCTACCATCCCTCTCCTCCCCACCTTCCCAACTCCTCCCCCCCCCCGGAAAGTTGTAAAGTTCATTTTCAACATACTGTCTTGTACATCTCATTGTTACGATGGGTCTTCCTGTATCCTTATTTCAGCATTTTGTTATTTGCCTTCCCCTCCCCAAATTAGAAAAATGTGTATACAAGATGCAGGGCACCAGAATCAAATACAGTGACAACAGGGGTTGTACCATGGGGGAAGAACATACAAAGAAACAAAAAAAAACCCACATAGTACATTGTAAGTACATTAAAAATAACAATAAGAAATGTAAAATCTCTTGTGTCCCTATCTTGGGGTTCATTTTGCTTAGCATCAGGTTATATGATCATATGTACATAGCTTTTGACCTCTTCTGCTTGTCCTAGACATATACTAGTTATTGCAGATAAGGGAAACCATGAGACCTATGTTCCTTAATGGCGAAAAACTAAAGCCATTTCATCTAAATTCAGGAATGAGACAAGGATGTCCACTCTCTCCACTTCTCTTCACTTTAGTATTAGAATGCCTGGCAAGAGCAATAAGACAAGATGCAAACATAAAGGGGATTTAAATAGGGAAAGATGAACAAAACTCTCCCACTTTGCAGATGACATGATCTTATACTCCTCTCCTTTCCTATCATTCTTTTGTCTGCCAGTATATTCCACTTATGGGAAATCCTAGGTTCTCACCATACAGTAAATCTGCATCTATTGAATAGTCTATGTCCTCCCCACCTCCAAAATGCTATACTCCTTGCCTAGCTTTCAGGAAGACCTCAGTGTTCTTTGTCTATTTTGTATTGCATGCTTACTTATCCTTGGCCCTGCCTTCCTTTTCTCTCATTTGAAACCCATGACTTTATGTAGGCAAAGCTTATGAAGTTGGACCGATTTGCCCCTAGAATTTTTAAATCTGTGAGACATTGCTGCATCCTTCACTAAACCCAGGTTTTGGAGGGATAAAGCAGGCATCTTCACTTGCTAAGTGCCTAGCCCTAGTGAATCAGTTGCCTATCAAGAGCCTTTCCCTGGGAAAAAGGATTAAAAGTAATAAATACAATGACTTGAAATGGAGCACTGGTATTATGTGCATTCCTACTGTGAGATTTTGCATGTAGTGGCTTGATATTTTTGTTATTGTTGCTCTGTTTAGTCCTGTAAACCCTGAAGCAAGATTCTTTTTAACATGAATGCTGTCAATATAAAATATATATCTGAAAGGGTAGCATTTTGTTATCAGCAATTATGAGAGGGAGGGATTTTGGACTATATTCAAGCTTTAGAAATCTCACTTATTCCTCTGTGTTTAGAATGACTATTTCTTTCTGCTTACAATAAAGGGCATGTTCCTAATGGTTTCAAGTATATCCTCTTTGCAGTTTTCTTTTTCTCTAAGATTTCTGCTATTTGTTGTTTGATCTCAGACAGTTCACTTAACTTCTCTGAAGTCTGGACTCTTCCTTTATAGAATGAGGATAATTGTAGGAACCACCTCATAGAATGGTTATGAAGGATTAAATGATGATTTATGTAAAGTGGTTTAGAAAAGTATCTTGCATGCAGAAATGGATGCAATAATGATTATTATTCAAAGGAAATGTGTGCTTATTAACTTCGGGTACTATTGAAGGAGTTTTAATACTTTATTTCTGTTAGAATATTACTTATTGCTGCTTTCAGTGAGATAAGATATAGAAATATCTGAGACCCCAACGTGAGGTAAAAACATTGTGTCAGAATACCTGGTAGATAGTCTTTGGGAGATAATCTTTTGATAATCTTTGGTAGATTCTGCACAAAATATATGACTTTGAAATTGAACACAGCCAGGCTAAGAGTCAGATCTGACTGATACTTTATCATTTAACTTTATACTGTGCTTTTGTTCCACATATTTTCATGTACTTGGTAAAATGATCAAGGTATCCCTGAGTCTGACTTCTCTTTCTTCTTAAAACTAAAACCAGGACTGGAATATGGCTCAGCAGGAAAGCACTTACCTAGCATCCTGAGGCCATGGGTTCCATTTCTAGTAATAAAAGAATAATCAAATAATAAGAACAACAACAACAAATACACAAAGAAGCAAAATTAACTATCACTGGATGAGAAAATAGATGAAGATAAAGTATTATGACATGAGGACTTAGGGAATATGAAGGAATGTTTCTTAAGTCATATCTGTTTTCATTTCTGTTATGACTAAGCAAGTTTTACTACATCCCACATTCTCACAGATGTCAATAATACCATCAAAGAGAGAGTAGGAAAAAGAGAGGGAGGGAGAAGAAAAAGGAGAGAGAGGAGAAAGAAGGAGAGAGAATAGAGAAGAAGAAAAAAAAGAATAAATAGATTTATTGTGGAGTTAAAATTGAAAACTTGAAAGCCTGCACCAGTGCTCTGTGAATTGCCTATTTTTGTATTGTTTAGAATAAGGACTGGCTGAGTTTATTTCATTCGAGATAGCTAATCATCAGTAAAAAAAACAAAAAACAAAAAACAAAACCCTTCAATCTTTTAGCTTTGAAGACCCAGTGGAAAGGGCAGGTCCCTGACAACCACTAGACCATGAGTTTAGAATCTTGGAAGAAGAGGGGCAGAGAAGGGAAGCTCCTAATTCTGTAGGATAAACAGTTTAGGCTGTTGCCTGAGTCATTCATGTAAAGCGTAGAAACAGATTAACACAGTTCAAAATGAAAGAACTGATCTGAGATTTGAGCTACTGCCCAGGAGAATGCTTTCAATTTGAACATAACTAAATTAATTGCTGGCTGAAACAGATAAATCAATAGTCATCAGAGAATTGAAAATGAATTCAGACTTTTCACACCATGTCATTCACATGATACAGACTTCAATCGTGTGATATATGTAGAGCCAACAAAGTATGAGCAATGTTGAGGAATTTTTAGCAGTCCCCCAAATGTAGGGATTACTGGACAAAGATTTTGAAGTAGTAATAACTGGGTTCTATGAAGATCAGGAAAATATACTTTGACTGAGTAAGGAATGATAAATGTATAATATAAAAAAGAAGTTGGGGACGATGGCTCTTGCTTATAATCCTAACTACTCAAAAGCAAGAAACTGGGAGGACCTTGCTTCAAGGATAATCTACACAAACAGCATAGACTACCATGAGACCCTCATCCCATCTGACAGCAGTGTACACTGATTCATGGCCATCTAGGAAAAGTGTCAACAAGAGAATCATGGTCTAGCCATGTAGTCCCCAAAGTGACTACACCAAAAATAGAGCTAGAGGCATGGCTTGAATAATAGAATACCTGTCTAGCAAGTGTGAGGCTCTGAGTTCAATCTATAGCACCACAAAAGCCAATAAGCAACCCAATACAAAGCCAAAACAAATAATTATAGAACTGAAAATGCAATATTTGAGATTAAAATTCACTGAGTAGACTCACAGCAGTTGGAGGTAACCAATAAAAGTGCTCTTGAACCTGAAGACAGATCCATAGAACATTTCTTTTTGAAGCACACACAAAAAAATGTGCACTTGAACAGAAAAAATAATTAATTGAGCCTCAGATACCTTGATAGTAGCCAGAATAAAATGGCTCAATTGTTCTTTTCAGAGGAAAATGCTTTGAACGAATCAACACTGACTTCTTATCAGAAGTTACAGAGACTGGAAAAAAATACAAAGATGGGGAACATTTTTCTTGGTACTAGAGCAGGAACTCAGGGCCTTGCACTTAATATGCAGGCATTCTACCCCTTGAACCATACCTACAGCCTATGACATAATTTTTTTTTAAGTACAGGAGCAGAGAAAGGAGAAGGACCAAGAAAGAATTTGACTTTGTGTCAATACAAAATCACAATTCTATGCAAAGTAAAAATATCTTGAGAATGAAGACAACTTAAAGACATTTTCAAATAAAAGAAACTGAAAAGAATTTATTGCTTGCAGATTGTACCATTAGAAATGTTAAAGAAAGTTATTCAGGTTTAAGTGAGATACCATCATATATAATCCTAATTCTAGAAGGAATGAAAAAATAGCCTGTTATTATAAAAAGATCATTTTTCTGTATTGAAATCTTTAAAATCCAGAGGACCTATGTCCTGTGGTGTTTGTACTCTAATGTGTATGGATATGCTACACATAACTATTACAGTATAAAGAAGTGGGGATAAGGGTTGGAGATGGACTTTGATCATTGAAAGATTTTAAAATTTTATGTGAGGTAGTATGAAATTTTAAGTGTATTTGGAAAGATCAAAATGGTAGGCTTTGGCCACCAGAAGTCATTGGAAAAATCAATAGATAAAATAAAATCCTAATTTTTAAAAATGATCTAAGAGTATTTCAGAAGAGAGGAACAAGAATCAAAATGACAAAACAAATAATAAATTTATAGCTCTAAATAGAACCATATCAGTAATTATACCAAACATTAATGGACCATACTATCTTTTTAAAGGGTAGATATAGTAGAATGTATTTTAAAAAATCAAGATCATCTATATTCTTCAAAGAGGTGTGTTTAAATATAATGATACAGGTTAATTTCAGTTGGGAAAAATGCATATCATAGAAACTCACAAGAAGTCCTGTGTGTCCATGCTAATATCACACAAATGTTAGGACAAAAATAATTATTAGAAATAAAGAACATTTCACAATAGCAAAAGCAAAGGGACAATTTTCTTAAGAATATACAAGAATTATAGTTGAGTATGCACCTGATAAATTCTAATGGAGAGCTGTTTTACATATTTCTGAGTGTAGACATTTTTGAGGACTCTTTCAGTTGTGAGTCAAGAAATACAAGTAACTTGTCATTTTAACAAACAGCTGTTTAGTCAAATCATAGAATGGAAACTTGATGAAGGCTAAAAAAATACATTGTCCTTGTAATTTGATATGTTGAATCTCCTTTGTACAACTGCTTGAAGAAAATTAATATATAATAATAGAAGGAGGAGGAGGAAAAGGAAGAGGAGGAGGAGGAGAAGTTGTTGGAGATTATGGCTATCTTGGGGTCACTAACTACTGATACCTTTTCCATCACAATGCTTTACAATAAGTGCTTTTTACATTTAACCCATGCATATGTTTCATCACCTCCCACAATCTAGAGATCAACTTGATTCCATCATAGTTTAATCCTAGAAAAATTCATGTTTAATCCTAGAAAGTTTATGTGCCAGAACAGCTAGTAAGTCCATTCTGGTTGGTGCTCTGGCTGTATTACATGTTAAAATTTTAGATGGGTCCCTTGCTTACAATTCTTACATAAATTCTCAGAACTACTCATTGGTTTCAGTCAGGTTCAGTGTGTTGATCAAGGCCAGGAAACTAACTGGTGGATACTCTCTAAATCCAAGTTTATGTCCAGAGCCTCTCCCACTGTATTTCATCATTTCTTGTAAAGAAAAACCATTGATTTGTTTCAATTAGACTATGCATTTGTGCATCTATGTTACCTTCATGGATACCCTAGAGAAGAAATGAACCTTTCAGTGGTATGTGTCATTTGTCCTAGATATGGCTAATGGCAAAAAAGTAAAAGCTTTCTATTCACATAGAAATAGACCCAGAAACTATGAACTTATGTGTGTGTGGGGGGGGTGTGTGTGCGCACGCGTGAGTGCGTGCACATGCGTGTGCTCCTACCCAAGAATTAAACTCAGAACCTGGCTGCTTTTTTTTTTTTTAATTGTATTTTATTTTATTTGAGAACATACTGTACAGAGGGGCTACAATTACATGGGCAGGAAAATGCATACATTTCTTACCAAGCATTGCAGCCTCCTCCTTTGTTTACCCTTCACTTCCCTTCCCCGCCTCCCCCCTCCCCCCACCCAATTTTACCCCCCTCCCCCCACCCAATTATACCCCCCTCCCCCCCACACACCGACATTGTAAAGCTGGTTTTGACATGACATTTTGTACTTCTCATTGTTGCAACAGGTCCACCTGAATCCTTAAACGACTTGTTTGTCCCCATCTCCTCCACATGTTATACTGACATCAAATATAGTGAAAGCGGGGGTTACACTGTGGGGGAGGGACATACAAAGCAACAAAGAAATAATCTTATAAATGCGTTAGAAACACATGCATGAAAGAAACGAAAACATTAAAATACATATTTAAGGGTTCATTTTCCTAACATCACATTATCTGACCTTTTCCGCTTGACTCATACCTATACTAGATATTGCAAATAAGGGAAACCATGGGACCTATGCTTCTTTGGGCCTGGCTTACTTCACTTAATATAATTTTTTCCAAACCTTTCCATTTCCTAACAAATGGGGAAATGTCATTCTTTCTGATGGAGGCATAGAATTCCATTGTGTATATATACCACATTTTCTTGATCCATTCATCTACTGAGGGGCATCTGGGTTGGTTCCATGTCTTAGCTATGGTGAATAATGCTGCAATAAACATAGTTGTGCTGGTAGCTTTAGTGTGGTCTTGTTTGTAAACATTTGGGTAAATGCCCAAAAGTGGGATTGCTGGATCATAGGGGAGATCTATGTGAAGTCTTTTGAGGAACCTCCATACTGCTTTCCAAAGTGGTTGAACAAGTTTACATTCCCACCAACAATGAAGTAAGGTTCCTTTCTGTCCACATCCCCTCCAGCATCTGTTGTTGTTAGAGTTCTTGATTTTTGCTGTTCTAACTGGAGTGAGGTGATATCTCAATGTTGTTTTGATTTGCATTTCTTTTATGGCTAGGGATGTTGAACATTTCTTCATGTGTCTATTGGCCATCCTTCTTTCTTCTTCAGAGAAGCTTCTCTTTAAGTCTTTCGCCCACTTATTTATTGGGCAGTTGTTTCTTTGAGGATTTGTTGTTGGGTGGTTTAATTTTTTGAGTTCCAAGTATATTTTAGATATGAGACCCTTGTCCGTTGTATGGCTAGTAAAGATCTTCTCCCAATCGGTGGGCTTTCTATTGATCTTGCCAGCTATGTCATTTGCCCTGCAGAAGCTCTGCAATCTTATGCAATCCCATTTGTCCAACCTTTCTTTGATTTGTTGTGCTTCCGGGTCTCTATTCAGAAAATTTCAACCTGAGCCAAGGAGACCTAGGGTTTCTCCTATTCCATCCTGTAATGTTTTCAGAGTGTCTGCTTTGAGTTCAAGGTCTTTGATCCATTTGGAGTTGATTCTGGTGCAGGGTGATATATAAGGATCTAGCTTTAGTTTTCTACATGTAGTTAACCAATTTTGCCAGCACCATTTACTGAAGAGGCTGTCTTTCTTCCATTCTATTGTTTTAGCTTCCTTATCGAAGATTAGATGGCTATAGGTCTGTAGGTTCATTTCTGGGTTTTCAATTCTATTCCATTGGTCCTGAGGTCTAGAACCTGGCTGCTTTATATACTTGAGTTTTTGTTTTTTGTTTAAGGCTACTACTTGAGCCACAACTCCATTTCCAGCCTTTTTAGTGGGGAGTGTTACTTAATTGGAGGTTAGAGTCTCATAGACTTCCTTCTTAGGCTGGCTTCGAATTGCAGTCCTCAGATTTCAGTCTTCTCAGAAGCTAGAATTATAGACGTCAGTAACCAGTGCCTGGGTATTAAAGGTGTATATATTCTGATGGAGCACTGTATTTTTCTACTTGTTTATAGTAAGAATTTAGAAACTGTGGAAACTTTCTTAGATTTCTGTATACCCTGTGAAATGAGAATTGCACCACCTGTTACAACAGTGGATTAACTTTGGCTTTATCTGCTTTTAATTTCTGTTGCTCTGCTCAACTGGGGTTTTTGAACTCAAGGCTCTGCTTGAGCCATGTCCCAGCCCTTTTTTGCTTTAGTTACTTCTCCAGTAGGATCTTATCTTTTTAGGGGTGGAAATGGGGGTAGGGCCAGGCTTAGATCATGATCTTCCACAACTTTTTGCCCAAGCTGGCGTTGAACCATGATCTTCCCAATCTCTACCTCCCAAGTAGCAGGATTTGCAGATATGAGCTACCACTTCTGGTCTCTCTATGTCATGTTCATATTGTATTGACAAATCTTAGCCTAGAATCTTTGTTGCTTTGTTGTGGTTCTCTTTCTAGCTAGCTGAGAAATGTCTACTTCAGTTGTAGTAGCTTATAGCCAACATTAACTAAAATTACTAATATATACAAAGAAAGCTAGGGAAGAAACCCGCTAACCTCAAATGCTAATTAATAGAGTTGTAAGTATACATTGAACATGAGAGTTTATTGTGTTCTCTTTCAGGCAGAACAAAGAGAGACATGAAGGAAATTTCCAATTCTGGTTATCAGAAAAGTTTAAAAGTTAACATGTCTAAACATGTTTAAGATGTCTTCTCATTTCTTTCTTATTATAAAAAGAGGCTAATAATGATTACCATTCAGATACTTGATAGATGATATTTGTGCCTAAATCTTGCTTCTCCTATAACCCTAATAGAGGCTCATATAGAAATCTCAGGAGAGTCAGACTGTCACTCACTGTGTTTAGAACTCTGAACTTCTGTGGATCAACTAGTTGCTACTTATTTAAGTGCTTCTGTTGACAGGAACTTCCAGGAAGGTTTTTGATGGTATTCTCTATACATAGTAGGTGTTAGTGTCTTATGTTTTACAAAGGGTATGGAGTGAATTTGACTGAGGCCAAATTTTAAATGTCTTACAGAATTTGAATCTGTGTCTTTATGTCTAAAGTCCATGTTTTTCTAGTATACTAACTTTTTTTGAAACATTGAATAATGATGTAACGACTTCCATTGTTTCTAAAAATAATTCAGTGTATATAGTGGTCAATGTGAAGAACTGGCACCTTCTGGGTTAGAATTCATCCACTGTGAACTCACCAATGGGGCTGTGGTGAGGAAATCTCCACCTAGCCCCCAGTGATGTCAGAGAACCTTTAAGATCTATATTTTGAAAAAGTGACAGGAAGCTATGGTCACTGCTTTGCCAGTATACTTAAATGTTCTTCAACTGTATAGCTTTTTCTTTTTTCTAATGAAAAGAGACCCGAAAACCCTTTTTGTAAATGCATGCCATTCTCATCAGTTTGGAGTGAATAAATTCATTTGTCAGTTTACCAATTACCATGCATATGTAGTATATGTTCATTAAATCATGTGCTATGAGTTTCTTCAGGTTGTCAAACTGCTTAATTGAAAAAATGTGTAGTGTTGCTCTTATGGGAAAGAATCAAGAATCAAAGGACTGGAGAGCTTACTATTAATATTTTAGAGTTTGCTTTTAAAGGCATCTAGAAATTGTTCTGTTTTATAGTTGTGATTAAAGGACTATTCCTTCTGAATTTTTCTTGTTTGTTTATAATTCAAACACTGTAATTATAATGGACTTGCTCTTATAATAGAGCTACTAAATCATTCTGCCAGCAGATGAAAACCAAGAAGAAGGGCTCACTTTTTTGTGCTATGACTGTAAGCTCAATTTAGATGTGTTGGGACTGAAACAAACTGGGAATTCAAAGATCCATTTGGGTTTTACTCTTGCTAGGTTTCTCCTTCAGAGTTTGCATTTTGTGGTTTAGGGTTTGCCATCACTTTAGTGGGTTGTTAATCCTTTCTGACAGCTTATACCTTTAAGGCTACTGATGTTTAGAAATTGATTTGTATAATACCTTAAAAAAATACCAATGCTTATGCTCCACCCCAAACGGAATAGATCAGAATCAATGGAGAGATGGTAATACTGTTGTTTTTTTTAAAAAGAGCTCCAGATAATCCTAATGTAAGCCAGTATTGAGAGAGACTGACCCAAGTTGACTCCAGCTGTGCACTAGCTCAAGTCAAAATTCATCTCACCAGCTATAAGCTTCATTGTTTGGTGTGGTCCCTCCCCAAATTGTATTTAACACATTGAACAAATGTGATTCTTATGCACTAAGCTTTGAGACCTTGCTGAAGGAATAAGATTTTCATCATAAAACATGTTCAATAGAAATTCAGAAGATAATGTACAAATGACAATAGGTTTAGGGAAGAATTTTGTTTTCAGTAAAGATTTTGATTCATCTTCATTTGATTCTAATGGAAATCACTCATGGTTCTAATAACATCATTACTTTGTCAGGCAAGTACATCTAGGGCCATGTAAGACCTAAGAATGTACATACACAATACAGCCCCTGTGATCTTGGTATGCCATGAACTAATGATTACATCCAGTGAGTTTTGCTTGGCCTATAAAAATATTGGAAACTAAAAGAGGAAAAAAATACGTTGGTTTTAGGGTATGGAGAAATTGCCAGATCAGAACAATTTGACAACTAATGAAATATCAACAAAAATGGAACTTTATACTGTTGTTCTTAATTATCAAATGTAATACATAAACATCTACTTTTAGAAGCATTTATAAATTAGCTTTTCTACTTAAGAATTAGTGAAACTTCATGATGATTACTGATAAATTTTAAGTAATTTTAAAATTAAGTCAACAAAATTATATGCATACATACAATTTCAAAGATTTCACATATGAAAATTGTTTAATGTAGTCTGATATGATATGGGGCTATACCTTCAAAGAAAATATTTCTAAAGCTTAGATAGGTCAGATAAATCTCTACAGGTCATTAAAATTAAAGGATATTTAATTGTCCTGGGCTCCCATTTTCATTGATAAGATTATTAAAATATAAAATATATGCATAAGCATCTGTCAAAAGAGACAGTTGAAATTAAGATAACAGATATTGCTTACCCAGCGAGAGAGAGAGAGAGAGAGAGAAAGAGAGAGAGAGAGAGAGAGAGAGAGAGAGAGAGAGAGAAGAGGAAATTCATAATTTTAGCCACAGAGGATACTACCATCCTTAAATTTAAGTTGGAAATCTTGGTGAACATTAAATGAGAGTGATAAGGTAAATATATACTATACCTCTTGTCTAGACATTATCCCCTCCGTATTTGTAATAATTATAGTGGAACATTGTGTGCCTATCACGAAAGACAGAAATAGTGTCACTGGACATTTAGTCTCAGATGTTAATTGATGTCCAGAGCCAATATCATTTTTTTCTCTGTGCTTTATTCATATTCTGAATTTGATTGTAAATGAGATTCTCATTAGCAGGATTTTCCTAATAGATGGATGATCACTTCTCAATTCTGAAATCTTTCCTAACATCTCATTTAATCCTTTCTGTATCTTAGCTATTTTTCATTGTTGCTGTTTCTTCCATAAAATATTCTTTTGTTTCCTTTATTTGCTTTTTTTTTTTTTTTTTTTTTTGTCTGTCGTGGGGCTTGAACTCTCTGCCTGCGCACTATCCCTGAGCAAGAGCTCAAGGTTTGCACTCTACTACTTAAGCCATAGCACCACTTCCAGTTTTTGGTGGTTAGTTGGTGATAAGAGTCTCATGGACTTACCTGCCTGGGCCGGCTTTGAACTGTGATCCTCAAATCTTAGCTTCCTGAGTAGCTAGGATCACAGGCATGAGCTACTGGTACCTTATTTACTTCCTTTTTTTCTATTTGTGTTTCTTTTTCGCTAGAATGTAAGCGCCAAGAGAGCAGGAACCATTGTTCTTCTTCTCCACAAAAAATTCATCATGGGGAAATAAAGTTGGTGACAATTGATTACTTGCCAGAAAGGATCAAAGGAGTGTCATACTATTAGGGTCAATCTTGCAAATGATGAACTAACTGGTCAGGATGTATTGTAGTACATCTCTTTTAAACTTAGCATTTTGCAACAGCCAGTCATTGTGAAATGAAGGAATTTATATTTAAGGTTCATTGAGACCTTTTTTTTACCTCCCCAGCATCCAGAAGGCAAAAGAAAACAAAACAAAAATCCTATACGAATCATCCTGTGTATAAATTCTACAGCTTCTAGATGAATAAAATGGTTAATTGTTTTCCTGAAAACGTCTACTTTATACTTTTGGAGAGAGGCCTGAAAACTTCTTGGCAATACTTCAACTGATTAATAATTGAGAATGATGATTGACTGGAGAATGGAAGCAGAGCTAATAGCCTCTCATTTTCCTCTTTATTATTTCAGACAAATTGGTAAGTCATGGTGGAGGTGTGGAATGTTTTGGGGTCAACTGGCTAAAAGCTCTGGTTAAAAATGGAGGGTGAAACTTGACTTTAATTCTCACAGATATTGTTGGCCTCCATTTGGATGGTGGAGATTCCGTTGTGATTCTCTTGGTTCTATGATTCGCACTGCTCTTACATTACTGGCCAAGTCTCTGAACTACAGCAAACTTTTACTGTTGGTCTGCTTTCTGGGTCCTGTTCTGTTGGCACTGGTTGAGATAAAACAATCTAAAACTCAATGGTTAAAAAAAAATCTAGCCGGGCGCTGGTGGCTCACGCCTGTAATCCTAGCTACTCAGGAGGCTGAGATCTGAAGATCGAAGTTCAAAGCCAGCCCAGGCAGGAAAGTCCTTGAGACTCTTGTCTCCAATAAATCACCAGAAAACTGGAAGTGGCACTGTGGCTCAAGTGGTAGAGTGCTAGCCTTGAGCTGAAGAGCTGAGGGACAGTGCCCAGGCCCAGAGTTCAAGCCCCACGACTGACCAAAAGAAAAAAAAATCTCATAATAGATATTCATCACATGTAAATCATTCTTTTTTGGGTGGGGGGGGCATGGGACTTGAACTCTTGGCCTTAGCTCTTCAGCTCAAGGCTAGCACTCTACCACTTGAGCCACAGCACCACTTGAGGTTTTCTGAGTGGTTTATTGGAGATTCTAGAGTCTCACAGACTTTCCTGCCGGGGTTGGCTTTATACGGCAATCCTCAGATCTCAGTCTCCTGAGTAGCTAGGATTACAGGCAGGAGCCACCAATCTCCAGCTAAATCATTCCTTTACAAGATAAAAATCTTAAGAGAAGGATATGAACAGATATTAGTGGAGTCATAAGTTTATGAGAGATGTGAAGGCTCTAATAGAATTAAGGATAGTGTTAAAAAACAATGTGAGAAACTCAAGATATAACATACAAATAGTGTCTATCAATTAAGATTTTAAAGCAGCTGAGCTGGGTGCCATAATTCTAGCTAGTTGGGAGGCAGAGATGGGGGTGGCTGGAATTGTGAGGTCAGACTGGGTAATACATTTTGAGACTCCCATTTCAACCAATAAAAAGCTGGGCATGGTTAGTCCATCTGTGATGGGAATTGAAATGGGAAAGTTGTGGGTCAAACTGGACCAGCAAAAAAGGAGATACTTTCTCAAAAATACTCACAGTAAGAAAGGTTGGAGGTATACCTCCAGTGTTGGAGCATCTGCTTAGCAAGCAGGAAGCCCTGGGTTGAAGCATCAGTACTGCTTAAAATAAAAATAAAAAAGGATTTTAAAGTGGCTGAAAAAAAAAAAAAGAAAAGGATACTGGCATGAGAAGTTGGTTTAGATTTTTCTTGTAACATAAAACTCCTGCTCTGTCTTAATGAAAGATAAATTGTACTATAGGACAGAAATGAGCCTCACACTAGAAAGTACAGAGGCATATCCCTGGAAATTTCCATTTGTTTGGGGATAGCCTATGACTTGAACAGAAGCCAGAATAGTGGCTTCTGCAAAGACTGTGTCAAAGAGAAATGTCTCTGCCTCTCACCTGAATCCCACATGTTCTGAAGAGAGCTGGGGTTTTCATCTGAATAAAAATATTTGTGTAGTTGACTTACTGATAATCTTCTCTGTCTGCATATTTGATAACCAAATGAAGAACAGAATGCCAGGAGCAAGGAGTTGTGTGTACTTTATCTTCTCCTTCTGAAGACCTATGTAACTTCCAGAAAATTCACACTCTGAGTTTTATTCCTATTTGTGTATGGTATTGTCATGGACTGACATTCATCTCCCAGTTCTATAAGTTTAACTCCCAACCCCAATTTATTTGAAGATAGCCTTTATTTTTTCTCTTGTTTTTATTGTCAACGTGATGCACTGAGGGGTTACAGTTACATAAGTAAGGTAATAAGTGCATTTTTTGTCAAACTTGTTAGCCTTTAGAAAAACAACTATTAAGGTTAAAGGAATGTATAGCATTGGGACCCTAATCAAATGTAACTCATCTCTTAGAAGAAGAGATATTAGTCCTGCACTCCCCACACCGCCCCATTCCCCCCCCCCACACACACAGAAAGAATCAGGTGAGATCACAAGGAAAAAGAAACAGCTACATGTGAAGTAAGAAGAGAAACTCAGAAGATGCAGCCTTGCCAATAACTTGATCTTGGACTTTTAGCCTCCAGAACTCTGAGAAATCAATTACTGTTGTACAGTATAAGCCACCCAATCTGTACTACTTTGTCATAGCAGCCCAAAGTAAGATAAGTTATTGACAAATTTTCCTGATGGGCTTATGAGTCTAAATCAATGATAAACAGAACTCTTAATTTGGGGCAAGCCACTGGAAAGCCCTTAAGAAATCATTTCCCTGTCTTCCTTATTCAGTTGTATCCATCATAACTTTAGTATAGTTTTTCACTGGTCCATCTACTTTTTCAAAAAGCAATTATTCACTGAGTGCCTTTTATAAGCCACCTACTAATAGATTAGACTTGGAAGCATTGTCATTTTCTAGGAGAAACAAAACAGGCACAGAAAACACTGTTGCTTGCTTATGTATGAAAATGCCATGCACAGGTCAAGAGTGGTGCTTCACTGCAACAGGGATGGCAGGGAAGAGCCCGTGGAGGAGTTGGCATCCAAGGGGGGCATGGGGAATAGATGGCTCATGTAGGTTTGGGAAGAGAAGAAAGGATAGTCCAAAAGGGGAAGGGCTGGTAAACAAAGGCTTAGAGGCTGAATCTCTGGGAAGTTTACCGAGGGGCGTAAACATTGACAGAAATGCAGAGTGTGCAAAGGGGAAATTTTCTTTATAAATCTTTGCTGTCTCAAATCCAAGGAGATTCTACTCAAAGGAATCATAATGCCAGGTATTATCCAATGCCTATCATGGCGTTGATTCATCCATACTCATCATAATCCTACAAAGTATTGATGATACTGTCCTCACTTTATAGCATCAGGAAACCCAGGCAGGCACAGATGGGTTAAGTTACTTGTCACAATTTCTCATGAAAGGCGGAGCTGGGATTTGAACCCCTAGGTATTTTGGATCCTTTTGTAAAGCAGGCCTGAGCCTCTGTCCAAAACATGAGGGAAAGTCCTGCTCGTTGATATATTTGCAAATGGGACAAGATGGAGAGTTTCAAAGTGGACCATTTTCCCTCTTTGCTTGAACAAGGAGAGAGAGAGGCAGATCTCTAAAAACCAGGAGGGCAATCGCAGGGCCCTTGACCGCTTTCCCGCAAGCTACCCATGTTTTCAGCCCTCCCAGAAGATGAATTGTTGGTACAGGAAAACAAAAGTGTTTTTCAGGGACTCTGCTCTCATGAGTAGCTCCAGGATGGGGTTATGAAAGGATCTTTTCTGCCTCTGCTGCCTTCCGGGGTTACATTCTTAGTGAGTCTTCTGCCTGAAAATGGAGCTTGTGAGTTGGGTGTCATCCGAGGGTGGCAATTAGTTGCATGTGTTTGGTTGGGTGCCAGCCCTCCGCGGGCCGCCAGGCCCCAGCGCGGGAGCCACTGTGTGTCATGAATTAGTCTTTAAATACAAGCAAGTTTTTAAAATGGAGCATGCTAATTTGGGTTTTGCTAACTCCTTCTGAAGAAGGCTTGGCCTGTTCAGTGCCAGCTGGCTGAGTTGGCAGTCAGCAGAGAAGCAGAGTTCCTACCGAAAATGGCCTTGCCCCGGCCTCCCACTTGGAGAGCAAAATGGCACCGAGGCGCCCGTGAGGCCTGAGAAACAAGGTGAATCGAGGGGCAGGGACACCACAGCCAAGGGGCCCGTGAAAGGGGACCGCACCCTGGCAGGGAAGAGCGCCCCGCTTTCCCACTCGGGCCGCCCTCGGCCACCCATTCAGAGAGCGCTACATAAAAGGCCCCCTCATCCCTGGCCTGCACACTGCGCCGTTCATTCTCTTCCAAGTCGTACTTAAGGGATTATCACTGCGGCCTTTAACTTCCCCCCAGAAAGCGCTGAATGCACGTGAATGGGGCGGAAGAATCTTCAGTGAGAAAGCGTCCACCAGCCCCCAAGCGCCCACAAAACCCTCAATCATGATGTAAGAATGCCATCCTGTGTGTGTGTGTGTGTGTGTGTGTGTGTGTGTGTGTGTGTGTGTGTGTTTGGTGGTGGTACCACCCTAAGGATTACTGTAGGTACAGGCGGTAATTACAAAGGGTCACCTGGCACACACCACTCATGGTAAGAGAACAGGGTAACAGGCTCACACCACAGTCCTAGCCTCTCTGACATGGGGTGCTTTAATCTGATTAAGAAAGAACAGTCCCACCCAGCACCCTTTTGACTTTCACCTCAGCGCTTTGTTTAAGTACCCATTGGAAGAATGTTGTCTGGCCCATTGCAGGGGGAGGATTTGATGCTGAGGTAGGTCAACACTCAGACCACCCATGTTTGACAACAGGACCACTTCCTTCTCATTCATTCATTCATTCATTCATTCATTTAGTTTTATTTTGCACGCATGCCTTTGTCTCCAAATAGGATTGTTTAGTATTGGGGAGAAGAGCTTTGTAACTAGGAGAGGCAAGAAATGAATTTAAATAAGCTTCCCATTTGTTCTGAACATTCAGAAAGATGGAGTTGTGTTTTTTTCCCCCTCAGACAAACTTAGCTGTGCAGTAGATTGCTGAGATATATGAGTTGTCCTGGTTACTAATGTGGTGTACATTAAATTTCCCGGAGTGAGGTTTTATTTATTTATTTGTGTGTGTGTGTGTGTGTGTGTGTGTGTGTGTGTGTGTGTGTGTGTGTTTTGTTTCAACTTGTTTATTTGATGCAGGCGCGCTCTCATCTTCTGATTTCTGATGGCAGTTTATTAAGTTTACTAATAAACTTACACTCAATTCCTAAGAGACTCAGCCTGAAAGGTTTCCTGACAGGACAGGATTTTTTTTTTTTTAATAAACAAATGCTGAGGCAAAATTGAGGATGAAGGACACTTTAAATACTTGAGTACTGTAAATAGTTTTAAGGGGATTTCAGTTTTTTTTAAGACAATGCATTTTTTCAGTTTTTTTTTATTAATGCTTATTTAATATTTTGGGTCTCACCCGGACAATGTGTTGCTTTTATGAATAAGAGCTGATAATGAGCCCATGGAGCCTTTAATTTATGATGTATTTGACAGCATTGTGGTGGAGCTGATTTGGGATGCATGTGATTATGGCTGCAAGCTGAAAATAAACCAGCTGGTATTTGTTCTGAAACCGTTCCGAGAACACCCTCTTGTTAATGGCCCATGGCTTGATCCAGCATCTGGTAAACTAATGCATTGTCATTTTTACCATGAAAGTCAGTACAAATCATTAATGATTCTGTAGCCATTTATGTTTTTCTCTGGTCTAGAATATGCCAATTACCATGAAATTATTCCTATTAGCAGCATGATTGAATGATAGTAACCTGACTGTAACTTGTTGGCAGAAGTCTTCTCATAATGACAATAATGAACTGTGCATTTGAGTCCTTGCTGGGCTCCATTAAACAGGAAGGTTGGTTTTTGTATGCTTCTAACCCTTCACGAACAATACTCCTTAATGACTATGTGAATTGGAGGAAATGTGCTGTTTTGTAGATTGGATTCAGTGTGGGAATGTAACATTTTTTTGTTTAATTTGTTGGGGGGAAGGAATCACTATGTACCATTAAAAATTGTGTCCAGACCCTACTTTTCAATATGTGCACATTATGGCCATCACCAGTTTATAGAGCCTAGCATTATCATGATTCTTTAGATAGGCAGCATCTGAATTTTAATGAATATTCCACATATAATCATCACATTGAAATAATATTGTCAGTGTCAGTGATCCTAAGAAATATGCAAATAGCCCAATATTACCATAAAATTTTATGTGTGTACATGCTTATACTGGGGCTTGAACTCAGAGCCTGTGCTCTTACTTGGCTTTTTTGCACATGGCTGGCTCTTTATCATTTGAGCTACGCTTTTAGTTCCACTGTGAGATCGTTGATGAATTTACATTTCTTCATTCCTGGTCTAGGTACGTATGTAAGGTCATCTTATCTGTCTAATGGAGAATACCTATGAGGCAGATAGTATAATAAGAAGACCTTCTACAGTCTCTTTTGAATTTGTGGTAGGGATTGCACATGGGAGTAGAACAAATTAACAATGTCTCCCTAAAAGCTAAGGAAACTAATGTACTGGTCAGTTACTATGGCTTGTCCCACATCTTCTTGTCTCACTGTTATCTCTGGATACGGAGAAATCATTCTAGGTAAGGTGTGATCCAAAGCCTTTTACCAAAGCTACATTGACTACCATCATTTTCTGCCCTAGTGCTTCTCTGAAACCCTGGATAGAGAGGACATGGCCAACCTGGAAGTGTGAGAGAGCTAGTCAACCATGAAATGACCTCTAACCAGTGGGAAAGGGAAGCTCACAAGAGAAATGCTCTCCATGTTTTTCAAATAATTCTAAAACACACTATAAAAAACATACCTGTCTAATACATAGACGTTTTCTCAGAGAGTTCCATCAGGTAGAATCCAACTTGCTTATATCCTTCAGTTTGAGAATGCATTCTTACAGCGCATTTTCCTCTATAAGGGATACTATGATTCTCTCACCAAGATCATCTTTACTGGGCCTGTACATCCATGCTCCAGTGGCTTAGTATGTTGGCTCCAAATCTCCCGTATGAACCCATCTCAAGAGAATTATCTGTTCATTGACCATAACCCCTTCTTCAGAAATACCTGAAAAGTTCCTTTTCTTGTGGTCAAGGGCAATCTCTAGCCAGTAACCAACTGAAATAGATAAAGAGGGATCTCTTATGTGATGCATTCATATTCCAGAACTCCTTGGATGAGCAAATCACCACTAGACTCAAACTGAAGCCGTATCTTAACTTTCTCTTGGGTGTCTCTGGTTCCCTCATTTCTTCACAGCTGTTTCCTGAGGGAAATATTTCCATCAGCCATTTGCATCAGAATGCCCATTGTAGGGTCTATTTATGTGGAGCTTTATTTTAAGACACCATTCTTCCATGATTTTTCCCTCTAGACTGTTAATCCTATGTCCAGGGTTCTTTCCCCAAATAGATGACCTGATTGTAAGACTTCATGACACTCTGCTTTCTCTGCTAGACTGTGAGGACTTGGACTAAGAAGATAAATATATTTTGTGGTTCCCCCATGCTGCTGTCTACATTAAGTACACATAGTTCCTACTAAGTATCATTTTGAGAGAACTTAGGTGCCCTAATATTATGGTAAAGTGATTCAGATAATGAGTGGTGAAGTTGAGAGAACTCAAATATGAGGCTAACAAGGATATCAGAGACTTTGGGATAAAGTGAATATGAATGACAGAAACATTTGGGAAGGCAGATGAGGAGGAGTAAAAGAAGAAAATTCACCTTGGAAAGATAGCATGAATAGAGACTTCCAATGAACTTGTGACATCATTAGTTTGTGGGACCCTGAGATTGATATCCCTAATGCCTGTGATATCCCTGGGAATAATGTCTTCATACATATTGAAGTGTTCAGATAGAGCCAGAATTTGCTTTCATTCATTTGTTCAACAATTCCTTTGTGAACATCTGTGAGTTCCAGGCATATTAGTGGGTACTGGGAGTGATAAACTAGAAATATTGTCTCTGTGCTCTTAAGTGCATGCAACATAGCAAATACAATAGTAAAGAGCTACATTTATATAATTACAGGTTTTCCCTTATGGCTCTGAAGGAAATGAACAGGGCAGAATGACAGAAAATAACAAGGATCTCATATGTTAGATTGGGTGGATTGAAAAGCCCTCTATGAGAGGATGATGTTTAAACAGAGAACGAAATAATAGAAGTAAGCCATGCAACTGGGTTGGGGCAAGAATCAATGGCATAGGTAAAGATTCTGAAGAAAGCAATACCAAAGTGTGTTAGAGGGATATTAAAGGACCGTGTGTCTAGATAGGAGTAGGCAAGGAAAGGAATGAATGTCCAAGATAATTTAAGTGTGAAGATAGACAGAAGCAGGATCTTAGAAGCATCCTATACTATGAAATACTTTGGATTTTTATCCTGAATGTAATGGAAAGCAATTGAAGAGCTTTTAGAACAAAGATGATATTTTCCAATTTCTGTTTTTAAAATGTTTCACAAACAGAGTACTGTTTAGTAGAAACTATGTTGGGAAGGGCAAAAATAGATGCAAGGAGAGCAATAAAAAGACCATTACTGTAGGCTATAGGAGAAAAATAATGATCATCTGGTCCACAGCAGAATCAATGAATGTGGACTAGAACTTCCTAAGCTGTAATTGGGGGTGGGGCCCTTAGGCTCTTGAACACTGTGGTATTCAGGCCTATGCCTGACATTTGTGGGACTCAAGGCAAACATGCAAACGCCAGACACCTCATATGCCATCTATCTAAATATTTGAAACTTACAAATCCAACTACTGTTTTTATCCTTTCACTTAGATAATTAAACTTTTAAAGGACAGATCCAAGATTATAGGTGAAGCTATGGTTTTAATATGATTGAAAATCAGTCAAATATTAAAGACAACTATATTTTCTTACTATCATACACATTCTGATAAATGGCAGATGGTATTTAGGTAGAATTTTTAAAGTTTGAAATAATATTAAAGTATTATATATTTGTTAAAATTATTTTTTGCCTCAATTTCAATGAAATTGTTAAGGCATTATAACTGAAGGTCTTTTTTTAAAAAATACTTTGTGTCTCTTGACAGTTCTGATCGAATACAAGAGTTCAGAAAGAATCAAATGTAGCTACTGCATTCAGTAACACATTCTCTATGATACTTTCATGATATGACAGCAGAAATTCAGATTGCAAGAGACCCAGATATTTACTATCTAGCCCTGTACAAAAAACTGTTGAAACTGCTTTGAAGTATTAATAATAAAACTGCATTTTTATTTGAAATGCATTAAATTTCAATAATTTGTATCAGACTGTAATTTAATTATAAAGATTAAAAATGTTAAATTTAGGGTAGGGAAAAGTGATGCATGTCTCTAATCCCAGCCACACAGGAGGCAGTGATTGGAAGGATCACAGTTCAAGAATAGGCTGAGCAAAAAGGTAACAAGATTCTGTGTAGCAAACAAGCCATGCATGGTGATACACTTTTATAATCCCAGCTACCTAAGAGATATAGATAGGAGGCTTGTGGTTTGAGGATGGCTATGGGCAAAAATGTGAAACATCCACCTAAAAAATAACTAAAACTCAAAAAGATCTGTGGGCATGCATCAAGTAATAGCATGCCTGCCTTTCAAGTATGAGTCCCTGAGTTCATAAGCTCAGTAATGCTTTAAAAAAGTTACAATTATTTTTAATGTGTTCTATGAAACTACATTTGTAAATATTGGAAATTTTTATTGGTAGAAAAATGCAGAATAGGCTGACCAGTATTAAAATTTTTTATACCAGATATGTTAGGAAATGGAAAAACTTGGAAAAAATTATATTAAGTGAAGTAAGCCAGGCCCAAAGAAACATAGGTCCCATGGTTTCCCTTATTTGCAATAACCAATGTATGTCTGAGTCAAGCAGAAAAGGTCAGATAAGTTGATGTTAGGGAAATGAACCCCAAGATAAGTATTCAAATGTTTTTGTTCTTTCATGCATTTGTTTCTAACGCATTTATAAGATTATCTCTTTGTTGCTTTGTATATCCCTCCCCCACAGTATAACCCCTGCTTTCACTATATTTGATGTCAGTATAACTTGTGGAGGAGATGGGGA